>NC_133124.1:1290007-2715007 GCF_048418815.1 Hemitrygon akajei
TTCAAATATCAGCCGGCCCCGGAGGTCTTTAAATGCCGCTACAGCCCGCCCGCTTTCGGATGGGATTGTATTACAATGTGGAGGAATGATTTACAGAGGCAGGGATGGCGCGGGTTCCACGGGGAGCATCAGCCTCAAGCAACAACATATCATAGAACAGATAGAGGTTAAATGATCCGACAGGTCAAGCGCTCGTCACCGGATTCTCTCTTCAATAAAAGTACACGCAATTATCAAACGTGAAGGAACGTTTGTAATGGAATATTGGATATACATGGTCTGGTTGTTTGCCGATATCATTATGACAGGGTTAATAATGTGTAGTCCATATGTAGACTGGATAACGTTTGGACGTTAGTTTTATGAAAAATACTACATAAAACGTTTGTATAGACACTAAATGGTACGTTTCTTCAGTTTTGAAGAAGGGTCTCGATCCGAAACGTCGACTGTTTATTCATTTCTGCTTGACTTGCTGAGTTCCTCCAGCATTTTGGGTGTGTTGCACTAAACCGTATGGTTTGACAACACAGGTTGTATACAGCTTGATTAACTGGCTGCATATCGACTTGGATACAGAATTGGCAAATGATTTGGTAATGTACGCTGTAAGATATGCCAATTATATTACTAAGCCAATTTAGAGATTCATACAGAGTGGATTACATGGGATGCAAAAATCTGATATATAATTGAGTAATGCAGTTAGCGTTAGAGTTGACGATATGGTCTACAATGATTAGGCGGACGGTTCGGGGTACAATAAACTTTATGATATAAAGGTTGTGTAAAACTGGATTTAGTATAGATGGCATATGCAATATGTATATTGGGAAATATACGCTATATAGGTTAGATAAAGTATATGATGACATAGAACATGGAAATCTACAGCATATTACAGGCCCTTCGGCCCACAATGTTGTGTCGATCATGTAACCTAATCTAGAAACTGCCTAGAATTTCCCTACCGCATAGCCCTCTGCTTTTCTAAGCTAAGATATGTTCACGGATATTTATGCAAGACAAACTGAATGCTATAGATTACATATGTTCATTTAATGTTGATGGTATACTGATTGGACAAAGCATATGTTATATAGATAGGCTGATAGAGATATACTATGGACGAATAATGATTCGGTCTGGATCGCGGTGTACATATTATACATAATATCGTAGATTTGGATTCATACCGAGTGTATGAAAAATTAGTGGAGAAGGTACCGAGCGGCTTCGTGTCTTTTTGTTCCTTCGAGTTGCTGTGTCGGAATCCACCGGTTAAAATGTCTGCTGTGGTCTGGGAGGCAGTCGGGGTATGGACCGGGCCTGTTCTCTGAATTGAAGACGTATAATCCTGATTAGATTGGGAAGTCTGTAGTCGTGGCTGATAGATCTTTTAAGTAATACATAGCCTTATCCATAATGGTCAAGCAACTCGGGATTTAAAAACAAGAGAAAATCTGCAGATGCTGGAAATCCAAGCAACACACGTTAAATGCTGGAGGAACTCAGCAGGCCAGGCAGCAGCTATAGAAAAAAGAACAGTTGATATTTCTGGAGAGACCCTTCATCAGGACTGGGAAATAAAAGATGAGGAGTCAGAGTAAGAAAGTGGGAGGAGGGGAGGAGAAACCACAAGGTGATCTTTGAAAAGGGTGGGTTGAGGGAAGGCGGGAGAGGAGTGAAGTAAAGAGCTGGGAAGTTGATTGGTGACAGAGATACAGAGCTGGAGAAGGGAGAATCTGATAGGAAAGGACAGAAGGCCATGGAAAAAATAAAAGAGGGAGGTAATGGGCAGGTAAGGGGAAAAGGTGAGAGAGCGAAATGGGAATGGGGAGTGGTGAAGTGGAGGGGGGGGTGTCATTACCAGCGTTTTAAGAAATCGATGTTCATGCCATCAAGTCGAAGGTTACCCAGGTGAAATATAAGGTGGTGCTCCTCCAACCTGCGTGCTTCCTGGTAGCTACAGTTAAGGAGGCCATGGACTGCCCCACTGAACCTGTCCAGGTAGACCCATTGTTTCTGATTGTTCCTGTCCCACTGTACTTATATCTGCAAACCTCAACTCAGTTTTGTTCCCCGCCCCCACCCATTCAGTCCTTTACTACTTATATCTGTGACACTTCACTTGGTCTTCATCTTTTCCATGATTTCAAGTTCCCTGGCCCCCATCATCTTATTTTCACTATGGATGTCTAGTCCCTATACACCTCCATCCCCCACTAAGGTGGCCAGAGAGCTTTCAATTTCTTTCTGGACACCAGACCCAACCATTTCCCCTCCACTACCACTCTCCTCTGTCTGGAGAAACATCCTCACTCTTAATAATTTCTCCTTCGGCTCCTCTCACTTCCTTCAAACAAAAGATGTAGCCATGGGCACTCACATGGTTCCCAGTTATGCCTGCCTGTTTGTTGGCTGCGTGGAACACTCAGTGTTCCAAGTCTACACTGGTGGCACTCCCTCACTTTGCTTATGCTACATCAATGCCTGCATTGGTGCTGTTTCCTGCACCTATGCAGAGCTCGTAGACCTCATCAACTTTGCCTCCAACTTCCACCCTGCCCTCAAATTCACCTGGTCTATTTCCAACACTTCCCTTCCCTTTCTCTATCTCACTGTCTACAGGTGTCTATTGTAAACCCATTGGCTCACATCTACCTGGACTATACCTTTCCCACCCTGTTACTTGTAAAAACATCACCCCCTTCTCTCTATTCCTCTATCATCCCCACATCTGCTCTCAGGCTCAGGTTTTTCATTCCAAAATTAAGAAAATGTCCTCCTTTTTCAAAGAAAGGGACTTCCCTTTCCCCACCATTTATGCTACCCTCTACTGCATCACTTCCATTTCGTGAACATCTGCCCTTACACTATCCTCCTGCCACCCCACCCGGGAAAGGATCCCTCTTGTCCTCACTGACCACCCAACCAGCCTCCATGTCCAGAACAAGTTCTCTGTAACTTCTGCCATCACCAATGGGATCCGACCACTAAGCACGTATTTCCCTCCCCCCCCCCCCCCCCCACTTTCTGCTTTCCACATCCTTCCTATACTGAGGCAACCAGAACTGGATACAGTACTCCAAGTGTGGCCTAACTAGAGTTTTATAGAGCTGCATCATTACCCCGTGTCTCTTAAACTCTATATCCCTCAATTTATGAAAGCTAACACATCATAAGCTTTCGTAACTACCCTATCTACCTGTAAGGCAACTTTCAGGGATCTGTGGACATGTACCCCCAGATTCCTCTGCTCCTCCACACTACCAAGTATCCTGCTATTTACTTTATACTCTGCCTTGGAGTTTGTCCTTCCAAAGTGTACCACCTCACACTTCTCCAGGCTGAACTCCATCTGCCACTTCTCAGCCCACTTCTGCATCCTATCAATGTCTCTCTGCAATCTTTGACAATCCTCTACACTATCTACAACACTACCAACCTTTGTGTTGTCTGCAAACTTGCCATCCCACCCTTCCACCCCCACATCCAGGTCGTTAATAAAAATCACAAAAAGTAGAGGTCCCAGAACAGATCCTTGTGGGACACCACTAGTCACAACCCTCCAATCTGAATGTACTCCCTTCACCATGACCCTCTGAATCCACCTGGCCAAACTTCCCTGGATCCCGTGCCTTCTGACTTTCTGAATAAGTCTACTGTGTGGAACCTTGTCAAATGCCTTACTAAAATCCATGTAGATCACATCCACTGCACTACCCTCATCTATATGCCTGGTCACCTCCTCAAAGAACTCTATCAGGCTTGTTAGGCATGATCTGCCCTTCACAAAGCCATGCTGACTGTCCCTGATCAGACCATGATTCTCCAAATGCCCATAGATCCTATCTCTAAGAATCTTTTCCAACAGCTTTCCCACCACAGATGTAAGGCTCACTGGCCTATAATTACCTGGACTATCCCTACTACCTTTTTTGAACAAGGGGACAACATTCGCTTCCCTCCAGTCCTCCGGTACCATTCCCATGGACAACGAGGACATAAAGATCCTAGCCAGACGTTCAGCAATCTCTTCCCTTGCCTCGTGGAGCAGCCTGGGAAATATTCTGTCAGGCCCCGGGAATTTATCCATCCTAATGTATTTTAACAACTCCAACACCTCCTCTCCCTTAATATCAACATGCTCCAGAACATCAACCTCACTCATATTGTCCTCACCATCATCAAGTTCCCTCTCAGTGGTGAATACTGAAGAGAAGTATTCATTGAGGACCTCGCTCACTTCCACAGCCTCCAGGCACATTTTCCCACTTTTATCTCTAATCGGTCCTACCTTCACTCCTGTCATCCTTTTGTTCTTCACTTAATTGAGGAATGCCTTGGGGTTTTCCTTTACCCTACTCACCAAGGCCTTCTCACGCCCCCTTCTTGCTCTTCTCAGCCCCTTCTTAAGCTCCTTTCTTGCTGCCCTATATTCCTCAATAGCCCCATCTGATCCTTGCTTCCTAAACCTCATGTATGCTGCCTTCTTCCACCTGACTAGATTTTCCACTTCACTTGTCACCCATGGGTACTTCACCCTACCATTCTTTATCTTCCTCACCAGGACAAATTTATCCCTAACATCCTGCAAGAGATCCTTAAACATCGACCACATCTCCATAGTACATTTCCCTGCAAAAACATCATCCCAATTCACACCCGCAATTCTAGCCTTATAGTCTCATAATTTGCCCTTCCCCAATTAAAAATTTTCCTGTCCTCTCTGATTCTACCCTTTTCCATGATAATGCTAAAGGTCAGGGAGTGGTGATCACTGTCCCCCAGGTGCTCACCCACTGACAGATCTGGATCACTACCCAATACTAGATCTAATATGGCATTCCCCCTAGTCAGCCTGTCAACATACTGTGACAGGAATCCATCCTGGACACACTTAACAATCTCTGTCCCATCGAAACCCTTGGAACTAATCAAGTGCCAATCAATATCAAGTTAGTTAAAGTCACCCATGATAACAACCCTGTTATTTTTGCACCTTTCCAAAATCTGCCTCCCAATCTGCTCCTTGGTATCTCTGCTGATACCAGGGGGCCTATAGAATACTACCTATAGAGTAACTGGTCCCTTCCTGTTCCTGACTTCCACCCGTACTGATTCAAAAGAGGATCCTGCTACATTACCCACCCTTTTTGCAGCTGTAATAGTATCCCTGACCAGTAATACCAATAATGCCACCCCTCCTCCCCTTTCTCCCCCCCCCCTCTATCCCTTTTAAAGCACTGAAATCCAGGAATATTGAGAATCCATTCCTGCCCTGGTGCCAGCCAAGTCTCCGTAATGGCCACTACATCATAATTCCATGTATGTATCCAAGCTCTCAGTTCATCACCTTTGTTCCTGATGCTTCTTGCATTGAAGTACACACACTTTAGCCCTTCTACCTTACTATCTTTATACCCTTTATTCTGCTGCTCTTTCCTCAAAGCCTCTCTGTATGTTAGATCTGTTTTTACTCCATGCACTTCTTTCACTGCTCTATCGCTCCAGGATCCATCCCCCTTGCAAATTAGTTTAAGCCCTCTCGAACCATGCTAGCAAACCTACCAGCAAGGATATTGCTCCCCCTGAGTTCAGGTGCAACCCATCCAATCTGTACAAGTCCCACCTTCCCCAGAAGAGATCCCAATGGTCCAAAAATCTAAAGCCCTGCCCCCTGCACCAACTGCTCAGCCATGCATTCAACTGCCATCTCCTCCAATTCTTACCACCACTATCACGTAGTACTGGCAGCAATCCTGAGAACGCCATCCTTAAGGTCCTGTTCTTCAGCCTTCTGCCTAGTTCCCGAAACTCACACTTCAGGACCTCATCCCTCTTCCTGCCTATGTCATTGGTCCCAACATGTATCACGACTTCTTGTTGCTTTCCCTCTTGTACCAGGATGTCATGCACCCGGTCAGAGACTCCCGGACCCTGGCACCCGGGAGGCAACAAACCATGCGGGTTTCCTTCTCACGTCCACAAAATCTCCTGTCTGCTCCCCTGACTATTGAGTCTCCAATGACGACAGTTCTCCTCTTCTCCATCCCATCCTTCTGCACCACAGGGTCAGACTCAGTGCCAGAGGCCCTGCCACCATGGCTCACACCTGGTCGGTCGTCCTCACCAACAGCATCCAGGACGGTAAACTTATTATTCAGGGGAATGGCTACAGGGGTGCTCTGCACTACCTGTCTACACTCCTTCGCTTCCCCCCTCGGACTATCATACAATGACCTGCTTCCGGCAGCCTAGGTGTGACTACCTCCCTGTAGCTCTCATCTATGACTACCTCATTCTCCCTTGTGACACTTCACCTGTAAGTCTACAGGTTATCTACTGCATCCAGTGCTCCCGGTCTGGCCTCCTGTATATTGACTCAACGCCAAGTACCTATGCTCCATCCACCAGAAAAAGTGGGATCTCCCAGTGGCCACCCATTTTAATTCCACTTCCCATTCCTATTCCAAAACACCTTTTTCGTAAGACCATAAGTTAAAAGGCCTGAACAGATTAGGTTACTTTCATCAGAAGGTGGTAAATCTGTGGAATTTGTTGCCACAAGCAGCTGTGGAGGCCAAGTCTTTGGGTGTATTTAAGGTAGAGATAGATAGGTTCTTGATTAGCCAGGGCATCAAAGGGTATGGGGTGTACATCCCAGGTGAAGGAGGTTGCTGAAGAGATCATGGAGGCATTAGGAATGATCTGTCAAGAATCACTAGATTCTGGAATGGTTTTATAGGCATCCATTAGTTTCGAGAGACCATGGATTTGTGCCTTGGAACATTTCCAGGGTGCAGGCCTGGTCGGGGAGATTGTATGGGAGACTGGCAGCTGCCCATGCTGCAAGTCCCTCCACTCCAAGCCACCGATGTTGTCCAAGGGAAGGGCAAGGGCCGATACAGCTTGGCACTGGTGTCGTTGCAGAACAATGTGTGGTTAAGTGCCTTGCTTAAGGACATAACACGGTGCCTTAGCTGAGGCTCGAACTAGCCACCTTCAGATCACTAGACCAATGCCTTAACCACTTGGCCATGCACCTATGGTTTGGAAAACTGGAAAATTGCAAATGTTACTCCACTCTCAAGAAGGGAGAGAGGCTGAAGAAAAGAAACTATAGGCCAGTTAGTCTGACCTCAGTGGTTGGGAAGATGTTGGAGTCGATTTCTAAGGGAGAGGTCTCAAGGTACTTGGAGGCACATGATAAAATATGCCATAGTCATGGCAGGAGGCAAGGAGTGGGAATAAAGGAAGCCTTGTCTGGCTGGCTGCTGGTGACTAGTGGTGGTCCACAGGGGTCTGTGTTGGCTCTGATTCTTTTTACATGATACGTCAATGATTTGGATGATGGAATTGATGGCTTTGTTGCAAAATTTGCTTACAATATGAAGAAAGTTCAAGGGGCAGGTAAATTTAATGAAGTTGAGAGGCTACAGAAGTACAGATTAGGAGACTGGGCAAAGAAATGGCAGATGGAATATAGCGTTGGGAAGTGTATGGTTATGCACTTTAGCAGAATAAATGAAAAGGTTGACTATTTTCTAAATGGAGAGAAAATACAAAAAAAAAACCTGACATGTAAAGGAACTTGGCAATCCTTTTGCAGGATTCCCTAAAGCTTAATTTGTAGGCTGAGTCTGTGGTGAGGAAGTCAAATGCAATGTTAGCATTTGCTTCAAGAGGACTGAAACATAAAAAGCAGGGATGTAATGTTTGAACACTATAAACCACTGGCAAGGCCTCACTTGGAGTATTGTGAGCTGGTTTGGGGTCCTTATCTTAGAAAGAATGTGCTGAAACTGGACAGTGTTCAAAGGAAGATTTAAAAAATTGAATGACTTGCCATATAACCATACAACCATATAACAATTACAGCACGGAAACAGGCCATGTTGGCCCTTCTAGTCCATGCTGAACGCTTACTCTCACCTAGTCCCACCAACCTGCACTCAGCCCATAATCCTCCATTCCTTTCCCGTCCATATACCTATCCTATCCTATTAAATGACAATATCGAACCTGCCTCTACCACTTCTACTGGAAGCTTGTTTTACACAGCTACCACTCTGTGAGTAAAGAAATTCCCCCTCGTGTTACCCTTAAACTTTTGCCCCCTAACTCTCAACTCATGTCCTCTTGTTTGAATCTCCCCTACTCTCAATGGAAAAAGCCTATCCACGTCAACTCTATCTATCCCCCTCATAATTTTGAATTCCTCTATCAAGTCCCCCCTCAACCTTCTACGCTTCAAAGAATAAAGACCTAACTTGTTCAACCTTTCTCTGTAACTTAGGTGCAGAAACCCAGGTAACTTTTTAGTAAATCTCTGTACTCTCTCTATTTTGTTGACATCTTTCCTATAATTCGATGACCAGAACTGTACAGAATACTCCAAATTCGGCCTTACCAAAGCCTTGTACAATTTTAACATTACATCCCAACTCCTATACTCAATGCTCTGATTTATAAAGGCCAGCATACCTAAAGTTTTCTTCACCACCCTATCCACATGAGATTCCACCTTCAGGGAACTATGCACCATTATTCCTAGATCACTCTGTTCTACTGCATTCTTCAATGCTCTACCATTAACCATGTATGTCCTATTTGGATTATTTCTACCAAAATGAAGCACCTCACATTTATCAGCATTAAACTCCATCTGCCATCTTTCAGCCCACTCTTCTAACTGGCCTAAATCTCTCTGCAAGCTTTGAAAATCTACTTCAATATCCACAATGCCACCTACCTTAGTATCATCTGCATACTTAAAATGAAATAAACTTGAGGCAATTTGGGAGCTTAAGGTAAAGTAACCCTTGGGAGACAGTGAACACAATGTGACTGAGTTCAACTTAAAATTTGATAGGGGCAAAATAAAGTCTGACATAGCAGTATTTCAGTGGAGTACAGGAAATTACAGTGGTATGAAAAAGGAGTTGGCCAAAGTAAAATGGAGAGAGATGCTGCCAGGGATGACAGCAGAGCAGCAATTGCTCGAGTTTCCAGGGAAAATGAGGAAGGTGCAGGATAGATGTATTCCAAAATTGAAGAAATACTCAAATGACAAGGGAAGTCAAACTGAATGCAAAAGCAAAAGAGAGGGCATAAAACAAAGCAAAAATTAGTGGGAATCAATCAGATGAA
Organism: Hemitrygon akajei; assembly: GCF_048418815.1. NCBI lineage: Eukaryota > Metazoa > Chordata > Chondrichthyes > Myliobatiformes > Dasyatidae > Hemitrygon > Hemitrygon akajei. The sequence continues at coordinate 1,299,164 of NC_133124.1, forward strand.
AGATTGGGAAGCTTTTAAAAACCTACAGAAAGCAACTAAAAGAATCATTAGAAGGGGTTAGATGAAATATGAAAGCAAGCTAGCAAACAATATCAAGATGGATGGAAAAAGCTTTTTCAAGTATATAAAAAATAAAAGACAGATGAAAGTGGTCAGAAAATGAGGCAGGAGAAATAATAACGGGGGACAAGGAGATAGCAGATGAACTAAATTAGTATTTTGCATCAGTCTTCACTGTGGAAGACACTAGCAGTGTACCAGGTTTTGAAGGGTGTGAGGGAAGAGAAATGAGTGCAGTTATTGTTACAAGGGAGAAGGTGCTTAAAAAGCTGAAAGATCTGAAGGTATTTAAGTCACCTGGACTAGATGAAGTGCACCCTAGAGTTCTGAAAGAGGTAGTGATAGAGATTGTGGCGGCATTAGTAATGATCTTTCATGAGTCACTGGACTCTAGCATAGTTCCAGTGGACTGGAAAATTGCAAATGTGACTCCACTCTTTAAGAAATCAGAAAGGAAATTATAGATGGCTAGCCTTACCACGTGGTTGGGAAAATGTTGGAGTCAATTGTTAAGGATGAGGTTATGGAATATTTGGTGACACAGGACAAGGTAAGACAAAGTCTGCTCCCCTGTCTTATAAGACCATAAGATATAGGAGCAGAAGTAGGCCATTCAGCCCATCGAGTCTGCCCCACCATTCAATCATGAACTTCAAGACCTTTCAGTTTCCAAGAACCTTCTCTCTAGTTATGGTAGTTCACACACTTCATGCCCCTGACACCTGGAACTTTCAGCATACTGCTAATGTTTTGCACAGTGACAACTGATGCAAAATACATATTCAGTTCATCTGCCATTTTGTTGTCCGCCGTTACTACTGCTCCAGCATCATTTTCCAGCAGACCAACATCCACGCTTCCCTCTCTTTTACACTATGTATCTGAAGACACTTTTGGTATCCTCTTTAATAGTATTGGTTAGCTTACTTTCATATTCCATTTTTACCTTCTTAATGACTTTTTAGTTGCCTTCTGTTGGTATTTGAAAACTTCCCAATAATAACATAGAAACAGAAAACCTACAGCACAATACAGGCTGTTCGAACCACAATGCTGTGCCGAACATGTACTTCATTTAGAAATTACCTAGGGTTACAGACAGACAGACATACTTTATTGATCCCAAGGGAAATTGGGTCTCGTTAGTCTCACCAACCAAGAATAGTGTAGAAATATAGCAATATAAAACCATAAATAATTAAATAATAATAATAAGTAAATTATTCCAAGTGGAAATAAGTCCAGGACCAGCCTATTGGCTCAGAGAGTCTGACACTCTGAGGGAGGAGTTGTAAAGTTTGATGACCACAGGCAAGAATGACTTCCTATGATGCTCAGTGTGGCATCTTGGTGGAACACATTACCCATAGCCTTCTATTTTTCTAAGCTCCATGTACCTATCCAGGAGCCTCTTAAAAGACCCTATTGTATCTGCCTCCACCACAGTTGCCGGCAGCCCATTCACATACTCACCACTCTCTGTGTATAAAAACTGAACTACCTCACACTTATTTGGCTGAATCCTCTAACTTTCCACTTATTTTTGCCTGTTATATGCCTCTCTTTGGCTTTTATGTTGACTTTGATTCTCTTGTTAGTCACGGTTGTGTCATCTTTCCTTTCAAATACTTCTTCCTCTTTGGATATTAAAGAGGATACCAAAAGTTTCTTCAGATACATAAAGTGTAAAAGAGAGGCAAGAGTGGATATCGGAATAACCATATAACAATTACAGCACGGAAACAGACCATCTTGGCCCTTCTAGTCCGTGCCGAATGCTTACTCTCACCTAGACCCACTGACCCGCACTCAGCCCATAACCCTCCACTCCTTTCCCGTCCATATACCTATCCAATTTTGCTTTAAATGACAATACCGAACCTGCCTCTACCACTTCTACTGGAAGCTCATTCCACACAGCTACCACTCACTGAGTAAAGAAATTCCCCCTCATGTTACCCTTAAATTTTTGCCCCCCAAGTCTCAACTCATGTCCTCTTGTATGAATCTCCCCTACTCTCAATGGAAAAAGCCTATCCACATCAACTCTATCTATCCCCCTCATAATTTTAAATACCTCTATCAAGTTCCCCCCTCAGCCTTCTATGCTCTAAAGAATAAAGACCTAACTTGTTCAATCTTTCCCTGTAACTTAGGTGCTGAACCCCAGGTAACATTCTAGTAAATCTTCTCTGTATTCTCTCTATTTTGTTGACATCTTTCCTATAATTTGGTGACCAGAATTGTATACAATACTCCAAATTCGGCTTTACCAATGCCTTGTACAATTTTAATATTACATCCCAACTCCTATACTCAATGTTCTGATTTATAAAGGCCAACATACCAAAAGTTTTCTTCACCACCCTATTCACATGAGATTCCACCTTCAGGGAACTATGCACCATTATTCCTAGATCACTCTGTTCTACTGCATTCTTCAATGCCCTACCATTTACCATGTATGTCGTATTTGGATTATTCCTACCAAAATGTAGTACCTCACACTTATCAGCATTAAACAACATCTGCCATCGTGCAGTCCACTCTTCTAACTGGCCTAAATCTCTCTGCAAACTTTGAAAATCTACTTCATTATCCACAACACCACCTACCTTAGTATCATTTGCATACTTACTAATCCAATTTACCACCCCATCATCCAAATCACTAATGTAAATGACAAACAACATTGGACCCAGTACAGATCCCTGAGGCACACCACTAGTCACCGCCCTCCAACCTGACAAACAGTTATCCACCACTACTCTCTGGCATCTCTCATCCAGCCACTGTTGAATCCATTTTACTACTTCAATATTAATATCTAATGATTGAACCTTCCTAACTAACCTTCTGTGTGGAACCTTGTCCAGCACGGAATGCTGGAGAACAATGTAGTAATGAGACACAACAAAATGGTGGACGAATTGAATAAGTAGTTTGCATCAGTCTTCACTTTAGAAGACACTAGCAGGATAGTGGATGTTCCAGGTGTCGGGGGGCATGAAATGTGAAGTTACCATCACTAGAGAGAAGCTTCTTGGGAAAGTGAAATGTTTGAAGGTAGGTAAGTCCCCTGGATCAAATGGTGTACACCCCAAAGTTCTGAAAATGGTCACCAAAGGGATAGTAGAGGCATTAGTAATGACCATTCAAGAATCACTGGATACAGATATGGTTCTGGAAGTCTGCAAAATTGCAAATGCCACTACACTCTTCAAGGAGAGGGAGGTAGAAGAAAGGAATCTATAGGTCAGTTAGTTTGACCTCAGTAGCTGGGAGGATGTTGGAGTGGATTATTAAGGATGATGTCTCAGGGTATTTGGAGGAACATGATAAAATAGACCTTAGTCAGCATGGTTTCCTCACAGGATAATCTTGCCTGACAAATTTGTTGGAATTCTTTGAAGAAATTACAAGCAGCATAGAAAAAGGAGAATTGCTTGATGTACTTGGATTTTCAGAAGCCCTTTGACAAGGTGCCACATATGGGGCTACTTAGCAAGCTATGAGCCCATGGTACTATAGGAAAGATTCTAGCATGAGTAAAGCAGTGGCTGATTGGCAGGAGGCAAAGTATGGGAATGAAGGGAACCTTTTCTGGCTGGTTGCCAATGACTAGTGGTGTTCCAAAGGAGTCTGTGTTGAGATCAATTCTCTTTACATTATATATGGATGATGGAATTGATGGTTTTGTTGCAAAAGTTGCAGATGATATAAAGATAGGTGGACAGGCAAGTAGTTTTGAGGAAGTAGAGAGGCTATGAAAGGACTTAGACAGATTAGGAGAATGAGCAAAGAAATGACAGATGGAATCCAGTCAACACACACAAAATGCTGGTGGAACACAGCAGGCCAGGCAGCATCTATAAGGAGAAGCACTGTGGACGTTTTGGGCCGAGACCCTTCGTCAGAACTAACTGAAAGGAGAGGTACTAAGAGATTTGAAAGTGGGGGGGGGGGGGGAGGGGGAAATGTGAAATGATAGAAGAAGACCGGAGGGGGTGGAATGAAGCTAAGAGCTGGAAAGGTGATTGGCAAAAGTGATACAAAGCTGGAGAAGGGAAAGGATCATGGGATGGGAGGCCTCAGGAGAAAGAAAGGGGGAGGGGTGGAGCACCAGAGGGAGATGGAGAACAGGCAAGGTGATGGGCAGAGAGAGAGAGAAAAAAAAACAACTAAATATGTCAGGGATTGGGTAAGAAGGGGAGGAGGGGCATTAACGGAAGTTAGAGAAGTCAATGTTCATGCCATCAGGTTGGAGGCTACCCAGCCAGTATATAAGGTGTTGTTCCTCCAAACTGAGTGTGGATTCTTCTTGACAGTAGAGGAGGCCATGGATAGACATATCAGAATGGGAATGGGACGTGGAATTAAAATGTGTGGCCACTGGGAGATCCTGCTTTCTCTGGCGGACCGAGCGTAGGTGTTCAGCAAAATGGTCTCCCAGTCTGCGTCGGGTCTCACCAATATATAAAAGGCCACACCGGGAGCATACCGGTATATTGGCAGTATACCACACCAGCCGACTCACAGGTGAAGTGTCACGTCACCTGGAAGGACTGTCTGGGGCCCTGAATGGTGGTGAGGGAGGAAGTGTAAGGGCAGGTGTAGCACTTGTTTCACTTACAAGGATAAGTGCCAGGAGGGAGATTGGTGGGAAGGGATGGGGGGGGGGGTGCTGAGTGGACAAGGGAGTTGCGTAGGGAGCAATCCCTGCGGAAAGCAGAGAGGGGTGGGGAGGGAAAGATGTGCTTGGTAGTGGGATCCCGTTAGAGGTGGCGGAAGTTACGGAGAATTATATGTTGGACCTGGAGGCTGGTGGGGTGGTAGGTGAAGACAAGGGGAAACCTATCCCGAGTGGGGTGGTGGGTGGATGGGGTGAGGGCAGATGTGCGGGAAATGGGAGAGATGCATTTGAGAGCAGAGTTGATGGTGGAAGAAGGGAAGCCCCTTTGTTTAAAAAAGGAAGACATCTCCTTCGTCCTGGAATGAAAAGCCTCATCCTGAGAGCAGATGTGGCGGAGACGGAGGAATTGTGAGAAGGGGATAGCATTTTTGCAAGAGACAGGGTGGGAAGAGGAATAGTCCAGGTAGCTGTGAGAGTCAACACGAGGAAATCTTTAATGAGAAGCACTGTCGATGTTCCGGGCTGAGACCCTTCGTCCTGATGAAGGGTCTCGGCATGAAAGGTCGACAGTGCTTCTCCTTGTAGATGCTGCCTGGCTTGCTGTGTTCCACCAGCATTTTGTGTGAGCTGTGAGAGTCTGTAGGTTTATAATAGATATCAGTAGATAAGCCGTCTCCAGAGATGGAAACAGAAAGATTAAGAAAGGGGAGGGAGGTGTCGGAAATGGACCAGGTAAATTTGAGGGCAGGGTGAAAGTTGAAGGCAAAGTTAATGACGTTGACGAGCTCAGCATGCGTGCAAGAGGCAGCGCCAATGCAGTCGTCGATGTAGCGAAGGAAAAGAGGGGGACGGATACCTGTAGAGACTTGGAACATGGACTGTTCCACAAAGCCAACAAAAAGGCAGGCATAACTGGGACCCATGCGGGTGCCCATGGCTACACCCTTGGTTTGAAGGAAGTGGGAGGAGTCAAAGGAGAAGTTATTGAGAGTAAGAACTAATTCCGCTAGATGGAGGAGAGTGGTGGTAGAGGGGAATTGGTTAGGCCTGGAATCCAAAAAGAAGCGAAGAGCTTTGAGACCATCCGGGTGGGGGATGGAGGTATATAGGGACTGGACGTCCATGTGAAAATAAGGTGGTGGGGGCCAAGGAACTTAAAATTATTGAAAAAATTCAAAGCTTGAGAAGTGTCACGAACGTAGGTGGGAAGAGATTGAACAAGGGGGGATAAGACAGTGTCAAGGTATGCAGAAATGATTTTGGTGGGGTAGGAGCAAGCTGAGACAATAGGTCTACCTGGACAGGTAGTTTTGTGGATCCTGGGTAGGAGGTAGAAACAGGAAGTGCGGGGTGTGGGAACTATGAGGTTGGTGGCAGTGGATGGGAGATCCCTAGAGCTGATAAGGTTGGTGATGGTATAGGAGACAATGGCCTGGTGCTCCTTAGTGGGGTCATGATCAAGGGGTAAATAAGAGGAGGTATCAGAGAGTTGTTGCTGTTCCTCGGCCAGGTAGAGGTCAGTACGCCAGACAACAACAGCTCCCCCTTTATCAGTGGGTTTTATAGTGAGGTTGGGATTGGTGTGGAGGGGGCGGAGAGCAGAGCATTTGGAAGGAGTGAGGTTGGAATTGGAACAGGGTGTGGTGAAGTCAAGACGGTTGATGTCCTGTCGGCAATAAGCAATAAAGAGATCCAGAGCAGGCAGAAGACCAGAGCGGTGTGTCCATGAAAAGGAGGAGGGTTGAAGACGGGAGAAGGGGTCATTGGTGGGTGTAGGAGAGTCCTTGCCAAAGAAATGGAATCCAGTGTTGTGAAGTGTATGGTCATGTACTTTGGTAGAAGAAATTAAAGGATTGACTCTTTTCTAATTGGAGAGAAAATACAAAAAAATCTGAGGGCAAAGGGACTTGGGAGTCCTTGTGCAGGACTCCCTAAAGGTTAATTTGTAGGTTGAGTCTGTGATGAGGAAGACAAATGGAATGTTAGCATTCATTTCAAGAGGACTAGAATATAAAAGCAAGGATATAATGGTGAATTTTCTAAAGCACTGGTGAGGCCTCACTTGGAGTATTGTGAGCAGGTTTGGGTCCCTTATCTTCGAAAAGATGTGCTGAAACTAGAGAGTGTTCAAAGGAAGTTCATGAAAATGATTCCAGGATTGAATGGCTTGTCATATTAACAGCGTTTGATGGTTCTGGGTCTTTATTCACTGGAATTCAGAAGAATGAGGGGTGACCTCATTGAAACCTAACAAAAGGAGAAGGGGCTTGAAAGAGTGGATGAGGAAAGAATGTTTCCTGTGGTGGGAGAGTCTAAGACCAGAGGACACAGCCTCAGAATAGAGGGGTGCCCTTTTAGAACAGAGGTGAGGAGGAATTCTTTAGTGAAAGAGTGGTGAATCTGTGGAATTCTTTGCCACAGGTGGCTGTGGAGGCCGAGTCTTTATGTACATTTAAGGCAGAGGTTGAGAGATTCTTGATCAGTCAGGGCATGAAGGGATACGGGGAGAAGGCAGGAGGTTGGAGCTGAGAGGAAAATTGGATCAGCTATGATGAAATGGCAGAACAGACATGATGGGCCAAACATCCTGATTCTGCTCCTATATATTATGGTCTTATGGTCTAATTTCCTACCATTTTTCTATTATATTCTGGGGATTCAGGGATGTTGATGAATGTAGAAATGCAATTGGAAGGTGAACATCAGCTTATTAACAGCAGATGTGTGTGTGAGAAACCGAATCATCATTTCCTAATGAACCTCTTACCTCCTTACTGCTCTCCTTTGCTCCCTCACTGCTCCCTCACTGCTCCCCTCTGCCTCATACTCTGTCACTCACTCTCCCTCACTCCTTACTGCTCCCCTGTTCCTCCTGGTCTATCATTCATTCTCTCCTCACTCTTCCACTCTCCCTGTTTTCTAACTGTGACCTCACTGTTTCCCCGTTACCTCCTCACAACTCTCCTTATAGTCCCTCCCTGCTCTACTGCACTGACTGCCCCCTCACAGAGGGAACTCAGCATCTGACCTGCTATCAATGCAGCTAAGATTCTGTCCAATGCTGGCTCCCAGCAAGTTGATGGTAATGAGAGAGGAATTGACTTGAAAATGGTAATACCATTGAATAGCAAGAAATAATGTTTAGATCTTGTCAGGTTGGGAGTTGGAACATAAATTAATTCATCATTGTAGAACACAGAAATAGGCTCTCTGGCCCAGCTGGTCCACGCCAACTAAGATGCCACTTCCCCATATCTATTTGAACCAGAGGTTCCCAAACTTTTTTAATGTCATACACCAATACCATTAACCTTTCCTATCTGCGTACCATCCAAGTATTTAAGCACTGTCATTGCATTCTCTCTACTTCGTATGGCAACTCAGCAATCCACAGCTTAAGCTAAAATTAGAATTCATATCAGTGTTGAACCTGGTCGCCATCTGATACTATGACAAATGGAGCAGTTACTGTGCTGAGTGGGGCAGTTAGTATAGTGACTAGGGCAGTTAGCATGGAGTAGGACAATTAGTAATATGAGTGGAACAATGAGTGAATGGGGCAGTTAGCCTGGAGTAGCATAATTAATAATATGAGTGGGGCAGTTAGTATGGAATGGATCAGTTACTGTGGTGAGTGGGACTGTTAGCATGGCATGGGGCGGCTAATATGGTGAGAGGGCAGTTAGCATGGTGAGTGGGGCGCTTAATATGGTGAGAGGAGCAGTTAGTATGGTATGGGGTAGTTAGTACGGTGAATGGACAGTTACCATGGTGAGTGGGACAGTTATTATGGAGTAGTGCAGTTAGGATGGTGATAAGGTAGTGTAGAGTGGAGCTGTTAGTATGGTGAGTGGGACAGTTAGTAAGGAGTGGGGTCGTTAGTATGGTTACTACAGCAGTTAGCATGCTGAGTGGGGTAGTTAGAATTAAATAGGGCCGTTAGTATGGTGACTGAGGCTATTATTATGGTCAGTGGGGTTGTTAGTATGGAGTGCGGCAGTTATTATGGTGACTAGGGCAATTAGCATGGTCAGGTGGGCAGTTAGTGTGGTGAGAGGGACAGTCAGCATGGTGAGTGGGGCAGTTGTATGGAGTGGGGCTGTTAGCACAAGGGGTGATAGGTAAGTTCGTGGCCTAAGGTAGAAGGAGATGAGTTTAACTCTTTGAGTGATTATGCAGAAAGTTTGAAGTTAATAACTCATCTCCTTCTACCTAGGCCACAAACTTATCAATCACCCCTGATGAGTTATTAACTAATGCATTATTAACTTCAAACTTTCTGCATAATCACTCAGAGTTGAACTGCACGTGCATGTAATGAGAGCTGTATAACTCATCTCCTTCTACCTTAGGCCACAAACTTATTAATCACCCCTGCTATGGACACTTTCTGGAGGTCCAAGATCCGTATGCTCCACGACCTCTGGACTAAGTGTGTAAATGTAGGAGGGGACTATGTTGAAAAACAAATGTGCTAGGTTTTCTAAATTTGACTCCTTCTACCCTAGGCCACAAACTTATCAGTCACCCCTCTTATGGTGACTAGGGCAGCTAATATGGTGAAAGGAACAGTTAGTAAGTCATGGCTGAAAGAAGGTCATACTTGGGAGCTTAACATCAAAGGATATACTTTACTTTGAAAGGACAGGCAGGAAGTATTAGGCAGTGGTGTAGCTCTGTTGGTAAGAGGTGGAATTACATCTTTAGAAAGAGGTGACAAAGGGTCAGAGAATGTTGAACCTTTGTGGGTGAAGTTAAGAAACTGAATGAGTAAAGAAATCCATTATGGGAGTCATTTATAGGCCTCCAAATAGTAGACACGATGTGGGTTGAGGTTGTAAAGGGAGCTGGAAAGGACATGAAATAAGGGTACTGACACAATTGTAATGGGGGACTTCAATATGCAAGGGGATTAGGAAAATCTGACAGGTTGGTGTCAGATCGCAATAGAATGCATATGAGATAGCTTTTCAGAGCAGTTTGTGCTTGAGCCTACTCAGGGAAAGGAAATCTTAGATAGGGTGTTGTGTAATTAGCAGTCTGGAAGTCTTGCATGAGGTGTCCTAAGAACCTCTGCACCTCTGATGTTTGAACCTTCTCGCCATGTAGAATCATAATCAGAATCAGGTTTATAATCACCATCATGCATCGTGAAATTTGTTAACTTTGCAGCAGCAGTTCACTGCATTACATAATATTGAAGAAGAAAAAATATTTAAGTAAATCAATTACAGTATACATACGAGGGGTGATTCATAAGTTCGTGGCCTAAGGTAGAAGGAGGTAAGTTATACAGCTCTCGTTACATGCACAGGCAGTTCAACTCTTTGAGTGATTATGCAGAAAGTTTGAAGTTAATAACATAGTTAATAACTCATCAGGGGTGATTGAAAAGTTCATGACCTAAGGTAGAAGGAGATATTAACTTCAAACTTTCTGCATAATCACTCAGGGTTGAACTGCATGTGCATGTAACGAGAGCTGTATAACTCATCTCCTTCTATCTTAGGCCATAAACTTATCAATCACCCCTCGTATGTCTACTGTAATTGATTTACTTAAATATTTTTTTCTTTTTCAATATTATGTAATACAGTGAACTGCTGCTGCTAAGTTAACAAATTTCATGATGCATGATGGTGATTATCTTCTCTGAACCCTCTCCTTCTTAAATAAGGAGCCCAACACTGCACACAGTATTCCAAGTGAGGTCTTACCAGTGCCTTATAGAGCCTCAACATCACATCCCTGCTCCTATACTCTATTCCTCTAGAAATGAATGCCAACATTGCATTCGCCTTCTTCACCACCAACTCAACCTGGAGGTTAACCTTAAGGGTATCCTGCATGAGGACTCCCAAGTCCCATTGCATCTCAGAACTTTGAATTCTCTCCCCATTTAAATAATAGTCTGCCCGTTTATTTTTTCTACCAAAGTGCATGACCGTACACTTTCCAACATTGTAATTCATTTGCCACTTCTTTGCCCATTCCACCAATCTATCCAAGTCTCTCTGCAGACTCTGTTTCCTCAGCACTACTGGCCCCTCCACCTATCTTTGTATCATCAGCAAACTTAGCCACAAAGCCATCTATTCCATAATCCAAATTGTTGATATACAGCGTAAAAAGAAGCAGCCCCAGCATGGACCCCTGTGGAACACCACTGGTAACTGGCAGCCAACCAGAATGAGATCCCTTTATTCCCACTCTGTTTCCTGTCAATCAGCCAATGCTCTATCCACGTATGTAACTTTCCCGTAATTCCATGGGCTCTTATCTTGTTTAGCAGCCTCATGTGCGGCACCTTGTCAAAGGCCTTCTGAAAATCCAAATACACAACATCCACTGCATCTCACTTGTCTAGCCTACTTGTAATTCCCTCAAAAAATTGCGCTAGGTTTGTCAGGCAGGATTTTTCTTTAAGGAAACCATGCTGAGTTCTGCCTATCTTGTCATATGCCTCCAGGTGCTCTGTAACCTCATCCTTGATTTTAGAAAGGTGCAAAAATAACAGGGTTGTTATCATGGGTGACTTAAATTTCCCTAATATTGATTGGCACTTGATTAGTTCCAAGGGTTTAGATGGGGCAGAGTTTGTTAAGTGTGTCCAGGATGGATTCCTGTCACAGTATGTTGACAGGCCGACTAGGGGGAATGCCATACTTGACCTAGTATTAGGTAACAAACCAGGTCAGGTCACAGATCTGTCAGTGGGTGAGCATCTGGGGGACAGTGATCACCGCTCCCTGACCTTTAGCATTATCATGGAAAAGGATAGAATCAGAGAGGACAGGAAAATTTTTAATTGGGGAAGGGCAAATTATGAGGCTATAAGGCTAGAACTTGCGGGTGTGAATTGGGATGATGTTTTTGCAGAGAAATGTACCATGGACATGTGGTCGATGTTTAAGGATCTCTTGCAGGATGTTAGGGATAAATTTGTCCCAGTGAGGAAGATAAAGAATGGTAGGGTGAAGGAACCATGGGTGACAAGTGAAGTGGAAAATCTAGTCAGGTGGAAGAAGGCAACATACATGAGGTTTAGGAAAGCCCTAGCTCCCTTAATCTCTGATCATAATCCATACTCTCTAAATCAGGCAGCATCCTGGTAAATCTCCTCTGTACCCTTTCCAATGCTTCCACATCCTTCCTATACTGAGGCAACCAGAACTGGACACTGTACTCCAAGTGTGGCCTAACTAGAGTTTTATAGAGCTGCATCACTACATCACGTCTCTTAAACTCTATCCCTCGATTTATAAAAGCTAACACCCCATAAGCTTTCTTAACTACCTTATCTATCTGTGAGGCAACTTTCAGGGATCTGTGGACATGTACCCCCAGATCCCTCTGCTCCTCCACACTGCCAAGTATCCTGCCATTTACTTGGTACTCTGCCTTGGAGTTTGTCCTTCCAAAGTATACCACCTCACATTTCTCCAGGTTGAACTCCATCTGCTACTTCTCAGCTCACTTCTGCATCCTATCAATGTCTCTCTGCAATCTTCAACAATCCTCTACACTATCTACAGCACCACCAACCTTTGTGTCATCTGCAAACTTGCCAACCCACCCTTCTACCCCCACATCCAGGTCGTTAATAAAAATCACAAAAAGTAGAGTTTCCAGAACAGATCCTTGTGGGACACCACTAGGTGTGATCTAGGCATTTGACAAGGTTCCACACGGTAGGCTTATTCAGAAAGTCAGAAGGCATGGGATCCAGGGAAGTTTGGCCAGGTGAATTCAGAATTGGCTTGCCTGCAGAAGGCAGAGGGTCGTGGTGGAGGGAGTACATTCAGATTGGAGGGTTGTGATTAGTGGTGTCCCACAAGGATCTGTTCTGGGACCTCTACTTTTTGTGATTTTTATTAAGTTTAAGAGACTACTAGACAGGTATATGGAGGAATTTAAGGTGGGGGGTTATATGGGAGGCAGTGTTTGAGGGTCGGGACAACATTGTGGGCCAAAGGGCCTGTAATGTGCTGTACTATTCTATGTTCTATGTTCTTGACAATCGACTCCAACAACTTCCCAACCACCGATGTCAAGCTAACAGGTTATAATTTCCTTTTTGTTTCCTTACCCCCTTCTTAATCAGTGGAGTGACATTTGCAATCTTCCAGTCCTCCGGAACCAGGCCAGAATCTATCGACTTTTGAAAGATCATTGCTAATGCCTCCGCAATTTCTACTGCTACTTCCTTCAGAACACAAGGGTGCATTCCATCTGGTCAGGGAGATTTATCTACCCTTAGACTATTCAGCTTCCTGAGTACTTTCTCTGTTATAATTGTGACTGCGCATATTTCTCTTCCCTGACACCCTTGAGTGTCCGGTATATTGCTGATGTCTTCCTCAGTGAAGACTGATGCAAAATACTCGTTCAGTTCCTCCGCCATCTCCTTATCTCCAATTACAATTTCTCCAGCATCATTTTCTATCGGTCCTGTATCTACTCTCACATGTCTTTTACTTTAATGTACTTCAAAAAGCTTTTAGTATCCTCTTTGATATTATTTGCTAGCTTCCTTTCATAGTTCATCTTTTCCCTCTTAATGACCTTCTTAGTTTCCTTTTGTAAGCTTTTTAAAACTTCCCAATCCTCTCTCCCCATTAATTTTTGCTTCTTTGTATGCCTTCTGTTTTGCTTTTACTTTGGCTTTGACTTCTCTTGTCAGCCACGGTTACATCCTTTTTCCATTCGAAAATTTCTTCTTCTTTGGAATATATCTGTCTTGCACCTTCCTCACTTCTCACATAAACTCCAGCCACTGCTGCTCTGCCGTCCTTCCTGCTAGTGTCTCTTTCCAGTCAACCTTGGCCAGTTCCTCTCTCATGCCACTGTAATTTCCTTTACTCCACTGAATTACTGACACATCGGATTTCGGCTTCTCTTTCTCAAATTTCACAGTGAACTCAATCATGATGTGATCACTGCCTCCTAAGGGTTCCATCACTTCCATCTCTCTAATCACCTCTGGTTCATTACACAATACCCAATCCAGTACAGCCGATCCCCTAGTGGGCTCAACAACAATCTGTTCTAAAAAGCCATCTCGTAGACATTCTACAAATTCTCTCTCTTTAGATCCAGTGCCGACCTGATTTTCCCAATCCACTTGCATGTTAAAATCCCCTACAATTATCATAACACTGCCCTTCTGGCAAGCCTTTTCTATTTCAATAGACAACAGATGCAGGAGTAGGCCATTCGGCCCTTCTAGCCAGCACCATCATTCACTGTGATCATGGCTGATCATACACAATCAGTACCCTGTTCCTGCCCTCTCCCCATATCCCTTGACCCCACTACCTGTAAGAGCTCTATCTAACTCTCTCTTGAAAGCATCCAGAGACTTGGTCTCCACTGTCTTCTGGGGCAGAGCATTCCACATATCCACCACTCTCTGGGTGAAAAAGTTTTTCCTCATCTCTGTTCTAAATGGCCTATCCCTTATTATAGAACATTGAACATAGAATAGTACAGCACATTACAGGCCCTTCGGCCCACAATGTTGTGCCAACCCTCAAACCCTGCCTCCCAAATAAACCCCCACCTTAAATTCCTCCATATACCTGTCTAGTAATCTCTTAAACATCACTAGTGTATCTGCCTCCACCACTGACTCAGGCAGTGTATTCCACGCACCAACCACTCTCTGAGTGAAAAACCTTCCTCTAATATCCCCCTTGAACTTCTCTCCCCTTAGCTTAAAACCATGTCCTCTTGTACTGAGCAGTGGTGCCCTGGGGAAGAGGCGCTGGCTGTCCACTCTGTCTATTCCTCTTAATATCTTGTACACCTCTATCATGTCTCCTCTCATCCTCCTTCTCTCCAAAGAGTAAAGCCCTAGCTCCCTTAATCTCTGATCATAATCCATACTCTCTAAACCAGGCAGCATCCTGGTAAATCTCCTCCGTACCCTTTCCAATGCTTCCACATTCTTCCTATACTGAGGTGACCAGAACTGGACACAGTGCTCCAAGTGTGGCCTAACTGGAGTTTTATAGATCTGCATCATTTCATCATGTCTCTTAAACTCTATCCCTCGACTTATGAAAGCTAACACCCCATAAGCTTTCTTAACTACCCTATCTACCTGTGAGGCAACATTCAGGGATCTGTGGACATGTACCCCCAGATCCCTCTGCTCATCCACATTACCAAGTATCCTGCCATTTACTTTGTTCTCTGCCTTGGAGTTCGTCCTTCCAAAGTGTACCACCTCACACTTCTCCGGGTTGAACTCCATCTGCTACTTTTCAGCCCAATTCTGCATTCTATCAATGTCTCTCTGCAATCTTCAACAATCCTCTACACTACCTACAGCACCACCAACCTTTGTGTCGTCTGCAAACTTGCCAACCCTCCCTTCTACCCCCACATCCAGGTCATTAATAAAAATCACAAAAGGTAGAGGTCCCAGAACAGATCCTTGTGGGACACCACTAGTCACAACCCTCCAATCTGAATGTACTCCCTCCACCATGACCCTCTGCCTTCTGCAGGCAAGCCAATTCTGTATTCACCTGGCCAAACTTCCCTGGATCCCATGCCATCTGACTTTCTGAATAAGCCTACCATGTGGAACCTTGTCAAATGCCTTGCTAAAATCCATGTAGGTCACATCCACTGCACTACCCTCATCTATATGCCTGGTCACCTCCTCAGAGAACTCAATCAGGCTTGTTAGGCACGATCTGCCCTTCACAAAGCCATGCTGACTGTCTCTGATCAGACCATGATTCTCTAAATGCCCATAGATAGATAGATAGATAGATAGATAGATACTTTATTCATCCCCAAGGGGAAATTCAATGTTCCTCCAGTATGATATCACATAAACACAAGACAGACCAAGACTAACTGACCAAAAAAACCACATAATTATAACATACAGTTACAACAGTGCAAAGCAATACCATAATTTGATAAGAGCAGACCATAGGCACGGTAAAAAAAAAGTCTCAAAGTCCCTATCTCTAAGGATGTTTTCCAACAGCTTTCCCATCACAGACGTAAGGCTCATTGGTCTATAATTACCTGGACTATCTCTACTACCTTTTTTGAACAAGGGGATAACATTCGCCTCCCTCCAATCCTCCGGTACCATTCCTGTGGACAACGAGGACATAAAGATCCTAGCCAGAGGTTCAGCAATCTCTTCCCTTGCCTCGTGGAGCAGCCTGGGGAATATTCTGTCAGGCCCCGGGGACTTATCTGTCCTAATGTGTTTTAACAACTCCAACACCTCCTCTCCCTTAATATCAACATGCTCCAGAACATCAACCTCACTCATATTGTCCTCACTGTCATCAAGTTCCCTCTCAGTGGTGAATACCGAAGAGAAGTATTCATTGAGGGCCTTGCTCACTTCCACGTCCTCCAGGCACATCTTCCCACTTTTATCTCTAATCGGTCCTATCTTCACTCCTGTCATCCTTTTGTTCTTCATGTAACTGAAGAATGCTTTGGGGTTTTCCTTTACCCTACTCGCCAAGGCCTTCTCATGCCCCCATCTTGTTCTTCTCAGCCCCTTCTTAAGCTCCTTTCTTGCTACTCTATATTCCTCAATAGACCCCTCTGATCCTTACTTCCTAAACCTCATGTATGCTGCCTTCTTCCACCTGACTAGATTTTCCACTTCACTTGTCACTCATGGGTACTTCACCCTACCATTCTTTATCTTCCTCACCAGGACAAATTTATCCCTAACATCCTGCAAGAGATCCTTAAACATCGACCACATCTCCATGGTACATTTCTCTGCAAAAACATCATCCCAATTCACATCCGCAAGTTCTAGCCTTATAGCCTC
Source organism: Hemitrygon akajei (assembly GCF_048418815.1). Classification (NCBI taxonomy): domain Eukaryota; kingdom Metazoa; phylum Chordata; class Chondrichthyes; order Myliobatiformes; family Dasyatidae; genus Hemitrygon; species Hemitrygon akajei. Next base: position 1,315,681 of record NC_133124.1, read on the forward strand.
ATAATTTGCCCTTCCCCAATTAAAAATTTTCCTGTCCTCTTTGATTCTATCCTTTTCTATGATAATGCTAAATGTCAGGGAGCGGTGATCACTGTCCCCCAGATGCTCACCCACTGACAGATCTGTGACCTGACCTGGTTCGTTACCTAATACTGGGTCTAGTATGGCATTCCCCCAGTCGGCCTGTCAACATACTGTGACAGGAATCCATCCTGGACACACTTAACAAACTCTACCCCATCTAAACCCTTGGAACTAATCAAGTGCCAATTAATATTCTTAAACTGTGGCCTCAAGTTCTGGACTCACCCATCAATGGGAACATGCTTCCTGCCTCCAGCTTGTCCAATTGCTTAATAATCTGATATGTTTCAATCAGATCCCCTCTCATCTTTTGAAATTCCAGTGTATACAAGCCCAGTTGCTCCGATCATTCAACATATGACAGTCCCGCCATTCCGGCAATTAACCTTGTGAACCTACGTTGCACTTCCTGCTGTAATCTGTAGTCCACATCACTGCAGCTATTTGGAGGCCTGTAGATAACTGCCATCAGGGTTCTTTTACCCCTGTGAATTCTTAGCTCAACCCATAAAGATTCTGTACCTTCCGATCCTATGTCAACTCTTTCTAATGATTTAATATCATTTCTTACCATTAAAGCCATGCCACCCTCTCTACCTACCTGCCTATCCTTCCGATACACTGTGTATCCTTGGACGTTCAGCTCTCAGAGACATGCATCCTTTAGCCACGTCTCAGTGATGGCCACAATATCATACCTGCCAATCTGTAACTGTACAACAAGATCATCCACCTTATTCCTTATGCTGCGTGAATTTAAGTATAACACCTTAAGTCCAGTATTTGGTACTTTTTGCACTGAGCACTGCAACTTTATTGCACTGCAACTCATCCCACTGGCTGCAAATTTGCTCCATCACCTGCCTGTCCTTCCTGACATCCTTACAGCTCACTACCTTAGATCCATTTCTGTTTTCCCTCTCCTCCGCTCCATCATTCCGGTTCCCATCCCCCTGCCAAATTAGTTTAAACCCCCCCTAACAGCTCTATTAAACATTCCCGCCAGGATATTGGTCCCCCTAGGATTCAAGTGTAACCCATCCTTTTTGTATAGGTCACACCTGCCCCAAAATAGGTCCCAATGATCTCCTTCTACCTTAGGCCACGAATTTATCAATCACCCCTGCTGTGGAGGTACAAGATCCATATGCTCCATGACCGCTAGACTAAGTATGTAAATGTAGGAGGGGACTATTTTGAAAAATAAACATGCTAGGTTTTCCAAAATTGACTCCTTCTACCCTAGGCCATGAACTTATCAATCACTCCTTGTATATTGAATAGATTAAAAATAGTTCAAAAAACAGAAATACTATATATTAAAAAAGTGAGGTAGTGTTCATGGGTTCAATGTCCATTTTGGAATCGGATGGCAGAGGGGAAGAAGCCGTTTCTTGAATTGCTGAATGTGTGCCTTCAGGCTTCTGTATCTCCTGCTTGATGGTACCAGTGAGAAAAGGGCATGCCCTGGGTGCTGGAGGTCCTTAATAATGGCTCTGCCTTTCTGAGACACCGCTCCCTGAAGATGTCCTGGGTATTTTGCAGGCTAGTACCCAAGATGGAGCCAACTAAATTTACAAACTTCTGCAGCTTCTTTCGGTCCTTTGCAGTAGTCCCTCCACACCAGACAGTGATGCAGCCCGTCAGAATGCTCTACAAAGGTTTTTGAATGTATTTGTTGACATACCAAATCTCTTCAAACTCGTACTGAAATATAGACACTATTTCGCTTTCTTTATTACCGCATTGATATGTTGGGACCAGGTTAGGTTCTCAGAAATCTTAACACCCAAGAACTTGAAACTGCTCACTCTCTCCACTTTGGATCCGTCAATGAGGATTGGTATGTGTTCCTTCATCTTACCCTTCCTGAAGTCCACAATCAGCTCTTTCATCTTACTGACGTTGAGTGCAAGGTTGTTGCTGCAACACCACTCCACTAGTATGCCCTCTCATCTCCATCTGAGGTTCTACCATCAGCAAATTTATAGATGGCATTTGAGCTATACCTAGCCACACAGCCATGGGTATAGAGAGAGTAAAACAGTGGAAACGCACACACCCCTGAGGTGCACCAGTGTTGATTGTTAGTGAGGAGGAGATGTTATCACCAATCCACACAGATTGTGGTCTTCCAGTTAGGAAAATGAGGATCCAGTTGCAGAGGGAGGTACAGAGGCCCAGGTTCTGTAACTTCTCAATCAGGATTGTGGGAATGATGGTATTAAATGCTGAGCTATTGTTGATGAACAACATCCTGACATAGGTGTTTGTCTTGTCCAGGTGGTCTAAAGCCAAGTGGAGAGCCATTGAAATTGCATCTGCTGTTGACCTATTGTGGCAATAAGCAAATTGCAATCAGTCCAGGTCCTTGCTGAGGCAGGAGTTCAGTCTAGTCATCACCATGACTATTTAGATAATAGTCCACACTATTGATCCTTTTACCAAAATTCATTATCATACATTTCCAACACTGTATTCCAGCTGCCTCTTTTTTGCCCATTCTGCCAATTTGTCTGAGTCCTGCTGCAACTGCATTACCTTCTCCTCCACCAATTTTCATTTCATCCGCAAACTTTGCCACATAGTTATCAATTCCATTATCTAAAGCATTGACAAGCAATCTGAAAGGTAGCGGTCCCAATACTGATCCCTGAGGAACACCACAAGTCCTCTGGCTAGGATTTTTATGTCCTCGTTGTCCACGGGGATGGTACCAGAGGATTGGAGGGAGACGAATGTTGTCCCCTTGTTCAAAAAAGGTAGTAGGGATAGTCCAGGTAATTATAGACCAGTGAGCCTTACGTCTGTGGTGGGAAAGCTGTTGGAAAAGATTCTTAGAGATAGGATCTATGGACATTTAGAGAATCATGGTCTAATCAGATACAGTCAGCATGGCTTTGTGAAGGATAGATTGTGCCTAACAAGCCTTATAGAGTTCTTTGAAGAGGTGACCAGACATATAGATGAGGGTAGTGTGGTGGATGAGATCTACATGGATTTTAGTAAGGCATTTGACAAGGTTCCACCTGGTAGGCTTATTCAAAAAGTCAGAAGGCATGGGATCCAGGGACGTTTGGTCAGGTGGATTCAGAATTGGCTTGCCTGCAGAAGGCAGAGGGTCATGGTGGAAGAAGTACATTCAGATTGGAGGTTGTGACTAGTGGTGTCCCACAAGGATCGATTCTGGGGCCTCTACCTTTTGTGATTTTTGTTAACGACTTGGATGTGGGGGTAGAAGGGTGGATTGGCAAGTTTGTAGATGACACAAAGGTTGGTGGTATTGTAGGTAGTGTAGAGGATTGTCGAAGATTGCAGAGAGACATTGATAGGATGCAGAAGTGGGCTGAGAAGTGGCAGATGGAGTTCAACCCAGAGAAGTGTGAGGTGGTACACTTTGGAAGGACAAACTCCAAGGCAGAGTACAAAGTAAATGGCAGGATACTTGGCAGTGTGGAGGAGCAGAGGGATCTGGGGGTACATGTCCACAGATCCCTGAAAGTTGCCTCACAGATAGATAAAGTAGTTAAGAAAGCTTATAGGGTGTTAGCTTTTATAAATCGAGGGATAGAGTTTAAGAGACGTGATGTAATGATGCAGCTCTATAAAACTCTAGTTAGGCCACACTTGGAGTACTGTGTCCAGTTCTGGTCAACTCAGTATAGGAAGGATGTGGAAGCATTGGAAAGGGTACGGAGGAGATTTACCAGGATGCTGCCTGGGTTAGAGAGTGTGGATTATGATCAGAGATTAAGGGAGCTAGGGCTTTACTCTTTGGAGAGAAGGACGATGAGAGGAGACATGATAGAGGTGTACAAGATATTAAGAGGAATAGACAGAGTGGACAGCCAGCACCTCTTCCCCAGGGCACCACTGCTCAGTACAAGAGGACATGGCTTTAAGGTAAGGGGAGGGATGTTCAAGGGGGATATTAGAGGAAGGTTTTTCACTCAGAGAGTGGTTGGTGCGTGGAATGCACTGCCTGAGTCAGTGGTGGAGGCAGATACACTAATGAAATTTAAGAGACTACTAGACAGGTATATGGAGGAATTTAAGGTGGAGGGTTATATGGGAGGCAGGGTTTGAGGGTCGGCACAACATTGTGGGCCGAAGGTCCTGTAATGTGCTGTACTATTCTATGTTCTATGTTCTAAGTCACTGACAGCCAACCAGATAAGACCCCCTTTATTCCCACTGACTGCCTCCTGCCTGTCAGCCATTCCTCTATCCATGTCAGTATCTTTCGAGCAACGCCATAGGATTTTATCTTGTTTAGCAGCCTCATGTGTGGCACCTATCAAATGCCTTTTGAAAATCCAAGTAAATGACATCCACTGCCTCTCCTTTGTCCACCCTGTTTGTTGCTTCCTCGAAGAACTCTAACAGATTTGTCAGGCAAGATTTCCTTTTACAGAAATCATGCTGACCTTGACTTATTTTATCATCAGTCTCCAAGTACCCCGAAACCTCATCTTTAATAATTGACTCCAACACTTCCCCAACCACTGCGGTTATAATTGGCCTATAATTTCCTTTCTTTTGCCTTCCTCCCTTCCTAAAGCGTGGAGTGACATTTCCAATTTTTCAGTCCTCTGGGACCATGTGATTCTTGAAATATCATTCTTTATGCCACCACGAATGCAGCTATTATCTCTTCAGCAACCTCTCTCAGGACTCTGGGATGTAAGTCCATCTGTCCAAGTGACTTATCCACTTTAAGACCTTTGAGTTTGCCTAGCACTTTGTTCTTTGTAATAGCAATGTCACTCACTCCTGCTCCCTGACACTCATGGACCACTGGCATACTGCTAGTGTTTTCCACAATGAAGACAGTTGAAAAGTATCCATTACGTTTATCTGCCTTTTCTTTGTCCTCCATTACCACCTCATCAGATTTATTTTCCAGTCATCCAGTATCAACTCTCACCTCCCTTTTACTCTTTATATAACTGAAAAAACATTCTGGTATCCTGCTTTATATTATTGGCTAGTTTGTCCTCATATTTCATCTTTTCCCTTCTTACAGCTTTTTTAGTTGCCTTTTGTTGGATTTTAAAATCTTGTAAATTATCCATCTTCCCTCTCATTTTTGCTAACTTATAAATGCTCTTTCCTTGGATTTTATGCAGTCCTTAATTTTCCTTGTCAGCCATGGTTGCCTCCCCCTGCTATTTGAGAACTTCTTCTTCTGTGGGACATATCTATCCCGCGCCTTGTGAACTATTCCCAAAAACTTCAATCATCTCTGTTCTGCCATCATCCCTGCCAGTATCCTCCTCCAATCCACCCGGGGCAAGCTCCTCTCTCATGTCTCTGTAATCCCCTTTATTCCATTGCGATACTGATACACCTGACTTATGCTTCTCTCAGTATGAATTCAATCATATTATGATCACTGCCTCCCAAGAGTTCCTTTACATTAAGATCCCTAATAAGATCTGGGTTATTACAGAAAATCCAATCTAAGATAACCTTTCCCCCTGTAGGCTCAAGAACAAGCTGCTCTAAAAAGCCATTTCATAGGAATTCAACAAATTCCCTCTCTTGCGATCCGACACCAATCTGATTTTCTCAATCCTTTTGCATATTGAGGTTCCCCATTACAATTATCCTTATTACATGTCTTTTCAGCTCCCATTCCCATAATGGTTTTTAAACACTTGCAATTTCTTAACTCTACCCACATAGATTCAACATTCTCTGATCCTATGACACCTCTTTCTAAAGATGTAATTATATCTCTTACCAACAGAGCCACACCACTGCCTATGCTTCCCTGCCTGTCCTTTTAATACAAAGTATATCATTTGATGTTAAGCTCCCAACTATGGCCTTATTTTAGCCACGTCTTAGTGACAACATCATACTGACCAATCTCTAATTGCACCATTGTTCTCCTTATTCCAAATATTATGCGCATTTAAATACAGCACCTTCAGTCCTGCATTCTTCGCCCTTTTGAATTTTGCCGCTGTGTTATGATTTAACACTGCTCTGTCTGCATTTGTACCCAATCATTGGCTTGTCCTTCCTTACATTCATGTTACATCCATCATCTACTTATAAACTTGCTGGCTCAGCCTCAGCTCAATCATACTCGTTCCCATCCCCATACCATATTAGCTTAAACCACTCCCAACAGCTCTAGTAAATCTGCCCACAAGAATATTAGTCCCTCTTGGATTCAAGTGCAACCTGCCCCTTTTGTACAGATCACACCTGTCCCAGAAATGCTCCCAATTATAGAAACATAGAAAATAAGTGCAGGAGTAGGCCATTCGGCCCTTTGAGCCTGCACCACCATTCAGTATGATCATGGCTGATCATCCAACTCAGAACCCTGTACCTGCTTTCTCTCCATACCCCCTGATCCCTTTAGCCACAAGGGCCATATCTAACTCCCTCTTAAATATAGCCAATGAACTGGCCTTAACTGTTTCCTGTGGCAGAGAATTCCACAGATTTACCACTCTCTGTGTGAAGAAGTTTTTCTTCATCTTAGTCCTAAAAGGCTTCCCCTTTATCCTTAAACTGTGACCCCTCGTTCTGGACTCCCCCAACATCAGAAACAATCTTCCTGCATCTAGCCTGTCCAATCCCTTTAGAATTTTATACGTTTCAATAAGATCCCCCCTCAATCTTCTAAATTCCAGCGAGTATAAGCCTAGTTAATCCAGTCTTTCTTCATATGAAAGTCCTGCCATCCCAGGAATCAATCTGGTGAACCTTCTTTGTACTCCCAAGAATGTCTTTCCTCAGATTAGGGGACCAAAACTGCACACAATACTCCAGCTGTGGTCTCACCAAGGCCTTGTACAACTGCAGTAGAACCTCCCTGCTCCTGTACTCAAATCTTCTTGCTATGAATGCCAACATACCATTTGCCTTTTTCACTGCCTGCTGTACCTGCATGCCCACCTTCAATGACTGGTGTACAATGACACCCAGGTCTCGTTGCACCTCCCCTTTTCCTAATCGGCCACCATTCAGATAATAATCTGTTTTCCTGTTCTTGCAACCAAAGTGGATAACCTCACATTTATCCACATTAAATTGCATCTGCCATGAATTTGTCCACTCACCTAACCTATCCAAGTCACCCTGCATCGTCTTAGCACCCTCCTCACAGCTAACACTGCCGCCCAGCTTCGTGTCATCTGCAAACTTGGAGATGCTGCATTTAATTCCCTCGTCTAAATCATTAATATATATTGTAAACAACTGAGGTCCCAGCACTGAGCCTTGCGGTACCCCACTAGTCACCACCTGCCAATCTGAAAAGGTCCCGTTTATTCCCACTCTTTGCTTCCTGTTTGCCAACCAATTCTCTATCCACATCAATACCATACCCCCAATACTGTTATCCAGAAATCTGAATCCCTGCCCCTTGCTCCTATTCTTCAGGCACACATTTATCTGCTACCTCATTCTATGCCAATCCGCATTGTCACTTGGCACAGGCAGCAATCCCGAGATAACTACTATTGATGTCCTGCTTCTCAACTTCCTTCCTAACTCCCTGTAATCTTTTATCAGGACCTCCTCCCTTTTTCTACCTGTGTCATTGGTACCAATATGTACCATGACTTCTGACTGCTCATCCTCCCTTTTCAGGATATTATGGATACGACTGAAAACATTGCGAACCCTGGCACCTGGGAGATAAACTACCATTCGTGCTCCCTTTTTGTGCCACAGAATCGCCTATCTGACCCCTGTCTATGGAGTTCTCTGTTACAGCTGCCATCCTCTTCAGCTCCCTACTCTTCTAAGTCACAGGGCCAGACTCAGTGCCAGAGGCATGGCTGCTGTTGCTTCCCCCAGGTAGGTCATGCCCCCAACAGCACTCAAAATGGAGTACTTATTGTTGAGAGGGATGACCACAGGGGTGTATTCCACTATCAGACATTCTCCCTTCCCTCTCCTGACAGACACACATTTATCTGTCTCCTGCAGCCTTGTGATGACTACCTCTTGTAGCTCCTGTCTATCACCTCTTTGCTTTCCCAAATATAAGATATAACCGTATAACAATTACAGCATGGAAACAGGCCATCTAGGCCCTTCTAGTCCGTGCCAGCGTTTACACTCACCTAGTCCCACTGGCCCGCACTCAGCCCATAACCCTCCATTCCTTTCCATATACCTATCCAATTTTACTTTAAATGACAATACTGAACCTGCCTCTACCACTTCTACTGGAAGCTCATTCCACACAGCTACCACTCTCTGAGTAAAGAAATTCCTTCTCGTGTTACCCTTAAACTTTTGCCCCCTAACTCTCAAATCATGTCCTCTTGTTTGAATCTCCCCTACTCTCAATGGAAAAAGCCTATCCACGTCAACTCGATCTATCCCCCTCATTATTTTAAATACTTCTATCAAGTCCTTCCTCAACCTTCTATGCTCCAAAGAATAAAGACCTAACTTGTTCAGCCTTTCCCTGTAACTTAGGTGCTGAAACCCAGATAACATTCTAGTAAATCTTCTCTGTACTCTCTCTGTTTTGTTGATATTTTTCCTATAATTTGGTGACCAGAACTGTACACAATACTCCAAATTTGGCCTTACCAATGCCTTGTACAATTTTAACATTACATCCCAACTCCTATACTCAATGCTCTGATTTATAAAGGCCAACATACCAAAAGCTTTCTTCACCACCCTATCTACATGAGATTCCACCTTCAGGGAACTATGCACCATTATTCCTAGATCACTCTGTCCTACTGCATTCTTCAATGCCCTACCATTTACCATGTATGTCCTATTTGGATTATTCCTACCAAAATGTAGCACCTCACACTTATCAGCATTAAACTCCATCTGCCATCGTTTAGCCCACTCTTCTAACTGGCCTAAATCTCTCTGCAAGCTTTGAAAACCTACTTCATTATCCATGCCACCTACCTTAGTATCATCCGCACACTTACTAATCCAATTTACTACTCCATCATCCAGATCATTAATGTATATGACAAACAACATTGGACCCAATACAGATCCCTGAGGCACACCGCTAGTCACCGGCCTCCAACCTGACAGTTATCCACCACTACTCTCTGGCATTTCCTATCTAGCCACTGTTGAATCCATTTTACTACTTCAATATTAATACCTAATGATTGAACCTTCCTAACTAACCTTCCATGCGGAACCTTGTCAAAGGCTTTACTGAAGTCCATATAGACAGTATCCACTGCTTTACCCTCGTCAACTTTCCTCGTAACCTCTTCAAAAAATTCAATAAGATTTGTCAAACATGACCTTCCACGCACAAATCCATGCTGACTATTCCTAATCAGACCCTGTCTATCCAGCTAATTATATATACCATCTCTAAGAATACTTTCCATTAATTTACCCACCACTGACGTCAAACTGACAGGCATAACTATAATTGCTAATAAGCCGGAGATCATCAAGCTGTAGCTCCAGTTCCCTAACTCGGTCTCTAAGGAGCTTTATCTTGATGATCCTGGTGCAGATGTGACCATCAGGGAGGCTAGAAGTCTCCTGAAAATCCCACATGTGACACCCAGAGCAGAACACTGGGTCTATAGACATAACCCCTATTCTCTCAAGATTTAAATAAGAAATAAGGAATGAACTTACATACTTACTTTGTTTCTGCCTGTTCTTACTGAAGCCCTGATGAGCCAAAACCTTACTATCCTGATTTAGGACTGCTCCCACAGAGACTGTTCCTCCAGGTGGTACCCCATCTTTTATAGAGACTGGCTTTTTAAAGCTTCATGCACTGGAACACTTCTGTTGTGTCTGCGTAGTACTCCAATCAATTAGTTAGTATGGTGAGCGGGGCTGTTACTATGGTGAGTGGGATAGTTAGTATGGTGAATGGGGCAGTTTGTATAGTGAGTCAGGCCATTAGTATGTAATGGGTCAGTTAGTGTTGTGAGTGGGACAGTTAGTACGGTGAGTGGGCAGTTAGTATGGAATGGATCAGTTAGTATGGTGAATGGGGCAGTTTGTATAGTGAGTCAGGCCATTAGTATGTAATGGGTCATTTAGTGTTGTGAGTGGGACAGTTAGTACGGTGAGTGGGCAGTTAGTATGGAATGGATCAGTTAGTATGGTGAATGGGGCAGTTTGTATAGTGAGTGGAACAGTTAGCATGGTTGGATCTTGTTGGATCTTCTGTTAGGGAATGAAATAGGTCAGGTGACAGAGGTATGTGTTGGGGAGCACTTCGGGTCCAGTGATCACAATGCCATTAGTTTCAATATAATTATGGAGAAGGATAGGACTGGACCCAGGGTTGAGGTTTTTGATTGGAGAAAGGCTAACTTTGAGGAGATGCGAAAGGATTTAGAAGGATCAGATTGGGACATTTTGTTTTATGGGAAGGATGTAATAGAGAAATGGCAGTCATTTAAAGGTGAAATTTTGAGGGTACAGAATCTTTATGTTCCTGTTAGGTTGAAAGGAAAGGTTAAAAGTTTGACAGAGCCATGGTTTTCAAGGAATATTGGAAACTTAGTTAGGAAAAAGAGAGATACCTACAATCAATATAGGCAGCATGGAGTAAATGAGGTGCTCGAGGAATACAAAGAATGTAAGAAGAATCTTAAGAAAGAAATTAGAAAAGCTAAAAGAAGATACGAGGTTGCTTTGGCAAGTAAGGTGAAAATAAATCCAAAAGGTTTCTACAGTTATATTAATAGCAAAAGGAAAGTGAGGGATAAAATTGGTCCCTTAGAGAATCAGAGTGGACAGCTATGTGTGGAGCCGAAAGAGATGGGGGAGATTTTGAACAATTTCTTTTCTTCGGTATTCACTAAGAAGGATATTGAATTGTGTAAGGTAAGGGAAACAAGTAAGGAAGTTATGGAAACTATGATGATTAAAGAGGAAGAAGTACTGGTGCTTTTAAGGAAAATAAAGCTGGATAAATCACCGGGTCCTGATAGGATATTCCCTAGGACCTTGAGGGAGGTTAGTGTAGAAATAGCAGGGGCTCTGACAGAAATATTTCAAATGTCATTAGAAACGGGGATGGTGCTGGAGGATTAGTGTATTGCTCATGTGGTTCCATTGTTTAAAAAGGGTTCTAAGAGTAGACCTAACAATTATAGCCCGTCCATCAGGCTGTCCATCACCTGGTCCCGCCTTGCTGTCTCAGCAAGAATCTTACAAGCAGGTAAAGAAAGTGTCCTTGGAGCAAAGGTAAACAATCAGCTTAAAGCCATAATATTAAATCATGTCTCTCTCTCTCTCATCTGCAGCAGGATGCCTCCCCCCTCCTCTTCTTCTCTCGCTCTCTCATTAGCAGCATAGTTCGCTGAGGGGTCAACTCTGGACCCCATCTCAGCTTGGTTTGCTCATCACAGTATCATGAGCGAGGTAGTTAGCATGGAATGGGGGAGTTATATGGTGACTAGGGCTATTAGTATGGCAAGGTGGGCTGTTAGTATGGTGAGTGGGGCAGCTAGTGTGGTGAATGGACCAGCCAGTCTGGTGAGTGGGGCAGGTAACATGGTGACTGGGGAAGTTAGTATGGAATGGGTCAGTTAGTCTGGTGAGTGGGACAGTTAGTATGGAGTGGGGCAAGTCTCAGACTGGGAAGTCTCAGACTGTGTCCACAACATTTTGAAGAGGGAAGGAGAGCAGCCAGGTGTTTTGGTAGTTATTGGTACCAATGACATAAGAAGAAAATGCAATCAGGTCCTGAAAAGAGAATTTAGAGAGCTGGATAGAAAGCTGAGAAGCAGGACCTCCCGGGTAGTAATTTCTGGATTGCTGCCTGTGCCACACGCCAGTGAGGGTAGAAACAGGACAATCTGGCAGATAAATGTGTGGCTGAAAAGCTGGTGCAGGGTGTAGGGCTTCAGATTCTTTGATCATTGGGATCTCTTCGGGGGAGGTACAACCTGTTCAAAAATGACAGGTTGCACCTGAACCTGAGGGGGACCAATATTCTCATGGGCAGGTTTGTTAAAGCTGTTGGGGAGGGTCTAAACTAATCTGGCGGGGGTGGGAACTGGAGTGAAGGGACTCAGGATAGGATGGATTGTAAAAATGCAAAGACAGCATGCAGGCTGTCAGGAAGGGCAGGCAGATGGTAGGTCATAACTGTGGAGAGCAGGGTGAGTATCAGTGTATTAGGGATGCAGAATCAAAAAGGGAAGCAAATACAGTACTCATAGTGTTATATCTCAATGCGCGGAAATTAGAAATAAGGCAGATATCTTGTACTATTACAATTGCCAGCTTTGATGCTGTGGCCATCACTGAATCATGAATGAAGGATGGTTGTAGTTGGGAGCTGAATGTCAAAGGTTACACGTTGTATTGGAGGGATAGGAAGGTAGGCAGAGATGGAGGCATGACTCTACTGGTAAAGAACAGCATCAAATCAGTGGAAAGATATGACATAGGATTGGAAGATGTGGAGTTAAGAAACTGCAAGGGTAAAAGGACCCTGATGGCAGATATATATATATATATACACACACACATACATAACACTTCCCAACAGTAGCTGGGAGGTGGACCACAGATTACAACAGGAAATAGAAAAGGTGTATCAAATGGGCAATGTTATGATAGTCATGGGATATTTCAACATGCGGGTCAATTGGGAAAATCAGTTTGGAAGTGGATCTCAAGATAGTGAGTTTGTTGAAAGCCTATGGGATGGCTTTTCAGAGCAGGTTGTTGCTGAGCCTATGAGGGTATCAGCTATACTGGATTGGCTGTTATGTAATGAACCAGAGGTGATTAGGGAGCTTAAGGTAAAAGAACCCTTAGCATGCAGTGTCACAATATGATGGAGTTCAACGTAAATTTGATAGGATGAAAATAAAGTCTGACATGGCAGTATTTCAGTGGAGTAAGGGAAATTACAGTGGATGAGAGAGAAGCTAGACAAACTAATTTGGAAACAGATACTAGCAGGGATGACAGCAGAGCAACAATGGCATGAGTTTCAAGGAAAAATGGGGCAAGTGCAGAATAGATGTATTCCAAAAACAAAGAAATACTCAAATTGCAAAATAGTACAGCCGTGGCTGAGAAGGGTTGGCAGAGTTCGGCAAAAGAGAGGGCATAGAAACATAGAAAACATACAGCACAATACAGGCCCTTTGGCCCACAAAGCTGTGCCGAACATGTCCCTACCTTAGAACTACCTAGGCTTTACCCATAGCCCTCTATTTTTCTAAGCTCCATGTAGTCATCCAGGAATCTCTTAAAAGACCCTATTGTTTCCACCTCCACCACTGCCGCCGGCAGCCTATTCCACGCACTCACCACTCTCTGCATAAGAAACTTACAGTACCCCTGACATCTCCTCTGTACCTACTTCCAAACACCTTAAAACTATGCCCTCTCGTGCTAGCCATTTCAACCTTGGGGAAAAGCCTCTGACTATCCACGTGATCAATGCCTCTCATTATCTTGTACACCTCTATCAGGTCACCTCTCATCCCCTGTTGCTCCAAGGAGAAAAGACTGGAGTACGCTCAGCCTATTCTCATAAAGTATGCTCCTCAATCCAGGCAACATCCTTATAAATCTCCTCTGCACCCTTTCTATGGTTTCCATATCCTTCCTATAGTGAGGCGACCAGAATTGAGCACAGTACTCCAAGTGGGGTCTGACCTGGGTCCTATATAGCTGCAACATTACTTCTCGGCTCTTAAACTTAATCTCACAATTGATGAAGGCCAATACTCCATATGCCTTCTTAACCAGAGAGTCAACCTGCGCAGCAGCTGCGTAGTGTCTGAGTGTCCAATGGGCTCAGACCCCAAGATCCCTCTGATCCATCACACTGCCAGAAGTCTTACCATTAATACTATATTCTGCCATCATATTTGACCTACCAAAATGAACCATCTCACACTTATCTGGGTTGAACTCTATCTGCCACTTCCAGCCCAGTTTTACATCCTATCAATGTCCTGTTGTAACCCCTGATAGTCCTCCACACTATCTACAACACCCCGAACCTTTGTGTCATCAGTAAATTTACTAACCCATCCCTCCACTTCTTCATCCAGGTCATTTATAAAACTCACGAAGAGAAGGGGTCCCAGAACAGATCCCTGAGGCACACTACTGGTCACTGACATCCATGCAGAATATGATCCATCTACAACCACTCTTTTCCTTCTGTGGGCAAGCTAGTTCTAGATCCACAAAGCATTGCCCTCTTGGATCCCACGTCTCCTTACTTTCTCAATTAGCCTTGCATGGGGTACCTTATCAAATGTCTTGCTGAAATCCATATACACTACATCTACTGCTCTACCTTCATCAATGTGTTTAGACACATCCTCAGAAAATTCAATCAGGCTCATAAGGCACGACCTGCCTTTGGTAAAGCCATGCTGACTATTCCTAATCATATTATACCTCTCCAAATGTTCATAAATCCTGCTTCTTAGGATCTTCTCCATCAACTAACCAACCACTGAAGTAAGACTCACTGGCCTATAATTTCCTGGGCTATCCCTACGTCCTTTCTTGAAAAAGGGAACAATAACCGCAACTCTCCAATCCTCTGGAACTTCTCCCATCCTCACTGATGATGCAAAGATCATTGCCAGAGGCTCAGCAATCTCCTCCTTCACTTCCCACAGTAGCCTAGAGTACATTCCGTCTGGTCTCGGTGACTTATCCAACTTGATGCTTTCCAAAAGCTCCAGCACATCTTCTTTCTTAATATCTACATTCTCAAGCTTTTCAGTCCACTGCAAGTCATCCCTACAATCGCCAAGATCCTTTTCCGTAGTGAATACTCAAGCAAAGTATTCATTAAGTACTCCATTATTTCTTCTGTTTCCATTGTCACATGTGATTGGTCCTATTCTCTCACGACTTATCCTCTTGCTCTTCACATTCTTGTAGAATGCCTTGGGGTTTTCCTTAATCCTGTCTGCCAAGGCCTTCTTATGATCCCTTCTGGCTCTCCTAATTTCATTCTTAAGCTCCTTCCTGCTAGCCTTATATGTCATAATGGGGGGCATTGGGAGTGGACCCAAATGCAAGACACAGACACTGAAGCACCAGGAACAGGATTAGGCATGAGAAGGAAGCAAGGAAAGTGGTGAAGAAAGGACACTGGACAAGACACCGGCCCCAGATGAGACAAGAACTCCGGATCTGGGCTAGAACCTGACTAGGATAGGAAACTAGGACATGGAACTGGGAACTAAGGGCCTGGGCTTGGACTCTGAGCCAGAGACTGGACAAGGACCCAGAATCTGGGTGTTGACTCGGGCTCAAAGTCCAGAAACAGGCGAGGACATGACAAGGTTACAGGACGAGGATGAGAGACTCCTGGACGGGACAAAGGAACCTCAGCACCGGACAAGGGAATCCCAGCACCGGGCTGGGCAAGGTACTCCTGTGCTGGGCAAGGCACATGGACATGACGAGAATCCAGAGCCTTGGTTGAGGGAGAAACAACAGGACTGGATGTGAGACTCCTGGACAAGGGAACCCCAGCACAAGACAAGGGAATCCCAGCACCAGGCTGGGCAAGGTAGTCTTGTGCTGGGCGAGGCACATGGACATGACAAGGACACAGATCCTACAAAGAGACAGGCACATGGAACACTGAGCCGGGACCCATCCTTGGGTACAGGACGTAGGGCTGGGACCAATAACACAGAACACCAAACACGACGAGACAGTTCCCAACGCTAGGTAGCGGCAAAACAACCGGACCTACCTAGCAAAGGCATGGACATGGACAGACAGTTCCAAACAGAGCAAGGCTCCAGACACAGGCGAGGCAAGGCTCCAGGCAGAGGCAAGGCGAGGCAAGGCAAGGCTCCAGGCAGAGGCGAGGCTCCAGGAGAAAGGTGAAAGGAAGGGATACAAACGGGGTTTGGACAGGAACAATCCATCAGCCAGAGGCTGAATCCTGAAGCTATTTATGAGGCCAGCCCAAACAAGAATCAGCTGCCTCATCAGAAACTGGGGAAACCCAGAAAACTTGGAATAAGGAACATGGACCGGACCATGAACCAGAATGCGGATTTCATGGACCGGACTATGACATTATATCTTCTAGATTTGTATCATTACCTAGTTTTTTGAACCCTTCGTAAGCTCTTCTTTTCTTCTTGATTAGATTTACAACAGCCCTTGTGCACCACGGGTCTTTTACTCTACCATCCTTTCCATGTCTCATTGGAACGTACCTACTCAGAACCCCACATAAATATCCCAAGCATTTGCCACATTTCTTCATTATGTTTCCCTGTGAACATATGCTTCCAAGTTCCTGCCTGATAGCCTCACAGTTCTCCTTACTCCAATTAAACATTTCCCTGACTTGTCTGTTGCATTGAACGCTTCCCTAACTTGTCTTGGCATGCAACAAAGCAAAAATTAGTAGGAAGACAGAGGATTGGGAAGGTTTTAAAACCCTACAGAAGTCAACTAGAAGCATCATTAGGAGGTAAAAGGTAAAATATGAAAGCAAGCTAACAAACAATATCAAAGTGGATAGTAAAAGCAGATGTTGAAGGTTGTGAGGGAATAGATGTAAGTGCAGTTACTTTTACAAGGGAGAAGGTGCTCAAGAAGCTGAAAGACCTAAGGGTACATAAGTCACCCGGTCCAGATGAACTGCACCCTAGCGTTCTGAAAGGGGTAAAGGTGGAGTTTGTGGAGGCATTAGTAATGATCTTTCAAAAAATCAGTGGTCTTCGGCTTGGTGCCAGAAGTCTGGAAAATATCAAATTTCACTCCACACAGAAAGGAAATCATAGCTCAGTTTGCCTGACTTCAGTGGTTGGGAAGATGTTGGAGTCAATTGTTCAGGATGAGGTTCAGGAATACTTGATGACATGGGACAAGATAGAACAAAGTTAGCATGCTTTCCTTAAGGGAGCATCTTATCTGATGACCCGGTTGGAATTCTGTGAGGAGCTTACATGTAGGATATATGAAGGGGATGCAGTGGATGTTGTATATTTGGACATTCAGAAGGTGCCACACATGAGGCTGCTTACCAAGTTAAGAGCCCATGGAAAGGGAAGTTACTGGCATGGTTAGAGCATTGGCTGATTGGTAAGAGGCAGCAAGTGGGAATATAAGGATCATTCTCTGGTTGATGCCAGTGACTAGTGTATTCCACAGGTGTCAGTGTTGGGACCACTTCTTTTTATGCTGTATATCAATGATTTAGATGATGGAACAGGTGGCTCTGTTGTCCAGTTTGCAGATGTAAAAAAATTGGTGGAGGGGCAGGTAGTGCTGAGGAAACATGAAGGCTGCAGAGGGACTTAGACAGATTAGGAGAATGTGTAAGAGAGTGGCAAATGAAATGCAATGTTGGAAAATGCGTGAAATAAATGTGTATACAATTTTCTAAATGGTGGAAGATCCAATATCTGAGATGCAAAGGGACTTGGTAGTCCTTGTGCAGAACGCCCTAAAGGTTAACTTGCAGGTAGTGTCAGTGGTGAGGACATTCATTTCAAGAGCAGGGGTATGATGCTGAGGCTTTAAAAGCACAGTTTTGGGCTCCTTGTCTAAGAAAAGATGTGTTGGCATTGGAGAGGTGTCAGAGGAGGCTCACAAGGATGATTCTGGGAATGAAAGGGTTATCATACGAGGAATGTTTGATAGCTCTGGGTTTGTACTCTCTGGAATTTAGAAGGATGGTGGTGGTGGGGGTGGGGGGGGGGGAGATCTCTTTGAAATCTTTTGAATGTTGAAACTCCTAGACAGCAGATGTGGAAAGGATGTTTCTCATGGTGGTAAAGTCAAGGACAAGAGGGTGCAACCTCAGGATAGAGGGTGTCCATTTAAAACAGAGATGTGGAGATATTACTTTAGCCAGTGGGTGGTGAATTTGTGGGATTTGTTACCGCAGGCAGCTGTGAGGGTGAAGGCTTTGCTTGATAGGTTCTTGATTGGATACAACATCAAAGGTTATGGGGAGAATGCTGGGGAGTGGAGCTGAGGAGGGGAGAAAGAATCAGCCATGATTAAATGGTGAAGCAGGCTAAATAGGCCAAATGGCCTAATTCCTATGTCTTAAGGTCTTATTGTGAATGGGGCAGTTAGTATGGATTGTGCATTTTAGCATGGTGAGTTCCACACAGCTACCACTCTCTGATTAAAGAAGTTCCCCCTCGTGTTACCCCTAAACTTTTGCCCCTTAACTCTCAACTCATGTCCTCTTGTTTGAATCTCCCCTACTCTCAATGGGAAAAGGTCTATCCACGTCAACTCAATCTATCCCCCTCATAATTTTAAATACCTCTATCAGGTCCCCCCTCAACCTTCTACGCTCCAAAGAATAAAGACCTAACTTGTTCAACCTTTCTCTGTAACTTAGGTACTGAAACCCAGGTAACATTCTAGTAAATCTCCTCTATACTCTCTCTATTTTGTTGACATCTTTCCTATAATTTGGTGACCAGAACTGTACACAATACTCCAAATTTGGCCTCACCATTGCCTTGTACAATTTTAACATTACATCCCAACTCCTATACTCAATGCTCTGATTTATAAAGGCCAACATACCAAAAGCTTTCTTCACCACCCTATCATCATGAAATTCCACCTTCAGGGAACTATGCACCATTATTCCTAGATCACTCTGTTCTACTGCATTCTTCAATGCCCTACCATTTACCATGTATATCCTATTTGGATTAGTCCTACCAAAATGTAGCACCTCACACTTATCAGCACTAAACTCCATCTGCCATCTTTCAGCCCACTCTTCTAACTGGCCTAAATCTCTCTGCAAGTTTTGAAAACCTACTTCATTATCCACTAGTATAGTGAGTGGAGCAGTGAATATGGTGCGAAGGGCAATTAGCATGGTCCCAAGCATTCACCACTTGAGAATGAAAGGTGAATATTGTTGTGAGTGAGTCAGTGTTTAGAGTGGCATTGACTCATCAGGCTAAGTTGGGATCAGTCTTGGGTGAGAGAAAAATACTGGTATTCTTAATTCTTCATTTCTTGTCTGTTGGGACATAGTAGTGTTGTGTGAATGGCTCCAGGGGCAGTGTTTTGTAATGTATGTGGAAATTCTGGGAACCCCTCCAGACTTCTGGATAAGCACATCTGAGCCAGGTGCACCGAGCTGCAGTTTCTCAGAGAACATATTAAGGAACTGGAGATGTAGCTCGATGACCTTTGCCTGATATGGGAGAATGGGCAACTGATAGACAGGCGCTATAGGAAGGTAGTCACCACTAAGCTACAGGAGACAGGTAACTGGGTGACTGTCAGGAGAAGGAAGTGAAATGCACAGTACGTAGATGTCCCAATGAGAGAGTATGTGATACTGCATGTGCTAATAAGGAATATGACAAGGCACGTGACAGAGTTTGTGTAGGAGAACACTTTGCATCTTGTGACCACAACGCCATTAGTTTCAAAGTAAATATGCAAAATAATGGGTCTGGTCTGCAGGATGAGATTCTAAATTAGACAAAGGCCAATTTCGATGGCATCAGGAATGACCTGACATGTGTGGATTGGGATAGGCTGTTCGCTGGCAAAAGTGGGAGGTCTTCAAAAGTGAAATTTTGAGAGAAGAAAGCTTATTTGTGCATCTCAGAATAAAAGATAAGATAACAAATGTGGTGAACCTTGTCTTTCAAGAGAAATTGATGCCCTGCTTGAGAAAAAAAAGGAGTTGCATAGCAGGTATATGTAGGCAGGAACAAATGAGGTGCTTATGGAGTATATGAAATGCAAGAAAACACTTAAGAAAGAAAACAGGGGGTTCCGGTGACGTCATCATCGAGAATGGCAGCTTCAGTCACTAGCTCCTCCAGAAAAACACGTATTAAGCCCCGTTAACCCATCAAATATAATATTTTTCAAAAAATATTTGAACTGAAAAGAGGGGCAAGAATGGGGAGAAGAAATGGAAATAAAAAAAGCGACACTGCGGAGCCTGTGTCCGAGAGGAGTGTAGCGAGCGGCTCTCCGACCCGACCACGTGCTAGCGAGGCAGCTGCTGGGACTCGTTCAGGCGAAGCGGCGAATATCTTTGAAATCCTCAGAGAAATAATGGAGGTCCAGAAAGAAATAAAGCAGCAGCTCCATGATTTTAAATCAGAGCTCGCCAGTGTTAATCAAAAAATAGTGGTGGCAGAGACTCGCATTGAGAAGGTGGAAAATCGCGTTCAAAATGTGGAACGGATACTGAGCAAGACAATAAAAATAATACATCACCAAGAAGGTAAACTGCTTGACCTGGAGGGACGATCACGGTGGAAAAATATCAGATTCTACAACGTTCCCGAAGGAGCGGAGGGCTCGTCTATGACGGAGTTCGTCGAAAAGTTACCACGGGACGCGCTGGATCTTCCCCCAGCTATGGAGCTGGAAGTCGAGAGAGCCTACTATGCACGCGTTCGTTCCAAAACCTACTCAGGATAGAAAGCCACCTGAATAATAATAACATTCCTTCGGTGCAGCACCAAGGCGCAGATTCTACAAAGGGCCTGGGGTAAGAAGAGAGTGTTTTACGACAATAAATTAATATATTTTGACCAAGATTACCCCCCCCCCACCCGCAGTTCTGCAGAAATGCAAAGAATACTCTGAAGTAAAGCGAGTACTAAAGCAAAACAAGATTAGATTTCAAACTCCGTACCCTGCTAAATTTCGAGTGTTTTATGACAACGGGACGTGGTTGTACCAGACAGTGGAAGAGGCGACTACAGACATGAAGGCCAGAGGGTTGCCCGTTAGCATCACCAAAATGAGGGAAAGCCTGACTCAGGAGTTATCCCGCTCCGCTTGGGAAATAGTGCGAGAATCGAGAAGGCAGGAGACGGGAGGAGGCCGAGAGAAATATATCAGGAAGAGACTGGGAGTTTCCCAAAGACAGTCCTCATCCCTTTCAGAAGAGCGATAAGGTTTGGCTAACTTTAAAAATGTTGAGAATCTAAACGGAAGCAAAAGTACACGGTGATATACCTATCTCAAGAAATACTTATTATAATGTGGATTTTATATTACTTAGTTGTTATTCTTTATTTGCTCACTTCCTCTTTTTTCCCCACCAAAATGAGTGTGAGAGAGAGTGTGTGTGTGTGTGTGTGTGTGTGTGTGTGTGTGTGTGTGTGTGTGTGTGTGTGTGTGTGTGTGTGTGTGTGTGTGTATATATATATATATATATATATATATATAGGAGTACTCAGGGAAATTTTTTCTGTGTAATGGATTTGTTCACTGACTTTTATGAATACTGCATTGGGGGCCCTCAACTCACATGTAGGAGGGGTTATCCCCCACAGCTAGACATTTCCTCTAGCTCAACGCAGGGTCGTCTACTAGAGACCTCAGCCTTGGAATCCCACGTTCGTTGCCATTTTTGTTGTTATTTGCATTTCTTGGTTCTTATTTGTTCAGGGAGTAGATCGATTAAGTTTTATTCTAATTTCAATGGTACATTGACAGATAAATACAGATGGCTAAGGACAAGGTAAAATTCATTTCTTTTAATGTCAATGGGCTATTAAATCCAATCAAACGCAAGATAATTTTATCCAATTTGGAACAATTTGATTCATACTGGGAAAAATGGTTTAACTACATAATGCCTCATAGGCCTGATTTTATTCTTACAAATCAATGAATCTGTTGTAAAAAAAAAGATCACTCCCTACTTGTACATAGTTCTTTCGTTTTGCTTGTTTTTTCTTTCCAGTCTTTTCTATGAGTGTATACCCCAGATAAACACTTTGTGGAGATTTGTGATATATATGATTATATGATATATATGTACAATGTCTGAAATACATCTTATGGAAATGTTTGTTTGATGATGAATTTCAATAAAAAATAAATTACAAAAAAAAGAAAGAAATCAGAAGGATTAAAAGAAGGCATAAAGTTGCTCTAGCAGACAAGATGAAGGAGAATCCTAAGGGATTCTACAGATATGTTAAGAGCAAAAGGATTGCTAGGGACAAAATTGGTTCTCTGGAAGATCAGAATGGTAATCTATGTGTGGAGCCAAAAAAAATGGGGGAGATCTTAAATAAATTTTTTTGTATCTATATTTACTCAGGAGATGGACACAGAGTCTATTGAAGTCAGGCAAAGTGGCATCAACTTCTTGGAAGAATCTAGAGGGTGAGAGTAGATGATAGCCTCTCTGATTGGAGGCCTGTGACTAGTGGTGTACGGCAGGGATCACTGCTGGGTACGTTGTTTTTTGTCATCTGCATCAATGATCATGATGATAATATGGTTAACGATCAGCAAATTTGCAGATGAGCGAATATTAGGGGTGTAGTGGATTGTGAGGAAGGCTATCATGGCTTGCAAGGGATGTACATTAGGTGAAAAGATGGGTTGCAAGATGGCAGATGGGATTTAATGCAGACAAGTGTGAGGTATTGCACTTTGGTAGGACCAGCAAGGTTAGGTCTTACACAGTGTGCATTAGGGCACAGAGAATTGTGATAGTTACCTGATTGGTCAGGGCATCAAAAGTTATGGCTAGAAAGCAGATGTATGACGTTGATTGGGATCTGGGATCAGCCATGATGGAACGGTGAGGCAACCTCAATGGGCTGAATGGTCCAGTTCTGCTCCTATGTCTTATGGTCTTATCATAAAACAAAGGGATCTGGGAATAAAGGTCCATAATTTGTTAAAAGTGGTATCAAAGGTAAATTGGGTCATAAAGAAAGCTTTTGACCCATTGGCCTTCATAAGTCAATGTATGAGTGCAGGAGATGGGATGTTATGTTGAAATTCTGTAAGACATTGGTGAGGCCTAACTTGGAGTACTTTGTGGAGTCTTGGTCACCTACCTACATGAAAGAAGTAAAGAAGATTAAAAAAGAGTCCAAAGAAAATTTACAAGGACCTTGCCAGGGGTCCAGAGGACCTGAGTGATAAGGAAAGAATCAGAATCAGGTTTATTATCACCAGCATGTGTCATGAAATTTGTTAACTTAGTAGCAGCAGTTCAATGCAATACATAATATAGAAGAATAAGAATAAAAATAAAATAAGAACAATAAATAAGTAAATCAATTACAGTATATGTATATTGAATAAATTAAAAATCATGCAAAAACCAGGAATAATATATATTTTAAAAGTGAGGTAGTATTCACAGGTTCAATACCCATTTAGGAATTGGATAGCAGAGGCTGTTCCTGAATCGCTGAGAGTTTCCCTTTTCTGTACCTCCTACCTGATGGTAACAGTGAGAAAAGGGCATGCCCTGGGTGCTAGAGGTCCTTAATAATGGATTTTCTGAGACACCGCCCCTTGAAGATGTCCTGGGTACTTTGTAGGCTAGCACCCAAGATGATGCCCACTAAATTTACAACCCTCTGCGGCTTCTTTCGGTCTTGTGCAGTAGCCCCCCCCCCCCCCCACCCCAATACCAGATAGTGATGCAGCCTGTCGGAATGCTCTCCACAGTATATCTATGGAAGTTTTTGAGTGTAGTTGTAGACATACTAAATCTCTTCCAACTCCTAATGAAGTCTCCTGCCTTGCTTTCTGTATAACTACATCGATAATCAGAGGTTAGATCCTTAGAGATCTTGATAACCAGGAACTTGAAACTGCTCTCTCTCACCTCGGATCCCTCTATGGTGTTTGGTGTGTGTTCCTTCATCTTACCCTTCCTGAAGTCCATAATCTTACCCTTTCTGAAGTCTTTCATCTTACTGACATTGAGTACGAGATTGTTGCTGCGACACCAGTCGGCATATCTTGCTTCTGCACGCCCTCTCACCTCCATCTGAGAGTGACTCGGTTAGGACTTTATTCCTTTCTACATAGAAGATTGAGAGGAGCTTTGATAGACATATACAAATTATGAGGGATATAAATAGGATAAATGCAAGTAGGCTTTTTCAGCTGAGGTTGGGTAGGACTACAACCAAAGGTCATCGGTTAAATGTGAAAGGTGAAAAGTTTAAGTGGAACATGAGGGAAAACTTCTTCACAGAGAGTGATGAGAGTGTGAAATGAGCTAACAGCACAAGTGGTGCATGCGAGCTCAATTTCAATGTTTAAGCAAAATTTGGATTGGTACAAGGATAGTTTGGTATGGAGGGCAATGTCATGGTGCAGGCCAATGGGAGTAGGCAGTTTAAATGGTTTCAACTTGAACAAAATGGAGCAAAGGGTCTGTTTCTATGCTCTACTTCTCCACGACTCTATGATCACAGATAGTACAGATCACCCCATGGCCATTCCCCTCAATAATAAGTATACTTCTTCTGATGCTGTTGAGGGGGATGACCAACCAGGGGAACTGCAGTGACTGGGTCTCTGGCACTGAGTCTGGTGCCATGTCTCAGCTGAAAAGAGAGGCGCAGAGGATATTCCATAGGCAGAGGGTCAGAGATAAGATTCTGTAGGTGCAAAAGAAAACCCTGAGTGTTATGTTGCTTCCTAGGTGCCAGAGTCAGGGATGTCTCTGATTGGGTCCATTCTAAGTGGGGAGGGGGAGTAGTCAGAAGTCTGCTACATATAGGTACCAATGACATAAGTAGGGAGTGAGATAGAAAGCTCAAAAATAGGACTTACAGGGTAGTAATTTCCAGATTGCTGCCTATGCCATGCAACAGTGAGGGTAAGAATAGGATGATTTGGCAGATGAATGTGTGGCTGAGGAGTTCGTTCAGGGGGCAGGTGTTCAGATTTATGGATCATTGGGATCTCTTTTGGGAAAGGTACAACCTGTACTACAGGGTACTAAAGGGACTAGTTGCACCTGAACCCAAGTGACCAATATCCTTGTGGGCAGGTTTGCTGGATCTGTTCAGGAGGGTTTAAACTAATTTGACAGAGGGATGGGAATCAAAGTGATAGTGCTGAGGATGAGGTAGCTGGTTTATAAATAGAGGCATTGTGAAGTGAGACTGCAGGCAAGGAGGCTGATGATAGGGCAAAATTGCAGTCAACAGAATTAGTTGCGATGTAAATGGTGGACAACAGACAATAGACAGTAGGTGCAGGAGTAGACCATTTGGCCCTTCTAGCCAGAACCGCCATTCACTGTGATCATGGCTGATCATACACAATCAGTACCCCGTTCCTGCCCTCTCCTCATATCCCTTGACCCCACTATCTATAAGAGCTCTATCTAACTCTCTTGAATGCATCCAGAGACTTGGCCTCCACTGCCTTCTGGGGCAGAGCATTCCACATATCCACCACTCTCTGGGTGAAAAAGTTTTTCCGCATCTGTTCTAAAAGGCCTACCCCTTATTCTTAAACTGTGGCCTCTAGTTCTGGACTCACCCATCATGGGGAACATGATTTCTGCCTCCAGCGTGTCCAATCCATTAATAATCTTATATGTTTCAATCAGATCCCCTCTCATCCTTCTAAATTCCAGTATGTACAAGCCCAGTCGCTCCAATCTTTCAACATATGACAGTCCCTCTAATCCGGGAATTAACCTTGTGAACCTATGCTGCACTCCCTCAATAGCAAGAAGGTCCTTCCTCAAATTTGGAGACCAAAACTGCACACAATACTCCAAACACGAGGAAATCTGCAGATGCTGGAAATTCAAACAACACATACAAAATGCTGGTGGAACACAGCAGGCCAGGCAGCATCTATAGGGAGAAGCGCTGTCGACGTTTCAGCCCGAGACCCTTCGTCAGGATGAAGCATCTCCCTATAGGTGCTGCCTGGCCTGCTGTGTTCCACCAGCATTTTGTGTGCTGTTGTTGTTTGAATTTCCAGCATCTGCAGATTTCCTCGTGTTCGGTCTATAATTCCCTGTTTTCTCTCTCCCTCCTTTCTTGAAAAGTGGGACAACATTAGCCACCCTCCAATCCGCAGGAACTGATCCTGAATCTATAGAACATTGGAAAATGATTACCAATGCGTCCACGATTTCTAGAGCCACCTCCTTAAGTACCCTGGGATGCAGACCATCAGGTCCAGGGGACTTATCAGCCTTCAGATGCAACAGTCTATCCAACACTGTTTCTTGCCTAATATAAATTAGATTCAGTTCATCCATTACCCTAGTTCCTTTGGTCACTATTACATCTGGGAGATTGTTTGAGTCTTCACTAGTGAAAACAGATCCAAAGTACCTGTTCAACTCATCTACCATTTCCTTGTTCCCCATAATAAATTCAGCCGTTTCTGTCTTCAATGGCCCAATTTTGGTCTTTTCTTTTTGCTTTTCACATACCTAAAGAAGCTTTTACTATCCTCCTTTATATTCTTGGCTAGTTTACATTCGTACCTCATTTTTTCTTGGCGTATTGCCTTTTTTGTTATCTTCTATTGCTCTTTAAAAGCTTCCCAGTCCTCCAGCTTCCCGCTCATCTTTGCTATGTCATACCTCTTTTATTTTTATACTGTCCTTTACTTCCCTTGTCAGCCACGGCTGCCCCTTACGATCTTTGTTCCTCTTTAGAATGAAAAAATCCTGCACCTTCTGCATTATTCCCAGAAATACCTGCCATTGTTGTTCCACTGTCTTCCCTGCTAGGGTATTGTTCCATTGAACTTTGGCCAGCTCCTCCCTCATAGCTCCATAGTTCCCTTTGTTCAACTGTAATACTGACACATCCAATTTTCCCTTCTCCTTCTCAAATTGTAGGTTAAAACATATCATATTATGGTCACTACCTCCTAATGGTTCCTTTACCTCGAGGTCCCTGATCAAATCCGGTTCATTACACAACACTAAATCTAGAATTGCCTTCTCCCTGGTAGTTTCCAGTACAAGCTGTTCTAAGAATCCATCTCTGAGGCACTCCACAAACTCCCTTTCTTGGGGTCCAGTACCATTCTGATTCTCCCAGTCTACCTGCATGTTGAAATCCCCCGTGACAACTGTATCATTATCTTTGTGACATGCCAATTTTAATTCTTCATTCAACTTCCACCCTACATCCAGACTACTGTTTGGGGGCCTGTAGATAACTCCCATTAGGGAGTTTCTACCCTTAGAATTTCTCAGTTCTACCCATACTGACTCTACATCCCCTGATTCTATGTACCCCCTTGCAAGGGACTGAATGTCATTCCTCACCAACAGAGCCACCCCACCCCCTCTGACCGTCAGTCTGTCCTTTCAATAAGATGTATATTCTTGAATATTCATTTCCCAGGCCCTGTTCACTTGAAGCCATGTCTTATTCCCACAACATCGTACTTGCCAATTTCCAACTGAGCCTCAAGCTCATCTTTATTCCTTATACTATGTGCATTTATATATAATACTTTTAATTCATTACTCCCCTCACCTTTCATATCAATTCCTATTTCACTTGGCCATACTGTATGATCCCTTCTTGAGCTTTCTGCTCCATTGATTCTGTTGTCCTTTTTAAACTTTTCCTATTTTCACTTTCCCTTTAACTCCATCTTTATATTTCCAGTTCATCCCCTCCTCTCCCTCCCCCCCCCCCACTACTTAGTTTAAACACCTCCATGTTGCAGTGGCAAACCTGCCTGCCAGAATGCTGGTCCCCTGCCTATTAATTTGCAACACATCCCTTTTATACAATTCATCCTTACCCCAAAACATACCCCAGTGGTCCAAGAATGTAAATCCTTGCTTCCTGCACCAGTTCCTCAGCCACACATTCAGATCCATTATCTCCCTGTTGCTGCCCTCTCCAGCACAAGGAACTGGAAGAAAACCAGAGATAACCATCCTGGAAGTCCTGCTTTTCAGCCTTCTTCCAAGTTCTCTGAAGTCCCACTGCAGAATGTCC
The DNA here is from genome assembly GCF_048418815.1 of Hemitrygon akajei. NCBI lineage: Eukaryota > Metazoa > Chordata > Chondrichthyes > Myliobatiformes > Dasyatidae > Hemitrygon > Hemitrygon akajei. The sequence goes on from NC_133124.1 coordinate 1,343,460, forward strand.
TTCCTCTTCATCCCAATGTCACTTGTGCCAACACGCACTACCACTTTCACCTGTTCACCTTCACCCTTGAGAATTCCCTGCAATCAGTCTGTGATGTCCTGAATCCTAGCACCAGGGATCCTTAAATTTCACCTGTTGCCACAGAAATCCCTTTCCATACCTCTTACTATGGAGTACCCTACTACCACAGCTCTTCCTGATGTCTGACTCCTCAGCTCTGCTTCTGCACCAATTTTCAACTCACAGACTTGTCCACCTCTCAGACTGGAAGTATCTTCTGTCCTGACAGCTTCCAAGAGGGTGAACCTGTTTACAAGAGGTACATCCCCCAGGGTCTCCTGTACTTAAACCATCCTTTACTTTCTCATCATCACCCCCTTTCTCTCTTCCAGTATCCTCAGTGTAACAACCTCACTGTAGGTCCTGTCCAGAAAACCCACATTTTCACAGATGAACCTGAGGTCATCCAGTTCTTTCTTCAGTGCTGCAACATGCTCCTTCAGAAGCTGAATCTGGACACACTTTTCACAGCTGTAGCAGCCAGGGTCCCTGACCTCCCACATCATGCACACAGATTAGCAGTCATGTCTCCTCCCACAGCCTCCTCACTGAAGACTCTCAAGCCAAATACCAGCACTTTTCACACCAGACACTTCCCTGAACCAGGCCACTCTGCTAGAGCTCTCTCTCTTTTTATTTGCTTGAGCTTTGCTAGCTACTTGGCCACCTGACCTCAACTGCCCAATCAGCTGTTTTCAAATCTTGATTGCCAATCAACTGCTAATCAATTCTTGATTGCACTATCCAACTGCCAAAACTGCAAGAATCTCTCAAGCCAAAGACCAGCACTTCCCTCAACCAGGCTGGTTCCCGACAGGCCACTCCACTACAGCTCTCCCTCTTTTTTATTTGCTTGAGCTTTGCGAGCTGCTTGGTCACCTGACCTCAATTGCCCAATCAGCCGTCACTGCCAATTGTCACTGCCAGCCAATCAGAAAAGGATCCTTTTATTCCCACTCGCTGCCTCTTACCAATCAGCCAATGCTCTAACCATGTTAGTAACTTTCCCGTAATGTCATCAGTGCTTAACTTAGTAAGTAGCCTCGTTGTGGCACCTTGTCAAAGGCCTTCTGAAAATCCAAGTCTAGAACATCCACTGTATTCCATAAAACTATAAGACACAGGAGCAGTATTAGGCTATTCAGCCCATCGAGTCTGCTCCACCATTCCATCATGGCTGATCTCAGATCCCACTCAGCCCCATAAACATCCCTTCATCCCTAAATTGCTCTGCACCTCTGATGTTTGAAACTTCTCCCCATTTAGATAATGTCTACACTATTGTTCCTTTTACCAAAATGCATTAACATACATTTCCTAACACTGTATTCTACTGCCACTTTTTTGCCCATTCTTCCAATTTGTCCAAGTTCTGCTGCAATCCCATTGCTTCCTCAGCATTACCTACCCTGCCACCTATCTTGGTGTCATCCGAAAATTTTGCCACAAAGCCATCAATGCCATTATCCAAATCATTGACAAACAATGTGGAAAGAAGTGGTCCCAATACTGACCCCTGGGGAACACCACTAATCACTGGCAGCTAACCAGAAAAGGACTCCTTTATTCCCACTTACTGCCTCCTGCCTGTCAGCCATTCCACTCTCTATGGCAGTAGCTTTCCTGTAATGCCATAGACTTTTACCTTGTTAAGCAGCCTCATGTATGACATCTGATCAAACACCTTCTGATAATACAAGTAAATTACATCTACTGCTTCTCCTCTGTCTACCCTGCTTGTTATTTCCTAGAAGAGCTCTAACAAGATTTTCCTTTACAGAAACCATCTGAATTTGGCTTATTTTATCATTAGTCTCTAAGTACCTCAGCTATATAGGACCCTGGTCGGACCCTCTTGGAATACTGTGCTCAGTTCTGGTCACCTCACTGTAGGAAGGATGTGGAAACCATAGAAAGGGTGCAGAGGAGATTTACAAGATGTTGTCTGGATTGTGGAGCATGCCTTATGAGAAGTGTACTTGGCCTTCTTGGAGTGATGGAGGATGAGAGGTGATTAAGATGATAACAGACATTGATTGTGTGAATAGTGAAAGACTTTTTCTTGGCTGAATTGGCTAACATAAGAGGGCACAGTTTTAAGGTGCTTGGAAGTATGTACAGAGGAGATGTCAGGAGTAAGTTTTTACATAGAGAGTGATGAGTACATGGAATGGGCTGCCGACAATGGTGGTGGAGGCAGATACGATAGGGTCTTTTAAGAGACTCTTGGATAGGTACATGGAGCTTAGAAAAATAGAGGGCTATGGGTAACCCTTGGTAATTTCTAACATAAGGACACTTTCGGCACAGCATTGTGGGCCGAAGGGCCTGTATTATGCTGTAAGGTTTCTATGTTTCTCTTGTATCCATGAACATTAAGCTCCCAGCTGTAATCTTTCAACCATGATGGTGTCAGATGTGAGATTTCCAGGTGACTACCAGCATCCCCAATGGCCACATCTGCATCAGGTGCAACTCCTTAGAAACCGTGTTAAAGAACAGGAGTTGCAGCTTGAAAACATTCGGCTTGTTAGGGAAAGTGAAGAGGTTATGGACAGGAGCTACAGAGAGATACTTACCCCAAGGCTACCAAACACAGACAAGTGGACAAAAGAGGATGTCAGATGGTGAAGTGCCCCACTGTGGCTGACCTCCTCAACAATAATACTCCATTTTGAGTACTGCTGGGGGGACAACGACCTTCCTGGGGGACACAACAGCAGCTGTGGCACAGAGTCTGGCTCTGTGGCTCAGAAGGGTAGGAAACTGAGAGGATGGCAGCAGTAATAGGGGACTCTATCATTAGGGGGACAGACAGGTGATTCTGTGGATGTGTAAAAGAAACAGGGATGGTAGTTTGCCTCCCAAGTGCCAGTGTTGGTGATGTTTCTGAACATGTCCACAATATCCTGAAAAGGGAGTTTGGGCAGCTGGAATTCGTGATACATGTTGGTACCAACGACATAAGTAGAAAAAGGGAGGAGGTCCTAAAGACAGAATACAAGGAGTTCAAAAGGAAGCTGAGAAGTAGGACTCATGGGTAGTCATCTCAGGATTTCTATCTGTGCCATGTGACAGTGAGGATAGCAATAGAATGAGGTGGCAGATAAAAGCGTGGCTGAAGGCTTGGAACAGGGGGCAGGGATTCAGATTTCTGGATAATTGAGACCTCTTCTGGGGCACGTGGGACCTATTCAGAATGGATGAATTGCACTTGAATCCAAGAGGGACCACTATTCTTGCCAGCAGGTTTACGAGATCTGTTGGGAGTGATTTAAACTAATGAACGAATAAAGTCAGCATTGTATCTGCAAAGGGAAATCTTGCCTGACAAACCTGTCAGAGTTCTTTGAGGATGTAATGAGCAGGGTGGATTAAGGAGAGGTAATGGGCGTCATTTATTTGGATTTTCAGTAAGCATTTGATAATATGCCACCTATGAAGCTGCTTTTTTATATCAATCTTTTTATTGATTTAAAAAAGATCATATATACAAGCAAGAGTGAGAATTATCTCAAACATATATGTCAATAACAATACATACAGAAGGTGAAATAAACATTATCAAAATCATGTATAGTATTAATCTGATATAGAATGTATAATAAAGAAAAAGATAATTAATTCTCCTCTTATGAATTCATAAAAAGAAAAAAAGACTTTTTGAATTATTTGTATGAAAACTCCCCCACTATTCTCTACAAACAGAAAACAAAAAGGGAAAAAAAGGACTGGGCAGTCCATCCTGAGAGTAAAACCAAGAAAAGAAAGACTTTTTAATCAAATCCAAAACTTTGAAAAGATAACTGGAAGAGAGTCAGTACAACAATCAATAAATCAAATCATATGAAAATATTGAATAAAAGGCGCCAGATTTCTTCAAATTTAAAGGATGTATTAAATGTCCGACTTCTTATTTTCTCTAAACTTAAACAGGACATGATGGAGGTAAGCCAATAAAAAACAGTAGGTGGATTAGGACAACAACACACACCAAATGCTGGTGGAACACAGCAGGCCAGGCAGCATCTATAGGAGAAGCACTGTTGACGTTTTGGGCTGAGACCCTTCGTCAGGTGGATTAGGATCCTTACATTCAAGTAAAATGGCTCTCCTAGCCAATAAAGTTGAAAAGGCTATCATCCGCTGAGCGGAAACAGGAATATATCCTGCCTCCGATGGAATAATCCTAAAAATTGCTGTAAGTAAATTTGGTTGTAGGTCCAGATCAAAGACTTTTGATAAAGTTTTAAAGACATCTCTCCAAAAAGATGCTGCTTAACAAGATAAAATCCTATGGCATTACAGGAAAGATACTGGCATGGATTGAGGAATGGCTGACAGGCAGGAAGCAGTGAATGGGTATAAAAGGGGCCTAGTGGTGTTCCTCAGAGGTTCGTATTGGGACAGCTGCTTTGCACAGTGTTTGTCAATGATTTATATAATGGAATTGATGGCTTTGTTTGCGGATGATATGAAGATAGGTGGAGGGGTAGGTAGTGCTGAGGAAGAAATGTGATTTTAGCAGGACTTAGACAAATAGGAAGAATGGGCAAAAAAGTGGCAGATAGAATACAGTGTTGGGAAATGTATGATAATGGATTTTGGTAAAAGGAACAAAAGTACAGATTATAATCTGAATGGGGAGAAGGTTCAAACATCAGTGTTTCAGAGACACTTAGGAGTCCTTGTGCAAGACTCTGAGAAGGTTAATTTACAGGTTGAGTCTGTGGTTAAGAAAGCAAATTAAATGTAGGCATTTATTTCAAGGGGAACAGAATATACAAGCAAGGAGATAATGCTGAGGCTTTATAAGACTCTAGTCAGGCTGCACTTGGAGTGTTGTCAACAGTTTTGAACCCCTTGTCTCAGACAGGATGTGTTTTCATTCGGAGAGAGTCCAGAGATGGTTCACGAGGATGATTCCGGGAATGAAGGAGTTAAGATATAAGGAGCATTTGGCAGCTACGGGCCAGTACTTACTGGAATGTAGAGGAATGCGTGGGGATCTTATTGAAAGCTACTGAATGTTGAAAGGACTAAATAAGGTGAATGTGGGGAGGATGTTTCCCATGGTGGGGGTATCCAGAACTAGAGGGCACAGCCTCAAGATTGGGTGGGGGGGGGGGGTGACCTTTTAGAATAGAGGCAAGGAGGAATTTTTTAGCTAGAGAGTAGTGAATCTGTGGAATGCTCTGCTACCAACTATGGTGGAGGTCAAGCCTATGAGTATATATAAAGCAGAAGTTGATAGTTTCCTGATTGGTCAGGGCATCAAAGGATATGGTGAGAAGGCAGGTGTATGGGTTTGAGTGGGATCCAGGATCAGCCGTGATGGAAAGGCAGAGTAGACTTAATAAACAGAATGGCCTAATTCTGCTCCCATGTCTTATGGTCTTATGATTCCTTGATGCCTACATCATACTTGCTAGTCTGCAGCTGTGCTGCAGGTTCATCTGCTTTATTCAATATTCTGCACACATTCAGATACAACACTTTAGTCCTGTATTCAGCCTTTTTGATTTTGTCGCACTCAACCTTTTGATTCCTAATTTTGTCTGCGGTCTTGCCAACATCTGTCTCCACAACCAATCCACTAAATGTTCTGGCACTCTGGTTCCAATTCCCGGCAACTCTAATTTTAACTGCACCGTGCATCATTAACAAAGCTTGGTTATTAACCCCCTCCATTTCAGATGGAATCCACCCTTCTGTACAGGTCCCACCTTTCCTGGAAGAGAGTTTAATGAACCAAAAACCATATGCCCTCTATCCTACACCGACTCCACAGCCACATACTAAACTGTATAATCTTACTTCAGTGGTTCAGTGGTTGGGAAGTTGATGGAGAAGATCCTGAGAAGCAGGATTTATGAACATTTGGAGAGGCATAATATGATTAGGAATAGTCAGCATGGCTTTGTGAAAGGCAGGTCGTGCCTTATGAGCCTGATTGAATTTTTTGAGGTTGTGACTAAACACGTTGATGAAGGGAGAGCAGTAGATGTAGTGTATATGGATTTCAGCAAGGCATTTGATAAGGTATGCCATGCAAGGCTTAGTAAGGAGGCATAGGATCCAAGGGGACCTTGCTTTGTGGATCCAGAACTGGCTTACCCACAGAAGGCAAAGAGTGGTTGTAGACGGGTCATATTCTGTGTGGAGGTCGGTGACCAGTGGTGTGCCTCAGGGATCTGTACTGGGACCCCTTCTCTTTGTGATTTTTATAAATGACCTGGATGAAGAAGTGGAGGGATGGGTTAGTAAATTTGCTGATGACACAAAGGTTGGGGGTGTTGTGGATAGTATGGAGGGCTGTCAGAGGTTACAGCGGGACATCAATAGGATGCAAAACTGGGCTGAGAAGTGGCAGATGGAGTTCAACCCATATAAGTGTGAGGTGGTTCATTTTGGTAGGTCAAATATGATGGCAGAATATAGTATTAATGGCAAGACTCTTGGTAGTATGGAGGATCAGAGGGATCTTGGGGTCTGAGTCCATAGGAAACTCAAAGCTGCTGAGCAGGTCGACTCTATGGTTAAGAAGGCATATGGTGCATTGGCATTCATCAACCATGGGATTGAGTTTAAGAGCTGAGAGGTAATGTTACAGCTACATAGGACCCTGGTCAGACCCCACTTGGAGCACTGTACTCAGTTCTGGTCACCTCACTACAGGAAGGATGTGGAAACTCTAGAAAGGGTGTAGAGGAGATTTACAAGGATGTTGCCTGGATTGGGGAGCATGCCATATGAGAATAGGTTGAGTGAACTCAGCCTTTTCTCCTTGGAATGAAGGAGGATGAGAGGTGACCTGATAGAGGTATACAAGATGATCAGAGGCATTGATCGTGTGGATAGTCAGAGGCTTTTTCCCAGGGCTGAAATGGTTGCCACAAGAGGACACAGGTTTAAGGTGCTGGGGAATAGGTACAGAAGAGATGTCGAGTAAGTGTTTTACTCAGAGAGTGGTGAATGTGTCAAATGGGCTGCTGGCAATGGTGGTGGAGGCAGATACAATAGGGTCTTTTAAGAGACTGCTGGATAAGTACATGGAGCTTAGTAAAATAGAGGGCTATGCGTAACCCTAGGTAATTTCTAAAGTAAGTATGTGTTCAGCACAGCATTGTGGGATGAAGGGCTTGTATTGTGCTGTAGGTTTTCTGTTTTTCAATGTTTCTAATCTTCCTATTTCTGGCGTCACTAGCACATGGCATGGGTAACAATCCTGAGATCACAGCCCTTGAGGTCCTGCCCTTTAATTTAGCACCTAGCTCCCTGAACTTCCTGTGAAGAACCTTGTCACTTGTCCTGCCTGTGACATTGGTACCTACATGGACCATGACCTCTGGCTGATCACCCTCCTATTTAAGAATGTTGAGGACTTGATCTGAGATGTCCCAGCCCCTGGCATCTAGGATGCAACATTCCTTCTGGGAACATTGTTCTCATTTTCAGAACCTCCTGTCCATTCCCTAATTATCACCAGTGTGCTTCTTCCTCCCCTTCCTGTCTGAGTCACAGAGGCAGTCTCGGTGATAGTGACCCATCCACTGTTATTTTCCTCTGTTAGTTCATTCCCTTCCCACAGCTGCATCAAAGAGTGAAATACCTGTTGTTGAGGGGAGTGGCCACTATCTGCACTGATTCCTTAACCCCTTTCCTCTTCCTGATTGTCACTCAAGTTCCTTGTGTCCTGCAGCTTGAGTGTCACTATTTCTTTATATGTGCTATCTGTCATAGCCTGGATGGTGGGGTCAATGATGATGGATGCTACTTTCTTGTGGAAGCACTCTGTATAAATATATATGCTCAATGGTGGGGAGGATTTTTTTTGCTTAATACATATGTATATATACATGACTAAACAGTTATAATGCAGTATAACAAATTCAAAGTTTTTGAATCTTGAATCTTGAACCTATTGGTGTTCTGCTTAATTATTTACTTTCCCAACTCATTTGTGCTTTCCTCTTTGCAGGATCAGATGTCACTCTGTCACCACCCACACCCAAGGAAACTCCTTCTGCATTATTATCCCCAGAGAGCTCCTCGTTCCTCACCAGTTCTCAATCTCCACACAGCTTCACAGTTCAACAGATTCCCCATCGCAAGGATTTACTGAATATTTCTTCTGTCCCCAATGGCTTCATTTGGCCAACTGCAAGTGAACCTCATGCTCCCACCAGTTCAGTACAGGTGAGATCTGTAGAAGTGCAACCTCACAGTGAGGATGTGGATTCTGGTGCTCAGGCTGGAGAGGTGGACAGGAAGCAGGGATCAAATAACAAACCTTCTACATCAGAGTCACTGGGCAGTCTGGCACTACCAACAACTCCTCTGGCTGATGACTTAGTTCAAGAGCTTGTGGGCTGTCCAGGCTGCCAGAAACCTGAAGGAATATCAGAAGAGGAGCCATTCACCCAGGCAAGCTTGGAGCTAATAAAAGGGGCTGAGGGAAGTGGAGAGACTTCTAGCCCCATGCGAGGAAGCAGCACACTGAAAGAGAAGCAGGATGCCAAGTTGTTTAGGCATGAAGAAGCCACTGACGTCCCAGCCCACGGAACAGAAGGAAGCACTGACTATACAAGGATGGACCAGAAGATGCAACTGTGGTCTGAACAGCATACCATCCCTGCCCAACATCCCTTGACAACTAATGAACCTTCTAAACTACCCACAGGATATATTCATGACCCAAACAATGATTCTTCTGAGAACTTCCCCATTGTTGAATCTCCAGATGCTCCCATCACATCATCCAACTTAGACTCCATAAATGACTTCTTGCCTGATCTTCCTTCCTTGACTCCTCCACTGGATCGTCGTGATTCTGGTGTTGAAATGGCCACTTTATATTATTGGGATGAAATGGCTCCTGAGTTGGAACTTGAGAATGAATTTCGACTGACCACCGTCTCTCCTAAGGTACAAACCATATTAGTGAAGGAAGAAGACATGGCCAAGCAAACTATCTCCAATCCAGACTTCATTTCAGAGTCATACCTAACTGTCTTCACTAATACCTCTGACTCAGACTCCGGCCAAGACATTAGTCTGTCACCCCTGGTACTTGGGGAAGGCAGAAAAGACTGCAAACTGGGATATCTGAAGCAGAACAAAACCTGCAAATCCATCTGTGACTTGGCCCCAAATTACTGTTACAATGGTGGACAATGCTTTGTCATGGAAGATATTGGAGCAATTTGCAGGTAGGTGGCAAATTGTTTCAGAGGTAGGTTTGGGTATGCAAGCGCCACTCAAATGCAGGTTTTATGTGACTTCTATCAAACAGTCTGGGTCAGGAAAATCAGCTTTTCTTTTGGTTTTAAGTTCCAGCTATGACTGAATAGGAGAAGCTAAAGTCAGATGTATCTGTAATATAGTGGGGTAAAGGGAATTACAGAGGCATGAGAGAAGAGTAGGCCAGCATTGACTGGAGAAGATCACTACAGGAATGATGGCAGAGCAGCAATGGCTGGAATTTCTCAAAGCAATTCAGAAGGTGCGAGATCTGTACATCCCAAAGAGGAAGAAGTATTCTAAAGGTAAGGTGACACAACCATGACTAACAAGAGAAGTCAAAGCCAACATAAAAGCCAAAGAGAGGGCATATAATAGAGCAAAAATTAGTGGAAAATTAGAGGATTGGAAAACCTACAGAAGGCAACTAAAAAAAGTCATTAAGAAGGTAAAGATAGAATACAAAAGTAAGCTAGCCAATAATATTAAAGAAGATACCACAAGTTTCTCTAAATAAATAGTGCAAAAAAAGAGGAGAGAGTGGATATCAGACCATTGGAAAATGATACTGTAGAGTTAGTAATGGGGGACAACAAAATGGCGGATGAACTGAATATATATTTTGCATGAGACTTCACTGTGGAAGACACAAGCAGTATGGTGGAAGATCCAGTTGCCAGGGGTCATGAAGAGTGTGAAGTTACCATTACTAGAGAGAAGGTTCTTGGAAAACTGGAAGGTCTGAAGGTAGATAAATCACCTGGACCTGATGATGTACACCCCAGAGTTCTAAAAGAGGAGGCAAAAGAGATCGTGGAGGCATTAGTAGAAACATAGAAAATCTACAGCACAATTCAGGTTCTTCAGCCTAGAATGCTGTGCCGAACATGTACTTAAATTATCTAAGATTACCCATAGCCCTCTATTTTTCAACTAATGATCTTTCAAGAATCACTAGATTCTGGAAATGGTTCTGGAGGACTGGAAAATTGCAAATGTCACACCACACTTCAAGAAGGAAGAGAGCCAGAAGAAAGGAAGCTATAGATCAGTTAGTCTGACCTCAGTGGTTGGGAAGATGTTGGAGTCAATTATTAAGGATGAGGTCCCAGGGTATTTGGACACACATGATAAAATAGGCTGTAGTCAGCATGGTTTCCTCAAGGGAGAATTTTGCCTGACAAATCTATTGGAATTCTTTGAAGAATTAACAAGCATGATAGACAAAAGAGTATCGATTGATGTTGTATACTTGGATTTTCAGCAGGCCTTTGACAAGGGTTAGGGTTAGTGGAGATATAATTTGCCCATCTGTGCCGATCACCTCATCCTTGATTAAGCTGTTCCACTGTGAACACGATCTGTTATGAGTCAACATGATGCTTTCAGATCAGGTCTTGCATAGCACATAGCTCCACTGCACTGCTCCAGTGTGTTTCTGGGGTACAGGAGTTAGTGACCCTTGTGCCTGTTTGTGTTCTATCGCTGAGCAGCAGTGAACCATCTGATTGGCCTATCAGAGTTCTCTTTGGGAACTAGTTGACTTGATCAGCATTTCTGATCTGGCTACTGTTTACGATTGCACTAAATAAAAAATAAAAGGTGCCACACATGAGGCTGCTTAACAAGCTGTGAGCTCATGGATTTACAGGAAAGATTTGAGCATGGGTAAAGCAGTGGCTGATTGGCAGAAGGCAAAGAGAGTGAATAAAGGGAGTCTTTTATGGCTGGCTGCCAGTGATGAGTGTGTTACATAGGGGTTTCTGTTGGGACCAATTATTTTTATGCTACGTTATGTACATAAGTTGGTTAAGTCTCCGGGACCGGACGAGATGTTCCCCAGGCTACTGTGTGAGGTGAGGGAGGAGACTGCTAAACCTCTGGCAATGATCTTGGCATCATCAATGGGGATGGGGAAGGTTCTGAAAGATTGGGGGGTTGCGGATGTTATTCCCTTATTCAAGAAAGTCAGTAGAGATAGCCCAGGAAATTATAGACAGACAGACATACTTTATTGATCCCGAGGGAAATTGGGTTTTGTTACAGCCACACCAACCAAAAATAGTGAAGAAATATAGCAATATAAAACCATAAATAATTAAATAATAATAAGTTAATTATGCCAAGTGGAAATAAGTCCAGGACCAGCCTATTGGCTCAGGGTGTCTGACACTCAGAGGGAGGAGTTGTAAAGTTTGATGGCCACAGGTAGGAATGACTTCATATGATGCTCTGTGTTACATCTCGATGGAATGAGTCTCTGGTTGAATGTACTCCTGTGCCTAACCAGTACATTATGGAGTGGATGGGAGTCATTGTCCAAGATGGCATGCAAGTTGACAGCATCCTCTTTTCAGACACCACTGTCAGAGAGTCCAGTTTCACCCCCACAACATCACTGGCCTTACGAATGAGTTTGTTGATTCTGTTGGTGTCCGCTACCCTCAGCCTGCTGCCCCAGCACACAACAGCAAACATGATAGCACTGGCCACCACAGCCTTGTAGAACATCCTCAGCATCGTCCGGCAGATGTTAAAGGACCTCAATCTCCTCAGGAAATAGAGCTGGCTCTGACCCTTCTTGTAGACAGCCTCAGTGTTCTTTGACCAGTCCTGTTTATTGTCCATTCGTATCCCCAGGTATTTTTAATCCTCCACTATGTCCACACTGACCCTTTGGATGGAAACAGGGGTCACCGGTGCCTTAGCCCTCCTCAGGTCCACCACCAGCTCCTTAGGCTTTTTCACATTAAGCTGCAGATGATTCTGCTTGCACCATGTGACGAAGTTTCCCACCGTAACCCTGTACTCAGCCTCATCTCCCTTGCTGATGCATCCAACTATGGCAAAGTCATCAGAAAACTTCTGAAGATGGCAAGACTCTGTGTTGTAGTTGAAGTACGAGGTATAGATGGTGAAGAGAAAGGGAGACAGGACAGTCCCCTGTGGAGCCCCAGTGCTGCTGACCACTCTGTCTGACACACAGTGTTGCAAGCGCACATACTGTGGTCTGCCAGTCAGGTAATCAATAATCCATGACACCAGGGAAGCATCCACCTGCATCACTGTCAGCTTCTCACCCCACAGAGCAGGGCGGATGGTGTTGAACGCACTGGAGAAGTCAAAAAACATGACCCTCACAGTGCTCGCCGGCTTGTCCAGGTGGGCGTAGATATGGTTCAGCAGGTAGACAATGGCATCCTCAACTCCTAGTCGGGGCTGATAGGTGAACTGGAGGGGACTAAGTGTGGCCTAACCATAGGCCGGAGCTGCTCTAGAACAAGTTTCTCCAGGGTCTTCATGATGTGGGATGTCAATGCCACCAGTTTGTAGTCATTGGAGCCACTGGGGCGCGGGCGTCTTCAATACAGGAACAAGGCAGGACGTCTTCCACAGCACAGGAACCCTCTGGAGTCTCAGGCTCAGGTTGAAGACATGGTGAAGAACTCCACATAGCTGGGGAGCACAGGCTTTGAGCACCCTGGGGCTGACACCATCCAGGCCTGCAGCCTTGCTTGGATGGAGACGTTTCAACTGTCTTCTCACCTGTTCAGCTGTGAAGCCCACCGTGGTGGTTTCAGGTGAGGGAGGGGTGTAGTCACGAGAGCAGAGTGGGGGGGCTGTGAGGAGGGGTAGGAAGGGAGAGTGGAGTATGTGTTGGTTGGGGGCCGACAACAGATGAATCATGTGGGGGATAGACCAGTGAGTCTTGCTTCAGTGGTTGGTAAGTTGATAGAGAAGATCCTGAAATGGAGGATATATGAACATCTGGAGAGGCATAATTTTATTAGGAATAGTCAGCATGGCTTTGCCAAAGGCAGGTTGTGCCGTACGAGCCTGATTGAATTTTTGAGTATGTGACTAGACACATCGATCAAGGTAGAGCAGTAGATCTAGTGCACATGAATTTCAGCAAGGCATTTGATAAGGTACGCCACGCAAGGCTTATTGAGAAAGTAAGGAGGCATGGGATCCAAGGGGACATTGCTTTGTAGATCCAGAACTGGCTTGCCCACAGAAGGCAAACAGTGGTTCTAGATGTGTCATATTCTGCATGGGGGTCGGTGACCAGTGGTGTGTCTCAGGGATCCGTTCTGGGACCCCTTCTCTTCTTGACTTTTATAAATGATCTGGATGAAGAAGTGGAGGATGGTTTAGTAAATTTGCTGATGACACAAAGGTTGGAGGTGTTGTGGATAGTGTGGAGGGCTGTCAGAAGTTACAGCAGGACATTGATAGGATGTAAAACTGGGCTGAGAAATGGCAGATGGAGTTCAACCCAGATAAGTGTGAGGTGGTTCATTTTGGTAGGTCGAATATGATGGCAGATTATAGTATTAATGGTCAGACTCTTGGCAGTGTGGAGGATCAGAGGGATCTTGGGGCCCAAGTCCATAGGGCACTCAAAGCTGCTGCACATGTTGACTCTTGTGGTTAGGAAGGCATTGGCCTTCATCAATTGTGGGATTGAAGTTAAGAGCCGAGAGGTAATCTTACAGCTATATAGGACCCTGGTCAGACACCACTTGGAGTACTATGCTCAGTTCTGGTCACCTCACTATAGAAGGATGTGGAAAGTATGGAAAGGGTGCAGAGGAGATTTACAAGGATGTTGCCTGGATTGGAGAGCATGCCATATGAGAATAGGTTGAGTGAACTCAGGCTTTCTCCTTGGAGTGGCAGAAGATTAGAGGTGACCTGACAGAGGTGTACAAGGTGATGAGAGACATTGATCGTGTCGATAGTTAGAGGCTTTTCCCCAGGGCTGCAATAGGTGTCACAAGAGGGCACAGGTTTAAGGTGCTTGGAAGTAGATATAGAGGTGTCAGGGGTGAGTTTTTTATTCAGAGAGTGGTGAGTGCGTGGAATAGGCAGCTGGTGACAGTGGTGGAGGCGGAAATGATAAGGTCTTTTAAGAGGTTCCTGGATAGGTATGTGGAGCTTAGAAAAATAGAGGGCTATGGGTAACCCTAGGTAATTTCTAAAGTAAGTACACGTTCAGCACAGCATTGTGGGCCAAAGGGCCTGTATTGTGCTGTAGTTTTTCTATGTTTCTATGTCAGTGATTTGGATGATGGAATTGATGGCTTTGTTGTAAAGTTTGCAAAAAATATGAAGATAAGTGGAGGGGTAGGTAGTTTTGAGGAAGAAGTGGCTGCCAAAGGATTTAGACATATCTGAATACTGGGCAAAGAAATAGCAAATGGAATACAGTATCAGTTAGTGTATAGTCATGCAGTTTGATAGAAGAAGTGAAAGGGTAGACTATTTTCTAAATGGTGAGAAAATTCAAAAAATGGAGGTGCAATGGAACTTGGAAGTTGATGTGCAGGATTCTCAAGATAAATTTGTAGGTAGAGTATGTGGTGAGGAAGGTAAAAATGATGTTTGGATTTATTTCAAGATAATAAAAAAACAAGGAATAATGTGGAATATAACAGCTTATAAAACACTGTTGAGACCTCACTTGGAGTATTATGAGCTGCTTTGAGCCCTTTCTCTTAGAAAGGATGTGCTGACACTGGAGAGGGTTCAAAGAAAGTACACAAAAATGATTCCAGTATTGAATTATCATATGAAGAGCGTTTGATGGCTCTAGGCCTGTATTGACTAGAATTCAAAAGAATGAGGGGTGACCTAATTGAAACCTGTCGAATGATGAAAGGCCTTGATAGAGTGGATGTGAAAGGATGTTTCCTGTGGGGGAGAGTCTAGCACCAGAGAATACAGCTCCTGAATAGAGGAGTGTCCTTTTAGAAAGTAGATGAGGACAAATTTCTTTAGCCAGAGAGTGGTGAATCAGCAGAATTTGTTTGTCAAAGGTGGCTGTGGAGGCTGTCTTTATATAGATATCAGGTGGAGTTGATAGATTAATTAGTCAGGGCATGAATGGATATGGGGAGAAGGGATGAGATTGGGGATGAGAAAGAAAATGAATCAGCCACGATGAAGTGACAGAGCAGACTCAATGGGCCAAATGGCCTAATTCTGCTCCTATATCTTGTGGTCTTATGGGTGACGAGGTCCTGCCTCGGGTGAGTTCAGGGAGTTAGGTGCTATGTTAAAGGATAGGATCTCCGTGGTTGTTCTCTCAGAATTGCTATGTGTGCCACATGCAAGTGAGGCCAGTAATCAAGTTCAAGTTCAAGTTTAATTATCGCTCAACCAATCATTAATACTCATGAATACAGTCAAATGAAACAGCAATACTCTGGGGCCAAGGTGGAAAGCACAGTGCCAGCAGTCAGCCACACAGCACAAGGCACATAGCACATATCAGATAGCAGTAACCATACAGTCACACACAATATGAACTGATCACTGAGCATAGGTCCGTAGTGCAGAAGGGAAAGAGGGAGAAGAGGGGTACAATAACATAGAACATAGAAACATAGAAAACCTACAGCACAATACAGGCCCTTCAGCCCACAAAGTGTACTGAACACGTCCTTACCTGAAAAATTACCTAAGGTTACCCATACCCTCTATTTTTCTGAGCTCCATATACCTGTCCAGGAGCCTCTTAAAAGAGCATATTATATCCGCCTCCACCACTATTGCTGGCAGCCCATTCCACGCACTCACCACTCTCTGTGTAAAAAATCTTACCCCAAATATCTCCTCTGTATCTACTCCCAAGCACCTTAAAACTGTGCCCTCTCGTGCTAGCCATTTCTGCCCTGGGAAAAGCCTTTGACTATCCACACGATCAATGCCTCTCATTAGTAGTGATAGGATACTCAACAGTCAGGGGAACAGACAAGAGACATGAATGGGACACCTGAATGGTATGTTGCCTCCCAGGTGCCAGGATCAGGGATGCCTCGAATCATGACCACAGCAATTTGGAAAGGGAGGGAGAGCAGCCAGATGTCTTGGTATAAATTGGTACCAATGACATAGGAAGGATAAGCAAAGAGGTTCTGAAAAGAGAATTTAGAGAGCTAGGTAGAAAGTTGAGAAGCAGGGCCTCCCGAGTAGTAATTTCTGGATTGCTGCCTGTGCCGTTCACCAGTGAGGGTAAAAACAGGATGATTTGGCAAATTGACGCGCGGCCAAGAAACTGGTACAGGAGGAAGGGCTTGCATCACTGGGATCACTTCTGGGGGAGATATGATCTGTTCAAATGTGATGGGTTGCACCTGAACCCGTGGGGAACCAATATTCTCATGGGCAGGTTTTTTAGAGCTGCTGGGAAGAGTTTATCTCAGGGTGGGAACTGGCATGAAGGAACACATGATAGGGCGGATGGTAAAAATGCAAAGATAGTGTGCAGTCAGACTGTCAGGAAGGGCAGGCTGATGATAGGGCATAATTACAGACAGCAAGGTGAGTATCAGTGTATTAGGGATACAGAATCAAAAAGGGTAGCAAATGCAGTACTCAAAGTGTTATATCTCAATGCACGGAGTATCAGAAATAAGGTGGGTAATCTTAAGACCATAAGACAATAAGACATAGGAGCAGAATCGGGCCATTCAGCCCATTGAGTCTGCTCTGCCATTCCATCATGGCTGATCGTGGATCCCATTCAACTCCATATACCTGCCTTTTCGCCATATCCTTTGATGCCCTGACCGATCAGGAAATGATCAACTTCCGCCTTAAATATACCCATGAACTTGGCCTCCACTGCAGTCTGTAACAGAGCATTCCACAGATTCACTATTCCCTGTGTGAGTTGAACTGAATTGACTTTATTACTTACATCCTTTAAATACATGAGGAGTAAAAATCTTTACGTTATGTCTCTCTAAATGTGCAATGTGCAATTTATAGTAATTTATAATAAATAGTATGTACAACAGTTCAGTCAATATAACATTAAAATACAATTGTATCATCATGAATTAATGAGTCTGATGGCCTGTGAAAGAAGCTGTCCTGGAGCTTGTTGGTCCTCGTTTTTATGCTGCAGTAATGTTTCCTGGATGGTAGCAGCTGGAACAATTTGTGGTTGAGGTGACTCGGGTCCCCAGTGATCCTTTGCGCCCTTTTTACACACCTGCCTTTGTATGTGTGTATACCTGTGTCACTGAGTGTCTGTGCGAGTGAGGTCATGTGTGTCTGTGTCCCTGTGTCAGTGTGTGTGTGTGTGTGTGTGTGTGTGTGTGTGTGTGTGTGTGTGTGTGAATGTGGTGTGTCAGTGTCTGTGTGTCTTTGTGAGAGAGTGCATGTGGGTGTCTCTCCATCCATGTGTGCTGTGTATGTATGTGTATCTGTGGTACATATGTATGTGTGTGTGTGTGTGTGTGTGTGTGTGTGTGTGTTCCAGCTTTCACGACACACCGGTCCCGGACATCAACCTTCAATCCGCCCGTCTCCAGTGCCCCGAGATCCTAGGCTTCCAAAGGCGAGCCAAACTCTTAGGCCGAACCCTTGGTGTGCCAAACAGCAGCCAGTTGTGAAACCCCGAGAACGGGTCCCATTCCCACAAAGAACCGTAGTCAGCATGTAACTCCAGGTCAGGGTCTTCAAAAGGACCCTGAAAGGGAAAAGTAGAGATATTAAAGATGGAAATAGAGCGGTTTCTGAAGATGCAAGCAAAGGAGTCACCATTTAGCACCATCTTCACTTTGATCTGCCCCTCGATCTCTCTCACACATACACACATAGAAACACACAGACACACAGAAACACACTCACAGACATGCACACACACATACACACAGACACAGACACACACAAGGACAAACACATAGGCACAAAAAACATGCAGAGACACAGAAAACTGACAGACCCTCAATGGGCTGAAAACAGACTACAGGGATTTAGGAAGGAAGTTGAGAAGTAGGACCTCAAAGGTAGTCATCTTGAGATTACTGCCTGTGCCACATGACAATGAGTATAGGAATAGAGTGAGGTGGAGGATAAATACGTGGCTGATGGATTGGAGCAGGGGGCAGGGATTCAGATTTCTGGATCATTGGGACCTCTTTTGGGGCAGGTGGGTCCTGTACAAAAGGGATGAGTTGCACTTGAATCCCAGTGGGACCAATATCCTGGCAGGGAGGTTTGCTAAGGCTATTGCAGAGAGTAAACTAGGATTGCTGGGAGGTGGGAACTGAACTAAAGAGTCGGAGGAAGGGGGGGGGGGTTGTCTCAGAAACAGAGAAAGCTTGGAGACAGTGCGAGAGGGAGGATAGATGGGAGATAGAGAAGGGACGCATTTAGACCAATGATTTGAGATGTGTCTATTTTAATGCAAGAAGAATCATGAACAAAGCAGATGAGCTTAGAGTGTAGATCAATACTTGGAGCTATGATTTTATGGCCATTACAGAGACTTGGGTGGGTCAGGGACAGGAATGTTTACTTCGAGTGGCAGGCTTTATATGTTTCGGAAAGGACAGGGACAGAGGCAAAAGAGGTGGGGGCATGGCACTGCTAATCAGAGATAGTGTCACGGCTGCTGAAGAGGAGGAAGTCATGGAGGGATTGTCTACAGAGTCTAAGTGGGTGGAAGTTAGAAGCAGAAAGAGGTCAATAACTCCACTGGGTGATTTTTATAGACCACCCAATATTAAAAGGGACATCGTGGAACAGATAGGGAGACAGATTCTGGAAAGGTGTAATAATAACAGGGTTGTCATGGTGGAAGATTTTAATTTCCCAAATAGTGATTGGCATCTCCTTAGAGCAAGGGGTTTAGATGGGGTGGAGTTTGTTAGGTCGGTTCAGGAAGGTTTCCTGACACAATATGCAGATAATCCTACAAGAGGAGAGGCTGCACTTGATCTGGTATTGGGAAATGAACCTGGTCAGGTATCAGGTCTCTCAGTAGGGAGCATGTTGGAGATAGTGATCACAATTCTATCTCCTTTACCATGGTATTGGAGAGGGATAGGAACAGATAAGTTAGAAAATTGTTTAATTGGAGTAAAGGGGAAATATGAAGCTATCAGGCATGAACTTGGAAGCATAAATTGGGAACAGATGTTCTCAGGGAAATGTACGAAAGAAATGAGGCAAATGTTCAGGGGATATTTGTGTGGAGTTCTGCATAGGTACAGTATGTTGCAATGAGACAGGGAAAGGATGGGAGGGTATAGAACCATGGTGTACAAATGCTGTTGAAAATCTAGTCAGGAAGAAAAGAAAAGCTAATGAAAAGTTAAAAAAACAGGTAATGAGAGTGATCCAAAAGATTATAAGGCTAGCAGGAAGGAGTTTAAGAATGAAATTAGGTGAGCCAGAAGGGGCCATGAGAAGGCCTTGCTGGGCAGGATTAAAGAAATGCCCCCAAGGCATTCTACAAGTATGTGAAAAGCAAGTTGGTAAGATATGAGAGAATAGGACCAAGTCTGACAGTGGAAAAGTGTGTACGGAACCAGAGGAGATAGCAGAGGTACTTAACAAATACTTTCCTTCAGTATTCACTATGGAAAGGACTTTGGCAATTGTAGGGATGACTTACAGTGGACTGAAAAGCTGGAGCATGTAGATATTAAAGAAGTGGATTGCTGGAGCTTTTGGAAAACATAAAGTTGGTTAAGTCACCGGGACCAGACAAGATGTACCCCAGGCTACTCTGGGAGGTGCAGGAGGAGATTGCTGAGCCTGTGGTGATGGTTTTGCATCATCAATGGGGACGGGAGAGGTTCCAGAGGATTGGAGGGTTGTGTTTCCTTTATTCAAGAAAGGGAGTAGAGATAGCCCAGGAAATTATAGACTAGTGAGTCTTACCTCAGTGGTTGTTAAGTTGATGGAAAAGATCCTGAGAGGTAGGATTTATCAAAATTTGGAGTGGCATAATATGATTAGGAATAGTCAGCATGGCTTTGTGAAAGGCAGGTCATGCCTTACGAGCCTGATTGAATTTTTTTGAGGATGTGACTAAACACATTGATGACTGGCAGAAGGGGTGGAGTGGCTCTGTTGGTGAGGAATGATATTCAGTCCCTTGTGAGGGGGGACATAGAATCAGGAGATGTAGAGTCAGTACGGATAGAACTGAGAAATTCTAAGGGTAGAAAGACCCTAATGGGAGTTATCTACAGGCCCCCAAACAGCAGTCTGGATGTAGGGTGTAAGTTGAATGAAGAGTTAAAATTGGCATGTCGCAAAGGTAATGATACAGTTGTTGGGGAATTTCAACATGCAGGTAGACTGGGACAATCAGAATGGTACTGGACCCCAAGAAAGGGAGTTTGTGGAGTGCCTCCGAGATGGATTCTTAGAACAGCTTGTACTGGAGCCTACCAGGGAGAAGGCAATTCTAGATTTAGTGTTGTGCAATGAACCGGATTTGATCAGGGACCTCGAGGTAAAGGAACCATTAGGAAGTAGTGACCATAATATGATATGTTTTAACCTACAATTTGAGAAGGAGAAGGGAAAATTGGATGTGTCAGTATTACAGTTGAACAAAGGGAACTATGGAGCTATGAGGGAGGAGCTGGCCAAAGTTCAATGGAACAATACCCTAGCAGGGAAGACAGTGGAACAACAATGGCAGGTATTTCTGGGAATAATGCAGAAGGTGCAGGATTCTTTCATTCTAAAGAGGAAGAAAGATCGTAAGGGGCAGCCGTGGCTGACGAGGGAAGTAAAGGACAGTATATAAATAAAAGAGAAGTATGACATAGCAAAGATGAGCGGGAAGCCGGAGGACTGGGAAGCTTTTAAAGAGCAACAGAAGATAACAAAAAAGGCAATACGCCAAGAAAAAATTAGGTACGAAGGTAAACTAGTCAAGAATATAAGGGAGGACAGTAAAAGCTTCTTTAGGTATGTGAAAAGCAAAAAAAAAGGAAGACCAAAATTGGGCCATTGAAGACAGAAACGGGTGAATTTATTATGGGGAACAAGGAAATGGTAGATGAGTTGAACAGGTACTTTGGATCTGTCTTCACTAGGGAAGACACAAACAATCTCCCAGATGTAATAGTGGCTAAAGGAACAAGGGTAAAGGATGAACTGAAGGAAATTTATATTAGGCAAGAAACGGTGTTGGATAGACTGTTGAGTCTGAATGCTGATAAGTCCCTGGGACCTGATGGTCTGCATCCCAGGGTACTTAAAGAGGTGGTTCTAGAAATCGTGGACGCATTGGTAATTATTTTCCAATGTTCTGTAGATTCAGGAACAGTTCCTGCTGATTGGAGGGTGGCTAATGTTGTCCCACTTTTCAAGAAAGGAGGGAGAGAGAAAACAGGGAATTATAGACCAGTTAGCCTGATGTCAGTGGTGGGAAAGATGTTGGAGTCAATTATAAAAGAGGAAATTACGACACATTTGGATAGCAGTAGAAGGATCAGTCCGTGTCAGCATGGATTTATGAAGAGAAAATCATGCTTGACTAATCTTCTGGAGTTTTTTGAGGATGTAACTATGAAAATGGACAAGGGAGAGCCAGTGGATGTAGTGTACCTGGACTTCCAGAAAGCTTTTGATAAAGTCCCACATAGGAGATTAGTGGGCAAAATTAGGCACATGGTATTGGAGGCAGAGTACTGACTTGGACTGAAAATTGGCTGGCTGACAGGAAACAAAGAGTAGCGATTAACGGGTCCCTTTCGGAATGGCAGGCTGTGACCAGTGGGGTACCGCAAGGTTCAGTGCTGGGACCGCAGCTGTTTACAATATACATTAATGATTTAAATGAAGGGATTAAAAGTAACATTAGCAAATTTGCTGATGACACAAAGCTGGTTGGCAGTGTGAAATGTCAGGAGGATGTTATGAGAATGCAGGGTGACTTGGACAGGTTGAGTGAGTGGGCAAATGTATGGCAGATGCAGTTTAATGTAGATAAATGTGAGGTTATCCACTTTGGTGGCAAGAACAGGAAGGCAGATTACTATCTAAATGGAGTCAAGTTAGGAAAAGGGGAAGTACAATGAGATCTAGGTGTTCTTGTACATCAGTCAATGAAAGCAAGCATGCAGGTACAGCAGGCAGTGAAGAAAGCTAATGGCATGCTGGCCTTTATAACAAGAGGAATTGAGTATAGGAGTAAAGAGGTCCTTCTGCAGCTGTACAGGGCCCTGGTGAGACCCCACCTGGAGTATTGTGTGCAGTTTTGGTCTCCAAATTTGAGGAAGGACATTCTTGCTATTGAGGGAGTGCAGCATAGGTTCACAAGGTTAATTCCCAGAATGGCGGGACTGTCATATGTTGAAAGATTGAAGTGACTGGGCTTGTAGACACTGGAATTTAGAAGGATGAGAGGGGATCTGATTGAAACATATAAGATTATTAAGGGATTGGACACGCTGGAGGCAGGAAGCATGTTCCCGCTGATGGGTGAGTCCAGAACTAGAGGCCACAGTTTAAGAATAAGGGGTAGACCATTTAGAACAGAGATGCAGAAAAACTTTTTCACCCAGAGAGTGGTGGATATGTGGAATGCTCTGCCCCAGAAGGCAGTGGAGGCCAAGTCTCTGGATGCATTCAAGAGAGAGTTAGATAGAGCTCTTATAGATAGCAGGGTCAAGGGATATGGGGAGAGGGCAGGAACGGGGTACTGATTGTGTATGATCAGCCATGATCATAGTGAATGGCAGTTCTGGCTTAAAGGGCCGAATGGCCTACTCCTGCACTTATTGTCTATTGTCTATTGTCTATTGTATATGGATTTCAGAAAGGCATTTGACAAGGTACCCCATACAAGGATGACTGAGAAAGTAAGGAGGCATGGGATCCAAGGGGACCTTGCTTTGTGGATCCAGAACTGACTTGCCCACAGAAGGCAAAGAGTGGTTGTAGACTGGTCATATTCTGCATGGAGATCGGTCACCAATGGTGTGCCTCAGGGATCTGTTCTGGGATCCCTACTTTTCATTATTTTTATAAATGCCCTAGATGAAGAAGTCAAGGGATGGGTTAGTAAATTTGCTGATGACACAAAGGTTGGAGATGTTGTGGATAATGTGGAGGAATGTCAGAGGTTACAGCGGGACATTTATTAGATCCAAAACTGGGCTGAGAAGTGGCAGATGGAGTTCAACCCAGATAAGTGTGAGGTGGTTCAATTTGGTAGGTCAAATATGATGACAGAATATAGTATTAATGGTAAGACAGTGTGGAGGATCAGAGGGATCTTGGAGTCTGGGTCCAAAGGAAACTCAAAACTTCTGCGAAGATTGACTCTGTGATTAAGAAGGCATATGGTGCATTGGCTTTCATCAATCATGGGATTGAATTTAGGAGCTGAGAGGTAATGTTACAGCTATATAGAACTCTGGTCAGACCCCACTTGGAGTACTGTGCTCAGATGGTTGTCCAGTCTGGTGGCTAGGAGTACTGTGCTCCTAGTCACCAAACTACAGGAAGGATGTGGAAATTATAGAAAGGGTGCAGAGCAGATTTACAAGGATGTTGCCTGGATTGGGGTGCATGCTTTATGAGAATAGGTTGAGTGAACTTGGCCTTTTTTTCTTGGAGCAACGGAAGATGAGAGGTGACCTGATAGAGGAGTATAAGATGATGAGTGGCATTGATCGTGTGGATAGTCAGAGGCTTTTTCCCAAGGCTGAAATGGCTGGCAGGAGAGGGCACAGATTTAAGGTGCTGAGGAGTAAGTACAGAGGAGATGTCAGGGTGAGTGCGTGGAATGGGCTGCTGGCGATGGTGGTGGAGGCGGATACGATAGGGTCTTTTAAGAGACTCCTGGACGGATACATGGAGCTCAAAAAAAATGGGTAACTCTAGGTAATTTCTAAGGTATGGACATGTTTGGCACAGTTTTGTGGGCCGAAGGGCCTGTATTGTGCTGTAGGTTTTCTATGTTTTTTCCTGTGTTTCTATGTGTATTTAAAAAGTTAGTGTTCATGAGTTCAATGTCCATTTAGGAATCGGATGGCAGAGGGGAAAAAGCTGTTCCTGAATCGCTGACTGTGAGCCTTCAGACTTCTGTACCTCCTACCTGATGGTAACAGTGAGAAAAGGGCATGCCCTGGGTACTGGGGGTCCTAGATAATGGACGTTGCCTTTCTGAGACACCGCTCCTTGAAAATATCCTGGGTACTTTGTAGTCTAGTACCCAAGATGGAACCAACTAAATTTATGACCCTCTGTAGCTTCTTTCGGTCCCCCATACAAGACAGTGACACAGCCTTTCAGAACATTCTCCACAGTACATCTGCAGAAGTTTTTGTGTGATTTTGTTGACATACCAAATCTCTTCAAACTCCTAATGAAGTATAGTCACTGTCTTGCCTTCTTTATAGCTGTATCAGTATGTTGTCAATAGGTTAGATCCTCAGAGATCTTGACTCCCTGGAACTTGAAACTGCTCACTCTCTCCACTTCTGATCCCTCTATGAGGATTGGTATGTGTTCCTTCATCTTACTCTTCCTGAAGTCCACAATCAGCTCTTTCATCTTACTGACATCGAGTGCCAGGTTGTTGCTGCAACACCACTCCACTAGTTGGTATATCTTTCTTCTGTATGCCCTCTCGTCACCATCTGAGATTCTACCAACAATGGTTGTATCATCAGCAAATTTACAGATCGTATTTGAGCTATGCCTTACCACACAGTCATGGGTATATAGAGAGTAGAGCAGTGGGCTAAGCACACAGCCCTGAGGTGCACCAGTGTTGGATCGTCAGCGAGGAGGATCCGCACAGATTGTGGTCTTCCAGTTCAGAAGTCGAGGATCCAGTTACAGAGGGAGGTACAGAGGCCCAGGTTCTGTAACTTATCAATCAGGATTGTGGGAATGATGGTGTTAAATGCTGAGCTCTAGTTGATGAACATCATCTTGACATAAGACCATAAGATACAGAAGCAGAAGTAGGCCATATAGCCCTTCAAGTCTGCTCCACCATTCAATCATGCTAATTGAATTTTTCCAGTCATCCCCACTCCCTTGCCTTCACCCCATACCCTTTGATGCCCTGGCTAATCAAGAACCTATCTATCTCTGCCTTAAATGCACCCAATGACTTGGCCTTCACTGCCGCTTGTCACAACAAATTCCACAGATTTACCACCCTCTGACTAAAGTAATTTCTCTGCATCTATGTTCTAAATGGACATCCTTCAATCCTGAAGTTGTGCCCTCTTGTCCTAGAGTCTTCCAACAATGGGAAATAACTTTGCCATATCTAATCTGTTCAGGCCTTTTAATCTGGGTGACATAGGTGTTTGCATTGTCCAGGTGGTCTAAGGCTGTCTGAAGAGCCATTGAGATTGCATCTGCCATTGACCTATTGTGGCGATAGGTTAATTGCAATAGGTCCAGGTCCTTGCTGAGACAGTTCAGTCTAGTCATGACCAACCTCTCAAAGCATTTCATCACTGTAGATATGAGTGCTACGTGGGGATAGTCATTAAGGCAGTTCACATTATTCTTCTTAAGCACTGTTGCCTTTTTGAATAAATTGGGAACTTCTGCCCGTAGCAGTGAGAGATTTAAAATGTCCTTGAATATTTTCACCAGTTGGTTGGCAGTAGTCTAAAGAGTCTTACCAGGTACTCCGTTGGAGCCTCTGCCTTGTGTGGGTTCACCCTCTTTAAAGACAGCCTAACATCAAGACAGTGATCCTATGATCTCCAGCTGCAGCAGGGATCTTCTCAGCTGTAGTACATTCTCCCTTTCAAAGCGGGCATAGAAGGTGTTGAGTTCATCTGGTAGTGAAGCATTGCTGCCATTCATGCTATTGGGTTTCACTTTGTAGGAAGTAATATCCTGCAAGCCCTGCCTTCATCCTCCATTGAAATTGTCTATTTGCCCTTGAAATAGCCCTCTACAAGTCATACCTGGTTTGCTGGTACAGACTTGGGTTTCCAGATTTGAATGCCACATATCTAGCCTTCAGCAGTTAATGTACCTCCTGGTTCATACAAGGCTTTTGGTTTGGGAACGTACAGCAGTAGGCACACACACACCTGAACAGGTTTTAATGAGGTCGGTAACAATTCAGCATACTCATCCAGATTTGAAGATGAATCCCTGAATACAGTCCAGTCCACCAGTTCAAAGAGTCCTGTAAGAGCTCCTGTGTTTCCCTGTCTATACCTTCTTGATCCTCACTACTGGTGCTGCAGTCTTCAGTCTCTGCCTATACTCAAGGAATAGAAGTACAGCTAGGTGATCAGACTTTCCAAAGAGAGGGCTTGGAATAGCACGGTAGGCATTCTTGATGGTGGTGTAACAATGGTCCAGTGTGTTATTTCCTCTGTTTTTGCAAGTGATCTGTTGATGTTAATTGTTCAGTGACTTTTTCAGACAGGCCTGGTTAAAACCCCCAAAACGATGGTGAAGGCTTTAGGGTGTGCTGTTTCATGTATGTTGATCCCATTGCCTGGATCACCTAAAGCCTGATTGACATTGGCCTGAGATGGAATGTATACTGCAACCAAAATGATCATGGAAATCTCCCATGGTAGGTAAAATGGACAGCACTTAACAAGGAGCTGTTGAGAATATCTTTTAAGTATTTTAATTTGTCTGGAGATGAGAAAATCTGCAGATGCTGGAAATCAAAGCAACACACACAAAATGCTGGAGGAACTCAGCAGGCCAGGCAGCATCTATAGAAAAGTGTAAACAGTTGACGTTTCGGAACCCTTCATCAGGACCTGATTTTGTGGGTGTTGATTTTCCTTTGTCTAGCTGATGATTTCTTTCCATATCAGATCAAAATAAAGATCTGATTGAGATTCATAAGGTTATGAAAGACATAGATAGAGTAGACACTATCTTTTTCCCAGGTTTGAAATATCTAACACCAGAGGGCAAGCATTTAAGATGCACTGCCTGTGTGGTGGTAGAGGTAGTAACATTAGAGACTTTTAAGAGATGTTTTGATAAGACATTGTATAGGCAGAAGGGATTCATTTATTGGCTATTTGAATACTAATTTAATTGGTACAGCACAACATTGTGGACCGAAGGGCCTGTTCCTGTGTTGTATTGTTCTATGTTTTAGAGTGCCTGTTTCAGGAGTCTGGTGTTGAGTTTGCTGCAATGTGCTGGGGTTGGGGGGCTTCAGAGCTTTTGCCAAATGGACTATGAAATTTCTTTTATTATTGGCATCCTGATTTTCAAATGCACCTTTCCTCGGATATCTGAGGGCTGGCATGCTGAAAACTGTTCCCAATTTCATTGTGTTGTCTGAGATAGGGGACAAGGTCCACAGCAGTAAAGGTCTTAGCTGGACCTTTACTGTCAGGTGGTGGTGCTGCTGTTCCTTAGGGTTGTCACATCTGGGGTGTAGGGGGTAATGGGGATAAGTTCACACTACCTATTAAATGCTCCCAATGGCATGCATCACAAATAGCCTCTAACGACCAAGTCCAGCTCCCAGCCTTCATGTGTGGCATAGAAAACTGGAAATTTATGACATGCAAAGGAGACAGTAAGGCACATTGCATCAAATCTGTAAAAGGCAAAGGACCAGAAGGGAATCTAATACTTAAACAGTGACTTATTCTTCCTGCAGGTGCAATGCTCAGGATTACATCTGGCACAAAGGGATTCGGTGTGAATTTATCATCACAGAGTTCCAGGTGATGTGCATAGCGATAGGTTCCTCAGCAGCGGTGATCCTTCTCCTCTTCATGTTGACCGTTTTCTTTGCAAAGAAGGTTTACTCTTTAAAAACGGAAAATAAAAAGCTTCGGAATCGGAGGTGAGTAATGCCACACCATTCCTACAGAGCAAACTCAAGGCAAGTACCATAAAAACAGCAGATTTAATTGCTGAAATTTATTATAGCTGATCAACTGATTATATTCTGTTCCTCTCCAATTCTCTTTCCATTTCTCACTTCAGCTCCACCCCTTGACTTCCTACCTCTCTTCTCCCATTCTGCACCTTCGCCAAGTGATTTCACCATTTTCTCTTAGAAAGTGTAGCGAAGGCTTGACCCAAAAGCAGAACAGTGGAGACAATTCAGCAGTGAATGATAACTTTAATAATAGACTGCAAAATAACAAGCCAAAAGGGGCCTCAAGACAAGAGAAAACAGAAACTAAACATAACAGGCAACAAGGTAAACTTTAGACCAGGAGAGTGAACACAAGGAGCAACTGGCTGAAGCCAGCTAATTCGATGAGTGAACAAGGATGAAAACTGGTTTTAAATAGGCACCAGGGGATGGGTCTGAAATGAGCGACAGGTGAATTCTATTATCCGGGTGGAGACGGGGGGTGGGGGGGGGGGGGTTGCCGGCATATGCAGGGTGGGAGGTGTCAGCAGGAGCTGGCCTGACTATTTCTTTTCCCTTTACTTTTCTCTTTCCTTTTGCCCCTCCCAGACTGAGGGTAAGCATTGACATTGTAGTCTGGTTATGGTATGCAGTGAAATTCATAAGACCATAAGATACAGGAGCATAATTAGGCTATTTGGCCCATCGAGTCTGCTCCACTATTTTCTCATGGCTGATCCAATTTTCCGTTCATCCCCCAATTTTCTTCCTACTCCCTATATCCCTTCATGCCCTGACCAATCAAAATCCATCAACCTCTGCCTTAAATATACATAAAGACTTGGCCTCCATAGCTGCCTGTGGCAAAGAATTCCACAGATTCACCACTCTCTGGCTAAAGAAATTCCTCTTTCAGCTCCATTCGATAAGGACATCCCTCTATTCTAAGGCTGAACCCTCTGGTCTCAGACTCTCCACCACAGGAAACAACTTCTCCAATCTATCAAGCCCTTTCACCATTTGATAGGTTTCAATGAGTTCACCCCTCATTCTTCTGAATTCCAGTGAATACAAGCCCAGAGCCTGAATTCCATCTGCCATTTCTTTGCCCTTTCTCCTACTCTGTCTAAGTCTTTCTGTAGTCTCTCTACTTCCTCAAAACTACCTGCTCCTCCACATATCTTCAAGTCATCTGCAAACTTTGCAGCAAAGTCATTAATTCCATCATCCATATCATTGACATATAGCGTAAAAGGAATTGGTTCCAACACAGACTCTTGTGGAACACCACTAGTCACTGGCAGAAAATCCTCTCTTTATCCCACTCTTTGTCTCTGGCCAACCAGCCATTGCTTTATCCATGCTAGAATTTTTCCTGTAATACCCTGGGTTCATAGCTTGTTAAACAGCCTAATGCATGGCACCTTGTCAAAGGCCTAAAAATCCAAGTACGCAACATCAACCGATTCCCCTTTGTTTATCCTGCTTGCTATTTCCTCAAAGAATTCCAATGCTGACTACAGCTTATTTTATCATGTGCCTCCAAGTACCCTGAAACCTCATCTTTAACAATCGACTCCAACATCTTCCCAACCACGGAGGTCAGAATAACTGGCCTATAGTTTCCTTTCTTCTGCCTCTCTTCATTCTTGAAGAGTGACAGGTGCAATTTTCCAGTTTTCTGGAACCAATTCAGAATCTAATGATTCTTGAAAGATCTTTACTAATGCTTCCACAATCTCTTCAGCCGCCTTTTTCAAAACTCTGGGGTGTACAAGATCTTGTCCTGATGGCTTATCTACCTTCAGACCTTTCAGTTCATCCATTGTTTCATTGTCCCCCATTAGTACCTCTCAAGCATCGTTTTCCAGCACTCTCATATCCATTCTAACCTCTCCTTTATACTTTTGGTGTCCTCCTTAATTTTATTGGCTAGCAAACATTCATATTCCATTTTTACTTTCTTAATGACTTTTTAATTTGCCTTCTGTTGGTTTTTAAAAACTTACCAATCCTCTAACTTCCCATTTATTTTTTCTCTATTATATACCTTCTCTTTGGCCTTCATGTTGGCTTTGACTTCTCTTGTTAGCCACAGTTGTGTCACCTTTCCTTTAGAATACTTCTTCCTCTTTGCGATGTATATACACTGCTTAATCAAATTCAGGTTTGATTAAGTAGTGCATGTGGTGTAATTACTTCTCACTGATGGGGCCATGTGAGAAACAATTGCTGAGGGGTCCTGTGACTGAATGTAATACCTCAAAAAAAATTCTGTAAATTTATATTTAATCCTCAGGTTTGGCTGGTGGCTTACTTTAGAGGGAGAGAGCCTCTGGCCCAACCAAACTTGAGAAATCTTGTTTGGGTGGATGCTGCGTGATGTTTTCCCTGTTACAAATCAATGCCGTGAAATAACAAAAGTACACAATATGCAATTAAACAACTGAGCTTTATAATTCTTAATTTGACTATAGGGTTAGTAAAGGAACAAAAAAAAGGAAAAGGGCCCCTTCTAATGAAACAGTCTAATATGCACGTTGGAGCTCACATTTACGTCCATTTGTTCCCCATCAACCTCCTCCGAGCATCGCTGACTCTCACTCCCAGTCCACTCCGACCAGCTGTCTACCAACTCTCTTCACGCGTGTCTTCTCTCTTCATCTCTCACTGGTAAAAGACTGCAAATCCCTTCTCTCAGA
This sequence comes from Hemitrygon akajei, assembly GCF_048418815.1. Classification (NCBI taxonomy): domain Eukaryota; kingdom Metazoa; phylum Chordata; class Chondrichthyes; order Myliobatiformes; family Dasyatidae; genus Hemitrygon; species Hemitrygon akajei. The sequence goes on from NC_133124.1 coordinate 1,374,069, forward strand.
CCCACAAGAAAGAAACAACACGCCTCTCATTGGATGGTGCACATTCCAAAGTCCCCATTATCTCTAGTCATAACCCAAACATGGCTGCTACAGAGAAACCATTACATTAGCAGTGAAACATTACAGAGAAGCCATTACATCAGCAGTGAAACCTTATAGCACTTTATATATATATATTGTTTTTACAATCAACAATCCCATTAATCTATTAGCTCATAGGCAGCCTCCAATCACACATAGGATGGAAGATAATGACAGAGGCAAAGTTTGTTTTATATTAGTCAGTGAGTTCCACAATAGTTAGCTCATTCCATCTATGATGGGAGACTTGGAAAATATCACATCTGGGACCACAACTTTGCATTGCTTTGTATTGCATTGAACTGCTGCTGCCAAGTTAACAAATCTCACAACACATGTCAGTGATAATAAACCTGATTCTGATTTTGATTCTGATTCTGACAACTTTCAAGTCAGCAGAATAATTTTAACCTTACTTATGGATAGTGTCTGATGAAAATTTACAAACTCTGATAATATTAAAGTGTTTCCAGAAAACATTGTTAATTTAACCTCTCTGTTAGCATTAACTTATATCAATAGATATTCTGTTAATGATAACATACTGTCATGGCACCCAATTAATATTAACACACCCTCCTGTCAAAATTAAGAGACACATTTTAACAATGTGGTAGTCAACCTGATTCAGACCCTATAGATTAATGCACTCATAATGACTCCCTATAACATCAGCACACTTCCAGACACACCCTGCTGGCATTCACGTACTCCCTGAGGCCTCCTCTCAATGTTTGCACACTCCCACTTCGAGCCCATATATTAGTTACTGCAGCCCTGATCACTTTGTGGGCAGTATTAGTTACTGTACCTTTCTCATGGTGAACATCTACTGAAGAAAGAAAATGCATTCTTCATTTGACTTCTGATTTACTATGACTGGTAATGAAAGCATCGTCAACTGTAGAAGATATGACAGGGGATTTTTTTTAAGTAAATGGCAATAAAAAATAGATAATAGACAATAGGACAGGAGTAGGCCATTCGGCCCTTCAAGCCAGCACCGCCATTCAATGTGATCATGGCTGATCATCCACAATCAGTACCCCGTTCCTGCCTTCTCCCCATATCCCTTGAATCTGCTATCTTTAAGAGCTCTATCTAATTCTTTCTTGAAAGCATCTAGAGAATTGGCTTCCACTGCCTTCTGAGGCAGAGCATTCCATATATCCACAACTGTCTGGGTGAAAAAGTTTTTCCTCAACTCCGTTCTAAATGGCCTACCCCTTATTCTTAAACTGTGGCCTCTGGTTCTGGACTCCCCCAACATCGAGAACATGTTTCCTGCCTCTAGCATGTCCAATCCCTTAATAATCTTATATGTTTCAATCAGATCCCCTCTCATCCTTCTAAATTCTACTGTGTACAAGCCCAGTCACTCCAATCTTTCAACATATGACAGTCCCGCCATCCCGGGAATTAACCTCATGAACCTATGCTGCACTCCCTCAATAGCAAGAATGTCCCTCTTCAAATTTGGAAACCAAAACTGCACACAATACTCCAAACAACACACCCAAAATGCTGGTGGAACACAGCAGGCCAGGCAGCATCTATACAGGGGTGTCAAACTCATTTTAGGTCACGGGCCGGATTGAGCAAAATGCAGCTTCATGCGGGCCGGATCAGTCGGACGCGTGCGAACGCAGCTTTCGTTGCCTCCGTTTTTTCAGCCTGCTCTCATGTGTCTCAGTCTCTGCTATAACTACAAAGTGTTTCACTTTACAAATTCCGTTTCTTATGAAGAAGACTGCCAAATAAACACTAAAAACCCTGAAAACCTGGTACCTGAATAAACTCAGCATTAGCCATATCATTCGCCATAGGCACTTCGATTACTGGGGCCAGCTTTAATAGTAATTAGATATTATCTCGCGGGCCAAAGATAATTCCACCGCGGGCCGGATTTGGCCCGCGGGCCTTAAGTTTAACATATATGATCTATAAGGAGAAGCACTGTCGACGTTTCGGGCCAAGACCCTTCATCAGGACTAACTGAAAGGAAAGATACTAAGAGATTTGAAAGTAGTGGGGGGAGGGGGAAATGCCAAATGACAGGGAAAGACCGGAGGAGGTGGGATGAAGCTAAGAGCTGGAAAGGTGATTGGCAAAAGTGATACAGAGCTGGAGAAAGGAAAGGATCTTGGGACGGGAGGCCTCGGGAGAAAGAAAGGGGGAGGGGGGAGCATCAGAGGGAGATGGAGAACAGGCAGAGTGATGGGCAGAGAGAGAGAAAAAAACAAACAACTAAATATTGTCAGGGATGGGGTAAGAAGGGGAGGAGGGGCATTAACGGAAGTTAGAGAAGTCAATGTTCATGCCATCAGGTTGGAGGCTACCCAGCCAGTATATAAGGTGTTGTTCCTCCAATCTGAGTGTGGCTTCATCTTGACAGTAGAGGAGGCCATGGATAGACATATCAGAATGGGAATGGGACGTGGAATTAAAATGTGTGGCCACTGGGAGATCCTGCTTTCTCTGGCGGACCGAGCGTAGGTGTTAAGCGAAACGGTCTCCCAGTCTGCATCGGGTCTCACCAATATATAAAAGGCCACACCTGGAGCACCGGACACAGTATATCACACCAGCCGACTCACAGGTGAACTGTCACCTCACCTGGAAGGACTGTCTGGGGCCCTGAATGGTGGTGAGGGAGGAGGTGTAAGGGCAGGTGTAGCACTTGTTACGCTTACAAGGATAAGTGCCAGGAGGGAGATTGATGGGAAGGGATGGGGGGGATGAATGGACAAGGGAGTCGCGTAGGGAGTGATCCCTGTGGAAAACAGAAAGAGGTGGGGAGGAAAAGATGTGCTTGGTAGTGGGATCCCGTTGGAGGTGGCTGAAGTTACGGAGAATTATACGTTGGACCTGGAGGCTGGTGGGGTGGTAGGTGAGGACAAGGGGAACCCTATCCCGAGTGGGGTGGTGGGCGGATGGGGTGAGGGCAGATGTGCGGGAAATGGGAGAGATGCGTTTGAGAGCAGAGTTGATGGTGGAAGAAGGGAAGCCCCTTTGTTTAAAAAAGGAAGACATTTCCTTCGTCCTGGAATGAAAAGCCTCATCCTGAGAGCAGATGTGGCGGAGACGGAGGAATTGTGAGAAGGGGATAGCATTTTTGCAAGAGACAGGGTGGGAAGAGGAATAGTCCAGGTAGCTGTGAGAGTCCGAAGGCTTATAGTAGATATCAGTAGATAAGCCATCTCCAGAGATGGAGACAGAAAGATCAGGAAAGGGGAGGGAGGTGTCAGAAATGGACCAGGTAAATTTGAGGGCAGGGTGAAAGTTGGAGGCAAAGTTAATGAAGTCAATGAGCTCAGCATGCGTGCAGGAGACAGCGCCAATGCAGTCGTCGATGTAGCGAAGGAAAAGAGGGGGACGGATACCCATATAGACTTGGATCATGGACTGTTCCACAAAGCCAACAAAAAGGCAGGCATAACTGGGACCCATGCGGGTGCCCATGGCTACACCCTTGGTTTGGAGAAAGTGGGAGGAGCCAAAGGAGAAATTATTGAGAGTAAGAACTAATTCCGCTGGACGCTAGACAATACTCCAGGTGTGGTCTCACTAGGGCCTTGTCCAACTGCAAAAGGACCTTTTTGCTCCTATACTCAACTTCCCTTGTTATGAAGGCCAACATGCCATTAACTTTCTTCACTGCCTGCTGTATCTGCATGCTTACTTTCAGTGACTAATGAACAAGGACACCTAGATCTCATTGTACTTCCCCTTTTCCTAACTTGACACCATTCAGGTAGTAATCTGCCTTCCTGTTCTTGCCACCAAAGAGGATAACTTCACATTTATCCACATTAAACTGCATCTGCCCACTCACCCAACCTGTCCAAGTCACCCTACATTCTCCCAATATCCTCCTCATATTTTACACTGCCACACAGTTTTGTGTCATCTACAAATTTGCTAATGTTACTTTTAATCCCTTCATCTAAATCATTAATGTATATTGTAAATAGCTGCAGCCCCAGCACCGAGCCTTGCGGTACTCCTCTAGTCACTGCCTGCCATTCTGAAAGGGACCCGTTACTCCCTACTCTTTGTTTCCTGTCTGCCAACCAATTTTCTATCCATGTTAGTACCCTACTCCCAATACCATGAGATCTAATTTTGCCCACTAATCTCCTATGTGGGACCTTATCAAAGGCTTTCTGAAAGTCCAGGTACACTACATCCACTGGTTCTCCCTTGTCCATTTTCATAGTTATATCCTCAAAAAATTCCAGAAGATTAGTCAAGCATGATTTCCCCTTCATAAATCCATGCTGACTCGGACCGATCCTGTTACTGCTATCCAAATGTGCCGCTATCTCATCTTTTATAATTGACTCCAGCATCTTCCCCACCACTGATGTCAGGCTAACTGGTCTATAATTCCCTGTTTTCTCTCTCCCTCCTTTCTTAAAAAGTGGGATAACATTAGCTACCCTCCAATCCACAGGAACTGATCCTGAATCTATAGAACGTTGGAAAATGATTACCAATGCATCCACAATTTCTAGAACCACCTCCTTAAGTACCCTGGGATGCAGACAATCAGGCCCTGGGGATTTAACAGCCTTCAGTCCCATCAGTCTACCCAACACCTTTTTCTGCCTAATGTGAATTTCCTTCAGTTCCTCTGTTACCCTAGGAACTCTGGTCACTATTACATCAGGGAGATTGTTTGTGTCTTCCCTAGTGAAGACAGATCCAAAGTACCTGTTCAACTCGTCTGCCATTTCCTTGTTCCCTATAATAAATTCACCGGTTTCTGTCTTCAAGGGCCCAACTTTGGTCTTAACTAATTTTTTCTTCTTCACATACCTAAAGAAGCTTTTACATCCTCCTTTATATTTTTGGCCAGCTTACCTTCGTACCTCATCTTTTCTCCCCATATTGCCTTTTTAGTAATCTTCTGTTGCTCTTCAAAAGTTTCCCAATCCTCTGGCTTCCCACTTATCTTTGCTATGTTATACTTCTCTTTTATTTTTATACTGTCCTTGACTTCCCCTGTCAGCCACAGTCACTCTTTACTCCCCTTAGAATCTTTCTTCCTCTTTGGAATGAACTCATCCTGCACTTCCTGTATTATTCCCAGAAATACCTGCCATTGTTGATCCACTGTCATCCCTGCTAGGGTATCTTTCCAGTCATCTTTAGCTAGCTCCTCCCCATGGCTCCATAGTTCCCTTTGCTCAGCTGTAATACTGACACTTCCGATTTTCCCTTCTCCCTCTCAAATTGTAGATTAAACTTATCATATTATGGTCACTACCTCCTAATGGTTCCTTTACCTCGAGGTCCCTGATCAAATCCGGTTCATTGCACAACACTAAATCTAGAATTGCCTTCTCCCTGGTAGGCTCCAGTACAAGCTACTCTAAGAATCCATCTCTGAGGCACTCCACAAACTCCCTTTCTCGGGGTCCAGTACCATTCTGATTCTCCCAGTCTACCTTTATGTTGAAATCCCCCATAACAACCATAGCATTACCTTGGTGACATGCCAATCTTAACTCTTGATTCAACTTGCACCCTATATCCAGGCTACTATTTGGGGGCCTGCAGATAACTCCCATTAGGGTCATTTTGCCCTTACAATTTCTCAGTTCTATTCATACTGACTCTACATCTCCTGATTCTACATCACCCCTCGCAAGGGACTGAATTTCATTCCTCACCAACAGAGCCACCCTAACCCCTCTGCGCACCTGTCTGTCCTTTCAATAGGACATATACCCTTGAATATTCATTTCCCAGCCCTGGTACTCTTGCAGCCACGTCTCTGTTATTCCTACAACATCATACTTGCCAATTTCCAACTGAGCCAAAAGCTCATCCAATTTATTTCTTATACTTCGTGCATTCATATATAATACTTTTAATCCATTACTCCTCTCGCTTCTCACATCGATCCCTATTGCACTTGGCCATACTCCCCGATCCCTTCCTGAGCTTTCTGCCCCGTTAATTCTGTTGTCTTTCTTAACGTTTCTTATTTTCTTTCCCATTAACTCCATCCTTATATTTCCAGTTTGTCTCCTCCCCCCTACTACTTATTTTAAACACATCCGTGTAGCAGTGGCAAACCTGCCTGCCGGAATGCTGTTAAAGTGCAACCCGACCTTTTTCTACAATTCAGCCTTACCCCAAAACAGATCCCAGTGGTCTAAGAATCTAAATCCCTGCTTCCCACACCAGCTCCTCAGCCACACATTCAGATCCCTTATATCCATGTTCCTGCCCTCACCAGCATGAGGAACTGGAAGCAAATTGGAGATAACCACCCTGGAGGTCCTGCTTTTCAGCCTTCTTCTGAGTTATGACAATAGGCAATAGACATTAGGTGCAGAAGTAGATCATTCAGCCCTTCGAGCCTGCACCGCCATTTTGAGATCATGGCTGATCATCTACTATCAATACCCGGTCCCTGCCTTGTCCCCATATCCCTTGATTCCCCTATCCATAAGATATCTATCTAGCTCCTTCTTGAAAGCATCCAGAGAATTGGCCTCCACTGCCTTCCGAGGCAGTGCATTCCAGACCCCCACAACTCTCTGGGAGGAGAAGTTTTCCTTAACTCTGTCCTAAATGACCTACCCCTTATTCTCAAACCATGCCCTCTGGTACTGGACTCTCCCAGCATCTGGGACATATTTCCTGCCTCTATCTTGTCCAATCCCTTAATAATCTTATATGTTTCAATCAGATCCCCTCTCAATCTCCTTAATTCCAGCGTGTACAAGCCCAGTCTCTCTAACCTCTCTGCGTAAGACAGTCCAGACATCCCAGGAATTAACCTCGTGAATCTACGCTGCACTTCCTCTACAGCCAGGATGTCCTTCCTTAACCCTGGAGACCAAAACTGTACACAATACTCCAGGTGTGGTCTCACCAGGGCTCTGTACAAATGCAAGAGGATTTCCTTGCTCTTGTACTCAATTCCCTTTGTAATAAAGGCCAACATTCCATTAGCCTTCTTCACTGCCTGCTGCACTTGCTCATTCACCTTCAGTGACTGATGAACAAGGACTCCTAGATCTCTTTGTATTCCTCCCTTACCTAACTCTACACCATTCAGATAATAATCTGCCTTCCTGTTCTTACTCCCAAAGTGGATAACCTCACACTTATTCACATTAAACGTCATTTGCCAAGTATCTGCCCACTCACCCAGCCTATCCAAGTCACCCTGAATTCTCCTAACATCCTCATCACATGTCACACTGCCACCCAGCTTAGTATCATCAGCAAATTTGCTGATGTTATTCTCAATGTCTTCATCTAAATCGTTGACGTAAATCGTAAACAGCTGTGGTCCCAATACCGAGCCCTATGGCACCCCACTAGTCACCACCTGCCATTCCGAGAAACACCCATTCACCACTACCCTTTGCTTTCTATCTGCCAACCAGTTTTCTATCCATGTCAATGTCTTCCCCCCAATGCCATGAGCTTTGATTTTACCCACCAATCTCCTATGTGGGACCTTATCAAATGCCTTCTGAAAATCGAGGTACACTACATCCACTGGATCTCCCCCGTCTAACTTCCTGGTTACATCCTCGAAAAACTCCAACAGATTAGTCAAGCATGATTTACCCTTGGTAAATCCATGCTGGCTTGGCCCAATCCTATAACTGCTATCTAGATATGCCACTATTTCATCTTTAATAATGGACTCTAGCATCTTCCCCACCACCGATGTCAGGCTGACAGGTCGATAGTTCTCTGTTTTCTCCCTCCCTCCTTTCTTAAAAAGTGGGATAACTTTAGCCATTCTCCAATCCTCAGGAACTGATCCTGAATCTAAGGAACATTGGAAAATGATTACCAATGCATCCGCAATTTCCAGGGCCACCTCCTTTAGTACCCTAGGATGCAGACCATCTGGACCTGGGGATTTGTCAGCCTTCAGTCCCATCAGTCTACTCATCACCGTTTCTTTCCTAATGTCAATCTGCTTCATTTCCTCTGTTACCCTATGTCCTTGGCCCATCCATACATCTGGGAGATTGCTTGTGTCTTCCTTAGTGAAGACAGATCTAAAGTACTTATTAAATTCTTCTGCCATTTCTCTGTTTCCCATAACAATTTCACCCAATTCATTCTTCAAGGGCCCAACATTGTTCTTAACTATCTTCTTTCTCTTCACATACCTAAAAAAGCTTTTGCTATCCTCCTTTATATTCCTGGCTAGCTTGCGTTCGTACCTCATTTTTTTTCTCCCCGTATTGCCTTTTTAGTTAAGTTCTGTATCCTTAAAAACTTCCCAATCATCTGTCCTCCCACTCACCTTAGCTCTGTCATACTTCCTTTTTTGTAATGCTATGCAATCTCTGACTTCCTTTGTCAACCACTGTGGCCCCTTTCCCCCCTTTGAATCCTTCCTTCTCCGGGGGATGAACTGATTTTGCACCTTGTGCATTATACCCAAGAATACCTGCCATTGCTGTTCCACTGTCTTTTCTGCTAGGATATCCGTCCAGTCAACTTTGGCCAGCTCCTCCCTCATGGCTCCATAGTTTCCCCTGTTCAACTGCAACACTGACACCTCCGAGCTGCCCTTATCCTTCTCAAATTGCAGATAAAAACTTATCATATTATGATCACTACCTCCTAACGGCTCCTTTACTGCAAGATTGCTTATTAAATCCTGTTCATTACATAACACTAAATCCAGAATAGTCTTGTCCCTGGTCGGCTCTCGTACAAGCTGTTCCAAGAATGCATCCCATAGGCACTCTACAAACTCCCTATCCTGGGGTCCAGCACCAACCTGATTCTCCCAGTTCACCTGCATGTTGAAATCCCCCATAACTACTGCGACACTACCTTTGCCACATGCCAATGTTAACTCCCTATTCAACTTGCACCCTATATCCATGCTACTGTTTGGTGGCCTGTAGACAACACCCATTAGGGTCCTTTTGCCCTTACTGTTCCTCAGTTCTATCCACACAGACTCTACTTCTCCTGATCCTATGTCCCTCCTTGCAAAGGACTGAATCTCATTCCTCACCAACAGGGCCACCCCACCCCCTCTGCCCACATTTCTGTCCCTACGATAGCACGTATACCCTTGTACATTCATTTCCCAGGCCTGATCTCCCTGCAGCCATGTCGCCGTTATCCCAACAACATCATAGTTACCCATTCGCACCTGAGCTTCAAGCTCATCCACCTTATTTCTGACACTTCGTGCATTCAGATTTAGAATTTTTAGCCCATTTCTCCTCTCTCTGTTTGAATTGCTGCCTATTGTGCTTAACCCAGCTCCCCGAACTCCCATCGGGCTATACGCCCCTAGAATTTGGTTGTCCTTCCTAAATTTACTTATTCTTTCAACACATTTAATTCCATGTTCCGTCAGACCATCCCTCTGTACATGTGTCCTCCTTATCACTTGTTCCACCTCACCTTTCTCTACTACACACTTAATATTCCAGAACCGTGTAGTCCCCACCTGTCCTTTATTCTTCCTCTCACTATCCTTTCTCACATTCTGGATCCCCGCCCCCTGCAAATATAGTTTAAACCCCCACCCAAGAAGCACTAGCAAACTTCCCTGCAAGAATGTTAGTACCGCTCCAGTTCAGGTGTAAACCGTCCTTCGGAACAGATCCCACCTTCCCTGGAACAAAACCCAATTATCTAAAAACCTGAAGCCCTCCCTCCTGCACCATCCTCTCAGCCACGGATTAATCTGTATAATCTTTCTGTTCCTTGCCTCACTCGTATGTGGCACAGGTAGCAATCCTGAGATTGTTACCCTGGAGGTCCAGCTCTTCAGCTTCGCACCTAACTCCCTGAACTCCCTACGCAGGACCCCCTCACTCATCCTACCCACGTCATTGGTCCCTACATGGACCACAACATCTGGATTCTTGCCCTCCCTCTCGAGAATAACCTGCACCCGATCTGAGATGTCTCAGACCCCAGCACCAGGGAAGCAACATACCATCCGAGACTCCCGATCTTCCCCACAAAATCTCCTATCCGCCCCCCTGACTATAGAATCCCCTATCACTACCACGCTCTTCTCTTCCCTCCTCCCCTTCCTAGTTGAGGGTCCAACCTCAGTGCCAGAGACAGGACCACTGCAGCTTGTTCCTGGTAGGTCATCCCCACCAACAGTATCCAAAACGGTATACTTATTTTTGATGGGAACGGCCACAGGGGTGCCCTGCTCTCTCTGTCTGCTCCCGCTGCCTCTCTTGACTGTTACCCATTTGTCTACCTCCTGTCTTTTCGGTGTGACTACCTCCTGATAACTCTTATCTATCTCTGCCTCTGCCTCCCAAATGATCCGTAGTTCATCCAGCTCCTGCTCCAATTCCCTAACTCGGTCTGATAGGAGCTGCAGTTGGATACACCTTTTGCAGGTGTGGTCATCAGGGACAACCCATTACCTGATCTCTGAAGTTCTCTGAAGTCATGCTGCAGAATTTAAATGACAAATGAACAGAAGTCCTTATTCTGTAATTAAACAGTTTAATTTGAAGTTGGGAGATTACAATAATTACAAAGTAATCCCTAACACTTGGATACCCTTCCCTTTCTCTTTTTTCCTCTCATAATTCCGGAAGAAGAAGGCACCAGCAAATAACCATGACCAAGATCAACTTCCTCCAGATAGTTCACAAAACTACTTCTTTCACTTCTTTTACATCCTCTTTTTCTTTCAAATGTGGTTCTGAAACTGTTGGAGCCAGTGATTTACTCTTCAGCACTGTGAGCTACATTTTGGTGGTGTGTTTTCGGGTCCTCTGCTGTCTCTGATGCTGTTTGGTGAGGTTTTGAGTCAAGTGTGCAGCCTCAAGGCCAAGAAGCCTGAAGACGGGTCACAAACCCACACTCAACTATATTTCTCGCCAGTCTCACAATTAAAGTGCTGAGGAAGATTGAAATTATTGAGTCGAGCTGGTGTTGAATGCTGTCTACCAACCTCTCGCTTGTTGCTGCTGGAGATAGGTTCATCCGTATGGAGTCCTGATGAAGGGTCTCGGCCTGAAACGTCGACAGTGCTTCTCCCTATAGATGCTGCCTGGCCTGCTGCGTTCCACCAGCATTTTGTGTGTGTTGCTTGAATTTCCAGCATCTGCAGATTTCCTCATGTTTGCTCCTTATGGTGGTCTCTCTCCCTCTTGCATGCTGTTCCTGAAGGAAGGTCCCTGCATCGGAATGACCTCTCTCTCCCTCAATGCTATTGGAGGATGGTGCTGGAGCAAGGTTTAATCAATGTAGTTTGTGGATTGGACTCCATAGTTCAGACTTGATGCATTTCTGGTTTCTGGTCTCTTTTTTTGTTGCTATTTTGGGCAATTTTGAATTGGGGTGGCCTGCAAATAATGGACACTGATCTAAACTGGACTGTTTTGATTTTGTGTTTTATATTCTGTGTTTTTTGCTCGTTTTTTTTTATCATTGCCATTTGTGTTCTTTGCTCTTTTTTAAGCATGTGTGGAGGTGGAGTTGATGTTTTTCTTTGGGGTTCCATGGTTTTTCTTCATTTTGTGGGTGTCTGTGGGGAAGATAAATCTCAGGGTTGTATGCTGCATACATGCTTTATCAATAAATGTTCTTTGAATCTTTAAAGTTAAACCTTCATTGATTCCTCCTTCCAGTAATTTTTCCGTCTTTCTTCCCTCTCCTTTGTTTCAGAGAAACATTGGCTTGTTTCTGTATACATTATATGGTTGTATATGTTATATGCATGGATATAGTTAAATGACAATAAAGTTGACTTGACTTCTAGTCCCCACTGTAGTCTCTTACCTCTTCTCCTCACCTGCCTATCACCTCTCCCTGATGCCCCTCCTTCCCTTTCTCCTATGATCCACCCTCTTCTCCTATCAGATGTTTTCTTCTCCAGCCCTTTAACTTTTCCACATATCATCACTCAGTTTCTTACTTCATCCACAACTCTCATCTGGCTTCACCTATCACCTTCTTGCGTGTTCTCTTTCCCCTCCCCCATCTTCTCATAGTGGCTTCTTCCTCCTTCCTTTCCACTCTTGAAGAAGGGTCTTAGCAGAAACATTCACTGCTTATTCATTTCCATAGATACTGCTTGAACTGCTGAGTTCCTCCAGCATTAGGGTGTGTGTTGGATCACGAGGATCTCTTATGTTTAAAGTTAAACCTTAGCCAGGAGTCAATCTGCCAGTGATTTAAATGTAGCACGACTTCCTGTGACTGACCTCTGCTTAAGCCTCTGCTGAGAAGTTCCAGTTCTAAGGTCAAATCTCATTGTCACAAAGAACATTAACTACATCTTCCCTGTTAAACTCTCCAACCAGTTCAAGTTCCAATTTATTATCATCTGACTGTACATAAATACAACAAAATGAAACAACACTCTTCCGGAACACAGTACACCCACAGAACATATATCACACAGTGCATAAAACAAAATATTACCATAAATGTTAATAAAATATAATCCAAAATGCATGTGATGTGCAGCGCAGGTAAACAGTTAACAGTTCACTGGCCTAGTGTCGAGACTCGGTGGCGGCAGTATATTCATTAGTCATAGAGAAGTACAGCACAGATACCGGCCCCTCGGCCCATCCACATGCCGAAACCATTTAAATTGCCTAGAGCCCTCCATATCCCTACTATCTCGGTACCTATCCATTCCAAAATTTCATAATCCTCTGAGTAAAGAGGTTTCCCGATTGATACCCCTCATAATTTTGAATCAAATCTCCTCTCAATCTTCTGGTTTCTAAAGAATACAGTCCTAACCTATTCAATCTTTTCTTATAACGCAGGTCCTCCAGACCCAGCAACATCCTTGTAAATTTTCTCTGCGCTCTTTCAACCTTGTTTACATCTTTCCTGTAAGTAGGTGCACACCATAACTGCACACAATACCCCAGATTAGGTCTCACCAGCATCTTATACAACTTCAACAGAACATCCCGTCTCCTGTACTCAATACTTTGATTTATGAAGGCAAATGTGCCAAAAGCTTACTTTACCGCGCTATCTACCTGCGACGCCACTTTCAATGAATTATGGATCTGTATTCCTAGATCCCTTTGTTCTACCACACTCTTTAGTGTCCGGCCATTCACTGATCCATTTGCTATTTTTCAGCCTATTTTTCCAGCTAATGCAGATCTCTCTGCAGGCCATGATAGCCTTCCTCACTGTCCACTACAGTGGTGTCATCCACAAATTTGCAGAAACCAGTTAACCATAGGCCATAAGACCATAAGACATTCAAGGGGTGATTGATAAGTTCATGGCCTAGGGTAGAAGGAGTCAGTTTTAGCAAATTTAGCACATTTATTTTTCAACATAGTCCCCTCCTACATTTCCAAACTTAGTTCAGCGCTCGTGGAGCATACAGATCTTGGACCTCCAGAAAGTGTCCACAACAAGGCTGATTGATAAGTTTGTGGCCTAAGGTAGAAGGAGATGAGTTATGCAGCTCTCATTACATGCACAACCAGTTCAACTCTTTGAATGATTATGCAGAAAGTTTGAAGTTAATAACTCATCTCCTTCTACCGTAGGCCACAGACTTATCAATCACCCCTCGTAGGAGCAGAATTAGGTTATTTGGTCCATCGAGTCTGCTCCGCCATTCAATCATGGCTGATCCTTTTCTCCCCTCCTCAGCCCCATTCCTCAGCCTTCTCCTGTAACCTTTGATGCCATGGCCAAAGAAGAACCTATCAACCTGCACCCAACGGCCTGGCCTCCACAGCTGCCTGTGGTTACAAACTCATCGCCCTCATGCCAAAGAAATGTCTCCACATCTCTGTTTTAAAAGGGTGTCCCTCCATCCTGAGGCTGTGCCCTCTTGTCTTAGACTCCCCCACCATGGGAAACATCCTTTCCCCATCTACCCTGACTACCCTTCAACGTTCAAAATGTTTTAATGAGGTTCCCCCCCATCCTTCTAAACTCCAGCGAGTACAGACCCAGAGCCATCAAATGTCCCTCGTATGATAACCCTTTCATTCCTGGAATCATCCTTGTGAAACTCCTCTGAACCCTCTACAATACAAGCACATCTTTTCTAAGATAAGGAGACCAAAACTGTGCACAAAACACAAGGTGAGGCTTCATTAGTACCTTATAAAGTCTCAATATCACGTCCCTGCTCTTATGCTCTGGACCACTTGAAATGAATGCTAACACTCCACAAATTCACCACCATCTGGCTAAAATCTCTCCTTATAAGCAGAGGTGGGAATTGAACCTTGTTCATCTGTACTGTAAAGCATTGTGGTAAGCACTATGCTACCATGCCACATTATCACTTGTCTAGAATCAAAAGGTTGGTAATGGTGCGAATAATGTCCTGAGCAACATATGTTCCAAATTAAGAAGCCTCATAAGAAAGGCAGATGAATTCGGAGCATGAATCAACTCCTGAAATTATGATACTGAAGCCATAAGTGAACTTGCTTGCAGGAAGAGCAGGACTGGCAGCTCAATATTCCAGGGTTCCACTGTGTTAGATGCAACAGAGAATGAGGGATTAAAGGAGGAGGGGTGGCATGACTAGTCCAGAAAAATATCATGGTAGTGCTTAGTTGGACAGACTGGAGAACTCATCAACTAAGGTGTTATGGGTGGAAAAAAGTAACAAGAAAGGTATGACCACATTTCAAACAAGAGAAAATATACAGATGCTGGAAATTACAAGCAGGATAGGTAAAGGGGATGCAGTGGATGTTGTATATTTGGACTTTCAAAAGGCCTTTGACAAGGTGCCACACATGAGGCTGCTTACCAAGTTAAAAGCGCATGGTATTACAGGAAAGTTACTGGCATGGTTAGAGCATTGGCTGATTGGTTGGCTGCCAGTGACTAGTGGTGTTTTGCAGGGGTCGGTGTTGGGTCCACTTCTTTTATGCTGTATATCAACTAAATGGATAATGGAATAAATGGCTTTGTTGCCAAGTTTGCAGATGATATAAAGATTGGTGGAGGGACAGTGGTGTTGAGGAAACAGGTAGGATGCAGAAGGACTTAGACAGATTAGGAGAGTGAACAAGAGAGTGGCAAATGAAATACAATGTTGGAAAACGCATATTCATGCACATTTGTAGTAGAAATAAATGTGCAGACTATTTTCTAAACAGGGAGAAAATCCAAATATCCGAGATGCAAAGGGACTTGGGAGTCCTTGTGCAGAACACCCTGAAGATTAATTTGCAGATAGAGTTGGTGGTGAGGAGGCAAATGCAATGTTAGCATTTATTTCACAAAGTCGAGACTACAAGAGCAGGGATGTGATGCTGAGGTTTTATAAGGTACTGGTGTGGCCTCACCTTGAGTATTGTGAACAGTTTTGGGTTCCTCATCTAAGAAAAAATTTGCTGGTTTTGGAGAGTGTTCAGATGAGGTTCACAAGAATGATTCTGTGAATGAAAGGATGATTATGGCTCTGGGTCTGTACTCGCTAGAATTTAGAAGGATGACGGGAGGTTTCATTGAAACCTTTCAAATGTTGAAAGGCCTAGATGGAGTAGATGTGGAAAGGATGTTTTGCATGGTGGGGGAATCTCAGACAAGAGGGTACAGCCTCATTATAGAGGGGCGTCCATTTAAAACAGAGATATGGATCAACTTCTTTAGCCAGAGGGTGGTGAATTTGTGGAAATGATTACCACAGGCAACTGTGGAGGCCAGGTCATTGGGTGTATTTAATGCAGAGCTTGATCAGTTCTTGATTGGACACAACATCAAATGTTATGGGGAGAAGGCTGGGGAGTGGGGCTGAGGAAGGAAAAAAAGGATCAGCCTTGATTGAATGGCAGAGCACACTCAATGGGCCAAATGGCCTAATTTTACTCCTATGCCTTATGGTATAAAATGCTGGAGGAACTTAGCAGACCAGGCATCATCTATGGAAAGGAGTATAGTTGGAGATTTGGGCTGAGACCCTTCATCGGGACTGGAAAAGAAAAGATGATAAAATGATGAGGACACAGTCCTGATGAAGGGTTTCGGTCCAAAATGTCAATTGTACTCTTTTCCATAGATGCTGCCTGGCCTCAGGCATTTTGTTTGTGTTGTATGACTACATTAATAGGCCTATATTACAGGCCACCTAACAGTTCGAGGGATTGAGTGGAACAAACTTGTAGGGAGATCACAGATAGTTGCAAGAAACTTAAGCTGTTATCTTAGGCAATTTTAACTTTCCACATATTGACTGGGACTCGCATACTGTAAAAGGACTAGATGGGATAGAATTTGTCAAATGTGTTCAGGAAAATTTTCTTATATCAGTCCCAATGAGAGAGTGTGCAATATTTGATCTGCGATTAGGGAATGAGACAGGGCAGGTGACAGAAGTTTGGGTAGGTGAACACTTTGCAACCAGTTACCACAATGTTATTAGTTTCAAAGTAAATATGCAAATGAAACACACTGCTTCCCTCGGCTGCTTAACTCTAGGGAAGACACTCTCAAGTCCCACCAAACTCGTGAGATTGAGATGGCTCAATCCCACCGCAAACCCTGGTTTCTGTGGATGCTGTGTCATTTGCTACCCTGTTACAAAGAAGGCATGAGGTTGCTTTAACAGGTAAGGAGAATGAGAATCCTAAATGATTCTACAGACATGTTAAGGGTAAAAGTGATCTTCTAGAAGATTAGAATGATAATCATTGTGTGGAGCCAAGATATGGGGAAGATTGTAAATCAATTTTTTGCATCTGTCTTTACTCAGAAGACATACATTTAGTGTATAGAAGTAAGGCAAAATGGCATCAACTTTATGAACTCTATACAGATCACTGAGGAGGAGGTGTTTGCTGTCATGAGGCAAATTAGGGTGAATAAACCCCAGGCCCTGACAAGGTGTTCCCTTGGATCCTACAGAAATTGCCAGGGCCCTAGCAGAGATATTTAATTCATCCTTAGCAACAGATGGGTTGCCAGAGGATTGGAGCATAGCCAATGTTGCTCTGCTGTTTAAGAAAGGCTCTAAAAATAAACCAAGAAATTATAGGCTGGTGAGCCCGATATTAGCTGTGGGAATATTCTAAAGGACTGGATGTATGAGTATTTGGATAGACATGGACTGATTAAGGATAGTCAGCATGGCTGTATGTGGTTGGCAGTGTCTAACCAATCTTATAGAGTTTTTAGAATATAGAATGGAGGAATCTACAGCACATTACATGCTAACCATGTGACCTACTCTAGAAACTGCCTAGAATTTCCCAACCTCATAGCCCTCTAGTTTCTAAGCTCCATGTACCTATCTAAGAGGCTCTTAAAAGACCCTGTTGTATCTGCTTCTACCACCTTCGCTGGCAATGCATTCCACACACCCACCACTCTCTAAGTGAAAAACTTATCTCTGGCATTCCTCTTGTACCCACTTCCAAGCACCTTAAAACAATACCCTCTTGTGTTAGCCATTTCAGCCGTGGTAAAAAAAGCCTCTGGCTACCCATGCGATCAATTCTGTTACATTCAAGGCCACAATGGTGGTGAGAGATGAGTCACCTGGATTACATGGTGCACACCCAGGGTTCTGAACGAGATGGCTGAAGAGATTGTGGAAAAATTAGCAATGATATTTCAAAAATCACTAGGTTCTGGAATGGTTCCAGAAGATTTGAACATTGTGAATGTCACTCCACTATTCAAGAAATGAGAGAAGCAGAAGAAAGGAAATTATAGGCCAGTTAGTCTGATCTCAGTGGTTGGGAAGATGGTGGCATCAATTGTTAAGGATGTGGTTTCAGGGTACTTACATGAAACAGGCTGTAGTCAGCATAGTTTCCTCAAGGGAAAATCTTGCCTGACAAATCTGTTGGAATTCTTTGAAGAAATAACAAGCAAGATAGACAAAGACGAATCGATGGATGTTCTCTGCTTGGATTTTCAGAAGGCCTTTGACAAGGTGTCACACATGAGACTGCTTAACAGGTTAAGCGCCCATGATATTAAATGAAAGATACGAGCATGGATAAGGCAGTGGCTGATTGGCAGGGGGCAAAGAGTAAAATAAAATGACCCTTTTCTCATTGGCTGCTGGTAACTAGTGGTGTTCCACAGTGTCTGTGTTGGGATTGCTTCTTTTTTAAGCTGTAAGTCAATTAAATAAGATGACTTTGTTGCCAAATTATATAATGTTATATATCAATTACTTGGATGATGGAATTTATGGCTTTGTTGCAAAGTTCGTGGATGATACAAAGTTAGGTGGAGGGGCAGGTAGTTTTGAGGAAGTAGGGAAGCTACAGAAGGACTTAGATTAGGAGAATGGGCAAAGAGGTGGCAGATGAATGATATCATTGAGAAGTGTACAGTCATACACTTTGATAGAAGAAATCAAAAGATAGACTATTTTCTAAATGGAAATAAAATTAAAAAATCTGAAGTGCAATGGCACTTGGGAGTCCTTGTGCAGGATTCCCAAAAGGTTAACTTGCAGTCTGAGTTGGTGGTAAGAATGGCAGATGCGAAGTTAGCATTCATTTCAAGAGGACTAGAATATAAAAGCAAGGATGTAAAGCTGAGTAAAAATACAAAATGCTGGCAGAACTCAGCAGGCCAGACAGCATCTGTGGGAGGAGGTAGTGACGACTGGCATCATTGGAAGAGGCTTCGCAGTAGTGAATTGATGTAAAGCTGAGGCTTTATAAAGCACTAGTGAGGCCTCACTTGGAGTATTGTGAGCAAGTTTAGGCCCCTTATCTTAGAAAGGATCTGCTGACATTGGAGAGGGTTCAAATGAGGTTCATGAAAATGATTCTAGGATTGAGCAGCTTTTCATATGATGGCACTCCTGGCTGGAATAGAAGAATGACGGGTGACCTAATTGAAACCTTCTGACCATTGAAAGGTCTCAATAGAGTGGATGGGAGATGCTGCTTCCTATGGTGGGAGAGTCCAGGATCAGAAAATACAGCCACAGAACAGAAGGGTGTCCTTTTAAAATAGGGATGAGGAGGAGTTTCTTTAACCAGAGCATGGTTAATCTCTGGAATACATTGCCACAGGTGGCTGTGCATGCCAAGTCATTATGTGTATTTAAGGCAGAGGTTGATAGATTCTTGAATGGTCTGGGCATGAAGAGATATGGATCAGCCATGATGAATGGCAGAGCAGGTTTGATGGGCCAGATGTCTCCTATCTCTTATGGTCTTTTATAATTTAAAAATAAGTGACCCAACACCAACCCTTGTGGCACATCACTAGTCACCAGTAGCCAACCAGAAAAGGTTCTCTTTATTCCAACACTTTGTCCCCTGCTAGATGACCAATCTTCTATCAATTCTAGCACCTTTCCTAGAATACCAGGGGTTCTTATTTTCTTAAGCAGCCTCATGTATTGTTAAAAGCCTTCTGTAAATCCAAGTGCACAACATCCAATGACTCTCCTTTCATTATCCTGCCTGTTACTTCCTCAAAAAATTCAAGATTTGTCAGGCAAGAGTTCTCCTTTAGAAAACTATGCTGACTTTGGCCTATTTTATCATGTGTCTCGAAGTACCCTAAACCTTATCCTCAAAAATAGACTCCAACATTATCCAACCACTGAAATCAGGCTAAATGGTCTATAAAAACACAAAATGCTGGCAGAACTCAGCAGGCCAGACAGCATCTATGGGAGGAGGTAGTGACGACGTTTCGGCCCGAAACATCGTCACTACCTCCTCCCATAGATGCTGTCTAGCCTGCTGAGTTCTGCCAGCATTTTGTGTTTTTATTTATTTCCAGCATCTGCAGATTCACTCGTGTTGCCTAAATGGTCTATAGTTTTCTTTCAACCTACTCAAAATGCTGGAGGAACTCAGCAGGCCAGGCAACATCTGTGGAAAAGATGACAGTCAACATTTCAGGCCAGATGCTGCCTGACGGGCTGAGTTCCTCCGACATTTTGAGTGTGTTGCTCAGATTTCCAGCATCTGCAGATTTTCTCTTGTTTGTGTATAGTCTCCTTTCTTCTGCTTCTCTCCTTTCTTGAAGAATGGAGTGACATTTGCAATTTTCCATTTCTCCAGAACCATTCCAGAATCTAGTGATTGCTGAAAGATCATTATGAATACCTCCACAATAGAAACATAGAAAACCAACAGGCCCTTTAGCCCATAATGCAGTGCGGAACATGTACTTCCTTTCGAAATTACCTAGGGTTACCCATAGCCCTCTATTTTTCTAAGCTTCACGTACCTATCAGGAGTCTCTTAAAAGACCCTATTATATCTGCCTCCACCACCATTGCCAGAGACCCATTCCACGCACTCACCACTCTCTGAGTAAAAAACTTACCCCTGACATCTCCTTAGGCAGATGAACTTCCAGGCACCTGTTAGCTAATACAGCCTTCGGAAAAAGCCACTGACTACCCACATGATCAATGCCTCTCATCATCTTATATACCTCTATCAGATCACCTCTCATCCTCTGCTGCTCCAAGGAGAAAAAGCTGAATTCACTTAACCTATTCTCATAAGGCATGCTCCCCAATCCAGGCATGGAACACACTGCCAGCATTGGTGGTAGAGGCGGATACAATAGGGTCTTTTAAGAGACTCTTAAATAGGTACATGAAGCCTAGAAAAATAGAGGACTATGAGGTCGGGAAGTTCTAAGCAGTTTCTAGAGTAGGTTCCATGGTAGCACAACATTGTGGTCCGAAGGACTTGTAGCGTGCTGTAGATTTCTATATTCTATGTTCTGAAACCTACCGAATGTTGAAAGGATTAGATAGGGTGGACGTGGAGAGGATATTTCCTCTGGTGGGGGTATCCAGAACTAGAGGGCACAGCCTCAAAATTCAGGGGTGTCCCTTTAGAATGGAGGTAAGGAGGAATTCTTTTAGCCAGAGAGTAGTAAATCTGTGGAATGCTTCAGATTGTGGTGGAGGCCAAGTCCATGTGTATATTTAAGATGGAAGTTGATTGTTTTCTGATCATGTTATCAAAGATATGGCGAGAAGGCAGGTGTATGGTGTTGAGTGGGATATGGGATCAGCCATAATGGATTGGTGAAGCAGATACAATGGGCTGAATGGCCTTATTCTGCTCCTTTGTCTTATGGTCTTATGGAAGACTTCCATATTTGTGTTCCTAAAGTTCAGTTGCGTTTTTCAGTCATAACAAAGATGGGCAGGACAGGAAATTTCACAGTTGGTTGGAGCCGTTCATGAGCATGTGTACAGATCTGCGTAATAAAGTGGTTGTCACAGGAAAGCAGCATCCATCACCAAGGACAACACCCCCCCCCCCACCCCACCGAACCCCAACCTCCACCACTACCACCACCACCAGCCAGACCATGCTCTCCTCTCGCTGCTGCCATCAGGAAGAAGGTACAAGTGCCTCTGACCTGATAGAGGTGTATAAGATGATGAGAGGCATTGATCATGTGGATAGTCAGAGGCTTTTTCCCAGGGCTGAAATAGTTGCCACAAGAGGACACAGGTTTAAGGTGCTGGAGAGTAGGTACAGAGGAGATTGTCAGGGGTAAATTTTTTACTCAGAGAGTGGTCAATGCATGGAATGGGCTGCTGGCAACGGTGGTGGAGGTGGATCTGATAGGATCTTTTAAGAGGCTTTTAGATAGGTACATGGAGCTTAGTAAATTAGAGGGCTATAGGTAAGCCTAGTAATTTCTAAGGTAAGGACATGTTTGGCACAACTTTGTGGCCCGAAGGGCTTGTATTGTGCTGTAGGTTTTCTGTTTCTATGTTTCTATGACTCTTCATCTCATCTTATTAAGATTAATTGCTTATTCATTTATTATTTTTTTCTTTTTTTGTATTTGCATTTTATTGTCTCTTGCAATTTGCTTTGATTGTTTGTCCTGATGGGTGCAGTCTTTCATTGCTTCTGTTATGTTTTTTGAATTTACTATGTATGCCCACAAGAAAACACTTCAAGACGTGCCACCCAGCAACTCACCTAATCACAGGACAATTTACAATGATCAACTGACCTACTAATGGGTTCGTCTTTGGACTGTGGGAAGAAAATGAAGCACCCACAGGAAACCCTCGCATGCATGGGAAAGAGCTTACAAAATGCTAACAGAGGATGCTGGAATTGAATTTTGAATTCTGATGCCTCAAGCTGTAATATCATTGCGCTAACCACTTCGCTACTGTGACGCTCTATAAATATATGATCATTTGTGGTATATTTAATATACCGTAATGCCATAGTTATCTAATTTACCAATGGGGCAGTGGATGGGAAATTCTCAACCTGCAGTAATACATGGCATTAGTTTGAATCAAATGAATTTGGGACAACAGGATCCCAGTGATGTCACAGCCTGAGAGCAGACATCTCAGTAGGCTGTCAATGGTCCCTGTGCAGGGTGCTCATTAGCAAGGAGGCACACAGGGATCTTTGTGTAATTAATAATGAAAGAGTGGTTTTGTGTGAAATCCAATTAATGAGTCCTGTTCTTGTTGACCTTTCTCAATTTCCTTATGTTATGAAGAGAAACACCATGCAAATCAAATCTCTGACAACATCTTGTCACTCAAGCGTCTGTTAGACAGATACAAAATAGTTAATCAATGCTGGGAACTGGCCAATGAAGGAGTGCTCTGGAATAAGTAAGAATGGTACAGCTTTTGGCCTGTGTTTCCATGGAGACAGGTTATTGAATACGTAGCTGTTCGAGGTTAGCCAGAGACTTTCAAACACATCCTACTTTATGTCTGTTTTCTCTGTATCTTTCCAGGTGGGTGACACATTCAGTTCCAGGGTAACATTAAAAAAGTGCTGGAGGAACTCAGTAGGTGAGGCAGCATCCATGGAGAGGAATAAACAGTCGATGTTTCAGGCCTAGACTCTATATCAAGATTTATGCAGTGTCTTGGCCTGAAACATCCACTGTTTATTCCTTTCAATAGATTCTGCCTGACATGCTGAGTTCTGCCAGAATTTTGTCTCTGTTGCTCTGGATTTCCAACATCTGCAGAATCTTTTTTTCTGAAGATAGATAATCCGCTGGTCCTGATGGAATGCATTCCCAGGGTACTGAAAGAAATGGCAGAAGTTATAGCAGAGGCTTTGTGATGATTTACCAAAATTCATTGGACAGGTCCTGGTGGATAGGAAGATGGCGAATGTCATGCCACTGTTCAAAAAGGATGTAGGCAAAAGGCAGGTACCTACAGGCAGGTTAGTTTAACATCTGTAGTTGGGAAAATGCTTGAGGCTATCATTAAAGAAGAAAAAGCAAGGCATCTGGAAAGAAATGCATCCATCAGGGAGACACAGCAACGATTCAGCAAAGGCAGATCCTGTTTGAAAAACTTACTGGAGTTAGAACCATAGAACCATAGAACCATAGAACATTACAGCACAGAAACAGGTCTTTTGGCCCTTCTTGGCTGTGCCGAACCACTTCATCTGGCAGCTCATTTCACACTCTCATCACTCTCTGTGTGAAGAAGCCCCCCCCCCCCCAATGCTCCCTTTAAACTTCACCCTTAGCCCATGCCCTCTGTTTTTTTTCTCCCATAGCCTCAGTGGAAAAAGCCTACTTGCATTCATTCTATCTACACCCATCATAATTTTATATACCTCTATCAAATCTCCCCTCATTCTTCTATGCTCCAGGGAATAAAGTCCTAACCTATTCAACCTTTCTCTGTAATTCAGTTTCTCAAGTCCCAGCAACATCCTTGTAAACCTTCTCTGCACTCTTTCAACCTTATTAATATCCTTCCTGTAATTTGGTGACCAAAACTGCACACAATACTCCAAATTTGGCCTCACCAATGCCTTATACAACGTCACCATAACATTCCAGCTCTTATACTCGATACTTTGATTTATAAAGGCCAATGTACCAAAAGCTCTCTTTACGACCCTATCTATTTGTGACACCACTTATAGAGAGTTTTTCCAGTTCGTCCAAATCCCTCAGCAAGCTTTGCAAATGTTCCTCACTGTCCACTGCACCTCCAGTCTTTGTATCATCAGCAGATTTGCTGATCCAATTTACCACATTATCATCCAGATCATTGATATAGTTGACAAATAACAATGGACCCATCACTGATCCCTGTGGCACAGCACTAATCACAGGCCTCCACTCAGAGGAACAAATGTCAAAGGCCTTACTGAAGTCCATGTAGACAACATCCACTGCCTTCCCTTCATCCACTTTCCTGGTAACCTCCTCGAAAATCTCTAATAGATTTGTTAAACATGACCTACGATGCACAAAGCCATGTTGACTCTCCCTAATAATTCCCTGTCTATCTAAATATTGTAGATCCTATCTCTTAGTACTCCTTCCAATAATTTACCTGCTACCGACATCAAACTTACTGGCCTATAATTTCCCGGATTACTATTAGAGCCTTTTTTAAACAATGGAACAACATGAGCTATCCTTCAATCCTCCGGCACCTCACCCGTAGATACCGACATTTTAAATATATCTGCCAGGGCCCCTGCAATTTCAACACTAGTCTCCTTCAAGGTCTGAGGGAATACCCTGTCAGGTCCTGGGGATTTATCTACTCTGATTTGCCTCAAGATAGCAAGCACCTCCTCCTCTTCAATCTGTATAGGTTCCATGACCTCACGACCTGTTTGCCTTATTTCCATTGACTCTATGCTAGTTTCCTTAGTAAATACAGATGCAAAAAACCCAATTTAAGATCTCCCCCATCTCTTTTGGTTCCATACATAGCCAACCACTCTGATCTTCAAGAGGACCAATTTTATCCCTTACTATCCTTTTGCTCTTAATATACCTGTTGAAGCTCTTTGGATTATCCTTCACCTTGACTGCCAAAGCAACCTCATATCTTCTTTTAGCCCTCCTGATTCATTTCTTAAGTATTTTTAGCACTTTTTATATTCCAAGCACCTTATTTGCTCCCTGTTTCCTGTACATGTCATACATCTCTCTCTTCTTTATCAGAGTTCCAATGTCCCTTGAGAACCCTTAATCCTGACAGGAACATACAAACTCTGCACTCTCAAGATTTCTCCTTTGAAGGCCTCCCACTTACCAATCACATCTTTGCCAGAGAACAACCTGTCCCAATCCACACTTTTTAGATCGTTTCTCATTTCTTCAAATTTGGCCTTTTTCCGGTTTAGAACCTCATCCTGAGGACCAGATCTATTTTTATCCATGATCAAGTTGAAACTATGAAGATATAACGATTCTTTGAAGATATAACAAGGGCAGTGGATAGAGGGGAACAGATGGCTGTTATTATGGATTTTCAGAAGGCATTTGATAAGGTGCCACATAAAAGACTTATCCATAAGATAACCATGCATAGAGTTGGGGTGATGTATTAGCATGGATAGAGAATTGGTTCACTAATAGAAAGCAGGGAGTTGGGATACATGGGTATTACTCTGGTTGGCAATCAGTGGTGAGCGGTGTGCCGCAGGGGTTAGTGCTGGGCCCGGAACTGTTCATGATACACATTAATGATCTGGAAGAGGCGACCTTGTGCAGTGTATCTAAGTTTGCTGATGATACTAAATTGAGTGGAAAAGCAAACTGTGCAGAAGATACAGCAAGTCTGCAGAGAGATATAGATAGGTTAAGTGAGTGGGCAAATGTCTGGCAGATGAATGTTGGTAAATGAGAGGTTATCCACTTTGGAAGGAAAAATGAAAGAGCAGATTATCATTTAAGTGGTAAAAAAAATGCAGCTTGCTGCTGTGCAGAGGGACTTGGGAGTGCTTGTGCATGAATCACAAAAGGTTGGTTTTGCAGGTGCAGCAGGTTATCAAGAAGGAAATGCGATGTTGGCCTTCATCACTATAGGGTTTGAATTTATGAGTTGAGAGGTTATGCTGCAACCGTACAAGGTACTGGTGAGGCCAAACCTAGAGTACTACATGCTGAGTGAATGACACATGTTGGATTTCACTGAATGTTTCGATGTACATGTGATAGATAAATCTAAATCAGAATCTGAATCCAACAGGCCTTCAAGTGCAGTAAGGCCCTCTGCATAAATTAAAAGCCAGATTGTATTAAGTGGTCAGGCAGAAAAAACATCTTTAGAAAATCCTTACCCAACCTCCTCCCCTCACCAAGATGGCTTGACACAGTGAGTAATTTGCATATGCACAAATTCAGTGAGGAAAGGCCTTCCTGAAAGGTCATGACCAAGAGAGACTGCGACAGAATCTGCAAAGGTTTGTTTGGCTACCTCAGGCACAGACTGAATCAGCATGGGGACAACTGCAAACTATATTGCCTTGAGTTCCGGGGCCTTAACAAATATGAAGTTACACTGGCTCTCTTCCATTGTTCCCGTCAGGTTCAGACTAGAGTGTGTGGCTCTGAAAAAGAGGCATCAGTGAGTTTTATATTTTTCCTATCTTATTTCTGTTGACATCCACTGACATGTTTAACCTCATTTTACAAAGACAAAGTTAGGGAAAACTGCTGCAGCTCGTTCATGCATATTTGAGTATTTCAGACTGCCCTCCTTTGTCTCTGTCTCAATATAATGGTGTGCAGAAAATTAACCTTTAATTCTGGGAGACTTTTGGACCACAAGACCATAAGACAATCGAGACTGCTCTTCCAGCGATAGCAACAATGCTGACAGATTTATCTCTGCCAACCCAAGGGGATGAAGACTCATTGAACTGACCTTAGGTCACTGCCATAACACAAATTAGACTTATCAAAGAGAAATTGATCAATGAGAAGTGGCTGAGGGATTGGAGCAGGGGGCAAGGATTCAGATTTCTGGATCATTGGGACCTCTTTTGGGGCAGGTGTGACCTGTACAAAAAGGACGGGTTGCACTTGAATCTCAGGGGGACCAATATCCTAGCAGGGAGGTTTGCTAAGTCTACTGGGGAGAGTTTAAACTAGAATTGTTGGGGGGTGGGAAATGAACTGAAGAGACTGGGGAAGAGGAGGTTGGCTCACAAATAGAGAAAGCTTGTAGACAGTGTGAGAGGGAGGATAGGCAGGTGATAGAGAAGGGATGTACTCAGACCAAAGGTTTGAGTTGCTCCTTTTTTAACTCAAGGAGTGTTGTGAACAAAGCAGATGAGCTTAGAGCAGGGATCAGTACTTGGAGATATGATGTGGTGGCCATTACAGAGACTTGGATGGCTCAGGGACAGGAATGGTTACTTCAAGTGCTGGGTTTTAGATGTTTCAGAAGGGACAGGGAGGGAGACAAAAGAAGTGGGGGCGTGGCACTGTTGATCAGAGATAGTGTCACGGCTGCAGAAAAGGTGACACCATGGAGGAATTGTCTACGGAGTCTCTGTGGGTGGAGGTTAGGAACAGGAAGGGGTCAATAACTTTACTGGGTGTTTTTTATAGGCTGCCAAATAGTAACAGGGATATCGAGAAGCAAACAGGGAAACAGATCCTGGAAAAGTGTAATAATAACAGAGTTGGTGTGATGGGAGATTGTAATTTCCCAAATATCAATTGGCATCTCCCTAAAGCCATTGGTTTAGATGGGGTGGAGTTTGTTAGGTGTTAGGTGTGTTCAGGAAGGTTTCTTGACACAATATGTAGATAAGCCTACAAGACTGTACTTGATTTGGTATTGGAAAATGAACCTGGTCAGGTGTCAGATCTCTCAGTGGGAGAGCATTTTGGAGATAGTGATCATAATTCTATCTCCTTTACAATGGCATTGGAGAGAGATAGGAACAGACAAGTTAGAAAAGCGTTTAATTGGAGTAAGGAAAATTATGAGGCTATCAGGCAAGAATTTGGAAGCTTAAATTGGAAACAGATGTTCTCAGGGGAAAGTACGGAAGAAATGTGGCAAATGTTCAGGGGATATTTTTGTGGAGTTCTGCATAGGTACATTCCATTGAGACAGGGAAGTTATGGTAGGGTACAGGAACCACGGTGTACAAAGGCTGTGATAAATCTAGTCAAGAACAAAAGAAAAACTTACAAAAGGTTCAGAGAGCTAGGTAATGTTAGAGATCTAGAAGATTATAAGGCTAATAGGTAGGAGCTTAAGAAGGAAATTAGCAGAGCCAGAAGGGGCCATGAGAAGGCCGTGGCAGGCAGGATTAAGGAAAACCCCAAGGCATTCTACAAGTATGTGAAAAGCAAGAGGATAAGACTTGAAAAAATAGGACCTATCAAATGTGACAGAGAGAAAGTATGTATGGAACCAGAGGGAAGAGCAGAGGTACTTAATGAATACTTTACTTCAGTATTCACTATGGAAAAGGATCTTAATGATTGTAGTGATGATTTGCAGCTGACTGTAAAGCTAAGCATGTAGATATTAAGAAAGAGGATGTGCTGGAGCTTTTGGAAAGCATCCAGTTGGATAAGTTGCCTGGACCGGATGAGATGTACCCCAGGCTACTGTGGGAGGCAAGGGAAGAGATTGCTGAGCCTCTGGCAATGATCTTTGCATCATCAATGGGGACAGGAGAGGTTCCGGAGGATTGGAGGGTTGCAGATGTTGTTCCTTTATTCAAGAAAGGGAGTAGAGATAGCCTAGGAAATTATAGACCAGAGAGTCTTACCTCAGTGGCTGATAAGTGGATGGAGAAGATACCAAGAGGCAGGATTTGTGAACATTTGAAGAGGTATAATATGATTAGGAATAGTCAGCATGGCTTTGTCAAAGGCAGGTCATGCCTTATGAGCCTGACTGAATTTTTTGAGGATGTGACTAAACACATTGATGAAGGAAGAGCAGTAGATGTAGTGTATAGTGTATATGGATTTCAGCAAGGCATTTGATAAGGTACTCCATGCAAGGCTTATTGAGAAAGTAAGGAGGCATGGGATCCAAAGGGATATTGCATTGTGGATCCAGAAGTAGTTTGCCCACAGAAGGCAAAGAGTGGTTGTAGACAGGTCATATTCTGCATGGAGGTCAGTCATCAGTGGAGTGCCTCAAAGATCTGTTCTGGGATCCTGACTCTTCATGATTTTTATAAATGACCTGGATGAAGAAGTGGAGGGATGGGTTAGTAAGTTTGCTGATGACAGAAAGGTTGGAGGTATTGTGGACAGTGTGGAGGCCTATCAGAGGTTATAGCAGGATGTTGATAGGATGCAAAACTGGGGTTGAGAAGTGGCAGATGGAGTTCAACCCAGAGAAGTATGAAGTGATTCATTTTGGTAGGTCAAATATGATGGCAGAATATAGTATTAATGGTGAGACTCTGGGCAGTATGGAGGATCAGAGGGATCTTGGTGTCCAAGTTCATAGGACGTTCAAAGCAGCTGTGCAGGTTGACTCTGTGGTTGAGAAGGCGTATGGTGTATTGGCCTTCATCAATCATGGAATTGAATTTAGGAGCCGAGAGGTAATGTTGCAGCTATATAGGACCCTGGTCAGACCCCACTTGGAGTACTGTGCTCAGTTCTGTTTGCCTCACTACAGGAAGGATGTGGAAGCCATAGAAAGTGTGTGGAGGAGATTTACAAGGATATAGCCGGGATTGGGGAGCATGGCTTATGACAGTAGATTGAGTGAACTCAGCCTTTTCTCATTGGAGAGACGGAGGATGAGAGGTGACCTGATAGAGTTGTATAAGATGATGAGAGGCATTAATTGTGTCGATAGTCAGAGGTTTTTTCCCCAGGGCTGAAATGGTTGCCACAAGAGGACACAGGTTTAAGGTGCTGGGGAACAGGTATAGAGAAGATGTCAGGGGTAAGTTTTTTACTCAGAGAGTGGTGAGTTTGTGGAATGGGCTGCTAGCAATGGTGGTGGAGACAGATGCAATAGCATCTTTTATGAGACTTTTGGATAGGTACATGGAGCTTAGAAGAATAAAGGGCTATGGGTATGCCTAGTAATTTCTAAGGTAGGGACATGTTCGGCACAACTTTGTGGGCTGAAGGGCTTGTAGGTTTCTATGTTTACTTGTCTTACAGGACTAAAGAGAATCTGAAAATCATCTCACAGTGCGCAGTGAGTTCTTTGATAGCTAATGCAAATATACTCAATGGCCACTTTACTAGATACCTTCTGACCTAATGAATTGGCCACTGAGTGTATGTTTGTGGTCTTCTGCAACCGTAACCCACACACGTCTAGGTTCCAGATGTTCTGTGTTCAGAGATGCATACCGCTTTTGTATGCATAAACATAGAAACACAGAACACCTACAGCACAATACAGGCCCTTTGACCCACAAAGTTGTGCCAAACATGTACTTACTTTAGAAATTACATAGGGTATAGAAACTGTTGTAATACGTGGTTATTTGAGATACTTTTGCCTTCCTGTCAGCTTAAACCAGTCTGGCCATTCTCCTCTGACCACACTCATTAACAAGACATTTTCAGCATTCACTGGATGTTCTTTTTTTTGTTTTTTTGCACAATTCCCTGTAAATTCTAGATACTGTTATGCATGAAAATCCCAGGAGATCAGCAGTTTCTGGGATACTCAAATCACGCAGTCTGGCACCAAAATCATTCCATGGTCAAAGTTACTGAGATTGCATTTATCCCCCACTCAGATGTTTGGTCTAAACAATACCTGAGGTATGCATGCTTTTCAAATGGCTGATTAGATATATACATTAATGAGCAGGTCTACAGGCATACATAATAAAGTGGGCGCTGAGTGTAATGTTTGAATGGAATGACTATCTGCAGAGTGAACAATGGATCACAGGCTAGGACTGGGGAATGTTCCAGAAAGACTTCCAAAGCCAACTTTTACATTCAGCTTCAATAATGTGACAGGAAGCACTATAATCAAGCCCTTCACAAGTACTTTCTCATCATAGTCTTTTGTTCTGATCAACTTTTTGCACTGCCAAGCTGCAACTCTACACTCTTCTGCAATGGCCTTTAAGCAGTTTTAATGATCTTGCCAACCACACTGAATCAATTCCCAGGTATCACTGTGCATTCAAAAACAGAGGGAGTTTTATTCTCTATATTCAACACATACAAAATGCTGGAGGAACTCATCAGGTCAGGCAGCTTCTATTGAAGGGAATGAACAGTCAACATTTTGGGCCAAGACCCTTCATCAGGACTATATTCCCTATATGACTGTTATCTCAAGGTTCAAAGGTCAAAATAAATTTATTTTCAAAGTACATATTTGTCATCATATACAATCCTGAGATTCAGTTTATTGTGGATGGACAAGTAAATCCAAGAAAAGCAATAGAATCAATGAAGGACCACACTCGACAGGGTGGACAGAAAACCAAAGTGCAAAAGACAACAAATTACAAATACAAATGAAAGGAAAACAATAAATATAGAGAAGAGTCTTTGAAAGTGAGTCTATGGGTTGTGGAAACAATTTGATGATGTGATGAGTGAAGTTGAGTGTAGTTAGCCCTTTTGGTTCAAGAGCCTGATGGTAATCCTGTCAAAGGTAGGACCTGTTTAGCCGATACTCTGAAAGTTACAGACCATAGGACCATAAGACATAGGAGCAGTATTAGGCCATTTGGTGCATCAAATCTGCTCCTCCATTCAATCATGGCAGATCCTTTTCTCCCCCTCCTCAGTTGCACTCCCGGGCCTTCTCCCTGTAAGCTTTGATGCCGTGTCCAATCATGAACCTATTAAGCTGTGCCTTAAATACACCCAGCAACCTGCCCTCCGCAGCTGCCCATGGTAATAAGTTTCACAAATTCACCATCCTTTGGCTAAAGAAATTTCTCTGACCTCTGCTTTAAATGGACACCCCTCTATCCTGAGGCTGTGCCCTCTTGTCCAAGACACCTACACCATGAGAGTGTGGTGGATGTGTGGAATGCAAGGCCGGTCGGTGGCAGCGGTGGAAGCAGATACAATAAGAGCCTCTTAGATAGGGACATGGAGCTTAGAAAAATAGAGGGCCATGCGCTAGGGAAATTCTAGGCAGTTTCTAGAGTAGGTTACATGGTAGGCACCAATGTGGGCCAAAAGGCCTGTAATATGTTTCTATGTTCTATGTTCATGGGAAACTTCTTTTCCACATCTACTCTGTCTCGGCCTTTCAATATTCGAAAAGTTTCAATGAGATACCTCCTCGTCCTTTCAAATTGAGAAGGATTGGAGAGATCTTGGGGTCAATAGACAATCGACAGTAGGTGCAGGAGTAGGCCATTTGGCCCTTCTAGCCAGCACCGCCATTCACTGTGATCATGGCTGATCATACACAATCAGTACCCCATTCCTGCCCTCTCCCCATATCCCTTGACACCGCTATCTATAAGAGCTCTATCTAACTCTCTCTTGAATGCATCCAGAGACTTGGCCTCCACTGCCTTCTGGGGCAGAGCATTCCACATTTCCACCACTCTCTGGGTGAAAAAGTTTTTCCGCATCTCTGTTCTAAATGGCCTACCCCTTATTCTTAAACTGTGGCCTCTAGTTCTGGACTCACCCATCAGCGGGAACATGCTTCCTGCCTCCAGCATGTCCAATCCCTTAATAATCTTATATGTTTCAATCAGATCCCCTCTCATCCTTCTAAATTCCAATGTATGCAAGCCCAGTCGCTCCAATCTTTCAACATATGACAGTCTCGCCATTCCGGGAATTAACCTTGTGAACCTATGCTGCACTCCCTCAATAGCAAGAATGTCCTTCCTCAAATTTGGAGACCAAAACTGCACACAGTACTCCAGGTGGGGTCTCACCAGGGCCCTGTACAGCTGCAGAAGGAACTCTTTACTCCTATACTCAATTCCTCTTGTTATAAAGGCCAGCATGCCATTAGCTTTCTTCACTGCCTGCTGTACCTGCATGCTTGCTTTCATTGACTGATATACAAGAACACCTAGATCTCGTTGTACTTTCCCCTTTCCTAACTTGACTCCATTTAGATAGTAATCTGCCTTCCTGTTCTTGCCACCAAAGTGGATAACCTCACATTTATCCACATTAAACTGCATCTGCCATACATTTGCCCACTCACTCAACCTGTCCAAATCACCCTGCATTCTCATACCATCCTCCTGACATTTCACACTGCCACCCAGCTTTGTGTCATCAGCAAATTCGCTAATGTTACTTTTAATCCCTTCATCTAAATCATTAATGTATATTGTAAACAGCTGCGGTCCCAGCACCAAACCTTGCGGTACCCCACTAGTCACAGCCTGCCATTCCGAAAGGGACCCGTTAATCGCTACTCTTTGTTTCCTGTCAGCCAGCCAATTTTCAATCCATGTCAGTACTCTGCCCCCAATACCATGTGCTCTAATTTTACCCACTAATCTCCTATGTGGGACTTTATCAAAAGCTTTCTGGAAGTCCAGGTACACTACATCCACTGGCTCTCCCTTGTCCATTTTCATAGTTACATCCTCAAAAAACTCCAGAAGATTAGTCAAGCATGATTTTCCCTTCATAAATCCATGCTGACTCGGACTGATCCTTCTACTGCTATCCAAATGTGTCGTAATTTCATCTTTTATAATTGACTCCAGCATCTTTCCCACCACTGACATCAGGCTAACCGGTCTATAATTCCCTGTTTTCTCTCTCCCTCCTTTCCTGAAAAGTGGGACAACATTAGCCACCCTCCAATCAGCAGGAACTGTTCCTGAATCTACAGAACATTGGAAAATGATTACCAATGCGTCCACGATTTCTAGAGCCGCCTCTTTAAGTACCCTGGGATGCAGACCATCAGGTCCCGGGGACTTATCAGCCTTCAGACTCAACAGTCTATCCAACACTGTTGGATCCAATACTCTCTGGCTAAAAAAACCCTCCTTACTTCTGTCCTAAAAGGTCACCCTTCAATTTGGAGGCTGTTCCTGCTAGATCTGGATGCCCCCACCATAGGAAACATCCTCTCCACCTCCACCTTATCTAGTCCTTTCAACTTTCGGTAGGTTTCGATGAGATTCCCCTGCATTCTTCTATGTTCCGGTGAGTACAGACCCAAAGCAGCTAAACGCTCCTCACTTATTAACCCCTTGATTCCTGGAATCAACCTCATGAATCTCTTCTGGACTCTCTGCAATGACAACACATCCTTTCTGAGATAAGGAGCCCAAAACTATCGACAATACTTCAAGTGCGGCCTGACCTGTGTCTTACAAATGCCCAGTATTACCTCCTTGCTTTGATCCCCTTGAAATAAATGCCAACATTGTATTTGCCACCTTTATTACAGACTCAATCTGCAAGTTAACCTTCTGGGAGTCTTGCACGAGGACTCCTGAGTCTCTTTGCACCTCTGACATTTGAACTTCCTCCCCATTTAGATAATAGACTGTACTATTTTTCCTTTTACCAAAATGCATTATCAAACATTTCCAAACACTGTATTCCATCTGTCACTTTTTTGCCCATTCTTCCAATTTGTCTACGTCCTGCTGGAATCGCATTGCTTCCTCAGAACTACCTACCCCTCCACCTATCTCCGTATCATTTGCAAACTTTGTCATGAAGACATCAATTCCACTGTCTAAATCATGTGAAAAGTAGCGGTCCCAATACTGACCCCCGAGGAACACCACTAGTCACCTGCAGCCAACCAGAAAAGGCCCCTTTTATTCCCACTCACTGCCTCCTATCTGTCAGCCACTCCCCTGTCCATGCCAGTATCTTTCCCATAACACCATAAGATTTTATCTTGTGAAGCAGCCATATGTGTGGCATCTTATCAAATGCCTTCTGAAAATGACATCCACTGCCTCTCCTTTGTGCATCCTGCTTGTTACTTCCTCAAAGAATTTGTCAGGCAAGAATTCACTTTACAGATATGATATTAACTTCGACTTTCTGCAGGGGCACCCTGACTGGCTGTATCACTGCCTGGTATGGGAACTGTACTTCCCTCAATCGTAGGGTTCTGCAGAGAGTGGTACGGACAATCCTGCACATCTCTGGATGTGAACTTCCCACTATTCAAAACATTTACAGTGACAGGTGCATAAAAAGGGCCCAAAGGATCATTGGGGACCCGAGTCACCACAACCACAAACTGTTCCAGTTGCTACCATCCGGGTAACGGTACTACAGCATAAAAGCCAGGACCAACAGGCTCCAGGACAGCTTCTTCCACCAGGACATCAGACTGATTAATTCATGCTGATATAATTGTATTTCTATGTTATATTTACTGTCCTATTGTACATACTATTTATTACAAATTACTATAACTTGTTCATTGCACATTCAGACTGAGATGTAACGTAAAGATTTTTACTCCTCGCATATGTGAAGGATGTAAGAAGTAAAGTCAATTTAATTCAATTCAATTATTTTATCATTAGTCTCCAAGTATTAGATCACAATTCCATCTCCAGTGATAATTCTATCTCCTTTACCATAACATTGAAAAGGGATAGGAACTTTCAAGTTAGGAAAGCATTTAATTGGAGTAAGGGGAAATATGATGCTGTCAGGCAGGAACGTGGAAGCATCAATTGGGAACAGATGTTCTCTGGGAAATGTACGACAGAAATATGACAAATGTTCAGGGGATATTTATGTGGCATTCTACATAGATACATTCCAATGAGACAGGGAAAGGATGGTAGGGAACAGGAAACATGGTGTACAAAGGCTGTTGAAAATCTAGTCAAGAAGAACAGAAAAAGTTTACGAAAGGTTCAAAAAACTAGGTAATGATAGAGATCTAGAAGATTATAAGGCTAGCAGGAAGGAGTTTAAGAATGAAATTAGGAGAGCCAGAAGAGGCCATGAGAAAGTCTTGGCAAGCAGGATTAAGGAAAACCCCAAGGCATTCTACAGATATGTGAAGAGCAAGAGGATAAGACGTGACAGAATAGGACCAATCAAGTGTGACAGTGGAAAAGTGTGTATGGAACCGGAGAAGATAGCTGAGGTACATACTGAATACTTTGCTTCAGTATTCACTATGGAATAGGATCTTGGCAATTGTAGAGAGGACTTATAGTGAACTGAAAAGCTTGAGCTTAAGAAAGAGGATGTGCAGGAGCTTTTGGAAAGCATAATGTTGGATATGTCACTGGGACCGGGCTGGATGTACCCCAGGCTACTGTGGGAGCCATGGGAGGAGATTGCTGAGCCTCTGGTAATGATTTTTGCATCATTATTGGGAACGGGAGAGGTTCTGAAGGATTGGAGGTTTGCAGATGTTGTTCCTTTATTCAAGAAGGGGAGTAGAGATAGCCCAGGAAATTATAGACCAGTGAGTCTTACTTCACTGGTAAGTTGATGGAAAAGATCCTGAGAGGCAGGATTCATTAATATTAAGAGAGGCATAATATGATTAGGAATAGTCAACATGGCTTTGTCAAAGGCAGGTCGTGCCTTACATGCCTGATTGAATATTTTGAGGATGTGACTAAACGCATTGATGAAGGTACAGCAGAAGATGTAGTGTATATGGATTTCAGGAAGGCGTTTGATAAGGTACCCCATGCAAGGCTTATTGAGAAAGTAAGGAGGCATGGGATCCAAGGGGACCTTACTTTGTGGATCCAGAATGGGCTTGCCACAGAAGGCAAAGAGTGGTTGTGTACAGTTGTATACAGTTCTGGTCACCGAATTATAGGAAAGATGTCAATAAAATAGAGAGAGTACAGAGAAGATTTACTAGAATGTTACCTGAGTTTCAGCACCTAAGTTACAGGGAAAGGTTGAACAAGTTAGGTCTTTACTCTTTGGAGCGTAGAAGGTTGAGAGGGGACTTGATAGAGGTATTTAAAATTATGAGGGGGATAGATAGAGTTGACGTGGATAGGCTTTTTCCATTGAGAGTAGGGGAGATTCAAACAAGAGGACATGAGTTGAGACATAGGGGTCAAAAGTTTAAGGGTAACATGAGGGGGAATTTCTTTACTCAGAGAGTGGTAGCTGTGTGGACTGAGCTTCCAGTAGAAGTGGTAGAGACAGGTTCGTTATTGCCATTTAAAGCAAAATTGGATAGGTATCTGGACAGGAAAGGAATGGAGGGTTATGGGCAGAGTGCGGGTCAGTGGGATTGGGTGAGAGTAAGCATTTGGCACGGACTAGAAGGGCTGAGATGGCCTGTTTCCGTGCTGTAATTGTTATATGGTTATATAGTTGTAGACGGGTCATATTCTGCATGGAGGTGTGCCTCAGGGATCTGTTCTGGGACCCCTTCTCTTCATGATTTATATAAATGACTTGGATGAGGAAGTGGAGGGGTGGATTAGTAAATTTTCGGATGACGCAAAGGTTGGGGGTGTTGTGGATAGTGTGGAGGGTTGTCAGAGTTTACAGCGTGACATTGATAGGATGCAAAACTGGGCTGAGAAATGGCAAATGGAGTTAACCCAGATAAGTGTGAAATGGTTCATTTTGATCGGTCAAATATGATGACAGACTCTTGGTAGTGTGGAGGATCAGAGGGATCTTGGGGTCTGAGTCAATAGGACACTCAAGGCTGCTGCGCAGGTTGACTCTGTGGTTAAGAAAGCATACAATGCTTTGGCCTTCATCAATCGTGGGATTGAGTTTGAGAGCCGAGAGGTAAAGTTACAGCTGTATAGGACTCTGGTCATACCTCACTTGGAGTACTGTGCTCAGTTCTGGTTGCCTCACTGTAGGAAGGATGTAGAAGCCATAGAAAGGGTGAAAAAGAGATTTACAAGGATGTTGCCTGGATTGTGGAGCATTCCTTATGAGAATAGGTTGAGTGAACTTGGCCTTTTCTCTTTGAAGTGGCGGAGGATGAGAGGTGACCTGATAGAGGTGCATAAGGTGATGAGAGGTATTGATTATAGAATCATAGAACCATAGGACATTACAGCACAGAAACAGGCCTTTTGGCATTTCTTGGCTGTGCCAAACCATTTTTCTGCCTAGTCCCACTGACCTGCACCTGGACCATATCCCTCCAAACCCCTCTCATCCATGTACCTGTCCAAGTTTTTCTTAAATATTAAAAGTGAGCCCACACTTAACACTTCATCTGGCAGTTTATTCCACACTACCACCACTCTGTGTGTGAAGAAGCCCCCTCCATGTTCCCTTTAAACTTCTCCCCCTTCACCCTTAACCCATGTCCTCTGGTTTTTTTCTCCCCTAGCCTCAGCGGAAAATGCCTGCTTGCATTCACTCTATCTATACCCATCATAATTTTATATACCTCTATCAAGTCTCCCCTCGTTCTTCTATGCTCCAGGGAATAAAGTCCTAACCTATTCAACCTTTCTCTGTAACTCAGTTTCTCAAGTCCTGGCAACATCCTTGTAAATCTTCTCTGCACTCTTTCAACCTTATTAATATCCTTCCTGTAATTTGGTGACCAAAACTGCACACAATACTCCAAATTTGGCCTCACCAATGTCTTATACAACCTCACCATAACTCTCCAACTCTTATACTCAATACTTTGATTTATAAAGGCCAATGTACCAAAAGCTCTCTTATGACCCTATCTACCTGTGACGCCACTTTTAGGGAATTTTGTATCTGTATTCCCAGATTCCTCTGTTCTACTGCACTCCTTAGTGCCCTACCATTTACCTTGTATGTTCTACCTTTGTTTGTCCTTCCAAAGTGCAATACCTCACACTTGTCTGTATTAAACTCCAGCTGTCATTTTTGCAGCTCATCCAAATCCCTTGGCAAGCTTTGCAAACATTCCTCACTGTCCACTGGACCTCCAATCTTTGTATCATCAGCAAATTTGCTGATCCAGTTTGCCACATTATCATCCAGATCATTGATATAGATGACGAATAACCATCACTGATCCCTGTGGCACAGCCCTTGTCACAGGCCTCCACTCAGAGAAGCAATCCTCCACTACCACTCTCTGACTTCTCCCATTGAGCCAATGTCTAATCCAAGTTACTACCTCAACATGTATACCTAGTGACTGAATCTTCCTAACTAACCTTCCATGCGGGACCTTGTCAAAGTCCTTACTGAAGTCCATATAGACAACATCCAC
This sequence comes from Hemitrygon akajei, assembly GCF_048418815.1. Classification (NCBI taxonomy): domain Eukaryota; kingdom Metazoa; phylum Chordata; class Chondrichthyes; order Myliobatiformes; family Dasyatidae; genus Hemitrygon; species Hemitrygon akajei. The sequence goes on from NC_133124.1 coordinate 1,412,935, forward strand.
TGCCTTCCCTTCATCCACTTTCCTTGTAACCTCCTCAAAAAACTCTAATAGATTTGTTAAACATGACCTACCACGCATTTTAAATATATCTGCCAGGGCCCCAGCAATTTCAACACTAGTCTCCTTCAAGGTCCGAGGGAATACCCTGTCATCCTGGGGATTTATCTGCTCTGATTTGCCTCAAGATAGCAAGCACCTCCTCCTCTTCAATCTGCATAGGTTCCATGACCTCACTACCTGTTTGCCTTATTTCCATTGACTCCATGCTAGTTTCCTTAGTAAATACAAATGCAAAAAAACCCATTTAAGATCTCCCCCATTTCTTTTGGTTTCATACATAGCCGACCACTCTGATCTTCAAGAGGACTAATTTTATCCCTTACTATCCTTTTGCTCTTAATATACCTGTAGAAGATCTTGGGATTATCCTTCACCTTGACTGCCAAAGCAAACTCGTGTCTTCTTTTAGACCTCCTGATTTCTTTCTTAAGTATTTTTTTGCACTTCTTATACTCCTCATGTGGATAGTCAGAGGCTTTCTCCCAGCTGAAATGGCTAACATGAGAGGGCACAGTTTTAAGGTGCTTTGAGGTACATACAGAGGAGATATCAGGGGTAAGTTGTTTCCTTCTTTTTTACACAGAGAGTGTGAGTGCGTGGAATGGGTTGTCGACAATGTGGTGGAGGCAGATATGATCAAGTCAAGTCAAGTCAACTTTTATTGTCATTTCGACCATAACTGCTGGTACAGTGCATAGTAAAACTGAGACAACGTTTTTCAGGACCATGGTTTACATGACACAGTACAAAAACTAGACTGAACTACGTAATAAAAAAAACACAGAGAAAGCTATACTAGACTACAGACCTACACTGGACTGCATAAAGTGCACAAAAACAGTACCGGCATTACAATAAATAATAAACAGGACAGTAGGGCAAGGTATCATTCTAGGCTTCGGGTATTGAGGAGTCTGATAGTGGGGGAAGAAACTGTTATATAGTCTGGTCGTAAGAGCCCAAATGCTTCGGAGCCTTTCCCCAGACGGCAGGAGGGAAAAGAGTTTGTATGAGGGGTGCATGGGGTCCTTCATAATGCTGTTTCTTTGTGGATGCAGCGTGTAGTGTAAATGTCCGTGATGGCGGGAAGAGAGACCCCGATGATCTTCTCAGCTGACCTCACTATCTGCTGCAGGGTCTTGCCATCTGACATGGTACAATTTCCGAACAAGGCAGTGATGCAGTTGCTCAGGACACTCTCAATACAACCCCTGTAGAATGTGATGAGCATGGGGGGTGGGAGATGGACTTTCCTCAGCCTTTGCAAAAAGTAGAGACGCTGCTGGGCTTTCTTTGCTATGGAGCTGGTGTTGAGGGACCAGGTGAGATTCTCCATCAGGTGAACACCAAGAAATTTGGTGCTCTTAACAATCTCTACTGAGGAGCCGTTGATGTTCAGTGGGGAATGGTCGCTCCATGCCCTCCTGAAGTCACCAACCATCTCTTTTGTTTTATTCACATTAAGAGACAGGTTGTTGGCTCTGCACCAGTCTGTTAGCCACTGCACCTCCTCTCTGTAAGCTGACTCATCGTTCTTGCTAATGAGACCCACCACTGTGGTGTCATCGGCGAACTTGATGATATGGTTCGAGCTGTGTTTTGCAGCACAGTCGTGGGTCAGCAGAGTGAACAACAGTGGACTGAGCACATAACCCTGGGGAGCCCCCGTGTTCAATGTGATGGTGTTGGAGATGCTGCTCCCAATCCGGACAGACTGAGATCTCCCAGTCAGGAAGTCTAGGTTTAGATAAGGTCTTTTAAGAGACTCCTGGCTATGTACATGGAGCTTAGAAAAACAGAGGGCTTTGGGTAACCCCTAGGTAATTTCTAAGGAAGTACATGTTCAGCACAGTATTGTGAGCTGTAGGGCCTGTATTGTGCTGTATGTTTTCAATGTTTCTAAGTACCCTGAAACACATCCTTAATAATAGACTCCAACATTTTCCAACCACTGATATTTGGCTAACTGGCCTATAATTTCCTTTCTTTTGCCTTCCTCCCTTCTTGAAGAGTGGAGTGATATTTGCAATCTTCCAGTCCTCTGGGACCATGCCAGAACCAACTAATTCTTGAAAGATCATGGCCAATGTTTCTATTATCACTTCAGCAACCTCTCTCAGAACTCTGGAATGTAGTCCGTCTGGTCCAGGTGACTTATCCACCTTCAGACCTTTGAGTTTGCCTGGCACTTTTTCCTCTGTAAAAGCAATGGAACTCACTCCTGCTCTCCGATATTCACAAATCTCTGGCACACTGCTAGTGTCTTCCACATTTAAGACTGATGCAATGTACACACTAAGTTCATCTGCAATTTCTTTGTTCTGCATTATTACCTCACCAACATCATTTTTCAGTGGCCTAATATCAACTCTACTACTCCTTATAAAACTGAAAAAAGTTTTATTTTATTGGTTAGTTTGCCCTCAGATTTCATCTTTTCCCTTTCCTTCTTATAGCTTTTTTAGTTGCCTTTTGTTGGATTTTAAAAGCTTCCCAATCATTCAATTTCCCACTGACTTTGGCAACCTTATATGCCCTTTCCTTGGCTTTTATGCCATCCCTAATTTCCCTTGACAGCCATGGTTCCCTACCCCTGCCATCTGGGAATTTTTTACTTCTGTGTGATGTATCTATACTGCATCTTGTGAACTATTCCCAGAAACTTCAGCCATCTCTGCTCTGCCATCAATCCTGCCAGTCCATCTCCAATCCACCTGGGAAAGCTCCTCTCTCGTGCTTCTGTAATTCCCTTTATTCTATACTGCGATACTGATACATGTGGCTTATGCTTCTCCCTCTTAAATTGTGGTATTTCAGAATCAGAATCAGGTTTATTACCACCGGCATGTGAAGTGAAATTTGTTAACTTAGCAGCAGCAGTTCAGTGCAATACATAATATAGAAGCAATAAAACACAAAATAAAGAAATAATAATAATAAGTAAATCAATTACAGTATACATACATTGAATAGATTAAAAATCACGCAAAAAACAGAAATATTGAATATCAAAAAAAGTGAGGTGGTGCCCAAGGGTTCAATGCTCATTTAGGAATCAGATGGCAGAGGGGAGGGAGCTGTTCCTGACTTGCTGAGTGTGTGCCTTCAGGCTTCTGTACCTCCTGCTTGATGGTAACAGTGAGAAAAGGGCATGCCCTGGGTGCTGGAGGTCCTTAATAATGGACGCTGCCTTTCTGAGACACCGTTGCCTTAAGATGTCCTGGGTACTTTGTAGGCTAGTGCCCAAGATGGAGCTGTCTAGATTTACAATCTTCTGCAGCTTCTTTCAGTCCTGTGCAATAGCACCCCCCCCCCAACCCTCCAACATACCAGACAGTGATGCTGCTTGTCAGAATGCTCTCCAAGTTACAACCATAGAAGTTTTTGACATCACAAATCTCTTCAAACTCCTAATTGAGGCAGAGGTAGAGGCAGGTTCGGTATTGTCATTTAAAGTAAAATTGGATAGGTATATGGACAGGAAAGGAATGGAGGGTTATGGGCTGAGTGCAGGCCAGTGGGACTAGGTGAGTGTAAGCGTCAGCACGGACTAGAAGGGCCGAGATAGCCTGTTTCCGTGCTGTAACTGTTATATGGTTATATAATTACGTTCAGCTCCCTAATAAGATCTGGGTTATTACACAGTGCCCAATCTTAGATGGCCTTTTCCTGAGCTTCAAGCTGAAGCTGTTCTAAAATACTATTTCATACTTCTACAGAAAGAGGTAATTCTAACAGAGCCACAACACCATCTATACCTTCCTACCTGTCCTTTTAATACAAACTATATCCTTTGATATTAAGCTCCCAACTATGGCTTTCCAATCATTGGCTTGTCATTCCTTACATTCATGTTGCACCAAACATCTACTTGTAAACTTGCCTGCTCATGCTCAGCTCTATCATACTGGTTCCCACCCCCCTGCCATATTAGTTTAAACCACTTCCAAAAGCTCTGCCTGCAAGAATATTGGTCCCACTTGGGTTCAGGTGTAACCCGTTCCTTTTGTACAGGTCCCACCTGCTCCAGAAGAAGTCCCAATGGTCCAGAAATCTGAATCCCTACCCCCGCTCCAGTTATTCAGCCACACGTTTGTCTGCCACTTCATTCTATTCCTATCCTCACTATCGCACAGTACAGGCAGCAATCCCGAGGTTGCTACTCAAAGAGAGCAAAGAGTTAAATTACTACTCTTGCTTCACAGCTTCCTTCCTAGTTCCTTGTATTTCGCTTTCAGGACTTCCTCCCTTTTTCTACCTACGTTGTTGGTACCAACATGTATCATAACCTCCGACTGCTCACCTTCCATTTTTCGGATATTGTGGACACATTCAGAAACATGATGGACCCTGGCACCTGGGAGGCAAACTACCATCAGTGTTTCCTTTTTTGCAAAGAGTGGAGTAACCTTTGCAATTTTCCAATCTTCTGGAACCATTCCAGAATCTAGTGATTGTTGAATGATCATTACCTATGTCTCCAGAATCCCTACCGCTATCTCTTTCAATCTCCACAATCTCTTCAGCCACCTCTCTGGGGTTCATACCATCTCTAGTAATGATAACTTCACGCACTTCATGAACCCTGACACCTAGAACTTACACCATACTGCTAGTGTCTTCCACTGCGAAAACTGATGCAAAATGCCTATTCAATTCATCCTCCATTTCCTTGTCTCCCATTACTACCTGTCCAGCATTGTTTTCCAATGGTCTGATATCCACTTTCACCTCACTTTTACACCTTAAGTATCTGAAGAAACTTTTGGTATCCTCTTTAATATTGCTGGGTAACTTACTTTTGTGTTCCATCTTCAGCTGCTTTATGAGTTTTTAGTCATCTTCTGTTGGTTTAAGTTTCCCATTCCTCTAACTTCCCACTAGGTTTTGCTCTATTATAAGAATATAAGAAGAATTTGGTCCTTTGAGTCCACTCTGCCATTCAATCGTGGCTGATCCTTTTCTCCCCTCCTCAGCCCCGCTCCCCGGCATTCTTCCCATAACCTTTGATGCTATGTCCAATCAAGAACATATCAAGCTCTGCCTTAAATGCATCCAATGACCTGGCCTCCACAGCTGCATGCAGAAATAAATTTCACAAATTTACCACCCTCTGGCTAAAGAAATTTCCCACCATCTCTGCTTTAAATGGACACATCGGGGTTGTGCCCTCTTATCCACTATGGGAAACATCCTTTAATATTTTAATCATTCAGTAGGTTTCAATGAGATCCCCCCTCATCCTTCTACATTCTAGCAAGTATAGATACAGAGCTATCAAACGTTCCTCTTATGATAACCCATCATTCTAGGAGTCATCCTTGTGAACCTTCTCTGAATGCTCTCCAATAACAGCACATCTTTTCTTAGATGGAGATCCCAAAACTGTTCACAGTACTCAAAGTGATGCCTCACCAGTGCCTTAAAAAACCTCAGCATCACATTCCTGCTCCTGTACTCTAAACCTCTTGAAATTAATGCAAACATTGCATTTGCCTTCCTCACCTCTACTTGCAAGTTAACCTTCAGGGAATTCTGCACAAGGACTCCTGAGTTCCTTTGCATCTCAGAATTTTGGAGTTTCTCCGTGTTTATAAAATTGTCTGCACATTTATTTCTACTAACAAAATGCATGAATATGCTTTTTCATTTGCCACTTTCCTGCCCATTCTCCTAATATGTCTGTCCTTCTACATCCTACCTGATTCCTCAACACTGCCTGTCCCTCCACCAATCTTCGTATCACCTGCAAATTGGGCAATAATGCCATCCACTCCATCATCTAAATCTTTGATATACTGCTTAAAAAAAAAGAGGTTCCAAAACCAACCCCTGCAGTAAACCACTAGTCACTGGCAACCAACCAAAAAAGGATCCTTTTATTCCCACTCACTACCTCCTACCAATCAGCCAAGGCTCTAACCATGCTAGTAACTTTCCTGTAATGGCATGCACTCTTAAGTTGGTAAACAGCCTCGTATGTGTCACCTTGTCAAAATCCAAATATACAACATTCACTGTATCCCTTTTACCTACATTCCACATGGTCGGCTTATTCAGAAAGTCAGAAGGCGTGGGATCCAGGGAAGCTTGGCCAGGTGGATTCAGAATTGGCTTCCCTGCAGAAATCAGAGGGTTGTGGTGGAGGGAGTACATTCAGATTGGAGGGTTGTGACTAGTGGTGTCCCACAAGGATCGGTTCTGGGATCGCTACTTTTCGTGATTTTTATTACCGACCTGGATATGGTGGTAGAAGGGTGGGCTGGCAAGTTTGTAGACGACACAAAGGTTGGTGGTGTTGTGTATAGTCTAGAGGATTGTTGAAGATTGCAGAGAGACATTGATAGGATATAGAAGTGGGCTGAGAAGTGGCAGATGGAGTTCAACCCAGAGAAGTGTGAGGTGGTATACTTTGGAAGGACAAACCCCAAAGCAGAGTACAAAGTAAATGGCAGGATACTTGGTAGTATGGAGGAGTAGAGGGTTCTGGGGGTACATGTCCAGAGATCCCTGAAAGTTGCCTCACAGGTAGATAGGGTAGTTAAGAAATCTTATGGGGTGTTAGCTTTCATAAATCGAGGGATTTATTTTCTTTTTTTAAGAAACATACTTGGAAAAAAAACTTTTATTATCCACTTGATATTACTTGCTAGTTTGCTTTCATATTTCATCTTTTCAATTCTAATGACTCTTTTAGTTGCTCTCTGTAGGATTTTAAAAGTTTCCCAGCCCTTTATCTTCCCACTAATATTTGCTTTATTCAATGCCCTCTTTTGCTTTTACATTACCTTTGGCTTCCCTTGACAGCCACGATTGTACTATTTTGCCGTTTGAGTAGAATATTTCTTTGTTTTTGTAATACGTCTATCCTGCACCTTCCCAGAAACTCAAGCCATTGCTGCTCTGCTGTCATCCCTGCCAGAATCTCCTTCCAATTTACTTTGGTCAACTGCTTTCTCATAAAACTATAATTTCCTTTACTCCACTGAAATACTGCTGTTAGACATCTTTTTCTCCCTATCAAATTTCAAGTTGAACTCAATCATATTGTGATCACTACAGTCTAAGGGTTCTTTTCTATTCAGCTTCCGAATCACATCCAGTTCATCACATAACAACCAATTCTTTATCGCTGATCCCCTTGTAGACTAAATGACAAACTGCTCTAAAAAGCCATCTCATCGGCATTCAACAAACCCACTCTTTTGAAATTCATTTCCAACCTGGTTTTCCAAATCAACCTGCATGATGAAATCTCTCATGAGATTAGTTTAGAAGCTGCAAGGGTTAAAGGAGTTAAAGGATGTTGATGGCAGTTATATACAGGCATCCCAAAGGTGTTTGGGAGGTGGACCACAGGTTACAACAGGAAATAGAAAAGGCGAGTCAAAAGACAATGTTATGGTAGTCACGGGAGATTTCAACATACAGGTCGATTGGGAAAATCAGTTTGGTAATGGATCTTAAGAGAGTGAGTTTGTTGAATGCCTAAGAGATAGCTTTTTAGAGCAGTTTGTTGTTGAGTCTACTAGGATATCTGCTATACTGGATTGGGTGTTATGTAATTAACCGGAGGCGATTAGGGAGCTTAAGGTAAAAGAACCCTTAGGAACTAATGATCACAATATGATTGAGTTCAACTTGAAATTTGATAGGGAGAAAGTAATGTCCAATGTAGCAGTATTTCAGTGAGTAAGGGGAATCACAGTGGTATGAGAGAGGAGCTGGCCAAAGTAAATTGGAAGGAGCTGCTGGCAGGGATGTCAGCAGAGCAGCAATGGCATGTGTTTCTGGGAAAAATGAGGAAGTTGCAGGACATGTGTATTCCAAAAATGAAGAAAACCTTAAATGGTAAAATGGTACAACCATGGCTGACAAGGGAAGTCAAAGCTATTATAAAAGCAAAAGTAAGGGCATACAACAAAGCAAAAATTAGTGGGAAGACAGAGGACCGGGAAACTTAAAAACCTACAGAGAGCAACTAAAAGGATCATTGGAAGGGTAAAGATGAAAAGTTAGCAAATAATATCAAAGTGGATAGTAAAAGTTTTTTAAAGTGTGTTAAAAATAAAAGAGAAATGAGAGTGGATATAGGACTGCTAGAAAATGAGGCTGGATTAATAATAACAAGGGACAAGGAGATGGCAGATGAACTAAATGAGTATTTTGCATCAGTCTTCACTGTGGAAGACACTTGCAGTGTGCCTGATATTGTAGTGTGTGAGGGAAGAGAAGTGGGTGCAGTAACTGTTACAAGAGAGAAGGAGTTCAAAAAGCTAAAGACCTAAAGGTACATAAGTCACCCGGACCAGATGAACTGCACCCTAGGGTTCTGAAAGAGGTAGTATGAGAGATTGTGGTGGCATTAGAAATGATCTTTCAAAAATCAATGGACTCTGGCTTGGTGCCAGAGGACTGGAAAATTGGAAATGTCACTCCACTCTTTGAGAAAGGAGGAAGACAGCAGAAAGGAAATTATAGACCAGTGGCCTGACCTCAGTGGTTGGGAAGATGTTGGAGTCAATTGTTAAGGATGAGGTGATGGAGTACTTGGTGACACAGGACAAGATAGGACAAAGTCAGCATGGTTTCCCTCAGGGAAAATTCTGCCTGACGAACCTGTTGGAATTAGGAGCTGAAGGCAGTGTGGACAGGGCCAACGAACTTAACCTGTTCTTCAACAGATTTGACACTGTGGCCCCTGCCCATCCCCCACATGATTCATCTGTTGTCGGCCCCAAACCAACACATACTCCACTCTCCCCTCCTACCCCTCCTCGTAGCCCCCCACCCTGCTCTCATGACTACACCCCTCCCACACCTGAAACCACCACGGTGGGCTTCACAGCTGAACAGGTGAGAAGACAGCTGAAACGTCTCCACCCAAGCAAGGTTGCAGGCTCGGATGGTGTCAGCCCCAGGGTGCTCAAAGCCGGTGCCCCCCCAGCTATGTGGAGTGCTTCACCATGTCTTCAACTTGAGCTTGAGTCTCCAGAGGGTTCCTGTGCTGTAGAAGACATCTTGCCTCGTTCCTGTACCGAAAACGCCGCATCCCAGTGGCTCCAATGACTACAGACCGGTGGCATTGACTTCCCACATCATGAAGACCCTGGAGAGACTTGTTCTAGAGCAGCTCTGGCCTATGGTTAGGCCAAACTTAGACCCCTCCAGTTCGCCTATCAGCCCCGACTAGGAGTTGAGGATGCCATCGTTTACCTGCTGAACCGTGTGTATGCCCACCTGGACAAGCCAGCGAGCACTGTGAGGGTCATGTTTTTTGACTTCTTCAGTGTGTTCAACACCATCTGCCCTGCTCTGCTGGGTGAGAAGCTGACAGTGATGCAGGTGGATGCTTCCCTGGTGTCATGGATTATTGATTACCTGACTGGCAGACCACAGTACGTGCGCTTGCAACACTGTGTGTCAGACAGAGTGGTCAGCAGCACTGGGGCTCCACAGGGGACTGTCCTGTCTTCCTTTCTCTTCACCATCTACACCTCGGACTTCAACTACTGCACAGAGTCTTGCCATCTTCAGAAGTTTTCTGATGACTTTGCCATAGTTGGATGATCAGCAAGGGAGATGAGGCTGAGTACAGGGCTACGGTGGGAAACTTTGTCACATGGTGCGAGCAGAATCATCTGCAGCTTAATGTGAAAAAGACTAAGGAGCTGGTGGTGGACCTGAGGAGGGCTAAGGCACCAGTGACCCCTGTTTCCATCCAAAGGGTCAGTGTGGACATAGTGGAGGATTAAAAATACCTGGGGATATGAATGGACAATAAACTGGACTGGTCAAAGAACACTGAGGCTGTCTACAAGAAGGGTCAGAGCCGTCTCTATTTCCTGAGGAGACTGAGGTCCTTTAACATCTGCCGGACGATGCTGAGGATGTTCTGCGAGGCTGTGGTGGCCAGTGTTATCATGTTTGCTGTTGTGTGCTGGGGCAGCAGGCTGAGGGTAACAGACACTAACAGAATCAACAAACTCATTTGTAAGGCCAGTGATGTTGTTGGAGTGGAACTGGACTCTCAGACGGTGGTGTCTGAAAAGAGGATGCTGTCCAAGTTGCATGCCATTTTGGACAATGACTCCCATCCACTCCATAATGTACTGGTTATGCACAGGAGTACATTCAGCCAGAAACTCATTCCACTGAGATGTAACACTGAGCGACAGAGGAAGTCATTCCTGCCTGTGGCCATCAAACTTTACAACTCCTACCTCGGAGTGTCAGACACCCTGAGCCAATAGTCTCGTCCTGGACTTATTTCCATATGGCATGATTAACTTATTATTATTTAATTATTTATGGTTTTATATTCCTATATTTCTACACTATTCTTGGTTGGTGCGGCTGTAACGAAACCCATTTTCCCTCGGGATCAATAAAGTATGTCTATCTGTCTGTCTGAATTCTTTGTGGAGATTACAAGTAGGATAGATAAAGGGGATGCAGTAGATGTATATTTGGACTTTAAGAAGGCCTTTGACAAGGTGCCACATATGAAGCTGCCTACCAAGTTAAGAGCCCATGGTATTACAGCAAAGTTACTAACATGGTTAAAGCATTGGCTGATTGGTAGGAGGCAGCAAGTGGGAATAAGAGTATCCTTTTCTGTTGGCTGCCAGTGACTAGTGGTGTACCTCAGGGGTTAGTATTCACTTCTTTTTATGCTGTATATAAATGATTTAGATGATGGAATACATGGCTTTGTTGCCAAGTTTGGAGATGATACAAAGATTGGTGGAAGGGCAGGTAGTGTTGAGGAAACAGGTAGAATGCAGAAGGACTTAGACAGATTAGGAGAACGGGCAAGAAACATACAGTAAGAATACAGTTTTTTGCACATTTAAAAAAAATCTATTCAATATATGTAATTGATTTACTTTATTTATTATTATATTTTATTATTGTTTTCCTCTATGCTAGGTTATGTACTGCATTGAACAGCTGCTGCTAAATTAACAAATTTCACGTCACATGCTGGTGAGAATGATGCTGATTCTGAAAGTGGCAAATGAAATACAATGCTGGTAAATACATGGTCATGGACTTTGGTGGTGGACATAAATTGACTAGGGGCTGCCTCGCTCTGTTGAGCAGCTTGCACAATGGATTCAATGTCCTATTGCACTGCACCCACAAGGCAGTGAGCAGGGAAGATGACATCAGTTACCTCAGGGGTCTCAGAGGAAGGAAATCTTCGAGAGAGGGCACCAGGTTTTCTATTTGTACAATGTACTGTGTATTTAATCAAAATGGCTTCTTTGGTTTGCTAGAGTAGGAATGCTTTTATGTCTGATACGTGTTTTTTCTCGCAGTTGTTTAGCTTTGGACTTGCTGATATGGGGATTGTATTCATTTTTTAACCAATGGGGAATGTTATTTTGTCTTGAGAGGCTGGGAGCTTAGGGGTTTCGCGGTCTTTTCAGGGGAGGTGGGAAGGAGATGCCGAGGAAGGTGGACATGCGCTGCACTGCTCGGTCGACCACCGGGGTGGTCCCAGGTGCGAGGACTTGGAGGTCGGAGGCAAGTGACGAGGGGTCGAATGGTTCGATGGTTGAGCTCCAACGATGTGCACTAAACTGACTGAACTTTGATAAGTTGGCGCCTTTTGCTTTATTTTCTTTTCCTTCATATATACTGTATTGCATGGTACTCTTTTAGTTTTAGTAAAATCTTTAAAGTGTATTCTGTAATGGTATCTGGTGTGAGTTTGATATTGTGCGGTATGCGTGGCATAAACTTGATTCTCACAGCACCTGCATGAATGGGAGGTGGGGTTGGTGAGTGGCTGGATCTCCTTTTCCCCTAGACATATACCAGCCTGTTGGGTAAGTGTTACATTTGTGGGGGCTCATCTGGGATTGGATTGTCAAGGCTGTGGAATCGCGCAGGCAGCACAGCGGAGATGAACAGAGATAAGTTTGTTAACTGGTGTGAGTTGGAAGATGTACCGGTGCAGTATGCCTGTGTAGTGAGCGGGGTAGATTTTCGAGTTTCGGGAGACGCGTTAGTATGGGGGTTAAGTTTGGTGAAGGGTATTGGGCAGGTAGAATTGGTAGCTAGATGGTGTGGTAAAGAGGTGGAGTCTAGCTGGGTGTTGGTTCGTAGGAGTGCTGACGTCATGATATTGGAACTGCCGGTGACGGTCAGTGTTCCGGGGGAGGCAGGGCTGTGGGGACTCCACACCCTCTCCAAGGGTGAGGATGACGAGATACCGGAGGAGGAGCTAGAGCTAGAGGCGGCCCCCAGAGAGGTGCCCATCTGTAGTAAAGGGGGGTCGGAGGGGAAAGGCGTGACTAGGACCCACCCCCCAGGTAGGGTGGAAGCCTCGGAGCTGGCGGCCGCACTTAACTCCCTGGCGGGAGAGGCCGAGAGGCCACGGCTGAAGCTGGGGGTGTTCTCCGGAGCCAAGCCTACTCCGGACGGGGAGGTGGACTATGAGACCTGGATCGAGCATACGTCCTTGATGTTAGAGGAGTGGCCAGGCTCGGAGGAGGAGAAGCGGCAGCGATTGGTGGGAAGTTTGAGGGGTTCGGCAGCCAAAACAGTTCGGGAATGGAAAGCTGAAAAGTCTGGGGCCTCAGTGGAGGAATGTATAGAAGTTTTGGAGGGAGCGTTTGGGTTGTCAGGGTTGTTCCAGGCGTTGGCTGCTTTTAGCAGAGTTCCAACGCCTGGAACAACGGAGAGGGGAAAAGCTCTCTGAGTACATATTTAGGATGGAGGGGATGCTCTCGGGGCTGCGGCGCCGGGGGGTAGTGAAGGCGCTGGACGTGGCTAGCGTGAGGATGAGTCAGTTATTCAGTGGCTCTCTGGAGGAGGACAAGGCGGCGTGGACTATTAGGCAGGCTTATAGGAAGGGCCCCCCTCCATCCTTCGGGCAACTAATCAGAGAGGTGCGGGAGGAAGAGAGAGCGTTGGGGCGGAAAAGGGGCTCGGGCCACCGGGAGCGATCCTCAGCGATACAGGAAGTGGTGGCTGGGTGGAGGACTGAAAACCCCCAGGGGAGTAGGGACCCCCCTCTGGAGGGGAAGAACAGGGAAGTTACTCACTCCCGGGGGCGGCCCCTGCAGTGGGTTGGGAGCGGGGGCCTTCCTGGAAGAGGAGGGGCGGCGGACAGCGTGTGCTTTAACTGTGGGAAAGAGGGGCATTTCAGGTGGGACTGTGGGCGGCCGAGGGTGTGCTATAGCTGTGGAGAAGAGGGACACTTTGGGTGGGATTGTGAGAGACAAGGAGTTCCGCGGAGGACAAGCCCCCCTGCGACTAAGAAGGGGGAGGTGTCGGGAAACTTAGGAGAGGCTCAGTGAGGGAACGGACTGGAGCCTCTGGAGGAACACGTTCCCAGAGATCAGCCAGGGGACCACCAGGTGCCCACGCCTCTATTCCGGATGGGCTGGTAGGACCCCGTGCCAGTGTGTGTCTACAGATAGAGGGAGTTTACGCAAAAGCTGTTCTAGATACGGGATCGCAGGTGACCTTATTGTACCGGTCTTTCTACAACAAATATCTAAAGCATTTGCCCGTAACCCCATTTGATGCCCTGCAGATTTGGGGTGTGAGCGAGGGTGACTACCCGTACGATGGGTACCTATCGGTGAGATTGGAGTTCTCGGAGGGCGATGTGGGAGTGTCCGAAGCTATTGAGATGTTGGTATTGGCATGTCCAGACCCGGAGGAAACCGGTGGTGCTGCCCTCCTGGTGGGGACTAACTACCCCGTTGTGCGACGGTTCCTGGGAGCTTGTAAGGAGAAAGGGGGGAACACTTTCTGGAGACCCTCTCGGTGCATCCAGTGTTTCGAGCGGTATTTGAAGGGGTTGCCCCCCAAGGGCTGGACCCGGAGTGTAAACGAGGGACGGTGTGGTGTACGCAGGCGAGGCCCAAGGTGATTCGACCAGGGGAGGTAGCACTCGTGATGGGGACCCCCAGATTCCCAGGAGTGCCGACGGGCGAAGCCCTGTTAGTAGACGCCTCGGACGATCTTGATGGGGAGACACGATTTCCAGCGGGGGTGCTGGTGAGGCCCGAAGTGCAGAGACCAGGGGTGGTACATGCAAGGCGTATAGCCGTAAGTGTCAGGAACACTACGGCAAGAGAAATCACCTTTAAGAGGGGAATGCCGCTGGCACATCTGTTCCCGGTGACGGTAATGTCTAGCGCACCGGTGAGGACCTCTAACGGGGAGGGATCGGAGCAGCGAAGGGAGCTGACCGCTGAAGCCTTTAACTTCCGATATTCTCCAGTGTCGCCGGAGTGGAAACGCAGGCTAGTGGAGAAGATGTTGAAGTTGGAAGATGTCTTTTCTCAGGGCGAGTTTGATGTGGGCTGCTCCAAAAGCACTCGCCACACCATCCGGGAGACGGAGGACACCCCGTTCCGAGAGAGATCCCGGCGGCTGGCCCCGGCAGATGTTGAGGACGTGCGGTAGCACTTGTGCAAATTGAAGGAAGCCGGAATCATAGCTGAGTCTCGAAGTCCTTATGCCTCCCCAATAGTGGTGGCACGGAAGATGAATGGAAGGGTGCGCATGTGTGTTGACTACAGGACTTTGAATCGGCGAACTGTCCCTGATCAATATACCGTCCCGGGGTTCGAGGACGCGTTGGCCTGCCTGAGCGGAGCGAAGTGGCTCAGTGTGCTGGACTTGAGGAGTGGATATTACCAGATCCCGATGAGTGAGGGTGATAAAGAGAAGACGGCCTTTATCTGCCCGCTGGGGTTCTTCCAGTTCGAACGAATGCCCCAGGGCATATTGGGGGCCCCAGCCACCTTCCAGAGGCTCATGGAGAGGCCTGTGGGGGATATGAATCTGTTGGAGGTGCTGGTGTACCTGGACGATTTGATAGTGTTTGGATCGACTTTGGAGGAACATGAAGAGCGGCTGTTAAAGGTATTAAGCCGGCTTAAGGAGGAAGGGCTGAAGCTTTCCCTGGACAAATGCCAGTTCTGCAAGTCGTCAGTCAGCTACCTTGGCCATATCATTTCGCAAGGGGGAGTGGCTACTGATCCAGCCAAGATAGAGGCCGTGACCACCTGGCCGAGACCACAGAAAGTGAATGCTCTGCGCTCATTTTTGGGGTTCTGTGGGTATTACCGCCGATTCGTGAAAGGATATGCCAGAATGTGTCACCTGTTGACTCAGCTGTTTTCTGGATATCCCCCGGTGGGAAAGAAAAGGAAGGGGGACCGGAGGCAAGACGCTGGAGGATACTGGAACCCGGCGGAACCTTTCGGCTCGAGATGGGATGATCGATGTGAAGAGGCGTTCCAATCTTTGAAAAGGGCACTGACCCAGGCCCTGGTGTTGGCTTTTGGATCGAGATGGGATGATCAATGTGAAGAGGCATTCCAATCTCTGAAAAGGGCGCTGACCCAGACCCCGGTGTTGGCTTTTGGCTCGAGATGGGATGATCGATGTGAAGAGGCGTTCCAATCTTTGAAAAGGGCACTGACCCAGGCCCTGGTGTTGGCTTTTGCCGATCCCCAGAAGCCATATGTGCTGCACACGGATGCCAGCCGAGAGGGTCTCGGGGCTGTTCTGTACCAGGAGCATGGCAAAGCATTGAGGCCGGTAGCCTTTGTCAGCCGAAGCTTGTCGCCATCTGAGAGAAACTATCCCACTCACAAGTTGGAGTTCCTGGCGCTGAAGTGGGCAGTGGTGGACAAGTTGAGCGATTACCTGTACGGAGCCAAGTTTGAGGTGAGAACGGATAACAATCCTCTCACTTATATTCTGACTTCGGCTAAGCTGGATGCCACAGGACATCGGTGGCTGGCGGCCTTGTCGGTATATGATTTCAGCCTGAAGTACCACCCAGGACGCAGGAATGTCGATGCAGATGCTTTGTCACGTCGGGAGCCGGGGGAACAGGAGAAGGATGAAGAGTGGGAGAGTGTCCCTGCCCCTGGAGTGAAGGCTATGTGTCAGTTTGCTATCACCGTGAAGGCCGAGGGAAGAGGAAGGCTGGAGCGAGCCGTGGACCATTTGGGGGTTTTTGATGACGCCATACCCCTAGCTTACTGTGACCTGACTGCACTGCGGACTAAACAGTTGCCAGAACTGAGTCTGGGGGAAGTGGCAGCTGCTCAGCAAAATGACCCGGGTCTTGGCACTGTGTGGAGAGCGGTAGAGCGTTGGCTGAGAAGGCGAAACACCCGTCCGTGCCTCTGTTATTGAAGGAGTGGCCTCGGTTAAAATTAAAGAACCAAGTCTTGTACCAGGTAACGGCGCCTCCGGACCAACCCCGCCGTTGGCAACTGGTCCTGCCGGAGGAGTATTGACAGACTGTACTCCAGGCCTTGCATGATGATTCCGGACACTTGGGGGTGGAAAAGACCTATGGATTACTCAAAGACCGGTTCTACTGGCCCCGGATGAGGGGGGAGGTCGAAGAATACTGTAGTGGCTGCAGTCGTTGCATCCGGAGGAAGACCCTGCCCACGTCGGCGTCTCCACTGTCGCACTTGCAGAGTGCGGGACCTCCGGACCTGGTATGTATGGATTTTCTGTCGATTGAGCCTGACACCAGCAACACCGCGAATGTCTTCGTTATCACCGATCATTACACTCGCTATGCTCAGGCATTTCCCACTAAGGATCAGAAGGTGACGACAGTGGCGAAGGTGTTATGGGAGAAGTATTTTGTTCATTGTGGCCTTCCCAGGCGAATCCATAGTGATCAGGGGCGGGACTTTGAGAGCCACCTTATCCATGAATTACTGACTATGCTTGGGGTTGAGAAATCGAGGACTACCCCTTATCACCCCCAGGGTGATCCTCAGCCAGAGAGATTCAACAGGACCCTGTTGGATATGCTCGGGGCGCTGGAGATTGGGCAGAAAAATAAGTGGAGTCGTCATATTGGACATTTGGTCCACTGTTACAATTGTATTCGCAATGATGCTACAGGGCACTCGCCTTATTATCCGATGTTTGGGCGGGAAGCGAGGTTGCCCATTGACGTGTTTTGGGGCTGAGGTGGGTGAATTACCTGGGAAGCCCTATCTAAAGTATGTGTCCGATATGAAGAGGGAGTTACAGAGGGTGTACAAGTTGGCCGAGGCGGCGGCTACCAAACAAAATCAGAGGAATAAGATGAGATATGATCAAAAGGTGGAGTTTGCCCAATTATTGTCGGGCGACCGGGTCCTTTTACGGAATTTGGGACTCCCTGGTAAGCACAAGTTGGCAGATCGATGGGCGGCAAGCCCCTATGTAATAGAGAGCCAGATGCCGAACCTACCAGTTTACCGGGTGAAACCTGAGGATGGGAATGGGCCTATCAAAGTACTCCGTCAGAATCACCTGCTGCCCCTGGGTCAAGCGGTGCGGGTGGACAAGGAGCCAGAGTGGGAGGTTGTGCCTAGTACAAGGACTCTGCGAGGGAAGAGCCTGCTGCTGAAGAGCCGAGACGGGTCCCTAACCCGGGAATGGATACCGATTCGGAAGATGACGACTCAGATGAGTGGCCCCTGCTCCCATTTGCTGGTGTTTCAGTACCAGAAGAGGAGGCTCCTGGCCCTTCCCCTACTGAGTTGGGCGAGAGGAGGGAAGGTGTTGATGGTCAGATGGAGAGGCAGCCAGCGTTGGGGGGAGAGAGGGTGGAACCCGAACATGAGCTGGAGGGTTCTCAGGTGAGGGGGGAAACCCCGTGAGGGAGGGAGTGAGGATCTAACAGGTAGACCTGGGGTGTCTGAGGCAGAGGGTTCGCAGGTGAAGAGGGAACCCAGTGAGGCAGAAGGGTCGGCAGAAGGGATACGGAGATCTCAGAGGAGTAGCCGCCCCCCAGAGCGGTTGACATTTGTGGTGCCAGGAGAACCGAGTGTGATTTCTACTGCTCTGGGTAGTTATGTTGCTGCTTTCTGCACCTGGGTTGGGTTTTGTGTGTTGCAAGAAGCCTTGGGGAACTCTGGTAATGTCATGAGGGCATGACATTTGCTGGTGGGGAGAGAATGTACAATGTATGTAATCAAAATGGCTTCTTTGGTTTACTAGAGTAGGGATGCTTTTATGTCTGATAAGTGTTTTTTTCTCGCAGTTGTTTAGCTTTGGACTTGCTGATATCAAGATTGTATTCATTTGTTAACCAATGGGGAATGTTATTTTGTCTTGTGAGGCTGGGAGCTTGGGAGGTTTCGCGGTCTTTTGAGGGGAGGCGGGAAGGAGGAAGGTGGACATGCGCTGCACTGCTCGGTCGACCACTGGGGTGGTCCCAGGTGCAAGGACGTGGAGGTCGGAGGCAAGCGACGAGGGGTCGAATGGTTCGATGGTTGAACTCCAACGATGTGCACTAAACTGACTTAACTTTGATAAGTTGGCGCCTTTTGCTTTATTTTCTTTTCCTTCATATATACTGTATTGCATGGTACTCTTTTAGTTTTAGTAAAATCTTTAAAGTGTATTCTGTAACGGTATCTGGTGTGAGTTTGATATTGTGTGGTACGCGTGGCATAAACTTGATTCTCACAGCACCTGCGTGTACGGGAGGTGGGGTTGGTGAGTGGCTGGATCTCCTTTTCCCCTAGACATATACCAGCCTGTTGGGTAAGTGTTCCATATTCTTGGAACTGGGGCAGAAAGGCAGAATAAAATTGAATCTTGAGAAAACAGGGACCAACAAGCTTGATAGAAGTTGAGATGCTTGGCAGTACAGATATTTTCCAGATTCTTGTGATTAGTCCAGACTAAGAATGACACCTTGGCTCCCTCCAGCCAATGCCTCTACTCCTCCAGAGCTAGCTCACAACCAACAGCTCCTGGTTTCCGACATCATAATTCCGCTCCGTGGGAGTGAGGTGGTGAGTAAAGGTGACACAGCGATGTACCTTCTCATCCTTGGCCGAGCACTGAGAGAAAACAGCTCCTACGCCAGTGTCAGACGCATCCACCTCCACAATGAGCTGCTGGTCGGTGTCGGGTTGAATCAGGATGGTGGCAGAGGTGAAACGTTCTTTCAGGTCAGAGAATGCTTTTTCAGTAGCAGGGGACCAGGAGGATCTGACAGACGATGAGGTAAGAGTAGTGAGTGGTGCAGCCAGTGTATTGTAATTTCTGATGAAGTGGCGATAGAAGTTAGCAAAGCCCAAAAAGCATTGCAACTCCCGACGAGTCAAAGGTTGGGGCCATCCGACCACTGCCTTGGCCTTCTGTTGGTCCATCTGAATGGAACCACCTGGGGAAATTACATACCCCAGGAAGGAGACAGTACTGCGATGAAACTCACATTTCTCAGCCTTCACAAAGAGCTGGTCCTCCAGAAGGCACTGGAGGACTCTGCGAACATGATCTGTGTGTTCGGCAAGGGACTTGGAGAAAAAAGATCAAAATGTTGTCAAGATACACAAAAACAAATTGGTAAGCATGTCCCTGAGAACACCATTTACCAGGGCTTGGAAGATGGCGGGGGCATTGGTGAGACCAAATGGCAAGACCAGATACTTGTAATGGCCTGAAGTGGTGTTGAAGACCGTCTTCCACTTGTTCCCTCTGCAGATGCGGACAAGATAGTAGGCATTATGGAGATCAAGTTTGGTGAAAACTGAGGCTCCTCGCAGTAGTTCAAATGCCGAGGTCATGAGTGGAAGAGGGCAAAGGTTCTTAACAGTGACTTCATTCAGTCCCCGGTAATCAAAGCACGGACGTATGGAGCCGTCCTTCTTTTCAACAAAGAAAAAACCAGCACCAGCAGGGGAGGAAGATGGCCAGATGATGCCTGCAGCCAGGCACTCTTCAATGTACTTATTCACGGCTTCTGTTTCAGGTACAGACAGGGAATGCAGGCTTGGGAGAGATGTGCCAGGCAATAGATCAATGGCACAGTCATATGGATGATAATGCAGCAGGGAAAAGGCCCAGGACTTGCTGAACACAACCTTGAAGACCATTTATCCAGGAGGGATGGCACTAAGGTCCGGAAATTCCTTGGGGGGGATTAGGGCTTGGAGACAAGGGGATCTGAGCATGGTGGGGGCAGTGGGAGTGACAGAATAGGCTCCAGCCAACAATCTTACAACTGAGCCAGTCTATGTGAGGTTGTGTTTAACTAACCAGGGATGACCCAGGACAATGGGAGCTCGAGGAGAGTCAATAACATAAAGGGTTAACTGTTCATGATGGTTGCCGGATAAACTGAGACTCACTGGGGCTGTGACATGGACGATGTTAACCAGTCTCTGACCGTTCAAGGTGTTGGCCATCAATAGTGACTGGGGAGCAGATATGGGTAATCCCCACTGGGCAACCAAGCCAGATTCGATGAAACACCCCCCAGACAGGGTTCATGCTCCTTGTCCTACTGGTGAGTGCTTGGCTTTTACTGGGCAGGTGGAGATGAAATGGCCTGGTTGGCCACAGTACAGACAGGAACGGGTGCTGATTCTCCTTTGTCTTTCAGTCGGTGTCAGGGGGGTACGGTCAACCTTCATAGCTTCGGGCTCTGGAACGGGAATTGTAGATGGGAACAAACGGCAGGGCAACGTAGACTGACGAGGAGCTTTGAACTCACCCAATGCCCCAGGGACCCTCTGGAACCCCTCCCTCTGTGGCACTGCTGAAGGCGAACATCAATACGGAAGGCCAAATCCACCAGGGCTTCAAAGGTGGCAGGAAGGTCTTGAGTGACCAGTTCATCTTTGATGTCTTCGGAGAGGCTGTTCAGGAAGGTGTCGTACTGTGCCTCCGAGTTCCAGCAGCTGGAGGTAGCGAGGGTCCGGAACTCTATGGCGTAATCTGACACAGATCTGTGCCCCTGGTGCTTGTGCAGTATTTCACAGGAAGCCTCTCTCCCATGTTTGGAGCAATCAAACAATTTTCTCATCTCCTCAGAAGATAACTGAAAGCTAATGCAGAAAGGTGAACCTGCCTCCCAGACGGCCGTTCCCCATTCTCTCACCCAGCCGGACAGTTGGGTGATGACGTAGGCTACCTTGCCTCGATCAGTTGGAAATGTTGTTGGTTGCAATTCAAAAATGAGGGTGCACTGGGAAAGAAAAGAGTGACAGGTACTGGGCTCACCTGAGTACTTTTCTTGAGGAGGCAGACAGGGCTCTTGGACGGGAGGAGTGAGCGAGAATGCAGAGGGCAGGGTGGAAGATGCAGTGCAGAATGTTGATGGGCACTCTGGGACAGCTGGAGTAACTGAGTCTGGGCCACAAGATCGGCTACATTGGCAGAAAGAGACTCCACTGCCCTGAACATGGAGTCCAGCTGGTTCTGGTGTCTCCCCAGCATCACTCCATGTTGTTCCAGGACAGCTCTCAGATGACCGGGGTCTGCTGGATCCATCCTGGCCAGATTGAACTGTCAGGACACTGAAGCAGGAACCCAATCGCAGACCCAGTACTGTGCGCACTGTGATATTTACTGAGTAGCAAATCCAGGGGGGCAACAAAGTCGGCATCAATGTTCAGGCAGAGATCAAAACATTCAGAGAAATCCAAAAACCAGAATCTGGAAACAGGCAAAGTCAATAGACAGACAGACAGACTGACTTCAGATACAAATGCTGGGAAGGCTCTGGAAAACTCACTGGCACACTCTGGCAACAAACAGGTGAAAACACAGGACTGAAATACACTGAGTAATAAACAGAAAGGCAGGTGATAGGTGAAGCACAATGAGACACAAGTGGAAGCAAAACAGGTAATAATGAGAAACAGACAAGAGATGGAGTACTCAGTGATACAGGGGCCGGAGTACAGCAGGAGTGGGGACAGGAGCAATGGGGCATGAAAACAAATAGGAACACATGGCAATACAAAACCACAGACTGATGGCTAGGGGGAAAAACACTCAAAAAGACAGTTCAACTGGAGGTACTGTCACTGACAGACTTTTCAATCTGAAACTCAAACACACTTTATTTTATTTGTGTACAAGGAGAACAGCCCGGCCCCTGTCACCACATTGTTCTGAACTCTGAACAGAGAAATGCCATTTTTATGCAAAACTGAGTTGCAGTAACAGATATTGACCACTGGTAAACCGCTAGATCGATGGCCTTTCACAATACACATTTAGTAATGCAAAAGAAACTGTTCACTGACAATTGATGATATTTTGAAGTTAGTTGAGCAATTGTCCATTAGTTGGTGAGTGTGCCTCACTTACCTCATCTCCGGACCGTGGTGTGCAAAGGAAAGCTCTGTTCTTCAAAGACCTTTCCTGACAGGACTGTTTGCACTCCATCTGCACTCTAATGGGTATAATGTTAACCCTTACCTTACCACAACTTATGTTTCGTTTGTACTTTGGGTGAGATTAAGTGGTTATTTATAGGATACCTGCAGTAATGCAGTATATTAAATGAAAATGTATCTGTTTTTCAGCAAATACAGGCCCCAGCTGGAACAACACAATGACAATTTTTCTCTCTCCACCATTGCTGAAGGATCCCAGGCAAACGTAAGAGCATTATGCAGCACTTGATCACTTCTGTTACCTCATGCTTCCTATGATGGTATTGCATGCCAGGTAATCTCTATGCACCACTTCATCCATCATTATGCACCACTTCATCACTTCTGTTGCATGTGAGGTAACCACTAGCTGTGTGTTTCTAGACGTCTGTAGGGAAAAAATAGACCCTTTTTTAACATGTTTAGAAATTTCAGAACTTTGGGGAAAAAATCTTGCTAAAGCAGTAGGAGATCTTTCTCATAAATGATAATCAGATTGCTGGATACATTAACACAATATTTGGCTGTGTAAACAGGCTTAGTGAAGTGAAAAGACCATTAAGACATGGGACCAGTATTAGGTTATTCAGCCCATTGAGTCTGCTTTGCCATTCTATCATGGCTGACTTATTATCCCTCTCAACCCCATTTGCTGCCTTCTCCCCGTGACTAGTCAAGAACATAACAACCACTGGCAATAATTCCACAGATTCATCACCTTTGCCTAAAGAAATTCATCTTCATCTCTGTTTCTTCTATTCTGAGACTGTGCTTCTGGTCCTTGACTCCTCCACTATAGGAAACTTCCTCTCCACATCCACTCTTATCTACACCTTTCAATGTTCGCTAGGTTTCAATGAGGTCATCCCTTCATTATTCTAAACTCCAGAAAGTACAGGCCAAAACCATCAAACTCTTCCCATAGGTTAACTTTTTCATTCCCGGGATCATTCTGGTAAACCTCCTCTGGACCCTCTCCAATGTCAGCAGATCATTTCTTAGATAAGGGTCCCAAAACTGCTCACCATATTCCAAATGCAACCTTAAGGATGTTTTCATCATTGGCATTTACTTCAGCAATAGACTGATGATAATTAGAACTTCCAAATATGTCCAGTTTTAATGGAAATTAAGACCATAAGACCATATGACATAGGAATAGAATTGGACCATTGAATACGCTCTGTCATTTGATCATGGCTGACTTATTTTTCTTTGCATCCCCATTCTCCTGCCTTCTCCACATATTAATTATTTTTATTTGTTCCAGGGACATGGATATCACTGACATGGTCAGGATTAGTATCTATCACTACATGCCCTAAGATGTTGATGATGGTGAGCCATATTGATACAACTGAAAGGCTTGATTAGTCAGAGGGAAATCTTGGGTGTGGGACCAGACACACATAAATCAGATCAGATAGGGCTGGCTGGCTAAGGTTTTAGCCATCAGCATTATTGTAAGTGACCTCTTTTAGTACAATCTTTCCAAAGGAGCAGAGAAAAGATCAAATTTATATCACAGAAATAAGCCATTCAGTCCATTTATTCATGTAGGGCTCCTTCTGATTTCTGAAAGGAAGTCTGATTTCAACTGTATATAGCCTTGGTAAGACCACACTTGCAAGGATCGATTGCCTTGGAAAGATCACACCTAGACAATTGTATACACTGATGTTTCCTTATCAAAGAAAGAAGGACTTGCCATAAAAAAGGTGCAGTGAAGATTTATTGGACACATTCTGGGGAGGAGTGATTGATTAAACTAGTGCTGCATTCTCCTGCAATCAGAGAACTGAGAGAAGTCCTCATCAAGATGATATTACAGTGATCCAACTGCGAGAGCCATTGTCTTCAAGCTCCAGTAACTCAAGTTCAGTCCTAACCTGTAATGTTGGTGTGCAGTTTGCATGTTCTACCTGTGACCGTGGGGGTTTCCTCCAGGAGCTCCTGTTTCCTCCCACACTCCAAACGTTGCAGGATGATTGGTTAAAATTTCAAAGTGTTGCAGTACATTTATTATCAAAGTATGTATACAGAACACAACCCTGAGATTCATCTACCTGCAGGCAGTCAAGGAACAAAGAAACACCATAGAATCTACAGGGCCCCCAAAATGGTGCAGGAGCCACAGCCACTAAGTCAGTCAGGGCTTGAAATATTTCCCTTCTTTGAAGAGTCCAGGACCAGGAATAGTTTGACCACAAGGAGTGCTCATAGATAGATCCATAGTATCATACCACAGAAGTAGACCCTATAACAGTTCTATCATCTTGGGAATCTATCTGCTCAATCCTTGTTGTAGAACCCTGGTTTTTCTATCCTATTTTAATCAGCAGATTCAATTTTGCCACTCTCAAGTCTGTAGTCACTCTTTTATAATCTATAGTTTTCAGAAGTTACTAACAAAGCTCTCCCCTCTTTGAGTGCCAAGCTTTAGAAGTTTCAGAAAGGACAGGGAGGGAGGCAAAAGAGGAGGGGGTGTGGCACTGTTGATCAGAGATAGTGTCATGGCTGCAGAAAAGGAGGAAATCATGGAGGGATTGTCTACGGAGTCTCTGTGGGTGGAAGTTAGGAACAGGAAAGGGTCAATAACTCCACTGGGTGTTTTTTTATAGACCACCCAAAGGTAACAGGGACATCAAGGAGTAGATAGGGAGACAGATTCTGGAAAGGTGTAATAATAACAGGGTTGTCATGGTGGGAGATTTTAATTTCCCAAAGATCAATAGGCATGTTCCCAAAGTGAGGGGTTTAGATGGGGTGGAGTTTGTTAGGTGTGTTCAGAAAGGTTTCCTGACACAATATGTAGATAAGTCTACAAGAGGAGAGGTTGTACTTGATCTGGTATTGAGAAATGAACCTGGTCAGTGGGAGAGCATTTTGGAGATAGTGATCACAATTCTATCTCCTTTACCATAGCATTAGAGAGGAGTAGGAACAGACAAGTTCAGAAATTGGAGTAAGGGGAAATATCAGGCAGGAAATTGGAAGCATAAATAGGGAACAGATGTTCTCAGGGAAATGCAGAAATGTGGCAAATGTTCAGGAGATATTTGCATGGAGTTCTGCATAGGTAGTTGCAATGAGACGGAAAGGATGGTAGGGTACAGGAACCATGGTGAACAAAGGCTGTTGTAAATCTAGTCAAGAAGAAAAGAAAAGCTTATGAAAGGTTCAAAAAACTAGGTAATGACAGAGATCCAGAAAATTATAAGGTTAGCAGGAAGGAGTTTAAGAAAGAAATTAGGGGAGCCAGAAGGGGCCATGAGAAGGCCTTGGCAGACAGGATTAAGGAAAACCCCAAGGCATTCTACAAGTATGTGAAGTGCAAGTGGATAAGTTATGACAGAGTAGGACCAATCAAGAGTGATAGTGGAAAAGTGTGGATGGAACTAGAGGAGATCGCAGAGGTACTTAATGAGTACTTCAGTACTCACTATGGAAAAGGATCTCGGCGAGTGTACGGATGACTTAGAGTGGACTGAAAAAGCTTGAGCATGTAGATATTAAGAAAGAGGATGTGTTGGAGCTTTTGAAAAGCATCAAGTTGGATAAGTCACCGGGACCGGACGAGATGTACCCCAGGCAACTGTGGGAGGCAAGGGAGGAGATTGCCAAGCCTCTGGTGATGATCTTTGCATCATCAATGGGGACAGGAGAGGTTCCAGAGGATTGGAAGGTTGCAGATGTTGTTCCTTTATTCAAGAAAGGGAGTAGAGATAGCCCAAGAAATTATAGACCAATGAGTCTTACTTCAGTAGTTGGTAAGTTGATGGAGAAAATCATGAGAGGTAGGATTTATGAACATTTGGAGAGGCAAAATATGATTAGGAATAGTCAGCATGGCTTTGTCACGGGCAGGTCGTAACTTACGAGCCTGATTGAATTTTTTGAGGATGTGACTAAACACATCGATGAAGGTAGATGTAGTGTATATGAATTTCAGCAAGGCATTTGATATTGAGAAAGTAGGGAGGCATGGGATCCAAAGGGAGATTGCTTTGTGGATCCAGAACTGGCCTGCCCACAGAGGCAAAGAGTTGTTGTAAATGGGTCATATTCTGCATGGAGGTCGGTGACCAGTGGTATGCCTCAGGGATCTGTTCTGGGACCCCTACTCTTCATGATTTTTATAAATGACCTGGATGAGAAAGTGGAGGGGTGGGTTAGTAAATTTGCTGATGACACAAAGGTTGGGGGTGTTGTGGACAGTGTGGAGGGCAGTCAGAGGTTACAGCTGGACATGTTACAATGAACCAAGGAAGCAAACCCAAGTGCAGAAGTGCAGGACACAGGCACGGAGATTCAGTTTGGATGCTTAAGTGGGCATAAACACCAAACAGGAGGGATCTTGACATGGAGCCTTGACTCAGAGACTTGACACAGAGCCTTACTCAGAGAGACGGAGTCTCTCGTAGGTAAACCTTGAAACTGTAGCTAAACTTAGAACAAACGGGTCTAAGATAACGTAGTTACCTCACAGGAAAAAGACCAACAAACTGGCGACTAGTGGTTGTGAGGCCGGGGTTCTTATACTATAGTTCTAGACGGAAACCAGGTGTGCTGTCATCACAGCAAATTAGAAGTAATTGGGAAATAAATGGTCAAAACTGTGGCACAATCAACAGAAATTAGGAGCAAGATAGGGAATAAACGATCGGGACCATGACAATACCCCACCTCAAAGGGAGCCTCCAGGTGATCCACCAGGCTTGTCCAGATTGTCCTGATGGAAATCCCAGATGAGGAAAGGGTCCAAGATGAAGGATCGGGGAATCCAGGAACGTTCCTCTGGGCTGTATCCCTCCCAATTGACCAGGTATTGGAGGCCCCTGCCTCGGTGGCGCACATCCAATAATCACCGGACAGTGTACGCTGGGTGGTCGTCAATGATCCGGGTGGGTGGAGGGGGTTCAGCAGGAGGGCACAAAGGGCTGACAGATGTTTGCTTCAATTGGGAAATGTGGAATGTAGGATGGATGTGCATAGATTTGGGCAGTTTGAGTCGGACCGCTGAGGGGTTGATAATACTCTCAATCTCGAATAGTCCCAGGAAATGGGGGGCAAGTTTCTTGGGCTCGTTTTTGGGGGGGCATGTCTTTAGAAGAGAGCCAAACCTTCTGCCCAGGCCGATAATCAGGTGCAGGAATCCGATGGCAATCGGCAATCCTTCGCTTGCGGTTGGTTGCGTGGAGCAGGGCCGTGCATGTCTTTCCAGATTTTGCGGCACCAGTGCAGATGGGCCTGAACAGAAGGCACAGCAATGTCATCTTCATGAGCGGAGAACAGAGGGAGTTGGTAACTGAGGGAACATTCAAAGGGCGACATTCCGATGGCGGTGCTGACCAGGGAGTTGTGGGCATACTCTACCCAAGCGAGATGGATAATCCAGGCAGATGGGTTGTTGGTGGTTATGCAGCGCAGTGCTGTTTCCAAATCCTGGTTAGCTCGCTCTGTTTGTCCGTTCATCTGTGGATGAAAGCTGGATGACAGACTTACTGAAGCTCCAAGGGCTTGACAAAAAGATCTCCAGATTTGAGAGATGAATTGGGGGCCCCGATCAGAAATCCCGTGAAGGCGGAAGACGTGATGAACGAGAAGGTCGGCTGTTTTACGAGCTGTAGGGAGTTTGGGAAGGGCTACAAAGTGCACAGCTTTGGAGAAATGGACGACCATGGTGAGTACGGCAGTGTTCACTTGTGAAGGGGGTAGTCCTGTAATGAAATCCAGCGCAATGTGGGACCAAGGGCGGCTGAGGACAGGTAGGGGATGAAGCAATCCAACAGGTGGTTAGTGGGTGGCTTTTCCATGGACACAAACAGAACAGGCAGAGTCAAAGGAATGGGTGTCAGCACCCATGGAGGGCCACCAGAAATGTCTCTTCAGGAGGGACAGTGTCTGATTGATCCCGGGCTGGCAGGTGAAACAAGATGTGTGCCCCACTGGAGAACCTGAAATCGAATGGAATTGGGAACAAAGAGGTGATTGGAGGGTCAGTTTCCTGGGACAGGTTGAGTCCATTGGGCCTCTTTAACTATGGCCTCGATCTCCCAGGTGAGGGCAGCCACCACACAGGATGGTGGAAGGATGCTCTCGGGGTTGGGAAGGCCCTCCTCAGAAATGTATTGATGGGAGAGGGCATCGGGCTTCCCGTTCTTGGACCCCGGACGATAGGTGAGTGTAAATCTGAACCAACCAAAAAATAATGCCCAACAGGCCTGGCAGGAACTCAGGCGTTTGGCGGTTTGGATATATGCGAGGTTCTTGTGATTGGTCCAGTCGATAAACGGATGTTTCGCTCCCTCCAGCCAGTGCCTCTACTCCTCCAAATCAAGTTTGACTGCCAGTAACTCCCAGTTCCCTACATCGTAATTTCATTCAGCGGGGCACAGCCAGCAAGAAAAGAAGGCACAGGGATGAAGTTTTTGGTCAGGGCCTGAATGTTAGGAGAAGACTGCTCCCACCCCAGAGTCAGAGGCGTCGACCTCCAGAATGAATTGATAGAGGGGTCAGGTTGCACCAGGATAGGAACGGAGGTGAAATGCCTCTTCAGCTCCGAGAAGGAAGCGTCCATTTTAGGGTCCCAGTGAACAGGGATCTTAGGAGAGGTGAGTCAAGTAAGGGGTGCTGCCACCCCGCTGTAATCCCTGATGAACTGGCGATAAAAGTTTGCGAACCCCAGAAATCGCTGGAGTTGCTTGAGTGCTGTGGGTGTATGTCACCCCACCACCGCACGGATCTTTTCAGGATCCGCCCTCACTTGCCCAGTCTTGATGATGTATCCTAAGAAACTTACTGAAGGAATGTGAAACTCGCACTTCTCAGCTTTTATGAATAGTTTGTTCTCCCAAAGCCTCTGCAGGACCTGACAGACATGGTGGGTATGTTCCTGAAGACTGTTGGAGAAGATTAAGATGTCATCCAAATAGACAAACGTGAAGCGTTTAATAAAATCTCTAAGGACATCATTTATCAGGGCTTGGAATATGGTGGGGGCATTGGGGAGGTGGAATGGCATGACCACTTATTCAAAGTGACCAAGAGAGGTGTTGAACTCTATTTTCCACTCATCCCCTTCCCTATCCTGACCAGATGATAGGCACTTCGTAGGTCCAACTTGGAGAAGATGGTGACTCCGTGAAGTTGAGAAGGGGTAGTGGATATTTGTTCTTTATGGTTATGCCATTTAGGTCTCAGTAGTCAATGCAGGGATGCAGAGAACTATCTTACTTCCCCACAAAGAAGAAACCTACGCCAACAGGGGAGGATGAGGGTCAGATAGTGCCTGCCGCGAGAGATTCATTAAGCCTCCATTGCTTCCCTTTCTGGCCAGAACAGGTTATACAGCCGACTGGTGGGTAGAGGGGCTCGGGGGAGAAGGTCAATGACACAATCATAAGGGGGTGTGGTGGCAGGGAAACAGCCCGCTGTTTGCTAAACACTTCTCCCAGATTGTGATACTCTGCTGGATAAGTCCGGGGTTTCAGCAGCCAACGAGGTCGTGGTGACTTTCACAGGGGAAAGGGCCGATTGAAAACAAGTGGAGTGACAGAACGGACTCAAGCTGGCTATCTTCCCAGTGGACCAATCAATGTGGGGATTATGGTGGCTTAACCAGGGGTACCCAAGCACAATAGGAGCCTGAGGAGAGGAAATAAGGTTAAATTGTACCTGTTCCCGACGGTTCCCAGAGAAAATAAGAGACAGTGGTGGTGTACCGTGAGTGACTCGGGCCAAAAGTCTACCGTTCAGTGCCCGTGCTTCCAGAAAGGATACTCAACGGCTCTTGAGGAATTCTGGCCCGGGAAGCTATGTCTTCATCCAACAGGTTTCCCTCAGCGCCGGAGTCCACTAGAGCTGACAGAGACAGGGACTGTTGGTTATGACTTGAGGGAGCTTGGATCTGCATCCGGGTTCAAGGGACAGAAGGGAATGTTGTCTGACTCACTAGGGTCCCCCTTTCTATTGGTGAGCCCTCCCTTTTGGCCAAAAGTGGCTGGACTGGCCACAATAGAGACATTCCCCTGATCTCAATCTCCGGAGCTGCTCTGTGGGAGAAAGGCGGTTCCATCCCAGCTGCATTGGTTCCTCTCCCGGGGCGGTGGAAACAGCCGGGCTGGGAGCTATTCCAGGAGCAGGAGGAGATGAGAGGCTTGTGCTGGTGGGAGACAGTACAGGGAGCCGTGGAGTGGCCAAAGGGGGTGGACGACCAGTTCTCTCCCTTTGGCGTTCTCGAAGGTGGTTGTCCAGTCTGGTGGCTAGGAGTACTGTGCTCCTAGTCACCAAACTACAGGAAGGATGTGGAAATTATAGAAAGGGTGCAGAGGAGATTTACAAGGATGTTGCCTGGATTGGGGAGCATGCCTTATGAGAATAGGTTGAGTGAACTCAGCCTTTTCTCCTTGGAGTGAAGGAGGATGAGAGGTGACCTTATGGAGATATATAAGATGATGGGAAGCATTGATTGTGTGGATAGTCAGAGGCTTTTCCCAGGGCTGAAATGGCTGCCACAAGAGGGCACAGGTTTAAGGTGCTTGGAAGCAGGTACAGAGGAGATGTCAGAAGTAAGTTTTTTATGCAGGGAGTGGTGAGTACATGGAATGGGCTGCCAGCAGCGGTGGTGGAGATAGGGTCTTTTAAGAGACTCCTGGAGAGGTACATGGAGCTTAGAAAAATAGAAGGCTTTGAGTAACCCTAGGTAATTTCTAAGATAAGGACATATTCGGCTTAGCTTTGTGGGCTGAAGGGCCGGTATTGTGCTCTAGGTTTTCTATGTTTCTATGTTTCTACTATGCTCAGATGCAGATGATTAAACCTTGAGGATTTTTCATCTTAATTTCTCTTGCTCTATAGGATTAATGTAGAGAGGCACATTTGGTAGCATGAGCAGCTCTTGGCCTCCTCTATGCTAGATTTTCTCATCTTTTTCATGTTCTTTCTATTTTCTGTGTTACAGCTGCACAGCTTAAATCCAACTGCAATTGATCTTTTGAATGTGGTAGCCCGCAGGCTAGTGAACTATTCATGTTGACCTATTTTTGTCCTTTGTTAATGGAACACAATAGTCACTGAATGCTGAGTATTGTTACAACTGGAAGAAATGTTTAAAATATTAAAATAAGAAGGTGTTGATGCCTCGCCTAACAGAGGATTAACAGTAAAAACAGCTGTTAGGAATATTATATTCACATAAAAGATTATCTGATGCCAAAGCTTAATCTCATCCTCCATCACCATATAGAATCATTTGGAAAAGGTCAGTTTCCTTTCTGTGGAATAAACTCTGATTCATTCACTTCCACTGCAATATACAATGAATTAGATTCAAGATTGGTTAAAGTCATTTCTAGTACACAAGTGTAAAGGAGAATGAACTAATTGCTACTCCATATCTGTTGCCGCACAAAAAAACCACAATAAGATAAAGAACATAATAATAAAAAGACACAATAAATGTAAGTACTTAAGATAGCTATATATGTTGACTGATGCAGCTCAATGACATTCGTCTGGTCAGGGAAAGTGAGGAGGTGGTAGAGAGAAGCTATAGGCAAGTAGTCACACCGGGTCCTCGAAATACAGATAAGGGGATAACAGACAGGAGAGGGAAGGGCAGGGGTCAAATACTAGAAAGTACCCCTATGGCTGTCCCCCTCAACAATAAGTATTCCTGTTTGAGTACTGTTGGGGGGGGCGGCGGCCTACCTAGCGGAAGCAACAGTGGGTGTGCCTCTGGCACAGAGTCTGGACTTGTCGCTCAGAAGGGTAGGAAAAGGAAGAGGAAGGCAGCAGTGAGAGGCGACACTATAATTGGGGGGCTAGACAGGTGATTCTGTGGATGCAGGAAAGAAACACAGATGGTAGATTGCATCCCAGGTTCCAGGGTCCAGGATGTTTCTCATCGAGGTGAACAGCCAGAGGTCGTGGTACATATTGGTACCAACAACATAGGTAGGAAGAAGGAGGAGGTCCTGAAAACAGACGACGGGGAGTTAAGAAAGAAGTTGAGAAGCAGGACCGCAAAGGTAGTAATCTCAGGATTGCAGCTTATGCCACACGACAGTGAGAATAGGAACAGAGTGAGGTGGAGGATAAATGTGGCTGAGGGATTGGAGCAGGGGGCAGGGATTCAGATTTCTGGATCATTGGGAACCCTTTTGGGGCAGGAGTGACCTTTACAAAAAAGACTGGTTGCACTTGAATCCGAGGGGGACCAATATCCTGGCAGAGAGGTTTGTTTAAGCTATTGAGGAGAGTTTAAACCAGAATTGCTGGTGGGTGGGAACCGAACTGAAGAGATGCAGGAAGGGGTGGTTGGCTCACAAACAGAAAAAAGCTTTTAGACAGTGTGAGAAGGAGGATAGACAGGTGATTGAGAAGGGACGCGCTCAGACCAATGGTTTGAGATGTGTCTATTTCAATGAAAGTAGGGGAGAATAGGTGAGATTCAAATGAGAGGACATGATTTGAGAGTTAGGGGGCAAAAGTTTAAGGGAAACACGAGGGGGTATTTCTTTACTCAGAGAGTGATAGCTGTGTGGAATGAGCTTCCTGTAGAAGTAGTAGAGGCCAGTTCAGTTGTGTCATTTAAGGTAAAATTGGATAGGTATATGGACAGGAAAGGAGTGGAGGGTTATGGGCTGAGTGTGGGTAGGTGGGACTAGGTGAGATTAAGAGTTCGGCATGGACTAGGAGGGCCTGTTTCCGTGCTGTGATTGTTATATGATAATAGTTAAGTTAAAGGAGTATTATGAAAAAAGCAGATGAGCTTAGAGCCATGGATCAGTACTTGGAGCTATGACATTGTGGCCATTACAGAGACTTGGATGGTTCAGGGGCAAGGAATGGTTACTTAGAGCGCCGGGCTTTAGATCTTTCAGAGAGGACAGGGAGGGAGGCAAAAGAGGTGGGGCGTGGCACTGTTGATCAGAGATAGTGTCACGGCTGCGGAAAAAGAGGAAGTCATGGAGGATTTGTCTACGGAGTCTCTGTGGGTGGAAATTAGAAACAGGAAGGGTCAATAACTCTACTAAATGTTTTTTATAGACCACCCAATAGTAACAGGGATATCAAAGTGCAGATAGGGAGACAGATTCTGGAAAGGTATATAAATACAGGGTTGTAGTAGTGGGAGATTTTAATTTCCCAAATATTAATTGGCATCTCCCTAGAGCAACGGGTTTAGATGGGATGGAGTTTGTTAGGTGTGTTCAGGAAGGTTCCTTGACACAATATAGACAATAGACAATAGGTGCAGAAGTAGAACATTCGGCCCTTCGAGCCTGCACCGCCATTCTGAGATCATGGCTGATCATCTACTATCAATACCCGGTTCCTGCCTTGTCCCCATATCCGTTGATTCCCCTATCCATAAGATACCTATCTTGCTCCTTCTTGAAAGTATCCAGAGAGTTGGCCTCCACTGCCTTCCGAGGCAGTGCATTCCAGACCCCCACAACTCTCTGGGAGAAGAAGTTTTCCTTAACTCTGTCCTAAATGACCTACCCCTTATTCTCAAACCATGCCCTCTGGTACTGGACTCTCCCAGCATCTGGAACATATTTCCTGCCTCATTCTTGTCCAATCCCTTAATAATCTTATATGTTGCAATCAGATCCCCTCTCAATCTCCTTAATTCCAACGTGTACAAGCCCAGTCTCTAACCTCTCTGCGTACGACAGTCCGGAGATCCCAGGAATTAACCTCGTGAACCTACACTGCACTTCCTCTATAGCCAAGATGTCCTTCCTTAACCCTGGAGACCAAAACTGTACACAATACTCCAGGTGTGGTCTCACCAGGGCTCTGTACAAATGCAAGAGGATTTCCTTGTTCTTGTACTCAATTCCTTTTGTAATAAAGGCCAACATTCCATTAGCCTTCTTCACTGCCTGCTGCACTTGCTCATTCACCTTCAGTGACTGATGAACAAGTACTCCTAGATCTCTTTGTATTTCTCCCTTACCTAACTCTACACCGTTCAGATAATAATCTGCCTTCCTGTTCTTACTCCCAAAGTGGATAACCTCACACTTATTCACATTAAACGTCATCTGCCAAGTATCTGCCCACTCACTCAGCCTATCCAAGTCACCCTGAATTCTCCTAACATCCTCATCACATATCACACTGCCATCCAGCTTAGTATCATCAGCAAACTTGCTGATGTTATTCTCAATGCCTTCATCTAAATCGTTTATGTAAATCATAAACAGCTGTGGTCCCAATACCGAGCCCTGTGGCACCCCACTAGTCACCACCTGCCATTCTGAGAAACACCCATTCACCGTTACCCTTTGCTTTCTATCTGCCAACCAGTTTTCTATCCATGTCAATATCTTCCCCCCAATGCCATGAGCTCTGATTTTACCCACCAATCTCCTATGTGGGACCTTATCAAATGCCTTCTGAAAATTGAGGTACACTACATCCACTGGATCTCCGTTGTCTAACTTCCTGGTTACATCCTCGAAAAACTCCAATAGATTAGTCAAGCATGACTTGTCCTTGGTAAATCCATGCTGGCTCCGCCCAATCCTATCACTGCTATCTAGATATGCCACTATTTCATCTTTAATAATGAACTCTAGCATCTTCCCCACTACTGATGTTAGGCTGACAGGACGATAGTTCTCTGTTTTCTCCCTCCCTCCTTTCTTAAAAAGTGGGATAACATTAGCCATTCTCCAATCCTCAGGAACTGAGCCTGAATCTAAGGAACATTGGAAAATGATTACCAATGCATCCGCAATTTCCAGGGCCACCTCCTTTAGTACCCTAGGATGCAGACCATCTGGACTTGGGGATTTGTCAGCCTTCAGTCCCATCAGTCTACTCATCACCGTTTCCTTCCTAATGTCAATCTGTTTCATTTCCTCTGTTACTCTATGTCCTTGGCCCATCCATATATCTGGGAGATTACTTGTGTCTTCCCTAGTGAAGACAGATCTAAAGTACTTATTAAATTCTTCTGCCATTTCTCTGTTTCCCATAACAATTCCACCCAATTCATTCTTCAAGGGCCCAACATTGTTCATAACTATCTTCTTTCTCTTCACATACCTAAAAAAGCTTTTGCTATCCTCCTTTATATTCCTGGCTAGCTTGCGTTTGTACCTCTTTTTTTCTCCCCGTATTGCCTTTTTAGTTAAGTTCTGTTGTTCCTTAAAAACTTCCCAATCATCTGTCCTCCCACTCACCTTAGCTCTGTCATACTTCCTTTTTTTTAATGCTATGCAATCTCTGACTTCCTTTGTCAACCACTGTGGCCCCTTTCCCCCCTTTGAATCCTTCTTTTTCCGGGGGATGAACTGATTTTGCACCTTGTGCATTATTCCCAAGAATACCTGCCATTGCTGTTCCACTGTCTTTTCTGCTGGGATATCCGTCCAGTTAACTTTGGCCAGCTCCTCCCTCATGGCTCCATAGTCTCCCCTGTTCAACTGCAACACTGACACCTCCGATCTGCCCTTATCCTTCTCAAATTGCAGATAAAAACTTATCATATTATCAAATTGCAGATAAAAACTTATCATATTAATCATATAGGACCCTGGTCAGACCCCACTTGGAGTACTGTGCTCAGTTCCGGTCGCCTCACTACAGGAAGGATGTGGAAACTATAGAAAGGGTGCAAAGGAGATTTACAAGGCTGTTGCCTGGATTGGGGAGCATGCTTTATGAGAATAGGTTGTGTGAACTCAGCCTTTTCTCCTTGGAATGACGGAAGATGAGGGGTGACTTGAAAGAGCTGTATAAGATGATGAGAGACATTGATCATGTGGATAATCAGAGGCTTTTCCCAGGGCTGAAATGGCTTGCATGAGAGGGCACAGTTTTAAGGTGCTTGGAAGGAGGTACAAAGGAGATGTCAGGGGTAAGTTTTTACGCAGAGAATGGTGAGTGCGTTGAATGGCCTGCCAGCGACAGTGGTAGAGGTGGGTATGATAGGGTCTTTTAAGAGACTCTTGGATAGGTACATGGAGCTTAGAAATATAGAGGGCTACGGGTAACCCTAGTTAATTTCTAAAGTAAGTACATATTCAGCACTGCATTGTGGGCTAAAGAGCATATACTGTGCTGTTGGTTTTCTATGTTTCTATTATGTCCATAAAGTGATGCTGGGCACAGGAGAGTCTGTACATTAGGTGAATCACAAGAAATGATTAAGTAGTGGTAGTCGGGGTATGGAGCAGTGGCTTAGGACAGGATTTACAAGCATTTGGGTCAGTCTTATTCAGGATAGCATGGCTTGTGTGAGGCAGGTTGTGCCTCACAAGTCTTATTGAGCTCTTTGAAAAGCTGATGAAGGCAGTACAGTGGATATTGGTTAATCGAGACACATCGGAACC
This sequence comes from Hemitrygon akajei, assembly GCF_048418815.1. NCBI lineage: Eukaryota > Metazoa > Chordata > Chondrichthyes > Myliobatiformes > Dasyatidae > Hemitrygon > Hemitrygon akajei. The sequence continues at coordinate 1,449,533 of NC_133124.1, forward strand.
AATGTATTTTGGCTCAATTATGTGGCTGCCCAATTAGGTGAAATTTCATGGAAATAAAAAAGACAAATTATGTATGTAAATGAAATACAGAACAAATTAGAACCCTACCAATACTACTACAGTACTATAAAACTGTTTATTAGTTCTTAGTAAGTGTCTATGGAACCCGAGGAAATAGCAGAGGTAATTAATGAATACTTTACTTCAGTATTCACTATGGAAAAGGATCTTGGAGATTGTAGTGATGACTTGCAGCAGACTGTAAAGCTAAGCATGTAGATATTAAGAAAGAGGATGTGCTGGAGCTTTTGGAAAGCATCAAGCTGGAAAAGTCACTAGGACTGGATGAGATGTACCCCAGGCTACTGTGGGAGGCAAGGGAGGAGATTACTGAGCCTCTGGCGATGATCTTTGCATCATTAAAGGGGACTCGTGAGGTTCCAGAGAATTGGAGGATTGTGGATGGTGTTCCTTTATTCAAGAAAGGGAGTAGAGATAGCCCAGGAAATTATAGACCAGAGAGTCTTACCTCAGTGGTTGGTAAGTTGATGGAGAAGATCCTGAGAGGCAGGATTTATGAACATTTGGAGATGTATAATATGATTAGTAATAGTCAGCAAAGTAAGCAGCTTTGTCAAGGGTAGGTCCTGCCTTACGAGCCTGGTTGAATTTTTTGAGGACGTGACTAAACACATTGATGAAGGAAGAGCAGTAGATGTAGAATATATGGATTTCAGCAAGGCATTTGATAAGGTACCCCATGCAAGGCTTATTGAAAAAGTAAGGAGGCATGGGATCCAAGGGGATATTGCCTTCTGTGGGCAAGCCAGTTCTGGATCCACAGAGCAAAGGGTGGTTGTAGACGGGTCATATTCGGCCTGGAGGTCGGTCACCAGTGGAGTGTCTCAGGGTTCTGTTCTGGGACCCTTACTCTTTGTGATGTTTATCAATGACCTGGATAAGGAGGTGCAGAGATGGGTTAGTAAGTTTGCTGATGACACAAAGGTTGGAGGTGTTGTGGATAGTGTGGAGGGCTGTCAGAGGTTATAGCAGGACATTGATAGGATGAAAAACTGGGCCGAGAAGTGGAAGATGGAGTTCAACCCAGATAAGTGTGAAGTGGTTCATTTTGGTAGGTCAAATATGATGGCAGAATATAGTATTAAAGATAAAATTCTTGGCAGTGTGGAGGATTAGAGGGATCTTGGGGACCAAGTACATAGGATGCTCAAAGCAGCTGCGCAGGTTTACTCTGTGGTTAAGAAGGCGTACGATGTATTGGCCTTCATCAATCATGGAATTGAATTTAGGGGCCGAGAGGTAACGTTGCAGCTATATAGAACCCTGGTCAGGCCCCACTTGGAGTACTGTGCTCAGTTCTGGTCGTCCCACTACAGGAAGGATGTGGAAGCCATAGAAAGGGTGCAGAGATTTACAAGGATGTTGCCTGGATTGGGGAGCATGCCTTATCAAGTCAAGTCAAGTCACTTTTTATTGTCACTTCGACCTTAACAGCTGGTACAGTACACAGTAAAAACAAGACAACATTTTTCAGGACTATGGTGCTACATGAAACATTACAAAAACTGCACTGAACTACGTAAAAACAACACAGGAAAAAACAGAGAAAATTATGAGTATAGGCTGAGTGAACTCTGTCTTTTCCCCTTGGAGTGACAGAGGATGAGAGGTGACCTGATAGAGGTGTACAAGATGATGAGAGGCACTGATCGTGTGGATAGTCAGAGGCTTTCTCCCAGGGCTGAAATGGTTGCCACAAGAGGACACAGGTTTAAGATGCTGGGGAGTAGTTACAGAGGAGATGTCAGGGGTAAGTTTTTTACTCAGAGAGTGGTGAGTGAGTGGAATGGGCTGCTGGCAACAGTGGTGGAGGCGGATATGATAGAGTATTTTAAGAGATTTTTGGATAGGTACATGGAGCTTAGAAGAATAAAGAGCTATGGGTAAGCCTAGTAATTTCTAAGGTAGGGACGTGTTCAGCACAACTTTGAGGGCCGAAGGTCCTGTATTGTGCTGTAGGTTTTCTATGTTTCTAACTGCACTGCTCCAAAGAGTTCTATATGAAATCATTCTTATCGTCAGCCATTAGACTCTATAATAAACCAGCCTGTTGCTGGAGAAGTGATGACCCCCCCTCCTGTTAGACCATTTGAGGGAACTTATTTTTTTTATTCTTTCTTACTTCTCTTCCAATATTTGTATGTCTGTGCACTTGTAATGCTACTGTGACACTAATTTCTTTGAGAGAAATAATCTAGCTATCTATACAATTTCCATAGACATGTCACATAATGCTGAAGAGGTTTTGTGTGATAAACTAAAAAACAACAGTTTTTCTATCCAGGTTGATGAGTTAACAGTTTTCACCAATAAATGTTATGTTGTAACATTTGTAAGATATGTAAATGATGATCAAATTCAAGAAAATTCTTTTGCAAAGAGCTGCCCAAAACAAGCAAAGGCCATGATATTCAATGTTTTGTCTTCATATCTGGAAACAAAAGGTCTGTCTTAGAAGAACTGTGTTGCCATCTGTACTGATGGTGCCCCATCAATGGATGCCTCCATGAGAGGTTTTCATTTTTCTTGTAAAAAAGAAAATCCTGATGTTGTCACAACACATTGCTTTCTTCATAGAGAAGTACTGATGTCAAAAATTCTTGGAGATGAAATGAAAAAAGTTCTGGATGATGCTACAAAAATGGTTAAATTTATTAAACAAGGACTAGTTCACTTGAGAATGTTTAAACAACTGTGTGAAAACCTGGACAAGGAGCACACCAAACTCCTGATACATACAGAAAGATAGTGGCTTAACAAAGGAAGCATTCTCAACAGGATTCTTGAACTGAAAGGTGACTTGCAGTACTTTCAAGAAAATAGTAGGCCAGATTTTGCTGAGTGATTGAAGATGAAGAATGGCTGCAGAAACTAGCTGATGCAGTGAGTGGCTGGAGCAGACCCAAGTGCAGGACACAGGCATGGAGATCACGTTAGGATTCTTACGCTGATTTGAACATCGCACAGCAAACAGGAGGGATCTTGACACAGAGACGGACTTGGACTTGACTTGGACTCGGAGCCTGGACTTGGATTTGACTTGGACTTGGAGCTGGGACTCGGAACTTAGACACGGAACCGGGACTCAGAACTGGAACACGGAGCCGGGACTTGGAACTTGGACACGGAGCCGGGACTCGGAACTTGGACAAGGAACATGCATTGCCGCACTAGCTCAGGTGACGGTCCAGCCCTGAGTCGATGTAAGCTGGAGTTTTATGCTGCCGGTTCAAATGAGGATCAGGTGCCCTAATCAAGGAGCCCGGTGGAACACGGGGAAAAGGAAATTAACTGAAATGAGGAATCAACAGACCGAACCATGACACTGGCCTACTTAGTATATATTTTTCATCATATGAAGCGGATGAACAAGTCTCTGCAAGGCCCTGTAGGAAATGATTTGACTTCAAGAGTCAAGATTCTTAGATTTAAAAGGAAACCATCTATGGAAAAATAATATTGCAAAGGAAATCTTGAAATGTTTCCATTGCTGCTTGGGCTTGGGAGTGAGGAAAGTCATGAATCTTATTAAAAACCACCTGGAAGAACTGCAGAACAAAACTGAACAGTATTTTTCCTCCCATTCAACATAAGTGTGTGACTTTTCTCTGAATCTTTTGCTCTGCCTGAGAGTTTGACTTTGAGAGAAGAGGAAGAACTTTGTGAGCTGCAGCCTGATCGTGCACTCAAGATGAGATTTACTGGCTTACCCCTGGACAAGTTCTGGATTTCTGTGAAAGAAGCGTATTCTGTCATTCATAGAAAGGCAATCAACATTTTGCTGCAGTTTTCAACTTCTTACAAGCGTGAGCAAGCTTTTTCTTATTTAACAAACATCTAGAACAAGGATAGAAATCATCTTATTTCAGTTGAAGGTGAAATCCATCCACACTTATCTCAAGTCTGACCCAGAAATGAATATGTGTGCAGCAAAGAACAGGCACAGATTTCACATGCTATGGCTATATTTGAGCCTGATCATGTCACTTAGTAAGAAAATACTTTCTCCAGTCTTGTATAAAATTCTGTCTTAGGGTATATTTTTATTCATATTAATTGGCTTATGGTTTATAATAACTTTACTGTTCAACATTGTCAGTAATGGTAGTTTGCCTCCCAGGTGCCTGGGTATGGGATGTTTCAGATCACGACCAAGATATCCTGCAGTGGGAGGGAGAACAGCCAGATGTTGTGGTACATATTGGTATCAATCACATAGGTAGGAAAAGGGAAGAGGTCCTAAAACAAGATGACAGGCAGTTAGGAAGGAAGTTGAGAAGCAGGACCGCAAATGTAGTAACCTCGGGATTACTGCCTGTGCCACACAACAGTGAGAATAGGAATAGAATGAGGTGGAGGATAAATGTGTGGCTGAGGGATTGGAGCAGGGGGCAGGGATTCAGATTTCTGGATCATTGGGACCTCTTTTGGGACAGGTGTGACCTGCACAAAAAGGACGGGTTGCACTTGAATCCCAGGGGAACCAATATCCTGACGGGGAGGTTTGCTTAGGCTACTGGAGAGAGCTTAAACCAGAACTGTTGGTGGGTGGGAACTGATCTGAAGAGACTGGAGAAGAGGAGGTTGCCTCACAAATGGAGAAAGTTTGGAGACAGTGTGAGAGGGAGGATAGGCAAATGATAGAGAAGGGATGCGCTCAGACCGAAGGTTTGAGATGCGTCTATTTTAATGCAAGGAGTGTTGTGAACAAAGCAGATGAGCTTAGAGCGTGGATCAGTACTTGTAGATATGATATGGTGGCCATGACAGAGACTTGGATGACTCAGGGACAGGAATCGTTACTTCAAGCGCCGGGTTTTAGATGTTTCAGAAAGGACAGGGAGGGAGGCAAAAGAGGTGGGGGAGTGACACTGTTGATCAGAGATAGTGTCATGGCTGCAGAAAAGGAGGAAGTCATGGAGGGATTGTCTACAAAGACTCTGTGGGCGGAGGTTAGGAACAGGAAGGGGTCAATAACTTTACAGGGTGTTTTTTATAGGCTGTCCAATAGTAACACAGATATCGAGGAGCAGATAGGGAGACAGATCCTGGAAAGGTGTAATAATAACAGAGTTGTCGTGATGGGAGATGTTAACTTCCCAATTATCGATTGGCATCTCCCTACAGCAAGGGGTTTAGATGGGGTGAAGTTTGTTAGGTGTGTTCAGGAAGGTTTCTTGACACAATATGTAGATAAGCCTACAAGAGGAGAGACTATACTTGATTTGGTATTGGCAAATGAACCTGGTCAGGTGTCAGATCTCTCAGTGGGAGAGCATTTTGGAGATAGTGATCATAATTCTATCTCCTTTACAATAGCATTGGAGAGAATTAGAAACAGACAAGTTAGAAAAGTGTTTAATTGGAGTAAGGGGAATTATGAGGCAATCAGGCAGGAAATTGGAAGCTTAAATTGGAAACAGATGTTCTCAGGGAAAAGTACGGAAGAAATGTGGCAAATGTTCAGGGGATATTTGTGTGGAGTTCTGCAGAGGTATGTTCCATTGAGACAGGGAAGTTATGGTAGGGTACAGGAACCATGGTGTACAAAGGCCATAATAAACCTAGTCAAGGAAAAAAAGCTTATAAAAGGTTCAGAGAGGTAGGTAATGTTAGAGATCTAGAAGTTTATAAGGCTAATAGGAAGTAGCTTAAGAAGGAAATTAGGAGAGCCAGAAGGGGCCATGAGAAGGCCTTGGTGGCAGGATTAAGGAAAACCCCAAGGTATTATATAAGTATGTGAAGATCAAGAAGATAAGATGTGAAAGAATAGGACCTATCAGGTGTGGAGGGCTGTCAGAGGTTACAGTGGGACATTGATAGGACTGAGAAGTGGCAGACGAAGTTCAACCCAGATAAGTATGAGGTGGTTCATTTTGGTAGGTCAAATATGATGGCAGAATATAGTATTAATGGTAAGACTCTTGGCAGTGTGGAGGATCAGAGGGATCTTGGGGTCCGAGTCCATAGGATGCTCAAAGCAGCTGCACAGGTTGACTCTGTGGTTAAGAAGGCGTATGGTGTATTAACCTTCATCAACCGTGGAATTGAATTTAGGAGCCAAGAAGTAATGTTGCAGCTATATAGGACCCTGGTCAGACCCCACATGGAGGACTGTGCTCAGTTCTGGTCGCCTCACTACAGGAAGGATGTGGAAGCCATAGAAAGAGATTTACAGGGATATTGCCTGGATTGGGGAGCATGCCTTATGAGAATAGGTTGAGTGAACTCAACCTTTTCTCCGTGGAGCGACAGAGGATGAGAGGTGACCTGATAGAGGTGTACAAGATGCTGAAGATCGTGTGGATAGTCAATGGCTTTTTCCGAGGGCTGAAATGGTTACCACAAAAGGACACAGGTTTAAGGTGCTGGGGAGTAGGTACAGAGGAGATGTCAGAGCTCAGAGGGTGGTGAGTTATTGGTGTTACGAACCCCGTAACTGGGTCACTTACCAGCAAAGATAGAGAGGTCCGTTGAAGTCTGATGGTACTATTTTTAACAGTATTTATTGATAAAAATACACAAAAATAATATCAATGCAAACATACAGATAATATACGTCATCAATACTAAATCTAAAAGTGCGGATATAATAATAATCAATAAGAAATAGCTCTATCGTTGTCTAGGGGATAATGTATTGTCCGATGGAAATATATAGAAGTCACTCAGTTCATGCAGGCTGCAGCCTTTGGTTGGAGTCAAGAGAGAGATTTTTAGAACTTGCCGGCTTTTCCTTTTATGATTTCGATCCTTCCAGAGTTCCGTTGGTGTTGGCTTCTCCTTTAGCTAAAGCCATTCTTCCGTGGTAAGGCCCCAATCCCAGGCAAAGGGTAAGGACGCACGCGAGCCCCCCACCGGCTGTCGCTATTAAACGCTGTCACAGGATTTCTAGCTTCTCTCCTGGTGCGTCTGAAGGGATTGTTCCCCAGACCCTCTTTTATCCTTACTCACGGGGTCTCAGATGTCAATCAGGTTGGGATGATGCAATCCCTCAACCAGCCCACTCAGGTCACCCCCTGAGGGCTTCAATGAATAGTACAGTACTCAATACACAATTCCATCTCCAAGAGACAATGGCTGTTATCCGTGGCTTTGTATCACTGAGGCCAGGACACATTCCAAACCCTGTGTATTCTGGACGTCTCTCTCTCATTTCCTGGGTCCCAGACCCGAATTAATAGCGATCTTGCGATTCTCGAAAAGGAGGGGGCTACTTTGTACCCTTTGGCCCCTCAGAGTTGTGGCACATTTGTAACACCCCCTTCCTTCAAAGCGTTTTTACCATCGGTAAAAACGAATTAATACAGAGTCTTACAGGAGTTTAGAATCTAACACAATACAAAAAAGTTTTTTTTCTACAGAGTAATACAGTTATACATTCCATTCAGCATCTACACAGTTAACGATTACATTGTCACTTCCTTTAATATCTTAACATCTTGTACCTTAATAAAGTCTTGTAGCATCAGACTCCAATTTGCTAACCACCTATTTTTATTCCTTTTCTTCAGCAAACAAAAACTAAAGAGTTGTGATCTTAGCTTACATGTATACTACAAAAGTTCATGCAAATACTAATCTTTATTTTACTTTCAAACTGAACAGTCAAACTTCATGGGGGTTGTCTTTATTATTCACATGCTTTGTTAAAATCCCTTAAAACCGGATCCTGCTATTTAAAATGGCAGCCCGTCAACCCTTGCCCCTTTTCCAGGTAACTCCCACGTGGTGAGCTTGTGCACCATGGCGAAATAGGCTTTCGCCCGCTCCTTTCATAGGAGTTACTTTATCAACAATGTGTTCCAAACTTAGATCATTTTCTGAATTTCCACACAATTCTTTAAGTTTAAGCAAGTTGCTAGTTTTCTCTTCAGGACCCTTCAGGCTATTAGTTTTCAGTTTAAACTCTTTGTTCAAACAGCATTTCGAATTCTGCTTTTTCACACCACACTCTTGAATAACAATAGTGTGTGGGGCACCTTTACATTCCAACTCAACCTGTAATTGATTCGCAGGCAACGTGTTACCAAGCCATTGTCTCTGTAGCCTGGTTGCTGCTTCTGACATCAATCCAGACTTTAAAATTTCTTCATTCAATTTAGGAACTACACTTTTCCCTTTTCCTTCAATAATAATATTCACCTCACCACCTTTTATCACCTCACTAACTTTTAACGCACCTTTGAGCACAAACAACTGGGAATTCTCACTTCCCACTATTACCAAGGTTAACCTTTTCTTCACTGAACCAAGTCCATCTGACCCACAAGGACTGCATTCCTTTTCAACTGAAGCAAATACCTCAGACTTTTTCTGAGCTCCATTACTAGGTTCAGTACCACGTGCATCCACATCTTGGACACACTCAAATGGGACATTTGCCTCTTCCAGGCTTTCAATACCTGTACCCTTTTCAAATTCTAAATTCCCCTGATCCTCCCAGCTACTCTCTGGGCAACTCCCTTCCAGAGTAAACTCAACCCCGCGGGCTGAAACAACCTCATCTGCCAACCCAGCAGACTTCTTCAAGGTAATGGCATCCTTTTCATCTAGGACTGCCCTCATTTGATTATCGGGAACACCTTTAGAATTTTCAACTTCTTCAAACAGTTCTGCCAAACCAGACAGATCATCCATGTCCAACCCTGGACCTTTTAACAGCCTTATCTGTTTCTCATCTTTACTTCGTGCCTCTAGAACTTTTCTCCTGGCTAAGGGAAGGACTACCTCCTCTCCCTTACTCTCTTTCACTTTACTACTCTCCATTTTACCACCCTCTAAACCCTCTTGGTACAGGGTCGGTAAAAATGTCTCGGCCAAATCGATACTGGCCGGATTTAAACTGGTCTCTTTCTCAGCTGCCTTTCTCGACATGCTGCGAGTGGTCGCGCATGCGGGATAGATCTTGGAATCTAGGGGCGGGACCTCAACACTCACAGGCTGCTCGTCAGCTTCATTGCTGACCAAACCTTACAACCGGCTAAATTGTTACCAAGAAGGACGTCCACGTCAGTTCTCGGGAATTCTGATCACACCCCTATTTCAACTGGTCCAGATACCAGATCACAATTTATAATGATCCTATGCAAGGGCACCACTTCTGTCCCTTTTCCTATTCCTCTCAAAGCTACCATTCCCGTCTTGCGACCAAAATCCAGTACCTTACTGCTAATCAATGACAGTTCAGCTCCCGTGACTCTCCAGATCCGCACTGGAACTGGTGTGTCTCCCTCTCTCACAGATACGGTTCCTTTTGACATACATTGCTCAGACCCTTCTCGTACTCTGTATACCTGGGGCTCTTTCGTCGATTTACTGATTACCACAGCATATCCTATAGGGACTGCTGCTTTCCATTTTCCTGTCTCCTTCCTCAGAGCAAGGCACCTAGATGCAATATGACCCACCTTTCCACAATTAAAACAGGTCAAGCCAGGACCTCTCCTGCCGTCTTGCCTCTCCTCCTCAATCTTACCACTAGCTCCCAGCGGGAACTCTGCCTCGGCTGGCGGGCTTTCTCTACCATTCCCACGGTCTCTCTGGTAACTTTTATTCAAGGTAAACTTTGTCTTGTGGGTTAGGGCATATTCATCTGCGAACCTAGCAAATTCGGAGATGGACTTATTTGGCTTCTCATTCAAATACATCCGGATATCATCCGAAACACAACCTTTAAATTCCTCAATCAGAATTAACTTCCTGAGATGCCAAAAATCTTCTTCTACTATTTCTGCTGCACACCAGCGATCCAAGAGCACACCCTTCTCATAGGCAAACTTGGTATACGTCTGATTCCACCCTTTCTTTAAATTTCTGAACTTTTGTCTATACGCTTCAGGTTCCAATTCATAGGTCCGAAAAATGGCCTCCTTTACTTTTTCAAAATTCTCCGACTCTTCCTCCTCCATGGACAATGCCGCATATGCCCGTTGTGCCTTCCCTTTTAACACACTTTGTAACAACGCCACCCACTGCTCTTTGGGCCACTTCTGATTCACTGCCACCTTTTCAAAATGCAAGAAATAACTATCAACATCCGTTTCCTCGAACGGAGGTACTAACCTAAACTCCCGACTAACATCAAACCGCTCCTCTCGGTCTGTCCCTTGAGCTCTTCACTCTTGCCTTAACGTCTCCATATCCAAGTCATGTTGCCTCTGTTTCTCTGCCTCCCTCTCCTTCTCGGCTCTTTCTCTCTCCTTTTCAGCTGCTTCCAGCTGTTTTAACTGCATTTCATGCTCCCTTTGTTTCTCAGCTCTTTCCTGCTCTCTCTTCACCTCCAACTCCTTTAGCTGGAGCTCATGGAGCTGGAGCTCCTTTAGCTCTTCCTCTGTTCCCCGTCCAGCCTCAATTTCTCCAACTCTAACTGAGCCGTCCCACTAGCTGGTACCTTTTCAGGGATATTTTCCAATACCTCAGCAGAAAACACATTCTTCACAATATAATACTGAGTTATGGCCCTCTGCACCTCCGGCTTTTTCATTGACAACCTCACCTCTGCGAGGTTTAGTCATTTCGCATCATTTATCAAGTTTGACTTTGTGGCCGCCTCTAGCACCTCCAGAGTCGGGTTTTCTATAAATTCATCCACGTCCATCTTTGCTGGTTTCCCGTCTGGCTACCCGCGTAACCAGATCCAAGTTTGGACTTACAAGCCCGATTCACTGGCCCTCCAATTTGGTATCAAATCCCAGACGAGCCCCCAAGTTGTTACGAACCCCATAACTGGGTCACTTACCAGCAAAGATAGAGAGGTCCATTGAAGTCTGATGGTCCTATTTTTAACAGTATTTACTGATAAAAATACACAAAAATAATATCAGTGCAAACATACAGATAATATACGTCATCAATACTAAATCTAAAAGTGCGGGTATAATAATAATCAATAAGGAATAGCTCTATCGTTGTCTAGGGGATAACGTATTGTCCGATGGAAATATAAAAGTCACTCAGTTCATGCAGGCTGCAGCCTTTGGTTGGAGTCAAGAGAGAGATTTTTAGAACTTGCTGGCTTTTCCTTTTATGATTTCGATCCTTCCAGAGTTCTGTTGGTGTTGGTTTCTCCTTTAGCTAAAGCCATTCTTCCGTGGTAAGGCCCCAATCCCAGGCAAAGGGAAAGGACGCACGCAAGCCCCTCACTGGCTGTCGCTATTAAACGCTGTCACGGGATTTCTCGCGTCTCTCCTGGTGCATCTGAAGGGGTTGTTCCCCAGACCCTCTTTTATCCTTACTCACGGGGTCTCAGATGTCAATCAGGTTGGGATGATGCAATCCCTCAACCAGCCCACTCAGGTCACCCCCTGAGGGCTTCAATGAATAGTACAGTACTCAATACACAATTCCATCTCCAAGAGACATTGGCCGTTATCCGTGGCTTTGTATCGCTGAGGCCAGGACACATTCCAAACCCTGTGTATTCTGGATGTCTCTCTCTCATTTCCTGGGTACCAGACCCGAATTAATAGCGATCTTGCGATTCTCGAAAAGGAAGGGGCTACTTTGTACCCTTCGGCCCCTCAGAGTTGTGGCACATTCGTAACAGTGGAATGGGCTGCCGACAACGGTGGTAGAGGTGGATACAATAGCGTCTTTTAAGAGACTTTTGAATAGGTACATGGAGCTCAGAAAAATAGAGGGCTATGGGTAAGTCTAGTAATTTCTAAAGTAGGGCATGTTCGGCACAACTTTGTGGGCCGAAGGGCCTGTATTGCGCTGTCGGTTTTCTATTTTTCTATGTTAAATGTTCATGTTGTAAATAGCATTTATTAAAATTAATTTACAACCTTTATTTATTTATATTAAATCTACAGAGCCTATCTTCAGAAAAATTAAATCCCATTTTGGCTTAAGCCATGTATCTAACAGAATTTTATTATATTTTCCTTACGAGTTTTTAAAATTTATTAAAGGGAATGAAAGATTAATTTCAAAAAAGGTAAGCTAAGCTTAACTATCTTTTTTCAAGAAAAGCCAGTTAAAGTTCATTCTCCACTCAAAAGAGCTTTGACAATTATTTTTGGATTATTATATCTACAAGTTACTGATCACGCTCTCATACCTTGAGGTGTAGATATAATATTTTTAAGCAGGGGTTCCCTGAGACCTGAAAATGATTTCAAGGGTTCCTGCAGGGCAAAAATGCTTAGTAGATACCTCATTCTCAGCATACAAGACGTGGCAGTGAGAATGTGCTCAATTCCCAGAAACAGTTAAATAGTTTTATTTTCCTCTTCCCTGACTTGTTTCTTTTTTGTTTTTGAACCAATTATATCTCCAGGACGACGTGAACGGACAAAATAAAATCCACGAGTCATTAAAAACTTGCCCAAAAGACGACGACTCGTTCAACGTGCAAAACAACTGGACGCCGAAGCAGAAAGAGAGTGCGAACGCCGAGGTAAACTCGGCGCAGAACAACGTGATGTAGACCCACCGCAATAAATGTGCAGTGATTTCTATATTTGTTTCTCCCCCCGCCTTATGGAACACTTCGCATGCTTTGATGTATTTTATATGAATATATATATGTAAAGAGAGATAATTACGAGAAACCATTTGTTATTTGTTTGACAAAACAAAAGGCCATGCCACACAACACAAACCCCCCCCCCCGAAATGAATTGTGATCCCTCCCCCACCCTGGTTTAAATTGACTTATGTGTTGCATTTTAATGAGGTGATTTACATTCGTTGCTCAGTTTTTGTTCTGGTTCTCTAAGACAATCTTTTATCGCAACTGCGTTTATTGTTTAATCGGACAGTTAGAAAACAAAAAAATGTCAATATTGAAATAAATCTTTTTAAATTGAATGGTACCTTGCGTGGGTGTGTGTGGTTGGCTACCATTTTCCATTGCGTCAGTGCAGGTGGGTGTTCTGTAGTGCGAGGCAACAAAATAGCGATCGCTCGCCACCACATCCGGCGGGTGGGAAGAACGCGGGTGGAGATATGCCCTTTCCTTCGGTATGTCGGCAGGAAATGCGGAAAGCTCTCCTGGAGTATATTTTTGACAAATTTTTTTACAAACATGGAGTTTACCTGAAGTCCGACTAACATGGGTTCATTCAATAAATATCTGCTCCTGTGTGCGCGACAATTCCTTAAGGCACTGGACGCTGGCTACTTGAGTAGATAAGATATTAAGAGATAGAACCGGAATTAGGCCATTTGGCCCATCGATCCTGCTCCATCATTTCATTATGGCTGATCCAATTTCCATCTCAGTACCAATCTCAAGCTTTCTTCCCATATTCCTTCTTGCCCTCATTAATCAAGTGTCTATCAACTTCTACCTTAAGATATACGTGACTCGGTCTCCACAGCCGCCTGTTTCGGGGTACATGGAGACTAATGATAAAGTAAGTCAAAGTCAGCATGGTTTCTGTAAAGTAAAATCTTACCTGACAAATCTGTTAGAGTACTTCGAGGAAGTAACAAGTAGGGTGGACTAAAGAGAAGCAGTGGATGTCATTTACTTGGATTTTCAGAAGGCGTTTGATAAGGCTGCTTAACAAGATAAAGTCCTTTGGCGTTATAGGAAAGATACTGGGGTGGATAGTGGAATAGCTGATAGGCAGGAGGCAGCGAGTGAGAATAAAAGGAGCCTTTTCTGGTTGGCTGCCGATGACTAGTGGTGTTCCTCAGGGGTCAATACTGGGACACTACTTTTCACATTGTTTGTCAATGATTTAGATAATGGACTCAATGGACTAGTGGCTAAGTTTGCAGATGATAAGTGGGGAGGGGTAGCTGATGCTGAGGAAGAAATGGGATTGCAGCAGGAATTAGACAAATTGGAAGAATGGACACAAAGGTGGAAGATGGAATACAGTGTTCGGAAATGTATGATAATGCATTTTGGTAAAAGGAACAATAGTGCAGACTATTATCGAAATGGGGAGGAGGTTCAAACATCAGAGGTGCAGAAGCATTTGGAGTCCTTGTTAATTTTCAGGTTGAATATGTGGTAAAGAAGACAAATGCGATGTTGGCATTTATTTCAAGAAGAATAGAAAATAAAAGCAAGGAGATAATGCGAGGTTTTATAAGATACTAGTCAGGCCACACTTAGAGTATTGTCAACAGTTTTGGGCCCCATATCGCAGAAAGGATGTCATTTTAGAGCACACAGAGGAGGTACATGAGCATAATTTGTGGAATGGGGATAGCAGAATCGGCATGTTTAGCAGTTTTGGGCCTGTACTCACTGGATTTAGAAGAATGCAGGCAGAGGATCTCATTGAAACCTACCAAATGTTGAAAGGACTAGATAGCGTGGATGTGGAGAGGATGTTTCCTATGGTGGGGTATCCAGAACTAGAGGGCACAGTTTCAAAACTGAAGGGCGACCCTTTAGAATAGAGGTAAGGAGGAATATTTTTAGCCAGAAGGTAGTGTATTCAGGGAATGCTCTGCCATAGACTGCAGTGGAGGCCAAGACCAAGGGTATGCTTAAAGCAAAAATTGATATTTTCCTAATTGGTCAGGGCATGAAAGGATATGGCAAGAAAGCAGGTGTATGGGGTTGAGTGGGATCCAGGATCAGTCATGATGGAATGGCAGAATGGACTCAATGAAGTGAATGGCCTAATTCTGCTCCTGTGTCTAATGGTCTTAAGGACATTGTGTTCCACTGATTCACCACTCTCTGGCTTAAGCAATTCCTCCTCATCTCCATTCTATAAGGACACCCCTTTATTCTGAGCTGTTTCCTCGGGTCATACACTCCCCCCACCACAGAACACATCTTTCCACATCCACTCTATTTAGGCCTTTCACCATTCTATAGGTTTCAGTTAGGTCACCCTTCATTGTTCTGAATTACAGTGAATACAGGGCAGGAATCATTACACGCTCTTCATATAAAAAGCCTTTCAATCCTGGAATCAATTTCATGAACCTTCTTTGAAATCCCTCCAGTGTCAGCACATCTTTTCTAAGCTAGGGGGCCCAAAACTGCTCACAATTCTCTGTGAGGCCTCACCAATGATTTATGAAGCCTCAACATTACATCCTTACTTTTATATTCTAGCCCTCTTGAAATGAATGCTAACTTCACAATTGCCTTCCTCACCACAGACTCAACCTGCAAATTAACCTGTAGGGAATCCTGCACAAGGATTCCCAAATCCCACTGCACCTCATATTTTTGAAATATTTCTCCATTTTAAAAATATTTTACATTTTATTTCTTCTCTCAAAATGCACGAGCATACACTTCCTGACCCAGTATTCCATCTGCCAATTCTTTGTCCATGCTCCTAATGTCTAAGTCACTCTGCAGCCTCTATTCTTCTTTAAAACTACCTGTCCCTCCACCTATTTTTATATCATCTGCAAACCTGGCCACAATGCTATTAATTCTGCCATCTAAATCATTGACATATAACATAAAAAGAATCTGTCCCAACACCGACCCTGGTGAAACATCACAAATCATTGGCAGCTAATCAAAAAAAGTTTCCTTCACTTCCACTCTTTGCCTCTTGCCAATCAGCCAATGCTCTAACCATAGTGGTATCTTTCTTGTAATAGTATGGTCTCTTAACTTGTTATGCAGCCTTGTGTGGCATCATGTCAAAGACCTTTGAAAATCCAAATACATAACATCCACTGATTCTCCTTTGTCTATTGTGTTTGTTATTTCCTCAAAGAATTCCAACAGATTTGTCAGTCAAGTTTTCCCTTGAGGAAACCATGCTGACTCTGGGCTATTTTTATCCTGTGCCTCCAAGTTCCCCAAAACCACATCCTTAACAATTGACTCCAACATCTTCCCAACCACTGAGGTCAGACTAATTGCCCTATAATTTCCTTTCTTCTGCATATCTTTATTCTTGAAGAGTGGAGTGACATTTGCAATTTTCTATTCCTCTGGAACCATGCCAGAATCAACTTGAAAGAGGGGTGGCGTAACCAGTCAAATAAAATGTCATAGGCAGTGCTTAGTCTGGATGGACAAGAGATATAATCTAGTTAGGCAGTTTGTTTAGAGCAATCAGGAGCTTGAGAGGAGGGAAATTCACTTGGCTTGGCTGACTGAATAGAAAGGGCAGCAACTTGTGGCAGTTTTGAGCTTTGACCAGCAACCATTGGTGCTTAGCGTAGATCAGCAGGAACAGATTAAGGGAAGGAAAGGGAAGCGCAGCAGCCATTGTCTGAGTGGACAGAGTTGGAGTGGTGATTTTGAGGCTTCAGTTCTTCAAGGCTTCAGCAAAGACAGGCTACAGTTAGAAGGAAAAGCTGAAAAGCTCTAGGTAGAATTTTTCCCTTTCCTTCTTTACATTTGCTTAGTTAGGACAGTAGAGATGCCAGGCAGGATAGTTGAATGCTCCGCTTGTGAGATGTGGGAAGGCAGGGAGACCTCCATTGTCCCTGACAACTACAACTGTGAAAAGTGTATCCAGCTGCAGCTTCTAACAGTCTGTGTTAAGGAGTTGGAGCTGGATCTGGATAAACTCTTGACCATTCGGGAGGCTGAGGGAGTGATAGATAGGACATACACCCAAGGTACAGGACACAGGAAACTGGGTGACAGTCAGGAAGGGGAAAGGGGTTAAGGAGCCAATGCAGAGTACCACAGAGACACAGAGAGTGCTGGGTGCATGGAATGCACTTGCAGCAGCGCTGGTGGAGGTGGATACAAGTGGATCTTTTAAGAGCCTCTTAGATAGGTACATTGAGCTTAGAAAAATAGAGAGCAATGCTCCAGGGAAATTCTAGGCAGTTTCTCGAGTAGGTTACATGGTCGGCACAACATTGTAGGTCGAACTGCCTTTAACGTACTGTAAATTTCAATGTTCTATGTACCCCAGCGACCATTCCTTCAACAATGGGTATATCACTTTGGATGCTGTTGTGTGACAATAGACAGTAGGTGCAGGAGTAGGCCATTCGGCCCTTCTAGCCAGCACCGCCATTCACTGTGATCATGACTGATCATACACAATCAGTACCCCATTCCTGCCCTCTCCCCATATCCCTTGACCCCGCTGTCTATAAGAGCTCTATCTAACTCTCTCTTGAATGCATCCAGAGACTTGGCCTCCACTGCCTTCTGGGGCAGAGCATTCCACATATCCACCACTCTCTGGGTGAAAAAGTTTTTCCGCATCTCTGTTCTAAATGGCCTACCCCTTATTCTTACACTGTGGCCTCTAGTTCTGGACTCACCCATCAGTGGGAACATGCTTCCTGCCTCCAGTGTGTCCAATCCCTTAATAATCTAATATGTTTCAATCAGATCCCCTCTCATCCTTCTAAATTCCAGTGCATACAAGCCCAGTCGCTCCAATCTTTCAACATATGACAGTCCCGCCATTCCGGGAATTAACCTTGTGAACCTACGCTGCACTCCCTCAATAGCAAGAATGTCCTTCCTCAAATTTGGAGACCAAAACTGCACACAATACTCCAGGTGGGGTCTCACCAGGGCCCTGTGCAGCTGCAGAAGGACCTCTTTACTCCTATACTCAATTCCTCTTGTTATAAAGGCCAGCATGCCATTAGCTTTCTTCACTGCCTGCTGTACCTGCATGCTTGCTTTCATTGACTGATGTACAAGAACACGTAGATCTTGTTGTACTTCCCCTTTTCCTAACTTGACTCCATTTAGATAGTAATCTGCCTTCCTGTTCTTGCCACCAAAGTGGATAACCTCACATTTATCTACATTAAACTGCATCTGCCATACATTTGCCCACTCACCCAACCTGTCCACGTCACTCTGCATTCTCAAAACATCCTCCTGACATTTCACACTGCCACCCAGCTTTGTGTCATCAGCAAATTTGCTAATGTTACTTTTAATCCCTTCATCTAAATCATTAATATATATTGTAAACAGCTGCGGTCCCAGCACCAAACCTTGCGGTACCCCACTGGTCACAGCCTGCCATTCCGAAAGGGACCCGTTAATCAGTACTCTTTGGTTCCTGTCAGCCAGCCAATTTTCAATCCATGTCAGTACTCTGCCCCCAAAACCATGTGCCCTAATTTTGCCCACTAATCTCCTATGTGGGACTTTATCAAAAGCTTTCTGTAAGTCCAGGTACACTACATCCACTGGCTCTCCCTTGCCCATTTTCATAGTTACATCCTCAAAAAACTCCAGAAGATTAGTCAAGCATGATTTTCCCTTCATAAATCCACGCTGACTCGGACTGATCCTTCTACTGCTATCCAAATGTGTCATAATTTCCTCTTTTATAATTGACTCCAGTATATTTCCCACCACTGACGTCAAGCTAACCGGTCTATAATTCCCTGTTTTCTCTCTCCCTCCTTTCTTAAAAAGTGGGACAACATTAGCCACCCTCCAATCAGCAGGAACTGTTCCTGAATCTATAGAACATTGGAAAATGATTACCAATGCGTCCATGATTTCTAGAGCCAACTCTTTAAGTACCCTGGGACGCAGACCGTCAGGTCCCGTGGACTTATCAGCCATCAGACTCAACAGTCTATCCAACACCGTTTCTTGCCTAATACAAATTTCCTTCAGTTCATCCTTTACCCTAGTTCCTTTGGCCACTATTACATCTGGGAGACTGTTTGTGTCTTCCCTAGTGAAGACAGATCCAAAGTACTTGTTCAACTCATCTGCCATTTCCTTGTTCCCCATAATAAATTCACCCGTTTCTGACTTCAATGGCCCAATTTTGGTCTTAACTATGTTTTTGCTATTCACATACCTAAAGAAGCTTTTACTATCGTCCTTTATATTCTTGGCTAGTTTACCTTCGTACCTAATTTTTTCTTGGCGTATTGCCTTTTTTGTTATCTTCTGTTGCTCTTTAAAAGCTTCCCAGTCCTCCGGTTTCCCACTCATCTTTGCTATGTTATACTTCTTCTCTTTTATTTTTATACTGCCCTTTACTTCCCTCATCAGCCACAGCCGCCCCTTACTCTCCCTTAGGATCTTTCTTCCTCTTTGGAATGAACTGATACTGCACCTTCTGCATTATGCCCAGAAATACCTGCCATTTTTGTTCCACTGTCTTCCCTGCTAGGGTATTGTTCCATTGAACTTTGGCCAGCTCCTCCCTCATAGCTCCATAGTTCCCTTTGTTCAACTGTAATACTGACACATCCGATTTTTCCTTCTCCTTTTCAAATTGTAGGTTAAAACATATTATGGTCACTACCTCCTAATGGTTCCTTTACCTCGAGGTCCCTGATCAAATCCGGTTCATTGCACAACACTAAGTCTAGAATTGCCTTCTCCCTGGTAGTTTCCAGTACAAGCTGTTCTAAGAATCCATCTCGGAGGCACTCCACAAACTCCCTTTCTTGGGGTCCAGTACCATTCTGATTCTCCCAGTCTACCTGCATGTTGAAATCCCCCGTGACAACTGTATCATTACCTTTGCGACATGCCAATTTTAACTCTTCATTCAACTTACACCCTACATCCAGACTGCTGTTTGGGGGCCTGTAGATAACTCCCATTAGGGTCTTTCTACCCTTAGAATTTCTCAGTTCTATCCATACTGACTCTACATCCCCAGGTTCTATGTTCCCTCACGCAAGGGACTGAATATCATTCCTCACCAACAGAGCCACCCCACCCCCTCTGCCAGTCAGTCTGTCCTTTCAATAAGATGTATATCCTTGAATATTCATTTCCCAGGCCCTGTCCGCTTGAAGTCATGTCTCAGTTATTCCCACAACATCGTACTTGCCAATTTCCAACTGAGCCTCAAGCTCATCTACTTTATTCCTTATACTTCGTGCATTCTTAGAGATAGTATTTATAATTATCTGGATAGACAGGATCTGATTAGGAGTAGCCAGCATGGATTTGTGCGTGGAAGGTCATGTTTGACAAACCTTATTGAATTTTTTGAAGTAGTTACGAGGAATGTTGACGAGGGTAAGGCAGTGGATGTAGTCTATATGGACTTCAGCAAGGCCTTTGACAAAGTTCCACATGGAAGGTTAGTTAAGAAGGTTCAGTCGTTAGGTATTAATGCTGGAGTAATAAAATGGATTCAACAGTGGCTAGATGGGAGATGCCAGAGAGTAGTGGTGGATAATTGTTTATCGGGATGGAGGCCGGTGACTAGCGGGGTGCCTCAGGGATCTGTTTTGGGCCCAATGTTGTTTGTAATATACATAAATGATCTGGATGATGGGGTGGTAAATTGGATTAGTAAGTATGCTGATGATACTAAGGTAGGAGGTGTTGTGGATAATGAGGTGGGTTTTCAAAGCTTGCAGGGAGATTTATGCCGGTTAGAAGAATGGGCTGAACGTTGGCAGATGGAGTTTAATGCTGAGAAGTGTGAGGTTCTACATTTTGGCAGGAATAATCCAAATAGAACATACAGGGTAAATGGTAGGGCATTGAGGAATGCAGTGGAACAGAGAGATCTAGGAATAACAGTGCATAGTTCCCTGAAGGTGGAGTCTCATGTAGATAGGGTGGTGAAGAAGGCTTTTGGAACGCTGGCCTTTATAAATCAGAGCATTGAGTACAGAAGTTGGGATGTAATGTTAAAATTGTACAAGGCATTGGTAAGGCCAAATTTGGAATATTGTGTACAGTTCTGGTCACCGAATTATAGGAAAGATATCAATAAATTAGAGAGAGTGCAGAGACGATTTACTAGGATGTTACCTGGGTTTCAGCACTTAAGTTACAGAGAAAGGTTGAACAAGTTAGGTCTCTATTCATTGGAGCGTAGAAGGTTGAGGGGGGATTTGATCGAGGTATTTAAAATGTTGAGAGGGATAGATAGAGTTGACGTGAATAGGCTGTTTCCATTGAGAGTAGGGGAGATTCAAACGAGAGGACATGATTTGAGAGTAAGGGGGCAAAAGTTTAAGGGAAACACGAGGGGGTATTTCTTTACTCAGAGAGTGATAGCTGTGTGGAATGAGCTTCCTGTAGAAGTAGTAGAGGCCAGTTCAGTTGTGTCATTTAAGGTAAAATTGGATAGGTATATGGATAGGAAAGGAGTGGAGGGTTATGGGCTGAGTGCGGGTAGGTGGGACTAGGTGAGATTAAGAGTTCGGCACGGACTAGGAGGGCCGGAATGGCCTGTTTCCGTGCTGTGATTGTTATATGGTTATATGGTTATATATATAATACTTTTAATTCGGTACTCCCCTCTCCTTTCATATCAATTCCTATTTCACTTGGCCATATTGTATGATCTCTTCTTGAGCTTTCTATTCCATTGATTCTGTTGTCCTTTTTAGCTTTTCTTATTTTCACTTTCCCTTTAACTCCATCCTTATATTTCCAGTTCATCCCCTCCCCCTCCCCACTACTTAGTTTAAACTAAGGGGATGACCTAGCAGAGGAAAGTCACAGCAGTCATGTCTCAGACACGGACTCTGGGTCTGTGACTCAGGAGGGTAGGGCGAGGCTGAAGGGAAGAAGAGGTGCACTATAGTGATAGGGGATTCATTAGTTAGGAGAAGAGAAAAAAGGCTCTGTGAGCAAGAACGAGATACCCAGATGGTATGTTGATTCCTGGGTGCCAAGGTCCAGAAAGTCTTTGATCGATTCCTCAACATTTTCAGGTGCAAGGGTTCCATGTAGTTATGTACCAATGACTTGGGTAGGTGAGAGTCTGCATCGCGAGTTCAGGGAGTTCAGGGAATCCATCCTGGACACATTTAACAAACCCTGCCTTGTCTAAACCATTGGAACTAATCAGGTGCCAATCAATATTAGGGAAGTTAAAGTCACCCTTGATAACAACCCTGTTATTTTTGCACCTTTCCAAAATCTGCCTCCCAATCTGCTCCTCAGTATCTCTGCTGCTACCAGGGGGCCTATAGAATACTCCTAGTAGAGTAACTGCTCCCTTCCTGTTCCTGACTTCCACCCATACTGACTCAAAAGAGGATCCTGCTATATTACCCACCCTTTCTGTAGCTGTAATAGTATCCCTGACCAGTAATGTCACCTCTCCTCCCCTTTCTCCCCGCCCCCATCCCTCTTAAAACACTGAAATCCAGGAATATTGAGAATCCATTCCTGCCCTGGTGCCAGCCAAATCTCCGTAATGGCCACTACATCATAATTCCATGTATGTATCTAAGCTCTCAGTTCATCACCTTTGTTCCTGATGCTTCTTGCATTGAGTACACACACTTTAGCCCTTCTACCTTACTACCTTTATACCCTTTATTCTGCTTCTGTTTCCTCAAAGCTTCTTTAAATGTTAGATCTGGCTTTACTCCATGCACTTCTTCCACTGCTCTATCGCTCCGGGTCCCATCCCCCTTGCAAATTAGTTTAAACCCTCCCGAACCATCCTAGCAAACCTACCTGCAAGGAAATTGCTCCCCCTTGAGTTCAGGTGCAACCTATCCAATCTGTACAGATCCCACCTTCCCCAGAAGAGATCACAAATATCCAGAAATCTAAAACCCTGCCCCATGCACCAACTCCTCAGCCACGCATTCAACTGCCATCTCCAATTCTTACCATTACTATCACGTAGCACTGGCAGCAATCCTGAGAACGTCACCCTTGAGGTCCTGTTCTTCAGCCTTTTGCCTATTTCCCGAAACTCTCACTTCAGGACCTCATCCCTCTTCCTGTCTCTGTCATTGGTACCAACATATATCACAAATTCTGGTTGCTTTCCCTCTCATACCAGGATATTGTGCACCCGGTCAGAAACATCCCGGACCCTGGCACCTGGGAGGCAACAAACTATGCGGGTGTCCTTCTCACGTCCACAAAATCTCCTGTCTGCTACCCTGACTATAGAGTCCCCAATGACGACAGTTCCCCTCCCCTCTTCTCCGTCCCACCCTTCTGCACCACAGGGTCAGACTCAGTGCCAGAGGCCCTGCCACCGTGGCTCACCCCTGGTCGGTCTTCCCCGCCAACAGTATCCAGGATGGTATACTTAGTATTCAGGACAAAGTGGTCTATGAATACAGGTCCATAATTCCATAAGACCATAAGACATAGGAACAGAATTAGGCCATCTGGCCCATCGAGTCTGCTCTGCCATTCAATCATGGCTGATCCTTCTTTATCCTTCTCCTCAACCCCAGTACCGCGCCTTCTCCCCTATCAATCTCTGCCTTAAATACACCCAACAAGCTGGCTTCCACAGCTGCAAGTGGCAACAATTCCACAAATTCATCACGCTTTGGCTAAAGAAATTTCTCCGCATCTTTGTTTTGAAAGGGTGCCCCTCTAACCTGAGGCTGTGCCCTCTTGTCCTAGACTCTCCTACCATGGGAAACATCCTTTCCACATCTACTCTGACTAGGCCTTTCAATATTCAAGTTTCGTTGAGAACCCCCCTCATCCTTCTGAATTCCGGTGAGTACAGACCCAGATCCATCAAACGTTCCTCGTATGATAACCCTTTCATTCCTGGAATCAACATTGTGGATCTCCTCTGGACCCTCTTCAATGCTAGCACATCTTTTCTAAGATGTGGGGCCCAAAAATGTTCACAATAGTAAAGGTGAGGCCTCACCAGTGCCTCATAAAGCCTCAACATCACATCATTTCTCTTGTGTTCTAGACCTCTTGAAATGAATGTTAAAATAGTATTTGCCTTCTTACCGCAGACTCAACCTGCAAGTTAACCTTCAGGGTGTTCTGCACAAGGACTCCCAAGTCTCTCTGCATCTCAGATTCATGGATTTTCTCCCTGTTTAGAAAATAGCCTGCACATTTATTTCTAGTACCAAAGTGCATAACCGTGCATTTTCCAATATTGTATTTCATTTGCCACTTTCTTGCCCATTCTCCTAATCTGTCTAAATCCTTCTGCAGCCTGCCTGTTTCCTCAACACTACCTGACCCTTCACCAATCTTTGTATCATCTGCAAACTTGGCATCATCTAAATTATTTATATACAGCCTAAAAAGAAGTGGTCCCAACACTGACACCTGTGGAACACTGCTAGTCACTGGCAGCCAGCCAGAAAAGGATCCTTTTATTCCCACTTGCTGCCTCCTACCAATCAGCCAATGATCTAACCATGTTAGTAGCTTTCCTGTAATACCATGGGCTCTTAACGTGGTAAGCAGCCTCATGTGTGGCACCTTGTCAAAAGCCTTCTGAAAGTCCAAATATACAACATCCACTGCATTCCTTTTACCTATCCTACTTGTAATCACCTCAAAGAATTCCAAAGGCTTGTCTGGCACGGTTTTCACTGAAGCAAACCATGCTGACTTTGTATTACCTTGTCCTGTGTCACCAAGTACTCCAACACCTCATCCTTAACAATTGACTCTAACATCTACCCAACCACTAGGGCCAGGCTAACTGGTCTATAATTTCATTTCTGCTGCCTTCCTCCTTTCTTGAAGAGTGGAGTGACATTTGCAATTTTCCAGTCCTCTGGCACAATGCCAGAGTACAATGATTTTTGAAAGATTATTTCTAATGCCACCACAATCTCTAACGCTACCTCTTTCAGAACCTTAGGGTGCAGTTCCTCTGGTCCGGGTGATTTATGTACTTTTATGTCTTTCAGCTTTTTGAGCACCTTTTCTCTTGTAATAGTAACTGCACCCACTTCTCTTCCTTCATACACTACAACATCAGGCACACTGCTAGCATCTTCTACAGTGAAGACTGATGCAAAATGCTTATTTAGTTCATCAGCCATCTCCTAGGCCCCCATTATTATTTCTCCTGCCTCATTTTCTAGCAGTCCTATATCCACTCTCATTTCTCTTTTATTTTTAACATACTTGAAAAAACTTTTACTATCCATTTTGATATTATTTGCTAGTTTGCTTTCATATTTCATCTTTTCCCTTCTAATTTTTTCAGTCACTCTCTAGGTTTTTAAAAACTTCCCAATGCTACATCTTTCCACTAATTTTTGCTCTGTTGTATGCTCTTATTTTTGCTTTTACAATAGCCTTGACTTCCATTGTCAGCCATGGTTGTACTATTTCACCATTTGAATATTCCTTCATTTTTGGAATACACATGTCTTGCACTTTCCTCATTTTTCCCAGAAACACATGCCATTGCTGCTCTGCTGACATCCCTGCCAGCAGCTCCTTCCAATTTACTTTGGCCAGCTCCTCTCTCATACCACTGTGATTCCCCTTACTCCTCTGAAGGGCTGCTAAATCAGACTTTACTTTCTCCCTATGAAATTTCAAGTTGAACTCAATCATATTGTGATCTCTGGTTCTTAAGGGTTCTTTTACTTTAAGCTCCCTAGCTGCCTCCGGTTTATTACATAACACCCAATCCAGTATAGCTGATCCTCTAGTAGGCTCAAAGACAAACCGCTCTAAAATGGTATCTCTTAGGCATTCAACAAACTCACTCTCTTGAGATCCATTAACAACCTGATTTTCCCAATCGACCTGCATGTTAAAATCTCCCATGACTACCGTGGCATTGCCGTTTTGACATGCCTTTTCTATTTCCTGCTGTAACCTGTGGTCCACCTCCCAGTCGCTATTGGGGAACTTGTAAATAACTGCCATCAATGTCCTTTTACCCTTACAGTTTCTTAACACAACCTACAAGTATCTTCCAATCCTATGTCATATCTTTCCACTAATGTGATGCCATTCTTTACCAGTAGAGCCACACCACCCCCTCAGCCTACCTTCCTACCCATCCGATATAATGTCTAACCTTGGGCATTCAGCTCCCAACTACAACCATTCTTCAGCCACGATGGTTACCACATCATCACACTTGACAATCTGGAATATTGCAAATTCATTGAAAGTAGAGTCATAGGTTGATAGGATCCTAAAGAAAGCTTTTGGCATGTTGGCCTTCATAAATCAAAGTATAATTGAGCTGAGGATAACCAGCATGTGTACAAGTAGACAATGGCACAGTATGAATGTAAGGAAGCAGAAGCCAATGATTGGATACAAATATAAACCATGCAAGAAGTTAAATTGTACCACAAAGGCAAATTTCAAAATGGTGAAGAATACAGGAGCGAAGGTGCAGTTTTTAAATGCACAGAGTATTCAAAATAAGGTGGATGAACTCATGGCACAATTTCAGATTGGTCGTTATGACATTGTGGGGATTACTGAGTCACGGTTATAGACAGTAGACAATAGATAATAGGTGCAGGAGTAGGCCATTTGGCCCTTCGAGCCAGCACCGCCATTCAATGTGATCATGGCTGATCATTCACAATCAGTACCTCGTTCCTGCCTTCTTCCCATATCCCTTGACTCCACTATCTTCAAGAGCTCTATCTAACTCTTTCTTGAAAGCACCCAGAGAATAGGCCTCTACTGCCTTCTGAGGCAGAGCATTCCACAGATCCACAACTCTCTGGGTGAAAAAGTTTTTCCTCAACTCCGCTCTAAATGGCCTAACCCTTATTCTTAAACTGTGGCCTTTGGTTCTGGACTCCCCCAACATCGGAAACATTTTTCCTGCCTCTAGTGTGCCCAATCCCTTAATAATCTTATATGCTTCAATCAGATCCCCTCTCATCCTTCTAAATTCCAGTTGAAAGAAGATTGTTGGGAGCTTAACATCAAAAGATAAACTGTATATCGAAAGATCAGGCAGGAAGGTATAGGCAATGGTGTGCTCTGTTGGTAAGAGATGGAATTACTTCGTTAGAAAGAGGTGATATAGAGTGAGACAATGTTGACTCTTTGTGGGTGGAGTTAAGAAACTGCAAGGCTGAAGAACATATTATGGTAATCATATATAGGTCCTCAAATAGTAGCCAAGATGTGGGTTCAGAATGCAAAGGGAGCTGAAAGGACATGGAAGAAAGGAAATGTCATAATTGTAATGAGGGACTTCAATGTGCAAGGGGATTGGGAAAATCAGATTGCTATCAGATCACAAGAGAGAGAATTTGTTGAATGCCTACAAGATGGGTTTTTAGAGCAGCTTGTGCTTAAGCCTACTCAGAGAAAGGCTATCTTAGATTGGGTATTGTGTAATAATCCAGATTTTGTAAATAACATTGTTCTTTTGCACTTCTGGTTAGATGCTAATCTAATCTAATCTAACTTTATTGAGAGTTTAAGGTAAAGGAACCCTTAGGAGACAGTGATCACAATCATTTTTTTTAGATTTAGATTGTGAGGACACTCAGTCCTTGTTTATTGTCATTTAGTAATGCATGCAGTAAGAAATGATACAATGTTCTTCCAGTATGATATCACAAAAACACAAGACAGACCAATACTAACTTACAAAAACCACATAATTATAACATATAGTTACAACAGTGCAAAGCAATGCCGTAATTTGATACGGGCAGACCATGGACACAATAAAAAGTCTCAAAGTCCTCGATAGCCCATCATCTCATGTAGACGGTAGAAGGAAGAAAAATTCTTCCTGCCACAAACCTCCAGCGCCGCAAAGCTTCCTGATGCAGCCTCTGGAAGCATCCGACCACAGCCAACTCTGAGTCCGTCCGAAAAACTTTGAGCCTCCGACCAGCCCTCCGACACCGAGCACCGAGCACCATCTCTGCCGAGTGCCTTGACCTCGGCCCCGGTCGCCAAGGAACAGGTAAAGCCGAGGATTCGGGGCCTTCCTCTCCTGAGATTTTTCGATCGCACAGTAGCAGCGGCAGCGAAACAGGCATGTCAGAATTTTCACCAGATGTTCCTTCATGCTTCTCACGTCCGTCCCCATCAAATCAGGATTGTGCATGGCCCCTACTTACAGATAACAGATATTCATTCCTGGAGTGGCCGCGTGCTGAAATCATACTCCAATTTGAGAGGGAGAAGTCACATTTATTAGTATCACATTGGAATAAGGGGAATTACAGACTCATGTGAGAGGAGTTTGCCCAGGTGGATTGGAGGGTGATACTGGCCAGGATGACAACAGAGCAGAGGTGGTTGAAGTTTCTGGGAATAGTTCAAAGGTGCAGGGTAGATATGTCCACAGAAGAAGAAGTTCTCAAATGGCAGTGGTAAGGAATCATGGCTGACAAGGGAACTTAGAACTACATAAAAGACAAGGAAAGGGCACATAAGGTAGCAAAAGTGAGTAGGAAATTGGATGATAGAGAAGCTTTTAAAATCCAACAAAGGGCAACTAAAAAGCCACAAGAAGGGAAAAGATGAAACATGAGGGAAACTAGGCAATAACATAAAGCAGGCTACTAAAAGATTGTTCAATTATAAAAAGAGTAAATATTGGACCACTGGAAATTCATGCTGGTGAGGTAGCAATGGGGAACAAAGAAATGGCAGATGAACTTAATAAATGTTTTGCATCAGTCTTCACTGTGGAAGAACTAGCAGTGTGCCAAAGGTCTGTGAGTGTCAGGGAGTAGGAGTGAATGCTATTGCTATTACAAAGGAAAAATGCGAGGGAATTGGAAGGTTTTAATGTGAATAAGTCATAATGAACTACATCACAGAGTTCTGAAAGAGGTTGCTGAAGAGACAGCAGATGCATTAGTCATGATCTTTCAAGAATCATTTAATTCTGGCTTAGTCCCGTTCGACTGGAAAATTGAAAATCTTACCTCACTGTTTAGGAATGGAAAAAAGCAAAAGAAAGGAAATTCTAGGTCAGTTAACCTAAGTGGTTGGGAAAGTGTTGGAGTCTATTATTAATGATGAGGTTTCAGGGTACTTGGAGACTAATGATAAAATAAGTCAAAGTCAGCATGGTTTCTGTAAAGGGAAATCTTGCCTGGCAAATCTGTTATTCATAGAAACATGGAAACATAGAAAACCTACAGCACAATACAGGCCCTTCAGCCCACAAAGTTGTGCTAAACACATCCCTACCTTAGAAATTACTAGGCTTACCTATCACCCTCTATTTTACTCAGCTCCATGTACCTATCAAAAAGTCTCTTAAAAGACCCTATGGTATCTGCCTCCACCACCGTTGCTGGCAGCCCATTCCACGTACTGACCACTCCCTGTGCAAAAAACCTATCCCTGACATCTCCTCCGTACCTACTTCCAAGCACCTTAAAACTGTTCCCTCCTGTGGCAACCATTTCAGCCCTGGGAAAAAGCCTCTGACTATCCACATGATCAATGCCTCTCATCATCTTATACACCTCTATCAAGTCACCTCTCATCCTCCTTCGCTCCAAGGAGAAAAGGCCGAATTCACTCAACCTATTCTCATAAGGCATGCTCCCCAATCCAGGAAACATCCCTGTAAATCTCATCTGCACTTCTATGGCTTCCACATCCTTCCTGTAGTGAAGCGACCAGAACTGAGCACAGTACTCCAAGTGGGTCTGACCAGGGTCCTATATAGCTGCAACATTACCTCTCGCCTCCTAAATTCAATTCCACGATTGATGAAGGTCAATACACCATATGCCTTCTTAACCACAGAGTCAACCTGCGCAGCTGCTTTGTGTGTCCTATGGACTCGGACCCCAAGATCCCTCTGATCCTCCACACTGCCAAGAATCTTACCATTAATACTATATTTGAGGAAGTAACAAGAAGGGTGGACAAAAGAGAGACAGTGAATATCATTTACCTGGATTTTCAGAAGACATTTGATAAGGTGCTACACATAAAGCTGCTTAACAAGATAAAATCCCATGGCATTATAGATACTGGCATGGATAGGGGAATGGCTGACAGGCAGGAGGCAGTGAGTGGGAATAAAAGAAGCCTTTTCTATTTGGCTGCCAGTGACTAGTGGTGTTCCTCAGGGGTCAATATTGGGACTGCTACTTTTCACATTGTTTGTCAATGATTAAGATAATGGAGTTAATGGCTTTGTGGCAAAGTTTACAGATGATATGAAGATAGGTGGAGGGGTAGATAGTGCTGAAGAAGCAATGCAATTGCAGCAGGAATTAGACAAATTGGAAGAATGGGGAAAAATGCAAGATGGAATACAGTGTTAGAAAAAGTATGATAATGCATTTTAATAAAAGGAACAATAGTGCAGACTATTATCGAAATGGGGAGAAGGTTCAAACATCAGAAGTGCAGAGGGACATGGAAGTCCTCATGCAAGACTCCCAGAAGGTTAATTTACAGGTTGAGTTTGTGGTAAAGAAGGCAAATGCAGTGATGGCATTCATTTCAATAGGAATCAAATATAAAAGCAAGGAGATAATGCAGAGGTTTTATAAGACGCTAGTCAGGATGCACTTGGAGTACTTCCAACAGTTTTGGACCTCATTTCTGAGAAAGGATGTGTTGTCATTGGAGAGAGTCCAGAGGAAGTTCATGAGGATGATTCTGAGAATGATGGGTTTAATATATGAGGTGCGTTTGTCAGCTTTGGGCCTGTACTCACTGGAAGTTAGTAGAATGCGGGG
This sequence comes from Hemitrygon akajei, assembly GCF_048418815.1. Taxonomy (NCBI): domain Eukaryota; kingdom Metazoa; phylum Chordata; class Chondrichthyes; order Myliobatiformes; family Dasyatidae; genus Hemitrygon; species Hemitrygon akajei. Next base: position 1,479,851 of record NC_133124.1, read on the forward strand.
GAATCGCATTGAAACCTATCAAATGCTGAAAGGACTAAGTAAGGTGCTTGTAGAGAAGATGTTTCCTGTGGTGGGGGTATCCAGACGTAGATGGCACAGCCTCAAAATAGAGGGATGACACTTTAAAACAGAGGTAAGGAGAAATATTTTTAGAATAGTGTATCTGTGGAATGCTCTGCTACAGAGCAGCACTGTGAAAGCCATGACCGTGGGTATACAGAACATAGAAAATGGAAAATAAAATGGAAGTTGATAGTTTTTTGATTGGTCAGGGCACTAAAGGTTATGGCAAGAAGGCAGGTGTATGGGGTTAAGTGGGATCCAGGATCAGCCATGATGGAATGGTGGAGCAAACTCGATGGGCTGATTGGCTTAATTCTGCTCCTATGTCTTATGGTCTTATTCTTTGGAAAGTAAAAACTGAGATGAGATTTAATTGAGGTATACAAAATCATGTTGCATATAGATAGGGTAAATGCAAGCAGGCTTTTTCCACTGAAGTTGTGCAGGACTACAATTACACATCATGGGTTAAGTGTGAAAGATGAAGAGTTTGAGGAGAACATGAGCAGAAACCTTTTTCCACTCATTGGGACAGGCAGTTTAAATGGTTTGGCACTCACTAGATGGGCTGAAGGGTCTGTTTATGTGATGTTCTTCTCTATGACTCTATAGTCCTTGTGTCCTTGTTGATACCACACTGATATGGGAGTTGGTATTGAGAGGTGGAGTTGAATGTTGCGATTCCAATTCGGGTTCAGATTAATTTATCGTATACTCATGGAAACATATAGTGAACTTCTGCACATTGATGCTTGCTGGCAACGTTTGTGGAGACCATTCTCTGCTGTTTGTCTGCCTCCTGCACCAATCTGCCACTTGCTGTTGTCCACTCCATCAGGCAGTGGGCCCCAGTGATGCAATGGATAATGAGTCTGATGGCAGATTAGAAGATTGTAAATTCGACCTAGCAAGCTTGTTCACCTCCTTGCCCTTCTTTGTCAGCATTATCAGCTGCCTTCTTGTGACAAAAATCAAGTTACTTTTTCCATAGATGCTGCCTGGCCTGCTGAGTTCCTCCAGCAGCGTGTGTCGCTTGGATTTCCAGCATCTGCAGATTTTCTCTTGTTTGTGGAAAGCAGTGACATCAATAGTTTCATGAGCAATCCAGAAGATGTCAACTGTAGGAGCGTTCCACACAGGAGCCATCACCCTGCTTCTCAGACAATTGCCTTCTCCCATGTACCTGATTTATCACTGACTCCTCACTTGAAAACTCCACTTCAGCATCAGCTGCCAGTTATATTTTTCTTGTATCTCCTTTCAAGCGAGCAGACCCAACATGACTTCTTCTCCTTTGCAGTAACTGACACTATTTCCTTTCCCTCCTGCTTCCTGCACCTTCAACAGGCACAGCAGTTCCAGGCAGGAGGATGGTACTAGGTCCCTCTGAATCTAAAAGATCAATGGAGTATACGGGCATTGATATTGCTACCTCTCGAACGTGAAGCGAGCACTCCACCATTTCAACTAATTACCCAGCATATTTGTCTCACATCCTTTTCTTCACGCTGCTGTGCAAGAACAGAAGTATGTCTGCAACCAATCCCTCAATACACACAGAATAAGCAACAAATAGAAACCCTTACCCATTATCCAGTGATTGCAGCACACATTCTGGCATTCACTTCTGTTGTGGAAACCTCTACATAGCACCATCCAGAGACAGAGAAGCAGTTTCAGCGACAGGTTACTATCGATGCAATGCTCCTCAGACAGGATGAAGAGGTCAATACTCCCCAATGCCATTAGGCTTTACAATTCTACCGCCAGGACTTAAGAACTTTTTAAAAGCTATTATTAATGCTTTTTGAGATAGTGATTTAGATGGATATCATATTTTTTACTGAGTTAAGTATTGTATGTAATTAGTTTTGCTACAACAAGTGTATGGGACGTTGGAAAAAAGTTGAATTTCCCCATGGGGATGAATAAAGTATCTATCTATCTATCTATCTATCTAGAATTCCTTCAACAGGCTGAAGAAAGATATCCCTCTATCTACATGAACAATGTACTGCTATAGCAGTTGGTATTGAAAAGTTAAGACTCCAATTCAGGTTCAACTTAATTTATCACCTACACATGGAAAGATACAGTGGACTATGTTGCATTTAAAACCAAACAAACAACATCCGTGAAGGTGCATACTGACCTCAGCAAAAATGTGTCTCTTCTCCTGCCACACATCATCAACAACTCTATAGTTAGCACCGTTTCAACATTAAGCTTTCGGGTTTCATTCCATTCTGGGCAGGACCTTTGTGGGAGAACCATATCTCCTTCATTAACAAAAGCAATCAGAAGAGGACGTACAATCAGAAGAGGAAAATTCAATTTTCACCAGAACATACTGGTATAATTCTACACAGCTATCATAGAGAGCATTCTCACATCATCCATTTCTGTCTGGTTTGGTGCAGTGTCCTCTCACAATATACAAACATTACAGTGAACTGTCAGCTCAGCAGGAAAGGTGACTGACTTTAGTCTACCATCACTGGAGGACGTATCTATCCAGGACAATGAAGGGCAGGAAACAAACAATAGACAATAGGTGCAGGAGTAGGCCATTCGGCCCTTTGAGCCAAACAAACATTCACTGTGATCATGGCTGATCATTCACAATCAGTACCTCATTCCTGCCTTCTCCCCATATCTCTTGACTCCGCTATCTTTAAGAGCTCCATCTAACTCTTTCTTGAAAGTATCCAGAGAATTGGCCTCTACTGCCTTCTGAGGCAGAGCATTCCACAGATCCACAACTCTCTCGGTGAAAAAGCTTTTCCTCAACTCCGTTCTAAATGGCCTAACCCTTATTCTTAAACTATGGCCTCTGGTTCTGGACTCCCCCAACATCGGGAACATTTTTCCTGCCTCTAGTGTGTCCAATCCCTTAATAATCTTATATGCTTCAATCAGATCCCCTCTCATCCTTCTAAATTCCAATGTATACAAGCTCAGTCGCTCCAATCTTTCAACATGACAGTCCCGCCATCCCAGGAATTAACCTTGTGAACTTACGCTGTACTCCCTCAATAGCAAGAATGTCCTTCCTCAAATTTGGAGACCAAAACTGCACACAATACTCCAGGTGTGGTCTCACCAGGGCCCTGTACAACTGCAGAAGGACCTCTTTGCTCCTATACTCAACTCCTCTTGTAATGAAGGCCAACATGCCATTAGCTTTCTTCACTGCTTGCTGTACCTGCATGCTTTCAGTGACTGATGAACAAGGACACCTAGATCTTGTTGTACTTCACCTTTTCCCAATTTGACACCATTTAGATAGTAATCTGCCTTCCTGTTCTTGCCACCAAAGTGGATAACCTCACATTTATCCACATTAAACTGCATCTGCCATGCATCTGCCCACTCACCCAACCTGTCTAAGTTACCCTGCATTCTCATAACATCCTCCTGACATTTCACACTGCCATCCAGCTTTGTGTCATCTGCAAATTTGCTAATGTTACTTTTAATCCCTTCATCTAAATCATTAATGTAATCTCACCATGGATACTACCAACCCCGCAAATCTGCTGTTCCAATATCTCCCTTCTACAGAGAGCCATATTTACGTTCTCTGCAACACTGACTTCATATCCAACTCTTCAATTTCACAGCCCATACAGCAACAGTCATACAGAAAGATGAAGATTGGACTCCAGTTTTGTGTCAGCACACAAATGAGCAGAAGGCAGCACCTCAGCTGAGCTACATATATCACATAAGACCTGGCTAAAAGTCACAAGATTTCTTTGTCTTCTGGGGCGGCCTACAACTGCGTGCTGATACTTCTGATTCTGGCACCACTTGCTGATGTGAATTTTCCACTGCAGTGACTAGAGTGACTGCTAAAGGCTGCCCACTCAGACTGTAAAAAAGTTATCCCTAAGCCTTCGTGGCAACCTCCTCTGTTGTACAATTGCTATAAACACAATAGTTCTGTCTTCTTGTTGACTGGAGACAAACCAACTGAGAACGGTGGTACTGCTAGAGCAGCATGTGTGAAAACCTGGTGCTCTGAAATATGACCCTGTGATAAGCTAGCCTTGGGTATGGTGTGACTTGACGATTTTGTATTCTATCTGGAAACACGTCGGAGCACTTTTGGAAACAGTCTTATGTGACCGAGATGCTCTGTGATACAGAATTGATAATTTGCCTAAGAAAAGCAGAGCCGATCTTTCAATCCATGGTCGAAGCAGCAACTTAAGGATGACTACATTTTCACTACAGTCCTCTGCTCTACCAGCCGAGCTATCAAAGGAAAGCTGGCAGCAAGCTTCTCCACATAGACACTTACCAACAATGTTTATTGAGACCATTACAGCTGTCTACCTCCTACAGCACTCCGCCACTTGCAGCTGTTCACTCCTTCAAGCAGACTGTAGATTTGACTCCTACCAAGCTCATTAACCGCCTGTGCCCTTTCTCTTGCATGCTTTGCCAGGTGCCTCTTTCAGCTTTCTTCCCAGGCAAATGCCTTATTACCTTTTACCTGATTTACCTCTGACATCCCAACCTTCACTTAAGCAGCAGCTATCAGTTATCTTTTTTGCATCTTTCCTTTCAAACCAGCAGGCCTAACACAACATAGGCTACGTCCACACTACACCGGATAAATCCGTAACCAAAGCTTTTTCTCTTCGTTTTTACCCTCCGTCCACACTAAAACGGCGTTTTTGTCCCCTGAAACCAGAGCTTTTCAGAAACACTCTCCAGAGTGCGTAATTTTGAAAACACTGCTTGGGCAGATCAATGTGGTAACCAGAGAAATCTGAAAATGCTGTCAGATGGCAGCATGCCATTTCGTTGTTTTCTTGAACGCAACCTAACAATTTCAAAACAGACGGCAATGAGACTGAAGCCAGAAGAGTTAGAAATGTACTCACCAAATACTTTGACCCATAACTTACTGAATAAATAAGTATACTCACTTTGTCTTGTTTTCTGTCCTTGATAGATGTGTAACAGCCTAATGTAACATTGTATGGAAATACAAGATAACACTGATGCAGACATGTTTTATACATTTAACAAGGTGCTTTATTAATGCAACAGAGTTAGTCAGTTTTTCAATGTTCGTCATCAGCCGGGTCATACTGTCCGTGAGCTCCCTGTCGGTTGCCTCCGTACGCTTCAGTATTTGTTTTATTTAGTTTTAAGTCCACCCACGCGAGAGCCAACAGCTGTCTATCGTTTAAGTTTTTCCAGTCTGTAACTGAACAAACGCGCACTTTCACGGCGAGATTTGACACCAAACATGTCGCTTCTTTTCAGTAGATGTGTCCTACGCATGCACGGTAGGAGGAGATTCGCCAAAATATTCGTTTCAATGTGGATAGAGATATTTTTAAAAACGCATAGTGTGGACGCCTATCGTTTTCACGCGAAACCGTCGTTTTCAAAATTATCCGGTCTAGTGTGGATGTAACAATATTCTCCTTTGTAGTAACTGACACCATTTCCTCTCCCTCTCCCTCTCACTCCTCCTTCTTGCACCTTCAGGCAAGGCAGCAATTCTGTGACAGGAGGATGGTCCTATGTACCTACGTACAATGGAGAATGCGAGCATTGATCCTGCTACCTTTCGCATGCTAAGCGAGCACTCTACCATTTGAGCTAATTCCCCAGCGCATTTGTCAAACAGCTTTTTCTTCACTCTGTGCCACAAACAGAAATGCATGGCCATAACTACTACTAAATACACAAGGAGGAACAATGAACAAACAGAATCTCTCAGCCATCAACCAGCTACTGCTCCACACATTCTGGCGCTCTCTGCTGCTGTGGATTTGCAACTGTGGAAACTAGAATTTCTTCTACTGGCTGCAGAAAGTTATCTCTGTGTCTTTGTGGACAATGTACCACTATAAGGGTTGGTCTTGAGATGTGGAGCTGAATGTTGCAATTCTGATTCAGGTTCAAATTAAATTATCACATGTACATGGAAGCATATAGTGAACTGGTTTGTTGTGTCAACAACCAACCAGTGAACATCAGTCTGTGTCTTTACACTTCATATCCTTATGCAAGTCTGCATGCTTGATTTTTCAGTGGAGGGTGCAGATGTTGTTTTGCTAGTGGGGAGAGGGGATCATCACTTTGCTGCTGCTTATGTGTGGGGGGAGCTGGGGGGGTTTGGAGTTCTAACATTTAACTGTCTTTGGGGCACTCCTCTGTTCACTCCACTCACACACCATCAACAACCCTACAGTTAACACCACTTCAACATCCATCTTTCAGTTATCATTACATTCCAGCCATGACCTCATGTAGGAGAACCATATCACCTTCATTAACAAGTATGATTAGCAATTGATGTATTTCTTGTGACAGATTCCATCTTCACTAGTACATACTGGTATAATTCAAGACTGCTTTCATAGAGAGTATTTTCACAGCAGCCATTACTGGCTGGTGTGGTGCAACATCCTCTCACAACCATGTCCCTGACCACTGCGTTTATAAAAATTGCATCCAGCTGCATTCTCTAACAGTCTGTTGTAACAAGGTACAAGGAGATGGCAGATGAACTAAATGAGTATTTTGCATCAGTCTTCACTGTGGGAGAAATAGCAGAGTGCCAGGAATTGAAGGGTGTGAGGGAAGAGAAGTGAGTGCAGTTACTATTACAAGGGAGAAGGTGCTCAAAAAGCTGAAAGACCTAAAGGTAACTAAGTCACCCAGCCCAGATGAACTGCACCCTTGGATGGTAGAGATTGTGGAGGCATTAATAATGATCTTTCAAGAGTAATTGGACTCTGGCATGGTTCTGGAGAATTTAAAATGTCACTCCACTTTTTGCGAAATGAGGAAGGCAGCAGAAAGGAAATTATAGACCAGTTAGCCTGACCTCAGTGGTTGGGAAGATGTTGGAGTCAATTGTTAATGATGAGGTAATTGAATACTTGGTGACACAGGGCAAGATAGGACAAAGTCAACATCATTTCCTTAAGGGGAAATCTTGCCTGATGGACCTGTTGGAATCCTTTGAGGAGATTATAAGTAGGATAGATGAAGGGGATGTAGTGGATATTGCATATTTGGACCTTCAGAAGTCCTTTAACAAGGTGCTACACATGAGGCTTGGCAACAAAGCCATTTATTCCATCACCTAAATTATTGATATGCAGCACAAAAAGAAGTGGTCCCAACACCAACCCTGCAGAACACTACAAGTCACTGGCAGCCAATCAGAAAAGGATCCATTTAAGAGCCCATGGTATAAGAGGGAAGTTACTAATATTGTTAGAGCATTGGCTGATTGGTAGGAGGTAGCAAGTGGGAATAAATGGATCCTTTTCTGGTTGGCTGCCAATGACTTGTGATTTTCTGCAGGGGTTGGTGTTGGGACCACTTCTTTTTGTGCTGTATATCAATAATTTAGGTGATGGAATAAATGGCTTTGTTGCCAAGTTTTCAGATGTTACAAAGTTGGTGGAGGGGCAGCTAGTATTGAGGAAACAGGTAGGCTGCAGGAAGATTTAGACAGACAGGAGAATAGGCAAGAAAGTGGCAAATGAAATACAATGTTGGAAAATGCATTATCATGCACTTTGGTGGTATAAATAAATGTGTAGATTATTTTCAAAATGGAGAAATTCCAAAAGTCTGAGATGCAAAGGGACTTGGGAGTCCTTGTGCATACCACTCTAAAGGTTTACTTACGGGTAGAGTTGGTGGTGAGGAATAAAATGCAATGTTAGCATTCATCTCAAGAGAACTAGAATACAGAGCAGAAATGTGATGCTGAGGTTTTGTAAGGCACTGGTGAGGCCTCACTTGGAGTATTGTGAACAGTTTGAGCTCCTCATCTAAGAAAAGATGTGCTGACTTTGGAGAGGGTTCAGAGGAGGTTCACAAGGATGATTCTGAGAATAAAAGGGTTATCATACAAGGAATGTTTGATAGCCTTGGGTCTGAACTCACTGGAATTCAGAAGGATGAGAGCAGATCTCTTTGAAACCTTTTGAATGTTGAAAGGCATAGACAGAGTAGATGTGGAAAGGATGTTGCCCATGGTGGGAGAGTCTAGGGCAAGAGGGCACTGACTCAGGATAGGGGGCATCCATTTAAAATGGAAATATGGAGAAATTTCTTTAGCCAGAGGATAAGGCTGAGGGATCGTTGGGGACCCGAGTCACCCCAGCCACAAACTGTTCCAGCTGCTACCATTCGGGAAATGGTACCACAGCATAAAAGCCAAGACCAACAGGCTCCAGGACAGCTACTTCCACCAGGCCATCATACTGATTAACTCACGCTGACACAAATGTATTTCTGTTATATTGACTGTCCTGTTGTACATACTATTTATTATAAATTACTATAAATTGCACATTGCACATTTTGAAGGAGACGTAATGTAAAGATTTCTACTCTTCATGTATATGATGGATGTAAGTAATAAAGCTAATTCAATTCAAAACAATTCACAGGCGGCTAAAGCGTTTTCCCTTCGAGACAATACATTGGATATCTTGTGGGAATTTTCCCTTCGAAATAATACACGATATCGTGTGGGGAAATGCGGGTCAGGACAGAAGCCAGCGGAGATATTGCAGAAGGGAAGCAACACAGCACTGGAGTGCTCCTTCACCCAGTTGGGGAAGCTATTGCTGGGGGCAGTACACGCTCAAATCTGCTGTTTCAGATGTGTTAATATGACTCATTATGCAAGGAACTGCACAGCAAACAGTTCATGTAAATTAAATAGTAACAAACATCAGAGATTGGAGTTACAAAAGGGTCAGAATATGTTGGAATTTCAGTTAATGTGGGCATTTCATGCATTAATCTTGTTGAATGTTGTTTACCTGTGCATAATGACTAAACTGCAATATTTCCTTGTTTTAAAGAGAGCAACACATTTCCTCAGTTTTGTCAGATCACAACTGAATATTTGGGTAACAGTTTAATCCTCAGGAACAACAGATTTTCTGGAATGGTTTAAAGTATAAATGGTTTGTATGATTTACCGGTAAGTGTGTAAGGTGTGGCCACGCTGAGTTCACTTCAGAGAGGGAATGTGTGTGTGTGTGTGTGTGTGTGTGTGTGTGTGTGAGCGAGAGAGAGAGAGAGAGAGAGAGAGAGCAAAGGCTGATTTAAGAGTCCGTGCTTTTAAGAGGTTGCATCAATGTGTTAATGCACTGGGCTCATCACCCAGCAGTTATTTTACTCTCTTCCTTGGTTCTTTGAAAAATGTGCAAAATCTTTTCATGAAGACAATTAACTGTTTATATTAAGTTTTGCAGTTACTTGAAGAAAATTCTAAAGAAAGAACAGTGAAAGCAAGGATTTTTTTGTCCTGTCTGTGTTATATATAACCATATAACAATTACAGCATGGAAACAGGTCACCTCGGCCCTTCTAGTCCGTGCCAAATGCTTACTCTCACCTAGTCCCACTGACGCACACTCAGCCCATAACCCTCCATTCCCTTCCTGTCCATATACCTATCCAATTTTACTTTAAATGACAATACTGAACCTGCCTCTACCATTTCTACTGGAAGTTCATTCCACACAGCTACCACTCTCTGAGTAAAGAAATTCCCCCTCGTGTTACCCTTAAACTTTTGCCCCCTAACTCTCAACTCATGTCCTCTTGTTTGAATCTCCCCTACTCTCAATGGGAAGAGCCACCTACCTTAGTATCATCTGCATACTTACTAATCCAATATACCACCCCATCATCCAGATCATTAATTATATGACAAACAACATTGGACCCAGTACAGATCCCTGAGGCACACCACTAGTCACCAGCCTCCAACCTGACAAACAGTTATCCACCACTACTCTCTGGCATCTCCTATCCAGCCACTGTTGAATCCATTTTACTACTTCAATATTAACACCTAACGATTGAACCTTCCTAACTAACCTTCCATGCGGAACCTTGTCAAAGGCCATTCTGAAGTCCATATAGACAACATCCACTGCTTTACCCTCGTCAACTTTCCTCATAACCTCTTCAAAACATTCAATAAGATTTGTCAAACATGACCTTCCACGCACAAATCCATATTGACTGTTCCTAATCAGACCCTGTCTATCCAGATAATTATATATACCATCTCTAAGAATACCTTCCATTAATTTACCCACCACTGACATCAAATTGACAGGCCTATAATTGCTAGGTTTACTCTTAGAACCCTTTTTAAACAATGGAACCACATGAGCAATACGCCAATCCTCCAGCACCATCCCTGTTTCTAATGACGTTTGAAATATTTCTGTCAGAGCCCCTGCTATTTCTACACTAACCTCTCTCAAGGTCCTAGGGAATATCCTGTCAGGACCTGGAAATTTATCCACTTTTATATTCCTTAAAAGTGCCAGTACTTCCTCCTCTTTAATCGTTATAGTTTCCATAACTTCCCTACTTGTTTCCCTTACCTTACACAATTCAATATCCTTCTCCTTAGTGAATACTGAAAAAAGAAATTGTTCAAAATCTCCCCCATCTCTTTCGGCTCCACGCATAGCTGTCCACTCTGATTCTCTAAGGGACCAATTTTATCCCTCACTGTCCTTTTGCTATTAATATAACTGTAGAAACCCTTCGGTGTTTTTGGGTTGTGTTTCTTTATTCATTTTCTATGGAATTGAATTTAGGAGAAACTCTGATTCCTCATAGGCCAGGTGTATTTTGAGTTGTGAATGAAATTTGTGCATCTCCAGATATGAGATGCCCACATATCTCACGGAAATGGGCATTTAGGGAAATTGCTTATTAGTGGACAGTTAAATTTGGAATTTGAGATTACAGTTTTGGGAAGAGCAGAACATTTGGGGAGCAATCCTAAACATTGCTTTTACCATCAAAACTGCTTTCTTTTACATCATATAAAAGATATGGCTCAAGACTTTTGACAAATTGATTTGCATTTGAGATCCCTTGGAAAATAGTTCAGAAGAAACTGGTGTTTTGTTATGTACATTGAAAATTGAAGTCTAATTTATATACAGGTGTTTCCCCCCCCCCACCCCTACAAAGGTAGAGTGTTCCTATGAAACTTTTCTTACGCCAAAATGGCACAAAGCGAAGAACCATTAATTTTTATGGGAAAAATTTTTGTAAAGGCGAAAATCCTCCTTGTAATGTGAAAACAGGTTACTAATGTAGGTCTTTTGTAAAAGCGAAGTGGCATAAAGCATAAAGCGGGGGGCACCTGCATTGGAATGCTCCAAACAGCATTTCAGCATTAGCTCCCTCATATCTTAAAGACCATAAGACCATAAAATATAGGAGCAGAATTAGGCCATTTGGTTCATCGAGTCTGCTCCACAATTTCATCATGACTGATCCAATTTTCTTCTCAGTCCCAATATCATGCTTCTCCCCGTAACACTTCATGCCCTGACCAATCAAAAATCTATCAATCTCTCCTTAAGTATATATAAAGACCTGGACTCCACAGCTGAATTCCACAGATTCACCACTCTCTGCTTAAAGAAATTCCTCCTCATTTCATTCTAAAAGGACACCATTTTTTATATAAAAAATTTCTTTTATGATGTATGACCTATCTTTAAATTTTTGATTACAGAGTGGTATACCTTTATGTGATATGATATAACATTTTGATCAATTTTATTACAATATATTAATGTACACAATTTATGTTGAAATGTATCTATGTGTTGCACTCTGTAAATCTTGTTTTTACTTCTGAATAAAAAATATTGTAAAAAAAAAGGACACCATCTATTCTGAGGCTGTATCCTCTGCTCAAAGATTCTCCTACCAGAGGAAACATCCTCTTCATATCCACTCTATCAAGGCCATTCATAATTCGATAGGTTTCAATGAAGTCATCACTCACTCTACTGAATTCCAGCAAATATAGCCCAGAGACATCAAATGCTCTGCATATGACAAGACATTCAATCCTGGAACACACACAAAATGCTGGTGGAACACATCAGGCCAGGTAGCATCTATAGGAAGAAGTACAGTTGACGTTTCGGGCCAAGACCCTTTGTCAGGACTCACAGGGAAAACTGCAGATGCTGGAAATTCAAGCAACACACACAAAATTCTGGTGGAATGCAGCAGGCCAGGCAGCATCTATAGGAAGAAGTACAGTCAATGCTTTGGGCCAAAGTCGACTGTATTTCTTCCTATAGATGCTGCCTGGCCTGCTGCATTCCACCAGCACTTTGTGTGTGTTGCTTGAATTTCCAGCATCTGCAGATTTCCTCGTGTTTGCGTTTTTAAGTTCAATCCTGGAATCATCTTTGTGAACCTCCTTTGAACCTTCTTCAGTTTCAGCACATCCTCTCTAAGATAATGGGCACAAAACTGCTCACAATACTCCAAGTGAGGCATCACCAGTACTTTATAAAGTCTCAACATTACATCTTTGTTTTTATATTTTCATCTTCTTGAATGCTAATATCATATTTGCCTTCCTCACCATAAACTCAAACCTGCAAGTAAACCTTTAGAAATCCTGCACAAGGACTCCCAAGTCCCTTTGCACCTCAGTTTTTTATATTTTCTCTCTATTTAGAAATTAATCAACCCTTTCATTTCTTCCACCAAAGTGCATGACACTTCCCAACACTGTATTCCATCTGCCATTTCTTTGCCCATTCTCCTAATCTAAGTCCTCTCTACTTCCTCAAAACTGCCTGCCCCTCCACCTATCTACATATAGTCTGTAACCTTTGCAACAAAGCCATCAATTCCATCATCCAAATCATTAACATATAACGTGAAAAGAATCGGTCCCGACACAAACCATGGGAAACACCACTATTCACTGGCAGCCAACCAGAAAAGGCTCCATTTATTCCCACTCTTTGCCTCGTGCCAATCAGCCACTGCTTTATCCATGCTAGAAGCTTTGCTGTGGGTTCATGGCTTGTTAAGCAACCTCACGTGTGGCACCTTGTCAAAGGCCTTCAGAAAATCCAAATACACAGCATCAACTGATTCTCCTTTCTCTATCCTGCTTGTTATTTCTTTAAATAAATCCAAAAGATTTGTCAGGCAAGATTTTCCCTTGAGGAAACCATGCTGACCAAGATCATGAGCCTCCAAATATCCTGAGACCTCATCCTTAATAATCGACTCCAACATCTTCCCTACTACTGAGGACATACTACCTGGTCTATAGTTTCCTTTCTTCTGCCTCTCTCCCTTCTTGAAGATTGGAGTGACATTTGCAATTTTCCAGTCTTCCAGAATGATTCCAGAATCTAGTGATTCTTGAACTACCATTACTAATGCCTTCATGTTCTCTTCAGCCACCTCTTTCAGAAAAGTCAAAGAGAGGGTATATAATAAAGCAAATATTAGTGGGAATTTAGAGGATTGGGAATCTTTTAAAAATCAATAGAAGGCAACTAAAATGTCGCTAGGAAGGTAAAGATGGAATACAAAAGTAAGCTAACCAATAATATTAAAGAGGATACCAAACATTTCTTCAAATACATAAAGTGTGAAAGAGAGGCAAGAGTGGATATCAGACCACTGAAAAATGATGCTGGAGAGGTAGTAATGTGGCACAATGAAATGGCAGATGAACTGAATAAGTATTTTGCATCAGTCTTCATGGTGGAAGACGCTAACAATATGGTTGAAGTTCCAGGTGTCAGGGATCACGAAGGCATGAAGTTACCATTACTAGGGAGAAGGTTCTTGGAAAACTGAAAGGTTCAATGGGAGGTAAGTCACCTGGACCAGCTAGTGTACATCCCAGAGTTCTGAAAGATGTGGCTGAAGAGATTGTAGAGGTATTTGTAATGATCTTTCAGGAATCAATAGATTCCAGAATGGTTCTGGAAGACTGGAAAATTGCAAATGTCACACCACCCTTCAAGAAGGTTGAGAAACAGAAGAAAGAAGACTATAAGTAATTAGTCAGAGTCGATTTTTAAGAACAAGGTCTCAGGAAGCTTGGAGGAACATGATAAAATAGGCCATAGTCAGCATGGTTTCCTCAAGGGAAAATCCTGCCTGACAAATCTTTTGGAATTATTGTAAGAAATAACAAGCAGGAAAGACAAAGGAGAATTGGTTGAATTTGTGTATTTGGATTTTCAGATGGCCTTTAACAAGGTGACACATGTGAGAACGCTTAACAGACAATGAATCCATGGTATTACAGGAAAGATTCCAGCATGGATAAAGCAGTGGCTGATTGGCAGGAGGCAAAGAATGGAATTTGTCACAGGTAGATAGGGTAGTAAAGAGAGCTTTTGGCACATTGGCCTTTATAAATCAAAGTATTGAGTATAAGAGTTAGAATGTTATGGTGAGGTTGTATAAGGCGTTGGTGAGACTGAATTTGGAGTATTGTGTTCAGTTTTGGTCACCGAATTGCAGGAAGGATATTAATAAGTTTGAAAGAGTGCAGGGAAGGTTTACAAGGATGTTGCCAGGACTTGAGAAACTGAGTTACAGAGAAAGGTTGAATAGGCTAGGACTTTATTCCCTGGAGCATAGAAGAATGAGGGGAGATTTGATAGAGGTATATAAATTATGATGGGTATAGATACAGTGAATGCAAACAGGCTTTTTCCACTGAGGTTAGTGGAGAAAAAAAAAACAGAGGACATGGGTTAAGGGTGAAGGGGGAAAAGTTTAAAGGGAACATTAAGGGGGGTTTTCTTCACACAGAGAGTGGTGGGAATGTGGAATGAGCTGCCAGATGAAGTGGTAAATGCGGGCTCACTTTTAACATTTAAGAAAAACTTGGACAGGTACATTGATGAGAGGTGTATGGAGGGATATGGTCCAGGTGCAGGTCAGGGGAACTAGGCAGAAAAATGGTTCAGCACAGCCAAAAAGGGCCAAAAGGCCTGTTTCTGTACTGTAATTTTCTATGTCCTATGGAATTACAGGGAGCCTTTTCTGGTTGTCTGCTAGAGACTAGTGATGTTCCACACGGGTCTTTGTTGGAACTGATTCTTTTTATGTTACATGTTAATGATTTGAATAATGGAATTGTTGGCTTTATTGCAAAGTTTGCAGAAGATACGAAGTGTGGTGAAAGGCAGGTAGTTTTCAGGAAGTAGAGAGGCTACAGAAGGCCATATACAGATAAGGAGAATGGGCAAAAAGGGAGTAGCGTATCAGGAAGTATATGGTCATGCACTTTGTAGAAGAAATGGAAGAATTGACTATTTTCTAAATGCAGAGAAAATACAAAAGAACTGAGGTGCAAAGGGACTTGGGAGTCCTTGTGCAGGGTGCCCTTCTACCTGCAATGGCTGCATACCTTCTGGTGCTCTCTGCTAGTGTGGATTTGAAACCAGGCTGAAGAAAGTTATCCTTGTTATTGAGATCTGGAATTGAACATTGTGATTCAGGTTTAAATTAATTTATTGCATATACATGGAAACATATGGTGGAATGCTTCATTTGTGTTAACATTCAGATGACCAATATCCCTGAAGATACATATTGACCTCAGTAGCATTTGTAGGTTGAGCTGTGGTGAAGTGAGCAAATGCAATGTTAGCATTCATTTCAAGAGGACTAGAATATAACAGCAAGGATGTAATTTTGAGACCTTATGAAACACGGCAAGGCCTCACTTGGAGTATTGTGAGTGGTTCTGGGCCACTTACTTAGAGAGGATGTACTGAAGCTGGAGAGGGTTCAAAGAAGGTTCACAAAATGATTCCAGGATTGATAGGCTTGTCATATGTCAGACATTTGATGACTCTGGGTCGGTATTCACTCAAATTCAGCAGAATGAGGGGTGACTTAATTGAAACCTATTCAATGGTAAAATTGAAAGAGTGGATGTGGATAGGATGTTTCCTATGGTTGGAGAGTCTAAGACCATAGGATACAGCCTCAGAATAGAGGGGCATCCTTTGAGAATAGAGATGAGGAGAATTTCTTTAGCCTGAGAGAGGTGAGTCTGTGGAATTCTTTGACACAGCCAGCCAGCAGTGGAGGCCAGTTCTTTATGTAGAGTTAAGGCAAAGCTTGACAGATTCTTGATTGGTCAGGGCATGAAAAGATATGGGGAGAAGACAGGATATTGAGACTGAACTGGAAATTAGATCAGCCGTGATGAAATGGCAGAGCAGACTCAATGGGCAATAGCCTAATTCTGCTCCTATGTCTTATGGCCTTATAACCTTCAGATTTGATCAGATATGTCCAACCAGGCACAAAGCCATGCCTTAATCACTAGATATCTAGCCAAATTTTTATACAGTATATCTGGTACTTTAGGATGCCTTCGCATAAATTGGGAACTGATTTTCTCAGGGAAATGTACGGCAGAAATGTGGCAAATGTTCAGGGGATATTTGCATGGTGTTCTGCCTAGGTACATTCCAATGAGACAGGGAAAGGATGGTTGGGCATAGGAATTGTGGTGTACAAAGGTTGTTGAAAATCCAGTCAAGAAAAAAAGCTTACAAAAGGTTCAAAAAACTAGGATTATGATAGAGATCTAGAAGATTATAAAGGAAGCAGGAGGGAGCATAAGAATGAAATTAGGAGAGCCGAAAGGGGCCATGAGAAGACTTTGGTGAGCTGATAGAGGTGTATAAGATGATGAGAGGCATTGATCGTGTGGATAGTCAGAGGCTTTTTCCCAGGGCTGAAATGGCTAACACGAGAGGGCACAGTTTTAAGGTGCTTGGAAGAAGGCACAGAGGAGATGTTAGGGGTAAGTATTTTATGCAGAGAGTGGTAAGTGCATGGAATGGGCTGCCAGCGACCGTGGTGGAGGCGGATACTAGCATCAGAGTCAGGGTTAGGAGACTCCTGAATGCGTACATGGAGCGTAGAGAAATAGAGGGCTATGGGTAACCCTAGGTAATTTCTAAAGTAAGTCGAAGGGCCTGTATTGTGCTGTAGTTTTCTATCATTTTTGTATGTTTTCTAACTGATGCACCATCAATAACTTTTGGAGATGGGAAGTGAACGATAGGCTTTTATTAGAAGCAAAAAGGGAGCATGACATCTTGGAGACTGAGGGAGGAGCAGTGCCCCAATCGCCTTTATACAGGGGTCTGTGGGAGGAGCCACAGGAGCAGTCAGCAGAGGGGCGTGTCCAGACAGGTATACATAGTTTACCACACTAACATATTGGTGTAATTCTACACTGTTATCACAGAGAGCATTCTCACAGTGGCCATTACTGTCGGCGTTCTCTGACAACAGAGGAAAACAACAGCGAAGTGTCAGCTCAGCAGAAAAGGTGACTGGCTGCAGACCACCATCACTGGAGGATTGGTCTGTGTCCAAGACAATGAAGAACAGGAAATGCATTACGATCGCTGTCTATCTTGCAACAGTGCTTTTCACGGAGCTCCCTCCGGGCGAGAGCCATATTTACGTTCTTTCCAACACTGAACAGACATCCACCTCTTCGATTTCACAGCGCAAACAGTAACTCCCATGCTGAAAGACAAAGATGAGCAATAAGTACCACTTCAGCTGAGCTACACAAGTGGATTTGAAATTGCGAAAACTAAAACGCAATGCGATAAAATGTCTTTGCTTCTGGGGCTGGCCTACAACTCCGTGCCGAAACTTCAGATTATGACACCACTTGCTGGTGTCGATTTTCAACCGCTGAACCAAGAGACTGCTCAAGGCTGACAATTCAGACTTGAAGAAAGTTATCTCGGTGCATTTCCAGCAACCTTTTACCATTTTACACTTGCTATGAAAGCAAGAGTTTTATCTTCTTGTTGCTTGGAGACCAATGAACTGTGAGAGTGGTGGTACTGCCAGAGCAGTAAGTGTGAATGCGAGCCGGTGATAAACTATCCTTGGGCATTGTGTGCTTTGACGCCTCTGAATGCCATCTGGTCACGCGTCGAAGCACTTTTGAGAAATGCTTCGACACTAAGAAGGTTTGTGATACTGAATTGATCATCTGTGTAACAAAAAAGAACCTATCGTTGGAGCCGGAGTTGAAGCAGTGACTGAAGGATGACAGTCCTTCGCTCGAACAACACAGCTATCGAAGGAAACCCGACTACGCTTTTGCACACTGACGCTTGCCGTCAATATTTATGGAGACACGTCTACTCCCTGCAGCACCCTGCCACTTGGAACTGTCCAATTCAAGCAGTGTGGGCCATTTGCACAATGGACAAAGCGTCTCACTATGGTGCAGAATTTCTATGTGCGACTCGTACCTGGTTCATTAATTTCGTTGTCATACTTATGCAACACTTACCAGCTGCCTTCTTTCACCCTGCTTTCCGGACAATTGCCTTCTTCCCAATTAAAGGATTTATCACTGACTCCTCCCCTGAAGCTCACACAAGAACATAAGAAATAGGAGCAGGAGTAGGACATTTGGTCATTGACCCTGCTTCGCCGTTCAATAAGATCATGGCTGATCTGACCATGGACTCATCTCCACCCACCTGTCTTTTCCTCATAACCCTTAATTCTCCTGCTATGCAAAAATCTATGCAACCTTGTCTGAAATATATTCACTGAGGTAGCCTCCACTGCTTCACTGGGCAGAGAATTCCACAGATTCACCACTCTCTGGGAAAAGCAGTTCCTCTTTATCTCCGTCCTAAATATAGCCCCCCAATCTTGAGATTACGTCACCTAGTTCTAGTCTCACCTACAAGAATCAATTTTCCTGCCTCTATCTAATCTATCCCTTTTATAATTTTATATAAGATCTCCTCTCATTCTTCCCACAAAGAAGAGGGCTCTCCACAACTGACCTATAGAACATCTTCAGCATCTCACTACAGACATTGAATGATGCCAACCTTCTTAGGAAGTACAGTCGACTCTGTGCCTTCCTGCACAAGGCATCTGTGTTGGCAGTCCAGTCTAGCTTCTCGTCTAACTGTACTCCCAGATACTTGTAGGTGGAAGCATTAAGAAGAGGGACGCCTCACGTCTTAATAAGCTGGTAAGGAAGGCGGGCTCTGTCGTGAGCAAAGTACTGGAGAGTTTAACATCGGTAGCTGAGCGAAGGGCGCTGAGTAGGCTACGGTCAATTATGGATAACTCTGAACATCCTCTAAATAGCACCATCCAGAGACAGAGAAGCAGTTTCAGCAACAGGTTACTGTCGATGCAATGCTCCTCAGACAGGATGAAGAGGTCAATACTCCCCAATGCCATTAGGCTTTACAATTCTACTGCCAGGACTTAAGAACTTTTTAAAAGCTATTATTAATGCTTTTTGAGATAGTGATTTAGATGTATATCATTTTTTTACTGAGTTAAGTATTGTATGTAATTAGTTTTGCTACAACAAGTGTATGGGACATTGGAAAAAAGTTGAATTTCCCCATGGGGATGAATAAAGTATCTATCTATCTATCTATCTATCTATCTATCTAGAAGTTCTCCACATTGTCTAACTCCGTTACCTCTGGAATCAACCTGGTAAACCTCCTCAGTACCACCTCCAAAGCTAGTATGTCCTTTTTCAAGTGGGCCAGTGGCGCAATGGATAACGCGTCTGACTACGGATCAGAAGATTGTAGGTTCGACTCCTACCTGGCTCGCTGGTATCCTTCGCCCTAGTCTTATGCACTCCTTTAGCAGCCAGCTACCTGCTTCCCCGTTCTCACCGCTCACCTGATTTATCACTCACCTCACTCCCAACCTGAAGCTCACCGTTCAATGCGGCATCAGCTACCAGAAATCTTTTACTCTACACTCCATTCAAACAAGCCGGCTTGACACCACATTTTCATCTTTGCAGAAAATGGCACCTTTTCCGCTCCTTCTCTCTCATCCTTCCAGCACCGACAGGCGTCACAGCAATTTCATGACAGGCGTGCCTCTGCACCCAAAACATCAACGGTGTATGCCGCCATGATATCGCTACCTCCCGCATGCTAAGCGACGCCAACACTGAGCAAGTTGCCTCACATCCTTTTCTCCGCTCTGCTCCGCCAGCACCACTGCATGCCTGAAACAGCAGCCCAACACACGAGAAGGAACGGAAACATCAGAAACACTCACACCTCGAACATCTATGACTGCACACAGTTTGGAGCTCTCAGACTGGTCTGGATTTGAAACTCCGGAAACTGGAATTGATTCAACGGGCTGAAGGAAGTTATCCTTGGGCTGTTTCGGACAACGTACTGCTATAGAGCTGGTTTTGAGATCCTGGGTTGAAGGTTGCGATTCCGAACCAGGTGTAAATTTGTTTTGTACATTTATGTGGAAGCCTACCATGAAATGATTGGATTCGTTAACATCCAAACGACCAATATCCCCGAAGATACATATTCAGCTCGGTAGAAATCTCCCCTCTCTACCCAAACATAGTCAACAACTCTACAGTGAGCACCGTTTCTACGTTCAGTTTTGGGTATCCTTACGATCGACCAGGACCTTTTTTGAAATACATTTTTATTGTAGGAATGACACAATACAGAATATATAATGGATTACATTTTAAGGCAGAGATTGATAGGTATTTGAGTAGCCAAGGCATCAAAGGTTATGGTGAGAAGGCGGGAGAGTGGGACTAAATGGGAGATTGGATCAGCTCATGATGAAATGGCGGAGCAGACTCGATGCATCTAATAGCCGACCTCTGCTCCTTTGTCTTATGATACGTATAATGACCTGATGTGGAAGTATTAGAATTCATCCATTAACAAACTCGAATACCATCGGATATACTTCTTGTTGCAGATGGAAAAGTTTCATCTTCACCGGAACATACCGGTGTAATTCTACACTGCTAACATGGAGAGCATTCTCACAGCAGCAATAACTGTATTGCTTGGTGCAACGTCCGCTGGCGATATACGATAATTACAGCGAACTGCCAGCTCAATATAAAAAGGTGACTGCCTGCAGTCCACCATCACTGGAGGGCCTGCCCATGTCCATGTCCATCAGGGGCAGGAAATGACACAGACGATACTGCAAACCTGCTTACCAAGTGCTCCCTCCCGGGGAGAGCCATATTTACGTTCGCTGGAATACGCAATGCACATCTACCTCTTCGATTTCAGAGGCCAAACAGCACTCTCATGCGGAAAGATGAAGGTTGTATTCCAGGCCTGCGCTAGAACACAGATGAGCAGCAAGTAGCACTCAGCTGAGCTATACAAATGGGATAAGACCTGACACACCGCGATAAGATGGCTTTGTTTCTGGGGCTGGCCCGCGACTGTGCGCCGAAACTTTAGATTATGGCACCACCTGCTGGTGTGGATTGGGAACCGCTGAACCGAGGGCTCAGACTTGCAAAACGTTATCTCGGTGCCTTTCCGGCAACCTGTATTGTTGTACAGTTGCGGTGAAATCGCTGGTTCTACCGTCCCTTCTCTTGGAGACCAATCAAGTGTGCGTGTGGTGGTACTCCTAGAGCCGCGAGTGTTAACACATATCGCTCTGGAATGCAAGGAATGCGAGGCTATCCTTGGGTGTTTTGTGATTTGATTGTTTTGAGCTCCATCTGGTCACTTGTCGGAGCTCTATTGAACGTAGTCTCATGCCGCCGAGAAGCTCACTGATAGATGATCTGTCTAATGAAAGAGGAACTGATAGTTGGAGCCCGAATTCAAGCAGCGACTGAAGGACGACGTATTTCTGAGTACAGTCCTTCACTATACAAACTGAAGGCTGTAGGGAAGCCGGCTGCAATCTACTGCACATCGGCGGCGGTTGCCATCAACATTTAGGGCAACCAGTTACAGATCTCTGTCTATCGCCTGCAGCACAGTGCCAGTTGAAGCTGTCCACAGTTCTAACGGTGTGGGCCAGTGGCGCAATGGATAACGCGTCTGACTACGGATCAGAAGATTGTAGGTTCGACTCCTACCTGGCTCGCTGGTATCCTTCGCCCTAGTCTTATGCACTCCTTTAGCAGCCAGCTACCTGCTTCCCCGTTCTCACCGCTCACCTGATTTATCACTCACCTCACTCCCAACCTGAAGCTCACCGTTCAATGCGGCATCAGCTACCAGAAATCTTTTACTCTACACTCCATTCAAACAAGCCGGCTTGACACCACATTTTCATCTTTGCAGAAAATGGCACCTTTTCCTCTCCGTCTCCCTCATCCTTCCAGCACCGACAGGCGTTATAGCAATTTCATGACAGGCGTGCCTCTGCACCCAAACCATCAACGGTGTATGCCGCCATGATATCGCTACCTCCCGCATGCTAAGCGACGCCAACACTGAGCAAGTTGCCCTGTATCCCTCCCCACATATCTCCCACCTGGTACTTATCCCTGCAAGCGTAGTGCTACACCTGTTCCTACACCTCCTCTCTTACCACCATTCAGGGCCCCAAACAGTCCTTCTAGGTGAGGCAACACTTCACTTGTGAGTCTGTTGGGGTCATCTATTGCATCCGGTGCTCCCGGTGCGGCCTCCTCTACATCGGCGAGACCGGACGCAGATTGGGGGCCGCTTCGTCGAGCACCTCCGCTCCATCCGCGACAACAGACAGGATCTCCCCGTTGCCACCCACTTCAATTCTGCTTCACATTCCCATTGGGATACGTCCATACATAGCCTCCTCTACTGCCATGATGAGGCCAAACCCAGGTTGGAGGTGGAAAACCTCATATACTGTCTGGGTAGTCTCCAGCCCCTTGGCATCAACAGTGAATTCTCCAACTTCCGGTAATTCCCTCCCTCTCCCTTCCCCATCCCAGTTTCACTCTGCCTCCTCCTCCAGCTGCTTATCACCTCTGTCAGGATTCTGCCTTCTTCTACTGTAAGGTGCTTTCCCCTTACATTCCTTCTTCACCTTTCCTGCCTATCCCCTCCATGGTTCCACTCCCCCACCCTTCGATGGGTTTATTACTTGGCAGCTACCAGACTTCTCCTTCCCACCCTCCCCCCACCTTCTTTATAGGGCCCCTGCCCCCTCCCTCTACAATCCTGACGAAGGGTCTCGGCCCGAAAACTGCTCGTTTCCACGAATGCTGCCCGACCTGCTGAGTTCCTCCAGCGTGTTGTGCGTGTTGCTTTGACCACAGCATCTGCGGTGTACTTAGTGTTTGCCTCACATCCTTTTCTCCGCTCTGCTCCGCCAGCACCATTGCATGCCTGAAACGGCAGCCCAACACACGAGAAGGAACGAAAACATCAGAAACACTCACACCTCGAACATCTGTGACTGCACACAGTTTGGAGTTATCTGACTGGTCTGGATTTGAAACTCCGGAAACTGGAACTGATTTAACACACTGCCATTTGAAGCAATCCACAGTCCAACCGCTGTGGGCCAGTGGCGCAATGGATAACGCGTCTGACTACGGATCAGAAGATTGTAGGTTCGACTCCTACCTGGCTCGATGGTATCCTTTGCCCGATTCTTATGCACTCCTTTAGCAGCCAGCTGCCTTCGTTCACCTGCTTCCCCGTTCTTACCGCTTACCTGATTTATCACTCACCTCACTCCCAACCTGAAGCTCACCGTTCAATGCGGCATATTGATTCACTGGGCTGAAGGAAGTTATCCTTGGGCTGTTTCGGACAGCGTACTGCTATAGAGCTGGTTTTGAGATCCTGGGTTGAAGGTTGCGATTCCGAACCAGGTGTAAATTTGTTTTGTACATTTATGTGGAAACCTACCATGAAATGATTGGATTCGTTAACATCCAAACGACCAATATCCCCGAAGATACATATTCAGCTCGGTAGAAATCTCCCCTCTCTACCCAAACATAGTCAACAACTCTACAGTGAGCACCGTTTCTACGTTCAGTTTTGGGTATCCTTACGATCGACCAGGACCTTTTTTGAAATACATTTTTATTGTAGGAATGACACAATACAGAATATATAATGGATTACATTTTAAGGCAGAGATTGATAGGTATTTGAGTAGCCAAGGCATCAAAGGTTATGGTGAGAAGGCGGGGGAGTGGGACTAAATGGGAGAATGGATCAGCTCATGATAAAATGGCGGTGCAGACTCGATGGGCCTAATAGCCGACCTCTGCTCCTTTGTCTTATGATACGTATAATGACCTGATGTGGAAGAATTAGAATTCCTCCATTAACAAAAGCGATTGCCTTCGGATATACTTCTTCTTGCAGATGGAAAAGTTTCATCTTCACCGGAACATACCGGTGTAATTCTACACTGCTAATATGGAGAGCATTCTCACAGCAGCAATAACTGTATTGCTTGGTGCAACGTCCGCTGGCGATATACGATAATTACAGCGAACTGCCAGCTCAATATAAAAAGGTGACTGCCTGCAGTCCACCATCACTGGACGGCCTGCCCATGTCCATGTCCATCAGGGGCAGGAAATGACACAGACGATACTGCAAACCTGCTTACCAAGTGCTCCCTCCCGGGGAGAGCCATATTTACGTTCGTTGGAATACGCAATGCACATCTACCTCTTCGATTTCAGAGGCCAAACAGCACTCTCATGCGGAAAGATGAAGGTTGTATTCCAGGCCTGCGCTAGAACACAATGAGCAGCAAGTAGCACTCAGCTGAGCTACACAAGCGGGATAAGACCTAACACACTACGATAAGATGGCTTTGTTTCTGGGGCTGGCCCGCGACTGTGCGCCGAAACTTCAGATTATGGCACCACATGCTGGTGTGGATTGGGAACCGCTGAACCGAGAGTGAGAGCTCAGGGCTGCCAAATCAGACTTGCAGAAAGTTATCTCGGTGCCTTTCCGGCAACCTGTATTGTTGTACAGTTGCTGTGAAATCGCGGGTTCTATCGTCCCTTCTCTTGGAGACCAATCAAGTGTGCGTGTGGTGGTACTCCCAGAGCCGCGAGTGTTAACACATATCGCTCTGGAATGCGAGCTGCTGATAGGCTATCCTTGGGTGTTTTGTGATTTGATTGCTTTGAGCTCCATATGGTCACTTGTCGGAGCTCTATTGAACGTAGTCTCATGCCGCCGTGAAGCTCAGTGATAGGCCTCCGTTAGTCTCGAGAGACCATGGATTTGCGCCATGGAAAGTTTCCAGGGCACAGGCCTGGGCACGGATGTATGGGAGTCCAGAGTTGCCCATGCTGTAAGTCTCTCCTGTACACGCCACCAATGTTGTCCCAGAGAAGGGCATTAGGACCTATACAGCTTGGCACCGGTGTCGTCGCAGAGCAATGTGTGGTTAAGTGCCTTGCTCAAGGACACAACAGGCTGCCTGAGGTAAGGTTGAAACTAGCGACCTTCAGATCACTAGACCAACATGCTCAGTGATACGCGTTTGATTATCTGCGTGACAGAAGAGGAGCTGATGGTTGGAATCCGATTTGAAGCAGCGACTGAAGGACGACGCATTTCTGAGTACAGTCCTTCACTATACAAACTGAAGGATGTAGGGAAGCCGGCTGCAATCTACTGTACATCGGCGGCGGTTGCCATCAACATTTAGGGCAACCAGTTACAGATCTCTGTCTATCGCCTGCAGCACAGTGCCAGTTGAAGCTGTCCACAGTTCTAACGGTGTGGGCCAGTGGCGCAATGGATAACGCGTCTGACTACGGATCAGAAGATTGTAGGTTCGACTCCTACCTGGCTCGCTGGTATCCTTCGCCCTAGTCTTATGCACTCCTTTAGCAGCCAGCTACCTGCTTCCCCGTTCTCACCGCTCACCTGATTTATCACTCACCTCACTCCCAACCTGAAGCTCACCGTTCAATGCGGCATCAGCTACCAGAAATCTTTTACTCTACACTCCATTCAAACAAGCCGGCTTGACACCACAATTTCATCTTTGCAGAAAATGGCACCTTTTCCTCTCCGTCTCTCTCATCCTTCCAGCACCGACAGGCGTCACAGCAATTTCATGACAGGCGTGCCTCTGCACCCAAAACATCAACGGTGTATGCCGCCATGATATCGCTACCTCCCGCATGCTAAGCGACGCCAACACTGAGCAAGTTGCCTCACATCCTTTTCTCCGCTCTGCTCCGCCAGCACCACTGCATGCCTGAAACAGCAGCCCAACACACGAGAAGGAACGGAAACATCAGAAACTCTCACACCTCGAACATCTATGACTGCACACAGTTTGGAGCTCTCTGACTGGTCTGGATTTGAAACTCCGGAAACTGGAATTGATTCAACGGGCTGAAGGAAGTTATCCTTGGGCTGTTTCGGACAACGTACTGCTATAGAGCTGGGTTGAAGGTTGCGATTCCGAACCAGGTGTAAATTTGTTTTGCACATTTATATGGAAACCTAACATGAAATGATTGGTTTCCGTTAACATACTGTTACGTTCCCCAGTAATCGGGTAGTTTTCCAGCAAAGATAGATGGATCCACCGAAGCCTGATGCTACTATTTTCAAACGTTTTTATTTATAAAGGGGCACAAACATATGGTTAATACAAAACATTCAGATCATATACGTCTTCACAACTCAATCTAAAGCACAGGTATAGCAATAATCAATCAGAAATAAGCTCTACAGTTGTCTAGGGGTAATGTAGATATATATTGTTTACTGGATATTTAAAAGTCTTTTTGCGGTCACTGCAGTTCCACCAGCCGCCGTCGGTTGTGGTGTCGCGTTGGTGCACTTTTGTTAGAGAGAGAGAGGGGGGGGGGGGGATGAAAGAGTTACCCGACAGGTTTTCCAACCTGGAGGAGTTCGGTTTGTCGGAGCCTCGTTGGGGGAATGAACGCTCATCTGTGGCCTCCCCTGTAGCTAAGCCGTTCTTCCGTTGTGGGGTCGCTAATCCCAGGCAAGGAAAAGACGCACACGAACCCCACCACCGGCTGTCACAGGATCTCAAGCGCGTCTTCTGGTGCGTCTGGCGCCCCGCCTCGGCAGCCCACCTTTTATCTGGGCTGGCAGGGTTGTAGATGTCCATCAGGGTGGGGGGGCGAGGCAATCCTTCCCCCATCACCCATCTCACATTGCCCTGAGATTTTGCACGTAGGCCAGTTCCTTATCCCACAAAGGTGTCTCCCAAGACAATGGCTATGTCCGAGGCTTTTGTCTTGTTGAGCGACCAGCCCACTTTGCCCGAGGGCTTTACACGTGGTCTTCATGAGCCAATAGTCAAAGAGTCGCTTTATTCTGCTTCCCGGGGGAACGTGGTCTTCAGCAGGTCTCCCTCTCTCTCTTGGGTCATTTGACCCCCCCTTGACTAGGGCTCTTGCGAATCTCACAAAGGCGGCGGCTGGGGTCATAACAATACAAACGACCAATATCCTTGAAGATACATATTCAGCTCGGTAGAAATTTTCCCTCTCTACCCAAACATAGTCAACAACTCTACAGTGAGCACCGTTTCTATGTTCAGTTTTGGGCATCCTTACGATCGTCCAGGACATTTTTTAAAAAATATATTTTTATTGCAGGAATGACACAATACAGAATATATAATGGATTACATTTTAAGGCAGATATTAATAGGTATTTGAGTAGCCAAGGCATCAAAGGTTATGGTGAGAAGGCGGGGGAGTGGGACTAAATGGGAGAATGGATCAGATCATGATAAAATGGCGGAGCAGACTCGATGGGCCTAATGACCGACGTTTGCTCATTTGTCTTATGATACATATAATGACCTGATGTAGAAGAACTAGAACTCCTCCATTAACAAAAGCGATTGCCATTGGATGTACTTCTTGTTGCAGATGGAAAAAATTATCTTCACCGGAACATACCCGTGTAATTCTACTCTGCTAACACAGAGAGAGAATTCTCACAGCAGCCATAACTGTATTGCTTGGTGCAACGTCCGCTGGCGATATACGATAATTACAGCGAACTGCCAGCTCAATATAAAAAGGTGACTGCCTGCAGTCCACCATCACTGGAGGGCCTGCCCATGTCCATGTCCATCAGGGGCAGGAAATGACACAGACGATACTGCAAACCTGCTTACCAAGTGCTCCCTCCCGGGGAGAGCCATATTTACGTTCGCTGGAATACGCAATGCACATCTACCTCTTCGATTTCAGAGGCCAAACAGCACTCTCATGCGGAAAGATGAAGGTTGTATTCCAGGCCTGCGCTAGAACACAATGAGCAGCAAGTAGCACTCAGCTGAGCTACACAAGCGGGATAAGACCTAACACACTACGATAAGATGGCTTTGTTTCTGGGGCTGGCCCGCGACTGTGCGCCGAAACTTTAGATTATGGCACCACCTGCTGGTGTGGATTGGGAACCGCTGAACCGAGAGTGAGAGCTCAGGGCTGCCAACTCAGACAGACAGACAGACAGATATACTTTGATTCCGAGGGAAATTGGGTTTCGTTATAGTTGCACCAACCAAGAATAGAGTAGAAATATAGCGAAATAAAACCAGAAATAACTGAACGATAATAAGTAAATTATGCCAAGTGCAAATAAGTCCAGGACCAGCCTATTGGCTCAGAGTGTCTGACACTCCGAGGGAGGAGTTGTAAAGTTTGATGGCCACAGGAATGACTTCCTATGACGCTCAGTGTTGCATCTCGGTGGACTGAGTCTCTGGTTGAATGTACTCCTGTGCTTAACGAGTACATTATGGAGTGGATGGGAGACATTGTCCATTGTCCAAGATGGCATGCAACTTGGTCAGCATCCTCTTTTCAGACACCACCGTCAGAGTGTCCAGTTCAACCCCCACAACATCACTGGTGTCTAGTCGGGTGCCTCAGGGATCTGTACTGGGTCCAATGTTGTTTGTCATATACATCAATGATCTGGATGATGGGGTGGTGAATTGGATTAGTAAGTATGCAGATGGTACTAAGGTAGGTGGCGTTGTGGATAATGAAGTAGGTTTTCAAAGTTTGCAGAGAGATTTAGGCCAGTTAGAAGAGTGGGTTGAGCGATGGCAGATGGAGTTTAATGCTGATAAGTGTGAGGTGCTACATTTTGGTAGGAATAATTCAAATAGGACATACATGGTAAATGGTAGGGCATTGAAGAATGCAGTAGAACAGAGTGATCTAGGAATAATGGTGCATAGTTCCCTGAAGGTGGAATCTCATGTGGATAGGGTGGTGAAGAAAGCTTTTGGTATGTTGGCCTTTATAAATCAGAGCATTGAGTATAGGAGTTGGGATGTAATGTTAAAATTGTACAAGGCATTGGTAAGGCAGAATTGGGAGTATTGTGTACAGTTCTGGTCACCAAATTATAGGACAGATGTCAACAAAATAGAGAGAGTACAGAGAAGATTTACCTGGGTTTCAGCACCTACGATACAGGGAAAGATTGAACAAGTTAGGTCTTCATTCTTTGGAGCGTAGAAGGTTGAGGGGGGACTTGATAAAGGTATTTAAAATTATGAGGGGGATAGATAGAGTTGACGTGGATAGGCTTTTTCCATTGAGAGTAGGGAAGATTCAAACAAGAGGACATGAGTTGAGAGTTAGGGGGCAAAAGTTTAAGGGTAACACGAGAAGGAATTTCTTTACTCAGAGAGTGGTAGCTGTGTGGAATGAGCTTCCAGTAGAAGTGGTAGAGGCAGGTTCGGTATTGTCACTTAAAGCAAAATTGGATAGTTATATGGACAGGAAAGGAATGGAGGGTTATGGGCTGTGGGCGGGTCTCTGGGGTTAGGTGAGAGTAAGTATTCCACATGGTCTAGAAGGGCCGAGATGGCCTGTTTCCGTGCTGTAATTGTTATATGGTTATATGGTTATCACTGGCCTTGCGAATGAGTTTGTTGATTCTGTTGGTGTCTGCTACTGTCAGCCTGCAGGAAGTTATCCTGGTGCCTATCCGGCAACCTGTATTGTTGTACATTTGCTGTGAAAGCGTGGGTTCTATCTTCCCTTCTCTTGGAGACCAATCAAGTGTGTGAGTGGTGGTACTGCCAGAGCCTCCTGTAAATCTATACTGCTCTCATAGACCGCATTCGCTCTTTAGCAATAACTGCCTCCCTTGCGGCAGCGTTCTCTGGCAACACAGGAAAATTACAGCGAAGTGTCAGCTCAGCAGAAAAGGTGACTGGCTGAAGATCACCATCACTGGAGGGTTGGTCTGTGTCCAAGACAATAAAGCACAAGAAAAAGCATTACAATCACGGCCAATCTTGCAACCGTGCTTTTCCACGAGCTCCCTCCAGGAGTGAGCCATATTTACGTTCTCTACAACACTGAATAGCCCATCGACTTCACAGCACAAACAATAACTCTCATGCTGAAAGATGAAGACTGGAGTCCAGGTCTACGCCAGTACACAGATGAGCAATAAGTGTCACCCCAGGTGAGCTGCACAACTGGATTTAAAACTGCGGAATCTAACGAAATACGACACGATGCCTTTGCTCCAGGGCTGACCTACAACTGCCAGAACAGCGTGTATGAACACATATCGCTCTGGAATGCAAGCTTCTGATAGGCTATCCTTGTTTTGAGCTCCATCTGGTCACTTGTCAGAGCACTACTGAACGTAGTCTCATGCAGCCGAGAAGCTCAGTGATAGGCATCTGTTAGTCTCGAGAGACCATGGATTTGTGCCTTGGAAAGTTTCCAGGACGCAGGCCTGGGCAGGGATGTATGGGAGTCCAGAGTTGCCCATGCTGTAAGTCTCCCATTTACATCCCACCGATGTCGTCCAAGGGAAGGGCAAGGGCCGATACAGCTTGGCCCCGGTGTCGTCGCAGACTAATGTGTGATATAGTGCCTAGCTCAAGGCCACAACAGGTTGCCTGAGCTGAGGCTTGAACTAGGGACCTTCAGATCACTGGACAACATGCTCAGTGATACGCGATTGATTATCTGCGTAACAGAAGAGGAACTGATGGTTGGAATCCGATTTGAAGCAGCGACTGAAGGACGACGCATTTCTGAGTACAGTCCTTCACTATACAAACTGAAGGATGTAGGGAAGCCGGCTGCAATCTACCGCACATCGGCGGAGGTTGCCATCAACATTTAGGGCAACCAGTTACAGATCTCTGTCTATTGCCTGCAGCACACTGCCATTTGAAGCTGTCCAGAATTCTAGGCTGTGTGGGCCAGTGGCGCAATGGATAACGCGTCTGACTACGGATCAGAAGATTGTAGGTTCGACTCCTACCTGGCTCGATGGTATCCTTCGCCCGATTCTTATGCACTCCTTTAGCAGCCAGCTGCCTTCTTTCACCCTGCTTCCCCGTTCTTACCGCTTACCTGATTTATCACTCACTCCCAACCTGAAGATCACTGTTCAATGCGGCATCAGCTACCAGAAATCTTTTACTCTACACTCCATTCAAACAAGCCGGCTTGACACCACATTTTCATCTTTGCAGAAAATGGCACCTTTTCCTCCCCGTCTCTCTCATCCTTCCAGCACCGACAGGCGTCACAGCAATTTCATGACAGGCGTGCCTCTGCACCCAAAACATCAACGGTGTATG
Source organism: Hemitrygon akajei (assembly GCF_048418815.1). NCBI lineage: Eukaryota > Metazoa > Chordata > Chondrichthyes > Myliobatiformes > Dasyatidae > Hemitrygon > Hemitrygon akajei. Next base: position 1,511,159 of record NC_133124.1, read on the forward strand.
CCGCCATGATATCGCTACCTCCCGCATGCTAAGCGACGCCAACACTGAGCAAGTTGCCTCACATCCTTTCTTTGCTCTGTGCCTCCAGCACCATTGCAGCCTGCAACGGCAGCCCATCACACGAGAAGGAACGGAACGGAAAATTTCATCTTCATACCGGTGTAATTTGACCAGGACCTGATGTGGAAGAACTAGAACTCCTCCATATTGTGTACAGTTCTGGTCACCGAATTATAGGAAAGATATCAATAAATTAGAGAGAGTGCAGAGAAGAATTACTAGGATGTTACCTGGGTTTCAGCACTTAAGTTACAGAGAAAGGTTGAACAAGTTAGGTCTCTATTCATTGGAGCGTAGAAGGTTGAGGGGGGATTTGATCGAGGTATTTAAAATGTTGAGAGGGATAGATAGAGTTGACGTGAATAGGCTGTTTCCATTGAGAGTAGGGGAGATTCAAACGAGAGGACATGATTTGAGAGTTAGGGGGCAAAAGTTTAAGGGAAACACGAGGGGGTATTTCTTTACTCAGAGAGTGATAGCTGTGTGGAATGAGCTTCCTGTAGAAGTAGTAGAGGCCAGTTCAGTTGTGTCATTTAAGGTAAAATTGGATAGGTATATGGATAGGAAAGGAGTGGAGGGTTATGGGCTGAGTGCGGGTAGGTGGGACTAGGTGAGATTAAGAGTTCGGCACGGACTAGGAGGGCCGGAATGGCCTGTTTCCGTGCTGTGATTGTTATATGGTTATATGGTTATATGGTTAACAAAAGCGATTGCCTTCGGATATACTTCTTCTTGCAGATGGAAAAGTTTCATCTTCACCGGAACATACCGGTGTAATTCTACACTGCTAACATGGAGAGCATTCTCACAGCAGCAATAACTATATATTGCTTGTTGCAACGTCCGCTGGCGATATACAATAATTACAGCAAACGGTCAGCTCAATATAAAAAGGTGACTGCCTGCAGTCCACCATCACTGGACGGCCTGCCCATGTCCATGTCCATCAGGGGCAGGAAATGACACAGACGATACTGCAAACCTGCTTACCAAGTGCTCCCTCCCGGGGAGAGCCATATTTACGTTCGTTGGAATACGCAATGCACATCTACCTCTTCGATTTCAGAGGCCAAACAGCACTCTCATGCGGAAAGATGAAGGTTGTATTCCAGGCCTGCGCTAGAACACAGATGAGCAGCAAGTAGCACTCAGCTGAGCTATACAAGTGGGTTAAGACCTGACACACTGCGATAAGATGGCTTTGTTTCTGGGGCTGGCCCGCGACTGTGCGCCGAAACTTTAGATTATGGCACCACCTGCTGGTGTGGATTGGGAACCGCTGAACCGAGAGTGAGAGCTCAGGGCTGCCAACTCAGACTTGCAGAAAGTTATCTCGGTGCCTTTCCGGCAACCTGTATTGTTGTACAGTTGCTGTGAAATCGCGGGTTCTATCGTCCCTTCTCTTGGAGACCAATCAAGTGTGCGTGTGGTGGTACTCCCAGAGCCGCGAGTGTTAACACATATCGCTCTGGAATGCGAGCTGCTGATAGGCTATCCTTGGGTGTTTTGTGATTTGATTGCTTTGAGCTCCATATGGTCACTTGTCGGAGCTCTATTGAACGTAGTCTCATGCCGCCGAGAAGTGCAGTGAAACGCGACTGATGATCTGCCTAACGAAAGAGGAGCCGATCGTTGGAGCCGGAGTTGAAACAGCGCCCAAAGGAAGACACATTTCTGAGTACAGTCCTTCACTATACAAACTGAAGGATGTAGGGAAGCCGGCTGCAATCTACTGCACATCGGCGGCGGTTGCCATCAACATTTAGGGCAACCAGTTACAGATCTCTGTCTACCGCCTGCAGCACAGTGCCAGTTGAAGCTGTCCAGAGTTCGAGACGGTGTGGGCCAGTGGCGCAATGGATAACGCGTCTGACTACGGATCAGAAGATTGTAGGTTCGACTCCTACCTGGCTCGATGGTATCCTTTGCCCTATTCTTATGCACTCCTGTAGCAGACAGCTGCCTTCTTTCACCCTGTTTCCCCGTTCTTACCGCCTACCTGATTTATCGCTCATTCCCAACCTGAAGATCACTGTTCAATGCGGCATCAGCTACCAGAAATCTTTTACTCTACACTCCATTCAAACAAGCCGGCTTGACACCACATTTTCATCTTTGCAGAAAATGGCACCTTTTCCTCTCCTTCTCTCTCATCCTTCCAGCACCGACAGGCCTCACATCAATTTAATTACAGGCGTGCCTCTTCATCCAAAGTATCAACGGTGTATGCCGCCATGAAATCGCTACCTCCCGCATGCTAAGCGACGGGAACGCCGAGCAAGTTCCCTCGCATTCTTTACTTCGCTCTGCGCCTCCAGCACTATTGCATGCCTGCAAAGACAGCCGAACATACGAGAAGGAACGAAGAAAAAACAGAAACATAGAAAACCTACAGCACAATACAGGCCCTTCGGCCCACAAAGCTGTGCCAATAAACTCTCACACATCTAACATTTATGACAGCACACATTTCTGAACTCTTTACTGGTGTGGAATCGAAAGTCCGGAAACTGGTATTCATTCTACAGGGTGAAGAATGTTGTCCTTGTGTTTTTTTGGACAACGTACTGTACTGCTATAGGTGGTGGTATTGAGATCTGGGGTTGAATGTTCTGATTTCGATCCAGGTTTAAATTGATTTCGCACATTTATATGGAAACATAGTGAAATACGTTCCTTCAACACCCAAACGAGCAACATCCCTGAAGATGCATATTCAGCCCAGTTAACAACTCTACAGTTAGCATTGTTTCAACATTCAGCTTTTGGGTAACCTTACGTTCAGGTCAGGACCTGATGTGGAGAACCAGAACTCCTTCATTAACAAAAGCGATTGCCATAGGATATATTCTTGTAAAATTCCATCTTCGCCGGAGCATACCGGTGTAATTCTATACAGCTGACATAGACAGCATTCTCTCAGCAGCCATAACTGTCTTGTTTGGTGCAATGTTCGCTAACAATATACGGAAACGAGAGCGAACTGCCTGCTCAGCAAAAAAAAAATCAAACAAACAGGTGATTGGCTGCAGTCCACCATCACTGGAGGATCTGTCCATGCCCATGATCATGAGGAACAGGAAAAGATACCGCGGTCACTGACAATACTCCAACACTGAATGCACATCTACGTCTTCGACTTCAGAGCCCAAACAACGCTCTCATGCGGAAAGATAATTGTAGTCCAGACAGTGGCAGTACATAGATGGTTAGCAAGTAGCACCTTAGCTGGGCTACACAAGTGGGATAAGACTAAAACAATGCGGTAAGATGTCTTTGCTTCTTGGAGTGGTCGACAACTGTGCGCCGAAACTTCAGATCATGGCACCACCTGCTGGTGTGGATTGGGAACTGCTGAATTGAGCGTGACTGCTGAAGGCTGCCAACTCAGACTTGCAGCAAGTTATCTCGGTGCCCTTCCGGCAACCTGTATTGTTGTACAGTTGCTGTGAAGGCAAGAGTTCTATCTTCCCTGTCCTTGGAAACCAATCAAGTGTGCGATTGGTAGAAAGCCGCAGGTGTGAAGAATTAGCGCTCTGGAATGCGAGCTTGTGAGAAGCATTCCTTGGGTATTTTGTGATTTGATTCTTTTGAACTCCATCTGGTCACGTGTAAGATGACTATAGAGCGCAGTCTCATGCCGCCAAGTAGCTCAGTGAACGCAATCGATTATCTGCATAACCATAGAGGAACCGATCTTTGGAGCCCGATTGAAAGTATCGACCGAAGGACGACATATTTCTGACTACACGCATCAAATGCCGGAAAAACCCAGCAGGGCAGGCGACCCCTGTGGAAAAAAGTGTCGAAGGTTCGGACCGAAACCCTTCGCCAGGACTTATCGTCAACCTGAAACGTCGACTTTACTGTTCTCCGAGGCCTTTTACAGCATTTTATGTGTGTTGCTCGGATAAGCTCCCACTACCTATAAAGTGCTCCAAATGTCATGCGTCTCTTATAGCTTCTGACAACGAAGTCCAATTCTTGGCCTTCGCGTGTGGCTTAGCTACTATGCCCGTCGGAACTCTTTTTACTGGCAAGAGAAGGGGCAAAGGCCGACCACTGGCGCCTCAAAACCGGCTGCTTCGAGCCCGTCAGCCTTGGACAGCATCCCGTCTAGAAGAAGGAAACAATGATTTTAAACCTCCCTCGCCTTGCGGCCATACCCATCCATGGGAAAGGCTTCGGGAGTAAACCCCGAGGAAGAAATCCGGAGCCGGGTCCCCAAAGCAGTTTGATATTGTTTTCAACTTCACTCTGGCAACCTCTGCGACGACACTGATGTCAAGCTGCATCGGCGCTTGCCCTTCCCTTGACGTGGAGAGGGGGAACCCACTGCATGAGCAACAGCCGGTTCTTCAAATCTTCTCGCCGCAGCTAGCGCACTGGAGAGGACATTCCAGCATCGCTACTCAGCGTTGACACAACACGGGAAACAGCAGTGATAAGCCACTGCACTCGATTGGCGTAGAGTGAGGCGCCAGGGGCTGCTTCTAATGGTGGGAGAGGTGCTCGGACCTCACAGACCAGCTACCGCCCGCCTCAAGCTGGGCAGTGCGCAGTCAAATAGGTGCTGCCTCGCCACGGTCCACTTGCTCCACTGGGTGTGTGGGGCTCAGGGAACCCCGACAGGTGGATCGATAACCTTACACTTGGTTAAAAAAGGAAACGTCAAAAGTATTCAGCCTTCAAGCTAGGTACGTGGAATGTACGGACCAGGACATCAGGCCTTACAGAAGACCTGCAAGAAATGAGCGACGCCCGCAAGACTACAGTCATCAACAACGAAGTGAACAGACTTCAGATGGCCATCGTCGCTATTCAAGAAATAAAGCTCTCTTCCTCTGGAAGCCTTCGAGAAGAAGACATCTCCATCATCTGGCATGGAAAGCTACCAGAATAGCCCAGGGCAAATGGTGCTGATTTCGCCATAAGAAGTGGTGGATAATTGTTTATCGGGATGGAGGCCGGTGACTAGCGGGGTGCCTCAGGGATCTGTTTTGGGCCCAATGTTGTTTGTAATATACATAAATGATCTGGATGATGGGGTGGTAAATTGGATTAGTAAGTATGCTGATGATACTAAGGTAGGAGGTGTTGTGGATAATGAGGTGGGTTTTCAAAGCTTGCAGGGAGATTTATGCCGGTTAGAAGAATGGGCTGAACGTTGGCAGATGGAGTTTAATGCTGAGAAGTGTGAGGTTCTACATTTTGGCAGGAATAATCCAAATAGAACATACAGGGTAAATGGTAGGGCATTGAGGAATGCAGTGGAACAGAGAGATCTAGGAATAACAGTGCATAGTTCCCTGAAGGTGGAGTCTCATGTAGATAGGGTGGTGAAGAAGGCTTTTGGAACACTGGCCTTTATAAATCAGAGCATTGAGTACAGAAGTTGGGATGTAATGTTAAAATTGGTAAGGCCAAATTTGGAATATTGTGTACAGTTCTGGTCACCGAATTTTAGGAAAGATATCAATAAATTAGAGAGAGTGCAGAGACGATTTACTAGGATGTTACCTGGGTTTCAGCACTTAAGTTACAGAGAAAGGTTGAACAAGTTAGGTCTCTATTCATTGGAGCATAGAAGGTTGAGGGGGGATTTGATCGAGGTATTTAAAATGTTGAGAGGGATAGATAGAGTTGACGTGAATAGGCTGTTTCCATTGAGAGTAGGGGAGATTCAAACGAGAGGACATGATTTGAGAGTTAGGGGGCAAAAGTTTAAGGGAAACACGAGGAGGTATTTCTTTACTCAGAGAGTGATAGCTGTGTGGAATGAGCTTCCTGTAGAAGTAGTAGAGGCCAGTTCAGTTGTGTCATTTAAGGTAAAATTGGATAGGTATATGGACAGGAAAGGAGTGGAGGGTTATGGGCTGAGTGCGGGTAGGTGGGACTAGGTGAGATTAAGAGTTCGGCACGGACTAGGAGGGCCGGAATGGCCTGTTTTCCGTGCTGTGATTGTTATATGGTTAAACAGCCTAGTTGGCGCCATCATACCACCAACTGAAGGAACTGAAAGACTGCTCAGGTTTCAGCTTCAAACGTCTGTAGACCTGGTTAGCACAGTCCGTGCTTACACGCCGACATAAAGCTCTGCCCAGGAAGCTAAGGATAAGTTATGTGATGAACTCAGTGCTGCCATCAGAGAAGTCCCTTCTCAAGAGCCACTATTCTTTCTCCACGACTTTTACTCAAGAATAGGCAGCGACCACCACAGATGGCCCTCTTATTTCGAACAGTTTGAAACTAGAAAGATGAATGAAAACGGCCAGCGCCTCCTTCAGCTCTACTGCCAAGACGACCTCTGTATCACCAACACCTTCTTCAATACCAAGCCTCAGCACAAAGTGTCACGGAGACATCCGAGGTCTAAACATTGGCAGCAACTTGATCTCGTCCTATTGTAATGTTCGTGCAGATTTGTTATTGCTGTCTGTCGATCTGCTGCAGCACCCTGCCACCTGCAGCAGTCCATCATTCAAGCAGTGGTGACCAGTGGGGCACAGAAGAACGCATTTGACTGCGGATATGAAAATTTTAGGTACGATTCCTACACAGCTCCTTCACATTCTTTGCCAGTACAAATTAAACCCTTATCAGCTGTCTGATTTCACCCATTGTCCAGGGCTATTTCATTCTTACCACTTACCTGATGTATTGCTGACTCCTCGTCTGAAGCTCATCATTTACTAAAATATTATCTGACGATTAGCTTTTCATCCTATCTCCTTTCAAAGTAGCAGGCCTAACACGATATTTTCTACTTTCCATTAACTGACTGTCATGGTCCCTTCTGGCAATCGCCCACCCAGCTATTTACCTCTGGAATTGGACTTCAATCACCTCTTTTAGTGTCCAATCATTCACAGGTTCCACTAACTACAAACACCTGCTTTCTATCAGCAAATGCAGTATAAACACCCTGTGATCACAACAAGGAGCTGCCAGTCTGTTGGTCGACTCCGGTGTGAGTAACCTCATTTCATGGTTCTTAGGACCGCCAGTTCTAAGTCTAGCATTGCTCCTGGATACCGACTCCACGCTCGCTATGTTAATAACGCCTCCCGACTCTGCCTTCACGCCCGTGTTCTGCACTTGGGTTCGTCTACAGCCACGCCCGTTTAACACTGACATCATTTCAGAGAAACATAAAAACACAGAAAATCTACAGCACAATACAGTCCCTTCGGCCCACGAAGCTGTGCTGAACATGTCCTTACCTTAGAAATTACCTACGGTTACCCATAGCCCTCTATTTCATTCAACTCCATGTACCTGTCCAGGAATCTCTTAAAAGACCAAAATGCCGCTGGATGATTTCGCTTTGAAAAGCGCCCTCCACCTGTATGCCGAAATTCAGACTCTGGCACCAACTGCTCGTTGTTCATGCGACAATGTTCATGGACATTTGTTCCTGGTGTCTATCGACCGATGGCAAAAGCCTACCTATGGCAACTATCTCGTCCTTCCAGCACTGGGGCCACAGACCACCGGATGACGCATATCACCGCGCGTCTGACAATTCTAGGTACAGTACGTTTCCAACACAGCTCTTTGCTCTTCTTTGCCCGTTCAAAGTAAAGCCTTGTCAGATATCTCATTTCACCCAGTGTCTAGGACAATTGCCTTCCTACCACTTCTTTCATTTATTACTGACTCCTCACCGGAATCTCTTAGAAACATAGAAAAACCTACAGCATAGTACAGGCCTTCGGCCCACAAAGCTGTGCCGAACATGTCCTTACCTTAGAACTACCTAGGCTTTACCCATAGCTCTCTAGTTTTCTAAGCTCCATGTATCCATCCAGGAGTCTCTTAAAAGACCCCATCGTTTCCACCTCCACCACCGCCACCGGCAGCCCATTCCATGCACTCACCAGTCTCTGCGTAAAAAACCTACCCTGACATCTCTTTACCTGCTTCCAAGCACCTTACAACTATGCCCTCTCGTGCTAGCCATTTCAGCTCTGGGGAAAACCCTCTGACTATCCACGCGATCAATGCCTCTCATTATCTTGTACACCTCTATCAGGTCACCTCTCATCCTCCTTCACTCCAAGGAGAACAGGCAGAGTTCACTCAACCTATTCTCATAAGGCATGCTCCCCAAACCAGGCAATATCCTTGTAAATCTCCTCTGCACCCTTTCTATGCTTTCCACGTCCTTCCTGTAGTGAGGCGACCAGAATGGAGCACAGTACTCTAAGTGGGCGGCGTCCTATATAGCTGCAACATTACCTCTCGGCTCTTGAACTCAATCCCACGATTGATGAAGGCCAATACACCGTACGCCTTCTTAACCACAGAGTCAACCTGCGCAGCTGCTTTGAGTATCCTATGGACTCGGACCCCAAGATCTCTCTAATCCTCCACACTGCCAAGTGTCCTATCATTAATGTCTCAATAAGCCTTACATGGGGTACCTTATCAAATGCCTTGCTAAAATCCATATACACTACATCTACGGCTCTACTTTCATCAATGTGCTTAGTCACATCCTCAAAAAAATTCAATCAGGCTCGTAAGGCACGACCTGCCCTTGACAAAGCCATGCTGATTATTCCTAATCATAGTATACCTCTCCAAATGTTCATAAATCCTGCCTCTCAGGATCGTCTCCATCAACTTACCAACCACTGAAGTCAGACTCACTGGTCTATAATTTCCCGGGCTATCTCTACTCCATTTCTTGAATAAGGGAACAACATCTGCAAACCTCCAATCCTCCAGAACCTCTCCCGTCCCCATTGGTGATGCAAAGATCATCGCCAGAGGCTCAGCAATCTCCTCCCTCACTTCCCACAGTAGCCTGGGTACATCTCGTCCGGTCAAGGTGACTTATCCAACTTGATGTTTTCCAAAATCTCCAGCACATCCTCTTTCTTAATATCTGCATGTTCAAGCTTTTCAGTCTGCTGCAAGTCATCACTATAATCACCAAGATCCTTTTCCATCGCGAATACTGAAGTAAAGTATTCATTAACTACCTCTACTATTTCCTGCAGTTCCAAACACACTTTCCCACCGTCACACTGTCGCATTTGGTCTGTATGCGTCCATGTGTATGTGATAAATTAATTCGAACCTGAATCAGAATCGCAACATTCAACTCCACATCTCAACATCAACGTTCTCCATATATACGCAAGAATACTATTCTTCAGCATGTGGAATGAATTCCAGTTTCCACTGTTGCAAATCCATACCAGCACAGAGCACCAGAACGTGTGCAGCAATAGCTGGCTGCTCGGTGTGTGTTTCTGTTTTGTCTTTCGTTCGTCCTTGTGCATTGCCAGCATGGTTACCCGAGAGTTGGCATGTTTCCTGAAAGGAAAATCCTGCCTGACAAACCTACTGCAAATCTTTGAGGAGATTACAAGCAGTGTAGAGAAAGGAGACGCAGTAGATGTTGTGTACTTGGATTTTCAGAAATGCTTAACAAGATAAGAGCCTTTGGAATTACGGGGAAGTTACTATCATGGACGGAACATTGGTAGGTCGGCAGAAAACAGAGAGTGGGAATAAAGGGATCCTATTCTGCCGCAAGGAGTAGATCATACACCAGGTTCTCTCTCTCCCGAATAGGGGAGAAAGAGATGTCTCTGTTTTCACAACGAGCGGGGAGACATATGAAAGAACTCGCTGGTTTACGATGTTAAAAGTCAGCCAATTCGCTATTTTCAGGCTCTGTGCCCAAAGATAACGAGTCTCTGGGCGCACAGCCGCAGATATTCCGACTTCCCCGACGGCAGACGGTTCTCCTGCCATGACACCGACCCTCGATCCGCCCGTCTCCCTAGGCCCGAGATCTTAGTCTTCCATTGCCGAGCCGAATACTTAGGCCGAGCTCCTTACGTGCCAAACAACTGCCAGTCCTGAAACCCCGATAGCGGGTCGCATTCCCGCAAAGAACCGTACTTAGTGTATAACTCCAGGTCAGGGTCTTCAAAAGGACCCCGAAAGGGAAAAATAAAGATATTAAAGATGGAAGTAGAGGTATTTCCGAAGATGCAAGCAAAGGAGTCGCCGTTTAGCGCCAATTTAACTTCGCTCCGCCTAGAGCTGAACAATGTGCTGCGAAATTGAAGCGCTTGAGGTACATTCAGTGTCGTAGAGCACATAAATACTGTGGCATTTGGTCCATAATGACAGACGAGGAAGCTTGTTAAACTTAACAACCGTTTCATTCTGATGCATACAAACCGGACCGGACAACATGGCCCGGAGAATGAACGCAACCAGTCTCATACCGACCGGGGAGGTGACCAGCACACACCCCGGTTACAGTTACTGTGACCCACAAATACACAAGCGAATAAATGTATAACCCAAGCTAAAATGTCACACTGACCCCACCCGAGGGGTCACCGTCCCCAGCAACCACAGAATCCAAAACGAAGGTCAAAAGTTCCAGTGGACGTCGACACCGCTGCCTGTTTGTGTGAGGCAAGAGGCAGGGCGCCCGGAGTGTCACTTCCTTCCTTCAGCTTCGTGGTGGCCAAGGTCTGACACGGTGCCAGCCGGTACCGGTGTAGTAGGACTAACCTTCCGCCACTCAGGCTACCGCACCCGATATACCACATCGGAGATGCCGTCGAGCACCTCTTCTGGCTCCTTCCAGTGGCTTCCCAGCTTGGGAGATAGTCCCATCTTCCGGGAGGGGCAGTAGACACATAATGGGCCCCCCACCATGTACTTCTTCATTGGCGCCCTAGACTGGCGGCCCGGCCCCTTCTGGAACTTGCAAGCGTCGCATCAGTGCACGAACAGCTCCACATCGTGCCTTTATCCAGACCAGTAGAAGCGTTCACGCAGTCTGCCCAATGTCTTTGCAACTCCGAAATGACCGGCCCCTATTAGCCCGTGCACCGTGGCGCGGAACCCCTGGGGACCACAAACTGCAAGGGATGTCTGTCACCATCGGACAACTACCACCGCTAAAACAGCAACTCTTCGCGCACCTCCAGCGTTCCCCACTCTGAGTCCAGGGCGTTGACCTCTGCCTAGTCCGGCCGTCACCCACACTCAGCCATTCCCTTAACCGGGCCAACACGGGATCGCGCATTTGCTGGCTGCGTAACTGCTCATGGTCCATAACCGGGAGATCGTCGCTGGCTGTCACCTGAAGCGCTGTCACCGTCGCTTCCCTTGATCCAGCTCTGCTGCGGTGGGCCGCTGCGTGGTGTGCTGCAACGCCGCGGGTGGCTGTGAAACCGGTGGTGGTTGCAGCTCCTGCTGAGACTGCTTCCTGGAGTGCCGGAGAGCCACGGCTTCAGCGCAGAGGTATCCACACTGGCCCCTCAGCGGGACAGCAGGTCCAGGCGAAGAATATGGGACTCTCAGATGTCGGCGAGCCACACATCGTGCTGCACGGTGTTTTCCCCACTGCGATGCGCAGCTTCCTCTCCCCTCGCATCGCGGCACAGTCACCGGCGACCGTAGCCAGCTGGACCATCGTCGTTGTCCACCCAGGCGGGAATGGCTAGTCCGTGTTGAGGAGAACACCGGGGACGGACGATAGTGATGGCTGACCCCGTGTCTACCAACGTAAGGCATCTGATGCCCTCCAAGACGTCCACGGTACTCTCCACGTACAAGCCTTTGCTCTTCACCCAAACGGCCCACCCGGAGGGGCGACAACTGAGGGGTTCTGCTGGAGGATTCGGGTGGCACTGCCTGATCGGCGTTTCCCGATGGCTATTCTGAGCAGTGGCCTGTTGCAGGTGCGGGTCAGTCACGGGCTAAATGACCTGCCTCACCGTACCGATAGCAGAAATCGTTTCGTGGCCGCCGGCGGGGTCTGCGCGGCGCTGATCGGACCTATCTCACGGGCTCTTCCGCCTCGGAGACACAAGCCCAGTCTCGCGGAGTGCGGGTCGATCCTGCAATCCCTGGGGGCTAAAATTGCTTCTCCGCGTTGGCCAGCGCCGCATCTAGCGACGATGGTGATGCCAGGCGAACAAGCTGCCGAAAGCGTGGCGGCAAGCTCTTACTGAGCCGCGGGAGGGAAGTGGGGATAGCCATACCGAGTACAGCGGCCAAGATCAGCTGCAAATGCCCCCAGCCTTTCTCCACACGGCGCCGTCTGTTGCACAGTTCTTCCCTCTTTGGTCGTAATGATCACTTACACACAGAAACATACCGTGGAATGCGTCGCTTCCGTGAAAATGCATACACACCTTGGCAGAAATGTGTCCCCTCACCACCCAGGTATCATGAAGAAGACCACAATTAGTGACGTTTCAACGTTCAGCTTTCCTGGATCATTATGTTCCGGCGGGACCTCATATGGGAGAATCAGATCTTCTTCATGGTGTCAGGGGAAAACCTAGTTTGAAACGGGGTCCTGAATAGACCCGATGAATTGTGCTGTTATTAAGAGGGAGAGGGAGAGGGAGAGGGAGAGGGAGAGGGAGAGGGAGAGGGAGAGAGAGAGAGAGAGAGAGAGAGAGAGAGAGAGAGAGAGAGAGAGAGAGAGAGAGAGAGAGAGAGAGAGAGAGAGAGAGAGAGAGAGAGAGAGAGAGAGAGAGAGAGAGAGAGAGAGAGATGTTATGGTTCTCTGCCAGCGTCTTTACATTTTCGCCGAGGTCACTTGCCTGCTTGTAGAGTTCCTGCAGAAAGTGGAGGGCAGAGCAGGTTGATAGATAGATAGATAAATAGATAGATAGATAGATAGATAGATAGATAGATAGATAGATAGATAGATAGATAGATAAATAGATAGATAGATAGATAGATAGATAGATAGATAGATAAATAGATAGATAGATAGATAAATAGATAGATAGATAGATAGATAGATAGATAGATAGATAGATAGATAGATAGATAGATAGATAGATAGATAGATACTTTATTCATCCCCATGGGGAAATTCAACTTTTTTCCAATGTCCCATACACTTGTTGTAGCAAAACTAATTACATACAATACTTAACTCAGTAAAAAAATATGATATGCATCTAAATCACTATCTCAAAAAGCATTAATAATAGCTTTTAAAAAGTTCTTAAGTCCTGGCGGTAGAATTGTAAAGCCTAATGGCATTGGGGAGTATTGACCTCTTCATCCTGTCTGAGGAGCATTGCATCGATAGTAACCTGTCGCTGAAACTGCTTCTCTGTCTCTGGATGGTGCTATGTAGAGGATGTTCAGAGTTATCCATAATTGACCGTAGCCTACTCAGCGCCCTTCGCTCAGCTACCGATGTTAAACTCTCCAGTACTTTGACAGCTGGTGTCCAACATGTGGAGATAAAAAGCCAGGTCCGCTGTTACACAGACACACCAAGACACACAGTGCGGACACTGGACGAGATTTGCTGCACCCACAAGAAGGTGGGGGTTTTGGAGGATCGATTCGGGGAAATAGATCAGTGACTCATAGTGTGAAAAGGTGCAACCGGTGGGGAATTATTTGTGAGTCCATCCTTACCTGGGTGATAATTCTACCACTGAAGGACGGTCGTACGTATCAGGTCATAGTCCGTGACCACAACAGGACTTCGGAAGACAATGGGAAGATCGACGGCATCAGCTCTCAATATATTTGCATTTATTTTACTGTATTGCTTAGTTACTAATAAACACTATTAATTTATAGCAATACCAGACTCCAAAGTGTTTTTCCATTTCTGCTGGTTCTTTAACCCGGTCGCGGGGTATGTGACAATGGACATTTTCAAATCTGCTAGTCTTATCTGTTTCTTTGCAGCATCCTCTTATATTTATCCAGTCAAGTCAAGTCAACTTTGATTGTCATTTCGACCATAACTGCTGGTAGAGTGCATAGTAAAAATGAGACAACGTTTTTCAGGACCATGGTGTTACATGACACAGTACAAAAACTAGACTGAACTACGTAATAAAAAACACACACACAGAGAAAGCCACACTAGAATACAGACCTACACTGGACTGCATAAAGTGCACAAAACAGTTCAGGCATTACAATAAATAATAAACAGGACAATAGGGCAAGGTGTCAGTCCAGGCTTCAGGTATTGAGGAGTCTGATAGCTTGGGGGAAGAAACTGTTACATAGTCTGGTTGTGAGAGCCCCAATGCTTCGGAGCCTTTTCCCAGACGGCAGGACGGAGAAGAGGTTGTATGAGGGGTGCATGGGGTCCTTCATAATGCTGTTTCCTTTGCGGATGCTGCATGTAGTGTAAATGTCCGTGATGGCAGGAAGAGAGACCCCGATGATCTTCCGAGATGGTACAATTTCCGAACCAGGCAATGATGCAGTTGCTCAGGATAGTGGTCGCTCTCAATAGTGGTCGCTCCGTGCCCTCCTGAAGACAACAACCATCCGTTTTGTTTTGTTCACATTAAGAGACAGGTTGTTGGCTCTGCACCAGTCTGTTAGCCGCTGCACCTCCTCTCTGTAAGCTGACTCGTCGTTCTTGCTGATGAGACCCACCACGGTCGTGTCATCGGCGAACTTGATGATATGGTTCGAGCTGTGTGTTGCAGCACAGTTGTGGGTCAGCAGAGTGAACAGCAGTGGACTGAGCACACAGCCCTGGGGAGCCCCCGTGCTCAGTATGATGGTGTTGGAGATGCTGCTCCCGATCCGGACTGACTGAGGTCTCCCAGTCAGGAAGTCTAGTATCCAGTTGCAGAGGGAGGTGTTCAGGCCCAGTAGGCTCAGCTTTCCAATCAGTTTCTGAGGGATGATTGTGTTGAATGCTGAACTGAAGTCTATGAACAGCCTCCGAACGTATGTGTCTTTATGGGGAAACTGCAGCAAAATGTCAAGTCAGCAATCAGCTGATTGACTGAAGTCCATCATCACTGAACGATATGTCTGCCTCCGGGACGATGATAGGAAGGACAACACACTGTGGGCATAGCAAACCTGCTGTTCCAACAGCCACTTGTGTAGGGAGCCCTAATTATCATCTCCAGTGCGATGAATACACATCTACCCCTCTATTTGACAGCGCACTCTTCAAACCTCTTGCAGAAATATGAAGATTTTTCTCCCGACGTTAAACCTCATCTAATCTATGGAAACGACATAAAACCGAGCAGAAAGCCGCTAGATGTCTTTACTTATATCAGTGCCCTCCAACGGTGTGCCGAAATTCAGATTCTGACATCCCTTGCTCGTGTGAATTTGGAATCTCTGAAACAAGAGTGACGGCTGAAAGTCTTCCAACGGAAAGGTTACCGAAGCTCTGTGGTACGGAATTGATGATTTGGGTGATGAAAGAAGTCCGGATCCTTTGAGCCGCAATCGAACCAGCGACCTCAAACTGACCCCATTTCCTCTACAGTCCTCCGCTCTACCAACTGAGCTGTCGAATGACAACCGATAGCAAAATTCCTGCCGACAACGTTTATGGAGATTTGTTCCTGGTGTTTGTCGACCAACGGCAACAGCCTGCCAATTGCAACTTTCTAATCCTTCCAGCACTGGGGTCCACTGGCAACGGACGACGCGTCTCACCGCGCTTCTGACAATTCTCGTCACGATTCCCACACAGGTCTTTGCTATTCTTAACCCGCTCAAATCAAAGCCTTCTCAACTCTCTCATTTCACCCAGTGTCTAGGGCAATTTTCTTCTAACAACTTACCTGATTATATGTCTGAATGCTCGCCTGAAGCGAATCGTTTACTGAAACACCAGCTGCCAGCTAGCTTTTCCTCCTATCTGCTTTCAACGCAGCAAACCTACCACATTTTCTCCCTGCCCTTCGACTGAGACACTTTCCGCTCCATGTCCGCCAGCCGCATTTTTGTACATTCCAAGCTTCGCAGCAATTTGATGAGGCGAATTCCTCTGAATACAAAATGTCAATGGAGATTGCGAGCATCGATCTTGCTACCTCTCGCATGCTAAACGAGCGCTCTACCATTTAAGCTAATTCCCCAGCACATCCCTAAAACCTCCTATAATTTGCTCCGTCCGACAACCACCGTTGCATGCCTCCGCCTACTCACCGATGCATAATCAGCCTCTCACAGACAGGCACACTCACTCATCAACCGACTACCCAGACACACATACTGATGCTCTCTGCCACTGTCAGTATGATTGTCCCCAAACTACAATTCATTCTCCGGCATAAAAAGAATTATCCTTCTGTCTATTTTTACAACTAATTGTAATAGCAGTTGGAATTGATGTCTCCAGTTGAATGTAGTGACTAACGTTCAGCGTACAATCACTTCCTCACAGACACACGGAAACATACCGTGTAATGTGTCGCTGCCGTGAACATGCATACTCACTTCAGCTGAAATCTGTATCCTCAACACCCAGTTATCATCAACACCACCACAGTTAGCAATTTTTCAGCATTCACCTTTCCTGGATCATGACGCCCCGGCGGGTCCTCATATGTCAGAAGCGGAACGTCTTCATGAACTAAGGAGATGGCCACGTTATCCACTTCTTATGGAAGATTATACAACTCCATCTTCGACTGAACACTCTGCTGGAAATCCACACTGCTGTCAAAGAGAGCATTCTCATATCTGCCATTCCCATCTATTTCTTTGTCGCATCCTCTGACATTTTTGGAAAACTGCAGCCTAATGTCTAGTCACCTGAAAAGCTGGATGACTGAATTCCATCATCACTGGACGATTTGCCTCTCTCCTGGACGATGACAGGAAGGACAACACACTGCGGACATACCCACACGGGAAACCTGCTGTTCTAAGAGCTCCCTTGTGCAGGGATCCCTAGGTTCTTGCTCCAGTCCACTTAATGTACACCTACCTCTTCTATTTCACAACTCACACTTTAAACCTCTTGCAGACATACGAAGATTTTTCTCCCGACATGTGCCACCACACAGATAAGCAGAAGTGGCACCTCAAATGATCTATGGAAACGTCATAGGAACTATAACAATGCCATAGAACCATAGAACACTACAGCACAGTACAGGCCCTTCAGCCCTCCATGTTGTGCCGACACATATAATCCTTAAAAAAAGTACTAAACCCACACTACCCCATAACCCTCCATTTTTCTTTCATCCATGTGCCTTTCCAAGAGGCTCTTAAATACCCCTAATGTTTTAGCCTCCACCACCATCCCTGGCAAGTCATTCCAGGCACTCACAACCCTCTGTGTAAAAAACTTACCCCTAATGTCTCCCCTAAACCTCCCTCCCTTAATTTTGTACATATGCCCTCTGGTGTTATTGAGAAATATACCTGTCATAATCACTATATATACCTGAAATATAATCGCTATGTACTAGCAATTTACTATACTATGTAATCACTCCTATGTACTGAATATTACAATGTATTATTTTACTAGACACATTTTACTATGTATTGTTTTACTAGATACCTTGTATTCTCTTAGCTACATACTATGGCAGTTAAAGAACACCTGTTTAGCTAGCAGCACTAATTAGCTGAAATGTACTCCATATATTATACAATAGAATGGCTTATGAAGAGATAACGGAGGCAGACAGGATGGTATGAACAGGAACCATAATGTGAGGGAGATTAAGGGAGACTGACTGAGAAACAACCGTGGCCAGGAATGAGGCCCAAGATGTGAACTGGAAAGAAATACTGGTTGCGCACCGAAAGCTAGACAAGAGCGTTTGATTAGTTAATGTATAGATGATATGCAACTAAAAATTGATTGGGTATGCTGATAAAACCGAAATTTAACTGAGATAAGAAATTACTATAAAGAATGCTGTACACCGGAGCTTGGTGGGCTTTCGGTGACAAGTTCATTGATTGCCTCAGCCTTTGTTTGCAAATAAAGGTTAAAACTTCTCGAAGAATTGTCTGCGTCTCCTGGTCATTTCAAGTAACCACGACGGTGTTTGCTATTGGTGCCCTGGGAAGCAGGTAGTGACTATCCACCCTATCTATGCCTCTCATAATCTTGTAGACCTCTATCAAGTGCTCTCTCATTCTTCTGCGCTCCAAAGAGAAAAGTCCCAGCTCTGCTAACCTTGCTTCATAAGAAAATGCCGCTAGATGGCTTTGCTTTTATCGGTCCCTTCGAACTGTGTACACAGATTCTGATGCTGGCATCACGTGCTCGTGTGGATTTCGAATCGCTGAACCTAGAGTGATTGCTAAAAGTCTTCCAACGAAGAGATTACCGATGATCATTCTGGGCCTTCGTGGCCGTCTCCTTATTGTACACTTGCTATGAAGGCAAGTGTTGTATCCTATTGTTACTTTAGGACCAGTGAGAGCTGCACTGTCAGGGCAGCAAGCGTGAGGAAATAGCGCTCGGAAATGTGAACCAGGAACCTGGTGGCCTTGCATTTTAAGTGATAAGATGCCTCTGTATTCTGTCCCGTCACGAGTCGTAGCGAAAGCACTCTTGTGCCATCCGGAAGCTCTGTGGTATGTAATTAATGATGGGCGCAGTAAAAGAAGACCTGATCCTTCGAGCCGGAATCGAACCAGCGACCTAAGGATGACTCCATTTCCTCTACAGTCCTCCGCTCTACCAACTCAGCTATCGAAGGAAAAGCGACACCTTTTTCTCCACGTAGGCTCCTACCGATAATCATTATGCAGAATTCAGCCTGGCATCTGTCGACCGATGGCAAAAGCCTGCCAATGGCAACTATCTCGTCCTTCCAGCACTAGGGGCCACAGGTCACGGGATGATGCATATCTCCGCGCTTCTGACAATTCTAGGTACCCTACGATACCAACACAGCACTTTCATCGTACTTGCCCGTTCAACTCAAAGGTTACTCAGCTTTCCCTTTTCACCAGTAACCAGTGCGATTTCCTTCTAACCAGGAACGGGGTACTGATTGTGGAAGATCAGCCATGATCAGACTGAATGGCGGTGCAGGCTTGATGGGCCGAATGGCCTACTCCTGCACCTATTGTCTACTGTCCATTCGGATGGCGGCGTCATCCACTTCTGACAGATTGTACAACTCTATCTTCAACTGAGCATTCTGCTGGAAATCGACACTGCTGTCAAAGAGAGCATTCTCGAATCTGCTACTGCCGTCTATTACTTTGCAGAATCCACGAAATTATTCGGAAAAATGCAGCCAAACGTCTAGTCAGCTGAAAGCTGAATGACTAAAGTCGATAACTACTGGACCATTTGCCTCTGTCTGGACGGATGATAGGCAAGAGAACACAGTGCGTACATAACCATACCGCAAACCTGTTCCAAGAGCTCCCTTGTGCAGAGAGCCATAACGTCTTCTTCCGGTCACTTAATGTACAGCTACCTCTTCTATTTCGCAGCTCACACTTCAATCCTCTTGGAGAAATATGAAAAATTTTATTCCGACATGTGCCACCACACAAATGGGGAGACGTGCCCCTCAGCTGATATACGAAAAGTACAACAGGCAGACAATACTACCGCTAGTTAGCTTCGCTTAATACGGTGCCCTCCAACGATGTGCCGAAATTCAGATTCTGGCATCCCTTGCTCTGCCGCTTTGGAATGGCTGAAGCTAGAGTGACTGCAAAAAGTCTTCCAACGAAGAGGTCACCGATGTTCCCCCTGGGCCTTTGTGTCAGTCTCTTCCTCTATACACTTGCTACGAAGGGCAGATTTCGATCTTTCTATTACTCAGGGAGCGGTGAGAGCTGTGGTATTGTCAGGGCAGCCTGCGTGAGGAAACAGCGTTCTGAAGTGTGAGCGAGTGAACAGCTGGCATTGCCTATTATATGCTCAAATGCCTGTTTCTACTGTCCGGTCAAGAGTCGTAGCGAATGCATTTTTGTGCGCGCCAGCAAAAAGCTCTGTGGTATGTAATTGATGATGGGCGCAGTAAAAGAAGGCATGATCCTTCGAGCCGGAATCGAACCAGCGACCTAAGGATGACTCCATTTCCTCTACAGTCCTCCGCTCTACCAACTGAGCTATCGAAGGAAAAGCGACACCTTTTTCTCCACGTTGGCTCCTACCGATAACCATTATGTAGAATTCAGCCTGGCACCTGTCGACCGATGGCAAAAGCCGGCCTATGGCAACTATCTCGTCCTTCCAGCACTGGGAGCCACAGGTCACGGGATGATGCATATCTCCGCGCTTCTGACAATTCTACGTACACTACGATACCAACACAGCTCTTTCATCGTCCTTGCCCATTCAAATAAAAGGTGACTCAGCTTTCTCTTTTCACCCAGTATCCAGGGCAATGTCCTTATAGCCACTCACCTGATTTATGCCTGAATCGTCGTCTGCAGCTCATGCATTACTGAAACACCAGCTGCCAGCTAGCTTTTCCTCCTATCTGCTTTCAACGCAGCAAACCTACCACATTTTCTCCCTGCCCTTCGACTGACACACTTTCCGCTCCATGTCTTCCAGCCGCATCTTTGGTGCATTCCAAGCTTCGCAGGCACTTGATGAGACGAATTCCTCTGAATACAAAATGTCCATGGAGAATGCGAGCATCGATCTCGCTACCTCTCGCATGCAAAGCGAGCGCTCTACCATTTGAGCTAATTCCCCAGCACATCCCGCTAACCTGCTATTATTTGCTCACCCCGCAAACACCATTGCATGCCTGCCCACTGTTCAGCGATACACAATCAGCAGCTCACCTACAGTCACTCACTCATCAACCCACCAATCACACACACTCACTCACTCATCAACCCACCAGTCACACACACATACTCACGCTCTCTGCCACTGTCAATATGCATGACCTCAATCTGCAGTTCATTATCCACCATGAAACCTATTATCCTTCCATCCCTTTTTACAACTGCTTGTTATAGCAGTTTCAGTTGATCTCTTCAGTTCAATGTAGCGACTAACATTCACTTTACCATCGCTTCCTCACATAGACACCGACGCATACCGTGTAATCTGCCGCGTGCCCTCTCCCCATATCCCTTAACTCCGCTATCTATAAGAGCTCTATCTAATTCTCTCTAGAATGCATCCAGAGACTTGGCCTCCACTGCCTTCTGGGGCAGAGCATTCCACATATCCACCACTCTCTGGGTGAAAAAGTTTGTCCGCATCTCTGTTCTAAATGGCCTACCCCTTATTCTTAAACTGTGGCCTCTAGTTCTGGACTCGCCCATCAGTGGGAACATGCTTCCTGCTTCCAGTGTCCAATCCCTTAATAATCTTATATGCTTCAATCAGATCCCCTCTCATCCTTCTAAATTCCAGTGTATACAAGTCCAGTCGCTCCAATCATTCAACATATGACAGTCCCGCCATTCCGGGAATTAAACTTGTGAACTTACGCTACATTCCCTCAATAGCAAGAATGTCCTTCCTCAAATTTGGAGACCAAAACTGCACTCAATACTCCAGGTGGGGTCTCACTAGGGCCCTCAACAGCTGCAGAAGGACCTCTTTACTCCTATACTCAATTCCTCTTGTTAATAAAGCCAGCATGCCATCAGATATCTTCACTGCCTGCTGTACCTGCATGATGGATTTTATTGACTGATGTACAAGAACACCTAGATCTCGTTGTACTTCCCCTTTTCCTAACTTGACTCCATTTAGATAGTAATCTGCCTTCCTGTTCTTGCCATCAAAGTAGATAACCTCACATTTATCCACATTAAACTGCATCAGCCATACATTTGCACGGATCTATGGACTGTTCCGCCTCAGAAGGCAGTGGATGTCAATTCTCTGGACTGAAAGAGTTAGATTGAGCTCTTAAAGATAGCAGAGTCAAGGGATATGGGCAGAAGGCAGGAACGGGGTGAAAGATTATGGATGATCAGCCATGATCAGACTGAATGGCTGTGCAGGCTCGATGGGCGGATTGGCCTACTCCTGCACCTATTGTCTACTATCCATTCAGATGGCGGTGTCATCCACTTCTGACAGATTATACAACTCCATCTTCAACTGAGCATTCTGCTGGAAATCTACACTGCTGTCAAAGAGAGCATTCTCGTATCTCCCATTGCCGCCTATTTCTATGCAGCATTCTCGGACATTTTTGGAAAACTGCAGCCAGATGTCTAGTCAGCTGAAAAGCTGAATGTCTGAAGTCGATCATTACTGGAGCATTTGCCTTTGTCCTGGACGGATGATGGGCAAGAGAACACAGTGCGTACATAACCATACCGCAAACCTGTTCCAAGAGCTCCCTTGTGCAAAGAGCCATAACGTCTTCATCCGGTCACTTAATGTACAACTACCTCTTCTATTTCGCAGCTCACACTTCAATCCTCTTGGAGAAATTATGAAGAATTATCTTCCGACTTGTGCCACCACACAAATGGGCAGACGTGCCCCTCACCTGATATATGAAAAGTAGAACAGACCGACAACACTACCGCTAGTTAGCTTCACTTTATACTGTTACGAAGGATGAACAACTCTGATGGGCAGAAGGGTGCAGAGTGGCCCATGGCCCCCATTTTGGAGAATCGCAAATCGCTACTGTTTCGATGCTGTTATCAAGGAAGTAAGATAGATAAAGGAAATCTGCCAGGGCAGTTGTTATTGATAACAGCTCATGAAAGTTAATGAGAGAGAGACACAGCTAAGAGTTACCCAGGGTGGATCGTCTCCTAGTGACAAAAGAGGAGATTTACTGCTATTGTCTTTTGGAGAAAGATTGTTTACTTGGTACTGTTCTATTCATTGAAATCCCTCAGGGGACAGCCAGAGTAGGCTGGTGTGATGGGTTAAGTCATTCAAACCAGATTGACACCTGAGACCCCGTGAGTGGGGATAAAATTGAGGTCTGGGGTGACACACCTCAGACACACCAGGAGAAACGCCAGTGAGCAGCAGAAACCCACGAGACAGTGTGGGACATCGGAGACCGAACGAAGGGTCGGTAAATTTTAACTCACAGTGTTTATATCAAGACCGGTGGGGGCTTGTGTGTGTGTCCACCCTTGCCTGGGTGACGAGTCCACCACGGAAGAACGGTCTAGCTAAAGGACGGAGGGGTCACACTTGAATGGCCACAACAAGGACACATCGATGGATCGAAATCGTAAAGAAAGGTTGGCAAAGACCATAGCTGTTACTGTTTGCGCGCTCTCTTTCTCTAGTCTCTCTCTCTCTCCAACAATTGCAATACATTGACTGACAACTACCGCAGCCTGCATGAACGGAACTGAACTTTACATTTCCATATGACAATTCATTTTCCCCGGGACAACCATAAAGCCTCTTTTATTATTGATTATTATTATACCCGCACTTTTAGGTTTAGTATCGCTAACGTATATTATCTGTATATTTGCATTGATACTGATTTATATATTTTTACTAAATAAACACTGTTGAAAATACTACCACCAGACTCCAAGGGACACTTCTATCTTTGCTGGTAAGACACAAAGTTCCGGGGTAGGTAATAATACGGTGCGCTCCAACGATGTGCCGAAATTCAGATTCTGGCATCCCTTGCTCTGTCGCTTTGGAATGGCTGAAGCTAGAGTGACCGCAAAAAGTCTTCCAACGAAGAGGTCACCGATGTTCCCCCTGGGCCTTTGTGTCAGTCTCTTCCTCTATACAATTGCTACGAAGGGCAGATTTCGATCCTTCTGTTAAACAGGGAGCGGTGAGTGCTGTGGTACTGTCAGGGCAGCCTGCGTGAGGAAACAGCGTTCTGAAATGTGAGCGAGTGATATGCTGGCATTGCCTATTATGTGCTCAAATGCCTGTTTCTTCTGTCCCGTCAAGAGTCGTAGCAAATGCATTCTTGTGCGCGCCAGCGAAAAGCTCTGTGGTATGTAATTGATGATGGGCGCAGTAAAAGAAGACATGATCCTTCGAGCCGGAATCGAACCAGCGACCTAAGGATGACTCCATTTCCTCTACAGTCCTCCGCTCTACCAACTGAGCGATCGAAGGAAAAGCGACAATCATTATGCAGAATTCAGCCTGGCATCTGTCGAGCGATGGCAAAACCCGGCCTATGGCAACTATCTCGTCCTTCCAGCACTAGGGGCCACAGGTCACGGGATGATGCATATCTCCGCGCTTCTGACATTTCTACGTACACTACGATACCAACACAGCTCTTTCATCGAACTTGCCAAGTTCAAATAAAAGGTGACTCAGCTTTCTCATTTCACCCAGTATCCAGGGCAATGTCCTTATAGCCACTCACCTGATTTATGCCTGAATCGTCGTCTGCAGCTCATGCATTACTGAAACACCAGCTGCCAGCTAGCCTTTCCTCCTATCTGCTTTCAACGCAGCAAACCTACCACATTTTCTCCCTGCCCTTCGACTGACACACTTTCCGCTCCATGTCCGCCAGCCGCATCTTTTGTGCATTCCAAGCTTCGCAGGCACTTGCTGAGACGAATTCCTCTGAATACAAAATGTCCATGGAGAATGCGAGCATCGATCTCGCTACCTCTCGCATGCTAAGCGAGCGCTCTACCATTTGAGCTAATTCCCCAGCACATCCCGCTAACCTGCTATAATTTGCTCACCCCGACAAACACCATTGCATGCCTGCCACTGTTCAGCGATACACAATCAGCAGCTCACCTACAGTCACTCACTCATCAACCCACCAATCACACACACTCACTCACTCACTCATCAACCCACCAGTCACACACACATACTCACGCTCTCTGCCACTGTCAATATGCATGACCTCAATCTGCAGTTCATTATCCACCATGAAACCTATTATCCTTCCATCGCTTTATACAACTGTTTGTTATAGCAGTTTCAATTGATCTCTCCAGTTCAATGTAACGACTAACATTCACTTTACCATCGCTTCTTCACAGAGACACCCACACGTACCGTGTAATCTGTCGCATTCGTGAACATCCATATTCACCGCAACTGAAATCTAACCCCTCAAAAACAAGATTTCACCAACAACACACTTAATAAAAATAGTTGAGGAAACACTTTTTCACCCCGATAGCTGCGGATCTATGCAATGCTCCGCCTCAGGAGGCAGTGGAGGCCAGTTCTCTCGATTGAAAATGTTAGATAGGGCTCCTAAAGATACCAGGGTCAAGGGATATGGGCAGAAGGCAGGGACGGGGTGCTGATTGTGGATGATCAGCCATGGTCAGACAGAATGGCGGTGCAGGCACGATGGGCGGAATGGCCTACTCCTGCACCTACTGTCTACTGTCCATTCAGATGGCGACGTCATCCACTTCTTTCAGATTGTACAACTCCACCTTCAACTGAGCATTCTGCTGGAAATCTACACGGCCGTCAAAGAGATCTTTCTCGTATCACCCATTGCCGCCTATTTCTATGCAGCATTCTCGGACGTTTCTGGAAAACTGCAGCCAGATGTCCAGTCAGCTGAAAAGCGCAATGACTCAAGTCGATCATTCCTGGAGCGTTTGCCTTTGTCCTGGACGGATGATGCGCAAGAGAACACAGTGCGTACATAACCACAACGCAAACCTGTTCCAAGAGTTCCCTTGTGCAAAGAGCCATAACGTCTTCATCCGGTCCCTTAATGTACAGCTACCTCTTCTATTTCGCAGCTCACACATCAATCCTCTTGGAGAAAAATGAACAATTTTCTTCCGACTTGTGCCACCACACAAATGGGCAGACGTGCCCCTCACCTGATATACGAAAAGTACAACAGGCCGACAACACTACCGCTAGTTAGCTTCGCTTTATACGGTGCCCTGTAACGATGTGCCGAAATTCAGATTCTGGCATCCCTTGCTCTGTCGCTTTGGAATGGCTGAAGCTAGAGTGACCGCAAAAAGTCTTCCAACGAAGAGGTCACCGATGTTCCCCCTGGGCCTTTGTGTCAGTCTCTTCCTCTATACACTTGCTACGAAGGGCAGATTTCGATCTTTCTATTACTCAGGGAGCGGTGAGAGCTGTGGTACTGTCAGGGCAGCCTGCGTGAGGAAACAGCGTTCTGAAATGTGAGCGAGTGATATGCTGGCATTGCCTATTATGTGATCAAATGCCTGTTTCTTCTGTCCCGTCAAGAGTCGTAGCGAATGCATTCTTGTGCGCACCAGCGAAAAGCTCTGTGGTATGCAATTGATGATGGGCGCAGTAAAAGAAGACCTGATCCTTCGAGCCGGAATCGAACCAGCGACCTAAGGATGACTCCATTTCCTCTACAGTCCTCCGCTCTACCAACTGAGCTATCGAAGGAAAAGCGACAATCATTATGCAGAATTCAGCCTGGCATCTGTCGAGCGATGGCAAAACCCGGCCTATGGCAACTATCTCGTCCTTCCAGCACTGGGGGCCACAGGACACGGGATGATACATATCTCCGCGCTTCTGACATTTCTACGTACACTACGATACCAACACAGCTCTTTCATCGTCCTTGCCCGTTCAAATAAAAGGTGACTCAGCTTTCTCTTTTCACCCAGTAACCAGGGCAATGTCCTTATAGCCACTCACCTGATTTATGCCTGAATAGTCGTCTGCAGCTCATGCATTACTGAAACACCAGCTGCCAGCTAGCTTTTCCTCCTATCTGCTTTCAACGCAGCAAACCTACCACATTTTCTCCCTGCCCTTCGACTGACACACTTTCCGCTCCATGTCCGCCAGCCGCATCTTTGGTGCATTCCAAGCTTCGCAGGCACTTGATGAGACGAATTCCTCTGAATACAAAATGTCCATGGAGAATGCGAGCATCGATCTCGCTACCTCTCGCATGCTAAGCGAGCGCTCTACCATTTGAGCTAATTCCCCAGCACATCCCGCTAACATACTATAATTTGCTCACCCCGACAAACACCATTGCATGCCTGCCACTGTTCAGCGATACACAATCAGCAGCTCACCTACAGTCACTCACTCATCAACCCACCAATCACACACACTCACTCACTCATCAACCCACCAGTCACAAACACATACTCACGCTCTCTGCCACTGTCAATATGCATGACCTCAATCTGCAGTTCATTATCCACCATGAAACCTATTATCCTTCCATCCCTTTATACAACTGTTTGTTATAGCAGTTTCAATTGATCTCTCCAGTTCAATGTAGCGACTAACATTCACTTTACCATCGCTTCTTCACAGAGACACCCACACGTACCGTGTAATCTGTCGCATTCGTGAACATCCATATTCACCGCAACTGAAATCTAACCCCTCAAAAACAAGATTTCACCAACAACACACTTAATAAAAATAGTTGAGGAAACACTTTTTCACCGCGATAGCTGCGGATCTATGCAATGCTCCGCCTCAGGAGGCAGTGGAGGCCAGTTCTCTCGATTGAAAGGGTTAGATAGGGCTCCTAAAGATACCAGGGTCAAGGGATATGGGCAGAAGGCAGGGACGGGGTGCTGATTGTGGATGATCAGCCATGGTCAGACAGAATGGCGGTGCAGGCACGATGGGCGGAATGGCCTACTCCTGCACCTACTGTCTACTGTCCATTCAGATGGCGACGTCATCCACTTCTGACAGATTGTACAACTCCACCTTCAACTGAGCATTCTGCTGGAAATCTACACTGCCGTCAAAGAGATCTTTCTCGTATCACCCATTGCCGCCTATTTCTATGCAGCATTCTCGGACGTTTCTGGAAAACTGCAGCCAGGTGTCTAGTCAGCTGAAAAGCTGAACGACTAAAGTCGATAACGTTGGAGCATTTGCCTTTGTCCTGGACGGATGATGGGCAAGAGAACACAATGCGTACATAACCACAACGCAAACCTGTTCCAAGAGTTCCCTTGTGCAAAGAGCCATAACGTCTTCATCCGGTCCCTTAATGTACAGCTACCTCTTCTATTTCGCAGCTCACACATCAATCCTCTTGGAGAAAAATGAACAATTTTCTTCCGACTTGTGCCAACACACAAATGGGCAGACGTGCCCCTCACCTGATATATGAAAAGTACAACAGGCCGACAACACTACCGCTAGTTAGCTTCGCTTAATACGGTGCCCTCCAACGATGTGCCGAAATTCAGATTCTGGCATCCCTTGCTCTGTCGCTTTGGAATGGCTGAAGCTAGAGTGACTGCAAAAAGTCTTCCAACGAAGAGGTCACCGATGTTCCCCCTGAGCCTTTGTGTCAGTCTCTTCCTCTATACACTTGCTACGAAGGGCAGATTTCGATCTTTCTATTACTCAGGGAGCGGTGAGAGCTGTGGTACTGTCAGGGCAGCCTGCGTGAGGAAACAGCGTTCTGAAATGTGAGCGAGTGATATGCTGGCATTGCCTATTATGTGCTCAAATGCCTGTTTCTTCTGTCCCGTCAAGAGTCGTAGCGAATGCATTCTTGTGCGCACCAGCGAAAAGCTCTGTGGTATGCAATTGATGATGGGCGCAGTAAAAGAAGACCTGATCCTTCGAGCCGGAATCGAACCAGCGACCTAAGGATGACTCCATTTCCTCTACAGTCCTCCGCTCTACCAACTGAGCTATCGAAGGAAAAGCGACAATCATTATGCAGAATTCAGCCTGGCATCTGTCGAGCGATGGCAAAACCCGGCCTATGGCAACTATCTCGTCCTTCCAGCACTGGGGGCCACAGGACACGGGATGATGCATATCTCCGCGCTTCTGACATTTCTACGTACACTACGATACCAACACAGCTCTTTCATCGTCCTTGCCCGTTCAAATAAAAGGTGACTCAGCTTTCTCTTTTCACCCAGTAACCAGGGCAATGTCCTTATAGCCACTCACCTGATTTATGCCTGAATAGTCGTCTGCAGCTCATGCATTACTGAAACACCAGCTGCCAGCTAGCTTTTCCTCCTATCTGCTTTCAACGCAGCAAACCTACCACATTTTCTCCCTGCCCTTCGACTGACACACTTTCCGCTCCATGTCCGCCAGCCGCATCTTTGGTGCATTCCAAGCTTCGCAGGCACTTGATGAGACGAATTCCTCTGAATACAAAATGTCCATGGAGAATGCGAGCATCGATCTCGCTACCTCTCGCATGCTAAGCGAGCGCTCTACCATTTGAGCTAATTCCCCAGCACATCCCGCTAACATACTATAATTTGCTCACCCCGACAAACACCATTGCATGCCTGCCACTGTTCAGCGATACACAATCAGCAGCTCACCTACAGTCACTCACTCATCAACCCACCAATCACACACACTCACTCACTCATCAACCCACCAGTCACAAACACATACTCACGCTCTCTGCCACTGTCAATATGCATGACCTCAATCTGCAGTTCATTATCCACCATGAAACCTATTATCCTTCCATCCCTTTATACAACTGTTTGTTATAGCAGTTTCAATTGATCTCTCCAGTTCAATGTAGCGACTAACATTCACTTTACCATCGCTTCTTCACAGAGACACCCACACGTACCGTGTAATCTGTCGCATTCGTGAACATCCATATTCACCGCAACTGAAATCTAACCCCTCAAAAACAAGATTTCACCAACAACACACTTAATAAAAATAGTTGAGGAAACACTTTTTCACCGCGATAGCTGCGGATCTATGCAATGCTCCGCCTCAGGAGGCAGTGGAGGCCAGTTCTCTCGATTGAAAGGGTTAGATAGGGCTCCTAAAGATACCAGGGTCAAGGGATATGGGCAGAAGGCAGGGACGGGGTGCTGATTGTGGATGATCAGCCATGGTCAGACAGAATGGCGGTGCAGGCACGATGGGCGGAATGGCCTACTCCTGCACCTACTGTCTACTGTCCATTCAGATGGCGACGTCATCCACTTCTGACAGATTGTACAACTCCACCTTCAACTGAGCATTCTGCTGGAAATCTACACTGCCGTCAAAGAGATCTTTCTCGTATCACCCATTGCCGCCTATTTCTATGCAGCATTCTCGGACGTTTCTGGAAAACTGCAGCCAGGTGTCTAGTCAGCTGAAAAGCTGAACGACTAAAGTCGATAACGTTGGAGCATTTGCCTTTGTCCTGGACGGATGATGGGCAAGAGAACACAATGCGTACATAACCACAACGCAAACCTGTTCCAAGAGTTCCCTTGTGCAAAGAGCCATAACGTCTTCATCCGGTCCCTTAATGTACAGCTACCTCTTCTATTTCGCAGCTCACACATCAATCCTCTTGGAGAAAAATGAA
This sequence comes from Hemitrygon akajei, assembly GCF_048418815.1. Taxonomy (NCBI): domain Eukaryota; kingdom Metazoa; phylum Chordata; class Chondrichthyes; order Myliobatiformes; family Dasyatidae; genus Hemitrygon; species Hemitrygon akajei. Next base: position 1,541,179 of record NC_133124.1, read on the forward strand.
CAATTTTCTTCCGACTTGTGCCAACACACAAATGGGCAGACGTGCCCCTCACCTGATATATGAAAAGTACAACAGGCCGACAACACTACCGCTAGTTAGCTTCGCTTAATACGGTGCCCTCCAACGATGTGCCGAAATTCAGATTCTGGCATCCCTTGCTCTGTCGCTTTGGAATGGCTGAAGCTAGAGTGACTGCAAAAAGTCTTCCAACGAAGAGGTCACCGATGTTCCCCCTGAGCCTTTGTGTCAGTCTCTTCCTCTATACACTTGCTACGAAGGGCAGATTTCGATCTTTCTATTACTCAGGGAGCGGTGAGAGCTGTGGTACTGTCAGGGCAGCCTGCGTGAGGAAACAGCGTTCTGAAATGTGAGCGAGTGATATGCTGGCATTGCCTATTATGTGCTCAAATGCCTGTTTCTTCTGTCCCGTCAAGAGTCGTAGCGAATGCATTCTTGTGCGCACCAGCGAAAAGCTCTGTGGTATGCAATTGATGATGGGCGCAGTAAAAGAAGACCTGATCCTTCGAGCCGGAATCGAACCAGCGACCTAAGGATGACTCCATTTCCTCTACAGTCCTCCGCTCTACCAACTGAGCTATCGAAGGAAAAGCGACAATCATTATGCAGAATTCAGCCTGGCATCTGTCGAGCGATGGCAAAACCCGGCCTATGGCAACTATCTCGTCCTTCCAGCACTGGGGGCCACAGGACACGGGATGATACATATCTCCGCGCTTCTGACATTTCTACGTACACTACGATACCAACACAGCTCTTTCATCGTCCTTGCCCGTTCAAATAAAAGGTGACTCAGCTTTCTCTTTTCACCCAGTAACCAGGGCAATGTCCTTATAGCCACTCACCTGATTTATGCCTGAATAGTCGTCTGCAGCTCATGCATTACTGAAACACCAGCTGCCAGCTAGCTTTTCCTCCTATCTGCTTTCAACGCAGCAAACCTACCACATTTTCTCCCTGCCCTTCGACTGACACACTTTCCGCTCCATGTCCGCCAGCCGCATCTTTGGTGCATTCCAAGCTTCGCAGGCACTTGATGAGACGAATTCCTCTGAATACAAAATGTCCATGGAGAATGCGAGCATCGATCTCGCTACCTCTCGCATGCAAAGCGAGCGCTCTACCATTTGAGCTAATTCCCCAGCACATCCCGCTAACATACTATAATTTGCTCACCCCGACAAACACCATTGCATGCCTGCCACTGTTCAGCGATACACAATCAGCAGCTCACCTACAGTCACTCACTCATCAACCCACCAATCACACACACTCACTCACTCATCAACCCACCAGTCACAAACACATACTCACGCTCTCTGCCACTGTCAATATGCATGACCTCAATCTGCAGTTCATTATCCACCATGAAACCTATTATCCTTCCATCCCTTTATACAACTGTTTGTTATAGCAGTTTCAATTGATCTCTCCAGTTCAATGTAGCGACTAACATTCACTTTACCATCGCTTCTTCACAGAGACACCCACACGTACCGTGTAATCTGTCGCATTCGTGAACATCCATATTAACCGCAACTGAAATCTAACCCCTCAAAAACAAGATTTCACCAACAACACACTTAATAAAAATAGTTGAGGAAACACTTTTTCACCGCGATAGCTGCGGATCTATGCAATGCTCCGCCTCAGGAGGCAGTGGAGGCCAGTTCTCTCGATTGAAAGGGTTAGATAGGGCTCCTAAAGATACCAGGGTCAAGGGATATGGGCAGAAGGCAGGGACGGGGTGCTGATTGTGGATGATCAGCCATGGTCAGACAGAATGGCGGTGCAGGCACGATGGGCGAAATGGCCTACTCCTGCACCTACTGTCTACTGTCCATTCAGATGGCGACGTCATCCACTTCTGACAGATTGTACAACTCCACCTTCAACTGAGCATTCTGCTGGAAATCTACACTGCCGTCAAAGAGATCTTTCTCGTATCACCCATTGCCGCCTATTTCTATGCAGCATTCTCGGACATTTCTGGAACACTGCAGCCAGGTGTCTAGTCAGCTGAAAAGCTGAACGACTAAAGTCGATAACGTTGGAGCATTTGCCTTTGTCCTGGACGGATGATGGGCAAGAGAACACAATGCGTACATAACCACAACGCAAACCTGTTCCAAGAGTTCCCTTGTGCAAAGAGCCATAACGTCTTCATCCGGTCCCTTAATGTACAGCTACCTCTTCTATTTCGCAGCTCACACATCAATCCTCTTGGAGAAAAATGAACAATTTTCTTCCGACTTGTGCCAACACACAAATGGGCAGACGTGCCCCTCACCTGATATATGAAAAGTACAACAGGCCGACAACACTACCGCTAGTTAGCTTCGCTTAATACGGTGCCCTCCAACGATGTGCCGAAATTCAGATTCTGGCATCCCTTGCTCTGTCGCTTTGGAATGGCTGAAGCTAGAGTGACTGCAAAAAGTCTTCCAACGAAGAGGTCACCGATGTTCCCCCTGAGCCTTTGTGTCAGTCTCTTCCTCTATACACTTGCTACGAAGGGCAGATTTCGATCTTTCTATTACTCAGGGAGCGGTGAGAGCTGTGGTACTGTCAGGGCAGCCTGCGTGAGGAAACAGCGTTCTGAAATGTGAGCGAGTGATATGCTGGCATTGCCTATTATGTGATCAAATGCCTGTTTCTTCTGTCCCGTCAAGAGTCGTAGCGAATGCATTCTTGTGCGCACCAGCGAAAAGCTCTGTGGTATGCAATTGATGATGGGCGCAGTAAAAGAAGACCTGATCCTTCGAGCCGGAATCGAACCAGCGACCTAAGGATGACTCCATTTCCTCTACAGTCCTCCGCTCTACCAACTGAGCTATCGAAGGAAAAGCGACAATCATTATGCAGAATTCAGCCTGGCATCTGTCGAGCGATGGCAAAACCCGGCCTATGGCAACTATCTCGTCCTTCCAGCACTGGGGACCACAGGTCACGGGATGATGCATATCTCCGCGCTTCTGACATTTCTACGTACACTACGATACCAACACAGCTCTTTCATCGTCCTTGCCCGTTCAAATAAAAGGTGACTCAGCTTTCTCTTTTCACCCAGTAACCAGGGCAATGTCCTTATAGCCACTCACCTGATTTATGCCTGAATAGTCGTCTGCAGCTCATGCATTACTGAAACACCAGCTGCCAGCTAGCTTTTCCTCCTATCTGCTTTCAACGCAGCAAACCTACCACATTTTCTCCCTGCCCTTCGACTGACACACTTTCCGCTCCATGTCCGCCAGCCGCATCTTTTGTGCATTCCAAGCTTCGCAGGCACTTGATGAGACGAATTCCTCTGAATACAAAATGTCCATGGAGAATGCGAGCATCGATCTCGCTACCTCTCGCATGCAAAGCGAGCGCTCTACCATTTGAGCTAATTCCCCAGCACATCCCGCTAACATACTATTATTTGCTCACCCCGACAAACACCATTGCATGCCTGCCCACTGTTCAGCGATACACAATCAGCAGCTCACCTACAGTCACTCACTCATCAACGCACCAATCACACACACTCACTCACTCATCAACCCATCAGTCACAAACACATACTCACGCTCTCCGCCACTGTCAATATGCATGACCTCAATCTGCAATTCTTTAACCACCATGAAACCTATTATCCTTCCATCCCTTTATACAACTGCTTGTTATAGCAGTTTCAATTGATCTCTCCAGTTCAATGTAGCGACTAACATTCACTTTACCATCGCTTCTTCACAGAGACACCCACACGTACCGTGTAATCTGTCGCATTCGAGAACATCCATATTCACCGCAACTGAAATCTAACCCCTCAAAAACAAGATTTCACCAACAACACACTTAACAAACATAGTTGAGGAAACACTTTTTCACCGCGATAGCTGCGGATCTATGCAATGCTCCGCCTCAGAAGGCAGTGGAGGCCAGTTCTCTCGATTGAAAGGGTTAGATAGGGCTCCTAAAGATACCAGAGTCAAGGGATATGGGCAGAAGGCAGGGACGGGGTGCTGATTGTGGATGACCAGCCATGGTCAGACAGAATGGCGGTGCAGGCTCAATGGGCGGAATGGTCTACTCCTGCACCTATTGTCTACTGTCCATACAGATGGCGGCGTCATCCACTTCTGACAGATTGTACAACTCCATCTTCAACTGAGCATTCTGCTGGAAATCTACACTGCCGTCAAAGAGATCTTTCTCGTATCACCCATTGCCGCCTATTTCTATGCAGCATTCTCGGACGTTTCTGGAAAACTGCAGCCAGGTGTCTAGTCAGCTGAAAAGCTGAACGACTAAAGTCGATAACGTTGGAGCATTTGCCTTTGTCCTGGACGGATGATGGGCAAGAGAACACAATGCGTACATAACCACAACGCAAACCTGTTCCAAGAGTTCCCTTGTGCAAAGAGCCATAACGTCTTCATCCGGTCCCTTAATGTACAGCTACCTCTTCTATTTCGCAGCTCACACATCAATCCTCTTGGAGAAAAATGAACAATTTTCTTCCGACTTGTGCCAACACACAAATGGGCAGACGTGCCCCTCACCTGATATATGAAAAGTACAACAGGCCGACAACACTACCGCTAGTTAGCTTCGCTTAATACGGTGCCCTCCAACGATGTGCCGAAATTCAGATTCTGGCATCCCTTGCTCTGTCGCTTTGGAATGGCTGAAGCTAGAGTGACTGCAAAAAGTCTTCCAACGAAGAGGTCACCGATGTTCCCCCTGGGCCTTTGTGTCAGTCTCTTCCTCTATACACTTGCTACGAAGGGCAGATTTCGATCTTTCTATTACTCAGGGAGCGGTGAGAGCTGTGCTACTGTCAGGGCAGCCTGCGTGAGGAAACAGCGTTCTGAAATGTGAGCGAGTGATATGCTGGCATTGCCTATTATGTGATCAAATGCCTGTTTCTTCTGTCCCGTCAAGAGTCGTAGCGAATGCATTCTTGTGCGCACCAGCGAAAAGCTCTGTGGTATGCAATTGATGATGGGCGCAGTAAAAGAAGACCTGATCCTTCGAGCCGGAATCGAACCAGCGACCTAAGGATGACTCCATTTCCTCTACAGTCCTCCGCTCTACCAACTGAGCTATCGAAGGAAAAGCGACAATCATTATGCAGAATTCAGCCTGGCATCTGTCGAGCGATGGCAAAACCCGGCCTATGGCAACTATCTCGTCCTTCCAGCACTGGGGACCACAGGTCACGGGATGATGCATATCTCCGCGCTTCTGACATTTCTACGTACACTACGATACCAACACAGCTGTTTCATCGTTCTTGCCCATTCAAATAAAAGGTGACTCAGCTTTCTCTTTTCACCCAGTATCCAGGGCAATGTCCTTATAGCCACTCACCTGATTTATGCCTGAATCGTCGTCTGCAGCTCATGCATTACTGAAACACCAGCTGCCAGCTAGCTTTTCCTCCTATCTGCTTTCAACGCAGCAAACCTACCACATTTTCTCCCTGCCCTTCGACTGAGACACTTTCCGCTCCATGTCCGCCAGCCGCATCTTTTGTGCATTCCAAGCTTCGCAGGCACTTGATGAGACGAATTCCTCTGAATACAAAATGTCCATGGAGAATGCGAGCATCGATCTCGCTACCTCTCGCATGCAAAGCGAGCGCTCTACCATTTGAGCTAATTCCCCAGCACATCCCGCTAACCTGCTATTATTTGCTCACCCCGACAAACACCATTGCATGCCTGCCCACTGTTCAGCGATACACAATCAGCAGCTCACCTACAGTCACTCACTCATCAACCCACCAATCACACACACTCACTCACTCATCAACCCACCAGTCACACACACATACTCACGCTCTCTGCCACTGTCAATATGCATGACCTCAATCTGCAGTTCATTATCCACCATGAAACCTATTATCCTTCCATCCCTTTTTACAACTGCTTGTTATAGCAGTTTCAGTTGATCTCTTCAGTTCAATGTAGCGACTAACATTCACTTTACCATCGCTTCCTCACATAGACACCGACGCATACCGTGTAATCTGCCGCGTGCCCTCTCCCCATATCCCTTAACCCCGCTATCTATAAGAGCTCTATCTAATTCTCTCTAGAATGCATCCAGAGACTTCTGGGGCAGAGCATTCCACATATCCACCACTCTCTGGGTGAAAAAGTTTGTCCGCAGCTCTGTTCTAAATGGCCTACCCCTTATTCTTAAACTGTGGCCTCTAGTTCTGGACTCGCCCATCAGTGGGAACATGCTTCCTGCTTCCAGTGTCCAATCCCTTAATAATCTTATATGCTTCAATCAGATCCCCTCTCATCCTTCTAAATTCCAGTGTATACAAGTCCAGTCGCTCCAATCATTCAACATATGACAGTCCCGCCATTCCGGGAATTAAACTTGTGAACTTACGCTACATTCCCTCAATAGCAAGAATGTCCTTCCTCAAATTTGGAGACCAAAACTGCACTCAATACTCCAGGTGGGGTCTCACTAGGGCCCTCAACAGCTGCAGAAGGACCTCTTTACTCCTATACTCAATTCCTCTTGTTAATAAAGCCAGCATGCCATCAGATATCTTCACTGCCTGCTGTACCTGCATGATGGATTTTATTGACTGATGTACAAGAACACCTAGATCTCGTTGTACTTCCCCTTTTCCTAACTTGACTCCATTTAGATAGTAATCTGCCTTCCTGTTCTTGCCATCAAAGTAGATAACCTCACATTTATCCACATTAAACTGCATCAGCCATACATTTGCACGGATCTATGGACTGTTCCGCCTCAGAAGGCAGTGGATGTCAATTCTCTGGACTGAAAGAGTTAGATTGAGCTCTTAAAGATAGCAGAGTCAAGGGATATGGGCAGAAGGCAGGAACGGGGTGAAAGATTATGGATGATCAGCCATGATCAGACTGAATGGCTGTGCAGGCTCGATGGGCGGATTGGCCTACTCCTGCACCTATTGACTACTGTCCATTCAGATGGCGGTGTCATCCACTTCTGACAGATTATACAACTCCATCTTCAACTGAGCATTCTGCTGGAAATCTACACTGCTGTCAAAGAGAGCATTCTCGTATCTCCCATTGCCGCCTATTTCTATGCAGCATTCTCGGACATTTTTGGAAAACTGCAGCCAGATGTCTAGTCAGCTGAAAAGCTGAATGTCTGAAGTCGATCATTACTGGAGCATTTGCCTTTGTCCTGGACGGATGATGGGCAAGAGAACACAGTGCGTACATAACCATACCGCAAACCTGTTCCAAGAGCTCCCTTGTGCAAAGAGCCATAACGTCTTCATCCGGTCACTTAATGTACAACTACCTCTTCTATTTCGCAGCTCACACTTCAATCCTCTTGGAGAAATTATGAAGAATTATCTTCCGACTTGTGCCACCACACAAATGGGCAGACGTGCCCCTCACCTGATATATGAAAAGTAGAACAGACCGACAACACTACCGCTAGTTAGCTTCACTTTATACTGTTACGAAGGATGAACAACTCTGATGGGCAGAAGGGTGCAGAGTGGCCCATGGCCCCCATTTTGGAGAATCGCAAATCGCTACTGTTTCGATGCTGTTATCAAGGAAGTAAGATAGATAAAGGAAATCTGCCAGGGCAGTTGTTATTGATAACAGCTCATGAAAGTTAATGAGAGAGAGACACAGCTAAGAGTTACCCAGGGTGGATCGTCTCCTAGTGACAAAAGAGGAGATTTACTGCTATTGTCTTTTGGAGAAAGATTGTTTACTTGGTACTGTTCTATTCATTGAAATCCCTCAGGGGACAGCCAGAGTAGGCTGGTGTGATGGGTTAAGTCATTCAAACCAGATTGACACCTGAGACCCCGTGAGTGGGGATAAAATTGAGGTCTGGGGTGACACACCTCAGACACACCAGGAGAAACGCCAGTGAGCAGCAGAAACCCACGAGACAGTGTGGGACATCGGAGACCGAACGAAGGGTCGGTAAATTTTAACTCACAGTGTTTATATCAAGACCGGTGGGGGCTTGTGTGTGTGTCCACCCTTGCCTGGGTGACGAGTCCACCACGGAAGAACGGTCTAGCTAAAGGACGGAGGGGTCACACTTGAATGGCCACAACAAGGACACATCGATGGATCGAAATCGTAAAGAAAGGTTGGCAAAGACCATAGCTGTTACTGTTTGCGCGCTCTCTTTCTCTAGTCTCTCTCTCTCTCCAACAATTGCAATACATTGACTGACAACTACCGCAGCCTGCATGAACGGAACTGAACTTTACATTTCCATATGACAATTCATTTTCCCCGGGACAACCATAAAGCCTCTTTTATTATTGATTATTATTATACCCGCACTTTTAGGTTTAGTATCGCTAACGTATATTATCTGTATATTTGCATTGATACTGATTTATATATTTTTACTAAATAAACACTGTTGAAAATACTACCACCAGACTCCAAGGGACACTTCTATCTTTGCTGGTAAGACACAAAGTTCCGGGGTAGGTAATAATACGGTGCGCTCCAACGATGTGCCGAAATTCAGATTCTGGCATCCCTTGCTCTGTCGCTTTGGAATGGCTGAAGCTAGAGTGACCGCAAAAAGTCTTCCAACGAAGAGGTCACCGATGTTCCCCCTGGGCCTTTGTGTCAGTCTCTTCCTCTATACAATTGCTACGAAGGGCAGATTTCGATCCTTCTGTTAAACAGGGAGCGGTGAGTGCTGTGGTACTGTCAGGGCAGCCTGCGTGAGGAAACAGCGTTCTGAAATGTGAGCGAGTGATATGCTGGCATTGCCTATTATGTGCTCAAATGCCTGTTTCTTCTGTCCCGTCAAGAGTCGTAGCAAATGCATTCTTGTGCGCGCCAGCGAAAAGCTCTGTGGTATGTAATTGATGATGGGCGCAGTAAAAGAAGACATGATCCTTCGAGCCGGAATCGAACCAGCGACCTAAGGATGACTCCATTTCCTCTACAGTCCTCCGCTCTACCAACTGAGCGATCGAAGGAAAAGCGACAATCATTATGCAGAATTCAGCCTGGCATCTGTCGAGCGATGGCAAAACCCGGCCTATGGCAACTATCTCGTCCTTCCAGCACTAGGGGCCACAGGTCACGGGATGATGCATATCTCCGCGCTTCTGACATTTCTACGTACACTACGATACCAACACAGCTCTTTCATCGAACTTGCCAAGTTCAAATAAAAGGTGACTCAGCTTTCTCATTTCACCCAGTATCCAGGGCAATGTCCTTATAGCCACTCACCTGATTTATGCCTGAATCGTCGTCTGCAGCTCATGCATTACTGAAACACCAGCTGCCAGCTAGCCTTTCCTCCTATCTGCTTTCAACGCAGCAAACCTACCACATTTTCTCCCTGCCCTTCGACTGACACACTTTCCGCTCCATGTCCGCCAGCCGCATCTTTTGTGCATTCCAAGCTTCGCAGGCACTTGCTGAGACGAATTCCTCTGAATACAAAATGTCCATGGAGAATGCGAGCATCGATCTCGCTACCTCTCGCATGCTAAGCGAGCGCTCTACCATTTGAGCTAATTCCCCAGCACATCCCGCTAACCTGCTATAATTTGCTCACCCCGACAAACACCATTGCATGCCTGCCACTGTTCAGCGATACACAATCAGCAGCTCACCTACAGTCACTCACTCATCAACCCACCAATCACACACACTCACTCACTCACTCATCAACCCACCAGTCACACACACATACTCACGCTCTCTGCCACTGTCAATATGCATGACCTCAATCTGCAGTTCATTATCCACCATGAAACCTATTATCCTTCCATCGCTTTATACAACTGTTTGTTATAGCAGTTTCAATTGATCTCTCCAGTTCAATGTAACGACTAACATTCACTTTACCATCGCTTCTTCACAGAGACACCCACACGTACCGTGTAATCTGTCGCATTCGTGAACATCCATATTCACCGCAACTGAAATCTAACCCCTCAAAAACAAGATTTCACCAACAACACACTTAATAAAAATAGTTGAGGAAACACTTTTTCACCCCGATAGCTGCGGATCTATGCAATGCTCCGCCTCAGGAGGCAGTGGAGGCCAGTTCTCTCGATTGAAAATGTTAGATAGGGCTCCTAAAGATACCAGGGTCAAGGGATATGGGCAGAAGGCAGGGACGGGGTGCTGATTGTGGATGATCAGCCATGGTCAGACAGAATGGCGGTGCAGGCACGATGGGCGGAATGGCCTACTCCTGCACCTACTGTCTACTGTCCATTCAGATGGCGACGTCATCCACTTCTTTCAGATTGTACAACTCCACCTTCAACTGAGCATTCTGCTGGAAATCTACACGGCCGTCAAAGAGATCTTTCTCGTATCACCCATTGCCGCCTATTTCTATGCAGCATTCTCGGACGTTTCTGGAAAACTGCAGCCAGATGTCCAGTCAGCTGAAAAGCGCAATGACTCAAGTCGATCATTCCTGGAGCGTTTGCCTTTGTCCTGGACGGATGATGCGCAAGAGAACACAGTGCGTACATAACCACAACGCAAACCTGTTCCAAGAGTTCCCTTGTGCAAAGAGCCATAACGTCTTCATCCGGTCCCTTAATGTACAGCTACCTCTTCTATTTCGCAGCTCACACATCAATCCTCTTGGAGAAAAATGAACAATTTTCTTCCGACTTGTGCCACCACACAAATGGGCAGACGTGCCCCTCACCTGATATACGAAAAGTACAACAGGCCGACAACACTACCGCTAGTTAGCTTCGCTTTATACGGTGCCCTGTAACGATGTGCCGAAATTCAGATTCTGGCATCCCTTGCTCTGTCGCTTTGGAATGGCTGAAGCTAGAGTGACCGCAAAAAGTCTTCCAACGAAGAGGTCACCGATGTTCCCCCTGGGCCTTTGTGTCAGTCTCTTCCTCTATACACTTGCTACGAAGGGCAGATTTCGATCTTTCTATTACTCAGGGAGCGGTGAGAGCTGTGGTACTGTCAGGGCAGCCTGCGTGAGGAAACAGCGTTCTGAAATGTGAGCGAGTGATATGCTGGCATTGCCTATTATGTGATCAAATGCCTGTTTCTTCTGTCCCGTCAAGAGTCGTAGCGAATGCATTCTTGTGCGCACCAGCGAAAAGCTCTGTGGTATGCAATTGATGATGGGCGCAGTAAAAGAAGACCTGATCCTTCGAGCCGGAATCGAACCAGCGACCTAAGGATGACTCCATTTCCTCTACAGTCCTCCGCTCTACCAACTGAGCTATCGAAGGAAAAGCGACAATCATTATGCAGAATTCAGCCTGGCATCTGTCGAGCGATGGCAAAACCCGGCCTATGGCAACTATCTCGTCCTTCCAGCACTGGGGGCCACAGGACACGGGATGATACATATCTCCGCGCTTCTGACATTTCTACGTACACTACGATACCAACACAGCTCTTTCATCGTCCTTGCCCGTTCAAATAAAAGGTGACTCAGCTTTCTCTTTTCACCCAGTAACCAGGGCAATGTCCTTATAGCCACTCACCTGATTTATGCCTGAATAGTCGTCTGCAGCTCATGCATTACTGAAACACCAGCTGCCAGCTAGCTTTTCCTCCTATCTGCTTTCAACGCAGCAAACCTACCACATTTTCTCCCTGCCCTTCGACTGACACACTTTCCGCTCCATGTCCGCCAGCCGCATCTTTGGTGCATTCCAAGCTTCGCAGGCACTTGATGAGACGAATTCCTCTGAATACAAAATGTCCATGGAGAATGCGAGCATCGATCTCGCTACCTCTCGCATGCTAAGCGAGCGCTCTACCATTTGAGCTAATTCCCCAGCACATCCCGCTAACATACTATAATTTGCTCACCCCGACAAACACCATTGCATGCCTGCCACTGTTCAGCGATACACAATCAGCAGCTCACCTACAGTCACTCACTCATCAACCCACCAATCACACACACTCACTCACTCATCAACCCACCAGTCACAAACACATACTCACGCTCTCTGCCACTGTCAATATGCATGACCTCAATCTGCAGTTCATTATCCACCATGAAACCTATTATCCTTCCATCCCTTTATACAACTGTTTGTTATAGCAGTTTCAATTGATCTCTCCAGTTCAATGTAGCGACTAACATTCACTTTACCATCGCTTCTTCACAGAGACACCCACACGTACCGTGTAATCTGTCGCATTCGTGAACATCCATATTCACCGCAACTGAAATCTAACCCCTCAAAAACAAGATTTCACCAACAACACACTTAATAAAAATAGTTGAGGAAACACTTTTTCACCGCGATAGCTGCGGATCTATGCAATGCTCCGCCTCAGGAGGCAGTGGAGGCCAGTTCTCTCGATTGAAAGGGTTAGATAGGGCTCCTAAAGATACCAGGGTCAAGGGATATGGGCAGAAGGCAGGGACGGGGTGCTGATTGTGGATGATCAGCCATGGTCAGACAGAATGGCGGTGCAGGCACGATGGGCGGAATGGCCTACTCCTGCACCTACTGTCTACTGTCCATTCAGATGGCGACGTCATCCACTTCTGACAGATTGTACAACTCCACCTTCAACTGAGCATTCTGCTGGAAATCTACACTGCCGTCAAAGAGATCTTTCTCGTATCACCCATTGCCGCCTATTTCTATGCAGCATTCTCGGACGTTTCTGGAAAACTGCAGCCAGGTGTCTAGTCAGCTGAAAAGCTGAACGACTAAAGTCGATAACGTTGGAGCATTTGCCTTTGTCCTGGACGGATGATGGGCAAGAGAACACAATGCGTACATAACCACAACGCAAACCTGTTCCAAGAGTTCCCTTGTGCAAAGAGCCATAACGTCTTCATCCGGTCCCTTAATGTACAGCTACCTCTTCTATTTCGCAGCTCACACATCAATCCTCTTGGAGAAAAATGAACAATTTTCTTCCGACTTGTGCCAACACACAAATGGGCAGACGTGCCCCTCACCTGATATATGAAAAGTACAACAGGCCGACAACACTACCGCTAGTTAGCTTCGCTTAATACGGTGCCCTCCAACGATGTGCCGAAATTCAGATTCTGGCATCCCTTGCTCTGTCGCTTTGGAATGGCTGAAGCTAGAGTGACTGCAAAAAGTCTTCCAACGAAGAGGTCACCGATGTTCCCCCTGAGCCTTTGTGTCAGTCTCTTCCTCTATACACTTGCTACGAAGGGCAGATTTCGATCTTTCTATTACTCAGGGAGCGGTGAGAGCTGTGGTACTGTCAGGGCAGCCTGCGTGAGGAAACAGCGTTCTGAAATGTGAGCGAGTGATATGCTGGCATTGCCTATTATGTGCTCAAATGCCTGTTTCTTCTGTCCCGTCAAGAGTCGTAGCGAATGCATTCTTGTGCGCACCAGCGAAAAGCTCTGTGGTATGCAATTGATGATGGGCGCAGTAAAAGAAGACCTGATCCTTCGAGCCGGAATCGAACCAGCGACCTAAGGATGACTCCATTTCCTCTACAGTCCTCCGCTCTACCAACTGAGCTATCGAAGGAAAAGCGACAATCATTATGCAGAATTCAGCCTGGCATCTGTCGAGCGATGGCAAAACCCGGCCTATGGCAACTATCTCGTCCTTCCAGCACTGGGGGCCACAGGACACGGGATGATGCATATCTCCGCGCTTCTGACATTTCTACGTACACTACGATACCAACACAGCTCTTTCATCGTCCTTGCCCGTTCAAATAAAAGGTGACTCAGCTTTCTCTTTTCACCCAGTAACCAGGGCAATGTCCTTATAGCCACTCACCTGATTTATGCCTGAATAGTCGTCTGCAGCTCATGCATTACTGAAACACCAGCTGCCAGCTAGCTTTTCCTCCTATCTGCTTTCAACGCAGCAAACCTACCACATTTTCTCCCTGCCCTTCGACTGACACACTTTCCGCTCCATGTCCGCCAGCCGCATCTTTGGTGCATTCCAAGCTTCGCAGGCACTTGATGAGACGAATTCCTCTGAATACAAAATGTCCATGGAGAATGCGAGCATCGATCTCGCTACCTCTCGCATGCTAAGCGAGCGCTCTACCATTTGAGCTAATTCCCCAGCACATCCCGCTAACATACTATAATTTGCTCACCCCGACAAACACCATTGCATGCCTGCCACTGTTCAGCGATACACAATCAGCAGCTCACCTACAGTCACTCACTCATCAACCCACCAATCACACACACTCACTCACTCATCAACCCACCAGTCACAAACACATACTCACGCTCTCTGCCACTGTCAATATGCATGACCTCAATCTGCAGTTCATTATCCACCATGAAACCTATTATCCTTCCATCCCTTTATACAACTGTTTGTTATAGCAGTTTCAATTGATCTCTCCAGTTCAATGTAGCGACTAACATTCACTTTACCATCGCTTCTTCACAGAGACACCCACACGTACCGTGTAATCTGTCGCATTCGTGAACATCCATATTCACCGCAACTGAAATCTAACCCCTCAAAAACAAGATTTCACCAACAACACACTTAATAAAAATAGTTGAGGAAACACTTTTTCACCGCGATAGCTGCGGATCTATGCAATGCTCCGCCTCAGGAGGCAGTGGAGGCCAGTTCTCTCGATTGAAAGGGTTAGATAGGGCTCCTAAAGATACCAGGGTCAAGGGATATGGGCAGAAGGCAGGGACGGGGTGCTGATTGTGGATGATCAGCCATGGTCAGACAGAATGGCGGTGCAGGCACGATGGGCGGAATGGCCTACTCCTGCACCTACTGTCTACTGTCCATTCAGATGGCGACGTCATCCACTTCTGACAGATTGTACAACTCCACCTTCAACTGAGCATTCTGCTGGAAATCTACACTGCCGTCAAAGAGATCTTTCTCGTATCACCCATTGCCGCCTATTTCTATGCAGCATTCTCGGACGTTTCTGGAAAACTGCAGCCAGGTGTCTAGTCAGCTGAAAAGCTGAACGACTAAAGTCGATAACGTTGGAGCATTTGCCTTTGTCCTGGACGGATGATGGGCAAGAGAACACAATGCGTACATAACCACAACGCAAACCTGTTCCAAGAGTTCCCTTGTGCAAAGAGCCATAACGTCTTCATCCGGTCCCTTAATGTACAGCTACCTCTTCTATTTCGCAGCTCACACATCAATCCTCTTGGAGAAAAATGAACAATTTTCTTCCGACTTGTGCCAACACACAAATGGGCAGACGTGCCCCTCACCTGATATATGAAAAGTACAACAGGCCGACAACACTACCGCTAGTTAGCTTCGCTTAATACGGTGCCCTCCAACGATGTGCCGAAATTCAGATTCTGGCATCCCTTGCTCTGTCGCTTTGGAATGGCTGAAGCTAGAGTGACTGCAAAAAGTCTTCCAACGAAGAGGTCACCGATGTTCCCCCTGAGCCTTTGTGTCAGTCTCTTCCTCTATACACTTGCTACGAAGGGCAGATTTCGATCTTTCTATTACTCAGGGAGCGGTGAGAGCTGTGGTACTGTCAGGGCAGCCTGCGTGAGGAAACAGCGTTCTGAAATGTGAGCGAGTGATATGCTGGCATTGCCTATTATGTGCTCAAATGCCTGTTTCTTCTGTCCCGTCAAGAGTCGTAGCGAATGCATTCTTGTGCGCACCAGCGAAAAGCTCTGTGGTATGCAATTGATGATGGGCGCAGTAAAAGAAGACCTGATCCTTCGAGCCGGAATCGAACCAGCGACCTAAGGATGACTCCATTTCCTCTACAGTCCTCCGCTCTACCAACTGAGCTATCGAAGGAAAAGCGACAATCATTATGCAGAATTCAGCCTGGCATCTGTCGAGCGATGGCAAAACCCGGCCTATGGCAACTATCTCGTCCTTCCAGCACTGGGGGCCACAGGACACGGGATGATACATATCTCCGCGCTTCTGACATTTCTACGTACACTACGATACCAACACAGCTCTTTCATCGTCCTTGCCCGTTCAAATAAAAGGTGACTCAGCTTTCTCTTTTCACCCAGTAACCAGGGCAATGTCCTTATAGCCACTCACCTGATTTATGCCTGAATAGTCGTCTGCAGCTCATGCATTACTGAAACACCAGCTGCCAGCTAGCTTTTCCTCCTATCTGCTTTCAACGCAGCAAACCTACCACATTTTCTCCCTGCCCTTCGACTGACACACTTTCCGCTCCATGTCCGCCAGCCGCATCTTTGGTGCATTCCAAGCTTCGCAGGCACTTGATGAGACGAATTCCTCTGAATACAAAATGTCCATGGAGAATGCGAGCATCGATCTCGCTACCTCTCGCATGCAAAGCGAGCGCTCTACCATTTGAGCTAATTCCCCAGCACATCCCGCTAACATACTATAATTTGCTCACCCCGACAAACACCATTGCATGCCTGCCACTGTTCAGCGATACACAATCAGCAGCTCACCTACAGTCACTCACTCATCAACCCACCAATCACACACACTCACTCACTCATCAACCCACCAGTCACAAACACATACTCACGCTCTCTGCCACTGTCAATATGCATGACCTCAATCTGCAGTTCATTATCCACCATGAAACCTATTATCCTTCCATCCCTTTATACAACTGTTTGTTATAGCAGTTTCAATTGATCTCTCCAGTTCAATGTAGCGACTAACATTCACTTTACCATCGCTTCTTCACAGAGACACCCACACGTACCGTGTAATCTGTCGCATTCGTGAACATCCATATTAACCGCAACTGAAATCTAACCCCTCAAAAACAAGATTTCACCAACAACACACTTAATAAAAATAGTTGAGGAAACACTTTTTCACCGCGATAGCTGCGGATCTATGCAATGCTCCGCCTCAGGAGGCAGTGGAGGCCAGTTCTCTCGATTGAAAGGGTTAGATAGGGCTCCTAAAGATACCAGGGTCAAGGGATATGGGCAGAAGGCAGGGACGGGGTGCTGATTGTGGATGATCAGCCATGGTCAGACAGAATGGCGGTGCAGGCACGATGGGCGAAATGGCCTACTCCTGCACCTACTGTCTACTGTCCATTCAGATGGCGACGTCATCCACTTCTGACAGATTGTACAACTCCACCTTCAACTGAGCATTCTGCTGGAAATCTACACTGCCGTCAAAGAGATCTTTCTCGTATCACCCATTGCCGCCTATTTCTATGCAGCATTCTCGGACATTTCTGGAACACTGCAGCCAGGTGTCTAGTCAGCTGAAAAGCTGAACGACTAAAGTCGATAACGTTGGAGCATTTGCCTTTGTCCTGGACGGATGATGGGCAAGAGAACACAATGCGTACATAACCACAACGCAAACCTGTTCCAAGAGTTCCCTTGTGCAAAGAGCCATAACGTCTTCATCCGGTCCCTTAATGTACAGCTACCTCTTCTATTTCGCAGCTCACACATCAATCCTCTTGGAGAAAAATGAACAATTTTCTTCCGACTTGTGCCAACACACAAATGGGCAGACGTGCCCCTCACCTGATATATGAAAAGTACAACAGGCCGACAACACTACCGCTAGTTAGCTTCGCTTAATACGGTGCCCTCCAACGATGTGCCGAAATTCAGATTCTGGCATCCCTTGCTCTGTCGCTTTGGAATGGCTGAAGCTAGAGTGACTGCAAAAAGTCTTCCAACGAAGAGGTCACCGATGTTCCCCCTGAGCCTTTGTGTCAGTCTCTTCCTCTATACACTTGCTACGAAGGGCAGATTTCGATCTTTCTATTACTCAGGGAGCGGTGAGAGCTGTGGTACTGTCAGGGCAGCCTGCGTGAGGAAACAGCGTTCTGAAATGTGAGCGAGTGATATGCTGGCATTGCCTATTATGTGATCAAATGCCTGTTTCTTCTGTCCCGTCAAGAGTCGTAGCGAATGCATTCTTGTGCGCACCAGCGAAAAGCTCTGTGGTATGCAATTGATGATGGGCGCAGTAAAAGAAGACCTGATCCTTCGAGCCGGAATCGAACCAGCGACCTAAGGATGACTCCATTTCCTCTACAGTCCTCCGCTCTACCAACTGAGCTATCGAAGGAAAAGCGACAATCATTATGCAGAATTCAGCCTGGCATCTGTCGAGCGATGGCAAAACCCGGCCTATGGCAACTATCTCGTCCTTCCAGCACTGGGGACCACAGGTCACGGGATGATGCATATCTCCGCGCTTCTGACATTTCTACGTACACTACGATACCAACACAGCTCTTTCATCGTCCTTGCCCGTTCAAATAAAAGGTGACTCAGCTTTCTCTTTTCACCCAGTAACCAGGGCAATGTCCTTATAGCCACTCACCTGATTTATGCCTGAATAGTCGTCTGCAGCTCATGCATTACTGAAACACCAGCTGCCAGCTAGCTTTTCCTCCTATCTGCTTTCAACGCAGCAAACCTACCACATTTTCTCCCTGCCCTTCGACTGACACACTTTCCGCTCCATGTCCGCCAGCCGCATCTTTTGTGCATTCCAAGCTTCGCAGGCACTTGATGAGACGAATTCCTCTGAATACAAAATGTCCATGGAGAATGCGAGCATCGATCTCGCTACCTCTCGCATGCAAAGCGAGCGCTCTACCATTTGAGCTAATTCCCCAGCACATCCCGCTAACATACTATTATTTGCTCACCCCGACAAACACCATTGCATGCCTGCCCACTGTTCAGCGATACACAATCAGCAGCTCACCTACAGTCACTCACTCATCAACGCACCAATCACACACACTCACTCACTCATCAACCCATCAGTCACAAACACATACTCACGCTCTCCGCCACTGTCAATATGCATGACCTCAATCTGCAATTCTTTAACCACCATGAAACCTATTATCCTTCCATCCCTTTATACAACTGCTTGTTATAGCAGTTTCAATTGATCTCTCCAGTTCAATGTAGCGACTAACATTCACTTTACCATCGCTTCTTCACAGAGACACCCACACGTACCGTGTAATCTGTCGCATTCGAGAACATCCATATTCACCGCAACTGAAATCTAACCCCTCAAAAACAAGATTTCACCAACAACACACTTAACAAACATAGTTGAGGAAACACTTTTTCACCGCGATAGCTGCGGATCTATGCAATGCTCCGCCTCAGAAGGCAGTGGAGGCCAGTTCTCTCGATTGAAAGGGTTAGATAGGGCTCCTAAAGATACCAGAGTCAAGGGATATGGGCAGAAGGCAGGGACGGGGTGCTGATTGTGGATGACCAGCCATGGTCAGACAGAATGGCGGTGCAGGCTCAATGGGCGGAATGGTCTACTCCTGCACCTATTGTCTACTGTCCATACAGATGGCGGCGTCATCCACTTCTGACAGATTGTACAACTCCATCTTCAACTGAGCATTCTGCTGGAAATCTACACTGCCGTCAAAGAGATCTTTCTCGTATCACCCATTGCCGCCTATTTCTATGCAGCATTCTCGGACGTTTCTGGAAAACTGCAGCCAGGTGTCTAGTCAGCTGAAAAGCTGAACGACTAAAGTCGATAACGTTGGAGCATTTGCCTTTGTCCTGGACGGATGATGGGCAAGAGAACACAATGCGTACATAACCACAACGCAAACCTGTTCCAAGAGTTCCCTTGTGCAAAGAGCCATAACGTCTTCATCCGGTCCCTTAATGTACAGCTACCTCTTCTATTTCGCAGCTCACACATCAATCCTCTTGGAGAAAAATGAACAATTTTCTTCCGACTTGTGCCAACACACAAATGGGCAGACGTGCCCCTCACCTGATATATGAAAAGTACAACAGGCCGACAACACTACCGCTAGTTAGCTTCGCTTAATACGGTGCCCTCCAACGATGTGCCGAAATTCAGATTCTGGCATCCCTTGCTCTGTCGCTTTGGAATGGCTGAAGCTAGAGTGACTGCAAAAAGTCTTCCAACGAAGAGGTCACCGATGTTCCCCCTGGGCCTTTGTGTCAGTCTCTTCCTCTATACACTTGCTACGAAGGGCAGATTTCGATCTTTCTATTACTCAGGGAGCGGTGAGAGCTGTGCTACTGTCAGGGCAGCCTGCGTGAGGAAACAGCGTTCTGAAATGTGAGCGAGTGATATGCTGGCATTGCCTATTATGTGATCAAATGCCTGTTTCTTCTGTCCCGTCAAGAGTCGTAGCGAATGCATTCTTGTGCGCACCAGCGAAAAGCTCTGTGGTATGCAATTGATGATGGGCGCAGTAAAAGAAGACCTGATCCTTCGAGCCGGAATCGAACCAGCGACCTAAGGATGACTCCATTTCCTCTACAGTCCTCCGCTCTACCAACTGAGCTATCGAAGGAAAAGCGACAATCATTATGCAGAATTCAGCCTGGCATCTGTCGAGCGATGGCAAAACCCGGCCTATGGCAACTATCTCGTCCTTCCAGCACTGGGGACCACAGGTCACGGGATGATGCATATCTCCGCGCTTCTGACATTTCTACGTACACTACGATACCAACACAGCTGTTTCATCGTTCTTGCCCATTCAAATAAAAGGTGACTCAGCTTTCTCTTTTCACCCAGTATCCAGGGCAATGTCCTTATAGCCACTCACCTGATTTATGCCTGAATCGTCGTCTGCAGCTCATGCATTACTGAAACACCAGCTGCCAGCTAGCTTTTCCTCCTATCTGCTTTCAACGCAGCAAACCTACCACATTTTCTCCCTGCCCTTCGACTGAGACACTTTCCGCTCCATGTCCGCCAGCCGCATCTTTTGTGCATTCCAAGCTTCGCAGGCACTTGATGAGACGAATTCCTCTGAATACAAAATGTCCATGGAGAATGCGAGCATCGATCTCGCTACCTCTCGCATGCAAAGCGAGCGCTCTACCATTTGAGCTAATTCCCCAGCACATCCCGCTAACCTGCTATTATTTGCTCACCCCGACAAACACCATTGCATGCCTGCCCACTGTTCAGCGATACACAATCAGCAGCTCACCTACAGTCACTCACTCATCAACCCACCAATCACACACACTCACTCACTCATCAACCCACCAGTCACACACACATACTCACGCTCTCTGCCACTGTCAATATGCATGACCTCAATCTGCAGTTCATTATCCACCATGAAACCTATTATCCTTCCATCCCTTTTTACAACTGCTTGTTATAGCAGTTTCAGTTGATCTCTTCAGTTCAATGTAGCGACTAACATTCACTTTACCATCGCTTCCTCACATAGACACCGACGCATACCGTGTAATCTGCCGCGTGCCCTCTCCCCATATCCCTTAACCCCGCTATCTATAAGAGCTCTATCTAATTCTCTCTAGAATGCATCCAGAGACTTCTGGGGCAGAGCATTCCACATATCCACCACTCTCTGGGTGAAAAAGTTTGTCCGCAGCTCTGTTCTAAATGGCCTACCCCTTATTCTTAAACTGTGGCCTCTAGTTCTGGACTCGCCCATCAGTGGGAACATGCTTCCTGCTTCCAGTGTCCAATCCCTTAATAATCTTATATGCTTCAATCAGATCCCCTCTCATCCTTCTAAATTCCAGTGTATACAAGTCCAGTCGCTCCAATCATTCAACATATGACAGTCCCGCCATTCCGGGAATTAAACTTGTGAACTTACGCTACATTCCCTCAATAGCAAGAATGTCCTTCCTCAAATTTGGAGACCAAAACTGCACTCAATACTCCAGGTGGGGTCTCACTAGGGCCCTCAACAGCTGCAGAAGGACCTCTTTACTCCTATACTCAATTCCTCTTGTTAATAAAGCCAGCATGCCATCAGATATCTTCACTGCCTGCTGTACCTGCATGATGGATTTTATTGACTGATGTACAAGAACACCTAGATCTCGTTGTACTTCCCCTTTTCCTAACTTGACTCCATTTAGATAGTAATCTGCCTTCCTGTTCTTGCCATCAAAGTAGATAACCTCACATTTATCCACATTAAACTGCATCAGCCATACATTTGCACGGATCTATGGACTGTTCCGCCTCAGAAGGCAGTGGATGTCAATTCTCTGGACTGAAAGAGTTAGATTGAGCTCTTAAAGATAGCAGAGTCAAGGGATATGGGCAGAAGGCAGGAACGGGGTGAAAGATTATGGATGATCAGCCATGATCAGACTGAATGGCTGTGCAGGCTCGATGGGCGGATTGGCCTACTCCTGCACCTATTGACTACTGTCCATTCAGATGGCGGTGTCATCCACTTCTGACAGATTATACAACTCCATCTTCAACTGAGCATTCTGCTGGAAATCTACACTGCTGTCAAAGAGAGCATTCTCGTATCTCCCATTGCCGCCTATTTCTATGCAGCATTCTCGGACATTTTTGGAAAACTGCAGCCAGATGTCTAGTCAGCTGAAAAGCTGAATGTCTGAAGTCGATCATTACTGGAGCATTTGCCTTTGTCCTGGACGGATGATGGGCAAGAGAACACAGTGCGTACATAACCATACCGCAAACCTGTTCCAAGAGCTCCCTTGTGCAAAGAGCCATAACGTCTTCATCCGGTCACTTAATGTACAACTACCTCTTCTATTTCGCAGCTCACACTTCAATCCTCTTGGAGAAATTATGAAGAATTATCTTCCGACTTGTGCCACCACACAAATGGGCAGACGTGCCCCTCACCTGATATATGAAAAGTAGAACAGACCGACAACACTACCGCTAGTTAGCTTCACTTTATACTGTTACGAAGGATGAACAACTCTGATGGGCAGAAGGGTGCAGAGTGGCCCATGGCCCCCATTTTGGAGAATCGCAAATCGCTACTGTTTCGATGCTGTTATCAAGGAAGTAAGATAGATAAAGGAAATCTGCCAGGGCAGTTGTTATTGATAACAGCTCATGAAAGTTAATGAGAGAGAGACACAGCTAAGAGTTACCCAGGGTGGATCGTCTCCTAGTGACAAAAGAGGAGATTTACTGCTATTGTCTTTTGGAGAAAGATTGTTTACTTGGTACTGTTCTATTCATTGAAATCCCTCAGGGGACAGCCAGAGTAGGCTGGTGTGATGGGTTAAGTCATTCAAACCAGATTGACACCTGAGACCCCGTGAGTGGGGATAAAATTGAGGTCTGGGGTGACACACCTCAGACACACCAGGAGAAACGCCAGTGAGCAGCAGAAACCCACGAGACAGTGTGGGACATCGGAGACCGAACGAAGGGTCGGTAAATTTTAACTCACAGTGTTTATATCAAGACCGGTGGGGGCTTGTGTGTGTGTCCACCCTTGCCTGGGTGACGAGTCCACCACGGAAGAACGGTCTAGCTAAAGGACGGAGGGGTCACACTTGAATGGCCACAACAAGGACACATCGATGGATCGAAATCGTAAAGAAAGGTTGGCAAAGACCATAGCTGTTACTGTTTGCGCGCTCTCTTTCTCTAGTCTCTCTCTCTCTCCAACAATTGCAATACATTGACTGACAACTACCGCAGCCTGCATGAACGGAACTGAACTTTACATTTCCATATGACAATTCATTTTCCCCGGGACAACCATAAAGCCTCTTTTATTATTGATTATTATTATACCCGCACTTTTAGGTTTAGTATCGCTAACGTATATTATCTGTATATTTGCATTGATACTGATTTATATATTTTTACTAAATAAACACTGTTGAAAATACTACCACCAGACTCCAAGGGACACTTCTATCTTTGCTGGTAAGACACAAAGTTCCGGGGTAGGTAATAATACGGTGCGCTCCAACGATGTGCCGAAATTCAGATTCTGGCATCCCTTGCTCTGTCGCTTTGGAATGGCTGAAGCTAGAGTGACCGCAAAAAGTCTTCCAACGAAGAGGTCACCGATGTTCCCCCTGGGCCTTTGTGTCAGTCTCTTCCTCTATACACTTGCTACGAAGGGCAGATTTCGATCCTTCTGTTAAACAGGGAGCGGTGAGTGCTGTGGTACTGTCAGGGCAGCCCGCGTGAGGAAACAGCGTTCTGAAAAGTGAGCGAGTGATATGCTGGCATTGCCTATTATGTGCTCAAATGCCTGTTTCTTCTGTCCCGTCAAGAGTCGTAGCAAATGCATTCTTGTGCGCGCCAGCGAAAAGCTCTGTGGTATGTAATTGATGATGGGCGCAGTAAAAGAAGACATGATCCTTCGAGCCGGAATCCAACCAGCGACCTAAGGATGACTCCATTTCCTCTACAGTCCTCCGCTCTACCAACTGAGCTATCGAAGGAAAAGCGACAATCATTATGCAGAATTCAGCCTGGCATCTGTCGAGCGATGGCAAAACCCGGCCTATGGCAACTATCTCGTCCTTCCAGCACTAGGGGCCACAGGTCACGGGATGATGCATATCTCCGCGCTTCTGACATTTCTACGTACACTACGATACCAACACAGCTCTTTCATCGAACTTGCCAAGTTCAAATAAAAGGTGACTCAGCTTTCTCATTTCACCCAGTATCCAGGGCAATGTCCTTATAGCCACTCACCTGATTTATGCCTGAATCGTCGTCTGCAGCTCATGCATTACTGAAACACCAGCTGCCAGCTAGCCTTTCCTCCTATCTGCTTTCAACGCAGCAAACCTACCACATTTTCTCCCTGCCCTTCGACTGACACACTTTCCGCTCCATGTCCGCCAGCCGCATCTTTTGTGCATTCCAAGCTTCGCAGGCACTTGCTGAGACGAATTCCTCTGAATACAAAATGTCCATGGAGAATGCGAGCATCGATCTCGCTACCTCTCGCATGCTAAGCGAGCGCTCTACCATTTGAGCTAATTCCCCAGCACATCCCGCTAACCTGCTATAATTTGCTCACCCCGACAAACACCATTGCATGCCTGCCACTGTTCAGCGATACACAATCAGCAGCTCACCTACAGTCACTCACTCATCAACCCACCAATCACACACACTCACTCACTCACTCATCAACCCACCAGTCACACACACATACTCACGCTCTCTGCCACTGTCAATATGCATGACCTCAATCTGCAGTTCATTATCCACCATGAAACCTATTATCCTTCCATCCCTTTATACAACTGCTTGTTATAGCAGTTACAATTGATCTCTCCAGTTCAATGTAGCGACTAACATTCACTTTACCATCGCTTCTTCACAGAGACACCCACACGTACCGTGTAATCTGTCGCATTCGAGAACATCCATATTCACCGCAACTGAAATCTAACCCCTCAAAAACAAGATTTCACCAACAACACACTTAACAAACATAGTTGAGGAAACACTTTTTCACCGCGATAGCTGCGGATCTATGCAATGCTCCGCCTCAGAAGGCAGTGGAGGCCAGTTCTCTCGATTGAAAGGGTTAGATAGGGCTCCTAAAGATACCAGAGTCAAGGGATATGGGCAGAAGGCAGGGACGGGGTGCTGATTGTGGATGACCAGCCATGGTCAGACAGAATGGCGGTGCAGGCTCAATGGGCGGAATGGTCTACTCCTGCACCTATTGTCTACTGTCCATACAGATGGCGGCGTCATCCACTTCTGACAGATTGTACAACTCCATCTTCAACTGAGCATTCTGCTGGAAATCTACACGGCCGTCAAAGAGATCTTTCTCGTATCACCCATTGCCGCCTATTTCTATGCAGCATTCTCGGACGTTTCTGGAAAACTGCAGCCAGGTGTCTAGTCAGCTGAAAAGCTGAACGACTAAAGTCGATAACGTTGGAGCATTTGCCTTTGTCCTGGACGGATGATGGGCAAGAGAACACAATGCGTACATAACCACAACGCAAACCTGTTCCAAGAGTTCCCTTGTGCAAAGAGCCATAACGTCTTCATCCGGTCCCTTAATGTACAGCTACCTCTTCTATTTCGCAGCTCACACATCAATCCTCTTGGAGAAAAATGAACAATTTTCTTCCGACTTGTGCCAACACACAAAAGGGCAGACGTGCCCCTCACCTGATATATGAAAAGTACAACAGGCCGACAACACTACCGCTAGTTAGCTTCGCTTAATACGGTGCCCTCCAACGATGTGCCGAAATTCAGATTCTGGCATCCCTTGCTCTGTCGCTTTGGAATGGCTGAAGCTAGAGTGACCGCAAAAAGTCTTCCAACGAAGAGGTCACCGATGTTCCCCCTGGGCCTTTGTGTCAGTCTCTTCCTCTATACACTTGCTACGAAGGGCAGATTTCGATCCTTCTGTTAAACAGGGAGCGGTGAGTGCTGTGGTACTGTCAGGGCAGCCTGCGTGAGGAAACAGCGTTCTGAAAAGTGAGCGAGTGATATGCTGGCATTGCCTATTATGTGCTCAAATGCCTGTTTCTTCTGTCCCGTCAAGAGTCGTAGCAAATGCATTCTTGTGCGCGCCAGCGAAAAGCTCTGTGGTATGTAATTGATGATGGGCGCAGTAAAAGAAGACATGATCCTTCGAGCCGGAATCGAACCAGCGACCTAAGGATGACTCCATTTCCTCTACAGTCCTCCGCTCTACCAACTGAGCTATCGAAGGAAAAGCGACACCTTTTTCTCCACGTTGGCTCCTACCGATAACCATTATGCAGAATTCAGCCTGGCACCTGTCGACCGATGGCAAAAGCCGGCCTATGGCAACTATCTCGTCCTTCCAGCACTGGGAGCCACAGGTCACGGGATGATGCATATCTCCGCGCTTCTGACAATTCTACGTACACTACGATACCAACACAGCTGTTTCATCGTCCTTGCCCATTCAAATAAAAGGTGACTCAGCTTTCTCTTTTCACCCAGTATCCAGGGCAATGTCCTTATAGCCACTCACCTGATTTATGCCTGAATCGTCGTCTGCAGCTCATGCATTACTGAAACACCAGCTGCCAGCTAGCTTTTCCTCCTATCTGCTTTCAACGCAGCAAACCTACCACATTTTCTCCCTGCCCTTCGACTGACACACTTTCCGCTCCATGTCTTCCAGCCGCATCTTTGGTGCATTCCAAGCTTCGCAGGCACTTGATGAGACGAATTCCTCTGAATACAAAATGTCCATGGAGAATGCGAGCATCGATCTCGCTACCTCTCGCATGCAAAGCGAGCGCTCTACCATTTGAGCTAATTCCCCAGCACATCCCGCTAACCTGCTATTATTTGCTCACCCCGCAAACACCATTGCATGCCTGCCCACTGTTCAGCGATACACAATCAGCAGCTCACCTACAGTCACTCACTCATCAACCCACCAATCACACACACTCACTCACTCATCAACCCACCAGTCACACACACATACTCACGCTCTCTGCCACTGTCAATATGCATGACCTCAATCTGCAGTTCATTATCCACCATGAAACCTATTATCCTTCCATCCCTTTTTACAACTGCTTGTTATAGCAGTTTCAGTTGATCTCTTCAGTTCAATGTAGCGACTAACATTCACTTTACCATCGCTTCCTCACATAGACACCGACGCATACCGTGTAATCTGCCGCGTGCCCTCTCCCCATATCCCTTAACTCCGCTATCTATAAGAGCTCTATCTAATTCTCTCTAGAATGCATCCAGAGACTTGGCCTCCACTGCCTTCTGGGGCAGAGCATTCCACATATCCACCACTCTCTGGGTGAAAAAGTTTGTCCGCATCTCTGTTCTAAATGGCCTACCCCTTATTCTTAAACTGTGGCCTCTAGTTCTGGACTCGCCCATCAGTGGGAACATGCTTCCTGCTTCCAGTGTCCAATCCCTTAATAATCTTATATGCTTCAATCAGATCCCCTCTCATCCTTCTAAATTCCAGTGTATACAAGTCCAGTCGCTCCAATCATTCAACATATGACAGTCCCGCCATTCCGGGAATTAAACTTGTGAACTTACGCTACATTCCCTCAATAGCAAGAATGTCCTTCCTCAAATTTGGAGACCAAAACTGCACTCAATACTCCAGGTGGGGTCTCACTAGGGCCCTCAACAGCTGCAGAAGGACCTCTTTACTCCTATACTCAATTCCTCTTGTTAATAAAGCCAGCATGCCATCAGATATCTTCACTGCCTGCTGTACCTGCATGATGGATTTTATTGACTGATGTACAAGAACACCTAGATCTCGTTGTACTTCCCCTTTTCCTAACTTGACTCCATTTAGATAGTAATCTGCCTTCCTGTTCTTGCCATCAAAGTAGATAACCTCACATTTATCCACATTAAACTGCATCAGCCATACATTTGCACGGATCTATGGACTGTTCCGCCTCAGAAGGCAGTGGATGTCAATTCTCTGGACTGAAAGAGTTAGATTGAGCTCTTAAAGATAGCAGAGTCAAGGGATATGGGCATAAGGCAGGAACGGGGTGAAAGATTATGGATGATCAGCCATGATCAGACTGAATGGCTGTGCAGGCTCGATGGGCGGATTGGCCTACTCCTGCACCTATTGTCTACTATCCATTCAGATGGCGGTGTCATCCACTTCTGACAGATTATACAACTCCATCTTCAACTGAGCATTCTGCTGGAAATCTACACTGCTGTCAAAGAGAGCATTCTCGTATCTCCCATTGCCGCCTATTTCTATGCAGCATTCTCGGACATTTTTGGAAAACTGCAGCCAGATGTCTAGTCAGCTGAAAAGCTGAATGTCTGAAGTCGATCATTACTGGAGCATTTGCCTTTGTCCTGGACGGATGATGGGCAAGAGAACACAGTGCGTACATAACCATACCGCAAACCTGTTCCAAGAGCTCCCTTGTGCAAAGAGCCATAACGTCTTCATCCGGTCACTTAATGTACAACTACCTCTTCTATTTCGCAGCTCACACTTCAATCCTCTTGGAGAAATTATGAAGAATTATCTTCCGACTTGTGCCACCACACAAATGGGCAGACGTGCCCCTCACCTGATATATGAAAAGTAGAACAGACCGACAACACTACCGCTAGTTAGCTTCACTTTATACTGTTACGAAGGATGAACAACTCTGATGGGCAGAAGGGTGCAGAGTGGCCCATGGCCCCCATTTTGGAGAATCGCAAATCGCTACTGTTTCGATGCTGTTATCAAGGAAGTAAGATAGATAAAGGAAATCTGCCAGGGCAGTTGTTATTGATAACAGCTCATGAAAGTTAATGAGAGAGAGACACAGCTAAGAGTTACCCAGGGTGGATCGTCTCCTAGTGACAAAAGAGGAGATTTACTGCTATTGTCTTTTGGAGAAAGATTGTTTACTTGGTACTGTTCTATTCATTGAAATCCCTCAGGGGACAGCCAGAGTAGGCTGGTGTGATGGGTTAAGTCATTCAAACCAGATTGACACCTGAGACCCCGTGAGTGGGGATAAAATTGAGGTCTGGGGTGACACACCTCAGACACACCAGGAGAAACGCCAGTGAGCAGCAGAAACCCACGAGACAGTGTGGGACATCGGAGACCGAACGAAGGGTCGGTAAATTTTAACTCACAGTGTTTATATCAAGACCGGTGGGGGCTTGTGTGTGTGTCCACCCTTGCCTGGGTGACGAGTCCACCACGGAAGAACGGTCTAGCTAAAGGACGGAGGGGTCACACTTGAATGGCCACAACAAGGACACATCGATGGATCGAAATCGTAAAGAAAGGTTGGCAAAGACCATAGCTGTTACTGTTTGCGCGCTCTCTTTCTCTAGTCTCTCTCTCTCTCCAACAATTGCAATACATTGACTGACAACTACCGCAGCCTGCATGAACGGAACTGAACTTTACATTTCCATATGACAATTCATTTTCCCCGGGACAACCATAAAGCCTCTTTTATTATTGATTATTATTATACCCGCACTTTTAGGTTTAGTATCGCTAACGTATATTATCTGTATATTTGCATTGATACTGATTTATATATTTTTACTAAATAAACACTGTTGAAAATACTACCACCAGACTCCAAGGGACACTTCTATCTTTGCTGGTAAGACACAAAGTTCCGGGGTAGGTAATAATACGGTGCGCTCCAACGATGTGCCGAAATTCAGATTCTGGCATCCCTTGCTCTGTCGCTTTGGAATGGCTGAAGCTAGAGTGACCGCAAAAAGTCTTCCAACGAAGAGGTCACCGATGTTCCCCCTGGGCCTTTGTGTCAGTCTCTTCCTCTATACACTTGCTACGAAGGGCAGATTTCGATCCTTCTGTTAAACAGGGAGCGGTGAGTGCTGTGGTACTGTCAGGGCAGCCCGCGTGAGGAAACAGCGTTCTGAAATGTGAGCGAGTGATATGCTGGCATTGCCTATTATGTGCTCAAATGCCTGTTTCTTCTGTCCCGTCAAGAGTCGTAGCAAATGCATTCTTGTGCGCGCCAGCGAAAAGCTCTGTGGTATGTAATTGATGATGGGCGCAGTAAAAGAAGACATGATCCTTCGAGCCGGAATCGAACCAGCGACCTAAGGATGACTCCATTTCCTCTACAGTCCTCCGCTCTACCAACTGAGCGATCGAAGGAAAAGCGACAATCATTATGCAGAATTCAGCCTGGCATCTGTCGAGCGATGGCAAAACCCGGCCTATGGCAACTATCTCGTCCTTCCAGCACTAGGGGCCACAGGTCACGGGATGATGCATATCTCCGCGCTTCTGACATTTCTACGTACACTACGATACCAACACAGCTCTTTCATCGAACTTGCCAAGTTCAAATAAAAGGTGACTCAGCTTTCTCATTTCACCCAGTATCCAGGGCAATGTCCTTATAGCCACTCACCTGATTTATGCCTGAATCGTCGTCTGCAGCTCATGCATTACTGAAACACCAGCTGCCAGCTAGCCTTTCCTCCTATCTGCTTTCAACGCAGCAAACCTACCACATTTTCTCCCTGCCCTTCGACTGACACACTTTCCGCTCCATGTCCGCCAGCCGCATCTTTTGTGCATTCCAAGCTTCGCAGGCACTTGCTGAGACGAATTCCTCTGAATACAAAATGTCCATGGAGAATGCGAGCATCGATCTCGCTACCTCTCGCATGCTAAGCGAGCGCTCTACCATTTGAGCTAATTCCCCAGCACATCCCGCTAACCTGCTATAATTTGCTCACCCCGACAAACACCATTGCATGCCTGCCACTGTTCAGCGATACACAATCAGCAGCTCACCTACAGTCACTCACTCATCAACCCACCAATCACACACACTCACTCACTCATCAACCCACCAGTCACACACACATACTCACGCTCTCTGCCACTGTCAATATGCATGACCTCAATCTGCAGTTCATTATCCACCATGAAACCTATTATCCTTCCATCGCTTTATACAACTGTTTGTTATAGCAGTTTCAATTGATCTCTCCAGTTCAATGTAACGACTAACATTCACTTTACCATCGCTTCTTCACAGAGACACCCACACGTACCGTGTAATCTGTCGCATTCGTGAACATCCATATTCACCGCAACTGAAATCTAACCCCTCAAAAACAAGATTTCACCAACAACACACTTAATAAAAATAGTTGAGGAAACACTTTTTCACCGCGATAGCTGCGGATCTATGCAATGCTCCGCCTCAGGAGGCAGTGGAGGCCAGTTCTCTCGATTGAAAATGTTAGATAGGGCTCCTAAAGATACCAGGGTCAAGGGATATGGGCAGAAGGCAGGGACGGGGTGCTGATTGTGGATGATCAGCCATGGTCAGACAGAATGGCGGTGCAGGCACGATGGGCGGAATGGCCTACTCCTGCACCTACTGTCTACTGTCCATTCAGATGGCGACGTCATCCACTTCTTTCAGATTGTACAACTCCACCTTCAACTGAGCATTCTGCTGGAAATCTACACGGCCGTCAAAGAGATCTTTCTCGTATCACCCATTGCCGCCTATTTCTATGCAGCATTCTCGGACATTTCTGGAAAACTGCAGCCAGATGTCCAGTCAGCTGAAAAGCGCAATGACTCAAGTCGATCATTACTGGAGCGTTTGCCTTTGTCCTGGACGGATGATGCGCAAGAGAACACAGTGCGTACATAACCACAACGCAAACCTGTTCCAAGAGTTCCCTTGTGCAAAGAGCCATAACGTCTTCATCCGGTCCCTTAATGTACAGCTACCTCTTCTATTTCGCAGCTCACACATCAATCCTCTTGGAGAAAAATGAACAATTTTCTTCCGACTTGTGCCACCACACAAATGGGCAGACGTGCCCCTCACCTGATATATGAAAAGTACAACAGACCGACAACACTACCGCTAGTTAGCTTCGCTTTATACGGTGCCCTGTAACGATGTGCCGAAATTCAGATTCTGGCATCCCTTGCTCTGTCGCTTTGGAATGGCTGAAGCTAGAGTGACTGCAAAAAGTCTTCCAACGAAGAGGTCACCGATGTTCCCCCTGGGCCTTTGTGTCAGTCTCTTCCTCTATACACTTGCTACGAAGGGCAGATTTCGATCTTTCTATTACTCAGGGAGCGGTGAGAGCTGTGCTACTGTCAGGGCAGCCTGCGTGAGGAAACAGCGTTCTGAAATGTGAGCGAGTGATATGCTGGCATTGCCTATTATGTGATCAAATGCCTGTTTCTTCTGTCCCGTCAAGAGTCGTAGCGAATGCATTCTTGTGCGCACCAGCGAAAAGCTCTGTGGTATGCAATTGATGATGGGCGCAGTAAAAGAAGACCTGATCCTTCGAGCCGGAATCGAACCAGCGACCTAAGGATGACTCCATTTCCTCTACAGTCCTCCGCTCTACCAACTGAGCGATCGAAGGAAAAGCGACAATCATTATGCAGAATTCAGCCTGGCATCTGTCGAGCGATGGCAAAACCCGGCCTATGGCAACTATCTCGTCCTTCCAGCACTGGGGGCCACAGGACACGGGATGATACATATCTCCGCGCTTCTGACATTTCTACGTACACTACGATACCAACACAGCTCTTTCATCGTCCTTGCCCGTTCAAATAAAAGGTGACTCAGCTTTCTCTTTTCACCCAGTAACCAGGGCAATGTCCTTATAGCCACTCACCTGATTTATGCCTGAATCGTCGTCTGCAGCTCATGCATTACTGAAACACCAGCTGCCAGCTAGCTTTTCCTCCTATCGGCTTTCAACGCAGCAAACCTACCACATTTTCTCCCTGCCCTTCGACTGACACACTTTCCGCTCCATGTCCGCCAGCCGCATCTTTGGTGCATTCCAAGCTTCGCAGGCACTTGATGAGACGAATTCCTCTGAATACAAAATGTCCATGGAGAATGCGAGCATCGATCTCGCTACCTCTCGCATGCAAAGCGAGCGCTCTACCATTTGAGCTAATTCCCCAGCACATCCCGCTAACATACTATAATTTGCTCACCCCGACAAACACCATTGCATGCCTGCCACTGTTCAGCGATACACAATCAGCAGCTCACCTACAGTCACTCACTCATCAACCCACCAATCACACACACTCACTCACTCATCAACCCACCAGTCACACACACATACTCACGCTCTCTGCC
Source organism: Hemitrygon akajei (assembly GCF_048418815.1). NCBI lineage: Eukaryota > Metazoa > Chordata > Chondrichthyes > Myliobatiformes > Dasyatidae > Hemitrygon > Hemitrygon akajei. Next base: position 1,574,542 of record NC_133124.1, read on the forward strand.
ACTGTCAATATGCATGACCTCAATCTGCAGTTCATTATCCACCATGAAACCTATTATCCTTCCATCCCTTTATACAACTGCTTGTTATAGCAGTTTCAATTGATCTCTCCAGTTCAATGTAGCGACTAACATTCACTTTACCATCGCTTCTTCACAGAGACACCCACACGTACCGTGTAATCTGTCGCATTCGAGAACATCCATATTCACCGCAACTGAAATCTAACCCCTCAAAAACAAGATTTCACCAACAACACACTTAACAAACATAGTTGAGGAAACACTTTTTCACCGCGATAGCTGCGGATCTATGCAATGCTCCGCCTCAGAAGGCAGTGGAGGCCAGTTCTCTCGATTGAAAGGGTTAGATAGGGCTCCTAAAGATACCAGAGTCAAGGGATATGGGCAGAAGGCAGGGACGGGGTGCTGATTGTGGATGACCAGCCATGGTCAGACAGAATGGCGGTGCAGGCTCAATGGGCGGAATGGTCTACTCCTGCACCTATTGTCTACTGTCCATACAGATGGCGGCGTCATCCACTTCTGACAGATTGTACAACTCCATCTTCAACTGAGCATTCTGCTGGAAATCTACACGGCCGTCAAAGAGATCTTTCTCGTATCACCCATTGCCGCCTATTTCTATGCAGCATTCTCGGACGTTTCTGGAAAACTGCAGCCAGGTGTCTAGTCAGCTGAAAAGCTGAACGACTAAAGTCGATAACGTTGGAGCATTTGCCTTTGTCCTGGACGGATGATGGGCAAGAGAACACAATGCGTACATAACCACAACGCAAACCTGTTCCAAGAGTTCCCTTGTGCAAAGAGCCATAACGTCTTCATCCGGTCCCTTAATGTACAGCTACCTCTTCTATTTCGCAGCTCACACATCAATCCTCTTGGAGAAAAATGAACAATTTTCTTCCGACTTGTGCCAACACACAAAAGGGCAGACGTGCCCCTCACCTGATATATGAAAAGTACAACAGGCCGACAACACTACCGCTAGTTAGCTTCGCTTAATACGGTGCCCTCCAACGATGTGCCGAAATTCAGATTCTGGCATCCCTTGCTCTGTCGCTTTGGAATGGCTGAAGCTAGAGTGACCGCAAAAAGTCTTCCAACGAAGAGGTCACCGATGTTCCCCCTGGGCCTTTGTGTCAGTCTCTTCCTCTATACACTTGCTACGAAGGGCAGATTTCGATCCTTCTGTTAAACAGGGAGCGGTGAGTGCTGTGGTACTGTCAGGGCAGCCTGCGTGAGGAAACAGCGTTCTGAAAAGTGAGCGAGTGATATGCTGGCATTGCCTATTATGTGCTCAAATGCCTGTTTCTTCTGTCCCGTCAAGAGTCGTAGCAAATGCATTCTTGTGCGCGCCAGCGAAAAGCTCTGTGGTATGTAATTGATGATGGGCGCAGTAAAAGAAGACATGATCCTTCGAGCCGGAATCGAACCAGCGACCTAAGGATGACTCCATTTCCTCTACAGTCCTCCGCTCTACCAACTGAGCTATCGAAGGAAAAGCGACACCTTTTTCTCCACGTTGGCTCCTACCGATAACCATTATGCAGAATTCAGCCTGGCACCTGTCGACCGATGGCAAAAGCCGGCCTATGGCAACTATCTCGTCCTTCCAGCACTGGGAGCCACAGGTCACGGGATGATGCATATCTCCGCGCTTCTGACAATTCTACGTACACTACGATACCAACACAGCTGTTTCATCGTCCTTGCCCATTCAAATAAAAGGTGACTCAGCTTTCTCTTTTCACCCAGTATCCAGGGCAATGTCCTTATAGCCACTCACCTGATTTATGCCTGAATCGTCGTCTGCAGCTCATGCATTACTGAAACACCAGCTGCCAGCTAGCTTTTCCTCCTATCTGCTTTCAACGCAGCAAACCTACCACATTTTCTCCCTGCCCTTCGACTGACACACTTTCCGCTCCATGTCTTCCAGCCGCATCTTTGGTGCATTCCAAGCTTCGCAGGCACTTGATGAGACGAATTCCTCTGAATACAAAATGTCCATGGAGAATGCGAGCATCGATCTCGCTACCTCTCGCATGCAAAGCGAGCGCTCTACCATTTGAGCTAATTCCCCAGCACATCCCGCTAACCTGCTATTATTTGCTCACCCCGCAAACACCATTGCATGCCTGCCCACTGTTCAGCGATACACAATCAGCAGCTCACCTACAGTCACTCACTCATCAACCCACCAATCACACACACTCACTCACTCATCAACCCACCAGTCACACACACATACTCACGCTCTCTGCCACTGTCAATATGCATGACCTCAATCTGCAGTTCATTATCCACCATGAAACCTATTATCCTTCCATCCCTTTTTACAACTGCTTGTTATAGCAGTTTCAGTTGATCTCTTCAGTTCAATGTAGCGACTAACATTCACTTTACCATCGCTTCCTCACATAGACACCGACGCATACCGTGTAATCTGCCGCGTGCCCTCTCCCCATATCCCTTAACTCCGCTATCTATAAGAGCTCTATCTAATTCTCTCTAGAATGCATCCAGAGACTTGGCCTCCACTGCCTTCTGGGGCAGAGCATTCCACATATCCACCACTCTCTGGGTGAAAAAGTTTGTCCGCATCTCTGTTCTAAATGGCCTACCCCTTATTCTTAAACTGTGGCCTCTAGTTCTGGACTCGCCCATCAGTGGGAACATGCTTCCTGCTTCCAGTGTCCAATCCCTTAATAATCTTATATGCTTCAATCAGATCCCCTCTCATCCTTCTAAATTCCAGTGTATACAAGTCCAGTCGCTCCAATCATTCAACATATGACAGTCCCGCCATTCCGGGAATTAAACTTGTGAACTTACGCTACATTCCCTCAATAGCAAGAATGTCCTTCCTCAAATTTGGAGACCAAAACTGCACTCAATACTCCAGGTGGGGTCTCACTAGGGCCCTCAACAGCTGCAGAAGGACCTCTTTACTCCTATACTCAATTCCTCTTGTTAATAAAGCCAGCATGCCATCAGATATCTTCACTGCCTGCTGTACCTGCATGATGGATTTTATTGACTGATGTACAAGAACACCTAGATCTCGTTGTACTTCCCCTTTTCCTAACTTGACTCCATTTAGATAGTAATCTGCCTTCCTGTTCTTGCCATCAAAGTAGATAACCTCACATTTATCCACATTAAACTGCATCAGCCATACATTTGCACGGATCTATGGACTGTTCCGCCTCAGAAGGCAGTGGATGTCAATTCTCTGGACTGAAAGAGTTAGATTGAGCTCTTAAAGATAGCAGAGTCAAGGGATATGGGCAGAAGGCAGGAACGGGGTGAAAGATTATGGATGATCAGCCATGATCAGACTGAATGGCTGTGCAGGCTCGATGGGCGGATTGGCCTACTCCTGCACCTATTGTCTACTGTCCATTCAGATGGCGGTGTCATCCACTTCTGACAGATTATACAACTCCATCTTCAACTGAGCATTCTGCTGGAAATCTACACTGCTGTCAAAGAGAGCATTCTCGTATCTCCCATTGCCGCCTATTTCTATGCAGCATTCTCGGACATTTTTGGAAAACTGCAGCCAGATGTCTAGTCAGCTGAAAAGCTGAATGTCTGAAGTCGATCATTACTGGAGCATTTGCCTTTGTCCTGGACGGATGATGGGCAAGAGAACACAGTGCGTACATAACCATACCGCAAACCTGTTCCAAGAGCTCCCTTGTGCAAAGAGCCATAACGTCTTCATCCGGTCACTTAATGTACAACTACCTCTTCTATTTCGCAGCTCACACTTCAATCCTCTTGGAGAAATTATGAAGAATTATCTTCCGACTTGTGCCACCACACAAATGGGCAGACGTGCCCCTCACCTGATATATGAAAAGTAGAACAGACCGACAACACTACCGCTAGTTAGCTTCACTTTATACTGTTATGAAGGATGAACAACTCTGATGGGCAGAAGGGTGCAGAGTGGCCCATGGCCCCCATTTTGGAGAATCGCAAATCGCTACTGTTTCGATGCTGTTATCAAGGAAGTAAGATAGATAAAGGAAATCTGCCAGGGCAGTTGTTATTGATAACAGCTCATGAAAGTTAATGAGAGAGAGACACAGCTAAGAGTTACCCAGGGTGGATCGTCTCCTAGTGACAAAAGAGGAGATTTACTGCTATTGTCTTTTGGAGAAAGATTGTTTACTTGGTACTGTTCTATTCATTGAAATCCCTCAGGGGACAGCCAGAGTAGGCTGGTGTGATGGGTTAAGTCATTCAAACCAGATTGACACCTGAGACCCCGTGAGTGGGGATAAAATTGAGGTCTGGGGTGACACACCTCAGACACACCAGGAGAAACGCCAGTGAGCAGCAGAAACCCACGAGACAGTGTGGGACATCGGAGACCGAACGAAGGGTCGGTAAATTTTAACTCACAGTGTTTATATCAAGACCGGTGGGGGCTTGTGTGTGTGTCCACCCTTGCCTGGGTGACGAGTCCACCACGGAAGAACGGTCTAGCTAAAGGACGGAGGGGTCACACTTGAATGGCCACATCGATGGATCGAAATCGTAAAGAAAGGTTGGCAAAGACCATAGCTGTTACTGTTTGCGCGCTCTCTTTCTCTAGTCTCTCTCTCTCTCCAACAATTGCAATACATTGACTGACAACTACCGCAGCCTGCATGAACGGAACTGAACTTTACATTTCCATATGACAATTCATTTTCCCCGGGACAACCATAAAGCCTCTTTTATTATTGATTATTATTATACCCGCACTTTTAGGTTTAGTATCGCTAACGTATATTATCTGTATATTTGCATTGATACTGATTTATATATTTTTACTAAATAAACACTGTTGAAAATACTACCACCAGACTCCAAGGGACACTTCTATCTTTGCTGGTAAGACACAAAGTTCCGGGGTAGGTAATAATACGGTGCGCTCCAACGATGTGCCGAAATTCAGATTCTGGCATCCCTTGCTCTGTCGCTTTGGAATGGCTGAAGCTAGAGTGACCGCAAAAAGTCTTCCAACGAAGAGGTCACCGATGTTCCCCCTGGGCCTTTGTGTCAGTCTCTTCCTCTATACACTTGCTACGAAGGGCAGATTTCGATCCTTCTGTTAAACAGGGAGCGGTGAGTGCTGTGGTACTGTCAGGGCAGCCTGCGTGAGGAAACAGCGTTCTGAAATGTGAGCGAGTGATATGCTGGCATTGCCTATTATGTGCTCAAATGCCTGTTTCTTCTGTCCCGTCAAGAGTCGTAGCAAATGCATTCTTGTGCGCGCCAGCGAAAAGCTCTGTGGTATGTAATTGATGATGGGCGCAGTAAAAGAAGACATGATCCTTCGAGCCGGAATCGAACCAGCGACCTAAGGATGACTCCATTTCCTCTACAGTCCTCCGCTCTACCAACTGAGCGATCGAAGGAAAAGCGACAATCATTATGCAGAATTCAGCCTGGCATCTGTCGAGCGATGGCAAAACCCGGCCTATGGCAACTATCTCGTCCTTCCAGCACTAGGGGCCACAGGTCACGGGATGATGCATATCTCCGCGCTTCTGACATTTCTACGTACACTACGATACCAACACAGCTCTTTCATCGAACTTGCCAAGTTCAAATAAAAGGTGACTCAGCTTTCTCATTTCACCCAGTATCCAGGGCAATGTCCTTATAGCCACTCACCTGATTTATGCCTGAATCGTCGTCTGCAGCTCATGCATTACTGAAACACCAGCTGCCAGCTAGCCTTTCCTCCTATCTGCTTTCAACGCAGCAAACCTACCACATTTTCTCCCTGCCCTTCGACTGACACACTTTCCGCTCCATGTCCGCCAGCCGCATCTTTTGTGCATTCCAAGCTTCGCAGGCACTTGCTGAGACGAATTCCTCTGAATACAAAATGTCCATGGAGAATGCGAGCATCGATCTCGCTACCTCTCGCATGCTAAGCGAGCGCTCTACCATTTGAGCTAATTCCCCAGCACATCCCGCTAACCTGCTATAATTTGCTCACCCCGACAAACACCATTGCATGCCTGCCACTGTTCAGCGATACACAATCAGCAGCTCACCTACAGTCACTCACTCATCAACCCACCAATCACACACACTCACTCACTCATCAACCCACCAGTCACACACACATACTCACGCTCTCTGCCACTGTCAATATGCATGACCTCAATCTGCAGTTCATTATCCACCATGAAACCTATTATCCTTCCATCGCTTTATACAACTGTTTGTTATAGCAGTTTCAATTGATCTCTCCAGTTCAATGTAACGACTAACATTCACTTTACCATCGCTTCTTCACAGAGACACCCACACGTACCGTGTAATCTGTCGCATTCGTGAACATCCATATTCACCGCAACTGAAATCTAACCCCTCAAAAACAAGATTTCACCAACAACACACTTAATAAAAATAGTTGAGGAAACACTTTTTCACCGCGATAGCTGCGGATCTATGCAATGCTCCGCCTCAGGAGGCAGTGGAGGCCAGTTCTCTCGATTGAAAATGTTAGATAGGGCTCCTAAAGATACCAGGGTCAAGGGATATGGGCAGAAGGCAGGGACGGGGTGCTGATTGTGGATGATCAGCCATGGTCAGACAGAATGGCGGTGCAGGCACGATGGGCGGAATGGCCTACTCCTGCACCTACTGTCTACTGTCCATTCAGATGGCGACGTCATCCACTTCTTTCAGATTGTACAACTCCACCTTCAACTGAGCATTCTGCTGGAAATCTACACGGCCGTCAAAGAGATCTTTCTCGTATCACCCATTGCCGCCTATTTCTATGCAGCATTCTCGGACGTTTCTGGAAAACTGCAGCCAGATGTCCAGTCAGCTGAAAAGCGCAATGACTCAAGTCGATCATTCCTGGAGCGTTTGCCTTTGTCCTGGACGGATGATGCGCAAGAGAACACAGTGCGTACATAACCACAACGCAAACCTGTTCCAAGAGTTCCCTTGTGCAAAGAGCCATAACGTCTTCATCCGGTCCCTTAATGTACAGCTACCTCTTCTATTTCGCAGCTCACACATCAATCCTCTTGGAGAAAAATGAACAATTTTCTTCCGACTTGTGCCACCACACAAATGGGCAGACGTGCCCCTCACCTGATATACGAAAAGTACAACAGGCCGACAACACTACCGCTAGTTAGCTTCGCTTTATACGGTGCCCTGTAACGATGTGCCGAAATTCAGATTCTGGCATCCCTTGCTCTGTCGCTTTGGAATGGCTGAAGCTAGAGTGACCGCAAAAAGTCTTCCAACGAAGAGGTCACCGATGTTCCCCCTGGGCCTTTGTGTCAGTCTCTTCCTCTATACACTTGCTACGAAGGGTAGATTTCGATCTTTCTATTACTCAGGGAGCGGTGAGAGCTGTGGTACTGTCAGGGCAGCCTGCGTGAGGAAACAGCGTTCTGAAATGTGAGCGAGTGATATGCTGGCATTGCCTATTATGTGATCAAATGCCTGTTTCTTCTGTCCCGTCAAGAGTCGTAGCGAATGCATTCTTGTGCGCACCAGCGAAAAGCTCTGTGGTATGCAATTGATGATGGGCGCAGTAAAAGAAGACCTGATCCTTCGAGCCGGAATCGAACCAGCGACCTAAGGATGACTCCATTTCCTCTACAGTCCTCCGCTCTACCAACTGAGCTATCGAAGGAAAAGCGACAATCATTATGCAGAATTCAGCCTGGCATCTGTCGAGCGATGGCAAAACCCGGCCTATGGCAACTATCTCGTCCTTCCAGCACTGGGGGCCACAGGACACGGGATGATACATATCTCCGCGCTTCTGACATTTCTACGTACACTACGATACCAACACAGCTCTTTCATCGTCCTTGCCCGTTCAAATAAAAGGTGACTCAGCTTTCTCTTTTCACCCAGTAACCAGGGCAATGTCCTTATAGCCACTCACCTGATTTATGCCTGAATAGTCGTCTGCAGCTCATGCATTACTGAAACACCAGCTGCCAGCTAGCTTTTCCTCCTATCTGCTTTCAACGCAGCAAACCTACCACATTTTCTCCCTGCCCTTCGACTGACACACTTTCCGCTCCATGTCCGCCAGCCGCATCTTTGGTGCATTCCAAGCTTCGCAGGCACTTGATGAGACGAATTCCTCTGAATACAAAATGTCCATGGAGAATGCGAGCATCGATCTCGCTACCTCTCGCATGCAAAGCGAGCGCTCTACCATTTGAGCTAATTCCCCAGCACATCCCGCTAACCTGCTATTATTTGCTCACCCCGCAAACACCATTGCATGCCTGCCCACTGTTCAGCGATACACAATCAGCAGCTCACCTACAGTCACTCACTCATCAACCCACCAATCACACACACTCACTCACTCATCAACCCACCAGTCACACACACATACTCACGCTCTCTGCCACTGTCAATATGCATGACCTCAATCTGCAGTTCATTATCCACCATGAAACCTATTATCCTTCCATCCCTTTTTACAACTGCTTGTTATAGCAGTTTCAGTTGATCTCTTCAGTTCAATGTAGCGACTAACATTCACTTTACCATCGCTTCCTCACATAGACACCGACGCATACCGTGTAATCTGCCGCGTGCCCTCTCCCCATATCCCTTAACTCCGCTATCTATAAGAGCTCTATCTAATTCTCTCTAGAATGCATCCAGAGACTTGGCCTCCACTGCCTTCTGGGGCAGAGCATTCCACATATCCACCACTCTCTGGGTGAAAAAGTTTGTCCGCATCTCTGTTCTAAATGGCCTACCCCTTATTCTTAAACTGTGGCCTCTAGTTCTGGACTCGCCCATCAGTGGGAACATGCTTCCTGCTTCCAGTGTCCAATCCCTTAATAATCTTATATGCTTCAATCAGATCCCCTCTCATCCTTCTAAATTCCAGTGTATACAAGTCCAGTCGCTCCAATCATTCAACATATGACAGTCCCGCCATTCCGGGAATTAAACTTGTGAACTTACGCTACATTCCCTCAATAGCAAGAATGTCCTTCCTCAAATTTGGAGACCAAAACTGCACTCAATACTCCAGGTGGGGTCTCACTAGGGCCCTCAACAGCTGCAGAAGGACCTCTTTACTCCTATACTCAATTCCTCTTGTTAATAAAGCCAGCATGCCATCAGATATCTTCACTGCCTGCTGTACCTGCATGATGGATTTTATTGACTGATGTACAAGAACACCTAGATCTCGTTGTACTTCCCCTTTTCCTAACTTGACTCCATTTAGATAGTAATCTGCCTTCCTGTTCTTGCCATCAAAGTAGATAACCTCACATTTATCCACATTAAACTGCATCAGCCATACATTTGCACGGATCTATGGACTGTTCCGCCTCAGAAGGCAGTGGATGTCAATTCTCTGGACTGAAAGAGTTAGATTGAGCTCTTAAAGATAGCAGAGTCAAGGGATATGGGCATAAGGCAGGAACGGGGTGAAAGATTATGGATGATCAGCCATGATCAGACTGAATGGCTGTGCAGGCTCGATGGGCGGATTGGCCTACTCCTGCACCTATTGTCTACTATCCATTCAGATGGCGGTGTCATCCACTTCTGACAGATTATACAACTCCATCTTCAACTGAGCATTCTGCTGGAAATCTACACTGCTGTCAAAGAGAGCATTCTCGTATCTCCCATTGCCGCCTATTTCTATGCAGCATTCTCGGACATTTTTGGAAAACTGCAGCCAGATGTCTAGTCAGCTGAAAAGCTGAATGTCTGAAGTCGATCATTACTGGAGCATTTGCCTTTGTCCTGGACGGATGATGGGCAAGAGAACACAGTGCGTACATAACCATACCGCAAACCTGTTCCAAGAGCTCCCTTGTGCAAAGAGCCATAACGTCTTCATCCGGTCACTTAATGTACAACTACCTCTTCTATTTCGCAGCTCACACTTCAATCCTCTTGGAGAAATTATGAAGAATTATCTTCCGACTTGTGCCACCACACAAATGGGCAGACGTGCCCCTCACCTGATATATGAAAAGTAGAACAGACCGACAACACTACCGCTAGTTAGCTTCACTTTATACTGTTACGAAGGATGAACAACTCTGATGGGCAGAAGGGTGCAGAGTGGCCCATGGCCCCCATTTTGGAGAATCGCAAATCGCTACTGTTTCGATGCTGTTATCAAGGAAGTAAGATAGATAAAGGAAATCTGCCAGGGCAGTTGTTATTGATAACAGCTCATGAAAGTTAATGAGAGAGAGACACAGCTAAGAGTTACCCAGGGTGGATCGTCTCCTAGTGACAAAAGAGGAGATTTACTGCTATTGTCTTTTGGAGAAAGATTGTTTACTTGGTACTGTTCTATTCATTGAAATCCCTCAGGGGACAGCCAGAGTAGGCTGGTGTGATGGGTTAAGTCATTCAAACCAGATTGACACCTGAGACCCCGTGAGTGGGGATAAAATTGAGGTCTGGGGTGACACACCTCAGACACACCAGGAGAAACGCCAGTGAGCAGCAGAAACCCACGAGACAGTGTGGGACATCGGAGACCGAACGAAGGGTCGGTAAATTTTAACTCACAGTGTTTATATCAAGACCGGTGGGGGCTTGTGTGTGTGTCCACCCTTGCCTGGGTGACGAGTCCACCACGGAAGAACGGTCTAGCTAAAGGACGGAGGGGTCACACTTGAATGGCCACAACAAGGACACATCGATGGATCGAAATCGTAAAGAAAGGTTGGCAAAGACCATAGCTGTTACTGTTTGCGCGCTCTCTTTCTCTAGTCTCTCTCTCTCTCCAACAATTGCAATACATTGACTGACAACTACCGCAGCCTGCATGAACGGAACTGAACTTTACATTTCCATATGACAATTCATTTTCCCCGGGACAACCATAAAGCCTCTTTTATTATTGATTATTATTATACCCGCACTTTTAGGTTTAGTATCGCTAACGTATATTATCTGTATATTTGCATTGATACTGATTTATATATTTTTACTAAATAAACACTGTTGAAAATACTACCACCAGACTCCAAGGGACACTTCTATCTTTGCTGGTAAGACACAAAGTTCCGGGGTAGGTAATAATACGGTGCGCTCCAACGATGTGCCGAAATTCAGATTCTGGCATCCCTTGCTCTGTCGCTTTGGAATGGCTGAAGCTAGAGTGACCGCAAAAAGTCTTCCAACGAAGAGGTCACCGATGTTCCCCCTGGGCCTTTGTGTCAGTCTCTTCCTCTATACACTTGCTACGAAGGGCAGATTTCGATCCTTCTGTTAAACAGGGAGCGGTGAGTGCTGTGGTACTGTCAGGGCAGCCCGCGTGAGGAAACAGCGTTCTGAAATGTGAGCGAGTGATATGCTGGCATTGCCTATTATGTGCTCAAATGCCTGTTTCTTCTGTCCCGTCAAGAGTCGTAGCAAATGCATTCTTGTGCGCGCCAGCGAAAAGCTCTGTGGTATGTAATTGATGATGGGCGCAGTAAAAGAAGACATGATCCTTCGAGCCGGAATCGAACCAGCGACCTAAGGATGACTCCATTTCCTCTACAGTCCTCCGCTCTACCAACTGAGCGATCGAAGGAAAAGCGACAATCATTATGCAGAATTCAGCCTGGCATCTGTCGAGCGATGGCAAAACCCGGCCTATGGCAACTATCTCGTCCTTCCAGCACTAGGGGCCACAGGTCACGGGATGATGCATATCTCCGCGCTTCTGACATTTCTACGTACACTACGATACCAACACAGCTCTTTCATCGAACTTGCCAAGTTCAAATAAAAGGTGACTCAGCTTTCTCATTTCACCCAGTATCCAGGGCAATGTCCTTATAGCCACTCACCTGATTTATGCCTGAATCGTCGTCTGCAGCTCATGCATTACTGAAACACCAGCTGCCAGCTAGCCTTTCCTCCTATCTGCTTTCAACGCAGCAAACCTACCACATTTTCTCCCTGCCCTTCGACTGACACACTTTCCGCTCCATGTCCGCCAGCCGCATCTTTTGTGCATTCCAAGCTTCGCAGGCACTTGCTGAGACGAATTCCTCTGAATACAAAATGTCCATGGAGAATGCGAGCATCGATCTCGCTACCTCTCGCATGCTAAGCGAGCGCTCTACCATTTGAGCTAATTCCCCAGCACATCCCGCTAACCTGCTATAATTTGCTCACCCCGACAAACACCATTGCATGCCTGCCACTGTTCAGCGATACACAATCAGCAGCTCACCTACAGTCACTCACTCATCAACCCACCAATCACACACACTCACTCACTCATCAACCCACCAGTCACACACACATACTCACGCTCTCTGCCACTGTCAATATGCATGACCTCAATCTGCAGTTCATTATCCACCATGAAACCTATTATCCTTCCATCGCTTTATACAACTGTTTGTTATAGCAGTTTCAATTGATCTCTCCAGTTCAATGTAACGACTAACATTCACTTTACCATCGCTTCTTCACAGAGACACCCACACGTACCGTGTAATCTGTCGCATTCGTGAACATCCATATTCACCGCAACTGAAATCTAACCCCTCAAAAACAAGATTTCACCAACAACACACTTAATAAAAATAGTTGAGGAAACACTTTTTCACCGCGATAGCTGCGGATCTATGCAATGCTCCGCCTCAGGAGGCAGTGGAGGCCAGTTCTCTCGATTGAAAATGTTAGATAGGGCTCCTAAAGATACCAGGGTCAAGGGATATGGGCAGAAGGCAGGGACGGGGTGCTGATTGTGGATGATCAGCCATGGTCAGACAGAATGGCGGTGCAGGCACGATGGGCGGAATGGCCTACTCCTGCACCTACTGTCTACTGTCCATTCAGATGGCGACGTCATCCACTTCTTTCAGATTGTACAACTCCACCTTCAACTGAGCATTCTGCTGGAAATCTACACGGCCGTCAAAGAGATCTTTCTCGTATCACCCATTGCCGCCTATTTCTATGCAGCATTCTCGGACATTTCTGGAAAACTGCAGCCAGATGTCCAGTCAGCTGAAAAGCGCAATGACTCAAGTCGATCATTACTGGAGCGTTTGCCTTTGTCCTGGACGGATGATGCGCAAGAGAACACAGTGCGTACATAACCACAACGCAAACCTGTTCCAAGAGTTCCCTTGTGCAAAGAGCCATAACGTCTTCATCCGGTCCCTTAATGTACAGCTACCTCTTCTATTTCGCAGCTCACACATCAATCCTCTTGGAGAAAAATGAACAATTTTCTTCCGACTTGTGCCACCACACAAATGGGCAGACGTGCCCCTCACCTGATATATGAAAAGTACAACAGACCGACAACACTACCGCTAGTTAGCTTCGCTTTATACGGTGCCCTGTAACGATGTGCCGAAATTCAGATTCTGGCATCCCTTGCTCTGTCGCTTTGGAATGGCTGAAGCTAGAGTGACTGCAAAAAGTCTTCCAACGAAGAGGTCACCGATGTTCCCCCTGGGCCTTTGTGTCAGTCTCTTCCTCTATACACTTGCTACGAAGGGCAGATTTCGATCTTTCTATTACTCAGGGAGCGGTGAGAGCTGTGCTACTGTCAGGGCAGCCTGCGTGAGGAAACAGCGTTCTGAAATGTGAGCGAGTGATATGCTGGCATTGCCTATTATGTGATCAAATGCCTGTTTCTTCTGTCCCGTCAAGAGTCGTAGCGAATGCATTCTTGTGCGCACCAGCGAAAAGCTCTGTGGTATGCAATTGATGATGGGCGCAGTAAAAGAAGACCTGATCCTTCGAGCCGGAATCGAACCAGCGACCTAAGGATGACTCCATTTCCTCTACAGTCCTCCGCTCTACCAACTGAGCGATCGAAGGAAAAGCGACAATCATTATGCAGAATTCAGCCTGGCATCTGTCGAGCGATGGCAAAACCCGGCCTATGGCAACTATCTCGTCCTTCCAGCACTGGGGGCCACAGGACACGGGATGATACATATCTCCGCGCTTCTGACATTTCTACGTACACTACGATACCAACACAGCTCTTTCATCGTCCTTGCCCGTTCAAATAAAAGGTGACTCAGCTTTCTCTTTTCACCCAGTAACCAGGGCAATGTCCTTATAGCCACTCACCTGATTTATGCCTGAATCGTCGTCTGCAGCTCATGCATTACTGAAACACCAGCTGCCAGCTAGCTTTTCCTCCTATCGGCTTTCAACGCAGCAAACCTACCACATTTTCTCCCTGCCCTTCGACTGACACACTTTCCGCTCCATGTCCGCCAGCCGCATCTTTGGTGCATTCCAAGCTTCGCAGGCACTTGATGAGACGAATTCCTCTGAATACAAAATGTCCATGGAGAATGCGAGCATCGATCTCGCTACCTCTCGCATGCAAAGCGAGCGCTCTACCATTTGAGCTAATTCCCCAGCACATCCCGCTAACATACTATAATTTGCTCACCCCGACAAACACCATTGCATGCCTGCCACTGTTCAGCGATACACAATCAGCAGCTCACCTACAGTCACTCACTCATCAACCCACCAATCACACACACTCACTCACTCATCAACCCACCAGTCACACACACATACTCACGCTCTCTGCCACTGTCAATATGCATGACCTCAATCTGCAGTTCATTATCCACCATGAAACCTATTATCCTTCCATCCCTTTATACAACTGCTTGTTATAGCAGTTTCAATTGATCTCTCCAGTTCAATGTAGCGACTAACATTCACTTTACCATCGCTTCTTCACAGAGACACCCACACGTACCGTGTAATCTGTCGCATTCGAGAACATCCATATTCACCGCAACTGAAATCTAACCCCTCAAAAACAAGATTTCACCAACAACACACTTAACAAACATAGTTGAGGAAACACTTTTTCACCGCGATAGCTGCGGATCTATGCAATGCTCCGCCTCAGAAGGCAGTGGAGGCCAGTTCTCTCGATTGAAAGGGTTAGATAGGGCTCCTAAAGATACCAGAGTCAAGGGATATGGGCAGAAGGCAGGGACGGGGTGCTGATTGTGGATGACCAGCCATGGTCAGACAGAATGGCGGTGCAGGCTCAATGGGCGGAATGGTCTACTCCTGCACCTATTGTCTACTGTCCATACAGATGGCGGCGTCATCCACTTCTGACAGATTGTACAACTCCATCTTCAACTGAGCATTCTGCTGGAAATCTACACGGCCGTCAAAGAGATCTTTCTCGTATCACCCATTGCCGCCTATTTCTATGCAGCATTCTCGGACGTTTCTGGAAAACTGCAGCCAGGTGTCTAGTCAGCTGAAAAGCTGAACGACTAAAGTCGATAACGTTGGAGCATTTGCCTTTGTCCTGGACGGATGATGGGCAAGAGAACACAATGCGTACATAACCACAACGCAAACCTGTTCCAAGAGTTCCCTTGTGCAAAGAGCCATAACGTCTTCATCCGGTCCCTTAATGTACAGCTACCTCTTCTATTTCGCAGCTCACACATCAATCCTCTTGGAGAAAAATGAACAATTTTCTTCCGACTTGTGCCAACACACAAAAGGGCAGACGTGCCCCTCACCTGATATATGAAAAGTACAACAGGCCGACAACACTACCGCTAGTTAGCTTCGCTTAATACGGTGCCCTCCAACGATGTGCCGAAATTCAGATTCTGGCATCCCTTGCTCTGTCGCTTTGGAATGGCTGAAGCTAGAGTGACCGCAAAAAGTCTTCCAACGAAGAGGTCACCGATGTTCCCCCTGGGCCTTTGTGTCAGTCTCTTCCTCTATACACTTGCTACGAAGGGCAGATTTCGATCCTTCTGTTAAACAGGGAGCGGTGAGTGCTGTGGTACTGTCAGGGCAGCCTGCGTGAGGAAACAGCGTTCTGAAAAGTGAGCGAGTGATATGCTGGCATTGCCTATTATGTGCTCAAATGCCTGTTTCTTCTGTCCCGTCAAGAGTCGTAGCAAATGCATTCTTGTGCGCGCCAGCGAAAAGCTCTGTGGTATGTAATTGATGATGGGCGCAGTAAAAGAAGACATGATCCTTCGAGCCGGAATCGAACCAGCGACCTAAGGATGACTCCATTTCCTCTACAGTCCTCCGCTCTACCAACTGAGCTATCGAAGGAAAAGCGACACCTTTTTCTCCACGTTGGCTCCTACCGATAACCATTATGCAGAATTCAGCCTGGCACCTGTCGACCGATGGCAAAAGCCGGCCTATGGCAACTATCTCGTCCTTCCAGCACTGGGAGCCACAGGTCACGGGATGATGCATATCTCCGCGCTTCTGACAATTCTACGTACACTACGATACCAACACAGCTGTTTCATCGTCCTTGCCCATTCAAATAAAAGGTGACTCAGCTTTCTCTTTTCACCCAGTATCCAGGGCAATGTCCTTATAGCCACTCACCTGATTTATGCCTGAATCGTCGTCTGCAGCTCATGCATTACTGAAACACCAGCTGCCAGCTAGCTTTTCCTCCTATCTGCTTTCAACGCAGCAAACCTACCACATTTTCTCCCTGCCCTTCGACTGACACACTTTCCGCTCCATGTCTTCCAGCCGCATCTTTGGTGCATTCCAAGCTTCGCAGGCACTTGATGAGACGAATTCCTCTGAATACAAAATGTCCATGGAGAATGCGAGCATCGATCTCGCTACCTCTCGCATGCAAAGCGAGCGCTCTACCATTTGAGCTAATTCCCCAGCACATCCCGCTAACCTGCTATTATTTGCTCACCCCGCAAACACCATTGCATGCCTGCCCACTGTTCAGCGATACACAATCAGCAGCTCACCTACAGTCACTCACTCATCAACCCACCAATCACACACACTCACTCACTCATCAACCCACCAGTCACACACACATACTCACGCTCTCTGCCACTGTCAATATGCATGACCTCAATCTGCAGTTCATTATCCACCATGAAACCTATTATCCTTCCATCCCTTTTTACAACTGCTTGTTATAGCAGTTTCAGTTGATCTCTTCAGTTCAATGTAGCGACTAACATTCACTTTACCATCGCTTCCTCACATAGACACCGACGCATACCGTGTAATCTGCCGCGTGCCCTCTCCCCATATCCCTTAACTCCGCTATCTATAAGAGCTCTATCTAATTCTCTCTAGAATGCATCCAGAGACTTGGCCTCCACTGCCTTCTGGGGCAGAGCATTCCACATATCCACCACTCTCTGGGTGAAAAAGTTTGTCCGCATCTCTGTTCTAAATGGCCTACCCCTTATTCTTAAACTGTGGCCTCTAGTTCTGGACTCGCCCATCAGTGGGAACATGCTTCCTGCTTCCAGTGTCCAATCCCTTAATAATCTTATATGCTTCAATCAGATCCCCTCTCATCCTTCTAAATTCCAGTGTATACAAGTCCAGTCGCTCCAATCATTCAACATATGACAGTCCCGCCATTCCGGGAATTAAACTTGTGAACTTACGCTACATTCCCTCAATAGCAAGAATGTCCTTCCTCAAATTTGGAGACCAAAACTGCACTCAATACTCCAGGTGGGGTCTCACTAGGGCCCTCAACAGCTGCAGAAGGACCTCTTTACTCCTATACTCAATTCCTCTTGTTAATAAAGCCAGCATGCCATCAGATATCTTCACTGCCTGCTGTACCTGCATGATGGATTTTATTGACTGATGTACAAGAACACCTAGATCTCGTTGTACTTCCCCTTTTCCTAACTTGACTCCATTTAGATAGTAATCTGCCTTCCTGTTCTTGCCATCAAAGTAGATAACCTCACATTTATCCACATTAAACTGCATCAGCCATACATTTGCACGGATCTATGGACTGTTCCGCCTCAGAAGGCAGTGGATGTCAATTCTCTGGACTGAAAGAGTTAGATTGAGCTCTTAAAGATAGCAGAGTCAAGGGATATGGGCAGAAGGCAGGAACGGGGTGAAAGATTATGGATGATCAGCCATGATCAGACTGAATGGCTGTGCAGGCTCGATGGGCGGATTGGCCTACTCCTGCACCTATTGTCTACTGTCCATTCAGATGGCGGTGTCATCCACTTCTGACAGATTATACAACTCCATCTTCAACTGAGCATTCTGCTGGAAATCTACACTGCTGTCAAAGAGAGCATTCTCGTATCTCCCATTGCCGCCTATTTCTATGCAGCATTCTCGGACATTTTTGGAAAACTGCAGCCAGATGTCTAGTCAGCTGAAAAGCTGAATGTCTGAAGTCGATCATTACTGGAGCATTTGCCTTTGTCCTGGACGGATGATGGGCAAGAGAACACAGTGCGTACATAACCATACCGCAAACCTGTTCCAAGAGCTCCCTTGTGCAAAGAGCCATAACGTCTTCATCCGGTCACTTAATGTACAACTACCTCTTCTATTTCGCAGCTCACACTTCAATCCTCTTGGAGAAATTATGAAGAATTATCTTCCGACTTGTGCCACCACACAAATGGGCAGACGTGCCCCTCACCTGATATATGAAAAGTAGAACAGACCGACAACACTACCGCTAGTTAGCTTCACTTTATACTGTTATGAAGGATGAACAACTCTGATGGGCAGAAGGGTGCAGAGTGGCCCATGGCCCCCATTTTGGAGAATCGCAAATCGCTACTGTTTCGATGCTGTTATCAAGGAAGTAAGATAGATAAAGGAAATCTGCCAGGGCAGTTGTTATTGATAACAGCTCATGAAAGTTAATGAGAGAGAGACACAGCTAAGAGTTACCCAGGGTGGATCGTCTCCTAGTGACAAAAGAGGAGATTTACTGCTATTGTCTTTTGGAGAAAGATTGTTTACTTGGTACTGTTCTATTCATTGAAATCCCTCAGGGGACAGCCAGAGTAGGCTGGTGTGATGGGTTAAGTCATTCAAACCAGATTGACACCTGAGACCCCGTGAGTGGGGATAAAATTGAGGTCTGGGGTGACACACCTCAGACACACCAGGAGAAACGCCAGTGAGCAGCAGAAACCCACGAGACAGTGTGGGACATCGGAGACCGAACGAAGGGTCGGTAAATTTTAACTCACAGTGTTTATATCAAGACCGGTGGGGGCTTGTGTGTGTGTCCACCCTTGCCTGGGTGACGAGTCCACCACGGAAGAACGGTCTAGCTAAAGGACGGAGGGGTCACACTTGAATGGCCACATCGATGGATCGAAATCGTAAAGAAAGGTTGGCAAAGACCATAGCTGTTACTGTTTGCGCGCTCTCTTTCTCTAGTCTCTCTCTCTCTCCAACAATTGCAATACATTGACTGACAACTACCGCAGCCTGCATGAACGGAACTGAACTTTACATTTCCATATGACAATTCATTTTCCCCGGGACAACCATAAAGCCTCTTTTATTATTGATTATTATTATACCCGCACTTTTAGGTTTAGTATCGCTAACGTATATTATCTGTATATTTGCATTGATACTGATTTATATATTTTTACTAAATAAACACTGTTGAAAATACTACCACCAGACTCCAAGGGACACTTCTATCTTTGCTGGTAAGACACAAAGTTCCGGGGTAGGTAATAATACGGTGCGCTCCAACGATGTGCCGAAATTCAGATTCTGGCATCCCTTGCTCTGTCGCTTTGGAATGGCTGAAGCTAGAGTGACCGCAAAAAGTCTTCCAACGAAGAGGTCACCGATGTTCCCCCTGGGCCTTTGTGTCAGTCTCTTCCTCTATACACTTGCTACGAAGGGCAGATTTCGATCCTTCTGTTAAACAGGGAGCGGTGAGTGCTGTGGTACTGTCAGGGCAGCCTGCGTGAGGAAACAGCGTTCTGAAATGTGAGCGAGTGATATGCTGGCATTGCCTATTATGTGCTCAAATGCCTGTTTCTTCTGTCCCGTCAAGAGTCGTAGCAAATGCATTCTTGTGCGCGCCAGCGAAAAGCTCTGTGGTATGTAATTGATGATGGGCGCAGTAAAAGAAGACATGATCCTTCGAGCCGGAATCGAACCAGCGACCTAAGGATGACTCCATTTCCTCTACAGTCCTCCGCTCTACCAACTGAGCGATCGAAGGAAAAGCGACAATCATTATGCAGAATTCAGCCTGGCATCTGTCGAGCGATGGCAAAACCCGGCCTATGGCAACTATCTCGTCCTTCCAGCACTAGGGGCCACAGGTCACGGGATGATGCATATCTCCGCGCTTCTGACATTTCTACGTACACTACGATACCAACACAGCTCTTTCATCGAACTTGCCAAGTTCAAATAAAAGGTGACTCAGCTTTCTCATTTCACCCAGTATCCAGGGCAATGTCCTTATAGCCACTCACCTGATTTATGCCTGAATCGTCGTCTGCAGCTCATGCATTACTGAAACACCAGCTGCCAGCTAGCCTTTCCTCCTATCTGCTTTCAACGCAGCAAACCTACCACATTTTCTCCCTGCCCTTCGACTGACACACTTTCCGCTCCATGTCCGCCAGCCGCATCTTTTGTGCATTCCAAGCTTCGCAGGCACTTGCTGAGACGAATTCCTCTGAATACAAAATGTCCATGGAGAATGCGAGCATCGATCTCGCTACCTCTCGCATGCTAAGCGAGCGCTCTACCATTTGAGCTAATTCCCCAGCACATCCCGCTAACCTGCTATAATTTGCTCACCCCGACAAACACCATTGCATGCCTGCCACTGTTCAGCGATACACAATCAGCAGCTCACCTACAGTCACTCACTCATCAACCCACCAATCACACACACTCACTCACTCATCAACCCACCAGTCACACACACATACTCACGCTCTCTGCCACTGTCAATATGCATGACCTCAATCTGCAGTTCATTATCCACCATGAAACCTATTATCCTTCCATCGCTTTATACAACTGTTTGTTATAGCAGTTTCAATTGATCTCTCCAGTTCAATGTAACGACTAACATTCACTTTACCATCGCTTCTTCACAGAGACACCCACACGTACCGTGTAATCTGTCGCATTCGTGAACATCCATATTCACCGCAACTGAAATCTAACCCCTCAAAAACAAGATTTCACCAACAACACACTTAATAAAAATAGTTGAGGAAACACTTTTTCACCGCGATAGCTGCGGATCTATGCAATGCTCCGCCTCAGGAGGCAGTGGAGGCCAGTTCTCTCGATTGAAAATGTTAGATAGGGCTCCTAAAGATACCAGGGTCAAGGGATATGGGCAGAAGGCAGGGACGGGGTGCTGATTGTGGATGATCAGCCATGGTCAGACAGAATGGCGGTGCAGGCACGATGGGCGGAATGGCCTACTCCTGCACCTACTGTCTACTGTCCATTCAGATGGCGACGTCATCCACTTCTTTCAGATTGTACAACTCCACCTTCAACTGAGCATTCTGCTGGAAATCTACACGGCCGTCAAAGAGATCTTTCTCGTATCACCCATTGCCGCCTATTTCTATGCAGCATTCTCGGACGTTTCTGGAAAACTGCAGCCAGATGTCCAGTCAGCTGAAAAGCGCAATGACTCAAGTCGATCATTCCTGGAGCGTTTGCCTTTGTCCTGGACGGATGATGCGCAAGAGAACACAGTGCGTACATAACCACAACGCAAACCTGTTCCAAGAGTTCCCTTGTGCAAAGAGCCATAACGTCTTCATCCGGTCCCTTAATGTACAGCTACCTCTTCTATTTCGCAGCTCACACATCAATCCTCTTGGAGAAAAATGAACAATTTTCTTCCGACTTGTGCCACCACACAAATGGGCAGACGTGCCCCTCACCTGATATACGAAAAGTACAACAGGCCGACAACACTACCGCTAGTTAGCTTCGCTTTATACGGTGCCCTGTAACGATGTGCCGAAATTCAGATTCTGGCATCCCTTGCTCTGTCGCTTTGGAATGGCTGAAGCTAGAGTGACCGCAAAAAGTCTTCCAACGAAGAGGTCACCGATGTTCCCCCTGGGCCTTTGTGTCAGTCTCTTCCTCTATACACTTGCTACGAAGGGTAGATTTCGATCTTTCTATTACTCAGGGAGCGGTGAGAGCTGTGGTACTGTCAGGGCAGCCTGCGTGAGGAAACAGCGTTCTGAAATGTGAGCGAGTGATATGCTGGCATTGCCTATTATGTGATCAAATGCCTGTTTCTTCTGTCCCGTCAAGAGTCGTAGCGAATGCATTCTTGTGCGCACCAGCGAAAAGCTCTGTGGTATGCAATTGATGATGGGCGCAGTAAAAGAAGACCTGATCCTTCGAGCCGGAATCGAACCAGCGACCTAAGGATGACTCCATTTCCTCTACAGTCCTCCGCTCTACCAACTGAGCTATCGAAGGAAAAGCGACAATCATTATGCAGAATTCAGCCTGGCATCTGTCGAGCGATGGCAAAACCCGGCCTATGGCAACTATCTCGTCCTTCCAGCACTGGGGGCCACAGGACACGGGATGATACATATCTCCGCGCTTCTGACATTTCTACGTACACTACGATACCAACACAGCTCTTTCATCGTCCTTGCCCGTTCAAATAAAAGGTGACTCAGCTTTCTCTTTTCACCCAGTAACCAGGGCAATGTCCTTATAGCCACTCACCTGATTTATGCCTGAATAGTCGTCTGCAGCTCATGCATTACTGAAACACCAGCTGCCAGCTAGCTTTTCCTCCTATCTGCTTTCAACGCAGCAAACCTACCACATTTTCTCCCTGCCCTTCGACTGACACACTTTCCGCTCCATGTCCGCCAGCCGCATCTTTGGTGCATTCCAAGCTTCGCAGGCACTTGATGAGACGAATTCCTCTGAATACAAAATGTCCATGGAGAATGCGAGCATCGATCTCGCTACCTCTCGCATGCAAAGCGAGCGCTCTACCATTTGAGCTAATTCCCCAGCACATCCCGCTAACATACTATAATTTGCTCACCCCGACAAACACCATTGCATGCCTGCCACTGTTCAGCGATACACAATCAGCAGCTCACCTACAGTCACTCACTCATCAACCCACCAATCACACACACTCACTCACTCATCAACCCACCAGTCACAAACACATACTCACGCTCTCTGCCACTGTCAATATGCATGACCTCAATCTGCAGTTCATTATCCACCATGAAACCTATTATCCTTCCATCCCTTTATACAACTGTTTGTTATAGCAGTTTCAATTGATCTCTCCAGTTCAATGTAGCGACTAACATTCACTTTACCATCGCTTCTTCACAGAGACACCCACACGTACCGTGTAATCTGTCGCATTCGTGAACATCCATATTCACCGCAACTGAAATCTAACCCCTCAAAAACAAGATTTCACCAACAACACACTTAATAAAAATAGTTGAGGAAACACTTTTTCACCGCGATAGCTGCGGATCTATGCAATGCTCCGCCTCAGGAGGCAGTGGAGGCCAGTTCTCTCGATTGAAAGGGTTAGATAGGGCTCCTAAAGATACCAGGGTCAAGGGATATGGGCAGAAGGCAGGGACGGGGTGCTGATTGTGGATGATCAGCCATGGTCAGACAGAATGGCGGTGCAGGCACGATGGGCGGAATGGCCTACTCCTGCACCTACTGTCTACTGTCCATTCAGATGGCGACGTCATCCACTTCTGACAGATTGTACAACTCCACCTTCAACTGAGCATTCTGCTGGAAATCTACACTGCCGTCAAAGAGATCTTTCTCGTATCACCCATTGCCGCCTATTTCTATGCAGCATTCTCGGACGTTTCTGGAAAACTGCAGCCAGGTGTCTAGTCAGCTGAAAAGCTGAACGACTAAAGTCGATAACGTTGGAGCATTTGCCTTTGTCCTGGACGGATGATGGGCAAGAGAACACAATGCGTACATAACCACAACGCAAACCTGTTCCAAGAGTTCCCTTGTGCAAAGAGCCATAACGTCTTCATCCGGTCCCTTAATGTACAGCTACCTCTTCTATTTCGCAGCTCACACATCAATCCTCTTGGAGAAAAATGAACAATTTTCTTCCGACTTGTGCCAACACACAAATGGGCAGACGTGCCCCTCACCTGATATATGAAAAGTACAACAGGCCGACAACACTACCGCTAGTTAGCTTCGCTTAATACGGTGCCCTCCAACGATGTGCCGAAATTCAGATTCTGGCATCCCTTGCTCTGTCGCTTTGGAATGGCTGAAGCTAGAGTGACTGCAAAAAGTCTTCCAACGAAGAGGTCACCGATGTTCCCCCTGAGCCTTTGTGTCAGTCTCTTCCTCTATACACTTGCTACGAAGGGCAGATTTCGATCTTTCTATTACTCAGGGAGCGGTGAGAGCTGTGGTACTGTCAGGGCAGCCTGCGTGAGGAAACAGCGTTCTGAAATGTGAGCGAGTGATATGCTGGCATTGCCTATTATGTGCTCAAATGCCTGTTTCTTCTGTCCCGTCAAGAGTCGTAGCGAATGCATTCTTGTGCGCACCAGCGAAAAGCTCTGTGGTATGCAATTGATGATGGGCGCAGTAAAAGAAGACCTGATCCTTCGAGCCGGAATCGAACCAGCGACCTAAGGATGACTCCATTTCCTCTACAGTCCTCCGCTCTACCAACTGAGCTATCGAAGGAAAAGCGACAATCATTATGCAGAATTCAGCCTGGCATCTGTCGAGCGATGGCAAAACCCGGCCTATGGCAACTATCTCGTCCTTCCAGCACTGGGGGCCACAGGACACGGGATGATACATATCTCCGTGCTTCTCACATTTCTACGTACACTACGATACCAACACAGCTCTTTCATCGTCCTTGCCCGTTCAAATAAAAGGTGACTCAGCTTTCTCTTTTCACCCAGTAACCAGGGCAATGTCCTTATAGCCACTCACCTGATTTATGCCTGAATAGTCGTCTGCAGCTCATGCATTACTGAAACACCAGCTGCCAGCTAGCTTTTCCTCCTATCTGCTTTCAACGCAGCAAACCTACCACATTTTCTCCCTGCCCTTCGACTGACACACTTTCCGCTCCATGTCCGCCAGCCGCATCTTTGGTGCATTCCAAGCTTCGCAGGCACTTGATGAGACGAATTCCTCTGAATACAAAATGTCCATGGAGAATGCGAGCATCGATCTCGCTACCTCTCGCATGCAAAGCGAGCGCTCTACCATTTGAGCTAATTCCCCAGCACATCCCGCTAACATACTATAATTTGCTCACCCCGACAAACACCATTGCATGCCTGCCACTGTTCAGCGATACACAATCAGCAGCTCACCTACAGTCACTCACTCATCAACCCACCAATCACACACACTCACTCACTCATCAACCCACCAGTCACAAACACATACTCACGCTCTCTGCCACTGTCAATATGCATGACCTCAATCTGCAGTTCATTATCCACCATGAAACCTATTATCCTTCCATCCCTTTATACAACTGTTTGTTATAGCAGTTTCAATTGATCTCTCCAGTTCAATGTAGCGACTAACATTCACTTTACCATCGCTTCTTCACAGAGACACCCACACGTACCGTGTAATCTGTCGCATTCGTGAACATCCATATTCACCGCAACTGAAATCTAACCCCTCAAAAACAAGATTTCACCAACAACACACTTAATAAAAATAGTTGAGGAAACACTTTTTCACCGCGATAGCTGCGGATCTATGCAATGCTCCGCCTCAGGAGGCAGTGGAGGCCAGTTCTCTCGATTGAAAGGGTTAGATAGGGCTCCTAAAGATACCAGGGTCAAGGGATATGGGCAGAAGGCAGGGACGGGGTGCTGATTGTGGATGATCAGCCATGGTCAGACAGAATGGCGGTGCAGGCACGATGGGCGGAATGGCCTACTCCTGCACCTACTGTCTACTGTCCATTCAGATGGCGACGTCATCCACTTCTGACAGATTGTACAACTCCACCTTCAACTGAGCATTCTGCTGGAAATCTACACTGCCGTCAAAGAGATCTTTCTCGTATCACCCATTGCCGCCTATTTCTATGCAGCATTCTCGGACGTTTCTGGAAAACTGCAGCCAGGTGTCTAGTCAGCTGAAAAGCTGAACGACTAAAGTCGATAACGTTGGAGCATTTGCCTTTGTCCTGGACGGATGATGGGCAAGAGAACACAATGCGTACATAACCACAACGCAAACCTGTTCCAAGAGTTCCCTTGTGCAAAGAGCCATAACGTCTTCATCCGGTCCCTTAATGTACAGCTACCTCTTCTATTTCGCAGCTCACACATCAATCCTCTTGGAGAAAAATGAACAATTTTCTTCCGACTTGTGCCAACACACAAATGGGCAGACGTGCCCCTCACCTGATATATGAAAAGTACAACAGGCCGACAACACTACCGCTAGTTAGCTTCGCTTAATACGGTGCCCTCCAACGATGTGCCGAAATTCAGATTCTGGCATCCCTTGCTCTGTCGCTTTGGAATGGCTGAAGCTAGAGTGACTGCAAAAAGTCTTCCAACGAAGAGGTCACCGATGTTCCCCCTGAGCCTTTGTGTCAGTCTCTTCCTCTATACACTTGCTACGAAGGGCAGATTTCGATCTTTCTATTACTCAGGGAGCGGTGAGAGCTGTGGTACTGTCAGGGCAGCCTGCGTGAGGAAACAGCGTTCTGAAATGTGAGCGAGTGATATGCTGGCATTGCCTATTATGTGCTCAAATGCCTGTTTCTTCTGTCCCGTCAAGAGTCGTAGCGAATGCATTCTTGTGCGCACCAGCGAAAAGCTCTGTGGTATGCAATTGATGATGGGCGCAGTAAAAGAAGACCTGATCCTTCGAGCCGGAATCGAACCAGCGACCTAAGGATGACTCCATTTCCTCTACAGTCCTCCGCTCTACCAACTGAGCTATCGAAGGAAAAGCGACAATCATTATGCAGAATTCAGCCTGGCATCTGTCGAGCGATGGCAAAACCCGGCCTATGGCAACTATCTCGTCCTTCCAGCACTGGGGGCCACAGGACACGGGATGATACATATCTCCGTGCTTCTCACATTTCTACGTACACTACGATACCAACACAGCTCTTTCATCGTCCTTGCCCGTTCAAATAAAAGGTGACTCAGCTTTCTCTTTTCACCCAGTAACCAGGGCAATGTCCTTATAGCCACTCACCTGATTTATGCCTGAATAGTCGTCTGCAGCTCATGCATTACTGAAACACCAGCTGCCAGCTAGCTTTTCCTCCTATCTGCTTTCAACGCAGCAAACCTACCACATTTTCTCCCTGCCCTTCGACTGACACACTTTCCGCTCCATGTCCGCCAGCCGCATCTTTGGTGCATTCCAAGCTTCGCAGGCACTTGATGAGACGAATTCCTCTGAATACAAAATGTCCATGGAGAATGCGAGCATCGATCTCGCTACCTCTCGCATGCAAAGCGAGCGCTCTACCATTTGAGCTAATTCCCCAGCACATCCCGCTAACATACTATAATTTGCTCACGCCGACAAACACCATTGCATGCCTGCCACTGTTCAGCGATACACAATCAGCAGCTCACCTACAGTCACTCACTCATCAACCCACCAATCACACACACTCACTCACTCATCAACCCACCAGTCACACACACATACTCACGCTCTCTGCCACTGTCAATATGCATGACCTCAATCTGCAGTTCATTATCCACCATGAAACCTATTATCCTTCCATCCCTTTATACAACTGTTTGTTATAGCAGTTTCAATTGATCTCTCCAGTTCAATGTAGCGACTAACATTCACTTTACCATCGCTTCTTCACAGAGACACCCACACGTACCGTGTAATCTGTCGCATTCGTGAACATCCATATTCACCGCAACTGAAATCTAACCCCTCAAAAACAAGATTTCACCAACAACACACTTAATAAAAATAGTTGAGGAAACACTTTTTCACCGCGATAGCTGCGGATCTATGCAATGCTCCGCCTCAGGAGGCAGTGGAGGCCAGTTCTCTCGATTGAAAGGGTTAGATAGGGCTCCTAAAGATACCAGGGTCAAGGGATATGGGCAGAAGGCAGGGACGGGGTGCTGATTGTGGATGATCAGCCATGGTCAGACAGAATGGCGGTGCAGGCACGATGGGCGGAATGGCCTACTCCTGCACCTACTGTCTACTGTCCATTCAGATGGCGACGTCATCCACTTCTGACAGATTGTACAACTCCACCTTCAACTGAGCATTCTGCTGGAAATCTACACTGCCGTCAAAGAGATCTTTCTCGTATCACCCATTGCCGCCTATTTCTATGCAGCATTCTCGGACATTTCTGGAACACTGCAGCCAGGTGTCTAGTCAGCTGAAAAGCTGAACGACTAAAGTCGATAACGTTGGAGCATTTGCCTTTGTCCTGGACGGATGATGGGCAAGAGAACACAATGCGTACATAACCACAACGCAAACCTGTTCCAAGAGTTCCCTTGTGCAAAGAGCCATAACGTCTTCATCCGGTCCCTTAATGTACAGCTACCTCTTCTATTTCGCAGCTCACACATCAATCCTCTTGGAGAAAAATGAACAATTTTCTTCCGACTTGTGCCAACACACAAATGGGCAGACGTGCCCCTCACCTGATATATGAAAAGTACAACAGGCCGACAACACTACCGCTAGTTAGCTTCGCTTAATACGGTGCCCTCCAACGATGTGCCGAAATTCAGATTCTGGCATCCCTTGCTCTGTCGCTTTGGAATGGCTGAAGCTAGAGTGACTGCAAAAAGTCTTCCAACGAAGAGGTCACCGATGTTCCCCCTGAGCCTTTGTGTCAGTCTCTTCCTCTATACACTTGCTACGAAGGGCAGATTTCGATCTTTCTATTACTCAGGGAGCGGTGAGAGCTGTGGTACTGTCAGGGCAGCCTGCGTGAGGAAACAGCGTTCTGAAATGTGAGCGAGTGATATGCTGGCATTGCCTATTATGTGATCAAATGCCTGTTTCTTCTGTCCCGTCAAGAGTCGTAGCGAATGCATTCTTGTGCGCACCAGCGAAAAGCTCTGTGGTATGCAATTGATGATGGGCGCAGTAAAAGAAGACCTGATCCTTCGAGCCGGAATCGAACCAGCGACCTAAGGATGACTCCATTTCCTCTACAGTCCTCCGCTCTACCAACTGAGCTATCGAAGGAAAAGCGACAATCATTATGCAGAATTCAGCCTGGCATCTGTCGAGCGATGGCAAAACCCGGCCTATGGCAACTATCTCGTCCTTCCAGCACTGGGGACCACAGGTCACGGGATGATGCATATCTCCGCGCTTCTGACATTTCTACGTACACTACGATACCAACACAGCTCTTTCATCGTCCTTGCCCGTTCAAATAAAAGGTGACTCAGCTTTCTCTTTTCACCCAGTAACCAGGGCAATGTCCTTATAGCCACTCACCTGATTTATGCCTGAATAGTCGTCTGCAGCTCATGCATTACTGAAACACCAGCTGCCAGCTAGCTTTTCCTCCTATCTGCTTTCAACGCAGCAAACCTACCACATTTTCTCCCTGCCCTTCGACTGACACACTCCGCTCCATGTCCGCCAGCCGCATCTTTTGTGCATTCCAAGCTTCGCAGGCACTTGATGAGACGAATTCCTCTGAATACAAAATGTCCATGGAGAATGCGAGCATCGATCTCGCTACCTCTCGCATGCAAAGCGAGCGCTCTACCATTTGAGCTAATTCCCCAGCACATCCCGCTAACATACTATTATTTGCTCACCCCGACAAACACCATTGCATGCCTGCCCACTGTTCAGCGATACACAATCAGCAGCTCACCTACAGTCACTCACTCATCAACGCACCAATCACACACACTCACTCACTCATCAACCCATCAGTCACAAACACATACTCACGCTCTCCGCCACTGTCAATATGCATGACCTCAATCTGCAATTCTTTATCCACCATGAAACCTATTATCCTTCCATCCCTTTATACAACTGCTTGTTATAGCAGTTTCAATTGATCTCTCCAGTTCAATGTAGCGACTAACATTCACTTTACCATCGCTTCTTCACAGAGACACCCACACGTACCGTGTAATCTGTCGCATTCGAGAACATCCATATTCACCGCAACTGAAATCTAACCCCTCAAAAACAAGATTTCACCAACAACACACTTAACAAACATAGTTGAGGAAACACTTTTTCACCGCGATAGCTGCGGATCTATGCAATGCTCCGCCTCAGAAGGCAGTGGAGGCCAGTTCTCTCGATTGAAAGGGTTAGATAGGGCTCCTAAAGATACCAGAGTCAAGGGATATGGGCAGAAGGCAGGGACGGGGTGCTGATTGTGGATGACCAGCCATGGTCAGACAGAATGGCGGTGCAGGCTCAATGGGCGGAATGGTCTACTCCTGCACCTATTGTCTACTGTCCATACAGATGGCGGCGTCATCCACTTCTGACAGATTGTACAACTCCATCTTCAACTGAGCATTCTGCTGGAAATCTACACTGCCGTCAAAGAGATCTTTCTCGTATCACCCATTGCCGCCTATTTCTATGCAGCATTCTCGGACGTTTCTGGAAAACTGCAGCCAGGTGTCTAGTCAGCTGAAAAGCTGAACGACTAAAGTCGATAACGTTGGAGCATTTGCCTTTGTCCTGGACGGATGATGGGCAAGAGAACACAATGCGTACATAACCACAACGCAAACCTGTTCCAAGAGTTCCCTTGTGCAAAGAGCCATAACGTCTTCATCCGGTCCCTTAATGTACAGCTACCTCTTCTATTTCGCAGCTCACACATCAATCCTCTTGGAGAAAAATGAACAATTTTCTTCCGACTTGTGCCAACACACAAATGGGCAGACGTGCCCCTCACCTGATATATGAAAAGTACAACAGGCCGACAACACTACCGCTAGTTAGCTTCGCTTAATACGGTGCCCTCCAACGATGTGCCGAAATTCAGATTCTGGCATCCCTTGCTCTGTCGCTTTGGAATGGCTGAAGCTAGAGTGACTGCAAAAAGTCTTCCAACGAAGAGGTCACCGATGTTCCCCCTGGGCCTTTGTGTCAGTCTCTTCCTCTATACACTTGCTACGAAGGGCAGATTTCGATCTTTCTATTACTCAGGGAGCGGTGAGAGCTGTGCTACTGTCAGGGCAGCCTGCGTGAGGAAACAGCGTTCTGAAATGTGAGCGAGTGATATGCTGGCATTGCCTATTATGTGATCAAATGCCTGTTTCTTCTGTCCCGTCAAGAGTCGTAGCGAATGCATTCTTGTGCGCACCAGCGAAAAGCTCTGTGGTATGCAATTGATGATGGGCGCAGTAAAAGAAGACCTGATCCTTCGAGCCGGAATCGAACCAGCGACCTAAGGATGACTCCATTTCCTCTACAGTCCTCCGCTCTACCAACTGAGCTATCGAAGGAAAAGCGACAATCATTATGCAGAATTCAGCCTGGCATCTGTCGAGCGATGGCAAAACCCGGCCTATGGCAACTATCTCGTCCTTCCAGCACTGGGGACCACAGGTCACGGGATGATGCATATCTCCGCGCTTCTGACATTTCTACGTACACTACGATACGAACACAGCTGTTTCATCGTTCTTGCCCATTCAAATAAAAGGTGACTCAGCTTTCTCTTTTCACCCAGTATCCAGGGCAATGTCCTTATAGCCACTCACCTGATTTATGCCTGAATCGTCGTCTGCAGCTCATGCATTACTGAAACACCAGCTGCCAGCTAGCTTTTCCTCCTATCTGCTTTCAACGCAGCAAACCTACCACATTTTCTCCCTGCCCTTCGACTGAGACACTTTCCGCTCCATGTCCGCCAGCCGCATCTTTTGTGCATTCCAAGCTTCGCAGGCACTTGATGAGACGAATTCCTCTGAATACAAAATGTCCATGGAGAATGCGAGCATCGATCTCGCTACCTCTCGCATGCAAAGCGAGCGCTCTACCATTTGAGCTAATTCCCCAGCACATCCCGCTAACCTGCTATTATTTGCTCACCCCGACAAACACCATTGCATGCCTGCCCACTGTTCAGCGATACACAATCAGCAGCTCACCTACAGTCACTCACTCATCAACCCACCAATCACACACACTCACTCACTCATCAACCCACCAGTCACACACACATACTCACGCTCTCTGCCACTGTCAATATGCATGACCTCAATCTGCAGTTCATTATCCACCATGAAACCTATTATCCTTCCATCCCTTTTTACAACTGCTTGTTATAGCAGTTTCAGTTGATCTCTTCAGTTCAATGTAGCGACTAACATTCACTTTACCATCGCTTCCTCACATAGACACCGACGCATACCGTGTAATCTGCCGCGTGCCCTCTCCCCATATCCCTTAACCCCGCTATCTATAAGAGCTCTATCTAATTCTCTCTAGAATGCATCCAGAGACTTGGCCTCCACTGCCTTCTGGGGCAGAGCATTCCACATATCCACCACTCTCTGGGTGAAAAAGTTTGTCCGCATCTCTGTTCTAAATGGCCTACCCCTTATTCTTAAACTGTGGCCTCTAGTTCTGGACTCGCCCATCAGTGGGAACATGCTTCCTGCTTCCAGTGTCCAATCCCTTAATAATCTTATATGCTTCAATCAGATCCCCTCTCATCCTTCTAAATTCCAGTGTATACAAGTCCAGTCGCTCCAATCATTCAACATATGACAGTCCCGCCATTCCGGGAATTAAACTTGTGAACTTACGCTACATTCCCTCAATAGCAAGAATGTCCTTCCTCAAATTTGGAGACCAAAACTGCACTCAATACTCCAGGTGGGGTCTCACTAGGGCCCTCAACAGCTGCAGAAGGACCTCTTTACTCCTATACTCAATTCCTCTTGTTAATAAAGCCAGCATGCCATCAGATATCTTCACTGCCTGCTGTACCTGCATGATGGATTTTATTGACTGATGTACAAGAACACCTAGATCTCGTTGTACTTCCCCTTTTCCTAACTTGACTCCATTTAGATAGTAATCTGCCTTCCTGTTCTTGCCATCAAAGTAGATAACCTCACATTTATCCACATTAAACTGCATCAGCCATACATTTGCACGGATCTATGGACTGTTCCGCCTCAGAAGGCAGTGGATGTCAATTCTCTGGACTGAAAGAGTTAGATTGAGCTCTTAAAGATAGCAGAGTCAAGGGATATGGGCAGAAGGCAGGAACGGGGTGAAAGATTATGGATGATCAGCCATGATCAGACTGAATGGCTGTGCAGGCTCGATGGGCGGATTGGCCTACTCCTGCACCTATTGACTACTGTCCATTCAGATGGCGGTGTCATCCACTTCTGACAGATTATACAACTCCATCTTCAACTGAGCATTCTGCTGGAAATCTACACTGCTGTCAAAGAGAGCATTCTCGTATCTCCCATTGCCGCCTATTTCTATGCAGCATTCTCGGACATTTTTGGAAAACTGCAGCCAGATGTCTAGTCAGCTGAAAAGCTGAATGTCTGAAGTCGATCATTACTGGAGCATTTGCCTTTGTCCTGGACGGATGATGGGCAAGAGAACACAGTGCGTACATAACCATACCGCAAACCTGTTCCAAGAGCTCCCTTGTGCAAAGAGCCATAACGTCTTCATCCGGTCACTTAATGTACAACTACCTCTTCTATTTCGCAGCTCACACTTCAATCCTCTTGGAGAAATTATGAAGAATTATCTTCCGACTTGTGCCACCACACAAATGGGCAGACGTGCCCCTCACCTGATATATGAAAAGTAGAACAGACCGACAACACTACCGCTAGTTAGCTTCACTTTATACTGTTACGAAGGATGAACAACTCTGATGGGCAGAAGGGTGCAGAGTGGCCCATGGCCCCCATTTTGGAGAATCGCAAATCGCTACTGTTTCGATGCTGTTATCAAGGAAGTAAGATAGATAAAGGAAATCTGCCAGGGCAGTTGTTATTGATAACAGCTCATGAAAGTTAATGAGAGAGAGACACAGCTAAGAGTTACCCAGGGTGGATCGTCTCCTAGTGACAAAAGAGGAGATTTACTGCTATTGTCTTTTGGAGAAAGATTGTTTACTTGGTACTGTTCTATTCATTGAAATCCCTCAGGGGACAGCCAGAGTAGGCTGGTGTGATGGGTTAAGTCATTCAAACCAGATTGACACCTGAGACCCCGTGAGTGGGGATAAAATTGAGGTCTGGGGTGACACACCTCAGACACACCAGGAGAAACGCCAGTGAGCAGCAGAAACCCACGAGACAGTGTGGGACATCGGAGACCGAACGAAGGGTCGGTAAATTTTAACTCACAGTGTTTATATCAAGACCGGTGGGGGCTTGTGTGTGTGTCCACCCTTGCCTGGGTGACGAGTCCACCACGGAAGAACGGTCTAGCTAAAGGACGGAGGGGTCACACTTGAATGGCCACAACAAGGACACATCGATGGATCGAAATCGTAAAGAAAGGTTGGCAAAGACCATAGCTGTTACTGTTTGCGCGCTCTCTTTCTCTAGTCTCTCTCTCTCTCCAACAATTGCAATACATTGACTGACAACTACCGCAGCCTGCATGAACGGAACTGAACTTTACATTTCCATATGACAATTCATTTTCCCCGGGACAACCATAAAGCCTCTTTTATTATTGATTATTATTATACCCGCACTTTTAGGTTTAGTATCGCTAACGTATATTATCTGTATATTTGCATTGATACTGATTTATATATTTTTACTAAATAAACACTGTTGAAAATACTACCACCAGACTCCAAGGGACACTTCTATCTTTGCTGGTAAGACACAAAGTTCCGGGGTAGGTAATAATACGGTGCGCTCCAACGATGTGCCGAAATTCAGATTCTGGCATCCCTTGCTCTGTCGCTTTGGAATGGCTGAAGCTAGAGTGACCGCAAAAAGTCTTCCAACGAAGAGGTCACCGATGTTCCCCCTGGGCCTTTGTGTCAGTCTCTTCCTCTATACACTTGCTACGAAGGGCAGATTTCGATCCTTCTGTTAAACAGGGAGCGGTGAGTGCTGTGGTACTGTCAGGGCAGCCCGCGTGAGGAAACAGCGTTCTGAAAAGTGAGCGAGTGATATGCTGGCATTGCCTATTATGTGCTCAAATGCCTGTTTCTTCTGTCCCGTCAAGAGTCGTAGCAAATGCATTCTTGTGCGCGCCAGCGAAAAGCTCTGTGGTATGTAATTGATGATGGGCGCAGTAAAAGAAGACATGATCCTTCGAGCCGGAATCCAACCAGCGACCTAAGGATGACTCCATTTCCTCTACAGTCCTCCGCTCTACCAACTGAGCTATCGAAGGAAAAGCGACACTCATTATGCAGAAATCAGCCTGGCATCTGCCGAGCGATGGCAAAACCCGGCCTATGGCAACTATCTCGTCCTTCCAGCACTGGGGACCACAGGTCACGGGATGATACATATCTCCGCGCTTCTGACATTTCTACGTACACTACGATACCAACACAGCTGTTTCATCGTTCTTGCCCATTCAAATAAAAGGTGACTCAGCTTTCTCTTTTCACCCAGTATCCAGGGCAATGTCCTTATAGCCACTCACCTGATTTATGCCTGAATCGTCGTCTGCAGCTCATGCATTACTGAAACACCAGCTGCCAGCTAGCTTTTCCTCCTATCTGCTTTCAACGCAGCAAACCTACCACATTTTCTCCCTGCCCTTCGACTGAGACACTTTCCGCTCCATGTCCGCCAGCCGCATCTTTTGTGCATTCCAAGCTTCGCAGGCACTTGATGAGACGAATTCCTCTGAATACAAAATGTCCATGGAGAATGCGAGCATCGATCTCGCTACCTCTCGCATGCAAAGCGAGCGCTCTACCATTTGAGCTAATTCCCCAGCACATCCCGCTAACCTGCTATTATTTGCTCACCCCGACAAACACCATTGCATGCCTGCCCACTGTTCAGCGATACACAATCAGCAGCTCACCTACAGTCACTCACTCATCAACCCACCAATCACACACACTCACTCACTCATCAACCCACCAGTCACACACACATACTCACGCTCTCTGCCACTGTCAATATGCATGACCTCAATCTGCAGTTCATTATCCACCATGAAACCTATTATCCTTCCATCCCTTTTTACAACTGCTTGTTATAGCAGTTTCAGTTGATCTCTTCAGTTCAATGTAGCGACTAACATTCACTTTACCATCGCTTCCTCACATAGACACCGACGCATACCGTGTAATCTGCCGCGTGCCCTCTCCCCATATCCCTTAACCCCGCTATCTATAAGAGCTCTATCTAATTCTCTCTAGAATGCATCCAGAGACTTGGCCTCCACTGCCTTCTGGGGCAGAGCATTCCACATATCCACCACTCTCTGGGTGAAAAAGTTTGTCCGCATCTCTGTTCTAAATGGCCTACCCCTTATTCTTAAACTGTGGCCTCTAGTTCTGGACTCGCCCATCAGTGGGAACATGCTTCCTGCTTCCAGTGTCCAATCCCTTAATAATCTTATATGCTTCAATCAGATCCCCTCTCATCCTTCTAAATTCCAGTGTATACAAGTCCAGTCGCTCCAATCATTCAACATATGACAGTCCCGCCATTCCGGGAATTAAACTTGTGAACTTACGCTACATTCCCTCAATAGCAAGAATGTCCTTCCTCAAATTTGGAGACCAAAACTGCACTCAATACTCCAGGTGGGGTCTCACTAGGGCCCTCAACAGCTGCAGAAGGACCTCTTTACTCCTATACTCAATTCCTCTTGTTAATAAAGCCAGCATGCCATCAGATATCTTCACTGCCTGCTGTACCTGCATGATGGATTTTATTGACTGATGTACAAGAACACCTAGATCTCGTTGTACTTCCCCTTTTCCTAACTTGACTCCATTTAGATAGTAATCTGCCTTCCTGTTCTTGCCATCAAAGTAGATAACCTCACATTTATCCACATTAAACTGCATCAGCCATACATTTGCACGGATCTATGGACTGTTCCGCCTCAGAAGGCAGTGGATGTCAATTCTCTGGACTGAAAGAGTTAGATTGAGCTCTTAAAGATAGCAGAGTCAAGGGATATGGGCAGAAGGCAGGAACGGGGTGAAAGATTATGGATGATCAGCCATGATCAGACTGAATGGCTGTGCAGGCTCGATGGGCGGATTGGCCTACTCCTGCACCTATTGACTACTGTCCATTCAGATGGCGGTGTCATCCACTTCTGACAGATTATACAACTCCATCTTCAACTGAGCATTCTGCTGGAAATCTACACTGCTGTCAAAGAGAGCATTCTCGTATCTCCCATTGCCGCCTATTTCTATGCAGCATTCTCGGACATTTTTGGAAAACTGCAGCCAGATGTCTAGTCAGCTGAAAAGCTGAATGTCTGAAGTCGATCATTACTGGAGCATTTGCCTTTGTCCTGGACGGATGATGGGCAAGAGAACACAGTGCGTACATAACCATACCGCAAACCTGTTCCAAGAGCTCCCTTGTGCAAAGAGCCATAACGTCTTCATCCGGTCACTTAATGTACAACTACCTCTTCTATTTCGCAGCTCACACTTCAATCCTCTTGGAGAAATTATGAAGAATTATCTTCCGACTTGTGCCACCACACAAATGGGCAGACGTGCCCCTCACCTGATATATGAAAAGTAGAACAGACCGACAACACTACCGCTAGTTAGCTTCACTTTATACTGTTACGAAGGATGAACAACTCTGATGGGCAGAAGGGTGCAGAGTGGCCCATGGCCCCCATTTTGGAGAATCGCAAATCGCTACTGTTTCGATGCTGTTATCAAGGAAGTAAGATAGATAAAGGAAATCTGCCAGGGCAGTTGTTATTGATAACAGCTCATGAAAGTTAATGAGAGAGAGACACAGCTAAGAGTTACCCAGGGTGGATCGTCTCCTAGTGACAAAAGAGGAGATTTACTGCTATTGTCTTTTGGAGAAAGATTGTTTACTTGGTACTGTTCTATTCATTGAAATCCCTCAGGGGACAGCCAGAGTAGGCTGGTGTGATGGGTTAAGTCATTCAAACCAGATTGACACCTGAGACCCCGTGAGTGGGGATAAAATTGAGGTCTGGGGTGACACACCTCAGACACACCAGGAGAAACGCCAGTGAGCAGCAGAAACCCACGAGACAGTGTGGGACATCGGAGACCGAACGAAGGGTCGGTAAATTTTAACTCACAGTGTTTATATCAAGACCGGTGGGGGCTTGTGTGTGTGTCCACCCTTGCCTGGGTGACGAGTCCACCACGGAAGAACGGTCTAGCTAAAGGACGGAGGGGTCACACTTGAATGGCCACAACAAGGACACATCGATGGATCGAAATCGTAAAGAAAGGTTGGCAAAGACCATAGCTGTTACTGTTTGCGCGCTCTCTTTCTCTAGTCTCTCTCTCTCTCCAACAATTGCAATACATTGACTGACAACTACCGCAGCCTGCATGAACGGAACTGAACTTTACATTTCCATATGACAATTCATTTTCCCCGGGACAACCATAAAGCCTCTTTTATTATTGATTATTATTATACCCGCACTTTTAGGTTTAGTATCGCTAACGTATATTATCTGTATATTTGCATTGATACTGATTTATATATTTTTACTAAATAAACACTGTTGAAAATACTACCACCAGACTCCAAGGGACACTTCTATCTTTGCTGGTAAGACACAAAGTTCCGGGGTAGGTAATAATACGGTGCGCTCCAACGATGTGCCGAAATTCAGATTCTGGCATCCCTTGCTCTGTCGCTTTGGAATGGCTGAAGCTAGAGTGACCGCAAAAAGTCTTCCAACGAAGAGGTCACCGATGTTCCCCCTGGGCCTTTGTGTCAGTCTCTTCCTCTATACACTTGCTACGAAGGGCAGATTTCGATCCTTCTGTTAAACAGGGAGCGGTGAGTGCTGTGGTACTGTCAGGGCAGCCCGCGTGAGGAAACAGCGTTCTGAAATGTGAGCGAGTGATATGCTGGCATTGCCTATTATGTGCTCAAATGCCTGTTTCTTCTGTCCCGTCAAGAGTCGTAGCAAATGCATTCTTGTGCGCGCCAGCGAAAAGCTCTGTGGTATGTAATTGATGATGGGCGCAGTAAAAGAAGACATGATCCTTCGAGCCGGAATCCAACCAGCGACCTAAGGATGACTCCATTTCCTCTACAGTCCTCCGCTCTACCAACTGAGCTATCGAAGGAAAAGCGACACTCATTATGCAGAAATCAGCCTGGCATCTGCCGAGCGATGGCAAAACCCGGCCTATGGCAACTATCTCGTCCTTCCAGCACTGGGGACCACAGGTCACGGGATGATACATATCTCCGCGCTTCTGACATTTCTACGTACACTACGATACCAACACAGCTCTTTCATCGTCCTTGCCCGTTCAAATAAAAGGTGACTCAGCTTTCTCTTTTCACCCAGTAACCAGGGCAATGTCCTTATAACCACTAACCTGATTTATGCCTGAATCGTCGTCTGCAGCTCATGCATTACTGAAACACCAGCTGCCAGCTAGCCTTTCCTCCTATCTGCTTTCAACGCAGCAAACCTACCACATTTTCTCCCTGCCCTTCGACTGAGACACTTTCCGCTCCATGTCCGCCAGCCGCATCTTTTGTGCATTCCAAGCTTCGCAGGCACTTGCTGAGACGAATTCCTCTGAATACAAAATGTCCATGGAGAATGCGAGCATCGATCTCGCTACCTCTCGCATGCTAAGCGAGCGCTCTACCATTTGAGCTAATTCCCCAGCACATCCCGCTAACATACTATAATTTGCTCACGCCGACAAACACCATTGCATGCCTGCCACTGTTCAGCGATACACAATCAGCAGCTCACCTACAGTCACTCACTCATCAACCCACCAATCACACACATTCACTCACTCATCAACCCACCAGTCACACACACATACTCACGCTCTCTGCCACTGTCAATATGCATGACCTCAATCTGCAATTCATTATCCACCATGAAACCAATTATCCTTCCTTCTCGTTTTATAACTGATTGTTATAGCAGATTCCATTGATCTTTCCACTTCGATGTAGCGACTAACATTCACTTTACCATCGCTTCCTCACAGAGCCACCGACGCGTACAGTGCAATCTGCAGCTTGCCTGAACATCAAATCTAACACCACAAAAACTAGATAGCACCAACAACAACACACATAGCAAACGTTCAGCATTCACCTATACTGCATCACTACGCCCCGGCGGTTCCCAATATGTCACAAGCAGAACTTCTTCATAAAATAAGGAGATTAAGAAAGGGTAGGCCATGCAGAACATAGTTGAAGAAAATCTTTTTTACCCCGAGAGCTGTGGGTCTATCGAATGCTCCGTCTCAGAAGGCAGTGGAGGCCAGTTCTCTCGATTGAAAGAGTTAGATAGGGCTCCTAAAGATACCAGAGTCAAGGGATATGGGCAGAAGGCAGGGACGGGGTGCTGATTGTGGATGACCAGCCATGGTCAGACAGAATGGCGGTGCAGGCACGATGGGCGGAATGGCCTACTCCTGCACCTACTGTCTACTGTCCATTCAGATGGCGGCGTCATCCACTTCTGACAGATTGTACAACTCCACCTTCAACTGAGCATTCTGCTGGAAATCTACACGGCCGTCAAAGAGATCTTTCTCGTATCACCCATTGCCGCCTATTTCTATGCAGCATTCTCGGAAGTTTCTGGAAAACTGCAGCCAGATGTCCAGTCAGCTGAAAAGCGCAATGACTCAAGTCGATCATTCCTGGAGCGTTTGCCTTTGTCCTGGACGGATGATGCGCAAGAGAACACAGTGCGTACATAACCACAACGCAAACCTGTTCCAAGAGTTCCCTTGTGCAAAGAGCCATAACGTCTTCATCCGGTCCCTTAATGTACAGCTACCTCTTCTATTTCGCAGCTCACACATCAATCCTCTTGGAGAAAAATGAACAATTTTCTTCCGACTTGTGCCACCACACAAATGGGCAGAAGTGCCCCTCACCTGATATATGAAAAGTACAACAGGCCGACAACACTACCGCGAGTTAGCTTCGCTTAATACGGTGCCCTCCAACGATGTGCCGAAATTCAGATTCTGGCATCCCTTGCTCTGTCGCTTTGGAATGGCTGAAGCTAGAGTGACTGCAAAAAGTCTTCCAACGAAGAGGTCACCGATGTTCCCCCTGGGCCTTTGTGTCAGTCTCTTCCTCTGTACACTTGCTACGAAGGGCAGATTTCGATCTTTCTATTACTCAGGGAGCGGTGAGAGCTGTGCTACTGTCAGGGCAGCCTGCGTGAGGAAACAGCGTTCTGAAAAGTGACCGAGTGAACAGCTGGCATTGCCTATTATGTGCTCAAATGCCTGTTTCTTCTGTCCCGTCAAGAGTCGTAGCGAATGCATTCTTGTGCGCACCAGCGAAAAGCTCTGTGGTATGCAATTGATGATGGGCGCAGTAAAAGAAGACCTGATCCTTCGAGCCGGAATCGAACCAGCGACCTAAGGATGACTCCATTTCCTCTACAGTCCTCCGCTCTACCAACTGAGCTATCGAAGGAAAAGCGACACTCATTATGCAGAATTCAGCCTGGCATCTGCCGAGCGATGGCAAAACCCGGCCTATGGCAACTATCTCGTCCTTCCAGCACTGGGGACCACAGGTCACGGGATGATGCATATCTCCGCGCTTCTGACATTTCTACGTACACTACGATACGAACACAGCTGTTTCATCGTTCTTGCCCATTCAAATAAAAGGTGACTCAGCTTTCTCTTTTCACCCAGTATCCAGGGCAATGTCCTTATAGCCACTCACCTGATTTATGCCTGAATCGTCGTCTGCAGCTCATGCATTACTGAAACACCAGCTGCCAGCTAGCTTTTCCTCCTATCTGCTTTCAACGCAGCAAACCTACCACATTTTCTCCCTGCCCTTCGACTGAGACACTTTCCGCTCCATGTCCGCCAGCCGCATCTTTTGTGCATTCCAAGCTTCGCAGGCACTTGCTGAGACGAATTCCTCTGAATACAAAATGTCCATGGAGAATGCGAGCATCGATCTCGCTACCTCTCGCATGCTAAGCGAGCGCTCTACCATTTGAGCTAATTCCCCAGCACATCCCGCTAACATACTATAATTTGCTCACGCCGACAAACACCATTGCATGCCTGCCACTGTTCAGCGATACACAATCAGCAGCTCACCTACAGTCACTCACTCATCAACCCACCAATCACACACATTCACTCACTCATCAACCCACCAGTCACACACACATACTCACGCTCTCTGCCACTGTCAATATGCATGACCTCAATCTGCAATTCATTATCCACCATGAAACCAATTATCCTTCCTTCTCGTTTTATAACTGATTGTTATAGCAGATTCCATTGATCTTTCCACTTCGATGTAGCGACTAACATTCACTTTACCATCGCTTCCTCACAGAGCCACCGACGCGTACAGTGCAATCTGCAGCTTGCCTGAACATCAAATCTAACACCACAAAAACTAGATAGCACCAACAACAACACACATAGCAAACGTTCAGCATTCACCTATACTGCATCACTACGCCCCGGCGGTTCCCAATATGTCACAAGCAGAACTTCTTCATAAAATAAGGAGATTAAGAAAGGGTAGGCCATGCAGAACATAGTTGAAGAAAATCTTTTTTACCCCGAGAGCTGTGGGTCTATCGAATGCTCCGTCTCAGAAGGCAGTGGAGGCCAGTTCTCTCGATTGAAAGAGTTAGATAGGGCTCCTAAAGATACCAGAGTCAAGGGATATGGGCAGAAGGCAGGGACGGGGTGCTGATTGTGGATGACCAGCCATGGTCAGACAGAATGGCGGTGCAGGCACGATGGGCGGAATGGCCTACTCCTGCACCTACTGTCTACTGTCCATTCAGATGGCGGCGTCATCCACTTCTGACAGATTGTACAACTCCACCTTCAACTGAGCATTCTGCTGGAAATCTACACGGCCGTCAAAGAGATCTTTCTCGTATCACCCATTGCCGCCTATTTCTATGCAGCATTCTCGGACGTTTCTGGAAAACTGCAGCCAGGTGTCTAGTCAGCTGAAAAGCTGAACGACTAAAGTCGATAACGTTGGAGCATTTGCCTTTGTCCTGGACGGATGATGGGCAAGAGAACACAATGCGTACATAACCACAACGCAAACCTGTTCCAAGAGTTCCCTTGTGCAAGGAGCCATAACGTCTTCATCCGGTCCCTTAATGTACAGCTACCTCTTCTATTTCGCAGCTCACACATCAATCCTCTTGGAGAAAAATGAACAATTTTCTTCCGACTTGTGCCAACACACAAATGGGCAGACGTGCCCCTCACCTGATATATGAAAAGTACAACAGGCCGACAACACTACCGCTAGTTAGCTTCGCTTAATACGGTGCCCTCCAACGATGTGCCGAAATTCAGATTCTGGCATCCCTTGCTCTGTCGCTTTGGAATGGCTGAAGCTAGAGTGACTGCAAAAAGTCTTCCAACGAAGAGGTCACCGATGTTCCCCCTGGACCTTTGTGTCAGTCTCTTCCTCTATACACTTGCTACGAAGGGCAGATTTCGATCTTTCTATTACTCAGGGAGCGGTGAGAGCTGTGCTACTGTCAGGGCAGCCTGCGTGAGGAAACAGCGTTCTGAAATGTGAGCGAGTGATATGCTGGCATTGCCTATTATGTGCTCAAATGCCTGTTTCTTCTGTCCCGTCAAGAGTCGTAGCGAATGCATTCTTGTGCGCACCAGCGAAAAGCTCTGT
Source organism: Hemitrygon akajei (assembly GCF_048418815.1). NCBI lineage: Eukaryota > Metazoa > Chordata > Chondrichthyes > Myliobatiformes > Dasyatidae > Hemitrygon > Hemitrygon akajei. The sequence continues at coordinate 1,618,233 of NC_133124.1, forward strand.
GGTATGCAATTGATGATGGGCGCAGTAAAAGAAGACCTGATCCTTCGAGCCGGAATCGAACCAGCGACCTAAGGATGACTCCATTTCCTCTACAGTCCTCCGCTCTACCAACTGAGCTATCGAAGGAAAAGCGACAATCATTATGCAGAATTCAGCCTGGCATCTGTCGAGCGATGGCAAAACCCGGCCTATGGCAACTATCTCGTCCTTCCAGCACTGGGGGCCACAGGACACGGGATGATACATATCTCCGCGCTTCTGACATTTCTACGTACACTACGATACCAACACAGCTCTTTCATCGTCCTTGCCCGTTCAAATAAAAGGTGACTCAGCTTTCTCTTTTCACCCAGTAACCAGGGCAATGTCCTTATAGCCACTCACCTGATTTATGCCTGAATAGTCGTCTGCAGCTCATGCATTACTGAAACACCAGCTGCCAGCTAGCTTTTCCTCCTATCTGCTTTCAACGCAGCAAACCTACCACATTTTCTCCCTGCCCTTCGACTGAGACACTTTCCGCTCCATGTCCGCCAGCCGCATCTTTGGTGCATTCCAAGCTTCGCAGGCACTTGATGAGACGAATTCCTCTGAATACAAAATGTCCATGGAGAATGCGAGCATCGATCTCGCTACCTCTCGCATGCAAAGCGAGCGCTCTACCATTTGAGCTAATTCCCCAGCACATCCCGCTAACATACTATGATTTGCTCACGCCGACAAACACCATTGCATGCCTGCCACTGTTCAGCGATACACAATCAGCAGCTCAGAGACACACAATCACTCACTCATTAACCGACCAATCTCACACACGTAATCACGCTCGCTGCCACTGTCCATTTGCATGACCTCAATCTGCAATTCATTATCCACCATGAAACCAATTATCCTTCCTTCTCGTTTTATAACTGATTGTTATAGCAGATTCCATTGATCTTTCCACTTCGATGTAGCGACTAACATTCACTTTACCATCGCTTCCTCACAGAGCCACCGACGCGTACAGTGCAATCTGCAGCTTGCCTGAACATCAAATCTAACACCACAAAAACTAGATAGCACCAACAACAACACACATAGCAAACGTTCAGCATTCACCTATACTGCATCACTACGCCCCGGCGGTTCCCAATATGTCACAAGCAGAACTTCTTCATAAAATAAGGAGATTAAGAAAGGGTAGGCCATGTAGAACATAGTTGAAGAAAATCTTTTTTACCCCGAGAGCTGTGGGTCTATCGAATGCTCCGTCTCAGAAGGCAGTGGAGCCCAATTCTCTGGATTGAAAGAGTTAGATAGGGCACCTAAAGATAGCAGAGTCAAGGGATATGGGCAGAAGGCAGGGACGGGGTGCTGATTGTGGATGATCAGCCATGGTCAGACAGAATGGCTGTGCAGGCACGATGGACGGAATGGCCTACTCCTGCACCTACTGTCTACTGTCCATTCAGATGGCGGCGTCATCCACTTCTGACAGATTGTACAACTCCACCTTCAACTGAGCATTCTGCTGGAAATCTACACGGCCGTCAAAGAGATCTTTCTCGTATCACCCATTGCCGCCTATTTCTATGCAGCATTCTCGGACATTTCTGGAACACGGCAGCCAGATGTCCAGTCAGCTGAAAAGCGCAATGACTCAAGTCGATCATTACTGGAGCGTTTGCCTTTGTCCTGGACGGATGATGCGCAAGAGAACACAGTGCGTACATAACCACAACGCAAACCTGTTCCAAGAGTTCCCTTGTGCAAAGAGCCATAACGTCTTCATCCGGTCCCTTAATGTACAGCTACCTCTTCTATTTCGCAGCTCACACATCAATCCTCTTGGAGAAAAATGAACAATTTTCTTCCGACTTGTGCCAACACACAAATGGGCAGACGTGCCCCTCACCTGATATACGAAAACTACAACAGACTGACAACACTACCGCTAGTTAGCTTCGCTTAATACGGTGCCCTCCAACGATGTGCCGAAATTCAGATTCTGGCATCCCTTGCTCTGCCGCTTTGGAATGGCTGAAGCTAAAGTGACCGCAAAAAGTCTTCCAACGAAGAGGTCACCGATGTTCCCCCTGGGCCTTTGAGTCAGTCTCTTCCTCTATACACTTGCTACGAAGGGCAGATTTCGATCTTTCTATTACTCAGGGAGCGGTGAGAGCTGTGCTACTGTCAGGGCAGCCTGCGTGAGGAAACAGCGTTCTGAAAAGTGAGCGAGTGAACAGCTGGCATTGCCTATTATATGCTCAAATGCCTGTTTCTTCTGTCCCGTCAAGAGTCGTAGCGAATGCATTCTTGTGCGCACCAGCGAAAAGCTCTGTGGTATGCAATTGATGATGGGCGCAGTAAAAGAAGACCTGATCCTTCGAGCCGGAATCGAACCAGCGACCTAAGGATGACTCCATTTCCTCTACAGTCCTCCGCTCTACCAACTGAGCTATCGAAGGAAAAGCGACACTCATTATGCAGAATTCAGCCTGGCATCTGTCGAGCGATGGCAAAACCCGGCCTATGGCAACTATCTCGTCCTTCCAGCACTGGGGGCCACAGGTCACGGGATGATACATATCTCCGCGCTTCTGACATTTCTACGTACACTACGATACCAACACAGCTCTTTCATCGTCCTTGACCGTTCAAATAAAAGGTGACTCAGCTTTCTCTTTTCACCCAGTAACCAGGGCAATGTCCTTATAACCACTCACCTGATTTATGCCTGAATCGTCGTCTGCAGCTCATGCATTACTGAAACACCAGCTGCCAGCTAGCTTTTCCTCCTATCTGCTTTCAACGCAGCAAACCTACCACATTTTCTCCCTGCCCTTCGACTGACACACTTTCCGCTCCATGTCCGCCAGCCGCATCTTTGGTGCATTCCAAGCTTCGCAGGCACTTGATGAGACGAATTCCTCTGAATACAAAATGTCCATGGAGAATGCGAGCATCGATCTCGCTACCTCTCGCATGCAAAGCGAGCGCTCTACCATTTGAGCTAATTCCCCAGCACATCCCGCTAACATACTATGATTTGCTCACGCCGACAAACACCATTGCATGCCTGCCACTGTTCAGCGATACACAATCAGCAGCTCAGAGACACACAATCACTCACACATTAACCGACCAATCTCACACACGTAATCACGCTCGCTGCCACTGTCCATTTGCATGACCTCAATCTGCAATTCATTATCCACCATGAAACCAATTATCCTTCCTTCTCGTTTTATAACTGATTGTTATAGCAGATTCCACTGATCGTTCCACTTCGATGTAGCGACTAACATTCACTTTACCATCGCTTCCTCACAGAGCCACCGACGCGTACAGTGTAATCTGCCGCTTGCCTGAACATCAAATCTAACACCACAAAAACTAGATAGCACCAACAACAACACACATAGCAAACGTTCAGCATTCACCTATACTGCATCACTACGCCCCGGCGGTTCCCAATATGTCACAAGCAGAACTTATTCATAAAATAAGGAGATTAAGAAAGGGTAGGCCATTTAGAACATAGTTGAAGAAAATCTTTTTTACCCCGAGAGCTGTGGGTCTATGGAATGCTCCGTCTCAGAAGGCAGTGGAGGCCAGTTCTCTCGATTGAAAGAGTTAGATAGGGCTCCTAAAGATAGCAGAGTCAAGGGATATGGGCAGAAGGCAGGGACGGGGTGCTGATTGTGGATGATCAGCCATGGTCAGACAGAATGGCGGTGCAGGCACGATGGGCGGAATGGCCTACTCCTGCACCTACTGTCTACTGTCCATTCAGATGGCGGCGTCATCCACTTCTGACAGATTGTACAACTCCACCTTCAACTGAGCATTCTGCTGTAAATCTACACGGCCGTCAAAGAGATCTTTCTCGTATCACCCATTGCCGCCTATTTCTATGCAGCATTCTCGGACGTTTCTGGAAAACTGCAGCCAGGTGTCTAGTCAGCTGAAAAGCTGAACGACTAAAGTCGATAACGTTGGAGCATTTGCCTTTGTCCTGGACGGATGATGGGCAAGAGAACACAATGCGTACATAACCACAACGCAAACCTGTTCCAAGAGTTCCCTTGTGCAAGGAGCCATAACGTCTTCATCCGGTCCCTTAATGTACAGCTACCTCTTCTATTTCGCAGCTCACACATCAATCCTCTTGGAGAAAAATGAACAATTTTCTTCCGACTTGTGCCAACACACAAATGGGCAGACGTGCCCCTCACCTGATATATGAAAAGTACAACAGGCCGACAACACTACCGCTAGTTAGCTTCGCTTAATACGGTGCCCTCCAACGATGTGCCGAAATTCAGATTCTGGCATCCCTTGCTCTGTCGCTTTGGAATGGCTGAAGCTAGAGTGACTGCAAAAAGTCTTCCAACGAAGAGGTCACCGATGTTCCCCCTGGACCTTTGTGTCAGTCTCTTCCTCTATACACTTGCTACGAAGGGCAGATTTCGATCTTTCTATTACTCAGGGAGCGGTGAGAGCTGTGCTACTGTCAGGGCAGCCTGCGTGAGGAAACAGCGTTCTGAAATGTGAGCGAGTGATATGCTGGCATTGCCTATTATGTGCTCAAATGCCTGTTTCTTCTGTCCCGTCAAGAGTCGTAGCGAATGCATTCTTGTGCGCACCAGCGAAAAGCTCTGTGGTATGCAATTGATGATGGGCGCAGTAAAAGAAGACCTGATCCTTCGAGCCGGAATCGAACCAGCGACCTAAGGATGACTCCATTTCCTCTACAGTCCTCCGCTCTACCAACTGAGCTATCGAAGGAAAAGCGACAATCATTATGCAGAATTCAGCCTGGCATCTGTCGAGCGATGGCAAAACCCGGCCTATGGCAACTATCTCGTCCTTCCAGCACTGGGGGCCACAGGACACGGGATGATACATATCTCCGCGCTTCTGACATTTCTACGTACACTACGATACCAACACAGCTCTTTCATCGTCCTTGCCCGTTCAAATAAAAGGTGACTCAGCTTTCTCTTTTCACCCAGTAACCAGGGCAATGTCCTTATAGCCACTCACCTGATTTATGCCTGAATAGTCGTCTGCAGCTCATGCATTACTGAAACACCAGCTGCCAGCTAGCTTTTCCTCCTATCTGCTTTCAACGCAGCAAACCTACCACATTTTCTCCCTGCCCTTCGACTGAGACACTTTCCGCTCCATGTCCGCCAGCCGCATCTTTGGTGCATTCCAAGCTTCGCAGGCACTTGATGAGACGAATTCCTCTGAATACAAAATGTCCATGGAGAATGCGAGCATCGATCTCGCTACCTCTCGCATGCAAAGCGAGCGCTCTACCATTTGAGCTAATTCCCCAGCACATCCCGCTAACATACTATGATTTGCTCACGCCGACAAACACCATTGCATGCCTGCCTGCCACTGTTCAGCGATACACAATCAGCAGCTCAGAGACACACAATCACTCACTCATTAACCGACCAATCTCACACACGTAATCACGCTCGCTGCCACTGTCCATTTGCATGACCTCAATCTGCAATTCATTATCCACCATGAAACCAATTATCCTTCCTTCTCGTTTTATAACTGATTGTTATAGCAGATTCCATTGATCTTTCCACTTCGATGTAGCGACTAACATTCACTTTACCATCGCTTCCTCACAGAGCCACCGACGCGTACAGTGCAATCTGCAGCTTGCCTGAACATCAAATCTAACACCACAAAAACTAGATAGCACCAACAACAACACACATAGCAAACGTTCAGCATTCACCTATACTGCATCACTACGCCCCGGCGGTTCCCAATATGTCACAAGCAGAACTTCTTCATAAAATAAGGAGATTAAGAAAGGGTAGGCCATGTAGAACATAGTTGAAGAAAATCTTTTTTACCCCGAGAGCTGTGGGTCTATCGAATGCTCCGTCTCAGAAGGCAGTGGAGCCCAATTCTCTGGATTGAAAGAGTTAGATAGGGCACCTAAAGATAGCAGAGTCAAGGGATATGGGCAGAAGGCAGGGACGGGGTGCTGATTGTGGATGATCAGCCATGGTCAGACAGAATGGCTGTGCAGGCACGATGGACGGAATGGCCTACTCCTGCACCTACTGTCTACTGTCCATTCAGATGGCGGCGTCATCCACTTCTGACAGATTGTACAACTCCACCTTCAACTGAGCATTCTGCTGGAAATCTACACGGCCGTCAAAGAGATCTTTCTCGTATCACCCATTGCCGCCTATTTCTATGCAGCATTCTCGGACATTTCTGGAACACGGCAGCCAGATGTCCAGTCAGCTGAAAAGCGCAATGACTCAAGTCGATCATTACTGGAGCGTTTGCCTTTGTCCTGGACGGATGATGCGCAAGAGAACACAGTGCGTACATAACCACAACGCAAACCTGTTCCAAGAGTTCCCTTGTGCAAAGAGCCATAACGTCTTCATCCGGTCCCTTAATGTACAGCTACCTCTTCTATTTCGCAGCTCACACATCAATCCTCTTGGAGAAAAATGAACAATTTTCTTCCGACTTGTGCCAACACACAAATGGGCAGACGTGCCCCTCACCTGATATACGAAAACTACAACAGACTGACAACACTACCGCTAGTTAGCTTCGCTTAATACGGTGCCCTCCAACGATGTGCCGAAATTCAGATTCTGGCATCCCTTGCTCTGCCGCTTTGGAATGGCTGAAGCTAAAGTGACCGCAAAAAGTCTTCCAACGAAGAGGTCACCGATGTTCCCCCTGGGCCTTTGAGTCAGTCTCTTCCTCTATACACTTGCTACGAAGGGCAGATTTCGATCTTTCTATTACTCAGGGAGCGGTGAGAGCTGTGCTACTGTCAGGGCAGCCTGCGTGAGGAAACAGCGTTCTGAAAAGTGAGCGAGTGAACAGCTGGCATTGCCTATTATATGCTCAAATGCCTGTTTCTTCTGTCCCGTCAAGAGTCGTAGCGAATGCATTCTTGTGCGCACCAGCGAAAAGCTCTGTGGTATGCAATTGATGATGGGCGCAGTAAAAGAAGACCTGATCCTTCGAGCCGGAATCGAACCAGCGACCTAAGGATGACTCCATTTCCTCTACAGTCCTCCGCTCTACCAACTGAGCTATCGAAGGAAAAGCGACACTCATTATGCAGAATTCAGCCTGGCATCTGTCGAGCGATGGCAAAACCCGGCCTATGGCAACTATCTCGTCCTTCCAGCACTGGGGGCCACAGGTCACGGGATGATACATATCTCCGCGCTTCTGACATTTCTACGTACACTACGATACCAACACAGCTCTTTCATCGTCCTTGACCGTTCAAATAAAAGGTGACTCAGCTTTCTCTTTTCACCCAGTAACCAGGGCAATGTCCTTATAACCACTCACCTGATTTATGCCTGAATCGTCGTCTGCAGCTCATGCATTACTGAAACACCAGCTGCCAGCTAGCTTTTCCTCCTATCTGCTTTCAACGCAGCAAACCTACCACATTTTCTCCCTGCCCTTCGACTGACACACTTTCCGCTCCATGTCCGCCAGCCGCATCTTTGGTGCATTCCAAGCTTCGCAGGCACTTGATGAGACGAATTCCTCTGAATACAAAATGTCCATGGAGAATGCGAGCATCGATCTCGCTACCTCTCGCATGCAAAGCGAGCGCTCTACCATTTGAGCTAATTCCCCAGCACATCCCGCTAACATACTATGATTTGCTCACGCCGACAAACACCATTGCATGCCTGCCACTGTTCAGCGATACACAATCAGCAGCTCAGAGACACACAATCACTCACACATTAACCGACCCATCTCACACACGTAATCACGCTCGCTGCCACTGTCCATTTGCATGACCTCAATCTGCAATTCATTATCCACCATGAAACCAATTATCCTTCCTTCTCGTTTTATAACTGATTGTTATAGCAGATTCCACTGATCGTTCCACTTCGATGTAGCGACTAACATTCACTTTACCAACGCTTCCTCACAGAGCCACCGACGCGTACAGTGTAATCTGCCGCTTGCCTGAACATCAAATCTAACACCACAAAAACTAGATAGCACCAACAACAACACACATAGCAAACGTTCAGCATTCACCTATACTGCATCACTACGCCCCGGCGGTTCCCAATATGTCACAAGCAGAACTTCTTCATAAAATAAGGAGATTAAGAAAGGGTAGGCCATGTAGAACATAGTTGAAGAAAATCTTTTTTACCCCGAGAGCTGTGGGTCTATGGAATGCTCCGTCTCAGAAGGCAGTGGAGGCCAGTTCTCTCGATTGAAAGAGTTAGATAGGGCTCCTAAAGATAGCAGAGTCAAGGGATATGGGCAGAAGGCAGGGACGGGGTGCTGATTGTGGATGATCAGCCATGGTCAGACAGAATGGCGGTGCAGGCACGATGGGCGGAATGGCCTACTCCTGCACCTACTGTCTACTGTCCATTCAGATGGCGGCGTCATCCACTTCTGACAGATTGTACAACTCCACCTTCAACTGAGCATTCTGCTGTAAATCTACACGGCCGTCAAAGAGATCTTTCTCGTATCACCCATTGCCGCCTATTTCTATGCAGCATTCTCGGACGTTTCTGGAACACTGCAGCCAGATGTCCAGTCAGCTGAAAAGCGCAATGACTCAAGTCGATCATTACTGGAGCGTTTGCCTTTGTCCTGGACGGATGATGCGCAAGAGAACACAGTGCGTACATAACCACAACGCAAACCTGTTCCAAGAGTTCCCTTGTGCAAAGAGCCATAACGTCTTCATCCGGTCCCTTAATGTACAGCTACCTCTTCTATTTCGCAGCTCACACATCAATCCTCTTGGAGAAAAATGAACAATTTTCTTCCGACTTGTGCCACCACACAAATGGGCAGACGTGCCCCTCACCTGATATACGAAAAGTACAACAGGCCGACAACACTACCGCTAGTTAGCTTCGCTTAATACGGTGCCCTCCAACGATGTGCCGAAATTCAGATTCTGGCATCCCTTGCTCTGCCGCTTTGGAATGGCTGAAGCTAAAGTGACCGCAAAAAGTCTTCCAACGAAGAGGTCACCGATGTTCCCCCTGGGCCTTTGAGTCAGTCTCTTCCTCTATACACTTGCTACGAAGGGCAGATTTCGATCTTTCTATTACTCAGGGAGCGGTGAGAGCTGTGCTACTGTCAGGGCAGCCTGCGTGAGGAAACAGCGTTCTGAAAAGTGAGCGAGTGAACAGCTGGCATTGCCTATTATATGCTCAAATGCCTGTTTCTTCTGTCCCGTAAAGAGTCGTAGCGAATGCATTCTTGTGCGCACCAGCGAAAAGCTCTGTGGTATGCAATTGATGATGGGCGCAGTAAAAGAAGACCTGATCCTTCGAGCCGGAATCGAACCAGCGACCTAAGGATGACTCCATTTCCTCTACAGTCCTCCGCTCTACCAACTGAGCTATCGAAGGAAAAGCGACACTCATTATGCAGAATTCAGCCTGGCATCTGTCGAGCGATGGCAAAACCCGGCCTATGGCAACTATCTCGTCCTTCCAGCACTGGGGGCCACAGGACACGGGATGATACATATCTCCGCGCTTCTGACATTTCTACGTACACTACGATACCAACACAGCTCTTTCATCGTCCTTGCCCGTTCAAATAAAAGGTGACTCAGCTTTCTCTTTTCACCCAGTAACCAGGGCAATGTCCTTATAGCCACTCACCTGATTTATGCCTGAATAGTCGTCTGCAGCTCATGCATTACTGAAACACCAGCTGCCAGCTAGCTTTTCCTCCTATCTGCTTTCAACGCAGCAAACCTACCACATTTTCTCCCTGCCCTTCGACTGAGACACTTTCCGCTCCATGTCCGCCAGCCGCATCTTTGGTGCATTCCAAGCTTCGCAGGCACTTGATGAGACGAATTCCTCTGAATACAAAATGTCCATGGAGAATGCGAGCATCGATCTCGCTACCTCTCGCATGCAAAGCGAGCGCTCTACCATTTGAGCTAATTCCCCAGCACATCCCGCTAACATACTATGATTTGCTCACGCCGACAAACACCATTGCATGCCTGCCACTGTTCAGCGATACACAATCAGCAGCTCAGAGACACACAATCACTCACTCATTAACCGACCAATCTCACACACGTAATCACGCTCGCTGCCACTGTCCATTTGCATGACCTCAATCTGCAATTCATTATCCACCATGAAACCAATTATCCTTCCTTCTCGTTTTATAACTGATTGTTATAGCAGATTCCATTGATCTTTCCACTTCGATGTAGCGACTAACATTCACTTTACCATCGCTTCCTCACAGAGCCACCGACGCGTACAGTGCAATCTGCAGCTTGCCTGAACATCAAATCTAACACCACAAAAACTAGATAGCACCAACAACAACACACATAGCAAACGTTCAGCATTCACCTATACTGCATCACTACGCCCCGGCGGTTCCCAATATGTCACAAGCAGAACTTCTTCATAAAATAAGGAGATTAAGAAAGGGTAGGCCATGTAGAACATAGTTGAAGAAAATCTTTTTTACCCCGAGAGCTGTGGGTCTATCGAATGCTCCGTCTCAGAAGGCAGTGGAGCCCAATTCTCTGGATTGAAAGAGTTAGATAGGGCACCTAAAGATAGCAGAGTCAAGGGATATGGGCAGAAGGCAGGGACGGGGTGCTGATTGTGGATGATCAGCCATGGTCAGACAGAATGGCTGTGCAGGCACGATGGACGGAATGGCCTACTCCTGCACCTACTGTCTACTGTCCATTCAGATGGCGGCGTCATCCACTTCTGACAGATTGTACAACTCCACCTTCAACTGAGCATTCTGCTGGAAATCTACACGGCCGTCAAAGAGATCTTTCTCGTATCACCCATTGCCGCCTATTTCTATGCAGCATTCTCGGACATTTCTGGAACACGGCAGCCAGATGTCCAGTCAGCTGAAAAGCGCAATGACTCAAGTCGATCATTACTGGAGCGTTTGCCTTTGTCCTGGACGGATGATGCGCAAGAGAACACAGTGCGTACATAACCACAACGCAAACCTGTTCCAAGAGTTCCCTTGTGCAAAGAGCCATAACGTCTTCATCCGGTCCCTTAATGTACAGCTACCTCTTCTATTTCGCAGCTCACACATCAATCCTCTTGGAGAAAAATGAACAATTTTCTTCCGACTTGTGCCAACACACAAATGGGCAGACGTGCCCCTCACCTGATATACGAAAACTACAACAGACTGACAACACTACCGCTAGTTAGCTTCGCTTAATACGGTGCCCTCCAACGATGTGCCGAAATTCAGATTCTGGCATCCCTTGCTCTGCCGCTTTGGAATGGCTGAAGCTAAAGTGACCGCAAAAAGTCTTCCAACGAAGAGGTCACCGATGTTCCCCCTGGGCCTTTGAGTCAGTCTCTTCCTCTATACACTTGCTACGAAGGGCAGATTTCGATCTTTCTATTACTCAGGGAGCGGTGAGAGCTGTGCTACTGTCAGGGCAGCCTGCGTGAGGAAACAGCGTTCTGAAAAGTGAGCGAGTGAACAGCTGGCATTGCCTATTATATGCTCAAATGCCTGTTTCTTCTGTCCCGTCAAGAGTCGTAGCGAATGCATTCTTGTGCGCACCAGCGAAAAGCTCTGTGGTATGCAATTGATGATGGGCGCAGTAAAAGAAGACCTGATCCTTCGAGCCGGAATCGAACCAGCGACCTAAGGATGACTCCATTTCCTCTACAGTCCTCCGCTCTACCAACTGAGCTATCGAAGGAAAAGCGACACTCATTATGCAGAATTCAGCCTGGCATCTGTCGAGCGATGGCAAAACCCGGCCTATGGCAACTATCTCGTCCTTCCAGCACTGGGGGCCACAGGTCACGGGATGATACATATCTCCGCGCTTCTGACATTTCTACGTACACTACGATACCAACACAGCTCTTTCATCGTCCTTGACCGTTCAAATAAAAGGTGACTCAGCTTTCTCTTTTCACCCAGTAACCAGGGCAATGTCCTTATAACCACTCACCTGATTTATGCCTGAATCGTCGTCTGCAGCTCATGCATTACTGAAACACCAGCTGCCAGCTAGCTTTTCCTCCTATCTGCTTTCAACGCAGCAAACCTACCACATTTTCTCCCTGCCCTTCGACTGACACACTTTCCGCTCCATGTCCGCCAGCCGCATCTTTGGTGCATTCCAAGCTTCGCAGGCACTTGATGAGACGAATTCCTCTGAATACAAAATGTCCATGGAGAATGCGAGCATCGATCTCGCTACCTCTCGCATGCAAAGCGAGCGCTCTACCATTTGAGCTAATTCCCCAGCACATCCCGCTAACATACTATGATTTGCTCACGCCGACAAACACCATTGCATGCCTGCCACTGTTCAGCGATACACAATCAGCAGCTCAGAGACACACAATCACTCACACATTAACCGACCAATCTCACACACGTAATCACGCTCGCTGCCACTGTCCATTTGCATGACCTCAATCTGCAATTCATTATCCACCATGAAACCAATTATCCTTCCTTCTCGTTTTATAACTGATTGTTATAGCAGATTCCACTGATCGTTCCACTTCGATGTAGCGACTAACATTCACTTTACCATCGCTTCCTCACAGAGCCACCGACGCGTACAGTGTAATCTGCCGCTTGCCTGAACATCAAATCTAACACCACAAAAACTAGATAGCACCAACAACAACACACATAGCAAACGTTCAGCATTCACCTATACTGCATCACTACGCCCCGGCGGTTCCCAATATGTCACAAGCAGAACTTATTCATAAAATAAGGAGATTAAGAAAGGGTAGGCCATTTAGAACATAGTTGAAGAAAATCTTTTTTACCCCGAGAGCTGTGGGTCTATGGAATGCTCCGTCTCAGAAGGCAGTGGAGGCCAGTTCTCTCGATTGAAAGAGTTAGATAGGGCTCCTAAAGATAGCAGAGTCAAGGGATATGGGCAGAAGGCAGGGACGGGGTGCTGATTGTGGATGATCAGCCATGGTCAGACAGAATGGCGGTGCAGGCACGATGGGCGGAATGGCCTACTCCTGCACCTACTGTCTACTGTCCATTCAGATGGCGGCGTCATCCACTTCTGACAGATTGTACAACTCCACCTTCAACTGAGCATTCTGCTGTAAATCTACACGGCCGTCAAAGAGATCTTTCTCGTATCACCCATTGCCGCCTATTTCTATGCAGCATTCTCGGACGTTTCTGGAAAACTGCAGCCAGGTGTCTAGTCAGCTGAAAAGCTGAACGACTAAAGTCGATAACGTTGGAGCATTTGCCTTTGTCCTGGACGGATGATGGGCAAGAGAACACAATGCGTACATAACCACAACGCAAACCTGTTCCAAGAGTTCCCTTGTGCAAGGAGCCATAACGTCTTCATCCGGTCCCTTAATGTACAGCTACCTCTTCTATTTCGCAGCTCACACATCAATCCTCTTGGAGAAAAATGAACAATTTTCTTCCGACTTGTGCCAACACACAAATGGGCAGACGTGCCCCTCACCTGATATATGAAAAGTACAACAGGCCGACAACACTACCGCTAGTTAGCTTCGCTTAATACGGTGCCCTCCAACGATGTGCCGAAATTCAGATTCTGGCATCCCTTGCTCTGTCGCTTTGGAATGGCTGAAGCTAGAGTGACTGCAAAAAGTCTTCCAACGAAGAGGTCACCGATGTTCCCCCTGGACCTTTGTGTCAGTCTCTTCCTCTATACACTTGCTACGAAGGGCAGATTTCGATCTTTCTATTACTCAGGGAGCGGTGAGAGCTGTGCTACTGTCAGGGCAGCCTGCGTGAGGAAACAGCGTTCTGAAATGTGAGCGAGTGATATGCTGGCATTGCCTATTATGTGCTCAAATGCCTGTTTCTTCTGTCCCGTCAAGAGTCGTAGCGAATGCATTCTTGTGCGCACCAGCGAAAAGCTCTGTGGTATGCAATTGATGATGGGCGCAGTAAAAGAAGACCTGATCCTTCGAGCCGGAATCGAACCAGCGACCTAAGGATGACTCCATTTCCTCTACAGTCCTCCGCTCTACCAACTGAGCTATCGAAGGAAAAGCGACAATCATTATGCAGAATTCAGCCTGGCATCTGTCGAGCGATGGCAAAACCCGGCCTATGGCAACTATCTCGTCCTTCCAGCACTGGGGGCCACAGGACACGGGATGATACATATCTCCGCGCTTCTGACATTTCTACGTACACTACGATACCAACACAGCTCTTTCATCGTCCTTGCCCGTTCAAATAAAAGGTGACTCAGCTTTCTCTTTTCACCCAGTAACCAGGGCAATGTCCTTATAGCCACTCACCTGATTTATGCCTGAATAGTCGTCTGCAGCTCATGCATTACTGAAACACCAGCTGCCAGCTAGCTTTTCCTCCTATCTGCTTTCAACGCAGCAAACCTACCACATTTTCTCCCTGCCCTTCGACTGAGACACTTTCCGCTCCATGTCCGCCAGCCGCATCTTTGGTGCATTCCAAGCTTCGCAGGCACTTGATGAGACGAATTCCTCTGAATACAAAATGTCCATGGAGAATGCGAGCATCGATCTCGCTACCTCTCGCATGCAAAGCGAGCGCTCTACCATTTGAGCTAATTCCCCAGCACATCCCGCTAACATACTATGATTTGCTCACGCCGACAAACACCATTGCATGCCTGCCTGCCACTGTTCAGCGATACACAATCAGCAGCTCAGAGACACACAATCACTCACTCATTAACCGACCAATCTCACACACGTAATCACGCTCGCTGCCACTGTCCATTTGCATGACCTCAATCTGCAATTCATTATCCACCATGAAACCAATTATCCTTCCTTCTCGTTTTATAACTGATTGTTATAGCAGATTCCATTGATCTTTCCACTTCGATGTAGCGACTAACATTCACTTTACCATCGCTTCCTCACAGAGCCACCGACGCGTACAGTGCAATCTGCAGCTTGCCTGAACATCAAATCTAACACCACAAAAACTAGATAGCACCAACAACAACACACATAGCAAACGTTCAGCATTCACCTATACTGCATCACTACGCCCCGGCGGTTCCCAATATGTCACAAGCAGAACTTCTTCATAAAATAAGGAGATTAAGAAAGGGTAGGCCATGTAGAACATAGTTGAAGAAAATCTTTTTTACCCCGAGAGCTGTGGGTCTATCGAATGCTCCGTCTCAGAAGGCAGTGGAGCCCAATTCTCTGGATTGAAAGAGTTAGATAGGGCACCTAAAGATAGCAGAGTCAAGGGATATGGGCAGAAGGCAGGGACGGGGTGCTGATTGTGGATGATCAGCCATGGTCAGACAGAATGGCTGTGCAGGCACGATGGACGGAATGGCCTACTCCTGCACCTACTGTCTACTGTCCATTCAGATGGCGGCGTCATCCACTTCTGACAGATTGTACAACTCCACCTTCAACTGAGCATTCTGCTGGAAATCTACACGGCCGTCAAAGAGATCTTTCTCGTATCACCCATTGCCGCCTATTTCTATGCAGCATTCTCGGACATTTCTGGAACACGGCAGCCAGATGTCCAGTCAGCTGAAAAGCGCAATGACTCAAGTCGATCATTACTGGAGCGTTTGCCTTTGTCCTGGACGGATGATGCGCAAGAGAACACAGTGCGTACATAACCACAACGCAAACCTGTTCCAAGAGTTCCCTTGTGCAAAGAGCCATAACGTCTTCATCCGGTCCCTTAATGTACAGCTACCTCTTCTATTTCGCAGCTCACACATCAATCCTCTTGGAGAAAAATGAACAATTTTCTTCCGACTTGTGCCAACACACAAATGGGCAGACGTGCCCCTCACCTGATATACGAAAACTACAACAGACTGACAACACTACCGCTAGTTAGCTTCGCTTAATACGGTGCCCTCCAACGATGTGCCGAAATTCAGATTCTGGCATCCCTTGCTCTGCCGCTTTGGAATGGCTGAAGCTAAAGTGACCGCAAAAAGTCTTCCAACGAAGAGGTCACCGATGTTCCCCCTGGGCCTTTGAGTCAGTCTCTTCCTCTATACACTTGCTACGAAGGGCAGATTTCGATCTTTCTATTACTCAGGGAGCGGTGAGAGCTGTGCTACTGTCAGGGCAGCCTGCGTGAGGAAACAGCGTTCTGAAAAGTGAGCGAGTGAACAGCTGGCATTGCCTATTATATGCTCAAATGCCTGTTTCTTCTGTCCCGTCAAGAGTCGTAGCGAATGCATTCTTGTGCGCACCAGCGAAAAGCTCTGTGGTATGCAATTGATGATGGGCGCAGTAAAAGAAGACCTGATCCTTCGAGCCGGAATCGAACCAGCGACCTAAGGATGACTCCATTTCCTCTACAGTCCTCCGCTCTACCAACTGAGCTATCGAAGGAAAAGCGACACTCATTATGCAGAATTCAGCCTGGCATCTGTCGAGCGATGGCAAAACCCGGCCTATGGCAACTATCTCGTCCTTCCAGCACTGGGGGCCACAGGTCACGGGATGATACATATCTCCGCGCTTCTGACATTTCTACGTACACTACGATACCAACACAGCTCTTTCATCGTCCTTGACCGTTCAAATAAAAGGTGACTCAGCTTTCTCTTTTCACCCAGTAACCAGGGCAATGTCCTTATAACCACTCACCTGATTTATGCCTGAATCGTCGTCTGCAGCTCATGCATTACTGAAACACCAGCTGCCAGCTAGCTTTTCCTCCTATCTGCTTTCAACGCAGCAAACCTACCACATTTTCTCCCTGCCCTTCGACTGACACACTTTCCGCTCCATGTCCGCCAGCCGCATCTTTGGTGCATTCCAAGCTTCGCAGGCACTTGATGAGACGAATTCCTCTGAATACAAAATGTCCATGGAGAATGCGAGCATCGATCTCGCTACCTCTCGCATGCAAAGCGAGCGCTCTACCATTTGAGCTAATTCCCCAGCACATCCCGCTAACATACTATGATTTGCTCACGCCGACAAACACCATTGCATGCCTGCCACTGTTCAGCGATACACAATCAGCAGCTCAGAGACACACAATCACTCACACATTAACCGACCCATCTCACACACGTAATCACGCTCGCTGCCACTGTCCATTTGCATGACCTCAATCTGCAATTCATTATCCACCATGAAACCAATTATCCTTCCTTCTCGTTTTATAACTGATTGTTATAGCAGATTCCACTGATCGTTCCACTTCGATGTAGCGACTAACATTCACTTTACCAACGCTTCCTCACAGAGCCACCGACGCGTACAGTGTAATCTGCCGCTTGCCTGAACATCAAATCTAACACCACAAAAACTAGATAGCACCAACAACAACACACATAGCAAACGTTCAGCATTCACCTATACTGCATCACTACGCCCCGGCGGTTCCCAATATGTCACAAGCAGAACTTCTTCATAAAATAAGGAGATTAAGAAAGGGTAGGCCATGTAGAACATAGTTGAAGAAAATCTTTTTTACCCCGAGAGCTGTGGGTCTATGGAATGCTCCGTCTCAGAAGGCAGTGGAGGCCAGTTCTCTCGATTGAAAGAGTTAGATAGGGCTCCTAAAGATAGCAGAGTCAAGGGATATGGGCAGAAGGCAGGGACGGGGTGCTGATTGTGGATGATCAGCCATGGTCAGACAGAATGGCGGTGCAGGCACGATGGGCGGAATGGCCTACTCCTGCACCTACTGTCTACTGTCCATTCAGATGGCGGCGTCATCCACTTCTGACAGATTGTACAACTCCACCTTCAACTGAGCATTCTGCTGTAAATCTACACGGCCGTCAAAGAGATCTTTCTCGTATCACCCATTGCCGCCTATTTCTATGCAGCATTCTCGGACGTTTCTGGAACACTGCAGCCAGATGTCCAGTCAGCTGAAAAGCGCAATGACTCAAGTCGATCATTACTGGAGCGTTTGCCTTTGTCCTGGACGGATGATGCGCAAGAGAACACAGTGCGTACATAACCACAACGCAAACCTGTTCCAAGAGTTCCCTTGTGCAAAGAGCCATAACGTCTTCATCCGGTCCCTTAATGTACAGCTACCTCTTCTATTTCGCAGCTCACACATCAATCCTCTTGGAGAAAAATGAACAATTTTCTTCCGACTTGTGCCACCACACAAATGGGCAGACGTGCCCCTCACCTGATATACGAAAAGTACAACAGGCCGACAACACTACCGCTAGTTAGCTTCGCTTAATACGGTGCCCTCCAACGATGTGCCGAAATTCAGATTCTGGCATCCCTTGCTCTGCCGCTTTGGAATGGCTGAAGCTAAAGTGACCGCAAAAAGTCTTCCAACGAAGAGGTCACCGATGTTCCCCCTGGGCCTTTGAGTCAGTCTCTTCCTCTATACACTTGCTACGAAGGGCAGATTTCGATCTTTCTATTACTCAGGGAGCGGTGAGAGCTGTGCTACTGTCAGGGCAGCCTGCGTGAGGAAACAGCGTTCTGAAAAGTGAGCGAGTGAACAGCTGGCATTGCCTATTATATGCTCAAATGCCTGTTTCTTCTGTCCCGTAAAGAGTCGTAGCGAATGCATTCTTGTGCGCACCAGCGAAAAGCTCTGTGGTATGCAATTGATGATGGGCGCAGTAAAAGAAGACCTGATCCTTCGAGCCGGAATCGAACCAGCGACCTAAGGATGACTCCATTTCCTCTACAGTCCTCCGCTCTACCAACTGAGCTATCGAAGGAAAAGCGACACTCATTATGCAGAATTCAGCCTGGCATCTGTCGAGCGATGGCAAAACCCGGCCTATGGCAACTATCTCGTCCTTCCAGCACTGGGGGCCACAGGTCACGGGATGATACATATCTCCGCGCTTCTGACATTTCTACGTACACTACGATACCAACACAGCTCTTTCATCGTCCTTGACCGTTCAAATAAAAGGTGACTCAGCTTTCTCTTTTCACCCAGTAACCAGGGCAATGTCCTTATAACCACTCACCTGATTTATGCCTGAATCGTCGTCTGCAGCTCATGCATTACTGAAACACCAGCTGCCAGCTAGCCTTTCCTCCTATCTGCTTTCAACGCAGCAAACCTACCACATTTTCTCCCTGCCCTTCGACAGCGACACTTTGCGCACCATGTTCGCCAGCCGCATCTTTTGTGCATTCCAAGCTTCGCAGGCACTTGATGAGACGAATTCCTCTGAATACAAAATGTCCATGGAGAATGCGAGCATCGATCTCGCTACCTCTCGCATGCTAAGCGAGCGCTCTACCATTTGAGCTAATTCCCCAGCACATCCCGCTAACATACTATAATTTGCTCACGCCGACAAACACCATTGCATGCCTGCCACTGTTCAGCGATACACAATCAGCAGCTCAGAGACACACAATCACTCACACATTAACCGACCAATCTCACACACGTAATCACGCTCGCTGCCACTGTCCATTTGCATGACCTCAATCTGCAATTCATTATCCACCATGAAACCAATTATCCTTCCTTCTCGTTTTATAACTGATTGTTATAGCAGATTCCACTGATCGTTCCACTTCGATGTAGCGACTAACATTCACTTTACCAACGCTTCCTCACAGAGCCACCGACGCGTACAGTGTAATCTGCCGCTTGCCTGAACATCAAATCTAACACCACAAAAACTAGATAGCACCAACAACAACACACATAGCAAACGTTCAGCATTCACCTATACTGCATCACTACGCCCCGGCGGTTCCCAATATGTCACAAGCAGAACTTCTTCATAAAATAAGGAGATTAAGAAAGGGTAGGCCATGTAGAACATAGTTGAAGAAAATCTTTTTTACCCCGAGAGCTGTGGGTCTATCGAATGCTCCGTCTCAGAAGGCAGTGGAGGCCAGTTCTCTCGATTGAAAGAGTTAGATAGGGCTCCTAAAGATAGCAGAGTCAAGGGATATGGGCAGAAGGCAGGGACGGGGTGCTGATTGTGGATGATCAGCCATGGTCAGACAGAATGGCGGTGCAGGCACGATGGGCGGAATGGCCTACTCCTGCACCTACTGTCTACTGTCCATTCAGATGGCGGCGTCATCCACTTCTGACAGATTGTACAACTCCACCTTCAACTGAGCATTCTGCTGTAAATCTACACGGCCGTCAAAGAGATCTTTCTCGTATCACCCATTGCCGCCTATTTCTATGCAGCATTCTCGGACGTTTCTGGAACACTGCAGCCAGATGTCCAGTCAGCTGAAAAGCGCAATGACTCAAGTCGATCATTACTGGAGCGTTTGCCTTTGTCCTGGACGGATGATGCGCAAGAGAACACAGTGCGTACATAACCACAACGCAAACCTGTTCCAAGAGTTCCCTTGTGCAAAGAGCCATAACGTCTTCATCCGGTCCCTTAATGTACAGCTACCTCTTCTATTTCGCAGCTCACACATCAATCCTCTTGGAGAAAAATGAACAATTTTCTTCCGACTTGTGCCACCACACAAATGGGCAGACGTGCCCCTCACCTGATATACGAAAAGTACAACAGGCCGACAACACTACCGCTAGTTAGCTTCGCTTAATACGGTGCCCTCCAACGATGTGCCGAAATTCAGATTCTGGCATCCCTTGCTCTGCCGCTTTGGAATGGCTGAAGCTAAAGTGACCGCAAAAAGTCTTCCAACGAAGAGGTCACCGATGTTCCCCCTGGGCCTTTGAGTCAGTCTCTTCCTCTATACACTTGCTACGAAGGGCAGATTTCGATCTTTCTATTACTCAGGGAGCGGTGAGAGCTGTGCTCCTGTCAGGGCAGCCTGCGTGAGGAAACAGCGTTCTGAAAAGTGAGCGAGTGAACAGCTGGCATTGCCTATTATATGCTCAAATGCCTGTTTCTTCTGTCCCGTCAAGAGTCGTAGCGAATGCATTCTTGTGCGCACCAGCGAAAAGCTCTGTGGTATGCAATTGATGATGGGCGCAGTAAAAGAAGACCTGATCCTTCGAGCCGGAATCGAACCAGCGACCTAAGGATGACTCCATTTCCTCTACAGTCCTCCGCTCTACCAACTGAGCTATCGAAGGAAAAGCGACACTCATTATGCAGAATTCAGCCTGGCATCTGTCGAGCGATGGCAAAACCCGGCCTATGGCAACTATCTCGTCCTTCCAGCACTGGGGGCCACAGGTCACGGGATGATACATATCTCCGCGCTTCTGACATTTCTACGTACACTACGATACCAACACAGCTCTTTCATCGTCCTTGACCGTTCAAATAAAAGGTGACTCAGCTTTCTCTTTTCACCCAGTAACCAGGGCAATGTCCTTATAACCACTCACCTGATTTATGCCTGAATCGTCGTCTGCAGCTCATGCATTACTGAAACACCAGCTGCCAGCTAGCCTTTCCTCCTATCTGCTTTCAACGCAGCAAACCTACCACATTTTCTCCCTGCCCTTCGACAGCGACACTTTGCGCACCATGTTCGCCAGCCGCATCTTTTGTGCATTCCAAGCTTCGCAGGCACTTGATGAGACGAATTCCTCTGAATACAAAATGTCCATGGAGAATGCGAGCATCGATCTCGCTACCTCTCGCATGCTAAGCGAGCGCTCTACCATTTGAGCTAATTCCCCAGCACATCCCGCTAACATACTATAATTTGCTCACGCCGACAAACACCATTGCATGCCTGCCACTGTTCAGCGATACACAATCAGCAGCTCAGAGACACACAATCACTCACACATTAACCGACCAATCTCACACACGTAATCACGCTCGCTGCCACTGTCCATTTGCATGACCTCAATCTGCAATTCATTATCCACCATGAAACCAATTATCCTTCCTTCTCGTTTTATAACTGATTGTTATAGCAGATTCCACTGATCGTTCCACTTCGATGTAGCGACTAACATTCACTTTACCATCGCTTCCTCACAGAGCCACCGACGCGTACAGTGTAATCTGCCGCTTGCCTGAACATCAAATCTAACACCACAAAAACTAGATAGCACCAACAACAACACACATAGCAAACGTTCAGCATTCACCTATACTGCATCACTACGCCCCGGCGGTTCCCAATATGTCACAAGCAGAACTTCTTCATAAAATAAGGAGATTAAGAAAGGGTAGGCCATTTAGAACATAGTTGAAGAAAATCTTTTTTACCCCGAGAGCTGTGGGTCTATCGAATGCTCCGTCTCAGAAGGCAGTGGAGGCCAGTTCTCTCGATTGAAAGAGTTAGATAGGGCTCCTAAAGATACCAGAGTCAAGGGATATGGGCAGAAGGCAGGGACGGGGTGCTGATTGTGGATGACCAGCCATGGTCAGACAGAATGGCGGTGCAGGCACGATGGGCGGAATGGCCTACTCCTGCACCTACTGTCTACTGTCCATTCAGATGGCGGCGTCATCCACTTCTGACAGATTGTACAACTCCACCTTCAACTGAGCATTCTGCTGGAAATCTACACTGCCGTCAAAGAGATCTTTCTCGTATCACCCATTGCCGCCTATTTCTATGCAGCATTCTCGGACATTTCTGGAAAACTGCAGCCAGATGTCCAGTCAGCTGAAAAGCGCAATGACTCAAGTCGATCATTACTGGAGCGTTTGCCTTTGTCCTGGACGGATGATGCGCAAGAGAACACAGTGCGTACATAACCACAACGCAAACCTGTTCCAAGAGTTCCCTTGTGCAAAGAGCCATAACGTCTTCATCCGGTCCCTTAATGTACAGCTACCTCTTCTATTTCGCAGCTCACACATCAATCCTCTTGGAGAAAAATGAACAATTTTCCTCCGACTTGTGTCACCACACAAATGGGCAGACGTGCCCCTCACCTGATATACGAAAAGTACAACAGGCCGACAACACTACCGCTAGTTAGCTTCGCTTAATACGGTGCCCTCCAACGATGTGCCGAAATTCAGATTCTGGCATCCCTTGCTCTGCCGCTTTGGAATGGCTGAAGCTAAAGTGACCGCAAAAAGTCTTCCAACGAAGAGGTCACCGATGTTCCCCCTGGGCCTTTGAGTCAGTCTCTTCCTCTATACACTTGCTACGAAGGGCAGATTTCGATCTTTCTATTACTCAGGGAGCGGTGAGAGCTGTGCTACTGTCAGGGCAGCCTGCGTGAGGAAACAGCGTTCTGAAAAGTGAGCGAGTGAACAGCTGGCATTGCCTATTATATGCTCAAATGCCTGTTTCTTCTGTCCCGTCAAGAGTCGTAGCGAATGCATTCTTGTGCGCACCAGCGAAAAGCTCTGTGGTATGCAATTGATGATGGGCGCAGTAAAAGAAGACCTGATCCTTCGAGCCGGAATCGAACCAGCGACCTAAGGATGACTCCATTTCCTCTACAGTCCTCCGCTCTACCAACTGAGCTATCGAAGGAAAAGCGACACTCATTATGCAGAATTCAGCCTGGCATCTGTCGAGCGATGGCAAAACCCGGCCTATGGCAACTATCTCGTCCTTCCAGCACTGGGGGCCACAGGTCACGGGATGATACATATCTCCGCGCTTCTGACATTTCTACGTACACTACGATACCAACACAGCTCTTTCATCGTCCTTGACCGTTCAAATAAAAGGTGACTCAGCTTTCTCTTTTCACCCAGTAACCAGGGCAATGTCCTTATAACCACTCACCTGATTTATGCCTGAATCGTCGTCTGCAGCTCATGCATTACTGAAACACCAGCTGCCAGCTAGCCTTTCCTCCTATCTGCTTTCAACGCAGCAAACCTACCACATTTTCTCCCTGCCCTTCGACAGCGACACTTTGCGCACCATGTTCGCCAGCCGCATCTTTTGTGCATTCCAAGCTTCGCAGGCACTTGATGAGACGAATTCCTCTGAATACAAAATGTCCATGGAGAATGCGAGCATCGATCTCGCTACCTCTCGCATGCGAAGCGAGCGCTCTACCATTTGAGCTAATTCCCCAGCACATCCCGCTAACATACTATAATTTGCTCACGCCGACAAACACCATTGCATGCCTGCCACTGTTCAGCGATACACAATCAGCAGCTCAGAGACACACAATCACTCACACATTAACCGACCAATCTCACACACGTAATCACGCTCGCTGCCACTGTCCATTTGCATGACCTCAATCTGCAATTCATTATCCACCATGAAACCAATTATCCTTCCTTCTCGTTTTATAACTGATTGTTATAGCAGATTCCACTGATCGTTCCACTTCGATGTAGCGACTAACATTCACTTTACCAACGCTTCCTCACAGAGCCACCGACGCGTACAGTGTAATCTGCCGCTTGCCTGAACATCAAATCTAACACCACAAAAACTAGATAGCACCAACAACAACACACATAGCAAACGTTCAGCATTCACCTATACTGCATCACTACGCCCCGGCGGTTCCCAATATGTCACAAGCAGAACTTCTTCATAAAATAAGGAGATTAAGAAAGGGTAGGCCATGTAGAACATAGTTGAAGAAAATCTTTTTTACCCCGAGAGCTGTGGGTCTATCGAATGCTCCGTCTCAGAAGGCAGTGGAGGCCAGTTCTCTCGATTGAAAGAGTTAGATAGGGCTCCTAAAGATAGCAGAGTCAAGGGATATGGGCAGAAGGCAGGGACGGGGTGCTGATTGTGGATGATCAGCCATGGTCAGACAGAATGGCGGTGCAGGCACGATGGGCGGAATGGCCTACTCCTGCACCTACTGTCTACTGTCCATTCAGATGGCGGCGTCATCCACTTCTGACAGATTGTACAACTCCACCTTCAACTGAGCATTCTGCTGTAAATCTACACGGCCGTCAAAGAGATCTTTCTCGTATCACCCATTGCCGCCTATTTCTATGCAGCATTCTCGGACGTTTCTGGAACACTGCAGCCAGATGTCCAGTCAGCTGAAAAGCGCAATGACTCAAGTCGATCATTACTGGAGCGTTTGCCTTTGTCCTGGACGGATGATGCGCAAGAGAACACAGTGCGTACATAACCACAACGCAAACCTGTTCCAAGAGTTCCCTTGTGCAAAGAGCCATAACGTCTTCATCCGGTCCCTTAATGTACAGCTACCTCTTCTATTTCGCAGCTCACACATCAATCCTCTTGGAGAAAAATGAACAATTTTCTTCCGACTTGTGCCACCACACAAATGGGCAGACGTGCCCCTCACCTGATATACGAAAAGTACAACAGGCCGACAACACTACCGCTAGTTAGCTTCGCTTAATACGGTGCCCTCCAACGATGTGCCGAAATTCAGATTCTGGCATCCCTTGCTCTGCCGCTTTGGAATGGCTGAAGCTAAAGTGACCGCAAAAAGTCTTCCAACGAAGAGGTCACCGATGTTCCCCCTGGGCCTTTGAGTCAGTCTCTTCCTCTATACACTTGCTACGAAGGGCAGATTTCGATCTTTCTATTACTCAGGGAGCGGTGAGAGCTGTGCTCCTGTCAGGGCAGCCTGCGTGAGGAAACAGCGTTCTGAAAAGTGAGCGAGTGAACAGCTGGCATTGCCTATTATATGCTCAAATGCCTGTTTCTTCTGTCCCGTCAAGAGTCGTAGCGAATGCATTCTTGTGCGCACCAGCGAAAAGCTCTGTGGTATGCAATTGATGATGGGCGCAGTAAAAGAAGACCTGATCCTTCGAGCCGGAATCGAACCAGCGACCTAAGGATGACTCCATTTCCTCTACAGTCCTCCGCTCTACCAACTGAGCTATCGAAGGAAAAGCGACACTCATTATGCAGAATTCAGCCTGGCATCTGTCGAGCGATGGCAAAACCCGGCCTATGGCAACTATCTCGTCCTTCCAGCACTGGGGGCCACAGGTCACGGGATGATACATATCTCCGCGCTTCTGACATTTCTACGTACACTACGATACCAACACAGCTCTTTCATCGTCCTTGACCGTTCAAATAAAAGGTGACTCAGCTTTCTCTTTTCACCCAGTAACCAGGGCAATGTCCTTATAACCACTCACCTGATTTATGCCTGAATCGTCGTCTGCAGCTCATGCATTACTGAAACACCAGCTGCCAGCTAGCCTTTCCTCCTATCTGCTTTCAACGCAGCAAACCTACCACATTTTCTCCCTGCCCTTCGACAGCGACACTTTGCGCACCATGTTCGCCAGCCGCATCTTTTGTGCATTCCAAGCTTCGCAGGCACTTGATGAGACGAATTCCTCTGAATACAAAATGTCCATGGAGAATGCGAGCATCGATCTCGCTACCTCTCGCATGCTAAGCGAGCGCTC
Organism: Hemitrygon akajei; assembly: GCF_048418815.1. Lineage (NCBI taxonomy): Eukaryota > Metazoa > Chordata > Chondrichthyes > Myliobatiformes > Dasyatidae > Hemitrygon > Hemitrygon akajei. Next base: position 1,644,463 of record NC_133124.1, read on the forward strand.
TACCATTTGAGCTAATTCCCCAGCACATCCCGCTAACATACTATAATTTGCTCACGCCGACAAACACCATTGCATGCCTGCCACTGTTCAGCGATACACAATCAGCAGCTCAGAGACACACAATCACTCACACATTAACCGACCAATCTCACACACGTAATCACGCTCGCTGCCACTGTCCATTTGCATGACCTCAATCTGCAATTCATTATCCACCATGAAACCAATTATCCTTCCTTCTCGTTTTATAACTGATTGTTATAGCAGATTCCACTGATCGTTCCACTTCGATGTAGCGACTAACATTCACTTTACCATCGCTTCCTCACAGAGCCACCGACGCGTACAGTGTAATCTGCCGCTTGCCTGAACATCAAATCTAACACCACAAAAACTAGATAGCACCAACAACAACACACATAGCAAACGTTCAGCATTCACCTATACTGCATCACTACGCCCCGGCGGTTCCCAATATGTCACAAGCAGAACTTCTTCATAAAATAAGGAGATTAAGAAAGGGTAGGCCATTTAGAACATAGTTGAAGAAAATCTTTTTTACCCCGAGAGCTGTGGGTCTATGGAATGCTCCGTCTCAGAAGGCAGTGGAGGCCAGTTCTCTCGATTGAAAGAGTTAGATAGGGCTCCTAAAGATAGCAGAGTCAAGGGATATGGGCAGAAGGCAGGGACGGGGTGCTGATTGTGGATGACCAGCCATGGTCAGACAGAATGGCGGTGCAGGCACGATGGGCGGAATGGCCTACTCCTGCACCTACTGTCTACTGTCCATTCAGATGGCGGCGTCATCCACTTCTGACAGATTGTACAACTCCACCTTCAACTGAGCATTCTGCTGGAAATCTACACTGCCGTCAAAGAGATCTTTCTCGTATCACCCATTGCCGCCTATTTCTATGCAGCATTCTCGGACATTTCTGGAAAACTGCAGCCAGATGTCCAGTCAGCTGAAAAGCGCAATGACTCAAGTCGATCATTACTGGAGCGTTTGCCTTTGTCCTGGACGGATGATGCGCAAGAGAACACAGTGCGTACATAACCACAACGCAAACCTGTTCCAAGAGTTCCCTTGTGCAAAGAGCCATAACGTCTTCATCCGGTCCCTTAATGTACAGCTACCTCTTCTATTTCGCAGCTCACACATCAATCCTCTTGGAGAAAAATGAACAATTTTCCTCCGACTTGTGTCACCACACAAATGGGCAGACGTGCCCCTCACCTGATATACGAAAAGTACAACAGGCCGACAACACTACCGCTAGTTAGCTTCGCTTAATACGGTGCCCTCCAACGATGTGCCGAAATTCAGATTCTGGCATCCCTTGCTCTGCCGCTTTGGAATGGCTGAAGCTAAAGTGACCGCAAAAAGTCTTCCAACGAAGAGGTCACCGATGTTCCCCCTGGGCCTTTGAGTCAGTCTCTTCCTCTATACACTTGCTACGAAGGGCAGATTTCGATCTTTCTATTACTCAGGGAGCGGTGAGAGCTGTGCTCCTGTCAGGGCAGCCTGCGTGAGGAAACAGCGTTCTGAAAAGTGAGCGAGTGAACAGCTGGCATTGCCTATTATATGCTCAAATGCCTGTTTCTTCTGTCCCGTCAAGAGTCGTAGCGAATGCATTCTTGTGCGCACCAGCGAAAAGCTCTGTGGTATGCAATTGATGATGGGCGCAGTAAAAGAAGACCTGATCCTTCGAGCCGGAATCGAACCAGCGACCTAAGGATGACTCCATTTCCTCTACAGTCCTCCGCTCTACCAACTGAGCTATCGAAGGAAAAGCGACACTCATTATGCAGAATTCAGCCTGGCATCTGTCGAGCGATGGCAAAACCCGGCCTATGGCAACTATCTCGTCCTTCCAGCACTGGGGGCCACAGGTCACGGGATGATACATATCTCCGCGCTTCTGACATTTCTACGTACACTACGATACCAACACAGCTCTTTCATCGTCCTTGACCGTTCAAATAAAAGGTGACTCAGCTTTCTCTTTTCACCCAGTAACCAGGGCAATGTCCTTATAACCACTCACCTGATTTATGCCTGAATCGTCGTCTGCAGCTCATGCATTACTGAAACACCAGCTGCCAGCTAGCCTTTCCTCCTATCTGCTTTCAACGCAGCAAACCTACCACATTTTCTCCCTGCCCTTCGACAGCGACACTTTGCGCACCATGTTCGCCAGCCGCATCTTTTGTGCATTCCAAGCTTCGCAGGCACTTGATGAGACGAATTCCTCTGAATACAAAATGTCCATGGAGAATGCGAGCATCGATCTCGCTACCTCTCGCATGCTAAGCGAGCGCTCTACCATTTGAGCTAATTCCCCAGCACATCCCGCTAACATACTATAATTTGCTCACGCCGACAAACACCATTGCATGCCTGCCACTGTTCAGCGATACACAATCAGCAGCTCAGAGACACACAATCACTCACACATTAACCGACCAATCTCACACACGTAATCACGCTCGCTGCCACTGTCCATTTGCATGACCTCAATCTGCAATTCATTATCCACCATGAAACCAATTATCCTTCCTTCTCGTTTTATAACTGATTGTTATAGCAGATTCCACTGATCGTTCCACTTCGATGTAGCGACTAACATTCACTTTACCATCGCTTCCTCACAGAGCCACCGACGCGTACAGTGTAATCTGCCGCTTGCCTGAACATCAAATCTAACACCACAAAAACTAGATAGCACCAACAACAACACACATAGCAAACGTTCAGCATTCACCTATACTGCATCACTACGCCCCGGCGGTTCCCAATATGTCACAAGCAGAACTTCTTCATAAAATAAGGAGATTAAGAAAGGGTAGGCCATGTAGAACATAGTTGAAGAAAATCTTTTTTACCCCGAGAGCTGTGGGTCTATGGAATGCTCCGTCTCAGAAGGCAGTGGAGGCCAGTTCTCTCGATTGAAAGAGTTAGATAGGGCTCCTAAAGATAGCAGAGTCAAGGGATATGGGCAGAAGGCAGGGACGGGGTGCTGATTGTGGATGATCAGCCATGGTCAGACAGAATGGCGGTGCAGGCACGATGGGCGGAATGGCCTACTCCTGCACCTACTGTCTACTGTCCATTCAGATGGCGGCGTCATCCACTTCTGACAGATTGTACAACTCCACCTTCAACTGAGCATTCTGCTGTAAATCTACACGGCCGTCAAAGAGATCTTTCTCGTATCACCCATTGCCGCCTATTTCTATGCAGCATTCTCGGACGTTTCTGGAACACTGCAGCCAGATGTCCAGTCAGCTGAAAAGCGCAATGACTCAAGTCGATCATTACTGGAGCGTTTGCCTTTGTCCTGGACGGATGATGCGCAAGAGAACACAGTGCGTACATAACCACAACGCAAACCTGTTCCAAGAGTTCCCTTGTGCAAAGAGCCATAACGTCTTCATCCGGTCCCTTAATGTACAGCTACCTCTTCTATTTCGCAGCTCACACATCAATCCTCTTGGAGAAAAATGAACAATTTTCCTCCGACTTGTGTCACCACACAAATGGGCAGACGTGCCCCTCACCTGATATACGAAAAGTACAACAGGCCGACAACACTACCGCTAGTTAGCTTCGCTTAATACGGTGCCCTCCAACGATGTGCCGAAATTCAGATTCTGGCATCCCTTGCTCTGCCGCTTTGGAATGGCTGAAGCTAAAGTGACCGCAAAAAGTCTTCCAACGAAGAGGTCACCGATGTTCCCCCTGGGCCTTTGAGTCAGTCTCTTCCTCTATACACTTGCTACGAAGGGCAGATTTCGATCTTTCTATTACTCAGGGAGCGGTGAGAGCTGTGCTCCTGTCAGGGCAGCCTGCGTGAGGAAACAGCGTTCTGAAAAGTGAGCGAGTGAACAGCTGGCATTGCCTATTATATGCTCAAATGCCTGTTTCTTCTGTCCCGTCAAGAGTCGTAGCGAATGCATTCTTGTGCGCACCAGCGAAAAGCTCTGTGGTATGCAATTGATGATGGGCGCAGTAAAAGAAGACCTGATCCTTCGAGCCGGAATCGAACCAGCGACCTAAGGATGACTCCATTTCCTCTACAGTCCTCCGCTCTACCAACTGAGCTATCGAAGGAAAAGCGACACTCATTATGCAGAATTCAGCCTGGCATCTGTCGAGCGATGGCAAAACCCGGCCTATGGCAACTATCTCGTCCTTCCAGCACTGGGGGCCACAGGTCACGGGATGATACATATCTCCGCGCTTCTGACATTTCTACGTACACTACGATACCAACACAGCTCTTTCATCGTCCTTGACCGTTCAAATAAAAGGTGACTCAGCTTTCTCTTTTCACCCAGTAACCAGGGCAATGTCCTTATAACCACTCACCTGATTTATGCCTGAATCGTCGTCTGCAGCTCATGCATTACTGAAACACCAGCTGCCAGCTAGCCTTTCCTCCTATCTGCTTTCAACGCAGCAAACCTACCACATTTTCTCCCTGCCCTTCGACAGCGACACTTTGCGCACCATGTTCGCCAGCCGCATCTTTTGTGCATTCCAAGCTTCGCAGGCACTTGATGAGACGAATTCCTCTGAATACAAAATGTCCATGGAGAATGCGAGCATCGATCTCGCTACCTCTCGCATGCTAAGCGAGCGCTCTACCATTTGAGCTAATTCCCCAGCACATCCCGCTAACATACTATAATTTGCTCACGCCGACAAACACCATTGCATGCCTGCCACTGTTCAGCGATACACAATCAGCAGCTCAGAGACACACAATCACTCACACATTAACCGACCAATCTCACACACGTAATCACGCTCGCTGCCACTGTCCATTTGCATGACCTCAATCTGCAATTCATTATCCACCATGAAACCAATTATCCTTCCTTCTCGTTTTATAACTGATTGTTATAGCAGATTCCACTGATCGTTCCACTTCGATGTAGCGACTAACATTCACTTTACCAACGCTTCCTCACAGAGCCACCGACGCGTACAGTGTAATCTGCCGCTTGCCTGAACATCAAATCTAACACCACAAAAACTAGATAGCACCAACAACAACACACATAGCAAACGTTCAGCATTCACCTATACTGCATCACTACGCCCCGGCGGTTCCCAATATGTCACAAGCAGAACTTCTTCATAAAATAAGGAGATTAAGAAAGGGTAGGCCATGTAGAACATAGTTGAAGAAAATCTTTTTTACCCCGAGAGCTGTGGGTCTATCGAATGCTCCGTCTCAGAAGGCAGTGGAGGCCAGTTCTCTCGATTGAAAGAGTTAGATAGGGCTCCTAAAGATAGCAGAGTCAAGGGATATGGGCAGAAGGCAGGGACGGGGTGCTGATTGTGGATGATCAGCCATGGTCAGACAGAATGGCGGTGCAGGCACGATGGGCGGAATGGCCTACTCCTGCACCTACTGTCTACTGTCCATTCAGATGGCGGCGTCATCCACTTCTGACAGATTGTACAACTCCACCTTCAACTGAGCATTCTGCTGTAAATCTACACGGCCGTCAAAGAGATCTTTCTCGTATCACCCATTGCCGCCTATTTCTATGCAGCATTCTCGGACGTTTCTGGAACACTGCAGCCAGATGTCCAGTCAGCTGAAAAGCGCAATGACTCAAGTCGATCATTACTGGAGCGTTTGCCTTTGTCCTGGACGGATGATGCGCAAGAGAACACAGTGCGTACATAACCACAACGCAAACCTGTTCCAAGAGTTCCCTTGTGCAAAGAGCCATAACGTCTTCATCCGGTCCCTTAATGTACAGCTACCTCTTCTATTTCGCAGCTCACACATCAATCCTCTTGGAGAAAAATGAACAATTTTCTTCCGACTTGTGCCACCACACAAATGGGCAGACGTGCCCCTCACCTGATATACGAAAAGTACAACAGGCCGACAACACTACCGCTAGTTAGCTTCGCTTAATACGGTGCCCTCCAACGATGTGCCGAAATTCAGATTCTGGCATCCCTTGCTCTGCCGCTTTGGAATGGCTGAAGCTAAAGTGACCGCAAAAAGTCTTCCAACGAAGAGGTCACCGATGTTCCCCCTGGGCCTTTGAGTCAGTCTCTTCCTCTATACACTTGCTACGAAGGGCAGATTTCGATCTTTCTATTACTCAGGGAGCGGTGAGAGCTGTGCTCCTGTCAGGGCAGCCTGCGTGAGGAAACAGCGTTCTGAAAAGTGAGCGAGTGAACAGCTGGCATTGCCTATTATATGCTCAAATGCCTGTTTCTTCTGTCCCGTCAAGAGTCGTAGCGAATGCATTCTTGTGCGCACCAGCGAAAAGCTCTGTGGTATGCAATTGATGATGGGCGCAGTAAAAGAAGACCTGATCCTTCGAGCCGGAATCGAACCAGCGACCTAAGGATGACTCCATTTCCTCTACAGTCCTCCGCTCTACCAACTGAGCTATCGAAGGAAAAGCGACACTCATTATGCAGAATTCAGCCTGGCATCTGTCGAGCGATGGCAAAACCCGGCCTATGGCAACTATCTCGTCCTTCCAGCACTGGGGGCCACAGGTCACGGGATGATACATATCTCCGCGCTTCTGACATTTCTACGTACACTACGATACCAACACAGCTCTTTCATCGTCCTTGACCGTTCAAATAAAAGGTGACTCAGCTTTCTCTTTTCACCCAGTAACCAGGGCAATGTCCTTATAACCACTCACCTGATTTATGCCTGAATCGTCGTCTGCAGCTCATGCATTACTGAAACACCAGCTGCCAGCTAGCCTTTCCTCCTATCTGCTTTCAACGCAGCAAACCTACCACATTTTCTCCCTGCCCTTCGACAGCGACACTTTGCGCACCATGTTCGCCAGCCGCATCTTTTGTGCATTCCAAGCTTCGCAGGCACTTGATGAGACGAATTCCTCTGAATACAAAATGTCCATGGAGAATGCGAGCATCGATCTCGCTACCTCTCGCATGCTAAGCGAGCGCTCTACCATTTGAGCTAATTCCCCAGCACATCCCGCTAACATACTATAATTTGCTCACGCCGACAAACACCATTGCATGCCTGCCACTGTTCAGCGATACACAATCAGCAGCTCAGAGACACACAATCACTCACACATTAACCGACCAATCTCACACACGTAATCACGCTCGCTGCCACTGTCCATTTGCATGACCTCAATCTGCAATTCATTATCCACCATGAAACCAATTATCCTTCCTTCTCGTTTTATAACTGATTGTTATAGCAGATTCCACTGATCGTTCCACTTCGATGTAGCGACTAACATTCACTTTACCATCGCTTCCTCACAGAGCCACCGACGCGTACAGTGTAATCTGCCGCTTGCCTGAACATCAAATCTAACACCACAAAAACTAGATAGCACCAACAACAACACACATAGCAAACGTTCAGCATTCACCTATACTGCATCACTACGCCCCGGCGGTTCCCAATATGTCACAAGCAGAACTTCTTCATAAAATAAGGAGATTAAGAAAGGGTAGGCCATTTAGAACATAGTTGAAGAAAATCTTTTTTACCCCGAGAGCTGTGGGTCTATCGAATGCTCCGTCTCAGAAGGCAGTGGAGGCCAGTTCTCTCGATTGAAAGAGTTAGATAGGGCTCCTAAAGATACCAGAGTCAAGGGATATGGGCAGAAGGCAGGGACGGGGTGCTGATTGTGGATGACCAGCCATGGTCAGACAGAATGGCGGTGCAGGCACGATGGGCGGAATGGCCTACTCCTGCACCTACTGTCTACTGTCCATTCAGATGGCGGCGTCATCCACTTCTGACAGATTGTACAACTCCACCTTCAACTGAGCATTCTGCTGGAAATCTACACTGCCGTCAAAGAGATCTTTCTCGTATCACCCATTGCCGCCTATTTCTATGCAGCATTCTCGGACATTTCTGGAAAACTGCAGCCAGATGTCCAGTCAGCTGAAAAGCGCAATGACTCAAGTCGATCATTACTGGAGCGTTTGCCTTTGTCCTGGACGGATGATGCGCAAGAGAACACAGTGCGTACATAACCACAACGCAAACCTGTTCCAAGAGTTCCCTTGTGCAAAGAGCCATAACGTCTTCATCCGGTCCCTTAATGTACAGCTACCTCTTCTATTTCGCAGCTCACACATCAATCCTCTTGGAGAAAAATGAACAATTTTCCTCCGACTTGTGTCACCACACAAATGGGCAGACGTGCCCCTCACCTGATATACGAAAAGTACAACAGGCCGACAACACTACCGCTAGTTAGCTTCGCTTAATACGGTGCCCTCCAACGATGTGCCGAAATTCAGATTCTGGCATCCCTTGCTCTGCCGCTTTGGAATGGCTGAAGCTAAAGTGACCGCAAAAAGTCTTCCAACGAAGAGGTCACCGATGTTCCCCCTGGGCCTTTGAGTCAGTCTCTTCCTCTATACACTTGCTACGAAGGGCAGATTTCGATCTTTCTATTACTCAGGGAGCGGTGAGAGCTGTGCTACTGTCAGGGCAGCCTGCGTGAGGAAACAGCGTTCTGAAAAGTGAGCGAGTGAACAGCTGGCATTGCCTATTATATGCTCAAATGCCTGTTTCTTCTGTCCCGTCAAGAGTCGTAGCGAATGCATTCTTGTGCGCACCAGCGAAAAGCTCTGTGGTATGCAATTGATGATGGGCGCAGTAAAAGAAGACCTGATCCTTCGAGCCGGAATCGAACCAGCGACCTAAGGATGACTCCATTTCCTCTACAGTCCTCCGCTCTACCAACTGAGCTATCGAAGGAAAAGCGACACTCATTATGCAGAATTCAGCCTGGCATCTGTCGAGCGATGGCAAAACCCGGCCTATGGCAACTATCTCGTCCTTCCAGCACTGGGGGCCACAGGTCACGGGATGATACATATCTCCGCGCTTCTGACATTTCTACGTACACTACGATACCAACACAGCTCTTTCATCGTCCTTGACCGTTCAAATAAAAGGTGACTCAGCTTTCTCTTTTCACCCAGTAACCAGGGCAATGTCCTTATAACCACTCACCTGATTTATGCCTGAATCGTCGTCTGCAGCTCATGCATTACTGAAACACCAGCTGCCAGCTAGCCTTTCCTCCTATCTGCTTTCAACGCAGCAAACCTACCACATTTTCTCCCTGCCCTTCGACAGCGACACTTTGCGCACCATGTTCGCCAGCCGCATCTTTTGTGCATTCCAAGCTTCGCAGGCACTTGATGAGACGAATTCCTCTGAATACAAAATGTCCATGGAGAATGCGAGCATCGATCTCGCTACCTCTCGCATGCGAAGCGAGCGCTCTACCATTTGAGCTAATTCCCCAGCACATCCCGCTAACATACTATAATTTGCTCACGCCGACAAACACCATTGCATGCCTGCCACTGTTCAGCGATACACAATCAGCAGCTCAGAGACACACAATCACTCACACATTAACCGACCAATCTCACACACGTAATCACGCTCGCTGCCACTGTCCATTTGCATGACCTCAATCTGCAATTCATTATCCACCATGAAACCAATTATCCTTCCTTCTCGTTTTATAACTGATTGTTATAGCAGATTCCACTGATCGTTCCACTTCGATGTAGCGACTAACATTCACTTTACCAACGCTTCCTCACAGAGCCACCGACGCGTACAGTGTAATCTGCCGCTTGCCTGAACATCAAATCTAACACCACAAAAACTAGATAGCACCAACAACAACACACATAGCAAACGTTCAGCATTCACCTATACTGCATCACTACGCCCCGGCGGTTCCCAATATGTCACAAGCAGAACTTCTTCATAAAATAAGGAGATTAAGAAAGGGTAGGCCATGTAGAACATAGTTGAAGAAAATCTTTTTTACCCCGAGAGCTGTGGGTCTATCGAATGCTCCGTCTCAGAAGGCAGTGGAGGCCAGTTCTCTCGATTGAAAGAGTTAGATAGGGCTCCTAAAGATAGCAGAGTCAAGGGATATGGGCAGAAGGCAGGGACGGGGTGCTGATTGTGGATGATCAGCCATGGTCAGACAGAATGGCGGTGCAGGCACGATGGGCGGAATGGCCTACTCCTGCACCTACTGTCTACTGTCCATTCAGATGGCGGCGTCATCCACTTCTGACAGATTGTACAACTCCACCTTCAACTGAGCATTCTGCTGTAAATCTACACGGCCGTCAAAGAGATCTTTCTCGTATCACCCATTGCCGCCTATTTCTATGCAGCATTCTCGGACGTTTCTGGAACACTGCAGCCAGATGTCCAGTCAGCTGAAAAGCGCAATGACTCAAGTCGATCATTACTGGAGCGTTTGCCTTTGTCCTGGACGGATGATGCGCAAGAGAACACAGTGCGTACATAACCACAACGCAAACCTGTTCCAAGAGTTCCCTTGTGCAAAGAGCCATAACGTCTTCATCCGGTCCCTTAATGTACAGCTACCTCTTCTATTTCGCAGCTCACACATCAATCCTCTTGGAGAAAAATGAACAATTTTCTTCCGACTTGTGCCACCACACAAATGGGCAGACGTGCCCCTCACCTGATATACGAAAAGTACAACAGGCCGACAACACTACCGCTAGTTAGCTTCGCTTAATACGGTGCCCTCCAACGATGTGCCGAAATTCAGATTCTGGCATCCCTTGCTCTGCCGCTTTGGAATGGCTGAAGCTAAAGTGACCGCAAAAAGTCTTCCAACGAAGAGGTCACCGATGTTCCCCCTGGGCCTTTGAGTCAGTCTCTTCCTCTATACACTTGCTACGAAGGGCAGATTTCGATCTTTCTATTACTCAGGGAGCGGTGAGAGCTGTGCTCCTGTCAGGGCAGCCTGCGTGAGGAAACAGCGTTCTGAAAAGTGAGCGAGTGAACAGCTGGCATTGCCTATTATATGCTCAAATGCCTGTTTCTTCTGTCCCGTCAAGAGTCGTAGCGAATGCATTCTTGTGCGCACCAGCGAAAAGCTCTGTGGTATGCAATTGATGATGGGCGCAGTAAAAGAAGACCTGATCCTTCGAGCCGGAATCGAACCAGCGACCTAAGGATGACTCCATTTCCTCTACAGTCCTCCGCTCTACCAACTGAGCTATCGAAGGAAAAGCGACACTCATTATGCAGAATTCAGCCTGGCATCTGTCGAGCGATGGCAAAACCCGGCCTATGGCAACTATCTCGTCCTTCCAGCACTGGGGGCCACAGGTCACGGGATGATACATATCTCCGCGCTTCTGACATTTCTACGTACACTACGATACCAACACAGCTCTTTCATCGTCCTTGACCGTTCAAATAAAAGGTGACTCAGCTTTCTCTTTTCACCCAGTAACCAGGGCAATGTCCTTATAACCACTCACCTGATTTATGCCTGAATCGTCGTCTGCAGCTCATGCATTACTGAAACACCAGCTGCCAGCTAGCCTTTCCTCCTATCTGCTTTCAACGCAGCAAACCTACCACATTTTCTCCCTGCCCTTCGACAGCGACACTTTGCGCACCATGTTCGCCAGCCGCATCTTTTGTGCATTCCAAGCTTCGCAGGCACTTGATGAGACGAATTCCTCTGAATACAAAATGTCCATGGAGAATGCGAGCATCGATCTCGCTACCTCTCGCATGCTAAGCGAGCGCTCTACCATTTGAGCTAATTCCCCAGCACATCCCGCTAACATACTATAATTTGCTCACGCCGACAAACACCATTGCATGCCTGCCACTGTTCAGCGATACACAATCAGCAGCTCAGAGACACACAATCACTCACACATTAACCGACCAATCTCACACACGTAATCACGCTCGCTGCCACTGTCCATTTGCATGACCTCAATCTGCAATTCATTATCCACCATGAAACCAATTATCCTTCCTTCTCGTTTTATAACTGATTGTTATAGCAGATTCCACTGATCGTTCCACTTCGATGTAGCGACTAACATTCACTTTACCATCGCTTCCTCACAGAGCCACCGACGCGTACAGTGTAATCTGCCGCTTGCCTGAACATCAAATCTAACACCACAAAAACTAGATAGCACCAACAACAACACACATAGCAAACGTTCAGCATTCACCTATACTGCATCACTACGCCCCGGCGGTTCCCAATATGTCACAAGCAGAACTTCTTCATAAAATAAGGAGATTAAGAAAGGGTAGGCCATTTAGAACATAGTTGAAGAAAATCTTTTTTACCCCGAGAGCTGTGGGTCTATGGAATGCTCCGTCTCAGAAGGCAGTGGAGGCCAGTTCTCTCGATTGAAAGAGTTAGATAGGGCTCCTAAAGATAGCAGAGTCAAGGGATATGGGCAGAAGGCAGGGACGGGGTGCTGATTGTGGATGACCAGCCATGGTCAGACAGAATGGCGGTGCAGGCACGATGGGCGGAATGGCCTACTCCTGCACCTACTGTCTACTGTCCATTCAGATGGCGGCGTCATCCACTTCTGACAGATTGTACAACTCCACCTTCAACTGAGCATTCTGCTGGAAATCTACACTGCCGTCAAAGAGATCTTTCTCGTATCACCCATTGCCGCCTATTTCTATGCAGCATTCTCGGACATTTCTGGAAAACTGCAGCCAGATGTCCAGTCAGCTGAAAAGCGCAATGACTCAAGTCGATCATTACTGGAGCGTTTGCCTTTGTCCTGGACGGATGATGCGCAAGAGAACACAGTGCGTACATAACCACAACGCAAACCTGTTCCAAGAGTTCCCTTGTGCAAAGAGCCATAACGTCTTCATCCGGTCCCTTAATGTACAGCTACCTCTTCTATTTCGCAGCTCACACATCAATCCTCTTGGAGAAAAATGAACAATTTTCCTCCGACTTGTGTCACCACACAAATGGGCAGACGTGCCCCTCACCTGATATACGAAAAGTACAACAGGCCGACAACACTACCGCTAGTTAGCTTCGCTTAATACGGTGCCCTCCAACGATGTGCCGAAATTCAGATTCTGGCATCCCTTGCTCTGCCGCTTTGGAATGGCTGAAGCTAAAGTGACCGCAAAAAGTCTTCCAACGAAGAGGTCACCGATGTTCCCCCTGGGCCTTTGAGTCAGTCTCTTCCTCTATACACTTGCTACGAAGGGCAGATTTCGATCTTTCTATTACTCAGGGAGCGGTGAGAGCTGTGCTACTGTCAGGGCAGCCTGCGTGAGGAAACAGCGTTCTGAAAAGTGAGCGAGTGAACAGCTGGCATTGCCTATTATATGCTCAAATGCCTGTTTCTTCTGTCCCGTCAAGAGTCGTAGCGAATGCATTCTTGTGCGCACCAGCGAAAAGCTCTGTGGTATGCAATTGATGATGGGCGCAGTAAAAGAAGACCTGATCCTTCGAGCCGGAATCGAACCAGCGACCTAAGGATGACTCCATTTCCTCTACAGTCCTCCGCTCTACCAACTGAGCTATCGAAGGAAAAGCGACACTCATTATGCAGAATTCAGCCTGGCATCTGTCGAGCGATGGCAAAACCCGGCCTATGGCAACTATCTCGTCCTTCCAGCACTGGGGGCCACAGGTCACGGGATGATACATATCTCCGCGCTTCTGACATTTCTACGTACACTACGATACCAACACAGCTCTTTCATCGTCCTTGACCGTTCAAATAAAAGGTGACTCAGCTTTCTCTTTTCACCCAGTAACCAGGGCAATGTCCTTATAACCACTCACCTGATTTATGCCTGAATCGTCGTCTGCAGCTCATGCATTACTGAAACACCAGCTGCCAGCTAGCCTTTCCTCCTATCTGCTTTCAACGCAGCAAACCTACCACATTTTCTCCCTGCCCTTCGACAGCGACACTTTGCGCACCATGTTCGCCAGCCGCATCTTTTGTGCATTCCAAGCTTCGCAGGCACTTGATGAGACGAATTCCTCTGAATACAAAATGTCCATGGAGAATGCGAGCATCGATCTCGCTACCTCTCGCATGCTAAGCGAGCGCTCTACCATTTGAGCTAATTCCCCAGCACATCCCGCTAACATACTATAATTTGCTCACGCCGACAAACACCATTGCATGCCTGCCACTGTTCAGCGATACACAATCAGCAGCTCAGAGACACACAATCACTCACACATTAACCGACCAATCTCACACACGTAATCACGCTCGCTGCCACTGTCCATTTGCATGACCTCAATCTGCAATTCATTATCCACCATGAAACCAATTATCCTTCCTTCTCGTTTTATAACTGATTGTTATAGCAGATTCCACTGATCGTTCCACTTCGATGTAGCGACTAACATTCACTTTACCATCGCTTCCTCACAGAGCCACCGACGCGTACAGTGTAATCTGCCGCTTGCCTGAACATCAAATCTAACACCACAAAAACTAGATAGCACCAACAACAACACACATAGCAAACGTTCAGCATTCACCTATACTGCATCACTACGCCCCGGCGGTTCCCAATATGTCACAAGCAGAACTTCTTCATAAAATAAGGAGATTAAGAAAGGGTAGGCCATTTAGAACATAGTTGAAGAAAATCTTTTTTACCCCGAGAGCTGTGGGTCTATGGAATGCTCCGTCTCAGAAGGCAGTGGAGGCCAGTTCTCTCGATTGAAAGAGTTAGATAGGGCTCCTAAAGATAGCAGAGTCAAGGGATATGGGCAGAAGGCAGGGACGGGGTGCTGATTGTGGATGACCAGCCATGGTCAGACAGAATGGCGGTGCAGGCACGATGGGCGGAATGGCCTACTCCTGCACCTACTGTCTACTGTCCATTCAGATGGCGGCGTCATCCACTTCTGACAGATTGTACAACTCCACCTTCAACTGAGCATTCTGCTGGAAATCTACACTGCCGTCAAAGAGATCTTTCTCGTATCACCCATTGCCGCCTATTTCTATGCAGCATTCTCGGACATTTCTGGAAAACTGCAGCCAGATGTCCAGTCAGCTGAAAAGCGCAATGACTCAAGTCGATCATTACTGGAGCGTTTGCCTTTGTCCTGGACGGATGATGCGCAAGAGAACACAGTGCGTACATAACCACAACGCAAACCTGTTCCAAGAGTTCCCTTGTGCAAAGAGCCATAACGTCTTCATCCGGTCCCTTAATGTACAGCTACCTCTTCTATTTCGCAGCTCACACATCAATCCTCTTGGAGAAAAATGAACAATTTTCCTCCGACTTGTGTCACCACACAAATGGGCAGACGTGCCCCTCACCTGATATACGAAAAGTACAACAGGCCGACAACACTACCGCTAGTTAGCTTCGCTTAATACGGTGCCCTCCAACGATGTGCCGAAATTCAGATTCTGGCATCCCTTGCTCTGCCGCTTTGGAATGGCTGAAGCTAAAGTGACCGCAAAAAGTCTTCCAACGAAGAGGTCACCGATGTTCCCCCTGGGCCTTTGAGTCAGTCTCTTCCTCTATACACTTGCTACGAAGGGCAGATTTCGATCTTTCTATTACTCAGGGAGCGGTGAGAGCTGTGCTACTGTCAGGGCAGCCTGCGTGAGGAAACAGCGTTCTGAAAAGTGAGCGAGTGAACAGCTGGCATTGCCTATTATATGCTCAAATGCCTGTTTCTTCTGTCCCGTCAAGAGTCGTAGCGAATGCATTCTTGTGCGCACCAGCGAAAAGCTCTGTGGTATGCAATTGATGATGGGCGCAGTAAAAGAAGACCTGATCCTTCGAGCCGGAATCGAACCAGCGACCTAAGGATGACTCCATTTCCTCTACAGTCCTCCGCTCTACCAACTGAGCTATCGAAGGAAAAGCGACACTCATTATGCAGAATTCAGCCTGGCATCTGTCGAGCGATGGCAAAACCCGGCCTATGGCAACTATCTCGTCCTTCCAGCACTGGGGGCCACAGGTCACGGGATGATACATATCTCCGCGCTTCTGACATTTCTACGTACACTACGATACCAACACAGCTCTTTCATCGTCCTTGACCGTTCAAATAAAAGGTGACTCAGCTTTCTCTTTTCACCCAGTAACCAGGGCAATGTCCTTATAACCACTCACCTGATTTATGCCTGAATCGTCGTCTGCAGCTCATGCATTACTGAAACACCAGCTGCCAGCTAGCCTTTCCTCCTATCTGCTTTCAACGCAGCAAACCTACCACATTTTCTCCCTGCCCTTCGACAGCGACACTTTGCGCACCATGTTCGCCAGCCGCATCTTTTGTGCATTCCAAGCTTCGCAGGCACTTGATGAGACGAATTCCTCTGAATACAAAATGTCCATGGAGAATGCGAGCATCGATCTCGCTACCTCTCGCATGCTAAGCGAGCGCTCTACCATTTGAGCTAATTCCCCAGCACATCCCGCTAACATACTATAATTTGCTCACGCCGACAAACACCATTGCATGCCTGCCACTGTTCAGCGATACACAATCAGCAGCTCAGAGACACACAATCACTCACACATTAACCGACCAATCTCACACACGTAATCACGCTCGCTGCCACTGTCCATTTGCATGACCTCAATCTGCAATTCATTATCCACCATGAAACCAATTATCCTTCCTTCTCGTTTTATAACTGATTGTTATAGCAGATTCCACTGATCGTTCCACTTCGATGTAGCGACTAACATTCACTTTACCATCGCTTCCTCACAGAGCCACCGACGCGTACAGTGTAATCTGCCGCTTGCCTGAACATCAAATCTAACACCACAAAAACTAGATAGCACCAACAACAACACACATAGCAAACGTTCAGCATTCACCTATACTGCATCACTACGCCCCGGCGGTTCCCAATATGTCACAAGCAGAACTTCTTCATAAAATAAGGAGATTAAGAAAGGGTAGGCCATTTAGAACATAGTTGAAGAAAATCTTTTTTACCCCGAGAGCTGTGGGTCTATGGAATGCTCCGTCTCAGAAGGCAGTGGAGGCCAGTTCTCTCGATTGAAAGAGTTAGATAGGGCTCCTAAAGATAGCAGAGTCAAGGGATATGGGCAGAAGGCAGGGACGGGGTGCTGATTGTGGATGACCAGCCATGGTCAGACAGAATGGCGGTGCAGGCACGATGGGCGGAATGGCCTACTCCTGCACCTACTGTCTACTGTCCATTCAGATGGCGGCGTCATCCACTTCTGACAGATTGTACAACTCCACCTTCAACTGAGCATTCTGCTGGAAATCTACACTGCCGTCAAAGAGATCTTTCTCGTATCACCCATTGCCGCCTATTTCTATGCAGCATTCTCGGACATTTCTGGAAAACTGCAGCCAGATGTCCAGTCAGCTGAAAAGCGCAATGACTCAAGTCGATCATTACTGGAGCGTTTGCCTTTGTCCTGGACGGATGATGCGCAAGAGAACACAGTGCGTACATAACCACAACGCAAACCTGTTCCAAGAGTTCCCTTGTGCAAAGAGCCATAACGTCTTCATCCGGTCCCTTAATGTACAGCTACCTCTTCTATTTCGCAGCTCACACATCAATCCTCTTGGAGAAAAATGAACAATTTTCCTCCGACTTGTGTCACCACACAAATGGGCAGACGTGCCCCTCACCTGATATACGAAAAGTACAACAGGCCGACAACACTACCGCTAGTTAGCTTCGCTTAATACGGTGCCCTCCAACGATGTGCCGAAATTCAGATTCTGGCATCCCTTGCTCTGCCGCTTTGGAATGGCTGAAGCTAAAGTGACCGCAAAAAGTCTTCCAACGAAGAGGTCACCGATGTTCCCCCTGGGCCTTTGAGTCAGTCTCTTCCTCTATACACTTGCTACGAAGGGCAGATTTCGATCTTTCTATTACTCAGGGAGCGGTGAGAGCTGTGCTACTGTCAGGGCAGCCTGCGTGAGGAAACAGCGTTCTGAAAAGTGAGCGAGTGAACAGCTGGCATTGCCTATTATATGCTCAAATGCCTGTTTCTTCTGTCCCGTCAAGAGTCGTAGCGAATGCATTCTTGTGCGCACCAGCGAAAAGCTCTGTGGTATGCAATTGATGATGGGCGCAGTAAAAGAAGACCTGATCCTTCGAGCCGGAATCGAACCAGCGACCTAAGGATGACTCCATTTCCTCTACAGTCCTCCGCTCTACCAACTGAGCTATCGAAGGAAAAGCGACACTCATTATGCAGAATTCAGCCTGGCATCTGTCGAGCGATGGCAAAACCCGGCCTATGGCAACTATCTCGTCCTTCCAGCACTGGGGGCCACAGGTCACGGGATGATACATATCTCCGCGCTTCTGACATTTCTACGTACACTACGATACCAACACAGCTCTTTCATCGTCCTTGACCGTTCAAATAAAAGGTGACTCAGCTTTCTCTTTTCACCCAGTAACCAGGGCAATGTCCTTATAACCACTCACCTGATTTATGCCTGAATCGTCGTCTGCAGCTCATGCATTACTGAAACACCAGCTGCCAGCTAGCCTTTCCTCCTATCTGCTTTCAACGCAGCAAACCTACCACATTTTCTCCCTGCCCTTCGACAGCGACACTTTGCGCACCATGTTCGCCAGCCGCATCTTTTGTGCATTCCAAGCTTCGCAGGCACTTGATGAGACGAATTCCTCTGAATACAAAATGTCCATGGAGAATGCGAGCATCGATCTCGCTACCTCTCGCATGCTAAGCGAGCGCTCTACCATTTGAGCTAATTCCCCAGCACATCCCGCTAACATACTATAATTTGCTCACGCCGACAAACACCATTGCATGCCTGCCACTGTTCAGCGATACACAATCAGCAGCTCAGAGACACACAATCACTCACACATTAACCGACCAATCTCACACACGTAATCACGCTCGCTGCCACTGTCCATTTGCATGACCTCAATCTGCAATTCATTATCCACCATGAAACCAATTATCCTTCCTTCTCGTTTTATAACTGATTGTTATAGCAGATTCCACTGATCGTTCCACTTCGATGTAGCGACTAACATTCACTTTACCAACGCTTCCTCACAGAGCCACCGACGCGTACAGTGTAATCTGCCGCTTGCCTGAACATCAAATCTAACACCACAAAAACTAGATAGCACCAACAACAACACACATAGCAAACGTTCAGCATTCACCTATACTGCATCACTACGCCCCGGCGGTTCCCAATATGTCACAAGCAGAACTTCTTCATAAAATAAGGAGATTAAGAAAGGGTAGGCCATGTAGAACATAGTTGAAGAAAATCTTTTTTACCCCGAGAGCTGTGGGTCTATGGAATGCTCCGTCTCAGAAGGCAGTGGAGGCCAGTTCTCTCGATTGAAAGAGTTAGATAGGGCTCCTAAAGATAGCAGAGTCAAGGGATATGGGCAGAAGGCAGGGACGGGGTGCTGATTGTGGATGATCAGCCATGGTCAGACAGAATGGCGGTGCAGGCACGATGGGCGGAATGGCCTACTCCTGCACCTACTGTCTACTGTCCATTCAGATGGCGGCGTCATCCACTTCTGACAGATTGTACAACTCCACCTTCAACTGAGCATTCTGCTGTAAATCTACACGGCCGTCAAAGAGATCTTTCTCGTATCACCCATTGCCGCCTATTTCTATGCAGCATTCTCGGACGTTTCTGGAACACTGCAGCCAGATGTCCAGTCAGCTGAAAAGCGCAATGACTCAAGTCGATCATTACTGGAGCGTTTGCCTTTGTCCTGGACGGATGATGCGCAAGAGAACACAGTGCGTACATAACCACAACGCAAACCTGTTCCAAGAGTTCCCTTGTGCAAAGAGCCATAACGTCTTCATCCGGTCCCTTAATGTACAGCTACCTCTTCTATTTCGCAGCTCACACATCAATCCTCTTGGAGAAAAATGAACAATTTTCTTCCGACTTGTGCCACCACACAAATGGGCAGACGTGCCCCTCACCTGATATACGAAAAGTACAACAGGCCGACAACACTACCGCTAGTTAGCTTCGCTTAATACGGTGCCCTCCAACGATGTGCCGAAATTCAGATTCTGGCATCCCTTGCTCTGCCGCTTTGGAATGGCTGAAGCTAAAGTGACCGCAAAAAGTCTTCCAACGAAGAGGTCACCGATGTTCCCCCTGGGCCTTTGAGTCAGTCTCTTCCTCTATACACTTGCTACGAAGGGCAGATTTCGATCTTTCTATTACTCAGGGAGCGGTGAGAGCTGTGCTCCTGTCAGGGCAGCCTGCGTGAGGAAACAGCGTTCTGAAAAGTGAGCGAGTGAACAGCTGGCATTGCCTATTATATGCTCAAATGCCTGTTTCTTCTGTCCCGTCAAGAGTCGTAGCGAATGCATTCTTGTGCGCACCAGCGAAAAGCTCTGTGGTATGCAATTGATGATGGGCGCAGTAAAAGAAGACCTGATCCTTCGAGCCGGAATCGAACCAGCGACCTAAGGATGACTCCATTTCCTCTACAGTCCTCCGCTCTACCAACTGAGCTATCGAAGGAAAAGCGACACTCATTATGCAGAATTCAGCCTGGCATCTGTCGAGCGATGGCAAAACCCGGCCTATGGCAACTATCTCGTCCTTCCAGCACTGGGGGCCACAGGTCACGGGATGATACATATCTCCGCGCTTCTGACATTTCTACGTACACTACGATACCAACACAGCTCTTTCATCGTCCTTGACCGTTCAAATAAAAGGTGACTCAGCTTTCTCTTTTCACCCAGTAACCAGGGCAATGTCCTTATAACCACTCACCTGATTTATGCCTGAATCGTCGTCTGCAGCTCATGCATTACTGAAACACCAGCTGCCAGCTAGCCTTTCCTCCTATCTGCTTTCAACGCAGCAAACCTACCACATTTTCTCCCTGCCCTTCGACAGCGACACTTTGCGCACCATGTTCGCCAGCCGCATCTTTTGTGCATTCCAAGCTTCGCAGGCACTTGATGAGACGAATTCCTCTGAATACAAAATGTCCATGGAGAATGCGAGCATCGATCTCGCTACCTCTCGCATGCTAAGCGAGCGCTCTACCATTTGAGCTAATTCCCCAGCACATCCCGCTAACATACTATAATTTGCTCACGCCGACAAACACCATTGCATGCCTGCCACTGTTCAGCGATACACAATCAGCAGCTCAGAGACACACAATCACTCACACATTAACCGACCAATCTCACACACGTAATCACGCTCGCTGCCACTGTCCATTTGCATGACCTCAATCTGCAATTCATTATCCACCATGAAACCAATTATCCTTCCTTCTCGTTTTATAACTGATTGTTATAGCAGATTCCACTGATCGTTCCACTTCGATGTAGCGACTAACATTCACTTTACCATCGCTTCCTCACAGAGCCACCGACGCGTACAGTGTAATCTGCCGCTTGCCTGAACATCAAATCTAACACCACAAAAACTAGATAGCACCAACAACAACACACATAGCAAACGTTCAGCATTCACCTATACTGCATCACTACGCCCCGGCGGTTCCCAATATGTCACAAGCAGAACTTCTTCATAAAATAAGGAGATTAAGAAAGGGTAGGCCATTTAGAACATAGTTGAAGAAAATCTTTTTTACCCCGAGAGCTGTGGGTCTATGGAATGCTCCGTCTCAGAAGGCAGTGGAGGCCAGTTCTCTCGATTGAAAGAGTTAGATAGGGCTCCTAAAGATAGCAGAGTCAAGGGATATGGGCAGAAGGCAGGGACGGGGTGCTGATTGTGGATGACCAGCCATGGTCAGACAGAATGGCGGTGCAGGCACGATGGGCGGAATGGCCTACTCCTGCACCTACTGTCTACTGTCCATTCAGATGGCGGCGTCATCCACTTCTGACAGATTGTACAACTCCACCTTCAACTGAGCATTCTGCTGGAAATCTACACTGCCGTCAAAGAGATCTTTCTCGTATCACCCATTGCCGCCTATTTCTATGCAGCATTCTCGGACATTTCTGGAAAACTGCAGCCAGATGTCCAGTCAGCTGAAAAGCGCAATGACTCAAGTCGATCATTACTGGAGCGTTTGCCTTTGTCCTGGACGGATGATGCGCAAGAGAACACAGTGCGTACATAACCACAACGCAAACCTGTTCCAAGAGTTCCCTTGTGCAAAGAGCCATAACGTCTTCATCCGGTCCCTTAATGTACAGCTACCTCTTCTATTTCGCAGCTCACACATCAATCCTCTTGGAGAAAAATGAACAATTTTCCTCCGACTTGTGTCACCACACAAATGGGCAGACGTGCCCCTCACCTGATATACGAAAAGTACAACAGGCCGACAACACTACCGCTAGTTAGCTTCGCTTAATACGGTGCCCTCCAACGATGTGCCGAAATTCAGATTCTGGCATCCCTTGCTCTGCCGCTTTGGAATGGCTGAAGCTAAAGTGACCGCAAAAAGTCTTCCAACGAAGAGGTCACCGATGTTCCCCCTGGGCCTTTGAGTCAGTCTCTTCCTCTATACACTTGCTACGAAGGGCAGATTTCGATCTTTCTATTACTCAGGGAGCGGTGAGAGCTGTGCTCCTGTCAGGGCAGCCTGCGTGAGGAAACAGCGTTCTGAAAAGTGAGCGAGTGAACAGCTGGCATTGCCTATTATATGCTCAAATGCCTGTTTCTTCTGTCCCGTCAAGAGTCGTAGCGAATGCATTCTTGTGCGCACCAGCGAAAAGCTCTGTGGTATGCAATTGATGATGGGCGCAGTAAAAGAAGACCTGATCCTTCGAGCCGGAATCGAACCAGCGACCTAAGGATGACTCCATTTCCTCTACAGTCCTCCGCTCTACCAACTGAGCTATCGAAGGAAAAGCGACACTCATTATGCAGAATTCAGCCTGGCATCTGTCGAGCGATGGCAAAACCCGGCCTATGGCAACTATCTCGTCCTTCCAGCACTGGGGGCCACAGGTCACGGGATGATACATATCTCCGCGCTTCTGACATTTCTACGTACACTACGATACCAACACAGCTCTTTCATCGTCCTTGACCGTTCAAATAAAAGGTGACTCAGCTTTCTCTTTTCACCCAGTAACCAGGGCAATGTCCTTATAACCACTCACCTGATTTATGCCTGAATCGTCGTCTGCAGCTCATGCATTACTGAAACACCAGCTGCCAGCTAGCCTTTCCTCCTATCTGCTTTCAACGCAGCAAACCTACCACATTTTCTCCCTGCCCTTCGACAGCGACACTTTGCGCACCATGTTCGCCAGCCGCATCTTTTGTGCATTCCAAGCTTCGCAGGCACTTGATGAGACGAATTCCTCTGAATACAAAATGTCCATGGAGAATGCGAGCATCGATCTCGCTACCTCTCGCATGCTAAGCGAGCGCTCTACCATTTGAGCTAATTCCCCAGCACATCCCGCTAACATACTATAATTTGCTCACGCCGACAAACACCATTGCATGCCTGCCACTGTTCAGCGATACACAATCAGCAGCTCAGAGACACACAATCACTCACACATTAACCGACCAATCTCACACACGTAATCACGCTCGCTGCCACTGTCCATTTGCATGACCTCAATCTGCAATTCATTATCCACCATGAAACCAATTATCCTTCCTTCTCGTTTTATAACTGATTGTTATAGCAGATTCCACTGATCGTTCCACTTCGATGTAGCGACTAACATTCACTTTACCATCGCTTCCTCACAGAGCCACCGACGCGTACAGTGTAATCTGCCGCTTGCCTGAACATCAAATCTAACACCACAAAAACTAGATAGCACCAACAACAACACACATAGCAAACGTTCAGCATTCACCTATACTGCATCACTACGCCCCGGCGGTTCCCAATATGTCACAAGCAGAACTTCTTCATAAAATAAGGAGATTAAGAAAGGGTAGGCCATTTAGAACATAGTTGAAGAAAATCTTTTTTACCCCGAGAGCTGTGGGTCTATGGAATGCTCCGTCTCAGAAGGCAGTGGAGGCCAGTTCTCTCGATTGAAAGAGTTAGATAGGGCTCCTAAAGATAGCAGAGTCAAGGGATATGGGCAGAAGGCAGGGACGGGGTGCTGATTGTGGATGACCAGCCATGGTCAGACAGAATGGCGGTGCAGGCACGATGGGCGGAATGGCCTACTCCTGCACCTACTGTCTACTGTCCATTCAGATGGCGGCGTCATCCACTTCTGACAGATTGTACAACTCCACCTTCAACTGAGCATTCTGCTGGAAATCTACACTGCCGTCAAAGAGATCTTTCTCGTATCACCCATTGCCGCCTATTTCTATGCAGCATTCTCGGACATTTCTGGAAAACTGCAGCCAGATGTCCAGTCAGCTGAAAAGCGCAATGACTCAAGTCGATCATTACTGGAGCGTTTGCCTTTGTCCTGGACGGATGATGCGCAAGAGAACACAGTGCGTACATAACCACAACGCAAACCTGTTCCAAGAGTTCCCTTGTGCAAAGAGCCATAACGTCTTCATCCGGTCCCTTAATGTACAGCTACCTCTTCTATTTCGCAGCTCACACATCAATCCTCTTGGAGAAAAATGAACAATTTTCCTCCGACTTGTGTCACCACACAAATGGGCAGACGTGCCCCTCACCTGATATACGAAAAGTACAACAGGCCGACAACACTACCGCTAGTTAGCTTCGCTTAATACGGTGCCCTCCAACGATGTGCCGAAATTCAGATTCTGGCATCCCTTGCTCTGCCGCTTTGGAATGGCTGAAGCTAAAGTGACCGCAAAAAGTCTTCCAACGAAGAGGTCACCGATGTTCCCCCTGGGCCTTTGAGTCAGTCTCTTCCTCTATACACTTGCTACGAAGGGCAGATTTCGATCTTTCTATTACTCAGGGAGCGGTGAGAGCTGTGCTCCTGTCAGGGCAGCCTGCGTGAGGAAACAGCGTTCTGAAAAGTGAGCGAGTGAACAGCTGGCATTGCCTATTATATGCTCAAATGCCTGTTTCTTCTGTCCCGTCAAGAGTCGTAGCGAATGCATTCTTGTGCGCACCAGCGAAAAGCTCTGTGGTATGCAATTGATGATGGGCGCAGTAAAAGAAGACCTGATCCTTCGAGCCGGAATCGAACCAGCGACCTAAGGATGACTCCATTTCCTCTACAGTCCTCCGCTCTACCAACTGAGCTATCGAAGGAAAAGCGACACTCATTATGCAGAATTCAGCCTGGCATCTGTCGAGCGATGGCAAAACCCGGCCTATGGCAACTATCTCGTCCTTCCAGCACTGGGGGCCACAGGTCACGGGATGATACATATCTCCGCGCTTCTGACATTTCTACGTACACTACGATACCAACACAGCTCTTTCATCGTCCTTGACCGTTCAAATAAAAGGTGACTCAGCTTTCTCTTTTCACCCAGTAACCAGGGCAATGTCCTTATAACCACTCACCTGATTTATGCCTGAATCGTCGTCTGCAGCTCATGCATTACTGAAACACCAGCTGCCAGCTAGCCTTTCCTCCTATCTGCTTTCAACGCAGCAAACCTACCACATTTTCTCCCTGCCCTTCGACAGCGACACTTTGCGCACCATGTTCGCCAGCCGCATCTTTTGTGCATTCCAAGCTTCGCAGGCACTTGATGAGACGAATTCCTCTGAATACAAAATGTCCATGGAGAATGCGAGCATCGATCTCGCTACCTCTCGCATGCTAAGCGAGCGCTCTACCATTTGAGCTAATTCCCCAGCACATCCCGCTAACATACTATAATTTGCTCACGCCGACAAACACCATTGCATGCCTGCCACTGTTCAGCGATACACAATCAGCAGCTCAGAGACACACAATCACTCACACATTAACCGACCAATCTCACACACGTAATCACGCTCGCTGCCACTGTCCATTTGCATGACCTCAATCTGCAATTCATTATCCACCATGAAACCAATTATCCTTCCTTCTCGTTTTATAACTGATTGTTATAGCAGATTCCACTGATCGTTCCACTTCGATGTAGCGACTAACATTCACTTTACCATCGCTTCCTCACAGAGCCACCGACGCGTACAGTGTAATCTGCCGCTTGCCTGAACATCAAATCTAACACCACAAAAACTAGATAGCACCAACAACAACACACATAGCAAACGTTCAGCATTCACCTATACTGCATCACTACGCCCCGGCGGTTCCCAATATGTCACAAGCAGAACTTCTTCATAAAATAAGGAGATTAAGAAAGGGTAGGCCATGTAGAACATAGTTGAAGAAAATCTTTTTTACCCCGAGAGCTGTGGGTCTATGGAATGCTCCGTCTCAGAAGGCAGTGGAGGCCAGTTCTCTCGATTGAAAGAGTTAGATAGGGCTCCTAAAGATAGCAGAGTCAAGGGATATGGGCAGAAGGCAGGGACGGGGTGCTGATTGTGGATGATCAGCCATGGTCAGACAGAATGGCGGTGCAGGCACGATGGGCGGAATGGCCTACTCCTGCACCTACTGTCTACTGTCCATTCAGATGGCGGCGTCATCCACTTCTGACAGATTGTACAACTCCACCTTCAACTGAGCATTCTGCTGTAAATCTACACGGCCGTCAAAGAGATCTTTCTCGTATCACCCATTGCCGCCTATTTCTATGCAGCATTCTCGGACGTTTCTGGAACACTGCAGCCAGATGTCCAGTCAGCTGAAAAGCGCAATGACTCAAGTCGATCATTACTGGAGCGTTTGCCTTTGTCCTGGACGGATGATGCGCAAGAGAACACAGTGCGTACATAACCACAACGCAAACCTGTTCCAAGAGTTCCCTTGTGCAAAGAGCCATAACGTCTTCATCCGGTCCCTTAATGTACAGCTACCTCTTCTATTTCGCAGCTCACACATCAATCCTCTTGGAGAAAAATGAACAATTTTCCTCCGACTTGTGTCACCACACAAATGGGCAGACGTGCCCCTCACCTGATATACGAAAAGTACAACAGGCCGACAACACTACCGCTAGTTAGCTTCGCTTAATACGGTGCCCTCCAACGATGTGCCGAAATTCAGATTCTGGCATCCCTTGCTCTGCCGCTTTGGAATGGCTGAAGCTAAAGTGACCGCAAAAAGTCTTCCAACGAAGAGGTCACCGATGTTCCCCCTGGGCCTTTGAGTCAGTCTCTTCCTCTATACACTTGCTACGAAGGGCAGATTTCGATCTTTCTATTACTCAGGGAGCGGTGAGAGCTGTGCTCCTGTCAGGGCAGCCTGCGTGAGGAAACAGCGTTCTGAAAAGTGAGCGAGTGAACAGCTGGCATTGCCTATTATATGCTCAAATGCCTGTTTCTTCTGTCCCGTCAAGAGTCGTAGCGAATGCATTCTTGTGCGCACCAGCGAAAAGCTCTGTGGTATGCAATTGATGATGGGCGCAGTAAAAGAAGACCTGATCCTTCGAGCCGGAATCGAACCAGCGACCTAAGGATGACTCCATTTCCTCTACAGTCCTCCGCTCTACCAACTGAGCTATCGAAGGAAAAGCGACACTCATTATGCAGAATTCAGCCTGGCATCTGTCGAGCGATGGCAAAACCCGGCCTATGGCAACTATCTCGTCCTTCCAGCACTGGGGGCCACAGGTCACGGGATGATACATATCTCCGCGCTTCTGACATTTCTACGTACACTACGATACCAACACAGCTCTTTCATCGTCCTTGACCGTTCAAATAAAAGGTGACTCAGCTTTCTCTTTTCACCCAGTAACCAGGGCAATGTCCTTATAACCACTCACCTGATTTATGCCTGAATCGTCGTCTGCAGCTCATGCATTACTGAAACACCAGCTGCCAGCTAGCCTTTCCTCCTATCTGCTTTCAACGCAGCAAACCTACCACATTTTCTCCCTGCCCTTCGACAGCGACACTTTGCGCACCATGTTCGCCAGCCGCATCTTTTGTGCATTCCAAGCTTCGCAGGCACTTGATGAGACGAATTCCTCTGAATACAAAATGTCCATGGAGAATGCGAGCATCGATCTCGCTACCTCTCGCATGCTAAGCGAGCGCTCTACCATTTGAGCTAATTCCCCAGCACATCCCGCTAACATACTATAATTTGCTCACGCCGACAAACACCATTGCATGCCTGCCACTGTTCAGCGATACACAATCAGCAGCTCAGAGACACACAATCACTCACACATTAACCGACCAATCTCACACACGTAATCACGCTCGCTGCCACTGTCCATTTGCATGACCTCAATCTGCAATTCATTATCCACCATGAAACCAATTATCCTTCCTTCTCGTTTTATAACTGATTGTTATAGCAGATTCCACTGATCGTTCCACTTCGATGTAGCGACTAACATTCACTTTACCATCGCTTCCTCACAGAGCCACCGACGCGTACAGTGTAATCTGCCGCTTGCCTGAACATCAAATCTAACACCACAAAAACTAGATAGCACCAACAACAACACACATAGCAAACGTTCAGCATTCACCTATACTGCATCACTACGCCCCGGCGGTTCCCAATATGTCACAAGCAGAACTTCTTCATAAAATAAGGAGATTAAGAAAGGGTAGGCCATGTAGAACATAGTTGAAGAAAATCTTTTTTACCCCGAGAGCTGTGGGTCTATGGAATGCTCCGTCTCAGAAGGCAGTGGAGGCCAGTTCTCTCGATTGAAAGAGTTAGATAGGGCTCCTAAAGATAGCAGAGTCAAGGGATATGGGCAGAAGGCAGGGACGGGGTGCTGATTGTGGATGATCAGCCATGGTCAGACAGAATGGCGGTGCAGGCACGATGGGCGGAATGGCCTACTCCTGCACCTACTGTCTACTGTCCATTCAGATGGCGGCGTCATCCACTTCTGACAGATTGTACAACTCCACCTTCAACTGAGCATTCTGCTGTAAATCTACACGGCCGTCAAAGAGATCTTTCTCGTATCACCCATTGCCGCCTATTTCTATGCAGCATTCTCGGACGTTTCTGGAACACTGCAGCCAGATGTCCAGTCAGCTGAAAAGCGCAATGACTCAAGT
The DNA here is from genome assembly GCF_048418815.1 of Hemitrygon akajei. Classification (NCBI taxonomy): domain Eukaryota; kingdom Metazoa; phylum Chordata; class Chondrichthyes; order Myliobatiformes; family Dasyatidae; genus Hemitrygon; species Hemitrygon akajei. The sequence goes on from NC_133124.1 coordinate 1,673,339, forward strand.
CGATCATTACTGGAGCGTTTGCCTTTGTCCTGGACGGATGATGCGCAAGAGAACACAGTGCGTACATAACCACAACGCAAACCTGTTCCAAGAGTTCCCTTGTGCAAAGAGCCATAACGTCTTCATCCGGTCCCTTAATGTACAGCTACCTCTTCTATTTCGCAGCTCACACATCAATCCTCTTGGAGAAAAATGAACAATTTTCCTCCGACTTGTGTCACCACACAAATGGGCAGACGTGCCCCTCACCTGATATACGAAAAGTACAACAGGCCGACAACACTACCGCTAGTTAGCTTCGCTTAATACGGTGCCCTCCAACGATGTGCCGAAATTCAGATTCTGGCATCCCTTGCTCTGCCGCTTTGGAATGGCTGAAGCTAAAGTGACCGCAAAAAGTCTTCCAACGAAGAGGTCACCGATGTTCCCCCTGGGCCTTTGAGTCAGTCTCTTCCTCTATACACTTGCTACGAAGGGCAGATTTCGATCTTTCTATTACTCAGGGAGCGGTGAGAGCTGTGCTCCTGTCAGGGCAGCCTGCGTGAGGAAACAGCGTTCTGAAAAGTGAGCGAGTGAACAGCTGGCATTGCCTATTATATGCTCAAATGCCTGTTTCTTCTGTCCCGTCAAGAGTCGTAGCGAATGCATTCTTGTGCGCACCAGCGAAAAGCTCTGTGGTATGCAATTGATGATGGGCGCAGTAAAAGAAGACCTGATCCTTCGAGCCGGAATCGAACCAGCGACCTAAGGATGACTCCATTTCCTCTACAGTCCTCCGCTCTACCAACTGAGCTATCGAAGGAAAAGCGACACTCATTATGCAGAATTCAGCCTGGCATCTGTCGAGCGATGGCAAAACCCGGCCTATGGCAACTATCTCGTCCTTCCAGCACTGGGGGCCACAGGTCACGGGATGATACATATCTCCGCGCTTCTGACATTTCTACGTACACTACGATACCAACACAGCTCTTTCATCGTCCTTGACCGTTCAAATAAAAGGTGACTCAGCTTTCTCTTTTCACCCAGTAACCAGGGCAATGTCCTTATAACCACTCACCTGATTTATGCCTGAATCGTCGTCTGCAGCTCATGCATTACTGAAACACCAGCTGCCAGCTAGCCTTTCCTCCTATCTGCTTTCAACGCAGCAAACCTACCACATTTTCTCCCTGCCCTTCGACAGCGACACTTTGCGCACCATGTTCGCCAGCCGCATCTTTTGTGCATTCCAAGCTTCGCAGGCACTTGATGAGACGAATTCCTCTGAATACAAAATGTCCATGGAGAATGCGAGCATCGATCTCGCTACCTCTCGCATGCTAAGCGAGCGCTCTACCATTTGAGCTAATTCCCCAGCACATCCCGCTAACATACTATAATTTGCTCACGCCGACAAACACCATTGCATGCCTGCCACTGTTCAGCGATACACAATCAGCAGCTCAGAGACACACAATCACTCACACATTAACCGACCAATCTCACACACGTAATCACGCTCGCTGCCACTGTCCATTTGCATGACCTCAATCTGCAATTCATTATCCACCATGAAACCAATTATCCTTCCTTCTCGTTTTATAACTGATTGTTATAGCAGATTCCACTGATCGTTCCACTTCGATGTAGCGACTAACATTCACTTTACCATCGCTTCCTCACAGAGCCACCGACGCGTACAGTGTAATCTGCCGCTTGCCTGAACATCAAATCTAACACCACAAAAACTAGATAGCACCAACAACAACACACATAGCAAACGTTCAGCATTCACCTATACTGCATCACTACGCCCCGGCGGTTCCCAATATGTCACAAGCAGAACTTCTTCATAAAATAAGGAGATTAAGAAAGGGTAGGCCATTTAGAACATAGTTGAAGAAAATCTTTTTTACCCCGAGAGCTGTGGGTCTATCGAATGCTCCGTCTCAGAAGGCAGTGGAGGCCAGTTCTCTCGATTGAAAGAGTTAGATAGGGCTCCTAAAGATACCAGAGTCAAGGGATATGGGCAGAAGGCAGGGACGGGGTGCTGATTGTGGATGACCAGCCATGGTCAGACAGAATGGCGGTGCAGGCACGATGGGCGGAATGGCCTACTCCTGCACCTACTGTCTACTGTCCATTCAGATGGCGGCGTCATCCACTTCTGACAGATTGTACAACTCCACCTTCAACTGAGCATTCTGCTGGAAATCTACACTGCCGTCAAAGAGATCTTTCTCGTATCACCCATTGCCGCCTATTTCTATGCAGCATTCTCGGACATTTCTGGAAAACTGCAGCCAGATGTCCAGTCAGCTGAAAAGCGCAATGACTCAAGTCGATCATTACTGGAGCGTTTGCCTTTGTCCTGGACGGATGATGCGCAAGAGAACACAGTGCGTACATAACCACAACGCAAACCTGTTCCAAGAGTTCCCTTGTGCAAAGAGCCATAACGTCTTCATCCGGTCCCTTAATGTACAGCTACCTCTTCTATTTCGCAGCTCACACATCAATCCTCTTGGAGAAAAATGAACAATTTTCCTCCGACTTGTGTCACCACACAAATGGGCAGACGTGCCCCTCACCTGATATACGAAAAGTACAACAGGCCGACAACACTACCGCTAGTTAGCTTCGCTTAATACGGTGCCCTCCAACGATGTGCCGAAATTCAGATTCTGGCATCCCTTGCTCTGCCGCTTTGGAATGGCTGAAGCTAAAGTGACCGCAAAAAGTCTTCCAACGAAGAGGTCACCGATGTTCCCCCTGGGCCTTTGAGTCAGTCTCTTCCTCTATACACTTGCTACGAAGGGCAGATTTCGATCTTTCTATTACTCAGGGAGCGGTGAGAGCTGTGCTACTGTCAGGGCAGCCTGCGTGAGGAAACAGCGTTCTGAAAAGTGAGCGAGTGAACAGCTGGCATTGCCTATTATATGCTCAAATGCCTGTTTCTTCTGTCCCGTCAAGAGTCGTAGCGAATGCATTCTTGTGCGCACCAGCGAAAAGCTCTGTGGTATGCAATTGATGATGGGCGCAGTAAAAGAAGACCTGATCCTTCGAGCCGGAATCGAACCAGCGACCTAAGGATGACTCCATTTCCTCTACAGTCCTCCGCTCTACCAACTGAGCTATCGAAGGAAAAGCGACACTCATTATGCAGAATTCAGCCTGGCATCTGTCGAGCGATGGCAAAACCCGGCCTATGGCAACTATCTCGTCCTTCCAGCACTGGGGGCCACAGGTCACGGGATGATACATATCTCCGCGCTTCTGACATTTCTACGTACACTACGATACCAACACAGCTCTTTCATCGTCCTTGACCGTTCAAATAAAAGGTGACTCAGCTTTCTCTTTTCACCCAGTAACCAGGGCAATGTCCTTATAACCACTCACCTGATTTATGCCTGAATCGTCGTCTGCAGCTCATGCATTACTGAAACACCAGCTGCCAGCTAGCCTTTCCTCCTATCTGCTTTCAACGCAGCAAACCTACCACATTTTCTCCCTGCCCTTCGACAGCGACACTTTGCGCACCATGTTCGCCAGCCGCATCTTTTGTGCATTCCAAGCTTCGCAGGCACTTGATGAGACGAATTCCTCTGAATACAAAATGTCCATGGAGAATGCGAGCATCGATCTCGCTACCTCTCGCATGCTAAGCGAGCGCTCTACCATTTGAGCTAATTCCCCAGCACATCCCGCTAACATACTATAATTTGCTCACGCCGACAAACACCATTGCATGCCTGCCACTGTTCAGCGATACACAATCAGCAGCTCAGAGACACACAATCACTCACACATTAACCGACCAATCTCACACACGTAATCACGCTCGCTGCCACTGTCCATTTGCATGACCTCAATCTGCAATTCATTATCCACCATGAAACCAATTATCCTTCCTTCTCGTTTTATAACTGATTGTTATAGCAGATTCCACTGATCGTTCCACTTCGATGTAGCGACTAACATTCACTTTACCATCGCTTCCTCACAGAGCCACCGACGCGTACAGTGTAATCTGCCGCTTGCCTGAACATCAAATCTAACACCACAAAAACTAGATAGCACCAACAACAACACACATAGCAAACGTTCAGCATTCACCTATACTGCATCACTACGCCCCGGCGGTTCCCAATATGTCACAAGCAGAACTTCTTCATAAAATAAGGAGATTAAGAAAGGGTAGGCCATGTAGAACATAGTTGAAGAAAATCTTTTTTACCCCGAGAGCTGTGGGTCTATGGAATGCTCCGTCTCAGAAGGCAGTGGAGGCCAGTTCTCTCGATTGAAAGAGTTAGATAGGGCTCCTAAAGATAGCAGAGTCAAGGGATATGGGCAGAAGGCAGGGACGGGGTGCTGATTGTGGATGACCAGCCATGGTCAGACAGAATGGCGGTGCAGGCACGATGGGCGGAATGGCCTACTCCTGCACCTACTGTCTACTGTCCATTCAGATGGCGGCGTCATCCACTTCTGACAGATTGTACAACTCCACCTTCAACTGAGCATTCTGCTGGAAATCTACACTGCCGTCAAAGAGATCTTTCTCGTATCACCCATTGCCGCCTATTTCTATGCAGCATTCTCGGACGTTTCTGGAAAACTGCAGCCAGATGTCCAGTCAGCTGAAAAGCGCAATGACTCAAGTCGATCATTACTGGAGCGTTTGCCTTTGTCCTGGACGGATGATGCGCAAGAGAACACAGTGCGTACATAACCACAACGCAAACCTGTTCCAAGAGTTCCCTTGTGCAAAGAGCCATAACGTCTTCATCCGGTCCCTTAATGTACAGCTACCTCTTCTATTTCGCAGCTCACACATCAATCCTCTTGGAGAAAAATGAACAATTTTCCTCCGACTTGTGTCACCACACAAATGGGCAGACGTGCCCCTCACCTGATATACGAAAAGTACAACAGGCCGACAACACTACCGCTAGTTAGCTTCGCTTAATACGGTGCCCTCCAACGATGTGCCGAAATTCAGATTCTGGCATCCCTTGCTCTGCCGCTTTGGAATGGCTGAAGCTAAAGTGACCGCAAAAAGTCTTCCAACGAAGAGGTCACCGATGTTCCCCCTGGGCCTTTGAGTCAGTCTCTTCCTCTATACACTTGCTACGAAGGGCAGATTTCGATCTTTCTATTACTCAGGGAGCGGTGAGAGCTGTGCTACTGTCAGGGCAGCCTGCGTGAGGAAACAGCGTTCTGAAAAGTGAGCGAGTGAACAGCTGGCATTGCCTATTATATGCTCAAATGCCTGTTTCTTCTGTCCCGTCAAGAGTCGTAGCGAATGCATTCTTGTGCGCACCAGCGAAAAGCTCTGTGGTATGCAATTGATGATGGGCGCAGTAAAAGAAGACCTGATCCTTCGAGCCGGAATCGAACCAGCGACCTAAGGATGACTCCATTTCCTCTACAGTCCTCCGCTCTACCAACTGAGCTATCGAAGGAAAAGCGACACTCATTATGCAGAATTCAGCCTGGCATCTGTCGAGCGATGGCAAAACCCGGCCTATGGCAACTATCTCGTCCTTCCAGCACTGGGGGCCACAGGTCACGGGATGATACATATCTCCGCGCTTCTGACATTTCTACGTACACTACGATACCAACACAGCTCTTTCATCGTCCTTGACCGTTCAAATAAAAGGTGACTCAGCTTTCTCTTTTCACCCAGTAACCAGGGCAATGTCCTTATAACCACTCACCTGATTTATGCCTGAATCGTCGTCTGCAGCTCATGCATTACTGAAACACCAGCTGCCAGCTAGCCTTTCCTCCTATCTGCTTTCAACGCAGCAAACCTACCACATTTTCTCCCTGCCCTTCGACAGCGACACTTTGCGCACCATGTTCGCCAGCCGCATCTTTTGTGCATTCCAAGCTTCGCAGGCACTTGATGAGACGAATTCCTCTGAATACAAAATGTCCATGGAGAATGCGAGCATCGATCTCGCTACCTCTCGCATGCTAAGCGAGCGCTCTACCATTTGAGCTAATTCCCCAGCACATCCCGCTAACATACTATAATTTGCTCACGCCGACAAACACCATTGCATGCCTGCCACTGTTCAGCGATACACAATCAGCAGCTCAGAGACACACAATCACTCACACATTAACCGACCAATCTCACACACGTAATCACGCTCGCTGCCACTGTCCATTTGCATGACCTCAATCTGCAATTCATTATCCACCATGAAACCAATTATCCTTCCTTCTCGTTTTATAACTGATTGTTATAGCAGATTCCACTGATCGTTCCACTTCGATGTAGCGACTAACATTCACTTTACCATCGCTTCCTCACAGAGCCACCGACGCGTACAGTGTAATCTGCCGCTTGCCTGAACATCAAATCTAACACCACAAAAACTAGATAGCACCAACAACAACACACATAGCAAACGTTCAGCATTCACCTATACTGCATCACTACGCCCCGGCGGTTCCCAATATGTCACAAGCAGAACTTCTTCATAAAATAAGGAGATTAAGAAAGGGTAGGCCATGTAGAACATAGTTGAAGAAAATCTTTTTTACCCCGAGAGCTGTGGGTCTATGGAATGCTCCGTCTCAGAAGGCAGTGGAGGCCAGTTCTCTCGATTGAAAGAGTTAGATAGGGCTCCTAAAGATAGCAGAGTCAAGGGATATGGGCAGAAGGCAGGGACGGGGTGCTGATTGTGGATGACCAGCCATGGTCAGACAGAATGGCGGTGCAGGCACGATGGGCGGAATGGCCTACTCCTGCACCTACTGTCTACTGTCCATTCAGATGGCGGCGTCATCCACTTCTGACAGATTGTACAACTCCACCTTCAACTGAGCATTCTGCTGGAAATCTACACTGCCGTCAAAGAGATCTTTCTCGTATCACCCATTGCCGCCTATTTCTATGCAGCATTCTCGGACGTTTCTGGAAAACTGCAGCCAGATGTCCAGTCAGCTGAAAAGCGCAATGACTCAAGTCGATCATTACTGGAGCGTTTGCCTTTGTCCTGGACGGATGATGCGCAAGAGAACACAGTGCGTACATAACCACAACGCAAACCTGTTCCAAGAGTTCCCTTGTGCAAAGAGCCATAACGTCTTCATCCGGTCCCTTAATGTACAGCTACCTCTTCTATTTCGCAGCTCACACATCAATCCTCTTGGAGAAAAATGAACAATTTTCCTCCGACTTGTGTCACCACACAAATGGGCAGACGTGCCCCTCACCTGATATACGAAAAGTACAACAGGCCGACAACACTACCGCTAGTTAGCTTCGCTTAATACGGTGCCCTCCAACGATGTGCCGAAATTCAGATTCTGGCATCCCTTGCTCTGCCGCTTTGGAATGGCTGAAGCTAAAGTGACCGCAAAAAGTCTTCCAACGAAGAGGTCACCGATGTTCCCCCTGGGCCTTTGAGTCAGTCTCTTCCTCTATACACTTGCTACGAAGGGCAGATTTCGATCTTTCTATTACTCAGGGAGCGGTGAGAGCTGTGCTACTGTCAGGGCAGCCTGCGTGAGGAAACAGCGTTCTGAAAAGTGAGCGAGTGAACAGCTGGCATTGCCTATTATATGCTCAAATGCCTGTTTCTTCTGTCCCGTCAAGAGTCGTAGCGAATGCATTCTTGTGCGCACCAGCGAAAAGCTCTGTGGTATGCAATTGATGATGGGCGCAGTAAAAGAAGACCTGATCCTTCGAGCCGGAATCGAACCAGCGACCTAAGGATGACTCCATTTCCTCTACAGTCCTCCGCTCTACCAACTGAGCTATCGAAGGAAAAGCGACACTCATTATGCAGAATTCAGCCTGGCATCTGTCGAGCGATGGCAAAACCCGGCCTATGGCAACTATCTCGTCCTTCCAGCACTGGGGGCCACAGGTCACGGGATGATACATATCTCCGCGCTTCTGACATTTCTACGTACACTACGATACCAACACAGCTCTTTCATCGTCCTTGACCGTTCAAATAAAAGGTGACTCAGCTTTCTCTTTTCACCCAGTAACCAGGGCAATGTCCTTATAACCACTCACCTGATTTATGCCTGAATCGTCGTCTGCAGCTCATGCATTACTGAAACACCAGCTGCCAGCTAGCCTTTCCTCCTATCTGCTTTCAACGCAGCAAACCTACCACATTTTCTCCCTGCCCTTCGACAGCGACACTTTGCGCACCATGTTCGCCAGCCGCATCTTTTGTGCATTCCAAGCTTCGCAGGCACTTGATGAGACGAATTCCTCTGAATACAAAATGTCCATGGAGAATGCGAGCATCGATCTCGCTACCTCTCGCATGCTAAGCGAGCGCTCTACCATTTGAGCTAATTCCCCAGCACATCCCGCTAACATACTATAATTTGCTCACGCCGACAAACACCATTGCATGCCTGCCACTGTTCAGCGATACACAATCAGCAGCTCAGAGACACACAATCACTCACACATTAACCGACCAATCTCACACACGTAATCACGCTCGCTGCCACTGTCCATTTGCATGACCTCAATCTGCAATTCATTATCCACCATGAAACCAATTATCCTTCCTTCTCGTTTTATAACTGATTGTTATAGCAGATTCCACTGATCGTTCCACTTCGATGTAGCGACTAACATTCACTTTACCATCGCTTCCTCACAGAGCCACCGACGCGTACAGTGTAATCTGCCGCTTGCCTGAACATCAAATCTAACACCACAAAAACTAGATAGCACCAACAACAACACACATAGCAAACGTTCAGCATTCACCTATACTGCATCACTACGCCCCGGCGGTTCCCAATATGTCACAAGCAGAACTTCTTCATAAAATAAGGAGATTAAGAAAGGGTAGGCCATGTAGAACATAGTTGAAGAAAATCTTTTTTACCCCGAGAGCTGTGGGTCTATGGAATGCTCCGTCTCAGAAGGCAGTGGAGGCCAGTTCTCTCGATTGAAAGAGTTAGATAGGGCTCCTAAAGATAGCAGAGTCAAGGGATATGGGCAGAAGGCAGGGACGGGGTGCTGATTGTGGATGACCAGCCATGGTCAGACAGAATGGCGGTGCAGGCACGATGGGCGGAATGGCCTACTCCTGCACCTACTGTCTACTGTCCATTCAGATGGCGGCGTCATCCACTTCTGACAGATTGTACAACTCCACCTTCAACTGAGCATTCTGCTGGAAATCTACACTGCCGTCAAAGAGATCTTTCTCGTATCACCCATTGCCGCCTATTTCTATGCAGCATTCTCGGACGTTTCTGGAAAACTGCAGCCAGATGTCCAGTCAGCTGAAAAGCGCAATGACTCAAGTCGATCATTACTGGAGCGTTTGCCTTTGTCCTGGACGGATGATGCGCAAGAGAACACAGTGCGTACATAACCACAACGCAAACCTGTTCCAAGAGTTCCCTTGTGCAAAGAGCCATAACGTCTTCATCCGGTCCCTTAATGTACAGCTACCTCTTCTATTTCGCAGCTCACACATCAATCCTCTTGGAGAAAAATGAACAATTTTCCTCCGACTTGTGTCACCACACAAATGGGCAGACGTGCCCCTCACCTGATATACGAAAAGTACAACAGGCCGACAACACTACCGCTAGTTAGCTTCGCTTAATACGGTGCCCTCCAACGATGTGCCGAAATTCAGATTCTGGCATCCCTTGCTCTGCCGCTTTGGAATGGCTGAAGCTAAAGTGACCGCAAAAAGTCTTCCAACGAAGAGGTCACCGATGTTCCCCCTGGGCCTTTGAGTCAGTCTCTTCCTCTATACACTTGCTACGAAGGGCAGATTTCGATCTTTCTATTACTCAGGGAGCGGTGAGAGCTGTGCTACTGTCAGGGCAGCCTGCGTGAGGAAACAGCGTTCTGAAAAGTGAGCGAGTGAACAGCTGGCATTGCCTATTATATGCTCAAATGCCTGTTTCTTCTGTCCCGTCAAGAGTCGTAGCGAATGCATTCTTGTGCGCACCAGCGAAAAGCTCTGTGGTATGCAATTGATGATGGGCGCAGTAAAAGAAGACCTGATCCTTCGAGCCGGAATCGAACCAGCGACCTAAGGATGACTCCATTTCCTCTACAGTCCTCCGCTCTACCAACTGAGCTATCGAAGGAAAAGCGACACTCATTATGCAGAATTCAGCCTGGCATCTGTCGAGCGATGGCAAAACCCGGCCTATGGCAACTATCTCGTCCTTCCAGCACTGGGGGCCACAGGTCACGGGATGATACATATCTCCGCGCTTCTGACATTTCTACGTACACTACGATACCAACACAGCTCTTTCATCGTCCTTGACCGTTCAAATAAAAGGTGACTCAGCTTTCTCTTTTCACCCAGTAACCAGGGCAATGTCCTTATAACCACTCACCTGATTTATGCCTGAATCGTCGTCTGCAGCTCATGCATTACTGAAACACCAGCTGCCAGCTAGCCTTTCCTCCTATCTGCTTTCAACGCAGCAAACCTACCACATTTTCTCCCTGCCCTTCGACAGCGACACTTTGCGCACCATGTTCGCCAGCCGCATCTTTTGTGCATTCCAAGCTTCGCAGGCACTTGATGAGACGAATTCCTCTGAATACAAAATGTCCATGGAGAATGCGAGCATCGATCTCGCTACCTCTCGCATGCTAAGCGAGCGCTCTACCATTTGAGCTAATTCCCCAGCACATCCCGCTAACATACTATAATTTGCTCACGCCGACAAACACCATTGCATGCCTGCCACTGTTCAGCGATACACAATCAGCAGCTCAGAGACACACAATCACTCACACATTAACCGACCAATCTCACACACGTAATCACGCTCGCTGCCACTGTCCATTTGCATGACCTCAATCTGCAATTCATTATCCACCATGAAACCAATTATCCTTCCTTCTCGTTTTATAACTGATTGTTATAGCAGATTCCACTGATCGTTCCACTTCGATGTAGCGACTAACATTCACTTTACCATCGCTTCCTCACAGAGCCACCGACGCGTACAGTGTAATCTGCCGCTTGCCTGAACATCAAATCTAACACCACAAAAACTAGATAGCACCAACAACAACACACATAGCAAACGTTCAGCATTCACCTATACTGCATCACTACGCCCCGGCGGTTCCCAATATGTCACAAGCAGAACTTCTTCATAAAATAAGGAGATTAAGAAAGGGTAGGCCATTTAGAACATAGTTGAAGAAAATCTTTTTTACCCCGAGAGCTGTGGGTCTATCGAATGCTCCGTCTCAGAAGGCAGTGGAGGCCAGTTCTCTCGATTGAAAGAGTTAGATAGGGCTCCTAAAGATACCAGAGTCAAGGGATATGGGCAGAAGGCAGGGACGGGGTGCTGATTGTGGATGACCAGCCATGGTCAGACAGAATGGCGGTGCAGGCACGATGGGCGGAATGGCCTACTCCTGCACCTACTGTCTACTGTCCATTCAGATGGCGGCGTCATCCACTTCTGACAGATTGTACAACTCCACCTTCAACTGAGCATTCTGCTGGAAATCTACACTGCCGTCAAAGAGATCTTTCTCGTATCACCCATTGCCGCCTATTTCTATGCAGCATTCTCGGACATTTCTGGAAAACTGCAGCCAGATGTCCAGTCAGCTGAAAAGCGCAATGACTCAAGTCGATCATTACTGGAGCGTTTGCCTTTGTCCTGGACGGATGATGCGCAAGAGAACACAGTGCGTACATAACCACAACGCAAACCTGTTCCAAGAGTTCCCTTGTGCAAAGAGCCATAACGTCTTCATCCGGTCCCTTAATGTACAGCTACCTCTTCTATTTCGCAGCTCACACATCAATCCTCTTGGAGAAAAATGAACAATTTTCCTCCGACTTGTGTCACCACACAAATGGGCAGACGTGCCCCTCACCTGATATACGAAAAGTACAACAGGCCGACAACACTACCGCTAGTTAGCTTCGCTTAATACGGTGCCCTCCAACGATGTGCCGAAATTCAGATTCTGGCATCCCTTGCTCTGCCGCTTTGGAATGGCTGAAGCTAAAGTGACCGCAAAAAGTCTTCCAACGAAGAGGTCACCGATGTTCCCCCTGGGCCTTTGAGTCAGTCTCTTCCTCTATACACTTGCTACGAAGGGCAGATTTCGATCTTTCTATTACTCAGGGAGCGGTGAGAGCTGTGCTCCTGTCAGGGCAGCCTGCGTGAGGAAACAGCGTTCTGAAAAGTGAGCGAGTGAACAGCTGGCATTGCCTATTATATGCTCAAATGCCTGTTTCTTCTGTCCCGTCAAGAGTCGTAGCGAATGCATTCTTGTGCGCACCAGCGAAAAGCTCTGTGGTATGCAATTGATGATGGGCGCAGTAAAAGAAGACCTGATCCTTCGAGCCGGAATCGAACCAGCGACCTAAGGATGACTCCATTTCCTCTACAGTCCTCCGCTCTACCAACTGAGCTATCGAAGGAAAAGCGACACTCATTATGCAGAATTCAGCCTGGCATCTGTCGAGCGATGGCAAAACCCGGCCTATGGCAACTATCTCGTCCTTCCAGCACTGGGGGCCACAGGTCACGGGATGATACATATCTCCGCGCTTCTGACATTTCTACGTACACTACGATACCAACACAGCTCTTTCATCGTCCTTGACCGTTCAAATAAAAGGTGACTCAGCTTTCTCTTTTCACCCAGTAACCAGGGCAATGTCCTTATAACCACTCACCTGATTTATGCCTGAATCGTCGTCTGCAGCTCATGCATTACTGAAACACCAGCTGCCAGCTAGCCTTTCCTCCTATCTGCTTTCAACGCAGCAAACCTACCACATTTTCTCCCTGCCCTTCGACAGCGACACTTTGCGCACCATGTTCGCCAGCCGCATCTTTTGTGCATTCCAAGCTTCGCAGGCACTTGATGAGACGAATTCCTCTGAATACAAAATGTCCATGGAGAATGCGAGCATCGATCTCGCTACCTCTCGCATGCTAAGCGAGCGCTCTACCATTTGAGCTAATTCCCCAGCACATCCCGCTAACATACTATAATTTGCTCACGCCGACAAACACCATTGCATGCCTGCCACTGTTCAGCGATACACAATCAGCAGCTCAGAGACACACAATCACTCACACATTAACCGACCAATCTCACACACGTAATCACGCTCGCTGCCACTGTCCATTTGCATGACCTCAATCTGCAATTCATTATCCACCATGAAACCAATTATCCTTCCTTCTCGTTTTATAACTGATTGTTATAGCAGATTCCACTGATCGTTCCACTTCGATGTAGCGACTAACATTCACTTTACCATCGCTTCCTCACAGAGCCACCGACGCGTACAGTGTAATCTGCCGCTTGCCTGAACATCAAATCTAACACCACAAAAACTAGATAGCACCAACAACAACACACATAGCAAACGTTCAGCATTCACCTATACTGCATCACTACGCCCCGGCGGTTCCCAATATGTCACAAGCAGAACTTCTTCATAAAATAAGGAGATTAAGAAAGGGTAGGCCATTTAGAACATAGTTGAAGAAAATCTTTTTTACCCCGAGAGCTGTGGGTCTATGGAATGCTCCGTCTCAGAAGGCAGTGGAGGCCAGTTCTCTCGATTGAAAGAGTTAGATAGGGCTCCTAAAGATAGCAGAGTCAAGGGATATGGGCAGAAGGCAGGGACGGGGTGCTGATTGTGGATGACCAGCCATGGTCAGACAGAATGGCGGTGCAGGCACGATGGGCGGAATGGCCTACTCCTGCACCTACTGTCTACTGTCCATTCAGATGGCGGCGTCATCCACTTCTGACAGATTGTACAACTCCACCTTCAACTGAGCATTCTGCTGGAAATCTACACTGCCGTCAAAGAGATCTTTCTCGTATCACCCATTGCCGCCTATTTCTATGCAGCATTCTCGGACATTTCTGGAAAACTGCAGCCAGATGTCCAGTCAGCTGAAAAGCGCAATGACTCAAGTCGATCATTACTGGAGCGTTTGCCTTTGTCCTGGACGGATGATGCGCAAGAGAACACAGTGCGTACATAACCACAACGCAAACCTGTTCCAAGAGTTCCCTTGTGCAAAGAGCCATAACGTCTTCATCCGGTCCCTTAATGTACAGCTACCTCTTCTATTTCGCAGCTCACACATCAATCCTCTTGGAGAAAAATGAACAATTTTCCTCCGACTTGTGTCACCACACAAATGGGCAGACGTGCCCCTCACCTGATATACGAAAAGTACAACAGGCCGACAACACTACCGCTAGTTAGCTTCGCTTAATACGGTGCCCTCCAACGATGTGCCGAAATTCAGATTCTGGCATCCCTTGCTCTGCCGCTTTGGAATGGCTGAAGCTAAAGTGACCGCAAAAAGTCTTCCAACGAAGAGGTCACCGATGTTCCCCCTGGGCCTTTGAGTCAGTCTCTTCCTCTATACACTTGCTACGAAGGGCAGATTTCGATCTTTCTATTACTCAGGGAGCGGTGAGAGCTGTGCTCCTGTCAGGGCAGCCTGCGTGAGGAAACAGCGTTCTGAAAAGTGAGCGAGTGAACAGCTGGCATTGCCTATTATATGCTCAAATGCCTGTTTCTTCTGTCCCGTCAAGAGTCGTAGCGAATGCATTCTTGTGCGCACCAGCGAAAAGCTCTGTGGTATGCAATTGATGATGGGCGCAGTAAAAGAAGACCTGATCCTTCGAGCCGGAATCGAACCAGCGACCTAAGGATGACTCCATTTCCTCTACAGTCCTCCGCTCTACCAACTGAGCTATCGAAGGAAAAGCGACACTCATTATGCAGAATTCAGCCTGGCATCTGTCGAGCGATGGCAAAACCCGGCCTATGGCAACTATCTCGTCCTTCCAGCACTGGGGGCCACAGGTCACGGGATGATACATATCTCCGCGCTTCTGACATTTCTACGTACACTACGATACCAACACAGCTCTTTCATCGTCCTTGACCGTTCAAATAAAAGGTGACTCAGCTTTCTCTTTTCACCCAGTAACCAGGGCAATGTCCTTATAACCACTCACCTGATTTATGCCTGAATCGTCGTCTGCAGCTCATGCATTACTGAAACACCAGCTGCCAGCTAGCCTTTCCTCCTATCTGCTTTCAACGCAGCAAACCTACCACATTTTCTCCCTGCCCTTCGACAGCGACACTTTGCGCACCATGTTCGCCAGCCGCATCTTTTGTGCATTCCAAGCTTCGCAGGCACTTGATGAGACGAATTCCTCTGAATACAAAATGTCCATGGAGAATGCGAGCATCGATCTCGCTACCTCTCGCATGCTAAGCGAGCGCTCTACCATTTGAGCTAATTCCCCAGCACATCCCGCTAACATACTATAATTTGCTCACGCCGACAAACACCATTGCATGCCTGCCACTGTTCAGCGATACACAATCAGCAGCTCAGAGACACACAATCACTCACACATTAACCGACCAATCTCACACACGTAATCACGCTCGCTGCCACTGTCCATTTGCATGACCTCAATCTGCAATTCATTATCCACCATGAAACCAATTATCCTTCCTTCTCGTTTTATAACTGATTGTTATAGCAGATTCCACTGATCGTTCCACTTCGATGTAGCGACTAACATTCACTTTACCATCGCTTCCTCACAGAGCCACCGACGCGTACAGTGTAATCTGCCGCTTGCCTGAACATCAAATCTAACACCACAAAAACTAGATAGCACCAACAACAACACACATAGCAAACGTTCAGCATTCACCTATACTGCATCACTACGCCCCGGCGGTTCCCAATATGTCACAAGCAGAACTTCTTCATAAAATAAGGAGATTAAGAAAGGGTAGGCCATGTAGAACATAGTTGAAGAAAATCTTTTTTACCCCGAGAGCTGTGGGTCTATGGAATGCTCCGTCTCAGAAGGCAGTGGAGGCCAGTTCTCTCGATTGAAAGAGTTAGATAGGGCTCCTAAAGATAGCAGAGTCAAGGGATATGGGCAGAAGGCAGGGACGGGGTGCTGATTGTGGATGATCAGCCATGGTCAGACAGAATGGCGGTGCAGGCACGATGGGCGGAATGGCCTACTCCTGCACCTACTGTCTACTGTCCATTCAGATGGCGGCGTCATCCACTTCTGACAGATTGTACAACTCCACCTTCAACTGAGCATTCTGCTGTAAATCTACACGGCCGTCAAAGAGATCTTTCTCGTATCACCCATTGCCGCCTATTTCTATGCAGCATTCTCGGACGTTTCTGGAACACTGCAGCCAGATGTCCAGTCAGCTGAAAAGCGCAATGACTCAAGTCGATCATTACTGGAGCGTTTGCCTTTGTCCTGGACGGATGATGCGCAAGAGAACACAGTGCGTACATAACCACAACGCAAACCTGTTCCAAGAGTTCCCTTGTGCAAAGAGCCATAACGTCTTCATCCGGTCCCTTAATGTACAGCTACCTCTTCTATTTCGCAGCTCACACATCAATCCTCTTGGAGAAAAATGAACAATTTTCCTCCGACTTGTGTCACCACACAAATGGGCAGACGTGCCCCTCACCTGATATACGAAAAGTACAACAGGCCGACAACACTACCGCTAGTTAGCTTCGCTTAATACGGTGCCCTCCAACGATGTGCCGAAATTCAGATTCTGGCATCCCTTGCTCTGCCGCTTTGGAATGGCTGAAGCTAAAGTGACCGCAAAAAGTCTTCCAACGAAGAGGTCACCGATGTTCCCCCTGGGCCTTTGAGTCAGTCTCTTCCTCTATACACTTGCTACGAAGGGCAGATTTCGATCTTTCTATTACTCAGGGAGCGGTGAGAGCTGTGCTCCTGTCAGGGCAGCCTGCGTGAGGAAACAGCGTTCTGAAAAGTGAGCGAGTGAACAGCTGGCATTGCCTATTATATGCTCAAATGCCTGTTTCTTCTGTCCCGTCAAGAGTCGTAGCGAATGCATTCTTGTGCGCACCAGCGAAAAGCTCTGTGGTATGCAATTGATGATGGGCGCAGTAAAAGAAGACCTGATCCTTCGAGCCGGAATCGAACCAGCGACCTAAGGATGACTCCATTTCCTCTACAGTCCTCCGCTCTACCAACTGAGCTATCGAAGGAAAAGCGACACTCATTATGCAGAATTCAGCCTGGCATCTGTCGAGCGATGGCAAAACCCGGCCTATGGCAACTATCTCGTCCTTCCAGCACTGGGGGCCACAGGTCACGGGATGATACATATCTCCGCGCTTCTGACATTTCTACGTACACTACGATACCAACACAGCTCTTTCATCGTCCTTGACCGTTCAAATAAAAGGTGACTCAGCTTTCTCTTTTCACCCAGTAACCAGGGCAATGTCCTTATAACCACTCACCTGATTTATGCCTGAATCGTCGTCTGCAGCTCATGCATTACTGAAACACCAGCTGCCAGCTAGCCTTTCCTCCTATCTGCTTTCAACGCAGCAAACCTACCACATTTTCTCCCTGCCCTTCGACAGCGACACTTTGCGCACCATGTTCGCCAGCCGCATCTTTTGTGCATTCCAAGCTTCGCAGGCACTTGATGAGACGAATTCCTCTGAATACAAAATGTCCATGGAGAATGCGAGCATCGATCTCGCTACCTCTCGCATGCTAAGCGAGCGCTCTACCATTTGAGCTAATTCCCCAGCACATCCCGCTAACATACTATAATTTGCTCACGCCGACAAACACCATTGCATGCCTGCCACTGTTCAGCGATACACAATCAGCAGCTCAGAGACACACAATCACTCACACATTAACCGACCAATCTCACACACGTAATCACGCTCGCTGCCACTGTCCATTTGCATGACCTCAATCTGCAATTCATTATCCACCATGAAACCAATTATCCTTCCTTCTCGTTTTATAACTGATTGTTATAGCAGATTCCACTGATCGTTCCACTTCGATGTAGCGACTAACATTCACTTTACCATCGCTTCCTCACAGAGCCACCGACGCGTACAGTGTAATCTGCCGCTTGCCTGAACATCAAATCTAACACCACAAAAACTAGATAGCACCAACAACAACACACATAGCAAACGTTCAGCATTCACCTATACTGCATCACTACGCCCCGGCGGTTCCCAATATGTCACAAGCAGAACTTCTTCATAAAATAAGGAGATTAAGAAAGGGTAGGCCATTTAGAACATAGTTGAAGAAAATCTTTTTTACCCCGAGAGCTGTGGGTCTATCGAATGCTCCGTCTCAGAAGGCAGTGGAGGCCAGTTCTCTCGATTGAAAGAGTTAGATAGGGCTCCTAAAGATACCAGAGTCAAGGGATATGGGCAGAAGGCAGGGACGGGGTGCTGATTGTGGATGACCAGCCATGGTCAGACAGAATGGCGGTGCAGGCACGATGGGCGGAATGGCCTACTCCTGCACCTACTGTCTACTGTCCATTCAGATGGCGGCGTCATCCACTTCTGACAGATTGTACAACTCCACCTTCAACTGAGCATTCTGCTGGAAATCTACACTGCCGTCAAAGAGATCTTTCTCGTATCACCCATTGCCGCCTATTTCTATGCAGCATTCTCGGACATTTCTGGAAAACTGCAGCCAGATGTCCAGTCAGCTGAAAAGCGCAATGACTCAAGTCGATCATTACTGGAGCGTTTGCCTTTGTCCTGGACGGATGATGCGCAAGAGAACACAGTGCGTACATAACCACAACGCAAACCTGTTCCAAGAGTTCCCTTGTGCAAAGAGCCATAACGTCTTCATCCGGTCCCTTAATGTACAGCTACCTCTTCTATTTCGCAGCTCACACATCAATCCTCTTGGAGAAAAATGAACAATTTTCCTCCGACTTGTGTCACCACACAAATGGGCAGACGTGCCCCTCACCTGATATACGAAAAGTACAACAGGCCGACAACACTACCGCTAGTTAGCTTCGCTTAATACGGTGCCCTCCAACGATGTGCCGAAATTCAGATTCTGGCATCCCTTGCTCTGCCGCTTTGGAATGGCTGAAGCTAAAGTGACCGCAAAAAGTCTTCCAACGAAGAGGTCACCGATGTTCCCCCTGGGCCTTTGAGTCAGTCTCTTCCTCTATACACTTGCTACGAAGGGCAGATTTCGATCTTTCTATTACTCAGGGAGCGGTGAGAGCTGTGCTACTGTCAGGGCAGCCTGCGTGAGGAAACAGCGTTCTGAAAAGTGAGCGAGTGAACAGCTGGCATTGCCTATTATATGCTCAAATGCCTGTTTCTTCTGTCCCGTCAAGAGTCGTAGCGAATGCATTCTTGTGCGCACCAGCGAAAAGCTCTGTGGTATGCAATTGATGATGGGCGCAGTAAAAGAAGACCTGATCCTTCGAGCCGGAATCGAACCAGCGACCTAAGGATGACTCCATTTCCTCTACAGTCCTCCGCTCTACCAACTGAGCTATCGAAGGAAAAGCGACACTCATTATGCAGAATTCAGCCTGGCATCTGTCGAGCGATGGCAAAACCCGGCCTATGGCAACTATCTCGTCCTTCCAGCACTGGGGGCCACAGGTCACGGGATGATACATATCTCCGCGCTTCTGACATTTCTACGTACACTACGATACCAACACAGCTCTTTCATCGTCCTTGACCGTTCAAATAAAAGGTGACTCAGCTTTCTCTTTTCACCCAGTAACCAGGGCAATGTCCTTATAACCACTCACCTGATTTATGCCTGAATCGTCGTCTGCAGCTCATGCATTACTGAAACACCAGCTGCCAGCTAGCCTTTCCTCCTATCTGCTTTCAACGCAGCAAACCTACCACATTTTCTCCCTGCCCTTCGACAGCGACACTTTGCGCACCATGTTCGCCAGCCGCATCTTTTGTGCATTCCAAGCTTCGCAGGCACTTGATGAGACGAATTCCTCTGAATACAAAATGTCCATGGAGAATGCGAGCATCGATCTCGCTACCTCTCGCATGCTAAGCGAGCGCTCTACCATTTGAGCTAATTCCCCAGCACATCCCGCTAACATACTATAATTTGCTCACGCCGACAAACACCATTGCATGCCTGCCACTGTTCAGCGATACACAATCAGCAGCTCAGAGACACACAATCACTCACACATTAACCGACCAATCTCACACACGTAATCACGCTCGCTGCCACTGTCCATTTGCATGACCTCAATCTGCAATTCATTATCCACCATGAAACCAATTATCCTTCCTTCTCGTTTTATAACTGATTGTTATAGCAGATTCCACTGATCGTTCCACTTCGATGTAGCGACTAACATTCACTTTACCATCGCTTCCTCACAGAGCCACCGACGCGTACAGTGTAATCTGCCGCTTGCCTGAACATCAAATCTAACACCACAAAAACTAGATAGCACCAACAACAACACACATAGCAAACGTTCAGCATTCACCTATACTGCATCACTACGCCCCGGCGGTTCCCAATATGTCACAAGCAGAACTTCTTCATAAAATAAGGAGATTAAGAAAGGGTAGGCCATGTAGAACATAGTTGAAGAAAATCTTTTTTACCCCGAGAGCTGTGGGTCTATGGAATGCTCCGTCTCAGAAGGCAGTGGAGGCCAGTTCTCTCGATTGAAAGAGTTAGATAGGGCTCCTAAAGATAGCAGAGTCAAGGGATATGGGCAGAAGGCAGGGACGGGGTGCTGATTGTGGATGACCAGCCATGGTCAGACAGAATGGCGGTGCAGGCACGATGGGCGGAATGGCCTACTCCTGCACCTACTGTCTACTGTCCATTCAGATGGCGGCGTCATCCACTTCTGACAGATTGTACAACTCCACCTTCAACTGAGCATTCTGCTGGAAATCTACACTGCCGTCAAAGAGATCTTTCTCGTATCACCCATTGCCGCCTATTTCTATGCAGCATTCTCGGACGTTTCTGGAAAACTGCAGCCAGATGTCCAGTCAGCTGAAAAGCGCAATGACTCAAGTCGATCATTACTGGAGCGTTTGCCTTTGTCCTGGACGGATGATGCGCAAGAGAACACAGTGCGTACATAACCACAACGCAAACCTGTTCCAAGAGTTCCCTTGTGCAAAGAGCCATAACGTCTTCATCCGGTCCCTTAATGTACAGCTACCTCTTCTATTTCGCAGCTCACACATCAATCCTCTTGGAGAAAAATGAACAATTTTCCTCCGACTTGTGTCACCACACAAATGGGCAGACGTGCCCCTCACCTGATATACGAAAAGTACAACAGGCCGACAACACTACCGCTAGTTAGCTTCGCTTAATACGGTGCCCTCCAACGATGTGCCGAAATTCAGATTCTGGCATCCCTTGCTCTGCCGCTTTGGAATGGCTGAAGCTAAAGTGACCGCAAAAAGTCTTCCAACGAAGAGGTCACCGATGTTCCCCCTGGGCCTTTGAGTCAGTCTCTTCCTCTATACACTTGCTACGAAGGGCAGATTTCGATCTTTCTATTACTCAGGGAGCGGTGAGAGCTGTGCTCCTGTCAGGGCAGCCTGCGTGAGGAAACAGCGTTCTGAAAAGTGAGCGAGTGAACAGCTGGCATTGCCTATTATATGCTCAAATGCCTGTTTCTTCTGTCCCGTCAAGAGTCGTAGCGAATGCATTCTTGTGCGCACCAGCGAAAAGCTCTGTGGTATGCAATTGATGATGGGCGCAGTAAAAGAAGACCTGATCCTTCGAGCCGGAATCGAACCAGCGACCTAAGGATGACTCCATTTCCTCTACAGTCCTCCGCTCTACCAACTGAGCTATCGAAGGAAAAGCGACACTCATTATGCAGAATTCAGCCTGGCATCTGTCGAGCGATGGCAAAACCCGGCCTATGGCAACTATCTCGTCCTTCCAGCACTGGGGGCCACAGGTCACGGGATGATACATATCTCCGCGCTTCTGACATTTCTACGTACACTACGATACCAACACAGCTCTTTCATCGTCCTTGACCGTTCAAATAAAAGGTGACTCAGCTTTCTCTTTTCACCCAGTAACCAGGGCAATGTCCTTATAACCACTCACCTGATTTATGCCTGAATCGTCGTCTGCAGCTCATGCATTACTGAAACACCAGCTGCCAGCTAGCCTTTCCTCCTATCTGCTTTCAACGCAGCAAACCTACCACATTTTCTCCCTGCCCTTCGACAGCGACACTTTGCGCACCATGTTCGCCAGCCGCATCTTTTGTGCATTCCAAGCTTCGCAGGCACTTGATGAGACGAATTCCTCTGAATACAAAATGTCCATGGAGAATGCGAGCATCGATCTCGCTACCTCTCGCATGCTAAGCGAGCGCTCTACCATTTGAGCTAATTCCCCAGCACATCCCGCTAACATACTATAATTTGCTCACGCCGACAAACACCATTGCATGCCTGCCACTGTTCAGCGATACACAATCAGCAGCTCAGAGACACACAATCACTCACACATTAACCGACCAATCTCACACACGTAATCACGCTCGCTGCCACTGTCCATTTGCATGACCTCAATCTGCAATTCATTATCCACCATGAAACCAATTATCCTTCCTTCTCGTTTTATAACTGATTGTTATAGCAGATTCCACTGATCGTTCCACTTCGATGTAGCGACTAACATTCACTTTACCATCGCTTCCTCACAGAGCCACCGACGCGTACAGTGTAATCTGCCGCTTGCCTGAACATCAAATCTAACACCACAAAAACTAGATAGCACCAACAACAACACACATAGCAAACGTTCAGCATTCACCTATACTGCATCACTACGCCCCGGCGGTTCCCAATATGTCACAAGCAGAACTTCTTCATAAAATAAGGAGATTAAGAAAGGGTAGGCCATGTAGAACATAGTTGAAGAAAATCTTTTTTACCCCGAGAGCTGTGGGTCTATGGAATGCTCCGTCTCAGAAGGCAGTGGAGGCCAGTTCTCTCGATTGAAAGAGTTAGATAGGGCTCCTAAAGATAGCAGAGTCAAGGGATATGGGCAGAAGGCAGGGACGGGGTGCTGATTGTGGATGATCAGCCATGGTCAGACAGAATGGCGGTGCAGGCACGATGGGCGGAATGGCCTACTCCTGCACCTACTGTCTACTGTCCATTCAGATGGCGGCGTCATCCACTTCTGACAGATTGTACAACTCCACCTTCAACTGAGCATTCTGCTGTAAATCTACACGGCCGTCAAAGAGATCTTTCTCGTATCACCCATTGCCGCCTATTTCTATGCAGCATTCTCGGACGTTTCTGGAACACTGCAGCCAGATGTCCAGTCAGCTGAAAAGCGCAATGACTCAAGTCGATCATTACTGGAGCGTTTGCCTTTGTCCTGGACGGATGATGCGCAAGAGAACACAGTGCGTACATAACCACAACGCAAACCTGTTCCAAGAGTTCCCTTGTGCAAAGAGCCATAACGTCTTCATCCGGTCCCTTAATGTACAGCTACCTCTTCTATTTCGCAGCTCACACATCAATCCTCTTGGAGAAAAATGAACAATTTTCCTCCGACTTGTGTCACCACACAAATGGGCAGACGTGCCCCTCACCTGATATACGAAAAGTACAACAGGCCGACAACACTACCGCTAGTTAGCTTCGCTTAATACGGTGCCCTCCAACGATGTGCCGAAATTCAGATTCTGGCATCCCTTGCTCTGCCGCTTTGGAATGGCTGAAGCTAAAGTGACCGCAAAAAGTCTTCCAACGAAGAGGTCACCGATGTTCCCCCTGGGCCTTTGAGTCAGTCTCTTCCTCTATACACTTGCTACGAAGGGCAGATTTCGATCTTTCTATTACTCAGGGAGCGGTGAGAGCTGTGCTCCTGTCAGGGCAGCCTGCGTGAGGAAACAGCGTTCTGAAAAGTGAGCGAGTGAACAGCTGGCATTGCCTATTATATGCTCAAATGCCTGTTTCTTCTGTCCCGTCAAGAGTCGTAGCGAATGCATTCTTGTGCGCACCAGCGAAAAGCTCTGTGGTATGCAATTGATGATGGGCGCAGTAAAAGAAGACCTGATCCTTCGAGCCGGAATCGAACCAGCGACCTAAGGATGACTCCATTTCCTCTACAGTCCTCCGCTCTACCAACTGAGCTATCGAAGGAAAAGCGACACTCATTATGCAGAATTCAGCCTGGCATCTGTCGAGCGATGGCAAAACCCGGCCTATGGCAACTATCTCGTCCTTCCAGCACTGGGGGCCACAGGTCACGGGATGATACATATCTCCGCGCTTCTGACATTTCTACGTACACTACGATACCAACACAGCTCTTTCATCGTCCTTGACCGTTCAAATAAAAGGTGACTCAGCTTTCTCTTTTCACCCAGTAACCAGGGCAATGTCCTTATAACCACTCACCTGATTTATGCCTGAATCGTCGTCTGCAGCTCATGCATTACTGAAACACCAGCTGCCAGCTAGCCTTTCCTCCTATCTGCTTTCAACGCAGCAAACCTACCACATTTTCTCCCTGCCCTTCGACAGCGACACTTTGCGCACCATGTTCGCCAGCCGCATCTTTTGTGCATTCCAAGCTTCGCAGGCACTTGATGAGACGAATTCCTCTGAATACAAAATGTCCATGGAGAATGCGAGCATCGATCTCGCTACCTCTCGCATGCTAAGCGAGCGCTCTACCATTTGAGCTAATTCCCCAGCACATCCCGCTAACATACTATAATTTGCTCACGCCGACAAACACCATTGCATGCCTGCCACTGTTCAGCGATACACAATCAGCAGCTCAGAGACACACAATCACTCACACATTAACCGACCAATCTCACACACGTAATCACGCTCGCTGCCACTGTCCATTTGCATGACCTCAATCTGCAATTCATTATCCACCATGAAACCAATTATCCTTCCTTCTCGTTTTATAACTGATTGTTATAGCAGATTCCACTGATCGTTCCACTTCGATGTAGCGACTAACATTCACTTTACCATCGCTTCCTCACAGAGCCACCGACGCGTACAGTGTAATCTGCCGCTTGCCTGAACATCAAATCTAACACCACAAAAACTAGATAGCACCAACAACAACACACATAGCAAACGTTCAGCATTCACCTATACTGCATCACTACGCCCCGGCGGTTCCCAATATGTCACAAGCAGAACTTCTTCATAAAATAAGGAGATTAAGAAAGGGTAGGCCATTTAGAACATAGTTGAAGAAAATCTTTTTTACCCCGAGAGCTGTGGGTCTATCGAATGCTCCGTCTCAGAAGGCAGTGGAGGCCAGTTCTCTCGATTGAAAGAGTTAGATAGGGCTCCTAAAGATACCAGAGTCAAGGGATATGGGCAGAAGGCAGGGACGGGGTGCTGATTGTGGATGACCAGCCATGGTCAGACAGAATGGCGGTGCAGGCACGATGGGCGGAATGGCCTACTCCTGCACCTACTGTCTACTGTCCATTCAGATGGCGGCGTCATCCACTTCTGACAGATTGTACAACTCCACCTTCAACTGAGCATTCTGCTGGAAATCTACACTGCCGTCAAAGAGATCTTTCTCGTATCACCCATTGCCGCCTATTTCTATGCAGCATTCTCGGACGTTTCTGGAAAACTGCAGCCAGATGTCCAGTCAGCTGAAAAGCGCAATGACTCAAGTCGATCATTACTGGAGCGTTTGCCTTTGTCCTGGACGGATGATGCGCAAGAGAACACAGTGCGTACATAACCACAACGCAAACCTGTTCCAAGAGTTCCCTTGTGCAAAGAGCCATAACGTCTTCATCCGGTCCCTTAATGTACAGCTACCTCTTCTATTTCGCAGCTCACACATCAATCCTCTTGGAGAAAAATGAACAATTTTCCTCCGACTTGTGTCACCACACAAATGGGCAGACGTGCCCCTCACCTGATATACGAAAAGTACAACAGGCCGACAACACTACCGCTAGTTAGCTTCGCTTAATACGGTGCCCTCCAACGATGTGCCGAAATTCAGATTCTGGCATCCCTTGCTCTGCCGCTTTGGAATGGCTGAAGCTAAAGTGACCGCAAAAAGTCTTCCAACGAAGAGGTCACCGATGTTCCCCCTGGGCCTTTGAGTCAGTCTCTTCCTCTATACACTTGCTACGAAGGGCAGATTTCGATCTTTCTATTACTCAGGGAGCGGTGAGAGCTGTGGTACTGTCAGGGCAGCCTGCGTGAGGAAACAGCGTTTTGAAAAGTGAGCGAGTGAACAGCTGGCATTGCCTATTATGCGCTCAAATGCCTGTTTCTTCTGTCCCGTCAAGAGTCGTAGCGAATGCATTCTTGTGCGCACCAGCGAAAAGCTCTGTGGTATGCAATTGATGATGGGCGCAGTAAAAGAAGACCTGATCCTTCGAGCCGGAATCGAACCAGCGACCTAAGGATGACTCCATTTCCTCTACAGTCCTCCGCTCTACCAACTGAGCTATCGAAGGAAAAGCGACACTCATTATGCAGAATTCAGCCTGGCATCTGTCGAGCGATGGCAAAACCCGGCCTATGGCAACTATCTCGTCCTTCCAGCACTGGGGGCCACAGGTCACGGGATGATACATATCTCCGCGCTTCTGACATTTCTACGTACACTACGATACCAACACAGCTCTTTCATCGTCCTTGACCGTTCAAATAAAAGGTGACTCAGCTTTCTCTTTTCACCCAGTAACCAGGGCAATGTCCTTATAACCACTCACCTGATTTATGCCTGAATCGTCGTCTGCAGCTCATGCATTACTGAAACACCAGCTGCCAGCTAGCCTTTCCTCCTATCTGCTTTCAACGCAGCAAACCTACCACATTTTCTCCCTGCCCTTCGACAGCGACACTTTGCGCACCATGTTCGCCAGCCGCATCTTTTGTGCATTCCAAGCTTCGCAGGCACTTGATGAGACGAATTCCTCTGAATACAAAATGTCCATGGAGAATGCGAGCATCGATCTCGCTACCTCTCGCATGCTAAGCGAGCGCTCTACCATTTGAGCTAATTCCCCAGCACATCCCGCTAACATACTATAATTTGCTCACGCCGACAAACACCATTGCATGCCTGCCACTGTTCAGCGATACACAATCAGCAGCTCAGAGACACACAATCACTCACACATTAACCGACCAATCTCACACACGTAATCACGCTCGCTGCCACTGTCCATTTGCATGACCTCAATCTGCAATTCATTATCCACCATGAAACCAATTATCCTTCCTTCTCGTTTTATAACTGATTGTTATAGCAGATTCCACTGATCGTTCCACTTCGATGTAGCGACTAACATTCACTTTACCATCGCTTCCTCACAGAGCCACCGACGCGTACAGTGTAATCTGCCGCTTGCCTGAACATCAAATCTAACACCACAAAAACTAGATAGCACCAACAACAACACACATAGCAAACGTTCAGCATTCACCTATACTGCATCACTACGCCCCGGCGGTTCCCAATATGTCACAAGCAGAACTTCTTCATAAAATAAGGAGATTAAGAAAGGGTAGGCCATGTAGAACATAGTTGAAGAAAATCTTTTTTACCCCGAGAGCTGTGGGTCTATGGAATGCTCCGTCTCAGAAGGCAGTGGAGGCCAGTTCTCTCGATTGAAAGAGTTAGATAGGGCTCCTAAAGATAGCAGAGTCAAGGGATATGGGCAGAAGGCAGGGACGGGGTGCTGATTGTGGATGATCAGCCATGGTCAGACAGAATGGCGGTGCAGGCACGATGGGCGGAATGGCCTACTCCTGCACCTACTGTCTACTGTCCATTCAGATGGCGGCGTCATCCACTTCTGACAGATTGTACAACTCCACCTTCAACTGAGCATTCTGCTGTAAATCTACACGGCCGTCAAAGAGATCTTTCTCGTATCACCCATTGCCGCCTATTTCTATGCAGCATTCTCGGACGTTTCTGGAACACTGCAGCCAGATGTCCAGTCAGCTGAAAAGCGCAATGACTCAAGTCGATCATTACTGGAGCGTTTGCCTTTGTCCTGGACGGATGATGCGCAAGAGAACACAGTGCGTACATAACCACAACGCAAACCTGTTCCAAGAGTTCCCTTGTGCAAAGAGCCATAACGTCTTCATCCGGTCCCTTAATGTACAGCTACCTCTTCTATTTCGCAGCTCACACATCAATCCTCTTGGAGAAAAATGAACAATTTTCTTCCGACTTGTGCCACCACACAAATGGGCAGACGTGCCCCTCACCTGATATACGAAAAGTACAACAGGCCGACAACACTACCGCTAGTTAGCTTCGCTTAATACGGTGCCCTCCAACGATGTGCCGAAATTCAGATTCTGGCATCCCTTGCTCTGCCGCTTTGGAATGGCTGAAGCTAAAGTGACTGCAAAAAGTCTTCCAACGAAGAGGTCACCGATGTTCCCCCTGGGCCTTTGAGTCAGTCTCTTCCTCTATACACTTGCTACGAAGGGCAGATTTCGATCTTTCTATTACTCAGGGAGCGGTGAGAGCTGTGCTCCTGTCAGGGCAGCCTGCGTGAGGAAACAGCGTTCTGAAAAGTGAGCGAGTGAACAGCTGGCATTGCCTATTATATGCTCAAATGCCTGTTTCTTCTGTCCCGTCAAGAGTCGTAGCGAATGCATTCTTGTGCGCACCAGCGAAAAGCTCTGTGGTATGCAATTGATGATGGGCGCAGTAAAAGAAGACCTGATCCTTCGAGCCGGAATCGAACCAGCGACCTAAGGATGACTCCATTTCCTCTACAGTCCTCCGCTCTACCAACTGAGCTATCGAAGGAAAAGCGACACTCATTATGCAGAATTCAGCCTGGCATCTGTCGAGCGATGGCAAAACCCGGCCTATGGCAACTATCTCGTCCTTCCAGCACTGGGGGCCACAGGTCACGGGATGATACATATCTCCGCGCTTCTGACATTTCTACGTACACTACGATACCAACACAGCTCTTTCATCGTCCTTGACCGTTCAAATAAAAGGTGACTCAGCTTTCTCTTTTCACCCAGTAACCAGGGCAATGTCCTTATAACCACTCACCTGATTTATGCCTGAATCGTCGTCTGCAGCTCATGCATTACTGAAACACCAGCTGCCAGCTAGCCTTTCCTCCTATCTGCTTTCAACGCAGCAAACCTACCACATTTTCTCCCTGCCCTTCGACAGCGACACTTTGCGCACCATGTTCGCCAGCCGCATCTTTTGTGCATTCCAAGCTTCGCAGGCACTTGATGAGACGAATTCCTCTGAATACAAAATGTCCATGGAGAATGCGAGCATCGATCTCGCTACCTCTCGCATGCTAAGCGAGCGCTCTACCATTTGAGCTAATTCCCCAGCACATCCCGCTAACATACTATAATTTGCTCACGCCGACAAACACCATTGCATGCCTGCCACTGTTCAGCGATACACAATCAGCAGCTCAGAGACACACAATCACTCACACATTAACCGACCAATCTCACACACGTAATCACGCTCGCTGCCACTGTCCATTTGCATGACCTCAATCTGCAATTCATTATCCACCATGAAACCAATTATCCTTCCTTCTCGTTTTATAACTGATTGTTATAGCAGATTCCACTGATCGTTCCACTTCGATGTAGCGACTAACATTCACTTTACCATCGCTTCCTCACAGAGCCACCGACGCGTACAGTGTAATCTGCCGCTTGCCTGAACATCAAATCTAACACCACAAAAACTAGATAGCACCAACAACAACACACATAGCAAACGTTCAGCATTCACCTATACTGCATCACTACGCCCCGGCGGTTCCCAATATGTCACAAGCAGAACTTCTTCATAAAATAAGGAGATTAAGAAAGGGTAGGCCATTTAGAACATAGTTGAAGAAAATCTTTTTTACCCCGAGAGCTGTGGGTCTATCGAATGCTCCGTCTCAGAAGGCAGTGGAGGCCAGTTCTCTCGATTGAAAGAGTTAGATAGGGCTCCTAAAGATACCAGAGTCAAGGGATATGGGCAGAAGGCAGGGACGGGGTGCTGATTGTGGATGACCAGCCATGGTCAGACAGAATGGCGGTGCAGGCACGATGGGCGGAATGGCCTACTCCTGCACCTACTGTCTACTGTCCATTCAGATGGCGGCGTCATCCACTTCTGACAGATTGTACAACTCCACCTTCAACTGAGCATTCTGCTGGAAATCTACACTGCCGTCAAAGAGATCTTTCTCGTATCACCCATTGCCGCCTATTTCTATGCAGCATTCTCGGACGTTTCTGGAAAACTGCAGCCAGATGTCCAGTCAGCTGAAAAGCGCAATGACTCAAGTCGATCATTACTGGAGCGTTTGCCTTTGTCCTGGACGGATGATGCGCAAGAGAACACAGTGCGTACATAACCACAACGCAAACCTGTTCCAAGAGTTCCCTTGTGCAAAGAGCCATAACGTCTTCATCCGGTCCCTTAATGTACAGCTACCTCTTCTATTTCGCAGCTCACACATCAATCCTCTTGGAGAAAAATGAACAATTTTCCTCCGACTTGTGTCACCACACAAATGGGCAGACGTGCCCCTCACCTGATATACGAAAAGTACAACAGGCCGACAACACTACCGCTAGTTAGCTTCGCTTAATACGGTGCCCTCCAACGATGTGCCGAAATTCAGATTCTGGCATCCCTTGCTCTGCCGCTTTGGAATGGCTGAAGCTAAAGTGACCGCAAAAAGTCTTCCAACGAAGAGGTCACCGATGTTCCCCCTGGGCCTTTGAGTCAGTCTCTTCCTCTATACACTTGCTACGAAGGGCAGATTTCGATCTTTCTATTACTCAGGGAGCGGTGAGAGCTGTGGTACTGTCAGGGCAGCCTGCGTGAGGAAACAGCGTTTTGAAAAGTGAGCGAGTGAACAGCTGGCATTGCCTATTATGCGCTCAAATGCCTGTTTCTTCTGTCCCGTCAAGAGTCGTAGCGAATGCATTCTTGTGCGCACCAGCGAAAAGCTCTGTGGTATGCAATTGATGATGGGCGCAGTAAAAGAAGACCTGATCCTTCGAGCCGGAATCGAACCAGCGACCTAAGGATGACTCCATTTCCTCTACAGTCCTCCGCTCTACCAACTGAGCTATCGAAGGAAAAGCGACACTCATTATGCAGAATTCAGCCTGGCATCTGTCGAGCGATGGCAAAACCCGGCCTATGGCAACTATCTCGTCCTTCCAGCACTGGGGGCCACAGGTCACGGGATGATACATATCTCCGCGCTTCTGACATTTCTACGTACACTACGATACCAACACAGCTCTTTCATCGTCCTTGACCGTTCAAATAAAAGGTGACTCAGCTTTCTCTTTTCACCCAGTAACCAGGGCAATGTCCTTATAACCACTCACCTGATTTATGCCTGAATCGTCGTCTGCAGCTCATGCATTACTGAAACACCAGCTGCCAGCTAGCCTTTCCTCCTATCTGCTTTCAACGCAGCAAACCTACCACATTTTCTCCCTGCCCTTCGACAGCGACACTTTGCGCACCATGTTCGCCAGCCGCATCTTTTGTGCATTCCAAGCTTCGCAGGCACTTGATGAGACGAATTCCTCTGAATACAAAATGTCCATGGAGAATGCGAGCATCGATCTCGCTACCTCTCGCATGCTAAGCGAGCGCTCTACCATTTGAGCTAATTCCCCAGCACATCCCGCTAACATACTATAATTTGCTCACGCCGACAAACACCATTGCATGCCTGCCACTGTTCAGCGATACACAATCAGCAGCTCAGAGACACACAATCACTCACACATTAACCGACCAATCTCACACACGTAATCACGCTCGCTGCCACTGTCCATTTGCATGACCTCAATCTGCAATTCATTATCCACCATGAAACCAATTATCCTTCCTTCTCGTTTTATAACTGATTGTTATAGCAGATTCCACTGATCGTTCCACTTCGATGTAGCGACTAACATTCACTTTACCATCGCTTCCTCACAGAGCCACCGACGCGTACAGTGTAATCTGCCGCTTGCCTGAACATCAAATCTAACACCACAAAAACTAGATAGCACCAACAACAACACACATAGCAAACGTTCAGCATTCACCTATACTGCATCACTACGCCCCGGCGGTTCCCAATATGTCACAAGCAGAACTTCTTCATAAAATAAGGAGATTAAGAAAGGGTAGGCCATGTAGAACATAGTTGAAGAAAATCTTTTTTACCCCGAGAGCTGTGGGTCTATGGAATGCTCCGTCTCAGAAGGCAGTGGAGGCCAGTTCTCTCGATTGAAAGAGTTAGATAGGGCTCCTAAAGATAGCAGAGTCAAGGGATATGGGCAGAAGGCAGGGACGGGGTGCTGATTGTGGATGATCAGCCATGGTCAGACAGAATGGCGGTGCAGGCACGATGGGCGGAATGGCCTACTCCTGCACCTACTGTCTACTGTCCATTCAGATGGCGGCGTCATCCACTTCTGACAGATTGTACAACTCCACCTTCAACTGAGCATTCTGCTGTAAATCTACACGGCCGTCAAAGAGATCTTTCTCGTATCACCCATTGCCGCCTATTTCTATGCAGCATTCTCGGACGTTTCTGGAACACTGCAGCCAGATGTCCAGTCAGCTGAAAAGCGCAATGACTCAAGTCGATCATTACTGGAGCGTTTGCCTTTGTCCTGGACGGATGATGCGCAAGAGAACACAGTGCGTACATAACCACAACGCAAACCTGTTCCAAGAGTTCCCTTGTGCAAAGAGCCATAACGTCTTCATCCGGTCCCTTAATGTACAGCTACCTCTTCTATTTCGCAGCTCACACATCAATCCTCTTGGAGAAAAATGAACAATTTTCTTCCGACTTGTGCCACCACACAAATGGGCAGACGTGCCCCTCACCTGATATACGAAAAGTACAACAGGCCGACAACACTACCGCTAGTTAGCTTCGCTTAATACGGTGCCCTCCAACGATGTGCCGAAATTCAGATTCTGGCATCCCTTGCTCTGCCGCTTTGGAATGGCTGAAGCTAAAGTGACTGCAAAAAGTCTTCCAACGAAGAGGTCACCGATGTTCCCCCTGGGCCTTTGAGTCAGTCTCTTCCTCTATACACTTGCTACGAAGGGCAGATTTCGATCTTTCTATTACTCAGGGAGCGGTGAGAGCTGTGCTACTGTCAGGGCAGCCTGCGTGAGGAAACAGCGTTCTGAAAAGTGAGCGAGTGAACAGCTGGCATTGCCTATTATATGCTCAAATGCCTGTTTCTTCTGTCCCGTAAAGAGTCGTAGCGAATGCATTCTTGTGCGCACCAGCGAAAAGCTCTGTGGTATGCAATTGATGATGGGCGCAGTAAAAGAAGACCTGATCCTTCGAGCCGGAATCGAACCAGCGACCTAAGGATGACTCCATTTCCTCTACAGTCCTCCGCTCTACCAACTGAGCTATCGAAGGAAAAGCGACACTCATTATGCAGAATTCAGCCTGGCATCTGTCGAGCGATGGCAAAACCCGGCCTATGGCAACTATCTCGTCCTTCCAGCACTGGGGGCCACAGGTCACGGGATGATACATATCTCCGCGCTTCTGACATTTCTACGTACACTACGATACCAACACAGCTCTTTCATCGTCCTTGACCGTTCAAATAAAAGGTGACTCAGCTTTCTCTTTTCACCCAGTAACCAGGGCAATGTCCTTATAACCACTCACCTGATTTATGCCTGAATCGTCGTCTGCAGCTCATGCATTACTGAAACACCAGCTGCCAGCTAGCCTTTCCTCCTATCTGCTTTCAACGCAGCAAACCTACCACATTTTCTCCCTGCCCTTCGACAGCGACACTTTGCGCACCATGTTCGCCAGCCGCATCTTTTGTGCATTCCAAGCTTCGCAGGCACTTGATGAGACGAATTCCTCTGAATACAAAATGTCCATGGAGAATGCGAGCATCGATCTCGCTACCTCTCGCATGCTAAGCGAGCGCTCTACCATTTGAGCTAATTCCCCAGCACATCCCGCTAACATACTATAATTTGCTCACGCCGACAAACACCATTGCATGCCTGCCACTGTTCAGCGATACACAATCAGCAGCTCAGAGACACACAATCACTCACACATTAACCGACCAATCTCACACACGTAATCACGCTCGCTGCCACTGTCCATTTGCATGACCTCAATCTGCAATTCATTATCCACCATGAAACCAATTATCCTTCCTTCTCGTTTTATAACTGATTGTTATAGCAGATTCCACTGATCGTTCCACTTCGATGTAGCGACTAACATTCACTTTACCATCGCTTCCTCACAGAGCCACCGACGCGTACAGTGTAATCTGCCGCTTGCCTGAACATCAAATCTAACACCACAAAAACTAGATAGCACCAACAACAACACACATAGCAAACGTTCAGCATTCACCTATACTGCATCACTACGCCCCGGCGGTTCCCAATATGTCACAAGCAGAACTTCTTCATAAAATAAGGAGATTAAGAAAGGGTAGGCCATTTAGAACATAGTTGAAGAAAATCTTTTTTACCCCGAGAGCTGTGGGTCTATCGAATGCTCCGTCTCAGAAGGCAGTGGAGGCCAGTTCTCTCGATTGAAAGAGTTAGATAGGGCTCCTAAAGATACCAGAGTCAAGGGATATGGGCAGAAGGCAGGGACGGGGTGCTGATTGTGGATGACCAGCCATGGTCAGACAGAATGGCGGTGCAGGCACGATGGGCGGAATGGCCTACTCCTGCACCTACTGTCTACTGTCCATTCAGATGGCGGCGTCATCCACTTCTGACAGATTGTACAACTCCACCTTCAACTGAGCATTCTGCTGGAAATCTACACTGCCGTCAAAGAGATCTTTCTCGTATCACCCATTGCCGCCTATTTCTATGCAGCATTCTCGGACGTTTCTGGAAAACTGCAGCCAGATGTCCAGTCAGCTGAAAAGCGCAATGACTCAAGTCGATCATTACTGGAGCGTTTGCCTTTGTCCTGGACGGATGATGCGCAAGAGAACACAGTGCGTACATAACCACAACGCAAACCTGTTCCAAGAGTTCCCTTGTGCAAAGAGCCATAACGTCTTCATCCGGTCCCTTAATGTACAGCTACCTCTTCTATTTCGCAGCTCACACATCAATCCTCTTGGAGAAAAATGAACAATTTTCCTCCGACTTGTGTCACCACACAAATGGGCAGACGTGCCCCTCACCTGATATACGAAAAGTACAACAGGCCGACAACACTACCGCTAGTTAGCTTCGCTTAATACGGTGCCCTCCAACGATGTGCCGAAATTCAGATTCTGGCATCCCTTGCTCTGCCGCTTTGGAATGGCTGAAGCTAAAGTGACCGCAAAAAGTCTTCCAACGAAGAGGTCACCGATGTTCCCCCTGGGCCTTTGAGTCAGTCTCTTCCTCTATACACTTGCTACGAAGGGCAGATTTCGATCTTTCTATTACTCAGGGAGCGGTGAGAGCTGTGGTACTGTCAGGGCAGCCTGCGTGAGGAAACAGCGTTTTGAAAAGTGAGCGAGTGAACAGCTGGCATTGCCTATTATGCGCTCAAATGCCTGTTTCTTCTGTCCCGTCAAGAGTCGTAGCGAATGCATTCTTGTGCGCACCAGCGAAAAGCTCTGTGGTATGCAATTGATGATGGGCGCAGTAAAAGAAGACCTGATCCTTCGAGCCGGAATCGAACCAGCGACCTAAGGATGACTCCATTTCCTCTACAGTCCTCCGCTCTACCAACTGAGCTATCGAAGGAAAAGCGACACTCATTATGCAGAATTCAGCCTGGCATCTGTCGAGCGATGGCAAAACCCGGCCTATGGCAACTATCTCGTCCTTCCAGCACTGGGGGCCACAGGTCACGGGATGATACATATCTCCGCGCTTCTGACATTTCTACGTACACTACGATACCAACACAGCTCTTTCATCGTCCTTGACCGTTCAAATAAAAGGTGACTCAGCTTTCTCTTTTCACCCAGTAACCAGGGCAATGTCCTTATAACCACTCACCTGATTTATGCCTGAATCGTCGTCTGCAGCTCATGCATTACTGAAACACCAGCTGCCAGCTAGCCTTTCCTCCTATCTGCTTTCAACGCAGCAAACCTACCACATTT
Source organism: Hemitrygon akajei (assembly GCF_048418815.1). Taxonomy (NCBI): domain Eukaryota; kingdom Metazoa; phylum Chordata; class Chondrichthyes; order Myliobatiformes; family Dasyatidae; genus Hemitrygon; species Hemitrygon akajei. The sequence continues at coordinate 1,709,366 of NC_133124.1, forward strand.
TCTCCCTGCCCTTCGACAGCGACACTTTGCGCACCATGTTCGCCAGCCGCATCTTTTGTGCATTCCAAGCTTCGCAGGCACTTGATGAGACGAATTCCTCTGAATACAAAATGTCCATGGAGAATGCGAGCATCGATCTCGCTACCTCTCGCATGCTAAGCGAGCGCTCTACCATTTGAGCTAATTCCCCAGCACATCCCGCTAACATACTATAATTTGCTCACGCCGACAAACACCATTGCATGCCTGCCACTGTTCAGCGATACACAATCAGCAGCTCAGAGACACACAATCACTCACACATTAACCGACCAATCTCACACACGTAATCACGCTCGCTGCCACTGTCCATTTGCATGACCTCAATCTGCAATTCATTATCCACCATGAAACCAATTATCCTTCCTTCTCGTTTTATAACTGATTGTTATAGCAGATTCCACTGATCGTTCCACTTCGATGTAGCGACTAACATTCACTTTACCATCGCTTCCTCACAGAGCCACCGACGCGTACAGTGTAATCTGCCGCTTGCCTGAACATCAAATCTAACACCACAAAAACTAGATAGCACCAACAACAACACACATAGCAAACGTTCAGCATTCACCTATACTGCATCACTACGCCCCGGCGGTTCCCAATATGTCACAAGCAGAACTTCTTCATAAAATAAGGAGATTAAGAAAGGGTAGGCCATGTAGAACATAGTTGAAGAAAATCTTTTTTACCCCGAGAGCTGTGGGTCTATGGAATGCTCCGTCTCAGAAGGCAGTGGAGGCCAGTTCTCTCGATTGAAAGAGTTAGATAGGGCTCCTAAAGATAGCAGAGTCAAGGGATATGGGCAGAAGGCAGGGACGGGGTGCTGATTGTGGATGATCAGCCATGGTCAGACAGAATGGCGGTGCAGGCACGATGGGCGGAATGGCCTACTCCTGCACCTACTGTCTACTGTCCATTCAGATGGCGGCGTCATCCACTTCTGACAGATTGTACAACTCCACCTTCAACTGAGCATTCTGCTGTAAATCTACACGGCCGTCAAAGAGATCTTTCTCGTATCACCCATTGCCGCCTATTTCTATGCAGCATTCTCGGACGTTTCTGGAACACTGCAGCCAGATGTCCAGTCAGCTGAAAAGCGCAATGACTCAAGTCGATCATTACTGGAGCGTTTGCCTTTGTCCTGGACGGATGATGCGCAAGAGAACACAGTGCGTACATAACCACAACGCAAACCTGTTCCAAGAGTTCCCTTGTGCAAAGAGCCATAACGTCTTCATCCGGTCCCTTAATGTACAGCTACCTCTTCTATTTCGCAGCTCACACATCAATCCTCTTGGAGAAAAATGAACAATTTTCTTCCGACTTGTGCCACCACACAAATGGGCAGACGTGCCCCTCACCTGATATACGAAAAGTACAACAGGCCGACAACACTACCGCTAGTTAGCTTCGCTTAATACGGTGCCCTCCAACGATGTGCCGAAATTCAGATTCTGGCATCCCTTGCTCTGCCGCTTTGGAATGGCTGAAGCTAAAGTGACTGCAAAAAGTCTTCCAACGAAGAGGTCACCGATGTTCCCCCTGGGCCTTTGAGTCAGTCTCTTCCTCTATACACTTGCTACGAAGGGCAGATTTCGATCTTTCTATTACTCAGGGAGCGGTGAGAGCTGTGCTACTGTCAGGGCAGCCTGCGTGAGGAAACAGCGTTCTGAAAAGTGAGCGAGTGAACAGCTGGCATTGCCTATTATATGCTCAAATGCCTGTTTCTTCTGTCCCGTAAAGAGTCGTAGCGAATGCATTCTTGTGCGCACCAGCGAAAAGCTCTGTGGTATGCAATTGATGATGGGCGCAGTAAAAGAAGACCTGATCCTTCGAGCCGGAATCGAACCAGCGACCTAAGGATGACTCCATTTCCTCTACAGTCCTCCGCTCTACCAACTGAGCTATCGAAGGAAAAGCGACACTCATTATGCAGAATTCAGCCTGGCATCTGTCGAGCGATGGCAAAACCCGGCCTATGGCAACTATCTCGTCCTTCCAGCACTGGGGGCCACAGGTCACGGGATGATACATATCTCCGCGCTTCTGACATTTCTACGTACACTACGATACCAACACAGCTCTTTCATCGTCCTTGACCGTTCAAATAAAAGGTGACTCAGCTTTCTCTTTTCACCCAGTAACCAGGGCAATGTCCTTATAACCACTCACCTGATTTATGCCTGAATCGTCGTCTGCAGCTCATGCATTACTGAAACACCAGCTGCCAGCTAGCCTTTCCTCCTATCTGCTTTCAACGCAGCAAACCTACCACATTTTCTCCCTGCCCTTCGACAGCGACACTTTGCGCACCATGTTCGCCAGCCGCATCTTTTGTGCATTCCAAGCTTCGCAGGCACTTGATGAGACGAATTCCTCTGAATACAAAATGTCCATGGAGAATGCGAGCATCGATCTCGCTACCTCTCGCATGCTAAGCGAGCGCTCTACCATTTGAGCTAATTCCCCAGCACATCCCGCTAACATACTATAATTTGCTCACGCCGACAAACACCATTGCATGCCTGCCACTGTTCAGCGATACACAATCAGCAGCTCAGAGACACACAATCACTCACACATTAACCGACCAATCTCACACACGTAATCACGCTCGCTGCCACTGTCCATTTGCATGACCTCAATCTGCAATTCATTATCCACCATGAAACCAATTATCCTTCCTTCTCGTTTTATAACTGATTGTTATAGCAGATTCCACTGATCGTTCCACTTCGATGTAGCGACTAACATTCACTTTACCATCGCTTCCTCACAGAGCCACCGACGCGTACAGTGTAATCTGCCGCTTGCCTGAACATCAAATCTAACACCACAAAAACTAGATAGCACCAACAACAACACACATAGCAAACGTTCAGCATTCACCTATACTGCATCACTACGCCCCGGCGGTTCCCAATATGTCACAAGCAGAACTTCTTCATAAAATAAGGAGATTAAGAAAGGGTAGGCCATTTAGAACATAGTTGAAGAAAATCTTTTTTACCCCGAGAGCTGTGGGTCTATGGAATGCTCCGTCTCAGAAGGCAGTGGAGGCCAGATCTCTCGATTGAAAGAGTTAGATAGGGCTCCTAAAGATACCAGAGTCAAGGGATATGGGCAGAAGGCAGGGACGGGGTGCTGATTGTGGATGACCAGCCATGGTCAGACAGAATGGCGGTGCAGGCACGATGGGCGGAATGGCCTACTCCTGCACCTACTGTCTACTGTCCATTCAGATGGCGGCGTCATCCACTTCTGACAGATTGTACAACTCCACCTTCAACTGAGCATTCTGCTGGAAATCTACACTGCCGTCAAAGAGATCTTTCTCGTATCACCCATTGCCGCCTATTTCTATGCAGCATTCTCGGACATTTCTGGAAAACTGCAGCCAGATGTCCAGTCAGCTGAAAAGCGCAATGACTCAAGTCGATCATTACTGGAGCGTTTGCCTTTGTCCTGGACGGATGATGCGCAAGAGAACACAGTGCGTACATAACCACAACGCAAACCTGTTCCAAGAGTTCCCTTGTGCAAAGAGCCATAACGTCTTCATCCGGTCCCTTAATGTACAGCTACCTCTTCTATTTCGCAGCTCACACATCAATCCTCTTGGAGAAAAATGAACAATTTTCCTCCGACTTGTGTCACCACACAAATGGGCAGACGTGCCCCTCACCTGATATACGAAAAGTACAACAGGCCGACAACACTACCGCTAGTTAGCTTCGCTTAATACGGTGCCCTCCAACGATGTGCCGAAATTCAGATTCTGGCATCCCTTGCTCTGCCGCTTTGGAATGGCTGAAGCTAAAGTGACCGCAAAAAGTCTTCCAACGAAGAGGTCACCGATGTTCCCCCTGGGCCTTTGAGTCAGTCTCTTCCTCTATACACTTGCTACGAAGGGCAGATTTCGATCTTTCTATTACTCAGGGAGCGGTGAGAGCTGTGGTACTGTCAGGGCAGCCTGCGTGAGGAAACAGCGTTTTGAAAAGTGAGCGAGTGAACAGCTGGCATTGCCTATTATGCGCTCAAATGCCTGTTTCTTCTGTCCCGTCAAGAGTCGTAGCGAATGCATTCTTGTGCGCACCAGCGAAAAGCTCTGTGGTATGCAATTGATGATGGGCGCAGTAAAAGAAGACCTGATCCTTCGAGCCGGAATCGAACCAGCGACCTAAGGATGACTCCATTTCCTCTACAGTCCTCCGCTCTACCAACTGAGCTATCGAAGGAAAAGCGACACTCATTATGCAGAATTCAGCCTGGCATCTGTCGAGCGATGGCAAAACCCGGCCTATGGCAACTATCTCGTCCTTCCAGCACTGGGGGCCACAGGTCACGGGATGATACATATCTCCGCGCTTCTGACATTTCTACGTACACTACGATACCAACACAGCTCTTTCATCGTCCTTGACCGTTCAAATAAAAGGTGACTCAGCTTTCTCTTTTCACCCAGTAACCAGGGCAATGTCCTTATAACCACTCACCTGATTTATGCCTGAATCGTCGTCTGCAGCTCATGCATTACTGAAACACCAGCTGCCAGCTAGCCTTTCCTCCTATCTGCTTTCAACGCAGCAAACCTACCACATTTTCTCCCTGCCCTTCGACAGCGACACTTTGCGCACCATGTTCGCCAGCCGCATCTTTTGTGCATTCCAAGCTTCGCAGGCACTTGATGAGACGAATTCCTCTGAATACAAAATGTCCATGGAGAATGCGAGCATCGATCTCGCTACCTCTCGCATGCTAAGCGAGCGCTCTACCATTTGAGCTAATTCCCCAGCACATCCCGCTAACATACTATAATTTGCTCACGCCGACAAACACCATTGCATGCCTGCCACTGTTCAGCGATACACAATCAGCAGCTCAGAGACACACAATCACTCACACATTAACCGACCAATCTCACACACGTAATCACGCTCGCTGCCACTGTCCATTTGCATGACCTCAATCTGCAATTCATTATCCACCATGAAACCAATTATCCTTCCTTCTCGTTTTATAACTGATTGTTATAGCAGATTCCACTGATCGTTCCACTTCGATGTAGCGACTAACATTCACTTTACCATCGCTTCCTCACAGAGCCACCGACGCGTACAGTGTAATCTGCCGCTTGCCTGAACATCAAATCTAACACCACAAAAACTAGATAGCACCAACAACAACACACATAGCAAACGTTCAGCATTCACCTATACTGCATCACTACGCCCCGGCGGTTCCCAATATGTCACAAGCAGAACTTCTTCATAAAATAAGGAGATTAAGAAAGGGTAGGCCATTTAGAACATAGTTGAAGAAAATCTTTTTTACCCCGAGAGCTGTGGGTCTATCGAATGCTCCGTCTCAGAAGGCAGTGGAGGCCAGTTCTCTCGATTGAAAGAGTTAGATAGGGCTCCTAAAGATACCAGAGTCAAGGGATATGGGCAGAAGGCAGGGACGGGGTGCTGATTGTGGATGACCAGCCATGGTCAGACAGAATGGCGGTGCAGGCACGATGGGCGGAATGGCCTACTCCTGCACCTACTGTCTACTGTCCATTCAGATGGCGGCGTCATCCACTTCTGACAGATTGTACAACTCCACCTTCAACTGAGCATTCTGCTGGAAATCTACACTGCCGTCAAAGAGATCTTTCTCGTATCACCCATTGCCGCCTATTTCTATGCAGCATTCTCGGACGTTTCTGGAAAACTGCAGCCAGATGTCCAGTCAGCTGAAAAGCGCAATGACTCAAGTCGATCATTACTGGAGCGTTTGCCTTTGTCCTGGACGGATGATGCGCAAGAGAACACAGTGCGTACATAACCACAACGCAAACCTGTTCCAAGAGTTCCCTTGTGCAAAGAGCCATAACGTCTTCATCCGGTCCCTTAATGTACAGCTACCTCTTCTATTTCGCAGCTCACACATCAATCCTCTTGGAGAAAAATGAACAATTTTCCTCCGACTTGTGTCACCACACAAATGGGCAGACGTGCCCCTCACCTGATATACGAAAAGTACAACAGGCCGACAACACTACCGCTAGTTAGCTTCGCTTAATACGGTGCCCTCCAACGATGTGCCGAAATTCAGATTCTGGCATCCCTTGCTCTGCCGCTTTGGAATGGCTGAAGCTAAAGTGACCGCAAAAAGTCTTCCAACGAAGAGGTCACCGATGTTCCCCCTGGGCCTTTGAGTCAGTCTCTTCCTCTATACACTTGCTACGAAGGGCAGATTTCGATCTTTCTATTACTCAGGGAGCGGTGAGAGCTGTGCTCCTGTCAGGGCAGCCTGCGTGAGGAAACAGCGTTCTGAAAAGTGAGCGAGTGAACAGCTGGCATTGCCTATTATATGCTCAAATGCCTGTTTCTTCTGTCCCGTCAAGAGTCGTAGCGAATGCATTCTTGTGCGCACCAGCGAAAAGCTCTGTGGTATGCAATTGATGATGGGCGCAGTAAAAGAAGACCTGATCCTTCGAGCCGGAATCGAACCAGCGACCTAAGGATGACTCCATTTCCTCTACAGTCCTCCGCTCTACCAACTGAGCTATCGAAGGAAAAGCGACACTCATTATGCAGAATTCAGCCTGGCATCTGTCGAGCGATGGCAAAACCCGGCCTATGGCAACTATCTCGTCCTTCCAGCACTGGGGGCCACAGGTCACGGGATGATACATATCTCCGCGCTTCTGACATTTCTACGTACACTACGATACCAACACAGCTCTTTCATCGTCCTTGACCGTTCAAATAAAAGGTGACTCAGCTTTCTCTTTTCACCCAGTAACCAGGGCAATGTCCTTATAACCACTCACCTGATTTATGCCTGAATCGTCGTCTGCAGCTCATGCATTACTGAAACACCAGCTGCCAGCTAGCCTTTCCTCCTATCTGCTTTCAACGCAGCAAACCTACCACATTTTCTCCCTGCCCTTCGACAGCGACACTTTGCGCACCATGTTCGCCAGCCGCATCTTTTGTGCATTCCAAGCTTCGCAGGCACTTGATGAGACGAATTCCTCTGAATACAAAATGTCCATGGAGAATGCGAGCATCGATCTCGCTACCTCTCGCATGCTAAGCGAGCGCTCTACCATTTGAGCTAATTCCCCAGCACATCCCGCTAACATACTATAATTTGCTCACGCCGACAAACACCATTGCATGCCTGCCACTGTTCAGCGATACACAATCAGCAGCTCAGAGACACACAATCACTCACACATTAACCGACCAATCTCACACACGTAATCACGCTCGCTGCCACTGTCCATTTGCATGACCTCAATCTGCAATTCATTATCCACCATGAAACCAATTATCCTTCCTTCTCGTTTTATAACTGATTGTTATAGCAGATTCCACTGATCGTTCCACTTCGATGTAGCGACTAACATTCACTTTACCATCGCTTCCTCACAGAGCCACCGACGCGTACAGTGTAATCTGCCGCTTGCCTGAACATCAAATCTAACACCACAAAAACTAGATAGCACCAACAACAACACACATAGCAAACGTTCAGCATTCACCTATACTGCATCACTACGCCCCGGCGGTTCCCAATATGTCACAAGCAGAACTTCTTCATAAAATAAGGAGATTAAGAAAGGGTAGGCCATGTAGAACATAGTTGAAGAAAATCTTTTTTACCCCGAGAGCTGTGGGTCTATGGAATGCTCCGTCTCAGAAGGCAGTGGAGGCCAGTTCTCTCGATTGAAAGAGTTAGATAGGGCTCCTAAAGATAGCAGAGTCAAGGGATATGGGCAGAAGGCAGGGACGGGGTGCTGATTGTGGATGATCAGCCATGGTCAGACAGAATGGCGGTGCAGGCACGATGGGCGGAATGGCCTACTCCTGCACCTACTGTCTACTGTCCATTCAGATGGCGGCGTCATCCACTTCTGACAGATTGTACAACTCCACCTTCAACTGAGCATTCTGCTGTAAATCTACACGGCCGTCAAAGAGATCTTTCTCGTATCACCCATTGCCGCCTATTTCTATGCAGCATTCTCGGACGTTTCTGGAACACTGCAGCCAGATGTCCAGTCAGCTGAAAAGCGCAATGACTCAAGTCGATCATTACTGGAGCGTTTGCCTTTGTCCTGGACGGATGATGCGCAAGAGAACACAGTGCGTACATAACCACAACGCAAACCTGTTCCAAGAGTTCCCTTGTGCAAAGAGCCATAACGTCTTCATCCGGTCCCTTAATGTACAGCTACCTCTTCTATTTCGCAGCTCACACATCAATCCTCTTGGAGAAAAATGAACAATTTTCTTCCGACTTGTGCCACCACACAAATGGGCAGACGTGCCCCTCACCTGATATACGAAAAGTACAACAGGCCGACAACACTACCGCTAGTTAGCTTCGCTTAATACGGTGCCCTCCAACGATGTGCCGAAATTCAGATTCTGGCATCCCTTGCTCTGCCGCTTTGGAATGGCTGAAGCTAAAGTGACTGCAAAAAGTCTTCCAACGAAGAGGTCACCGATGTTCCCCCTGGGCCTTTGAGTCAGTCTCTTCCTCTATACACTTGCTACGAAGGGCAGATTTCGATCTTTCTATTACTCAGGGAGCGGTGAGAGCTGTGCTACTGTCAGGGCAGCCTGCGTGAGGAAACAGCGTTCTGAAAAGTGAGCGAGTGAACAGCTGGCATTGCCTATTATATGCTCAAATGCCTGTTTCTTCTGTCCCGTAAAGAGTCGTAGCGAATGCATTCTTGTGCGCACCAGCGAAAAGCTCTGTGGTATGCAATTGATGATGGGCGCAGTAAAAGAAGACCTGATCCTTCGAGCCGGAATCGAACCAGCGACCTAAGGATGACTCCATTTCCTCTACAGTCCTCCGCTCTACCAACTGAGCTATCGAAGGAAAAGCGACACTCATTATGCAGAATTCAGCCTGGCATCTGTCGAGCGATGGCAAAACCCGGCCTATGGCAACTATCTCGTCCTTCCAGCACTGGGGGCCACAGGTCACGGGATGATACATATCTCCGCGCTTCTGACATTTCTACGTACACTACGATACCAACACAGCTCTTTCATCGTCCTTGACCGTTCAAATAAAAGGTGACTCAGCTTTCTCTTTTCACCCAGTAACCAGGGCAATGTCCTTATAACCACTCACCTGATTTATGCCTGAATCGTCGTCTGCAGCTCATGCATTACTGAAACACCAGCTGCCAGCTAGCCTTTCCTCCTATCTGCTTTCAACGCAGCAAACCTACCACATTTTCTCCCTGCCCTTCGACAGCGACACTTTGCGCACCATGTTCGCCAGCCGCATCTTTTGTGCATTCCAAGCTTCGCAGGCACTTGATGAGACGAATTCCTCTGAATACAAAATGTCCATGGAGAATGCGAGCATCGATCTCGCTACCTCTCGCATGCTAAGCGAGCGCTCTACCATTTGAGCTAATTCCCCAGCACATCCCGCTAACATACTATAATTTGCTCACGCCGACAAACACCATTGCATGCCTGCCACTGTTCAGCGATACACAATCAGCAGCTCAGAGACACACAATCACTCACACATTAACCGACCAATCTCACACACGTAATCACGCTCGCTGCCACTGTCCATTTGCATGACCTCAATCTGCAATTCATTATCCACCATGAAACCAATTATCCTTCCTTCTCGTTTTATAACTGATTGTTATAGCAGATTCCACTGATCGTTCCACTTCGATGTAGCGACTAACATTCACTTTACCATCGCTTCCTCACAGAGCCACCGACGCGTACAGTGTAATCTGCCGCTTGCCTGAACATCAAATCTAACACCACAAAAACTAGATAGCACCAACAACAACACACATAGCAAACGTTCAGCATTCACCTATACTGCATCACTACGCCCCGGCGGTTCCCAATATGTCACAAGCAGAACTTCTTCATAAAATAAGGAGATTAAGAAAGGGTAGGCCATTTAGAACATAGTTGAAGAAAATCTTTTTTACCCCGAGAGCTGTGGGTCTATGGAATGCTCCGTCTCAGAAGGCAGTGGAGGCCAGTTCTCTCGATTGAAAGAGTTAGATAGGGCTCCTAAAGATACCAGAGTCAAGGGATATGGGCAGAAGGCAGGGACGGGGTGCTGATTGTGGATGACCAGCCATGGTCAGACAGAATGGCGGTGCAGGCACGATGGGCGGAATGGCCTACTCCTGCACCTACTGTCTACTGTCCATTCAGATGGCGGCGTCATCCACTTCTGACAGATTGTACAACTCCACCTTCAACTGAGCATTCTGCTGGAAATCTACACTGCCGTCAAAGAGATCTTTCTCGTATCACCCATTGCCGCCTATTTCTATGCAGCATTCTCGGACATTTCTGGAAAACTGCAGCCAGATGTCCAGTCAGCTGAAAAGCGCAATGACTCAAGTCGATCATTACTGGAGCGTTTGCCTTTGTCCTGGACGGATGATGCGCAAGAGAACACAGTGCGTACATAACCACAACGCAAACCTGTTCCAAGAGTTCCCTTGTGCAAAGAGCCATAACGTCTTCATCCGGTCCCTTAATGTACAGCTACCTCTTCTATTTCGCAGCTCACACATCAATCCTCTTGGAGAAAAATGAACAATTTTCCTCCGACTTGTGTCACCACACAAATGGGCAGACGTGCCCCTCACCTGATATACGAAAAGTACAACAGGCCGACAACACTACCGCTAGTTAGCTTCGCTTAATACGGTGCCCTCCAACGATGTGCCGAAATTCAGATTCTGGCATCCCTTGCTCTGCCGCTTTGGAATGGCTGAAGCTAAAGTGACCGCAAAAAGTCTTCCAACGAAGAGGTCACCGATGTTCCCCCTGGGCCTTTGAGTCAGTCTCTTCCTCTATACACTTGCTACGAAGGGCAGATTTCGATCTTTCTATTACTCAGGGAGCGGTGAGAGCTGTGGTACTGTCAGGGCAGCCTGCGTGAGGAAACAGCGTTTTGAAAAGTGAGCGAGTGAACAGCTGGCATTGCCTATTATGCGCTCAAATGCCTGTTTCTTCTGTCCCGTCAAGAGTCGTAGCGAATGCATTCTTGTGCGCACCAGCGAAAAGCTCTGCGGTATGCAATTGATGATGGGTGCAGTAAAAGAAGACCTGATCCTTCGAGCCGGAATCGAACCAGCGACCTAAGGATGACTCCATTTCCTCTACAGTCCTCCGCTCTACCAACTGAGCTATCGAAGGAAAAGCGACACTCATTATGCAGAATTCAGCCTGGCATCTGTCGAGCGATGGCAAAACCCGGCCTATGGCAACTATCTCGTCCTTCCAGCGCTGGGGGCCACAGGTCACGGGATGATACATATCTCCGCGCTTCTGACATTTCTACGTACACTACGATACCAACACAGCTCTTTCATCGTCCTTGACCGTTGAAATAAAAGGTGACTCAGCTTTCTCTTTTCACCCAGTAACCAGGGCAATGTCCTTATAGCCACTCACCTGATTTATGCCTGAATAGTCGTCTGCAGCTCATGCATTACTGAAACACCAGCTGCCAGCTAGCTTTTCCTCCTATCTGCTTTCAACGCAGCAAACCTACCACATTTTCTCCCTGCCCTTCGACTGAGACACTTTCCGCTCCATGTCCGCCAGCCGCATCTTTGGTGCATTCCAAGCTTCGCAGGCACTTGATGAGACGAATTCCTCTGAATACAAAATGTCCATGGAGAATGCGAGCATCGATCTCGCTACCTCTCGCATGCTAAGCGAGCGCTCTACCATTTGAGCTAATTCCCCAGCACATCCCGCTAACATACTATAATTTGCTCACCCCGACAAACACCATTGCATGCCTGCCACTGTTCAGCGATACACAATCAGCAGCTCACCTACAGTCACTCACTCATCAACCCACCAATCACACACACTCACTCACTCATCAACCCACCAGTCACACACACATACTCACGCTCTCTGCCACTGTCAATATGCATGACCTCAATCTGCAGTTCATTATCCACCATGAAACCTATTATCCTTCCATCCCTTTATACAACTGCTTGTTATAGCAGTTTCAATTGATCTCTCCAGTTCAATGTAGCGACTAACATTCACTTTACCATCGCTTCTTCACAGAGACACCCACACGTACCGTGTAATCTGTCGCATTCGAGAACATCCATATTCACCGCAACTGAAATCTAACCCCTCAAAAACAAGATTTCACCAACAACAACACACTTAACAAACATAGTTGAGGAAACACTTTTTCACCGCGATAGCTGCGGATCTATGCAATGCTCCGCCTCAGAAGGCAGTGGACGCCAGTTCTCTCGATTGAAAGGGTTAGATAGGGCTCCTAAAGATACCAGAGTCAAGGGATATGGACAGAAGGCAGGGGCGGGGTGCTGATTGTGGATGACCAGCCATGGTCAGACAGAATGGCGGTGCAGGCTCAATGGGCGGAATGGTCTACTCCTGCACCTATTGTCTACTGTCCATACAGATGGCGGCGTCATCCACTTCTGACAGATTGTACAACTCCATCTTCAACTGAGCATTCTGCTGGAAATCTACACGGCCGTCAAAGAGATCTTTCTCGTATCACCCATTGCCGCCTATTTCTATGCAGCATTCTCGGACGTTTCTGGAAAACTGCAGCCAGGTGTCTAGTCAGCTGAAAAGCTGAACGACTAAAGTCGATAACGTTGGAGCATTTGCCTTTGTCCTGGACGGATGATGGGCAAGAGAACACAATGCGTACATAACCACAACGCAAACCTGTTCCAAGAGTTCCCTTGTGCAAAGAGCCATAACGTCTTCATCCGGTCCCTGAATGTACAGCTACCTCTTCTATTTCGCAGCTCACACATCAATCCTCTTGGAGAAAAATGAACAATTTTCTTCCGACTTGTGCCAACACACAAATGGGCAGACGTGCCCCTCACCTGATATATGAAAAGTACAACAGGCCGACAACACTACCGCTAGTTAGCTTCGCTTAATACGGTGCCCTCCAACGATGTGCCGAAATTCAGATTCTGGCATCCCTTGCTCTGCCGCTTTGGAATGGCTGAAGCTAAAGTGACCGCAAAAAGTCTTCCAACGAAGAGGTCACCGATGTTCCCCCTGGGCCTTTGAGTCAGTCTCTTCCTCTATACACTTGCTACGAAGGGCAGATTTCGATCTTTCTATTACTCAGGGAGCGGTGAGAGCTGTGCTACTGTCAGGGCAGCCTGCGTGAGGAAACAGCGGTCTGAAATGTGAGCGAGTGATATGCTGGCATTGCCTATTATGTGCTCAAATGCCTGTTTCTTCTGTCCCGTCAAGAGTCGTAGCGAATGCATTCTTGTGCGCACCAGCGAAAAGCTCTGTGGTATGCAATTGATGATGGGCGCAGTAAAAGAAGACCTGATCCTTCGAGCCGGAATCGAACCAGCGACCCAAGGATGACTCCATTTCCTCTACAGTCCTCCGCTCTACCAACTGAGCTATCGAAGGAAAAGCGACACTCATTATGCAGAATTCAGCCTGGCATCTGTCGAGCGATGGCAAAACCCGGCCTATGGCAACTATCTCGTCCTTCCAGCACTGGGGGCCACAGGTCACGGGATGATACATATCTCCGCGCTTCTGACATTTCTACGTACACTACGATACCAACACAGCTCTTTCATCGTCCTTGCCCGTTCAAATAAAAGGTGACTCAGCTTTCTCTTTTCACCCAGTAACCAGGGCAATGTCCTTATAGCCACTCACCTGATTTATGCCTGAATAGTCGTCTGCAGCTCATGCATTACTGAAACACCAGCTGCCATCTAGCTTTTCCTCCTATCTGCTTTCAACGCAGCAAACCTACCACATTTTCTCCCTGCCCTTCGACTGAGACACTTTCCGCTCCATGTCCGCCAGCCGCATCTTTGGTGCATTCCAAGCTTCGCAGGCACTTGCTGAGACGAATTCCTCTGAATACAAAATGTCCATGGAGAATGCGAGCATCGATCTCGCTACCTCTCGCATGCAAAGCGAGCGCTCTACCATTTGAGCTAATTCCCCAGCACATCCCGCTAACATACTATAATTTGCTCACGCCGACAAACACCATTGCATGCCTGCCACTGTTCAGCGATACACAATCAGCAGCTCAGAGACACACAATCACTCACTCATTAACCGACCAATCTCACACACGTAATCACGCTCGCTGCCACTGTCCATTTGCATGACCTCAATCTGCAATTCATTATCCACCGTGAAACCAATTATCCTTCCTTCTCGTTTTATAACTGATTGTTACAGCAGATTCCATTGATCTTTCCACTTCGATGTAGCGACTAACATTCACTTTACCATCGCTTCCTCACAGAGCCACCGACGCCTACAGTGCAATCTGCAGCTTGCCTGAACATCAAATCTAACACCACAAAAACTAGATAGCACCAACAACAACACACATAGCAAACGTTCAGCATTCACCTATACTGCATCACTACGCCCCGGCGGTTCCCAATATGTCACAAGCAGAACTTCTTCATAAAATAAGGAGATTAAGAAAGGGTAGGCCATGTAGAACATAGTTGAAGAAAATCTTTTTTACCCCGAGAGCTGTGGGTCTATGGAATGCTCCGTCTCAGAAGGCAGTGGAGCCCAATTCTCTGGATTGAAAGAGTTAGATAGGGCACCTAAAGATAGCAGAGTCAAGGGATATGGGCAGAAGGCAGGGACGGGGTGCTGATTGTGGATGATCAGCCATGGTCAGACAGAATGGCGGTGCAGGCACGATGGGCGGAATGGCCTACTCCTGCACCTACTGTCTACTGTCCATTCAGATGGCGGCGTCATCCACTTCTGACAGATTGTACAACTCCACCTTCAACTGAGCATTCTGCTGGAAATCTACATGGCCGTCAAAGAGATCTTTCTCGTATCACCCATTGCCGCCTATTTCTATGCAGCATTCTCGGACGTTTCTGGAAAACGGCAGCCAGATGTCCAGTCAGCTGAAAAGTGCAATGACTCAAGTCGATCATTACTGGAGCGTTTGCCTTTGTCCTGGACGGATGATGCGCAAGAGAACACAGTGCGTACATAACCACAACGCAAACCTGTTCCAAGAGTTCCCTTGTGCAAAGAGCCATAACGTCTTCATCCGGTCCCTTAATGTACAGCTACCTCTTCTATTTCGCAGCTCACACATCAATCCTCTTGGAGAAAAATGACCAATTTTCTTCCGACTTGTGCCACCACACAAATGGGCAGACGTGCCCCTCACCTGATATATGAAAAGTACAACAGACCGACAACACTACCGCTAGTTAGCTTCGCTTAATACGGTGCCCTCCAACGATGTGCTGAAATTCAGATTCTGGCATCCCTTGCTCTGCCGCTTTGGAATGGCTGAAGCTAAAGTGACCGCAAAAAGTCTTCCAACAAAGAGGTCACCGATGTTCCCCCTGGGCCTTTGAGTCAGTCTCTTCCTCTATACACTTGCTACGAAGGGCAGATTTCGATCTTTCTATTACTCAGGGAGCGGTGAGAGCTGTGCTACTGTCAGGGCAGCCTGCGTGAGGAAACAGCGTTCTGAAAAGTGAGCGAGTGAACAGCTGGCATTGCCTATTATATGCTCAAATGCCTGTTTCTTCTGTCCCGTCAAGAGTCGTAGCGAATGCATTCTTGTGCGCACCAGCGAAAAGCTCTGTGGTATGCAATTGATGATGGGCGCAGTAAAAGAAGACCTGATCCTTCGAGCCGGAATCGAACCAGCGACCTAAGGATGACTCCATTTCCTCTACAGTCCTCCGCTCTACCAACTGAGCTATCGAAGGAAAAGCGACACTCATTATGCAGAATTCAGCCTGGCATCTGTCGAGCGATGGCAAAACCCGGCCTATGGCAACTATCTCGTCCTTCCAGCACTGGGGGCCACAGGTCACGGGATGATACATATCTCCGCGCTTCTGACATTTCTACGTACACTACGATACCAACACAGCTCTTTCATCGTCCTTGACCGTTCAAATAAAAGGTGACTCAGCTTTCTCTTTTCACCCAGTAACCAGGGCAATGTCCTTATAACCACTCACCTGATTTATGCCTGAATCGTCGTCTGCAGCTCATGCATTACTGAAACACCAGCTGCCAGCTAGCCTTTCCTCCTATCTGCTTTCAACGCAGCAAACCTACCACATTTTCTCCCTGCCCTTCGACTGCGACACTTTGCGCACTATGTTCGCCAGCCGCATCTTTTGTGCATTCCAAGCTTCGCAGGCACTTGCTGAGACGAATTCCTCTGAATACAAAATGTCCATGGAGAATGCGAGCATCGATCTCGCTACCTCTCGCATGCTAAGCGAGCGCTCTACCATTTGAGCTAATTCCCCAGCACATCCCGCTAACATACTATAATTTGCTCACGCCGACAAACACCATTGCATGCCTGCCACTGTTCAGCGATACACAATCAGCAGCTCAGAGACACACAATCACTCACTCATTAACCGACCAATCTCACACACGTAATCACGCTCGCTGCCACTGTCCATTTGCATGACCTCAATCTGCAATTCATTATCCACCATGAAACCAATTATCCTTCCTTCTCGTTTTATAACTGATTGTTATAGCAGATTCCATTGATCTTTCCACTTCGATGTAGCGACTAACATTCACTTTACCATCGCTTCCTCACAGAGCCACCGACGCGTACAGTGCAATCTGCAGCTTGCCTGAACATCAAATCTAACACCACAAAAACTAGATAGCACCAACAACAACACACATAGCAAACGTTCAGCATTCACCTATACTGCATCACTACGCCCCGGCGGTTCCCAATATGTCACAAGCAGAACTTCTTCATAAAATAAGGAGATTAAGAAAGGGTAGGCCATGTAGAACATAGTTGAAGAAAATCTTTTTTACCCCGAGAGCTGTGGGTCTATGGAATGCTCCGTCTCAGAAGGCAGTGGAGCCCAATTCTCTGGATTGAAAGAGTTAGATAGGGCACCTAAAGATAGCAGAGTCAAGGGATATGGGCAGAAGGCAGGGACGGGGTGCTGATTGTGGATGATCAGCCATGGTCAGACAGAATGGCTGTGCAGGCACGATGGACGGAATGGCCTACTCCTGCACCTACTGTCTACTGTCCATTCAGATGGCGGCGTCATCCACTTCTGACAGATTGTACAACTCCACCTTCAACTGAGCATTCTGCTGGAAATCTACACGGCCGTCAAAGAGATCTTTCTCGTATCACCCATTGCCGCCTATTTCTATGCAGCATTCTCGGACATTTCTGGAAAACTGCAGCCAGATGTCCAGTCAGCTGAAAAGCGCAATGACTCAAGTCGATCATTACTGGAGCGTTTGCCTTTGTCCTGGACGGATGATGCGCAAGAGAACACAGTGCGTACATAACCACAACGCAAACCTGTTCCAAGAGTTCCCTTGTGCAAAGAGCCATAACGTCTTCATCCGGTCCCTTAATGTACAGCTACCTCTTCTATTTCGCAGCTCACACATCAATCCTCTTGGAGAAAAATGAACAATTTTCCTCCGACTTGTGTCACCACACAAATGGGCAGACGTGCCCCTCACCTGATATACGAAAAGTACAACAGACCGACAACACTACCGCTAGTTAGCTTCGCTTAATACGGTGCCCTCCAACGATGTGCCGAAATTCAGATTCTGGCATCCCTTGCTCTGCCGCTTTGGAATGGCTGAAGCTAAAGTGACCGCAAAAAGTCTTCCAACGAAGAGGTCACCGATGTTCCCCCTGGGCCTTTGAGTCAGTCTCTTCCTCTATACACTTGCTACGAAGGGCAGATTTCGATCTTTCTATTACTCAGGGAGCGGTGAGAGCTGTGGTACTGTCAGGGCAGCCTGCGTGAGGAAACAGCGTTCTGAAAAGTGAGCGAGTGAACAGCTGGCATTGCCTATTATATGCTCAAATGCCTGTTTCTTCTGTCCCGTCAAGAGTCGTAGCGAATGCATTCTTGTGCGCACCAGCGAAAAGCTCTGTGGTATGCAATTGATGATGGGCGCAGTAAAAGAAGACCTGATCCTTCGAGCCGGAATCGAACCAGCGACCTAAGGATGACTCCATTTCCTCTACAGTCCTCCGCTCTACCAACTGAGCTATCGAAGGAAAAGCGACAATCATTATGCAGAATTCAGCCTGGCATCTGTCGAGCGATGGCAAAACCCGGCCTATGGCAACTATCTCGTCCTTCCAGCACTAGGGGCCACAGGTCACGGGATGATGCATATCTCCGCGCTTCTGACATTTCTACGTACACTACGATACCAACACAGCTCTTTCATCGAACTTGCCCGTTCAAATAAAAGGTGACTCAGCTTTCTCATTTCACCCAGTATCCAGGGCAATGTCCTTATAGCCACTCACCTGATTTATGCCTGAATAGTCGTCTGCAGCTCATGCATTACTGAAACACCAGCTGCCAGCTAGCCTTTCCTCCTATCTGCTTTCAACGCAGCAAACCTACCACATTTTCTCCCTGCCCTTCGACTGACACACTTTCCGCTCCATGTCCGCCAGCCGCATCTTTTGTGCATTCCAAGCTTCGCAAGCACTTGATGAGACGAATTCCTCTGAATACAAAATGTCCATGGAGAATGCGAGCATCGATCTCGCTACCTCTCGCATGCAAAGCGAGCGCTCTACCATTTGAGCTAATTCGGCAGCACATCCCGCTAACCTGCTATAATTTGCTCACCCCGACAAACACCATTGCATGCCTGCCACTGTTCAGCGATACACAATCAGCAGCTCACCTACAGTCACTCACTCATCAACCCACCAATCACACACACTCACTCACTCATCAACCCACCAGTCACACACACATACTCACGCTCTCTGCCACTGTCAATATGCATGACCTCAATCTGCAGTTCATTATCCACCATGAAACCTATTATCCTTCCATCCATTTATACAACTGTTTGTTATAGCAGTTTCAATTGATCTCTCCAGTTCAATGTAGCGACTAACATTCACTTTACCATCGCTTCTTCACAGAGACACCCACACGTACCGTGTAATCTGTCGCATTCGTTAACATCCATATTCACCGCAACTGAAATCTAACCCCTCAAAAACAAGATTTCACCAACAACACTTAACAAAAATAGTTGAGGAAACACTTTTTCACCGCGATAGCTGCGGATCTATGCAATGCTCCGCCTCAGGAGGCAGTGGAGGCCAGTTCTCTCGATTGAAAGGGTTAGATAGGGCTCCTAAAGATACCAGGGTCAAGGGATATGGGCAGAAGGCAGGGACGGGGTGCTGATTGTGGATGATCAGCCATGGTCAGACAGAATGGCGGTGCAGGCACGATGGGCGGAATGGCCTACTCCTGCACCTACTGTCTACTGTCCATTCAGATGGCGGCGTCATCCACTTCTGACAGATTGTACAACTCCACCTTCAACTGAGCATTCTGCTGGAAATCTACACGGCCGTCAAAGAGATCTTTCTCGTATCACCCATTGCCGCCTATTTCTATGCAGCATTCTCGGACATTTCTGGAAAACTGCAGCCAGATGTCCAGTCAGCTGAAAAGCGCAATGACTCAAGTCGATCATTACTGGAGCGTTTGCCTTTGTCCTGGACGGATGATGCGCAAGAGAACACAGTGCGTACATAACCACAACGCAAACCTGTTCCAAGAGTTCCCTTGTGCAAAGAGCCATAACGTCTTCATCCGGTCCCTTAATGTACAGCTACCTCTTCTATTTCGCAGCTCACACATCAATCCTCTTGGAGAAAAATGAACAATTTTCTTCCGACTTGTGCCACCACACAAATGGGCAGACGTGCCCCTCACCTGATATACGAAAAGTACAACAGGCCGACAACACTACCGCTAGTTAGCTTCGCTTAATACGGTGCCCTCCAACGATGTGCCGAAATTCAGATTCTGGCATCCCTTGCTCTGCCGCTTTGGAATGGCTGAAGCTAAAGTGACCGCAAAAAGTCTTCCAACGAAGAGGTCACCGATGTTCCCCCTGGGCCTTTGAGTCAGTCTCTTCCTCTATACACTTGCTACGAAGGGCAGATTTCGATCTTTCTATTACTCAGGGAGCGGTGAGAGCTGTGGTACTGTCAGGGCAGCCTGCGTGAGGAAACAGCGTTCTGAAAAGTGAGCGAGTGAACAGCTGGCATTGCCTATTATATGCTCAAATGCCTGTTTCTTCTGTCCCGTCAAGAGTCGTAGCGAATGCATTCTTGTGCGCACCAGCGAAAAGCTCTGTGGTATGCAATTGATGATGGGCGCAGTAAAAGAAGACCTGATCCTTCGAGCCGGAATCGAACCAGCGACCTAAGGATGACTCCATTTCCTCTACAGTCCTCCGCTCTACCAACTGAGCTATCGAAGGAAAAGCGACACTCATTATGCAGAATTCAGCCTGGCATCTGTCGAGCGATGGCAAAACCCGGCCTATGGCAACTATCTCGTCCTTCCAGCACTGGGGGCCACAGGTCACGGGATGATACATATCTCCGCGCTTCTGACATTTCTACGTACACTACGATACCAACACAGCTCTTTCATCGTCCTTGACCGTTCAAATAAAAGGTGACTCAGCTTTCTCTTTTCACCCAGTAACCAGGGCAATGTCCTTATAACCACTCACCTGATTTATGCCTGAATCGTCGTCTGCAGCTCATGCATTACTGAAACACCAGCTGCCAGCTAGCCTTTCCTCCTATCTGCTTTCAACGCAGCAAACCTACCACATTTTCTCCCTGCCCTTCGACAGCGACACTTTGCGCACCATGTTCGCCAGCCGCATCTTTTGTGCATTCCAAGCTTCGCAGGCACTTGATGAGACGAATTCCTCTGAATACAAAATGTCCATGGAGAATGCGAGCATCGATCTCGCTACCTCTCGCATGCTAAGCGAGCGCTCTACCATTTGAGTTAATTCCCCAGCACATCCCGCTAACATACTATAATTTGCTCACGCCGACAAACACCATTGCATGCCTGCCACTGTTCAGCGATACACAATCAGCAGCTCAGAGACACACAATCACTCACACATTAACCGACCAATCTCACACACGTAATCACGCTCGCTGCCACTGTCCATTTGCATGACCTCAATCAGCAATTCATTATCCACCATGAAACCAATTATCCTTCCTTCTCGTTTTATAACTGATTGTTATAGCAGATTCCACTGATCGTTCCACTTCGATGTAGCGACTAACATTCACTTTACCATCGCTTCCTCACAGAGCCACCGACGCGTACAGTGTAATCTGCCGCTTGCCTGAACATCAAATCTAACACCACAAAAACTAGATAGCACCAACAACAACACACATAGCAAACGTTCAGCATTCACCTATACTGCATCACTACGCCCCGGCGGTTCCCAATATGTCACAAGCAGAACTTCTTCATAAAATAAGGAGATTAAGAAAGGGTAGGCCATTTAGAACATAGTTGAAGAAAATCTTTTTTACCCCGAGAGCTGTGGGTCTATCGAATGCTCCGTCTCAGAAGGCAGTGGAGGCCAGTTCTCTCGATTGAAAGAGTTAGATAGGGCTCCTAAAGATACCAGAGTCAAGGGATATGGGCAGAAGGCAGGGACGGGGTGCTGATTGTGGATGATCAGCCATGGTCAGACAGAATGGCGGTGCAGGCACGATGGGCGGAATGGCCTACTCCTGCACCTACTGTCTACTGTCCATTCAGATGGCGGCGTCATCCACTTCTGACAGATTGTACAACTCCACCTTCAACTGAGCATTCTGCTGTAAATCTACACGGCCGTCAAAGAGATCTTTCTCGTATCACCCATTGCCGCCTATTTCTATGCAGCATTCTCGGACGTTTCTGGAAAACTGCAGCCAGATGTCCAGTCAGCTGAAAAGCGCAATGACTCAAGTCGATCATTACTGGAGCGTTTGCCTTTGTCCTGGACGGATGATGCGCAAGAGAACACAGTGCGTACATAACCACAACGCAAACCTGTTCCAAGAGTTCCCTTGTGCAAAGAGCCATAACGTCTTCATCCGGTCCCTTAATGTACAGCTACCTCTTCTATTTCGCAGCTCACACATCAATCCTCTTGGAGAAAAATGAACAATTTTCTTCCGACTTGTGCCACCACACAAATGGGCAGACGTGCCCCTCACCTGATATACGAAAAGTACAACAGGCCGACAACACTACCGCTAGTTAGCTTCGCTTAATACGGTGCCCTCCAACGATGTGCCGAAATTCAGATTCTGGCATCCCTTGCTCTGCCGCTTTGGAATGGCTGAAGCTAAAGTGACCGCAAAAAGTCTTCCAACGAAGAGGTCACCGATGTTCCCCCTGGGCCTTTGAGTCAGTCTCTTCCTCTATACACTTGCTACGAAGGGCAGATTTCGATCTTTCTATTACTCAGGGAGCGGTGAGAGCTGTGCTACTGTCAGGGCAGCCTGCGTGAGGAAACAGCGTTCTGAAAAGTGAGCGAGTGAACAGCTGGCATTGCCTATTATATGCTCAAATGCCTGTTTCTTCTGTCCCGTCAAGAGTCGTAGCGAATGCATTCTTGTGCGCACCAGCGAAAAGCTCTGTGGTATGCAATTGATGATGGGCGCAGTAAAAGAAGACCTGATCCTTCGAGCCGGAATCGAACCAGCGACCTAAGGATGACTCCATTTCCTCTACAGTCCTCCGCTCTACCAACTGAGCTATCGAAGGAAAAGCGACACTCATTATGCAGAATTCAGCCTGGCATCTGTCGAGCGATGGCAAAACCCGGCCTATGGCAACTATCTCGTCCTTCCAGCACTGGGGGCCACAGGTCACGGGATGATACATATCTCCGCGCTTCTGACATTTCTACGTACACTACGATACCAACACAGCTCTTTCATCGTCCTTGACCGTTCAAATAAAAGGTGACTCAGCTTTCTCTTTTCACCCAGTAACCAGGGCAATGTCCTTATAGCCACTCACCTGATTTATGCCTGAATAGTCGTCTGCAGCTCATGCATTACTGAAACACCAGCTGCCAGCTAGCTTTTCCTCCTATCTGCTTTCAACGCAGCAAACCTACCACATTTTCTCCCTGCCCTTCGACTGAGACACTTTCCGCTCCATGTCCGCCAGCCGCATCTTTGGTGCATTCCAAGCTTCGCAGGCACTTGATGAGACGAATTCCTCTGAATACAAAATGTCCATGGAGAATGCGAGCATCGATCTCGCTACCTCTCGCATGCTAAGCGAGCGCTCTACCATTTGAGCTAATTCCCCAGCACATCCCGCTAACATACTATAATTTGCTCACGCCGACAAACACCATTGCATGCCTGCCACTGTTCAGCGATACACAATCAGCAGCTCAGAGACACACAATCACTCACTCATTAACCGACCAATCTCACACACGTAATCACGCTCGCTGCCACTGTCCATTTGCATGACCTCAATCTGCAATTCATTATCCACCGTGAAACCAATTATCCTTCCTTCTCGTTTTATAACTGATTGTTACAGCAGATTCCATTGATCTTTCCACTTCGATGTAGCGACTAACATTCACTTTACCATCGCTTCCTCACAGAGCCACCGACGCCTACAGTGCAATCTGCAGCTTGCCTGAACATCAAATCTAACACCACAAAAACTAGATAGCACCAACAACAACACACATAGCAAACGTTCAGCATTCACCTATACTGCATCACTACGCCCCGGCGGTTCCCAATATGTCACAAGCAGAACTTCTTCATAAAATAAGGAGATTAAGAAAGGGTAGGCCATGTAGAACATAGTTGAAGAAAATCTTTTTTACCCCGAGAGCTGTGGGTCTATGGAATGCTCCGTCTCAGAAGGCAGTGGAGCCCAATTCTCTGGATTGAAAGAGTTAGATAGGGCACCTAAAGATAGCAGAGTCAAGGGATATGGGCAGAAGGCAGGGACGGGGTGCTGATTGTGGATGATCAGCCATGGTCAGACAGAATGGCTGTGCAGGCACGATGGACGGAATGGCCTACTCCTGCACCTACTGTCTACTGTCCATTCAGATGGCGGCGTCATCCACTTCTGACAGATTGTACAACTCCACCTTCAACTGAGCATTCTGCTGGAAATCTACACGGCCGTCAAAGAGATCTTTCTCGTATCACCCATTGCCGCCTATTTCTATGCAGCATTCTCGGACATTTCTGGAAAACTGCAGCCAGATGTCCAGTCAGCTGAAAAGCGCAATGACTCAAGTCGATCATTACTGGAGCGTTTGCCTTTGTCCTGGACGGATGATGCGCAAGAGAACACAGTGCGTACATAACCACAACGCAAACCTGTTCCAAGAGTTCCCTTGTGCAAAGAGCCATAACGTCTTCATCCGGTCCCTTAATGTACAGCTACCTCTTCTATTTCGCAGCTCACACATCAATCCTCTTGGAGAAAAATGAACAATTTTCCTCCGACTTGTGTCACCACACAAATGGGCAGACGTGCCCCTCACCTGATATACGAAAAGTACAACAGACCGACAACACTACCGCTAGTTAGCTTCGCTTAATACGGTGCCCTCCAACGATGTGCCGAAATTCAGATTCTGGCATCCCTTGCTCTGCCGCTTTGGAATGGCTGAAGCTAAAGTGACCGCAAAAAGTCTTCCAACGAAGAGGTCACCGATGTTCCCCCTGGGCCTTTGAGTCAGTCTCTTCCTCTATACACTTGCTACGAAGGGCAGATTTCGATCTTTCTATTACTCAGGGAGCGGTGAGAGCTGTGGTACTGTCAGGGCAGCCTGCGTGAGGAAACAGCGTTCTGAAAAGTGAGCGAGTGAACAGCTGGCATTGCCTATTATATGCTCAAATGCCTGTTTCTTCTGTCCCGTCAAGAGTCGTAGCGAATGCATTCTTGTGCGCACCAGCGAAAAGCTCTGTGGTATGCAATTGATGATGGGCGCAGTAAAAGAAGACCTGATCCTTCGAGCCGGAATCGAACCAGCGACCTAAGGATGACTCCATTTCCTCTACAGTCCTCCGCTCTACCAACTGAGCTATCGAAGGAAAAGCGACACTCATTATGCAGAATTCAGCCTGGCATCTGTCGAGCGATGGCAAAACCCGGCCTATGGCAACTATCTCGTCCTTCCAGCACTGGGGGCCACAGGTCACGGGATGATACATATCTCCGCGCTTCTGACATTTCTACGTACACTACGATACCAACACAGCTCTTTCATCGTCCTTGACCGTTCAAATAAAAGGTGACTCAGCTTTCTCTTTTCACCCAGTAACCAGGGCAATGTCCTTATAACCACTCACCTGATTTATGCCTGAATCGTCGTCTGCAGCTCATGCATTACTGAAACACCAGCTGCCAGCTAGCCTTTCCTCCTATCTGCTTTCAACGCAGCAAACCTACCACATTTTCTCCCTGCCCTTCGACAGCGACACTTTGCGCACCATGTTCGCCAGCCGCATCTTTTGTGCATTCCAAGCTTCGCAGGCACTTGATGAGACGAATTCCTCTGAATACAAAATGTCCATGGAGAATGCGAGCATCGATCTCGCTACCTCTCGCATGCTAAGCGAGCGCTCTACCATTTGAGTTAATTCCCCAGCACATCCCGCTAACATACTATAATTTGCTCACGCCGACAAACACCATTGCATGCCTGCCACTGTTCAGCGATACACAATCAGCAGCTCAGAGACACACAATCACTCACACATTAACCGACCAATCTCACACACGTAATCACGCTCGCTGCCACTGTCCATTTGCATGACCTCAATCAGCAATTCATTATCCACCATGAAACCAATTATCCTTCCTTCTCGTTTTATAACTGATTGTTATAGCAGATTCCACTGATCGTTCCACTTCGATGTAGCGACTAACATTCACTTTACCATCGCTTCCTCACAGAGCCACCGACGCGTACAGTGTAATCTGCCGCTTGCCTGAACATCAAATCTAACACCACAAAAACTAGATAGCACCAACAACAACACACATAGCAAACGTTCAGCATTCACCTATACTGCATCACTACGCCCCGGCGGTTCCCAATATGTCACAAGCAGAACTTCTTCATAAAATAAGGAGATTAAGAAAGGGTAGGCCATTTAGAACATAGTTGAAGAAAATCTTTTTTACCCCGAGAGCTGTGGGTCTATCGAATGCTCCGTCTCAGAAGGCAGTGGAGGCCAGTTCTCTCGATTGAAAGAGTTAGATAGGGCTCCTAAAGATACCAGAGTCAAGGGATATGGGCAGAAGGCAGGGACGGGGTGCTGATTGTGGATGATCAGCCATGGTCAGACAGAATGGCGGTGCAGGCACGATGGGCGGAATGGCCTACTCCTGCACCTACTGTCTACTGTCCATTCAGATGGCGGCGTCATCCACTTCTGACAGATTGTACAACTCCACCTTCAACTGAGCATTCTGCTGTAAATCTACACGGCCGTCAAAGAGATCTTTCTCGTATCACCCATTGCCGCCTATTTCTATGCAGCATTCTCGGACGTTTCTGGAAAACTGCAGCCAGATGTCCAGTCAGCTGAAAAGCGCAATGACTCAAGTCGATCATTACTGGAGCGTTTGCCTTTGTCCTGGACGGATGATGCGCAAGAGAACACAGTGCGTACATAACCACAACGCAAACCTGTTCCAAGAGTTCCCTTGTGCAAAGAGCCATAACGTCTTCATCCGGTCCCTTAATGTACAGCTACCTCTTCTATTTCGCAGCTCACACATCAATCCTCTTGGAGAAAAATGACCAATTTTCTTCCGACTTGTGCCACCACACAAATGGGCAGACGTGCCCCTCACCTGATATACGAAAAGTACAACAGGCCGACAACACTACCGCTAGTTAGCTTCGCTTAATACGGTGCCCTCCAACGATGTGCCGAAATTCAGATTCTGGCATCCCTTGCTCTGCCGCTTTGGAATGGCTGAAGCTAAAGTGACCGCAAAAAGTCTTCCAACGAAGAGGTCACCGATGTTCCCCCTGGGCCTTTGAGTCAGTCTCTTCCTCTATACACTTGCTACGAAGGGCAGATTTCGATCTTTCTATTACTCAGGGAGCGGTGAGAGCTGTGCTACTGTCAGGGCAGCCTGCGTGAGGAAACAGCGTTCTGAAAAGTGAGCGAGTGAACAGCTGGCATTGCCTATTATATGCTCAAATGCCTGTTTCTTCTGTCCCGTCAAGAGTCGTAGCGAATGCATTCTTGTGCGCACCAGCGAAAAGCTCTGTGGTATGCAATTGATGATGGGCGCAGTAAAAGAAGACCTGATCCTTCGAGCCGGAATCGAACCAGCGACCTAAGGATGACTCCATTTCCTCTACAGTCCTCCGCTCTACCAACTGAGCTATCGAAGGAAAAGCGACACTCATTATGCAGAATTCAGCCTGGCATCTGTCGAGCGATGGCAAAACCCGGCCTATGGCAACTATCTCGTCCTTCCAGCACTGGGGGCCACAGGTCACGGGATGATACATATCTCCGCGCTTCTGACATTTCTACGTACACTACGATACCAACACAGCTCTTTCATCGTCCTTGACCGTTCAAATAAAAGGTGACTCAGCTTTCTCTTTTCACCCAGTAACCAGGGCAATGTCCTTATAGCCACTCACCTGATTTATGCCTGAATAGTCGTCTGCAGCTCATGCATTACTGAAACACCAGCTGCCAGCTAGCTTTTCCTCCTATCTGCTTTCAACGCAGCAAACCTACCACATTTTCTCCCTGCCCTTCGACTGAGACACTTTCCGCTCCATGTCCGCCAGCCGCATCTTTGGTGCATTCCAAGCTTCGCAGGCACTTGATGAGACGAATTCCTCTGAATACAAAATGTCCATGGAGAATGCGAGCATCGATCTCGCTACCTCTCGCATGCTAAGCGAGCGCTCTACCATTTGAGCTAATTCCCCAGCACATCCCGCTAACATACTATAATTTGCTCACGCCGACAAACACCATTGCATGCCTGCCACTGTTCAGCGATACACAATCAGCAGCTCAGAGACACACAATCACTCACTCATTAACCGACCAATCTCACACACGTAATCACGCTCGCTGCCACTGTCCATTTGCATGACCTCAATCTGCAATTCATTATCCACCGTGAAACCAATTATCCTTCCTTCTCGTTTTATAACTGATTGTTACAGCAGATTCCATTGATCTTTCCACTTCGATGTAGCGACTAACATTCACTTTACCATCGCTTCCTCACAGAGCCACCGACGCCTACAGTGCAATCTGCAGCTTGCCTGAACATCAAATCTAACACCACAAAAACTAGATAGCACCAACAACAACACACATAGCAAACGTTCAGCATTCACCTATACTGCATCACTACGCCCCGGCGGTTCCCAATATGTCACAAGCAGAACTTCTTCATAAAATAAGGAGATTAAGAAAGGGTAGGCCATGTAGAACATAGTTGAAGAAAATCTTTTTTACCCCGAGAGCTGTGGGTCTATGGAATGCTCCGTCTCAGAAGGCAGTGGAGCCCAATTCTCTGGATTGAAAGAGTTAGATAGGGCACCTAAAGATAGCAGAGTCAAGGGATATGGGCAGAAGGCAGGGACGGGGTGCTGATTGTGGATGATCAGCCATGGTCAGACAGAATGGCTGTGCAGGCACGATGGACGGAATGGCCTACTCCTGCACCTACTGTCTACTGTCCATTCAGATGGCGGCGTCATCCACTTCTGACAGATTGTACAACTCCACCTTCAACTGAGCATTCTGCTGGAAATCTACACGGCCGTCAAAGAGATCTTTCTCGTATCACCCATTGCCGCCTATTTCTATGCAGCATTCTCGGACATTTCTGGAAAACTGCAGCCAGATGTCCAGTCAGCTGAAAAGCGCAATGACTCAAGTCGATCATTACTGGAGCGTTTGCCTTTGTCCTGGACGGATGATGCGCAAGAGAACACAGTGCGTACATAACCACAACGCAAACCTGTTCCAAGAGTTCCCTTGTGCAAAGAGCCATAACGTCTTCATCCGGTCCCTTAATGTACAGCTACCTCTTCTATTTCGCAGCTCACACATCAATCCTCTTGGAGAAAAATGAACAATTTTCCTCCGACTTGTGTCACCACACAAATGGGCAGACGTGCCCCTCACCTGATATACGAAAAGTACAACAGACCGACAACACTACCGCTAGTTAGCTTCGCTTAATACGGTGCCCTCCAACGATGTGCCGAAATTCAGATTCTGGCATCCCTTGCTCTGCCGCTTTGGAATGGCTGAAGCTAAAGTGACCGCAAAAAGTCTTCCAACGAAGAGGTCACCGATGTTCCCCCTGGGCCTTTGAGTCAGTCTCTTCCTCTATACACTTGCTACGAAGGGCAGATTTCGATCTTTCTATTACTCAGGGAGCGGTGAGAGCTGTGGTACTGTCAGGGCAGCCTGCGTGAGGAAACAGCGTTCTGAAAAGTGAGCGAGTGAACAGCTGGCATTGCCTATTATATGCTCAAATGCCTGTTTCTTCTGTCCCGTCAAGAGTCGTAGCGAATGCATTCTTGTGCGCACCAGCGAAAAGCTCTGTGGTATGCAATTGATGATGGGCGCAGTAAAAGAAGACCTGATCCTTCGAGCCGGAATCGAACCAGCGACCTAAGGATGACTCCATTTCCTCTACAGTCCTCCGCTCTACCAACTGAGCTATCGAAGGAAAAGCGACAATCATTATGCAGAATTCAGCCTGGCATCTGTCGAGCGATGGCAAAACCCGGCCTATGGCAACTATCTCGTCCTTCCAGCACTAGGGGCCACAGGTCACGGGATGATGCATATCTCCGCGCTTCTGACATTTCTACGTACACTACGATACCAACACAGCTCTTTCATCGAACTTGCCCGTTCAAATAAAAGGTGACTCAGCTTTCTCATTTCACCCAGTATCCAGGGCAATGTCCTTATAGCCACTCACCTGATTTATGCCTGAATAGTCGTCTGCAGCTCATGCATTACTGAAACACCAGCTGCCAGCTAGCCTTTCCTCCTATCTGCTTTCAACGCAGCAAACCTACCACATTTTCTCCCTGCCCTTCGACTGACACACTTTCCGCTCCATGTCCGCCAGCCGCATCTTTTGTGCATTCCAAGCTTCGCAAGCACTTGATGAGACGAATTCCTCTGAATACAAAATGTCCATGGAGAATGCGAGCATCGATCTCGCTACCTCTCGCATGCAAAGCGAGCGCTCTACCATTTGAGCTAATTCGGCAGCACATCCCGCTAACCTGCTATAATTTGCTCACCCCGACAAACACCATTGCATGCCTGCCACTGTTCAGCGATACACAATCAGCAGCTCACCTACAGTCACTCACTCATCAACCCACCAATCACACACACTCACTCACTCATCAACCCACCAGTCACACACACATACTCACGCTCTCTGCCACTGTCAATATGCATGACCTCAATCTGCAGTTCATTATCCACCATGAAACCTATTATCCTTCCATCCATTTATACAACTGTTTGTTATAGCAGTTTCAATTGATCTCTCCAGTTCAATGTAGCGACTAACATTCACTTTACCATCGCTTCTTCACAGAGACACCCACACGTACCGTGTAATCTGTCGCATTCGTTAACATCCATATTCACCGCAACTGAAATCTAACCCCTCAAAAACAAGATTTCACCAACAACACTTAACAAAAATAGTTGAGGAAACACTTTTTCACCGCGATAGCTGCGGATCTATGCAATGCTCCGCCTCAGGAGGCAGTGGAGGCCAGTTCTCTCGATTGAAAGGGTTAGATAGGGCTCCTAAAGATACCAGGGTCAAGGGATATGGGCAGAAGGCAGGGACGGGGTGCTGATTGTGGATGATCAGCCATGGTCAGACAGAATGGCGGTGCAGGCACGATGGGCGGAATGGCCTACTCCTGCACCTACTGTCTACTGTCCATTCAGATGGCGGCGTCATCCACTTCTGACAGATTGTACAACTCCACCTTCAACTGAGCATTCTGCTGGAAATCTACACGGCCGTCAAAGAGATCTTTCTCGTATCACCCATTGCCGCCTATTTCTATGCAGCATTCTCGGACATTTCTGGAAAACTGCAGCCAGATGTCCAGTCAGCTGAAAAGCGCAATGACTCAAGTCGATCATTACTGGAGCGTTTGCCTTTGTCCTGGACGGATGATGCGCAAGAGAACACAGTGCGTACATAACCACAACGCAAACCTGTTCCAAGAGTTCCCTTGTGCAAAGAGCCATAACGTCTTCATCCGGTCCCTTAATGTACAGCTACCTCTTCTATTTCGCAGCTCACACATCAATCCTCTTGGAGAAAAATGAACAATTTTCTTCCGACTTGTGCCACCACACAAATGGGCAGACGTGCCCCTCACCTGATATACGAAAAGTACAACAGGCCGACAACACTACCGCTAGTTAGCTTCGCTTAATACGGTGCCCTCCAACGATGTGCCGAAATTCAGATTCTGGCATCCCTTGCTCTGCCGCTTTGGAATGGCTGAAGCTAAAGTGACCGCAAAAAGTCTTCCAACGAAGAGGTCACCGATGTTCCCCCTGGGCCTTTGAGTCAGTCTCTTCCTCTATACACTTGCTACGAAGGGCAGATTTCGATCTTTCTATTACTCAGGGAGCGGTGAGAGCTGTGGTACTGTCAGGGCAGCCTGCGTGAGGAAACAGCGTTCTGAAAAGTGAGCGAGTGAACAGCTGGCATTGCCTATTATATGCTCAAATGCCTGTTTCTTCTGTCCCGTCAAGAGTCGTAGCGAATGCATTCTTGTGCGCACCAGCGAAAAGCTCTGTGGTATGCAATTGATGATGGGCGCAGTAAAAGAAGACCTGATCCTTCGAGCCGGAATCGAACCAGCGACCTAAGGATGACTCCATTTCCTCTACAGTCCTCCGCTCTACCAACTGAGCTATCGAAGGAAAAGCGACACTCATTATGCAGAATTCAGCCTGGCATCTGTCGAGCGATGGCAAAACCCGGCCTATGGCAACTATCTCGTCCTTCCAGCACTGGGGGCCACAGGTCACGGGATGATACATATCTCCGCGCTTCTGACATTTCTACGTACACTACGATACCAACACAGCTCTTTCATCGTCCTTGACCGTTCAAATAAAAGGTGACTCAGCTTTCTCTTTTCACCCAGTAACCAGGGCAATGTCCTTATAACCACTCACCTGATTTATGCCTGAATCGTCGTCTGCAGCTCATGCATTACTGAAACACCAGCTGCCAGCTAGCCTTTCCTCCTATCTGCTTTCAACGCAGCAAACCTACCACATTTTCTCCCTGCCCTTCGACAGCGACACTTTGCGCACCATGTTCGCCAGCCGCATCTTTTGTGCATTCCAAGCTTCGCAGGCACTTGATGAGACGAATTCCTCTGAATACAAAATGTCCATGGAGAATGCGAGCATCGATCTCGCTACCTCTCGCATGCTAAGCGAGCGCTCTACCATTTGAGTTAATTCCCCAGCACATCCCGCTAACATACTATAATTTGCTCACGCCGACAAACACCATTGCATGCCTGCCACTGTTCAGCGATACACAATCAGCAGCTCAGAGACACACAATCACTCACACATTAACCGACCAATCTCACACACGTAATCACGCTCGCTGCCACTGTCCATTTGCATGACCTCAATCAGCAATTCATTATCCACCATGAAACCAATTATCCTTCCTTCTCGTTTTATAACTGATTGTTATAGCAGATTCCACTGATCGTTCCACTTCGATGTAGCGACTAACATTCACTTTACCATCGCTTCCTCACAGAGCCACCGACGCGTACAGTGTAATCTGCCGCTTGCCTGAACATCAAATCTAACACCACAAAAACTAGATAGCACCAACAACAACACACATAGCAAACGTTCAGCATTCACCTATACTGCATCACTACGCCCCGGCGGTTCCCAATATGTCACAAGCAGAACTTCTTCATAAAATAAGGAGATTAAGAAAGGGTAGGCCATTTAGAACATAGTTGAAGAAAATCTTTTTTACCCCGAGAGCTGTGGGTCTATCGAATGCTCCGTCTCAGAAGGCAGTGGAGGCCAGTTCTCTCGATTGAAAGAGTTAGATAGGGCTCCTAAAGATACCAGAGTCAAGGGATATGGGCAGAAGGCAGGGACGGGGTGCTGATTGTGGATGATCAGCCATGGTCAGACAGAATGGCGGTGCAGGCACGATGGGCGGAATGGCCTACTCCTGCACCTACTGTCTACTGTCCATTCAGATGGCGGCGTCATCCACTTCTGACAGATTGTACAACTCCACCTTCAACTGAGCATTCTGCTGTAAATCTACACGGCCGTCAAAGAGATCTTTCTCGTATCACCCATTGCCGCCTATTTCTATGCAGCATTCTCGGACGTTTCTGGAAAACTGCAGCCAGATGTCCAGTCAGCTGAAAAGCGCAATGACTCAAGTCGATCATTACTGGAGCGTTTGCCTTTGTCCTGGACGGATGATGCGCAAGAGAACACAGTGCGTACATAACCACAACGCAAACCTGTTCCAAGAGTTCCCTTGTGCAAAGAGCCATAACGTCTTCATCCGGTCCCTTAATGTACAGCTACCTCTTCTATTTCGCAGCTCACACATCAATCCTCTTGGAGAAAAATGACCAATTTTCTTCCGACTTGTGCCACCACACAAATGGGCAGACGTGCCCCTCACCTGATATACGAAAAGTACAACAGGCCGACAACACTACCGCTAGTTAGCTTCGCTTAATACGGTGCCCTCCAACGATGTGCCGAAATTCAGATTCTGGCATCCCTTGCTCTGCCGCTTTGGAATGGCTGAAGCTAAAGTGACCGCAAAAAGTCTTCCAACGAAGAGGTCACCGATGTTCCCCCTGGGCCTTTGAGTCAGTCTCTTCCTCTATACACTTGCTACGAAGGGCAGATTTCGATCTTTCTATTACTCAGGGAGCGGTGAGAGCTGTGCTACTGTCAGGGCAGCCTGCGTGAGGAAACAGCGTTCTGAAAAGTGAGCGAGTGAACAGCTGGCATTGCCTATTATATGCTCAAATGCCTGTTTCTTCTGTCCCGTCAAGAGTCGTAGCGAATGCATTCTTGTGCGCACCAGCGAAAAGCTCTGTGGTATGCAATTGATGATGGGCGCAGTAAAAGAAGACCTGATCCTTCGAGCCGGAATCGAACCAGCGACCTAAGGATGACTCCATTTCCTCTACAGTCCTCCGCTCTACCAACTGAGCTATCGAAGGAAAAGCGACACTCATTATGCAGAATTCAGCCTGGCATCTGTCGAGCGATGGCAAAACCCGGCCTATGGCAACTATCTCGTCCTTCCAGCACTGGGGGCCACAGGTCACGGGATGATACATATCTCCGCGCTTCTGACATTTCTACGTACACTACGATACCAACACAGCTCTTTCATCGTCCTTGACCGTTCAAATAAAAGGTGACTCAGCTTTCTCTTTTCACCCAGTAACCAGGGCAATGTCCTTATAGCCACTCACCTGATTTATGCCTGAATAGTCGTCTGCAGCTCATGCATTACTGAAACACCAGCTGCCAGCTAGCTTTTCCTCCTATCTGCTTTCAACGCAGCAAACCTACCACATTTTCTCCCTGCCCTTCGACTGAGACACTTTCCGCTCCATGTCCGCCAGCCGCATCTTTGGTGCATTCCAAGCTTCGCAGGCACTTGATGAGACGAATTCCTCTGAATACAAAATGTCCATGGAGAATGCGAGCATCGATCTCGCTACCTCTCGCATGCTAAGCGAGCGCTCTACCATTTGAGCTAATTCCCCAGCACATCCCGCTAACATACTATAATTTGCTCACGCCGACAAACACCATTGCATGCCTGCCACTGTTCAGCGATACACAATCAGCAGCTCAGAGACACACAATCACTCACTCATTAACCGACCAATCTCACACACGTAATCACGCTCGCTGCCACTGTCCATTTGCATGACCTCAATCTGCAATTCATTATCCACCGTGAAACCAATTATCCTTCCTTCTCGTTTTATAACTGATTGTTACAGCAGATTCCATTGATCTTTCCACTTCGATGTAGCGACTAACATTCACTTTACCATCGCTTCCTCACAGAGCCACCGACGCCTACAGTGCAATCTGCAGCTTGCCTGAACATCAAATCTAACACCACAAAAACTAGATAGCACCAACAACAACACACATAGCAAACGTTCAGCATTCACCTATACTGCATCACTACGCCCCGGCGGTTCCCAATATGTCACAAGCAGAACTTCTTCATAAAATAAGGAGATTAAGAAAGGGTAGGCCATGTAGAACATAGTTGAAGAAAATCTTTTTTACCCCGAGAGCTGTGGGTCTATGGAATGCTCCGTCTCAGAAGGCAGTGGAGCCCAATTCTCTGGATTGAAAGAGTTAGATAGGGCACCTAAAGATAGCAGAGTCAAGGGATATGGGCAGAAGGCAGGGACGGGGTGCTGATTGTGGATGATCAGCCATGGTCAGACAGAATGGCTGTGCAGGCACGATGGACGGAATGGCCTACTCCTGCACCTACTGTCTACTGTCCATTCAGATGGCGGCGTCATCCACTTCTGACAGATTGTACAACTCCACCTTCAACTGAGCATTCTGCTGGAAATCTACACGGCCGTCAAAGAGATCTTTCTCGTATCACCCATTGCCGCCTATTTCTATGCAGCATTCTCGGACATTTCTGGAAAACTGCAGCCAGATGTCCAGTCAGCTGAAAAGCGCAATGACTCAAGTCGATCATTACTGGAGCGTTTGCCTTTGTCCTGGACGGATGATGCGCAAGAGAACACAGTGCGTACATAACCACAACGCAAACCTGTTCCAAGAGTTCCCTTGTGCAAAGAGCCATAACGTCTTCATCCGGTCCCTTAATGTACAGCTACCTCTTCTATTTCGCAGCTCACACATCAATCCTCTTGGAGAAAAATGACCAATTTTCTTCCGACTTGTGCCACCACACAAATGGGCAGACGTGCCCCTCACCTGATATACGAAAAGTACAACAGGCCGACAACACTACCGCTAGTTAGCTTCGCTTAATACGGTGCCCTCCAACGATGTGCCGAAATTCAGATTCTGGCATCCCTTGCTCTGCCGCTTTGGAATGACTGAAGCTAAAGTGACCGCAAAAAGTCTTCCAACGAAGAGGTCACCGATGTTCCCCCTGGGCCTTTGAGTCAGTCTCTTCCTCTATACACTTGCTACGAAGGGCAGATTTCGATCTTTCTATTACTCAGGGAGCGGTGAGAGCTGTGCTACTGTCAGGGCAGCCTGCGTGAGGAAACAGCGGTCTGAAATGTGAGCGAGTGATATGCTGGCATTGCCTATTATGTGCTCAAATGCCTGTTTCTTCTGTCCCGTCAAGAGTCGTAGCGAATGCATTCTTGTGCGCACC
Source organism: Hemitrygon akajei (assembly GCF_048418815.1). Classification (NCBI taxonomy): domain Eukaryota; kingdom Metazoa; phylum Chordata; class Chondrichthyes; order Myliobatiformes; family Dasyatidae; genus Hemitrygon; species Hemitrygon akajei. The sequence goes on from NC_133124.1 coordinate 1,745,841, forward strand.
AGCGAAAAGCTCTGTGGTATGCAATTGATGATGGGCGCAGTAAAAGAAGACCTGATCCTTCGAGCCGGAATCGAACCAGCGACCTAAGGATGACTCCATTTCCTCTACAGTCCTCCGCTCTACCAACTGAGCTATCGAAGGAAAAGCGACACTCATTATGCAGAATTCAGCCTGGCATCTGTCGAGCGATGGCAAAACCCGGCCTATGGCAACTATCTCGTCCTTCCAGCACTGGGGGCCACAGGTCACGGGATGATACATATCTCCGCGCTTCTGACATTTCTACGTACACTACGATACCAACACAGCTCTTTCATCGTCCTTGACCGTTCAAATAAAAGGTGACTCAGCTTTCTCTTTTCACCCAGTAACCAGGGCAATGTCCTTATAGCCACTCACCTGATTTATGCCTGAATAGTCGTCTGCAGCTCATGCATTACTGAAACACCAGCTGCCAGCTAGCTTTTCCTCCTATCTGCTTTCAACGCAGCAAACCTACCACATTTTCTCCCTGCCCTTCGACTGAGACACTTTCCGCTCCATGTCCGCCAGCCGCATCTTTGGTGCATTCCAAGCTTCGCAGGCACTTGATGAGACGAATTCCTCTGAATACAAAATGTCCATGGAGAATGCGAGCATCGATCTCGCTACCTCTCGCATGCTAAGCGAGCGCTCTACCATTTGAGCTAATTCCCCAGCACATCCCGCTAACATACTATAATTTGCTCACCCCGACAAACACCATTGCATGCCTGCCACTGTTCAGCGATACACAATCAGCAGCTCACCTACAGTCACTCACTCATCAACCCACCAATCACACACACTCACTCACTCATCAACCCACCAGTCACACACACATACTCACGCTCTCTGCCACTGTCAATATGCATGACCTCAATCTGCAGTTCATTATCCACCATGAAACCTATTATCCTTCCATCCCTTTATACAACTGCTTGTTATAGCAGTTTCAATTGATCTCTCCAGTTCAATGTAGCGACTAACATTCACTTTACCATCGCTTCTTCACAGAGACACCCACACGTACCGTGTAATCTGTCGCATTCGAGAACATCCATATTCACCGCAACTGAAATCTAACCCCTCAAAAACAAGATTTCACCAACAACAACACACTTAACAAACATAGTTGAGGAAACACTTTTTCACCGCGATAGCTGCGGATCTATGCAATGCTCCGCCTCAGAAGGCAGTGGACGCCAGTTCTCTCGATTGAAAGGGTTAGATAGGGCTCCTAAAGATACCAGAGTCAAGGGATATGGACAGAAGGCAGGGGCGGGGTGCTGATTGTGGATGACCAGCCATGGTCAGACAGAATGGCGGTGCAGGCTCAATGGGCGGAATGGTCTACTCCTGCACCTATTGTCTACTGTCCATACAGATGGCGGCGTCATCCACTTCTGACAGATTGTACAACTCCATCTTCAACTGAGCATTCTGCTGGAAATCTACACGGCCGTCAAAGAGATCTTTCTCGTATCACCCATTGCCGCCTATTTCTATGCAGCATTCTCGGACGTTTCTGGAAAACTGCAGCCAGGTGTCTAGTCAGCTGAAAAGCTGAACGACTAAAGTCGATAACGTTGGAGCATTTGCCTTTGTCCTGGACGGATGATGGGCAAGAGAACACAATGCGTACATAACCACAACGCAAACCTGTTCCAAGAGTACCCTTGTGCAAAGAGCCATAACGTCTTCATCCGGTCCCTTAATGTACAGCTACCTCTTCTATTTCGCAGCTCACACATCAATCCTCTTGGAGAAAAATGAACAATTTTCTTCCGACTTGTGCCAACACACAAATGGGCAGACGTGCCCCTCACCTGATATATGAAAAGTACAACAGGCCGACAACACTACCGCTAGTTAGCTTCGCTTAATACGGTGCCCTCCAACGATGTGCCGAAATTCAGATTCTGGCATCCCTTGCTCTGTCGCTTTGGAATGGCTGAAGCTAGAGTGACTGCAAAAAGTCTTCCAACGAAGAGGTCACCGATGTTCCCCCTGAGCCTTTGTGTCAGTCTCTTCCTCTATACACTTGCTACGAAGGGCAGATTTCGATCTTTCTATTACTCAGGGAGCGGTGAGAGCTGTGCTACTGTCAGGGCAGCCTGCGTGAGGAAACAGCGGTCTGAAATGTGAGCGAGTGATATGCTGGCATTGCCTATTATGTGCTCAAATGCCTGTTTCTTCTGTCCCGTCAAGAGTCGTAGCGAATGCATTCTTGTGCGCACCAGCGAAAAGCTCTGTGGTATGCAATTGATGATGGGCGCAGTAAAAGAAGACCTGATCCTTCGAGCCGGAATCGAACCAGCGACCTAAGGATGACTCCATTTCCTCTACAGTCCTCCGCTCTACCAACTGAGCTATCGAAGGAAAAGCGACACTCATTATGCAGAATTCAGCCTGGCATCTGTCGAGCGATGGCAAAACCCGGCCTATGGCAACTATCTCGTCCTTCCAGCACTGGGGGCCACAGGTCACGGGATGATACATATCTCCGCGCTTCTGACATTTCTACGTACACTACGATACCAACACAGCTCTTTCATCGTCCTTGACCGTTCAAATAAAAGGTGACTCAGCTTTCTCTTTTCACCCAGTAACCAGGGCAATGTCCTTATAGCCACTCACCTGATTTATGCCTGAATAGTCGTCTGCAGCTCATGCATTACTGAAACACCAGCTGCCAGCTAGCTTTTCCTCCTATCTGCTTTCAACGCAGCAAACCTACCACATTTTCTCCCTGCCCTTCGACTGAGACACTTTCCGCTCCATGTCCGCCAGCCGCATCTTTGGTGCATTCCAAGCTTCGCAGGCACTTGATGAGACGAATTCCTCTGAATACAAAATGTCCATGGAGAATGCGAGCATCGATCTCGCTACCTCTCGCATGCTAAGCGAGCGCTCTACCATTTGAGCTAATTCCCCAGCACATCCCGCTAACATACTATAATTTGCTCACCCCGACAAACACCATTGCATGCCTGCCACTGTTCAGCGATACACAATCAGCAGCTCACCTACAGTCACTCACTCATCAACCCACCAATCACACACACTCACTCACTCATCAACCCACCAGTCACACACACATACTCACGCTCTCTGCCACTGTCAATATGCATGACCTCAATCTGCAGTTCATTATCCACCATGAAACCTATTATCCTTCCATCCCTTTATACAACTGCTTGTTATAGCAGTTTCAATTGATCTCTCCAGTTCAATGTAGCGACTAACATTCACTTTACCATCGCTTCTTCACAGAGACACCCACACGTACCGTGTAATCTGTCGCATTCGAGAACATCCATATTCACCGCAACTGAAATCTAACCCCTCAAAAACAAGATTTCACCAACAACAACACACTTAACAAACATAGTTGAGGAAACACTTTTTCACCGCGATAGCTGCGGATCTATGCAATGCTCCGCCTCAGAAGGCAGTGGACGCCAGTTCTCTCGATTGAAAGGGTTAGATAGGGCTCCTAAAGATACCAGAGTCAAGGGATATGGACAGAAGGCAGGGGCGGGGTGCTGATTGTGGATGACCAGCCATGGTCAGACAGAATGGCGGTGCAGGCTCAATGGGCGGAATGGTCTACTCCTGCACCTATTGTCTACTGTCCATACAGATGGCGGCGTCATCCACTTCTGACAGATTGTACAACTCCATCTTCAACTGAGCATTCTGCTGGAAATCTACACGGCCGTCAAAGAGATCTTTCTCGTATCACCCATTGCCGCCTATTTCTATGCAGCATTCTCGGACGTTTCTGGAAAACTGCAGCCAGGTGTCTAGTCAGCTGAAAAGCTGAACGACTAAAGTCGATAACGTTGGAGCATTTGCCTTTGTCCTGGACGGATGATGGGCAAGAGAACACAATGCGTACATAACCACAACGCAAACCTGTTCCAAGAGTACCCTTGTGCAAAGAGCCATAACGTCTTCATCCGGTCCCTTAATGTACAGCTACCTCTTCTATTTCGCAGCTCACACATCAATCCTCTTGGAGAAAAATGAACAATTTTCTTCCGACTTGTGCCAACACACAAATGGGCAGACGTGCCCCTCACCTGATATATGAAAAGTACAACAGGCCGACAACACTACCGCTAGTTAGCTTCGCTTAATACGGTGCCCTCCAACGATGTGCCGAAATTCAGATTCTGGCATCCCTTGCTCTGTCGCTTTGGAATGGCTGAAGCTAGAGTGACTGCAAAAAGTCTTCCAACGAAGAGGTCACCGATGTTCCCCCTGAGCCTTTGTGTCAGTCTCTTCCTCTATACACTTGCTACGAAGGGCAGATTTCGATCTTTCTATTACTCAGGGAGCGGTGAGAGCTGTGCTACTGTCAGGGCAGCCTGCGTGAGGAAACAGCGGTCTGAAATGTGAGCGAGTGATATGCTGGCATTGCCTATTATGTGCTCAAATGCCTGTTTCTTCTGTCCCGTCAAGAGTCGTAGCGAATGCATTCTTGTGCGCACCAGCGAAAAGCTCTGCGGTGTGCAATTGATGATGGGTGCAGTAAAAGAAGACCTGATCCTTCGAGCCGGAATCGAACCAGCGACCTAAGGATGACTCCATTTCCTCTACAGTCCTCCGCTCTACCAACTGAGCTATCGAAGGAAAAGCGACACTCATTATGCAGAATTCAGCCTGGCATCTGTCGAGCGATGGCAAAACCCGGCCTATGGCAACTATCTCGTCCTTCCAGCACTGGGGGCCACAGGTCACGGGATGATACATATCTCCGCGCTTCTGACATTTCTACGTACACTACGATACCAACACAGCTCTTTCATCGTCCTTGACCGTTCAAATAAAAGGTGACTCAGCTTTCTCTTTTCACCCAGTAACCAGGGCAATGTCCTTATAACCACTCACCTGATTTATGCCTGAATAGTCGTCTGCAGCTCATGCATTACTGAAACACCAGCTGCCATCTAGCTTTTCCTCCTATCTGCTTTCAACGCAGCAAACCTACCACATTTTCTCCCTGCCCTTCGACTGAGACACTTTCCGCTCCATGTCCGCCAGCCGCATCTTTGGTGCATTCCAAGCTTCGCAGGCACTTGCTGAGACGAATTCCTCTGAATACAAAATGTCCATGGAGAATGCGAGCATCGATCTCGCTACCTCTCGCATGCAAAGCGAGCGCTCTACCATTTGAGCTAATTCCCCAGCACATCCCGCTAACATACTATAATTTGCTCACGCCGACAAACACCATTGCATGCCTGCCACTGTTCAGCGATACACAATCAGCAGCTCAGAGACACACAATCACTCACTCATTAACCGACCAATCTCACACACGTAATCACGCTCGCTGCCACTGTCCATTTGCATGACCTCAATCTGCAATTCATTATCCACCGTGAAACCAATTATCCTTCCTTCTCGTTTTATAACTGATTGTTACAGCAGATTCCATTGATCTTTCCACTTCGATGTAGCGACTAACATTCACTTTACCATCGCTTCCTCACAGAGCCACCGACGCCTACAGTGCAATCTGCAGCTTGCCTGAACATCAAATCTAACACCACAAAAACTAGATAGCACCAACAACAACACACATAGCAAACGTTCAGCATTCACCTATACTGCATCACTACGCCCCGGCGGTTCCCAATATGTCACAAGCAGAACTTCTTCATAAAATAAGGAGATTAAGAAAGGGTAGGCCATGTAGAACATAGTTGAAGAAAATCTTTTTTACCCCGAGAGCTGTGGGTCTATGGAATGCTCCGTCTCAGAAGGCAGTGGAGCCCAATTCTCTGGATTGAAAGAGTTAGATAGGGCACCTAAAGATAGCAGAGTCAAGGGATATGGGCAGAAGGCAGGGACGGGGTGCTGATTGTGGATGATCAGCCATGGTCAGACAGAATGGCTGTGCAGGCACGATGGACGGAATGGCCTACTCCTGCACCTACTGTCTACTGTCCATTCAGATGGCGGCGTCATCCACTTCTGACAGATTGTACAACTCCACCTTCAACTGAGCATTCTGCTGGAAATCTACACGGCCGTCAAAGAGATCTTTCTCGTATCACCCATTGCCGCCTATTTCTATGCAGCATTCTCGGACATTTCTGGAAAACTGCAGCCAGATGTCCAGTCAGCTGAAAAGCGCAATGACTCAAGTCGATCATTACTGGAGCGTTTGCCTTTGTCCTGGACGGATGATGCGCAAGAGAACACAGTGCGTACATAACCACAACGCAAACCTGTTCCAAGAGTTCCCTTGTGCAAAGAGCCATAACGTCTTCATCCGGTCCCTTAATGTACAGCTACCTCTTCTATTTCGCAGCTCACACATCAATCCTCTTGGAGAAAAATGACCAATTTTCTTCCGACTTGTGCCACCACACAAATGGGCAGACGTGCCCCTCACCTGATATACGAAAAGTACAACAGGCCGACAACACTACCGCTAGTTAGCTTCGCTTAATACGGTGCCCTCCAACGATGTGCCGAAATTCAGATTCTGGCATCCCTTGCTCTGCCGCTTTGGAATGACTGAAGCTAAAGTGACCGCAAAAAGTCTTCCAACGAAGAGGTCACCGATGTTCCCCCTGGGCCTTTGAGTCAGTCTCTTCCTCTATACACTTGCTACGAAGGGCAGATTTCGATCTTTCTATTACTCAGGGAGCGGTGAGAGCTGTGCTACTGTCAGGGCAGCCTGCGTGAGGAAACAGCGGTCTGAAATGTGAGCGAGTGATATGCTGGCATTGCCTATTATGTGCTCAAATGCCTGTTTCTTCTGTCCCGTCAAGAGTCGTAGCGAATGCATTCTTGTGCGCACCAGCGAAAAGCTCTGTGGTATGCAATTGATGATGGGCGCAGTAAAAGAAGACCTGATCCTTCGAGCCGGAATCGAACCAGCGACCTAAGGATGACTCCATTTCCTCTACAGTCCTCCGCTCTACCAACTGAGCTATCGAAGGAAAAGCGACACTCATTATGCAGAATTCAGCCTGGCATCTGTCGAGCGATGGCAAAACCCGGCCTATGGCAACTATCTCGTCCTTCCAGCACTGGGGGCCACAGGTCACGGGATGATACATATCTCCGCGCTTCTGACATTTCTACGTACACTACGATACCAACACAGCTCTTTCATCGTCCTTGACCGTTCAAATAAAAGGTGACTCAGCTTTCTCTTTTCACCCAGTAACCAGGGCAATGTCCTTATAGCCACTCACCTGATTTATGCCTGAATAGTCGTCTGCAGCTCATGCATTACTGAAACACCAGCTGCCAGCTAGCTTTTCCTCCTATCTGCTTTCAACGCAGCAAACCTACCACATTTTCTCCCTGCCCTTCGACTGAGACACTTTCCGCTCCATGTCCGCCAGCCGCATCTTTGGTGCATTCCAAGCTTCGCAGGCACTTGATGAGACGAATTCCTCTGAATACAAAATGTCCATGGAGAATGCGAGCATCGATCTCGCTACCTCTCGCATGCTAAGCGAGCGCTCTACCATTTGAGCTAATTCCCCAGCACATCCCGCTAACATACTATAATTTGCTCACCCCGACAAACACCATTGCATGCCTGCCACTGTTCAGCGATACACAATCAGCAGCTCACCTACAGTCACTCACTCATCAACCCACCAATCACACACACTCACTCACTCATCAACCCACCAGTCACACACACATACTCACGCTCTCTGCCACTGTCAATATGCATGACCTCAATCTGCAGTTCATTATCCACCATGAAACCTATTATCCTTCCATCCCTTTATACAACTGCTTGTTATAGCAGTTTCAATTGATCTCTCCAGTTCAATGTAGCGACTAACATTCACTTTACCATCGCTTCTTCACAGAGACACCCACACGTACCGTGTAATCTGTCGCATTCGAGAACATCCATATTCACCGCAACTGAAATCTAACCCCTCAAAAACAAGATTTCACCAACAACAACACACTTAACAAACATAGTTGAGGAAACACTTTTTCACCGCGATAGCTGCGGATCTATGCAATGCTCCGCCTCAGAAGGCAGTGGACGCCAGTTCTCTCGATTGAAAGGGTTAGATAGGGCTCCTAAAGATACCAGAGTCAAGGGATATGGACAGAAGGCAGGGGCGGGGTGCTGATTGTGGATGACCAGCCATGGTCAGACAGAATGGCGGTGCAGGCTCAATGGGCGGAATGGTCTACTCCTGCACCTATTGTCTACTGTCCATACAGATGGCGGCGTCATCCACTTCTGACAGATTGTACAACTCCATCTTCAACTGAGCATTCTGCTGGAAATCTACACGGCCGTCAAAGAGATCTTTCTCGTATCACCCATTGCCGCCTATTTCTATGCAGCATTCTCGGACGTTTCTGGAAAACTGCAGCCAGGTGTCTAGTCAGCTGAAAAGCTGAACGACTAAAGTCGATAACGTTGGAGCATTTGCCTTTGTCCTGGACGGATGATGGGCAAGAGAACACAATGCGTACATAACCACAACGCAAACCTGTTCCAAGAGTACCCTTGTGCAAAGAGCCATAACGTCTTCATCCGGTCCCTTAATGTACAGCTACCTCTTCTATTTCGCAGCTCACACATCAATCCTCTTGGAGAAAAATGAACAATTTTCTTCCGACTTGTGCCAACACACAAATGGGCAGACGTGCCCCTCACCTGATATATGAAAAGTACAACAGGCCGACAACACTACCGCTAGTTAGCTTCGCTTAATACGGTGCCCTCCAACGATGTGCCGAAATTCAGATTCTGGCATCCCTTGCTCTGTCGCTTTGGAATGGCTGAAGCTAGAGTGACTGCAAAAAGTCTTCCAACGAAGAGGTCACCGATGTTCCCCCTGAGCCTTTGTGTCAGTCTCTTCCTCTATACACTTGCTACGAAGGGCAGATTTCGATCTTTCTATTACTCAGGGAGCGGTGAGAGCTGTGCTACTGTCAGGGCAGCCTGCGTGAGGAAACAGCGGTCTGAAATGTGAGCGAGTGATATGCTGGCATTGCCTATTATGTGCTCAAATGCCTGTTTCTTCTGTCCCGTCAAGAGTCGTAGCGAATGCATTCTTGTGCGCACCAGCGAAAAGCTCTGCGGTGTGCAATTGATGATGGGTGCAGTAAAAGAAGACCTGATCCTTCGAGCCGGAATCGAACCAGCGACCTAAGGATGACTCCATTTCCTCTACAGTCCTCCGCTCTACCAACTGAGCTATCGAAGGAAAAGCGACACTCATTATGCAGAATTCAGCCTGGCATCTGTCGAGCGATGGCAAAACCCGGCCTATGGCAACTATCTCGTCCTTCCAGCACTGGGGGCCACAGGTCACGGGATGATACATATCTCCGCGCTTCTGACATTTCTACGTACACTACGATACCAACACAGCTCTTTCATCGTCCTTGACCGTTGAAATAAAAGGTGACTCAGCTTTCTCTTTTCACCCAGTAACCAGGGCAATGTCCTTATAACCACTCACCTGATTTATGCCTGAATAGTCGTCTGCAGCTCATGCATTACTGAAACACCAGCTGCCATCTAGCTTTTCCTCCTATCTGCTTTCAACGCAGCAAACCTACCACATTTTCTCCCTGCCCTTCGACTGAGACACTTTCCGCTCCATGTCCGCCAGCCGCATCTTTGGTGCATTCCAAGCTTCGCAGGCACTTGCTGAGACGAATTCCTCTGAATACAAAATGTCCATGGAGAATGCGAGCATCGATCTCGCTACCTCTCGCATGCAAAGCGAGCGCTCTACCATTTGAGCTAATTCCCCAGCACATCCCGCTAACATACTATAATTTGCTCACGCCGACAAACACCATTGCATGCCTGCCACTGTTCAGCGATACACAATCAGCAGCTCAGAGACACACAATCACTCACTCATTAACCGACCAATCTCACACACGTAATCACGCTCGCTGCCACTGTCCATTTGCATGACCTCAATCTGCAATTCATTATCCACCGTGAAACCAATTATCCTTCCTTCTCGTTTTATAACTGATTGTTACAGCAGATTCCATTGATCTTTCCACTTCGATGTAGCGACTAACATTCACTTTACCATCGCTTCCTCACAGAGCCACCGACGCCTACAGTGCAATCTGCAGCTTGCCTGAACATCAAATCTAACACCACAAAAACTAGATAGCACCAACAACAACACACATAGCAAACGTTCAGCATTCACCTATACTGCATCACTACGCCCCGGCGGTTCCCAATATGTCACAAGCAGAACTTCTTCATAAAATAAGGAGATTAAGAAAGGGTAGGCCATGTAGAACATAGTTGAAGAAAATCTTTTTTACCCCGAGAGCTGTGGGTCTATGGAATGCTCCGTCTCAGAAGGCAGTGGAGCCCAATTCTCTGGATTGAAAGAGTTAGATAGGGCACCTAAAGATAGCAGAGTCAAGGGATATGGGCAGAAGGCAGGGACGGGGTGCTGATTGTGGATGATCAGCCATGGTCAGACAGAATGGCTGTGCAGGCACGATGGACGGAATGGCCTACTCCTGCACCTACTGTCTACTGTCCATTCAGATGGCGGCGTCATCCACTTCTGACAGATTGTACAACTCCACCTTCAACTGAGCATTCTGCTGGAAATCTACACGGCCGTCAAAGAGATCTTTCTCGTATCACCCATTGCCGCCTATTTCTATGCAGCATTCTCGGACATTTCTGGAAAACTGCAGCCAGATGTCCAGTCAGCTGAAAAGCGCAATGACTCAAGTCGATCATTACTGGAGCGTTTGCCTTTGTCCTGGACGGATGATGCGCAAGAGAACACAGTGCGTACATAACCACAACGCAAACCTGTTCCAAGAGTTCCCTTGTGCAAAGAGCCATAACGTCTTCATCCGGTCCCTTAATGTACAGCTACCTCTTCTATTTCGCAGCTCACACATCAATCCTCTTGGAGAAAAATGACCAATTTTCTTCCGACTTGTGCCACCACACAAATGGGCAGACGTGCCCCTCACCTGATATACGAAAAGTACAACAGGCCGACAACACTACCGCTAGTTAGCTTCGCTTAATACGGTGCCCTCCAACGATGTGCCGAAATTCAGATTCTGGCATCCCTTGCTCTGCCGCTTTGGAATGACTGAAGCTAAAGTGACCGCAAAAAGTCTTCCAACGAAGAGGTCACCGATGTTCCCCCTGGGCCTTTGAGTCAGTCTCTTCCTCTATACACTTGCTACGAAGGGCAGATTTCGATCTTTCTATTACTCAGGGAGCGGTGAGAGCTGTGCTACTGTCAGGGCAGCCTGCGTGAGGAAACAGCGGTCTGAAATGTGAGCGAGTGATATGCTGGCATTGCCTATTATGTGCTCAAATGCCTGTTTCTTCTGTCCCGTCAAGAGTCGTAGCGAATGCATTCTTGTGCGCACCAGCGAAAAGCTCTGTGGTATGCAATTGATGATGGGCGCAGTAAAAGAAGACCTGATCCTTCGAGCCGGAATCGAACCAGCGACCTAAGGATGACTCCATTTCCTCTACAGTCCTCCGCTCTACCAACTGAGCTATCGAAGGAAAAGCGACACTCATTATGCAGAATTCAGCCTGGCATCTGTCGAGCGATGGCAAAACCCGGCCTATGGCAACTATCTCGTCCTTCCAGCACTGGGGGCCACAGGTCACGGGATGATACATATCTCCGCGCTTCTGACATTTCTACGTACACTACGATACCAACACAGCTCTTTCATCGTCCTTGACCGTTCAAATAAAAGGTGACTCAGCTTTCTCTTTTCACCCAGTAACCAGGGCAATGTCCTTATAGCCACTCACCTGATTTATGCCTGAATAGTCGTCTGCAGCTCATGCATTACTGAAACACCAGCTGCCAGCTAGCTTTTCCTCCTATCTGCTTTCAACGCAGCAAACCTACCACATTTTCTCCCTGCCCTTCGACTGAGACACTTTCCGCTCCATGTCCGCCAGCCGCATCTTTGGTGCATTCCAAGCTTCGCAGGCACTTGATGAGACGAATTCCTCTGAATACAAAATGTCCATGGAGAATGCGAGCATCGATCTCGCTACCTCTCGCATGCTAAGCGAGCGCTCTACCATTTGAGCTAATTCCCCAGCACATCCCGCTAACATACTATAATTTGCTCACCCCGACAAACACCATTGCATGCCTGCCACTGTTCAGCGATACACAATCAGCAGCTCACCTACAGTCACTCACTCATCAACCCACCAATCACACACACTCACTCACTCATCAACCCACCAGTCACACACACATACTCACGCTCTCTGCCACTGTCAATATGCATGACCTCAATCTGCAGTTCATTATCCACCATGAAACCTATTATCCTTCCATCCCTTTATACAACTGCTTGTTATAGCAGTTTCAATTGATCTCTCCAGTTCAATGTAGCGACTAACATTCACTTTACCATCGCTTCTTCACAGAGACACCCACACGTACCGTGTAATCTGTCGCATTCGAGAACATCCATATTCACCGCAACTGAAATCTAACCCCTCAAAAACAAGATTTCACCAACAACAACACACTTAACAAACATAGTTGAGGAAACACTTTTTCACCGCGATAGCTGCGGATCTATGCAATGCTCCGCCTCAGAAGGCAGTGGACGCCAGTTCTCTCGATTGAAAGGGTTAGATAGGGCTCCTAAAGATACCAGAGTCAAGGGATATGGACAGAAGGCAGGGGCGGGGTGCTGATTGTGGATGACCAGCCATGGTCAGACAGAATGGCGGTGCAGGCTCAATGGGCGGAATGGTCTACTCCTGCACCTATTGTCTACTGTCCATACAGATGGCGGCGTCATCCACTTCTGACAGATTGTACAACTCCATCTTCAACTGAGCATTCTGCTGGAAATCTACACGGCCGTCAAAGAGATCTTTCTCGTATCACCCATTGCCGCCTATTTCTATGCAGCATTCTCGGACGTTTCTGGAAAACTGCAGCCAGGTGTCTAGTCAGCTGAAAAGCTGAACGACTAAAGTCGATAACGTTGGAGCATTTGCCTTTGTCCTGGACGGATGATGGGCAAGAGAACACAATGCGTACATAACCACAACGCAAACCTGTTCCAAGAGTACCCTTGTGCAAAGAGCCATAACGTCTTCATCCGGTCCCTTAATGTACAGCTACCTCTTCTATTTCGCAGCTCACACATCAATCCTCTTGGAGAAAAATGAACAATTTTCTTCCGACTTGTGCCAACACACAAATGGGCAGACGTGCCCCTCACCTGATATATGAAAAGTACAACAGGCCGACAACACTACCGCTAGTTAGCTTCGCTTAATACGGTGCCCTCCAACGATGTGCCGAAATTCAGATTCTGGCATCCCTTGCTCTGTCGCTTTGGAATGGCTGAAGCTAGAGTGACTGCAAAAAGTCTTCCAACGAAGAGGTCACCGATGTTCCCCCTGAGCCTTTGTGTCAGTCTCTTCCTCTATACACTTGCTACGAAGGGCAGATTTCGATCTTTCTATTACTCAGGGAGCGGTGAGAGCTGTGCTACTGTCAGGGCAGCCTGCGTGAGGAAACAGCGGTCTGAAATGTGAGCGAGTGATATGCTGGCATTGCCTATTATGTGCTCAAATGCCTGTTTCTTCTGTCCCGTCAAGAGTCGTAGCGAATGCATTCTTGTGCGCACCAGCGAAAAGCTCTGCGGTGTGCAATTGATGATGGGTGCAGTAAAAGAAGACCTGATCCTTCGAGCCGGAATCGAACCAGCGACCTAAGGATGACTCCATTTCCTCTACAGTCCTCCGCTCTACCAACTGAGCTATCGAAGGAAAAGCGACACTCATTATGCAGAATTCAGCCTGGCATCTGTCGAGCGATGGCAAAACCCGGCCTATGGCAACTATCTCGTCCTTCCAGCACTGGGGGCCACAGGTCACGGGATGATACATATCTCCGCGCTTCTGACATTTCTACGTACACTACGATACCAACACAGCTCTTTCATCGTCCTTGACCGTTCAAATAAAAGGTGACTCAGCTTTCTCTTTTCACCCAGTAACCAGGGCAATGTCCTTATAACCACTCACCTGATTTATGCCTGAATAGTCGTCTGCAGCTCATGCATTACTGAAACACCAGCTGCCATCTAGCTTTTCCTCCTATCTGCTTTCAACGCAGCAAACCTACCACATTTTCTCCCTGCCCTTCGACTGAGACACTTTCCGCTCCATGTCCGCCAGCCGCATCTTTGGTGCATTCCAAGCTTCGCAGGCACTTGCTGAGACGAATTCCTCTGAATACAAAATGTCCATGGAGAATGCGAGCATCGATCTCGCTACCTCTCGCATGCTAAGCGAGCGCTCTACCATTTGAGCTAATTCCCCAGCACATCCCGCTAACATACTATAATTTGCTCACCCCGACAAACACCATTGCATGCCTGCCACTGTTCAGCGATACACAATCAGCAGCTCACCTACAGTCACTCACTCATCAACCCACCAATCACACACACTCACTCACTCATCAACCCACCAGTCACACACACATACTCACGCTCTCTGCCACTGTCAATATGCATGACCTCAATCTGCAGTTCATTATCCACCATGAAACCTATTATCCTTCCATCCCTTTATACAACTGCTTGTTATAGCAGTTTCAATTGATCTCTCCAGTTCAATGTAGCGACTAACATTCACTTTACCATCGCTTCTTCACAGAGACACCCACACGTACCGTGTAATCTGTCGCATTCGAGAACATCCATATTCACCGCAACTGAAATCTAACCCCTCAAAAACAAGATTTCACCAACAACAACACACTTAACAAACATAGTTGAGGAAACACTTTTTCACCGCGATAGCTGCGGATCTATGCAATGCTCCGCCTCAGAAGGCAGTGGACGCCAGTTCTCTCGATTGAAAGGGTTAGATAGGGCTCCTAAAGATACCAGAGTCAAGGGATATGGACAGAAGGCAGGGGCGGGGTGCTGATTGTGGATGACCAGCCATGGTCAGACAGAATGGCGGTGCAGGCTCAATGGGCGGAATGGTCTACTCCTGCACCTATTGTCTACTGTCCATACAGATGGCGGCGTCATCCACTTCTGACAGATTGTACAACTCCATCTTCAACTGAGCATTCTGCTGGAAATCTACACGGCCGTCAAAGAGATCTTTCTCGTATCACCCATTGCCGCCTATTTCTATGCAGCATTCTCGGACGTTTCTGGAAAACTGCAGCCAGGTGTCTAGTCAGCTGAAAAGCTGAACGACTAAAGTCGATAACGTTGGAGCATTTGCCTTTGTCCTGGACGGATGATGGGCAAGAGAACACAATGCGTACATAACCACAACGCAAACCTGTTCCAAGAGTACCCTTGTGCAAAGAGCCATAACGTCTTCATCCGGTCCCTTAATGTACAGCTACCTCTTCTATTTCGCAGCTCACACATCAATCCTCTTGGAGAAAAATGAACAATTTTCTTCCGACTTGTGCCAACACACAAATGGGCAGACGTGCCCCTCACCTGATATATGAAAAGTACAACAGGCCGACAACACTACCGCTAGTTAGCTTCGCTTAATACGGTGCCCTCCAACGATGTGCCGAAATTCAGATTCTGGCATCCCTTGCTCTGTCGCTTTGGAATGGCTGAAGCTAGAGTGACTGCAAAAAGTCTTCCAACGAAGAGGTCACCGATGTTCCCCCTGAGCCTTTGTGTCAGTCTCTTCCTCTATACACTTGCTACGAAGGGCAGATTTCGATCTTTCTATTACTCAGGGAGCGGTGAGAGCTGTGCTACTGTCAGGGCAGCCTGCGTGAGGAAACAGCGGTCTGAAATGTGAGCGAGTGATATGCTGGCATTGCCTATTATGTGCTCAAATGCCTGTTTCTTCTGTCCCGTCAAGAGTCGTAGCGAATGCATTCTTGTGCGCACCAGCGAAAAGCTCTGCGGTGTGCAATTGATGATGGGTGCAGTAAAAGAAGACCTGATCCTTCGAGCCGGAATCGAACCAGCGACCTAAGGATGACTCCATTTCCTCTACAGTCCTCCGCTCTACCAACTGAGCTATCGAAGGAAAAGCGACACTCATTATGCAGAATTCAGCCTGGCATCTGTCGAGCGATGGCAAAACCCGGCCTATGGCAACTATCTCGTCCTTCCAGCACTGGGGGCCACAGGTCACGGGATGATACATATCTCCGCGCTTCTGACATTTCTACGTACACTACGATACCAACACAGCTCTTTCATCGTCCTTGACCGTTCAAATAAAAGGTGACTCAGCTTTCTCTTTTCACCCAGTAACCAGGGCAATGTCCTTATAACCACTCACCTGATTTATGCCTGAATAGTCGTCTGCAGCTCATGCATTACTGAAACACCAGCTGCCATCTAGCTTTTCCTCCTATCTGCTTTCAACGCAGCAAACCTACCACATTTTCTCCCTGCCCTTCGACTGAGACACTTTCCGCTCCATGTCCGCCAGCCGCATCTTTGGTGCATTCCAAGCTTCGCAGGCACTTGCTGAGACGAATTCCTCTGAATACAAAATGTCCATGGAGAATGCGAGCATCGATCTCGCTACCTCTCGCATGCAAAGCGAGCGCTCTACCATTTGAGCTAATTCCCCAGCACATCCCGCTAACATACTATAATTTGCTCACGCCGACAAACACCATTGCATGCCTGCCACTGTTCAGCGATACACAATCAGCAGCTCAGAGACACACAATCACTCACTCATTAACCGACCAATCTCACACACGTAATCACGCTCGCTGCCACTGTCCATTTGCATGACCTCAATCTGCAATTCATTATCCACCGTGAAACCAATTATCCTTCCTTCTCGTTTTATAACTGATTGTTACAGCAGATTCCATTGATCTTTCCACTTCGATGTAGCGACTAACATTCACTTTACCATCGCTTCCTCACAGAGCCACCGACGCCTACAGTGCAATCTGCAGCTTGCCTGAACATCAAATCTAACACCACAAAAACTAGATAGCACCAACAACAACACACATAGCAAACGTTCAGCATTCACCTATACTGCATCACTACGCCCCGGCGGTTCCCAATATGTCACAAGCAGAACTTCTTCATAAAATAAGGAGATTAAGAAAGGGTAGGCCATGTAGAACATAGTTGAAGAAAATCTTTTTTACCCCGAGAGCTGTGGGTCTATGGAATGCTCCGTCTCAGAAGGCAGTGGAGCCCAATTCTCTGGATTGAAAGAGTTAGATAGGGCACCTAAAGATAGCAGAGTCAAGGGATATGGGCAGAAGGCAGGGACGGGGTGCTGATTGTGGATGATCAGCCATGGTCAGACAGAATGGCTGTGCAGGCACGATGGACGGAATGGCCTACTCCTGCACCTACTGTCTACTGTCCATTCAGATGGCGGCGTCATCCACTTCTGACAGATTGTACAACTCCACCTTCAACTGAGCATTCTGCTGGAAATCTACACGGTCGTCAAAGAGATCTTTCTCGTATCACCCATTGCCGCCTATTTCTATGCAGCATTCTCGGACATTTCTGGAAAACGGCAGCCAGATGTCCAGTCAGCTGAAAAGCGCAATGACTCAAGTCGATCATTACTGGAGCGTTTGCCTTTGTCCTGGACGGATGATGCGCAAGAGAACACAGTGCGTACATAACCACAACGCAAACCTGTTCCAAGAGTTCCCTTGTGCAAAGAGCCATAACGTCTTCATCCGGTCCCTTAATGTACAGCTACCTCTTCTATTTCGCAGCTCACACATCAATCCTCTTGGAGAAAAATGACCAATTTTCTTCCGACTTGTGCCACCACACAAATGGGCAGACGTGCCCCTCACCTGATATACGAAAAGTACAACAGGCCGACAACACTACCGCTAGTTAGCTTCGCTTAATACGGTGCCCTCCAACGATGTGCCGAAATTCAGATTCTGGCATCCCTTGCTCTGCCGCTTTGGAATGGCTGAAGCTAAAGTGACCGCAAAAAGTCTTCCAACGAAGAGGTCACCGATGTTCCCCCTGGGCCTTTGAGTCAGTCTCTTCCTCTATACACTTGCTACGAAGGGCAGATTTCGATCTTTCTATTACTCAGGGAGCGGTGAGAGCTGTGGTACTGTCAGGGCAGCCTGCGTGAGGAAACAGCGTTTTGAAAAGTGAGCGAGTGAACAGCTGGCATTGCCTATTATATGCTCAAATGCCTGTTTCTTCTGTCCCGTCAAGAGTCGTAGCGAATGCATTCTTGTGCGCACCAGCGAAAAGCTCTGCGGTATGCAATTGATGATGGGCGCAGTAAAAGAAGACCTGATCCTTCGAGCCGGAATCGAACCAGCGACCTAAGGATGACTCCATTTCCTCTACAGTCCTCCGCTCTACCAACTGAGCTATCGAAGGAAAAGCGACACTCATTATGCAGAATTCAGCCTGGCATCTGTCGAGCGATGGCAAAACCCGGCCTATGGCAACTATCTCGTCCTTCCAGCACTGGGGGCCACAGGTCACGGGATGATACATATCTCCGCGCTTCTGACATTTCTACGTACACTACGATACCAACACAGCTCTTTCATCGTCCTTGCCCGTTCAAATAAAAGGTGACTCAGCTTTCTCTTTTCACCCAGTAACCAGGGCAATGTCCTTATAGCCACTCACCTGATTTATGCCTGAATAGTCGTCTGCAGCTCATGCATTACTGAAACACCAGCTGCCAGCTAGCTTTTCCTCCTATCTGCTTTCAACGCAGCAAACCTACCACATTTTCTCCCTGCCCTTCGACTGACACACTTTCCGCTCCATGTCCGCCAGCCGCATCTTTGGTGCATTCCAAGCTTCGCAGGCACTTGATGAGACGAATTCCTCTGAATACAAAATGTCCATGGAGAATGCGAGCATCGATCTCGCTACCTCTCGCATGCAAAGCGAGCGCTCTACCATTTGAGCTAATTCCCCAACACATCCCGCTAACATACTATAATTTGCTCACCCCGACAAACACCATTGCATGCCTGCCACTGTTCAGCGATACACAATCAGCAGCTCACCTACAGTCACTCACTCATCAACCCACCAATCACACACATTCACTCACTCATCAACCCACCAGTCACACACACATACTCACGCTCTCTGCCACTGTCAATATGCATGACCTCAATCTGCAGTTCATTATCCACCATGAAACCTATTATCCTTCCATCCCTTTATACAACTGCTTGTTATAGCAGTTTCAATTGATCTCTCCAGTTCAATGTAGCGACTAACATTCACTTTACCATCGCTTCTTCACAGAGACACCCACACGTACCGTGTAATCTGTCGCATTCGAGAACATCCATATTCACCGCAACTGAAATCTAACCCCTCAAAAACAAGATTTCACCAACAACAACACACTTAACAAACATAGTTGAGGAAACACTTTTTCACCGCGATAGCTGCGGATCTATGCAATGCTCCGCCTCAGAAGGCAGTGGAGACCAGTTCTCTCGATTGAAAGGGTTAGATGTAGCTCCTAAAGATACCAGAGTTACGTACCCGTGACACGTGACAGTGGTACTCTTGTCACGTGACTGGGGTTGACGTTATACTGGACTTGAGGTAATGGTCCTGTGATGGTGGAGTGACGTCATTTTCCCGCCAGTAGAGGTCATGTGACAGTTTTTTTTTACAGGTTATAAAAGGAAGACCCACCCTGTGGGGTGGGGCAGTTCGTGGCTGGGTTTGCCAAGCTGACTTCAAGTCACTGCGTGATTTAATGTTATGACGCAGTTTAGTTGAAAAATGAAGTTTTATATAATGCCTAAAGTTTAAAAGGTCATTGCCAGCAGTTTCTTACATTACTGCTAGTGGAGAGTGAATATCGGAGTTCGGAAGTTAAAGATCGAGGAGAATCAATTTTCGACGGTGGATGGGTCGAAATAGCATTAGCTTCAATATAATTATGGAGAAGGACAGGACTGGACCTAGAGTTGAGATTTTTGATTGGAGAAAGGCTAACTTTGAGGAGATGCGCAGGGATTTAGAGAGAGTGGATTGGGTCAAGTTGTTTTATGGGAAGGATGTAACAGAGAAATGGAGGTCATTTAAGGGTGAAATTATGAGGGTACAGAATCTTTATGTTCCTGTTAGGTTGAAAGGAAAGGTTAAAGGTTTGAAAGCGCCATGGTTTTCAAGGGATATTAGAAACTTGGTTTGGAAAAAGAGGGATGTCAACAATAGATATAGGCAGCATGGAGTAAAGGAATTGCTCGAGGAATATAAAGAATGTAAAAGGAAACTTAAGAAAGAGATTAGAAAAGCTAAAAGAAGTTACGAGTTTGGTTTGGCAAATAAGGTGGAAGTAAATCCGAAAGGCTTCTACAGTTATATTAAATGCAAGAGGATAGTGAGGGATAAAATTGGTCCCTTAGAGAATCAGGGTGGTCAGCTATGTGTGGAACCGAGGGAGATGGGAGAGATTTTGAACGATTTCTTCTCTTCGGTATTCACTAAGGAGAAGGATATTGAATGGTGTAAGGTGTGGGAAACAAGTAAGGAAGTTATGGAACCTATGACAATTAAAGAGGTGGAAGTACTGGCGCTTTTAAGAAATTTAAAAGTGGATAAATCTCCAGGTCCTGACAGGATATTCCCCAGGACCTTGAGGGAAGTTTGTGTAGAGATAGCAGGAGCTCTGACGGAGATCTTTCAGATGACATTACAAAAGGGGATTGTGCCGGAGGATTGGCGTATTGCTCATGTGGTTCCATTGTTTAAAAAGGGTTCTAGAAGTAAGCCTGGCAATTATAGACCTGTCAGTTTGACATCAGTGGTGGGTAAATTAATGGAAAGTATTCTTAGAGATAGTATTTATAATTATCTGGATAGACAGGATCTGATTAGGAGTAGCCAGCATGGATTTCTGCGTGGAAGGTCATGTTTGACAAACCTTATTGAATTTTTTGAAGTAGTTACGAGGAATGTTGACGAGGGTAAGGCAGTGGATGTAGTCTATATGGACTTCAGCAAGGCCTTTGACAAAGTTCCACATGGAAGGTTAGTTAAGAAGGTTCAGTCGTTAGGTATTAATGCTGGAGTAATAAAATGGATTCAACAGTGGCTAGATGGGAGATGCCAGAGAGTAGTGGTGGATAATTGTTTATCGGGATGGAGGCCGGTGACTAGCGGGGTGCCACAGGGATCTGTTTTGGGCCCAATGTTGTTTGTAATATACATAAATGATCTGGATGATGCGGTGGTAAATTGGATTAGTAAGTATGCTGATGATACTAAGGTAGGAGGTGTTGTGGATAATGAGGTGGGTTTTCAAAGCTTGCAGGGAGATTTATGCCAGTTAGAAGAATGGGCTGAACGTTGGCAGATGGAGTTTAATGCTGAGAAGTGTGAGGTTCTACATTTTGGCAGGAATAATCCAAATAGAACATACAGGGTAAATGGTAGGGCATTGAGGAATGCAGTGGAACAGAGAGATCTAGGAATAACAGTGCATAGTTCCCTGAAGGTGGAGTCTCATGTAGATAGGGTGGTGAAGAAGGCTTTTGGAATGCTGGCCTTTATAAATCAGAGCATTCAGTACAGAAGTTGGGATGTAATGTTAAAATTGTACAAGGCATTGGTAAGGCCAAATTTGGAATATTGTGTACAGTTCTGGTCACCGAATTATAGGAAAGATATCAATAAATTAGAGAGAGTGCAGAGACGATTTACTAGGATGTTACCTGGGTTTCAGCACTTAAGTTACAGAGAAAGGTTGAACAAGTTAGGTCTCTATTCATTGGAGCATAGAAGGTTGAGGGGGGATTTGATCGAGGTATTTAAAATGTTGAGAGGGATAGATAGAGTTGACGTGAATAGGCTGTTTCCATTGAGAGTAGGGGAGATTCAAACGAGAGGACATGATTTGAGAGTTAGGGGGCAAAAGTTTAAGGGAAACACGAGGGGGTATTTCTTTACTCAGAGAGTGATAGCTGTGTGGAATGAGCTTCCTGTAGAAGTAGTAGAGGCCAGTTCAGTTGAGTCATTTAAGGTAAAATTGGATAGGTATATGGACAGAAAAGGAGTGGAGGGTTATGGGCTGAGTGCGGGTAGGTGGGACTAGGTGAGATTAAGAGTTCGGCATGGACTAGGAGGGCCGGAATGGCCTGTTTCCGTGCTGTGATTGTTATATGGTTATATGGTTATATGGGTTTCGACCTTTTTTGATCCTCATTCGGAAGGATTCCGTTGACTATTCTTGCTGTTAATCCCTGGGTTTGACCAGAAAGGATTTGAGAATAGTGTGGAAGGAACGTCAGTTCCTTTAAGCCGTTATATTTCATAAAATTCTTCGTGGGAAAGTTCGACGCCGGGGATCGAAGGACAACGACGTGGAAGAGAATTTAAATCGCCTTAAAAAGTCTCTCCTTTTAAATGGACTGTGAGCTTTTGAACTTTCGGCATACCACTTTAAGAACTGTTTGAACTGCAACGCTATTAAGAACTGTGAATCTGCCACACAGCAGCTGTTTTCCGGTTACGCTAGTGTTTGTTTACTTTTGGGGGGTTTGTTTTCAGTGTTTAATAAACGTGTTATTTGTTATAATAACCCTTGCCTAACTCATATATATTTATTGTTGCCTGAATACGTAACACCAGAGTCAAGGGATATGGGCAGAAGGCAGGGATGGGGAGCTGACTGTGGATGACCAGCCATGGTCAGACAGAATGGCGGTGCAGGTTCAATGGGCGGAATGGCCTACTCCTGCACCTATTGTCTACTGTCCATTCAGATGGCGGCGTCATCCACTTCTGACAGATTGTACAACTCCATCTTCAACTGAGCATTCTGCTGGAAATCTACACGGCCGCCAAAGAGATCTTTCTCCTATCTCCCATTGCCGCCTATTTCTATGCAGCATTCTCGGACATTTCTGGAAAACTGCAGCCAGATGTCTAGTCAGCTGAAAAGCTGAACGACTAAAGTCGATAACTACTGGAGCATTTGCCTTTGTCCTGGACGGATGATAGGCAAGAGAACACAGTGCATACATAACCACAACGCAAACCTGTTCCAAGAGCTCCCTTGTGCAAAGAGCCATAACGTCTTCTTCCGGTCACTTAATGTGCAGCTACCTCTTCTATTTCACAGCTCACACATCAATCCTCTTGGAGAAAAATGAAGAATTTTCTTCCGACTTGTGCCACCACACAAATGGGCAGACGTGCCCCTCACCTGATATACGAAAAGTACAACAGGCCGACAACACTACCGCTAGTTAGCTTCGCTTAATACGGTGCCCTCCAACGATGTGCCGAAATTCAGATTCTGGCATCCCTTGCTCTGTCGCTTTGGAATGGCTGAAGCTAGAGTGACTGCAAAAAGTCTTCCAACGAAGAGGTCACCGATGTTCCCCCTGGGCCTTTGTGTCATTCTCTTCCTCTGTACACTTGCTACGAAGGGCAGATTTCGATCCTTCTGTTAATCAGGGAGCGGTGAGAGCTGTGGTACTGTCAGGGCAGCCTGCGTGAGGAAACAGCGTTCTGAAATGTGAGCGAGTGATATGCTGGCATTGCCTATTATATGCTCAAATGCCTGTTTCTTCTGTCCGGTCAAGAGTCGTAGCGAATGCATTCTTGTGCGCGCCAGTGAAAAGCTCTGTGGTATGTAATTGATGATGGGCGCAGTAAAGGAAGACCTGATCCTTCGAGCCGGAATCGAACCAGCGACCTAAGGATGACTCCATTTCCTCTACAGTCCTCCGCTCTACCAACTGAGCTATCGAATGAAAAGCGACACCTTTTTCTCCGCGTTGGCTCCTACCGATAATCATTATGCAGAATTCAGCCTGGCATCTGTCGACTGATGGCAAAACCCGGCCTATGGCAACTATCTCGTCCTTCCAGCACTGGGGGCCACAGATCACGGGATGATGCATATCATCCGCGCTTCTGACATTTCTACGTACACTACGATACCAACACAGCTCTTTCATCGTCCTTGCCCGTTCAAATCAAAGGCGACTCAGCTTTCTCATTTCACCCAGTATCCAGGGCAATGTCCTTATAGCCACTCACCTGATTTATGCCTGAATCGTCGTCTGCAGCTCATGCATTACTGAAACACCAGCTGCCAGCTAGCTTTTCCTCCTATCTGCTTTCAACGCAGCAAACCTACCACATTTTCTCCCTGCCCTTCGACTGAGACACTTTCCGCTCCATGTCCGCCAGCCGCATCTTTTGTGCATTCCAAGCTTCGCAGGCACTTGATGAGACGAATTCCTCTGAATACAAAATGTCCATGGAGAATGCGAGCATCGATCTCACTACCTCTCTCATGCAAAGCGAGCGCTCTACCATTTGAGCTAATTCCCCAGCACATCTCGCTATCCTCCTATTATTTGCTCCCCCCGACAAACGCAGAATCAGTAGCTCACAGACAGGTACACACACTCACTCACTCATCAACCCACCAATCACACACACATATTCACGCTCTCTGCCTCTGTCAATATGCATGACCCCAAACTGCAATTCATTATCCACCATGAAAAGAATTATCCTTCGGCGTATCTTTGCAACTGTTTCTTATAGTAATTGGAATAGATATCTCCATTTGAATGTATCGACTGACATTCAGCCTCGAACTAACTCATCACACAGATACGGGATCACACTGTGGAATGCGGCACTTTCCTGAAGTTGCATAGTCACCTAAGCTGAAATGTGTCCCCTCCTCCTAAATATTTCACACAATACTCCAACACGAGGAAATCTGCAGATGCTGGAAATTCAAGCAACACACACAAATTGCTGGTGGAACGCAGCAGGCCAGGCAGAATCTATAGCGAGAAGAGCAGTCGACGTTTCGGGCCATGACCCTTGTCAGTACTAACTGAAAGGAAAGATACTAAGAGATTTGAAAGTAGGATGGGGAGCGGAAAATGCGAAATGATAGGAGAAGAGCAGAGGGGATGTGGTGAAGCTGAGAGCCAGACAGGTGATTGGCAAAAGGGATACAGAGGTAGAGAAGGGAAAGGATCATGGGACAGGAGGCCTGGGAGAAAGAAAGGGGGAAAGAAAGGGGGAAGGGATAACCAGAGGGAGATGGAGAACAGACAGAGTGATGGGCAGAGAGAGAAATAGAAACTAAATATATCAGGGATGGGGTAAGAAGGGGAGGGGCATTAACAGAAGTTAGAGAAGTCAATGTTCATGCCATCAGGTTGGAGGCTACCCAGCCGGTATATAAGGTGTTGTTCCTCCAACCTGAGTGTGGCTTCATCTTGACAGTAGAGGAGGCAATGGATAGACATATCAGAATGGGAATGGGACGTGGAATTAAAATGTGTGGCCACTGAGAGATCCTGCTTTCTCTGGCGGACAGTTTTGTTCTCACAAGTTGCTTATAGAGCTTGAACATCACATCCCTGCTCTCATATTCTATACCTCTAGAAATGAATGCCAACATTGCATTCGCCTTCTTTACCACCGACTCAACCTAAGGGCAAATGTTTGGATGTCCTGCACGGGACTCCAGAGTCCCTTCGCATCTCTAAATTTTGAATTCTCTCTCCATCTAAATAATAGTCTGCCCGTTGATTTCTTTCCCAAAGTGCATGACCATACACTTTCCAACAGTGAATGACATTTGCCACTTCTTTGCCCATTCCACTGAACTATCTAAGTCTCTCAGCAGGCTCTCTGTTTCCTCAACACTACCCGCTCCTCCACCTATCTTTGTACCTTCGGCAAATTGTGGCACATCCATTAATCCTGTAATCCAAATGATTGACATACTTTATAAAAAGCAGTGGTCCTAACAGTGGCCCATTTGGAACTTGACTGGTAATTGGCAGCCATCCAGAATAGGATCCCTTTATTCCCACTCCCTGTTTTCTGCCAATCAGCCAATGCTCCACCCATGCTAGTAAATTCCCTGTAATTCCATGGGCTTTTATTTTCCAAGTACACCACATCTGCTGCATCTCCTTTGTCTACCCTGCTTGTAATTCCCTCAAAAATTGCAGTAGGTACGTCAGGCAGGATTTTCCTTTCAGGAAACCATACTGGCTTTGGCCTATCTTGTCATGTGCCTCAGGTGCTCTGTAATCTCATCCCTAACAAGCGATTCCAATAACTTCCCAACCACTGAAGTCAGGCTAACAGGTCTATAGTTTCCTTTCTGCTGCTTCCCTCCCTTCTTAAACAGCGGAGTGACAGTTGCAATTTTCCAGACATTCATAGCAATGCCAGAGCCTATCGATTCTTGAAAGATCATCGTTAATGCCTCTGCAATTTCTCCAGCTACTTCCTTCTTAACTCAAAGGTGCATTACATCAGGTCCAGGAGATTTATCCACCCTCAGACCATTAAGCTTCCTGAGCACCTTCACATTTGTAATTTTCACTGCATATACTTCACTTCCCTGACACTCTTGAATGTCTGGTATACTGCAGACGTCTTCCATTGAGAAGACTGATGCAAAATATGCATTCAGTTCCTCTGCCATCTCTACATCGCTCATTATAAAATCTCCAATGTCATTCTCAATTGGTCCTATATCTACCCTCAACTCTCTTTTACCCTTTAGGTACTTAAAAATGTTTTCAGCATCTTCTTTGATATTAGTCACCAGCTTCCTTTCATAATTCATCTTCTCCTTCCTAATGACCTTCGTAGTTTCCTTCTACAAGTTTTCTTTTCAATGTTTTTATTAATTTCTACATAGAGGAATACAGCATACAAGAAAGTGTATATAAGAGGTCAGAAAAGATTAAAAAAAAGCCACCAGTTACATTATATCTGTTCATAATAACAATTACATTACCCCGTATTCATATGTTAATCAATAGTTATATTAAACTATACTAATTTATTACAAAAGAAAAACAAATCTAACCCCTACCAAGACCGAAGCTGCTCATTGAGGAGAAAAGATGGTAAGTACCTTCTTATATAATAAAAATTAATAATAGCCAACATCTGAGTTTAAATAATGGATTGAAGGTTTTGAAAATAATTCAGAAAAGGTCCCCACAATGTTTGACTGTCTTGACGAGATTCAGAAATTGAACAACGAATCTTCTCTAAATCTAAACATGACATTACATCACATGACATTGAGCATGAGCAGGAGGAAAAACATCTTTCCATTTAAACAAAAGTGTCCTCCTAGCTATAAGAGAGCTAAAGGCCAAACTATGTAAATCAGATGCCTTCAGCTTAATATCTTGTCCTGCAACAACACCAAAAAGGGCCGTCAGAGGGTTAGGCTTAAAATTGACTTCAAAAACTAAGGAAAAAGTTTAAAAAACTTCCTTCCAACATTTTTCAAAATTTGGGCAGGACCAAAACATATGAATTAATGAGGCTTCTCCGTTATTACATCGGTCACAGTAGGGAGATATATCTGAATAAAAATGAGATAGCTTATCCTTAGTCATATGAGCACTATGTACATCCTTAAATTGTATGAGGGAATGACGAGCACATAGCGATGAAGTATTAACCAGTTTAAAAATTTAATTCCAAGTTTCCTCAGATATTGATGTCTGTAATTCATGTTTCCAAAGATTCTTAATTTTGTCTAAAGGAACATTCCTCGTCTGCAGTACCATACCATAAATCTTAGATATTGAACCATTATGAAAAGATGTCAGACTAAAAATTACATCTAGTAAGTTATTATCTGATCTTATAGGAAATGTACATAATTGAGATCTTAAAAAGTCTCTAATTTGAAAATATCTAAAAAAGTGAGTTTTGGGTAAACTATATTTAGCCAACAATTGCTCAAATGAACAAAGGTTTCCTCCAACAAACAGATCCCAAAAACATTTAATACCCAATCTGTCCCATTCCTTAAAAACTAAACCAATCATAGAGGGTTTAAAAAAAATAGAATAAATGGGGCTTGAAAGGAAAAACCTCAATAAACCAAAGTGTTTCCTAAATTGTATACAGATCCTCAGAGTACGTGTAACCATATAACCATATAACAATTACAGCATGGAAACAGGCCATCTTGGCTCTTCTAGTCCATCCCGAACGCTTACTCTCACCTAGTCCACTGGCCCGCCCTCAGCCCATAACTGCCCAATTATCTATAAATCTGAAGTCCTCCCTCCTGCACCATGTCTTCAGCCTCATGTTGATCTGCACTATCTTATTATTTCTAAACCCACCTGCACGTGGCACTGGTAGCAATCCTGAGATTGCTATCTGGAGGTCCTGTCCTTTAACTTGGCACCTAGCTCCCTAAACTCACCTTTCAGGACCTCCTCACTCTTCCTACTCACATCACTGGTCCCTGTATGGACCACGACATCTGGCTGCTCACCCTTCATCTTGAGAATATTGAGAACTCAGTCCGAGATATCGCAGACCCTGGCACCAGGAAGGCAACAGACTATCCAGGATTCTCGATCTCTTCCAGAGAACCTCCTATCTGTCTCCCTAACTATTGAATCCCCTATCACTATTGCTCTCCTCTTTTCCCTCCTTCCCTTCTGAGCTGAGGGTCCAGTCTCGGTGCCAGAGATGCAACCACTGCAACTTGTCCTGGTAGGTCGTCCCCACCAACAGTATCCAAAACAGTATACTTATTGTTGATGGGAACAGCCACAGGAGTTCTCTGCTCTTCCTGTCTATTCCCCTTCCCTCTCCTGACAGTCATCCAACTACCTGTCTCCTGACTCCTAGGGGTGACTATCTCCCTGAAACACCTGTCTATTTCTGCCTCTGCCTCCCAAATGATCTGAAGTTCATCCATCTCCAGCTCCAGTTCCCTAACACGGTTTGTCAGGAGCTGCAGCTGGATGCACCTTTTGCAGGTGTAGTCATCAAGGACAGTTGTGCTCGCCCTGACTTCCCACATACTGCAAAAAGAGCACTCGACTGCCCTAACTCCTGCCTCCATTACCTACTCCTGCTAATTACACTAATTAAAGGAGCTTACCCAGTCTTACCTCACCTAGAGTGAAGCTCATACTCAGCCTCTGCTCGCTTTTCAAATTTCCCCGCTGATCTCAGAGGCTGATCTTCACGCGCTTGCGCAGTCATGCCCCGTTCAAACCTCGCCTCTGCCTGTTCTCGCCGAAGCCTGATTGAGCCAAAGCCATCCCACTCTGCCTCAGTCCACTCCGACGATGGCCGCTGTATATGGCGGTCTTTCTTTTAAACCTTTGGTGCACTACGTCACACACCTGCGCAGTCTAGCCTCTTTGCCCCCATCAGTTAAAACAAAACAGTTTATTTCCGAGCTTCTTTTACCTGTTCCCTCTCCGCCTCTTGCTTCGATTACTATTAAATTATCAGTTAGTTTACTTACAGATAAAGCAAGTGAGGATCCAAGGAGAGAAATAGTAGAAAATTTATTAACAGAGTTAGCTTCTAAAGAAATTATAGGAAAGATATATATATAGGTGTTACATATCCCGTAACTGGATCACTTACCAGCAAAGATAGAGAGGTCTGCTGGAGTCTAATGGTACCATTTTCAAACGTTTTTATTTATAAAGGGGCACAAAAGTAAGGTTAATACAAACATTTAGATACCATAAGTCATCAATACTCAATCTAAAGCACAGGTATAGTAATAACCAATAAGAAATAAGCTCTATCGTTGTCTAGGGGTAATGTATATATTGTCCGCTGTATATCTGAAAGTCTCTTGCGTTCACTGCAGTTCCACCAGCTGCCGTCTTTTGTGGTGTCGCGTTGGTGCACTTTGTTAAAGAGAGAGAGATAGAGATTAAATGAAACAGTTACCCGGCGGGGTTTTCCATCCTTTAGGAGTTCGATTTGTCGGAGACTCGTTGGGGAATGGACGCTCACTTGTGGCCTCCCCTGTAGCTAAGCCGTTCTTTTGTGGTGAGGTCGCCAATCCCAGGCAAGGAAAAGACGCACACGAACCCCACCACCGGCTGTCGCTATCAAACGCTGTCGCAGGATTTCTAGCGTGTCTTCTGGTGCGTCTGGGAGGCCGTCTTTACAACCCCTCTTTTATCTGAACTCACGGGGTCTCAGATGTCAATCAGGTTGGGATGATGCAATCTCTCTCCATCTCTCCACCCACGTTGCCCTGAGGGTATACACGTAGTACAGTTCCCAATTCACAAAGGTGTCTCCACGAGACAATAACCACAGTCGCCAGATTTGCCTCGCCATGAAACGAGAGACACCGCACGTATCTCTCTCTTCTCTTGGGTCACTGACCCCCCCTTCACTAGGGCTCTGGCGATTCTCACAAAGGAGGGGGCTGGGATCATAACATAGGAAAGATATATATATATATATATAGATTATAGGAAATTATAGGAACGATATCAACAAAAGAGAGAGAGTACAGAAAAGATTTAATAGAATGTTACCTGGGTTTCAGCACCTAAGTTACAGGGAAAGGCTGAACAAGTTAGGTCTTTATTCTTTGGAGCGTAGAAGGTTGAGGGGGGACTTGATAGAGGTATTTAAAATAATAAGGGGGCTAGATCGAGTTGATATGGATAGGCCCGGGGAGATTCAAACAAGAGGACGAGTTGTGAGTTAGGGGGCAAAAGTTTAAGGGGTACATGAAGGGGAATTTCTTTACTCAGAGAGTGGTAGCTGTGTGGAACGAGCTTCCAGTAGAAGTGGTAGAGGCAGGTTCGGTATTGTCATTTAAAGTAAAATTGGATAGGTATATGGACAGGAAAGGAATGGAGGGTTATGGGCTGAGTGCCGGTCAGTGGGACTAGGTGAGAGTACGCATTCGGCCCGGTCTAGAAGGGCCGAGATGGCCCGTTGCCATGCTGTAATTGATATATGATTATATGTTATATAGTTATAACAAATTTTGCCCTTTCGACAGGATTTGCGAATTGAAAGTTTCCCATTTAATCTTGTGTTTTCATGTAAGGACAGACTAAGCAGCTAGCCTTTGGATTTTAAAAACCTTTGTGCTTCAGCAATCGACCAGAACCATTCGAAAGATCCATTTTTAAGAGTGATTCTGTGATGGGCTGGATACTGAAGGGAGGGTTTAAATCCCTTATTAAAAAATTCAGCCATGACTTCTTTGAACTTCGCATGTTCCTGCATAATCTCCAGCAGCTTGCCTTCCACAATTCTGATCTGGCCACCACGATAGGGAATCATGCCTCTTCAATGAGATTCGTGTATTAACATATCCTTTACTTTAAATTCATAAAAACAAATGATTACCGATCTTGGTCTATCTCTGTTAGGAGGTCTAAACAGTAGAGACCTGTGAACTCAATCATAGGCAAAGACCCTAAAATTTCCAGAAATAATTCTTGCAGAAAGTTTGCAAAGAATTCCATAGGATGATTACCTTCGGTTAATTCTTCGAGACCCAGAACCCATAGGTTGTTCCTTCTACTTCTATTTTCTATGTTGATAATCTTCTGTCTTAGCTTTTCGTTGGACTTCGGTTGCTTTTCACAAAGCTTTTACAATTCATCCACTTCCATTTCCAGAGACATTGTTTCATTATTTTTTATATGTTTATTGTGTTCATTAAGAGTTTGAGTCCAATTTACCCTCTACTTGTTTAAATTCAGAGCTGAATTGTTGAAACTTCTCAGAGGCTTCTCATGTATGACTTTGCAGCAAATCCGTAATAGAATCCAAAGAAGCAGGAGGATCATCCTTTTTAGTACCTCTGCCACCCCTTGATGTAGCCATAATGGAAAAAAATATCACACTTAAAAAGGAGGTTTCAAGACAGGTTGGAAATAGTAAGATAATTAGAGTTGGAGCAATGGAAGATTGCTGCTACTCCATCAGCCACCACCAGGAAATCTCCCTTCTGCAAGTTTTTAAATGCTTCCCAATTTCCCAATCCTTTATCTTCCAACTAGCTTTGGCCTCCTTATATGCCCTCTCTTTTGCTTTTTACTTTGGCTCTGACTTCACTTGTCAGCCATGATAGTGTCCTTCTTCCATTAGAAAATTACTTCTTCTTTGGAATATATCTATCTTGCACCCCTTATTTTTTGCAGAAACTCCAGTCATTGGTGTTCTGCTATCCTTCTTGCTGGTGTCCCTTTCCAGTCAACCTTGACCAGTTCCCCTATCATGCCATTGTAATTTCCTTTATTCCACTGAAATACCGGCACATTGGACTTTAGTTTCTCCTTCTCAAATTTCAAGATGAACTCGATCATATTGTGATCACTGTTCCCTAAAGCTTCCTTAAACTTATGCTCTCTTATCACCTCCAGATCATTGCACTACACCCAATCCAGCACAGCCAATCCCTTACTTGGCTCAACAACAAGCTGTTAGAAACATAGAAAACCTATAGCACAATGCAGGCCCTTTGGCCTACAAAGTTGTGCTGAACACATCCCTACCTTAGAAATCACTAGGCTTACCCATAGCCCTCTATTTTACTAAGCTCCATGTACCTACCTAAAAGCCTCTTAAAAGACCCTATCGTATCGGCCTCTACCACCATTGCTGGCAGCCCATTCCATGCACTCCCCACTCTCTGAGTAATAAACTTACCCCTGACATCTCCTCTGTACCTACTCCCCAGCACTTTAAACCTGTGACCTCTTGTGGCAACCATTTCAGCCCTGGAAAAAAGCCTCTGAATATCCACATGATCAATGCCCCTCATCATCTTATACACCTCTATCAGGTCACCTCTCATCCTCCTTCGTTCCAAGGAGAAAAGGCCGAGTTCTATTCTCATAAGGCATGCTCCGCAATCCAGGCAATATCCCTGTAAATCTCTGCACCCTTTCTATGGCTTCCACATCCTTCCTGTAGTGAGGCGACCAGAACTGAGTACAGTACTCCAAGTGGAGTCTGACCAGGGTCCTACAGTGGCATGTAAAGGTTTGGGCACCCCTGGTCAAAATTTCTGTTACTGCAAATAATTAAGTTAATAGAAGATGAACTAATCTCCAAAAGTCATATAGTTAAAGATGAAACAATCTTTTCAACATTTTAAGCAAGATTAGTGTATTATTTTTGTTTTTTACAATTTTAGAGTGAAAAAAAGGAGCACCATGCAAAACTTTGGGCACTCCAAGAGATTTGAGCTCTCAAATAACTTTTACCAATGTCTCAGACCTTAATTAGCTTGTTAGGGCTATGGCTTGTTCACAGTCATCATTAGGAAAGGCCAGGTGATACAAATTTCAAAACCTTATAAATACCCTGACTCCTCAAACCTTGTCTCAACAATCAGTAGCCATGGACTCTTCTAAGCAGCTGCCTAGCACTCTGAAAATTAAAATAAATGATGCCCACAAAGCAGGAGAAGGCTATAAGAAGATAGCAAAGTGTTTTCAGGTATCTGTTTCTTCAGATGGTAATGTAATTAAGAAATGGCACTTAACAGGAATGGTGGATGTCAAGTTGAGGTCTGGAAGACCAAGAAAACTTTCCAGGAGAACTACTTGTAGGATTGCTAGAAAGGCAAATCAGAACCCCCATTTGAATGCAAAAGACCTTCTGGAAGATTTAGCAGACTCTGGAGTGGTGGTGCACTGTTCTACTGTGCAGCAACACCTGCACAAATATGACCTTCATGGAAGAGTCATCAGAAGAAATCCTTTCCTGCATCTTCACCACAAAGTTCAGTATCAGAAGTTCGCAAAGGAACATCTAAACAAGTCTGATGCATTTTGGAAACAAGTCCTGTGGACAGATGAAGTTGAAATAGAACTTTTTGGCCACAATGAGCAAAGGTATGTTTGAAGAAAAAAGGGTGCAGAATTTCATGAAAAGAACACCTCTCCAACTGTTAAGCACGGGGGTGGACTGATCATGCTTTGGGCTTGTGTTGCAGCCAGTGGCACAGGGAACATTTCACTGGTAGATGGAAGAATGAATTCAGCAAATTCTGGAAGCAAACATCACACCATCTGTAAAAAAGCTGAAGATGAAAAGAGGATGGCTTCTACAACAGGATAATGATCCTAAACACACCTCAAAATCCACAATGGACTACCTCAAGAGGCACAAGCTGATGTTTTTGCCATGGCCCTCACAGTCCCCTGACCTAAACATCATTGAAAATCTGTGGATAGACCTCAAAAGAGCAGTGCATGCAAGACAGCCCAAGTATCTCACAGAACTAGAAGCCTTTTGCAAGGAAGAATGCAGGTAAATTCCCCAAACAAAAATTGAAAGACTCTTGGCTGGCTACAGAAAGTACTTACAAGCTGTGATACTTGTTAAAGGGGTGTGACTAAGCACTGACCATGCAGGGTGCCCGAACATTTGCTTCGGGCCCTTTTCCTTTTTTGTTATTTTGAAACCATAAAAGATGGAAATAAAAAAGTAATCTTGCTTAAAATATTAAAGAAATGTGTCATCTTTAACTTTATGCCTTTTGGAAATCAGGTAATCTTTTACTTGCTTAGCTATTCACAGTAACAGAAGTTTTGACCAGGGATGTCCAAACTTTTGCATGCCACTGTATATCGCTGCAACATTACCTCTCAGCTCCTAAATTCAATTCCATGATTGATGAAGGCCAATACACCATACGCATTCTTAACCACAGAGTCAAACTGTGCAGCTGCTATGAGCATCCTACGGGCTTGTACCCAAAGATCCCTCTGATCCTCCACACTGCCAAGAGTCTTACCATTAATACTATATTCTGCCATCATATTTGACCTATCAAAATGAACCACCTCACACTTATCTGGGTTGAACTCCATCTGCCACTCCTCAGCCCAGTTTTGCATCCTATCAATGTTGTGCTGTTATCTCTGACAGCCCTCCACACTATCCACAACACCTCCAACCTTTGTTCATCAGAAAGATCATTGCTAGAGGCTCAATAATTGCCTCCCTCGCCTCCCACAGTAGGCTAGGGTAAGGCTCGCCTGGTTCTGGAGACTTATCTAACTTAATGCTTTCCAAAAGCTCCAGCACATTCTCTTTCTTAATGTCTATATGCTCGAGCATTTCAATCAGCTGTAAGTCATCCCTACAATCGCCAAGATCCTTTTCCGTAGTGAATACTGAAGCAAAGTATTCATTAAGTACCTCTGTTGTCTCCTCCAGTTCCATACACATTTTTCCACTGTCACACTTGACTGGTCCTATTCTTGCTCTTCACATACTTGTAGAATGTCTTGGGGCTTTCATTAATCCTGCTCGCCAAGGCCTCCTCATGGCCCCTTCTGGCTCTCCTAATCCCATTCTTAAGCTCCTTCCTGCTAGCCTTATAATTTTCTAGATCTCTATCATGACTGAGATTTTTAAAACTTTCATAAGCTTTTCTTTTCTTCCTGACTAGATTTTCAACAGACTTTGTACACCACCGTTCCTGTACACTACCATCCTTTCCCTGTCTCATTAGAATGTACCTATGCATAACACCACACAAATATCTCCTGAACATTTGCCACATTTCCCTGAGAACATCTGTTCCCAATTTATTTCTCCTTACTCCAATTAAACGCTTTCCCAACTTATCTGTTCCTAACCCTCTCCAATGCTATGGTAATTCCACCTCTTACCAACAGAGCCACTACACCGCCTTGGCCTTCCTGCCTGTCCTTTTGATACAAAGTATATCCTTTGATGATAAGTTCCCAACTATGGTCTTCTTTCAGCCGCAACTCAATTATGCCTACAACGTCATACCAATCAATCTGCAATTACGCCACGAGTTCGTCCACATTATTCTGAATCCTACACACATTTAAATACAGCACCTTCAGTCCTACATTCTTCACCTTTTTAAATTTTGCCTCTGTGGTACAATCTTTGCTCTGTCTGCATTTGTACCCAATTATTGGCTTGTCCTTCCTTACATTCAAGTTACATCCATCATCTCCTGTTAAACTTGCTGGCTTATCCTCAGCTCTATCATACTGGTTCCCATCCCCCTGCCATATTCGTTTAAACCGCTCCCAGCAGCTCCAGTAAACCAGCCAGAAGAATATTGGTTCCACTCGAATTCAAGTGCAACCCACCCTTTTTGGACAGGTCAGTCCTGCCTCAGAAGAGGTCCCAATTATCCAGAAATCTGAATCCCTGCCCCCTGCTCCAATTCTTCCGTCACACATTTACTGCCACCCCATTCTATTCTTATCCTCCCAAGATTACTACCCTTGAGATCATGCCTATTCTTATCCTCCAGTAATGCCCTGGTTCACATCTTCCCTGTTGTGCTGTAGCTATTTCATTTAGTAGTTCTGTAGGAGCTGCTTGTTCTGTTTTCAGCCTGTTTGGGTTATTGTTGAAGATAAGGGATGATGTGGAATGTGTGCCATCCAATTAGCGGGAGGTTTCCTTGGTGAGGGACACTAAGGTTTGGCTTAAGGATTTTTTTTTGTTCGAAAGTAGATGAAGAGAGAAGATGCTGGGAAGAACCAGTCATAGCATACAATCCAGTGGGAGACCTGTTTGTTCGAGATGGATTCCAAATGACGTTGGGAAGGTGGTGTGAGCTATCACGTTGACTGAGGGCCCAGCGCGTGAGTGACAGAGAAGTTCAAGATGAGCTCCAACTTGAGCACATTTGACTGTTTAATTAGAATGGGCCCTTTTCTTTTTGTTCTTCATTACCAACCCTTCAGTTGAGATTCATAATTATAATTCCTTTAATCGAATGCAGTGTTCTGTCTGCTATTTCATGGCATTAATTTGTAACAGGGTAGCAAATGACACAGCATGGAGACAAACCGAGGTTTGGGGTGGGATCAAGCACACCTCAATCTCACGAATTTGGCGTGGCCAGAGGTTGTCTTCCCTGGACTTACGCAGCCATGGAAACCAGGGTGATGCACTCGCAAGATTACCATCCTTAAGGTCCTGTCATTTAGCTTCCTTCCTAACTCCCTGTACTCTTTTCTCTGAACCTCCTCCCTTTTTTACCTATGTCATTGGTACTAATATGTACCAGGACTTCTGCTGCTCACCCTCCCTTTAAAGCATATTATGGCTGCATTGAAAAATGTTGAGGACCCTGGCACATGGGAGGCAAACTACCTCCATGTTTCCTTCATCACCCCTGCTACAGTACTCAAAATGGAGTACTTATGGTTCAGGGGGGTGACCATATGGGTGCTCTCCACTATCTGATGTTTTCCCTTCCTTCTCTTACACTTCAATTGAAATAAACATCTTCAAAGGAAATTATCTCTAGCGAAATAGTTATTGGGATAGTTAACCCATCAATTTCATTTGCTAACATTTAAGGGTAGTAGTGAGATATCTCAAGTCGAGTATGAAGTCCTCCTAAGGGGTTGTCTATTGGTGGGTCCTCAGATGGCCAATCTGAGATCCAATATTCTGGTGCAGTGTACAGTTGTGCTTGGAAAGTTTGCCAGCCCTGTAGAATTTTCTCTATTTCTGCATGAATATGTTCTAAAATGTTATCAGATCTTCATGTAAGTCCTAAAATTAGATAAAGAGAATCTTACTGAATAAATAACACAAAAACCATTACAGTTGTTCATTTATTTATTAAGAAAAATTATCTATGTATTTGTTGGAAAAAGTATGTGAGCCTCTGGGGTAATGCCTTCCACAAAAGCTGTTTGGAGTCAGGTGTTACAATCAAAGAAATGAGATTGGAGGTGTGGATTGTAGATGTGCCCTGCCCTATAAAAATACACACCAAGTCAGGTTACTCTCAGAGCCTGCTTTTCTCAAGAAAGATCTGTTTATGTGCACCATGCCCCAATCAGAACAACTTTCAGAGGATCTTAGAAGAAGAATTGTAGAGATGCATGAGCTCGAAAAGGGTCAAATGCATTTCTAAAGACTTGAGTGTTCATCAGTTCACAGAAAGAGAAATTGTCTGTAAATGAAGCAAACTCAGAGGAGAGGGCATCCTGCAAAGATCATACCAAGAGCACAATGTGCAATGCTGAAAGAGGTGAAAAAAAACCATGGGTAATGACAAAAGACCTGCAGAAATCTCCAGAACTTATTAAAGTTTCTGTACATTGCTATATTTGGATGTAAAGGGGCACAGCACACCAACAATAAACCCTCATCCCAACTGCGAAGCATGGTGGAAGGAACATCATGGTTTGTGACGGCTTTCTGCCTCAGGGCCTGGACAGTTTGCAATCATTGAGGGAGAAATTAATTCAAAATTGTATCAAGACATCTTTTCAGGAGAATGTCAGGGTGGCTGTCCATCACCTGAAGTTGGATAATGCAACAAGACAACGATTTGAAAGACAAGAGTAAATCAAATACAAAATGGTTTAAAACAAAGAAAATTTCATGTTTTGGAATCAACAAGTCACAGTCCTGACCCAATCCTACAGAAATGTTGTGGAGGTCCTGAAGCAAGCAGTTCATACAAAGAGGTCCAACAACATCCCAGAGTTGAAGCAGTTTTGTAAAGTCATATCACCTAAAATTCCTCAAAGCCAAGGTGCAGAACTGATCAACAGTTCAGAAACATTTGGTTGAAGTTATTGCTGCACAAGGTGGGGGGGGGGGGGCGGGGGTCACCCCAGTTACTCAAAGCAAAGGTTCACTACTTTTTCCCAACAAATACATGTCATATTGGATCATTTTTTTCAATAAACAAACAAATAAGTATAATGTTTTTGTGTTATTTATTTAACTGAGTTCTCATTAACTAGTTTTAGGACTTATGTGAAGACATGACAACATTTTAGGTCATATTTATGCAGAAACAGAGAAAATTATACAGGCTTCATAAACTTTCTAGCACCAATATAAATGGTGGCTGTGGTTAGTGGTTGGGTCTTTCAGGAAGGAAAATTGCCAATATGTTATAGATATGATTTGATAAAAATTATGCAAGAGTATTTTGGCTTTCATTAGTTGGGGGATTGAGTTCAAGAGCCACATGATAATGTTGCAGCTCGAGTAAACCCTGGTTAAATCAGCATGTATGAATACTATTTTTGTACTATTTGAACAAAGGTGACTTAGCCAATTTTCTTGTGATCACTAAACCTTGTTGGACATTGTTAACGTGGAATGCTGCAAGTCGGATTCATTGGTTTATAGGCAGACGGCACTATAGGCAGGTGGCAACAGCATGTTCTCGGCTGTTGCAAGGACTAAGCCTCAAGCTGGTGTGTTTGCAGCCACCCAGGAGAGAGGTGTTGGAGTTGGTGCTGCCTCCTGGCACTTGACTGCAGATGGCTGCATCATTCATGGCCCTAGGAGTTAGACTACATTTTCCTGTGTGACTGTAGTTTACAAATGCCTTGCACTGTGTGTGACTGTTGGTATTGTGTTTTGCACCTTGACCTCAGAGGAACACTGTTTCATTTGGATGAATTCATGAGTGTTCATGTATTGTTGAATGACAATTAAAACTGAACTTGGTTTAATGAACCTCAGTGAAGTGCAGGCTTAAACGAGAATACAACCCGAGTAATGATTACTCAGAATCAATCACATTGTTTCTCTACAAGTGCTGCCTCAAGTACTGATGATTTCCATGAGTTTCTGGTTTTACTCCTTATAATTTGAATTATATTGTAGTTACTCATATCAAGCGAAGATATTTCTACTTTTGGTTGCTTGTCAGAATCAAATGTTTTAAGAGTAAGACAGTCACTAAAAAATGCACCAAGAATCCAGAAGAAACTTTAAAGTTCAAAGGAAATTTATTATCAAAGTACATATAGGTCACCATATACAACCCTGAGATTCATTTACTTGTGGGCAAACTAAATAAAATCAATAACGATAATAGAATCAATGAAAAACTACACCAACAGGGTGGACAACCAGCATGCAAAAGACTACAAAGTGTGGAAATATAAAACGAAAGAAAGAAAAAAATACTACTAACTATAAACAAGCAATAAATTAGAACATTAGAAAGTTGTTGACAAGAAGAGGCCATTCAGTCCAACAAAGCTTGCCAAATTCCTTTTCAAATAGTGTTGAAATAACTATCAAATTTAGATTTGTAAGTCCCTAAGGTACTGCTCTCAACTACATAACTACGTAGCTTGCTCCGTGTGTCCATAACTTGGTGTGTAATGAGAAATATAGAGAACATGAGTTGAAAGAGCCCTTGAAAGTGAGTGTATGGGTTGTGGAAACTGTTCAGTGATGGATCTAGTGAAGTTATCTCCTCTGGTTTAAGAGCCTGCTGATTCTTCCTTACTCAGAGAACAGCTAGTAAAATGTAATTAATGTCATAAAACCATAAGAAAAGAATTAGCTCATTAGGTCCATCCAGTCTGCTCTGCCATTCCATCATGGCTGGTTTGTTATCCCTCTCATCCCCATTCTCCTACCTTCCCCCTGTGTAACCTTTGTCACCCTGACTAACCAAGAACCTATCAACCTCTGCTTTAAATATACTCAATGACTTGGCCTCCACAGCCACCTGTGGCAACTAATTCCACAGATTCACCACCCTCTGGCTGAAGAAATTCCTCCCCTTCTCTGTTCAAAATAGATCTCTCTCTATTCTGAGGCTCCGCCCTCTGTTCCCACTCAGTGAAACCTCATCACCAAAATAAATTGAGGGTTTCTTCAGTCCAAACACAATTAATCGTGAAGATAAATCATGTACTAAGGTACCCTATCCTCGTTATATGCTGGGGATACGTTCCTCGTAGTCGACGTATAATGTGAAAAATTATTTAAATGGAGAAAATAGGAATACTTTCCAGAGGGCTTCCTAATATGTTTTATCTGTAATTTATTCACATGTTCATACCAGTACGACACAAAACCAATACCACAAGGTAACATTTGCATTATATTTCATCATTTTAGGTAATATTCAATGTAATAGATCATAGAAAGTTAACATACTAGGGTGTACAGTACTCACCAACGGTAGCAGGTGTGTTCGCTCCGGGAGATGAATGGCTGTTGTGGTGTCGGGCAGCTTTGCACGGATAAGGTGGATGGTTGTGGGTCGTCAGGATCATCAAGCACAGCAAGGGGTGAAGGAAGACTCACAGAACTCTTAGAACTGCCGGCAGCAGGAGATGACACCCGTTTGAAGAAAACGGTGAGGGTTGTTTGCTTGGCAGCATTTTGTTTTTCAACATAAATTT
Organism: Hemitrygon akajei; assembly: GCF_048418815.1. Lineage (NCBI taxonomy): Eukaryota > Metazoa > Chordata > Chondrichthyes > Myliobatiformes > Dasyatidae > Hemitrygon > Hemitrygon akajei. The sequence goes on from NC_133124.1 coordinate 1,786,832, forward strand.
GCTTGGAGGGAAGAAGGGTTGACGGCAGGGAACGACTGAAATGCTGACTCCGCTCTAAACTTGGGTCCATGTCCATCGTCATTTGTGCCAAGTGTTCCGACTTCCACCATTCCCTCACCGTTGGTAAAACTCCCGGGATTTTCAAAATCGTCAGTTGCTTGCAGCATCTGAGAAATAGTTCGCCGTAAAAAAAATACGCCTTGAATGTGGATCGCACCTTGGTCGAGTGGCTGAATCAGCGATGTTGTGTTAGGCGGCAGGAAACGCACTGTTATGTTAGGAGGAATACTGTCTAAATGTTTAGAATGGGCTTGCGCATTGTCAAGCAACAAAAGAACTTTAAAGGCAAGATTCTGTTCCCGGCAGTAGCGTCCCAGAGCTGTGTTACCCTCAGCTGATGCCGCGCTGTTTATAATTTTCAACTTTTTTTTCGAGTGTTAAAGCGGTTCTCTACCGCTCGGCTGATGGCCCAGGACATTACATCAGACGCTTGGGAGGCATAGTTAAACATTTCAAGCACAAAATCACTGCACTGTAGGTAAAACCAACAAAACTTTAAGAGAGCAAGATCGCACATCCACACCTTGCTAAAACCAATGCGAGACCGGCGGGAGTGAGACTGAGGCATGCGCACGTGACTTGTATTGGCGGGAAAGCGATGCTTTCCATCCCAACGGTGAGACTGCGGGGCGTGCACACGTGAATGGTATTGGCGGGAAAGCAGTGATCCTCTCATAACCACACACACAAAATGCTGGTGGTCAGGCAGCATCTATAGGGAGAAGCGCTGTCGACGTTTCGGGCCGAGACCCTTCGTCAGGAGTGGGTGAGATCCTTCATAATGTTACTGACCCTTTTCCAGCACCTTTTGGTACATATGTCCCTACTGGTGGGCAGGTTGCTGCCAGTAATGCATTGGACAGTTTTGATTACCTGTTGTAAAGCCTTCCTGTCTGCCCGCAGCGCCTTCCATACATCCACTGATGCCGTTTGTTAGGTGCAACCATAGAATGATGTCAGTATAGATATGTGTAGACCAACTCTCTTTAGCCTGCTCAGAAAGTGTGTAAGATGTGTTCTGGGACCATGGGAAATTCTGTGCAATGTGCACTCCCAGGAGAAATAAGCCATAATGGAATGGTGGAGTAGAAATGATAGGCTGAATAACCATATAACATGTAACTATATAACAATTACAGCACGGAAACAGGCCATCTTGACCCTTCTAGTCCATGCCGAATGCTTACTCTCACTTAGTCCCACCTACCTGCACTCAGCCCATAACCCTCCATTCCTTTCCTGTCCATATACCTATCCAATTTTTTAATGACAAAATCGAATCTGCTTCTACCATTTCTACTGGAAGCTTGTTCCACACAGCTACCACTCCCTGAGTAAAGAAAATCCCCCTTGTGTTACCCCTAAACTTTTGCCCCGTAACTCTCAACTCATGTCCTCTTGTTTGAATCTCCCCTACTCTCAATGGAAAAAGCCTATCCATGTCAACTCTGTCTATCCCCCTCATAATTTTAAATATCTCTATCAAGTCCCCCCTCAAGCTTCTACTCTCCAAAGAATAAAAACCTAAAATAGAATATTTTAGAATAAAACCTAGAATAGCCTGATTCTGCCTCTCTATTTTATGGTCTGTGGTCGAACTAACAGCCTAAATGTACAGAGGCACCTCTGATGTCCATGGGCCATTGAGGTTCCATAAGGATCTGAGTGTCATGGTCTGGTCCATGAAAAATGCATTCCGGTTCATGGTCCGGTCCGTGGACCCCAGACTCCGGGTCTTCCGGCTGTCCCTTGTTTCAGTTGTGTTTAATCATAGGCGCCTGATTCTCGTCTTGGGGCTGGGAATATAAGTGGCCCTGGGGTCGATTGTGGTGGCTGGTTTGTCTCGTCAGTATCCCCTTGGAGCAACCCGCCAGTGGAAGGCTAGAGCAGCCCTCCATGATCTCTAGGCCTGGTTGAAGGACCACCGCTTCATGAAGCCTTGTTTATAGTCGGAGTAGTTATCGGGGGTATGGATTCGGCCGTTTCTGGGGCCAGCTGAGTGGCCGTCTGCCACTCTGAGCTAGATATGGATTCCGCTGTTTCCTTAGCCAGCCAAGATTGCTAGCCGCCCCGAGACTCGGAGCCACCCCTGATTGAGCTCCCTTCCTGTCCTTGCCTCCATTGGGTAAGCCAGGCCGTCTTTGCCATTACCCTGAGGCTGGACTGTTCTCTTTCCCTCTCCATCTGAATCCCTGACAGCTTCCTCAGCGGTTTACCTCGGCAGTCATCCAGGTCCCACAGCCTAGTAAGCATCCCGGCCCGGTGTCCAAAGCAGGGGCCTGGCTCTGCAAAAACAACCCAGCCCTGTGTCCTAGGAACGGTCCTGGCCCAGTGCTCTAAGGAGTCCTGGCTCTGTACCTAAGGGCCTAGCTGAGTCTCGAAGAACCCAAGCCTCATCATGTCCTCGCTTAGTTCTGGGGTCCGAGCCCAAGTCAAGACCCAGGTTCTGGGTCCTAGTCCAGTCTCTGGCTTGGAGTCCATGCCCAGGCTCCTAGTTCCAAGTTCCTCATCCTGGTCCTGCTTTCATAGCCCAAGTCCGTGCTCCTGTTCCAACTCCTAGTCTGTGTCCAGTCACACCCTAACTCTAGTCCAGTCCAGTTCCCAGTACTTCAGTGTCAGTGTCTTGCGTTTGGGTCCATTCCCAAAGCCCCGCCCTTCGTATGACACTAATAGCCAATGGAGGATCAGCTTCCAAGATTTCCTGGGTGTGGTCATCATCATCATCATTATGTGGCATTTTGTATGACATGGGTGCTCATCGTCTTTCCATCACCATGATTGTTCTTGAAAATTTTTTCAGCAAAAGTGGTTTGCCATTGCCTTCTTCTGGGCAGTGTCTTTACAAGACAGGTGACCCCAGCCGTTATCAATACTCCAGATTGTCTGCCTGGTGTCAGTGGTAGCATAACTTGTAATATGGATCAGATGCTCATAAGGCCATCCTCCACCTGCTCCGGTGGCTTCATGCAACCCTATCTGGGATGGGGGGAGATTAGCAGATGCTAATTGTGACTTGTAGGAAAGAAGGGCCTTAGACTTCCTCAGGGAGAGACATATCCCCAGTCCACCAACCAAATAGCATGTCCAATAACAAGGCCACCATGAACCCATTTACCTGTATGTCCAGATTTAATATGCAGGGCATCACCTTGTAACAGGAACTCAGATTAGATAAAACAGCCAGATTTCACTGCATTTTTCAGTCAATTTGTAACAATGGATAAGAGGAATTTCTGTACAGACTAACTGAGATGAATGATTTGGAGTTTACTAATTAGCTATACAATCTGTTCATGTTCGTGGTCAAGGAAGATTCAAACTCCATCTCCAAACCACTGGTAGCTATGACCCATCAGATATAATGGGCTTTTGAGCAATCGTTCCATTGCTTAAATGGCTGAGAAATCATGAATGGGTAAATATAGATAATGGAGTGCCTGTATACTTGAAAATATAAGGCTCAAAGCAAACTCTGTCCTGATGCAGGATCTCCAACCCATTCATCAACAATTCTCTCCCCCAACCCAACTCAATCCTGCCAGATGCCCTGAGTTCCATGACCAATTTGTTTGCCCCAGGTTCCAGATTCTTTGGTCCTTTCTTTGTTGCAAGCCAGACTTGAACAACAGAGCAAATATTAAACAAAATGGAAAGAAAAAGCAATAAAAAAATCAATGTGGGGACCTCAACAGTACTTCAAACTTCCTGAAGATTGGTTCATTTTTCTGTGAATGCCTGCAATAAACGTGGTATATAGAAAACTAAAATCAGATGCATCAGTAAATTATAGGCACAAGAAAGGAGTTGGCCAGAATTGATTGGAAAAGAATACTGGCTGGGATTGTTGCAGAACAGCAAGGACTGGAATTTCTGGAGACCATTTCAAAGGCACAGGATATATACATCCCAAAGAGGAGGAAGTATTCTAAAGGTGACACAACCATGGCTAACAATGGAAGTTGAAGACAACATAAAAGCCATAGAGAAAAATTAGTTGGAAGTTAGTGGATTGGGAAGCTTTAAAATACCAACAGAACAAAAGGCAACTAAAAAGTCATTAAGAAGGTGGAGATAGATTACAAAAGTAATCTAGCCAATAATATTAAAGAGGATACCAAAGGCTTCTTTAGATATATAAATTGTAAAAGAAAGGTGAAAGTGGATATCAAATCACTGGAAAACGATGCTGGAGAGGTAGTAATGGGGGACAAAGGAATGGCAGATGAACTGAATATTATGCATCAGTCTTTATGGTGGGAAGACACTAGCAGTATGGTGGAAGTACCAGGTGTCAGGGGTCATGAGGTGTGTGAAGTTACCATTACTGGAGAGAAGGTTCTTGGGAAACTAAAAGGTCTGAAGGGACATAAGTCACCTAGACCAGATGTTGTACGTTCCAGAGTTCTGAATGAGGTGGTGGAAGACATTGTGGAGGCATTAGTAATGATCTTTCAAGAATCACTAGATTCTGGAATGGTTCTGAAAGACTGCAAAATTGCAAATGTCACTCCATTTTTCAAGAAGGAAGAGAGTCAGAAGAAAAAAGGAAATTATAGGCTTGTTAGTCTGACCTCAGTGGTTAGGAAGACATTGGAGTCGATTGTTAAGACTGTGGTTTTGGGGTACATGGAGGCACATGATAAAATCTGTTGGAATTCTCTGAAGAACTAACAAGCAGGATAGACAAAAGAGAATCAGCTGATGTTGTGTACTTGGATTTTCAGGAAGTCTTTGACAAGGTGCCACAGATGAGGGTGCTTAACAAACTGCGAGTCCATGGCATTGCAGGAAAGATTCTGCATGGATAAATCAGTGGCTGATTGGCAGGAGGTAAAGAATGGGAATAAAGGGAGCCTTTTCTGGTTGGCTGCCAGTGACTAGTGATGTTCCACAGGGCTCTGTGTTGGAACCGAATTATGAATAAAGGAATTGATGCCTCTGTTGCAAATTTTGTAGATGATATGAAGATAGCTGGAGGGTCAGGTAGTTTTGATAGGGAGAAAGTAAAGTCTGACGTAGCAGTATTTCAATGTAGTAAAGGTAAGTACAGTGGTATGACAGAGGAGTTGGCCAAAGTAAATTGGAAGAAGATGCTGGCAGGGATGACAGCAGAGCAACAATGGCTTGAGTGTCTGGGTAAAATGAGGAAGGAGCAGGACAGACGTATTCCAAAAAACAAAGAAATACTCAAATGGCAAAATAGTACAACCATAGCTGACAAGGGAAGTCAAAGCTAATGTAAAAGCAAAAGAGATGGCCCACAACAAAGCAAAAACTAATGGGAAGACAGAGGTCCGGTAAGCTTTTAAAAACCTACAAAGAGGAATGAAAAGAATCATTAGGAGGGGAGAGATGAAATATGAAAGCAAGCTAGCAAACAATATCAAAGGGGATTATAAAAGCTTTCTCAATTATGTAAAAAATAAAAGAGATGTGAGCAGATATAGGACCACTTGAAAGCAAGGCCGGAGAAATAATAACAGGGGCCAAGACGATGGCCGATGAACTAACTGAGTATTCTGCATCAGTTGTCACTGTGGAAGACATTAGCAGTGTACCTGATGTTGTAGTGTGTAAAAGTAGAGCAGTGGGTGAGTTAGTATTAGAAGGGAGAAGGTGCTCAAAAAGCTGAAAGACCTAGAAGTACGTAGGTCACCCGGATCAGATGAACTGCACTCTAGGATTCTGAGAGGTAGTGGTAAAGACCGTGGAGGCATTAGTAATGATCTTTCAAAAAACATTGGACTCTGGCATGAAAAATTGCAAAGGACACTCCACACTTTAAGAAAGAAGGAAGGGATCAGAAGGGAAATTATAGACCAGTTAGTCTGACCTCAGTGATTGGGAAGATGTTGGAGTCAGTTGTTAAGGATGAGGATATGGAGTACTTGGTGACACAGGACAAGATAAGACAAAGTCAGCATGTTTTCCTTAAGGGAAAACCTTGCCTGACAAACCTGTTGGAAGTTGTTGAGGAGATGACATATTATAGATAAAGAGGATGCAGTGGATGTTGCATGTTTTTAACTTCCAGAACCTTTCACAAGGTGCCACTTAAGTGGCTGCTGACCAACTTAAGAGCCCATGTTATTACAGGAAAGTTACAAACGTGGTTAGAGCATTGACTGATCGGTAGGAGGCAACAACTGGGAATAAAAGGATCCTTTTCTGGTTGTCTGCCAGTGACCAGTGGTGTTCCACAGGGGTCAGTGTTTGGACCACTTCTTTTTATACTGTATATCAATGATTTAGGTGATGGAATACATGGCTTTGTTGCCAAGTTTGCAAAGATTGGTGGTGGGGCAGACAGTGTTCAGGAAACATGTGGGCTCATGATAGACTTAGATTAGGAGAATGGGCAAGAGAGTGGTAAATGAAATACAATGTTGGAAATTGCACGGTCACACAATTTGGTAGAAGAAATAAATGTGCAGACTATATTCTAAATGGGTAGAAAATCCAAGAATCTGAGATGCAAAGGAACTTGGGAGTCCTTGTGCAGAACATCCTGAAGATTTACTTGCAGGTAGAGGCGGTGGTTGGGAAGGCAAATGCAATGTTAGCATGCAGTTCAAGAGGTCTAGAATACATGAGCTAGGATGTGATGCTGAGGCTTTATAAGACACTGGTAAAGCCTCTCCTTGTGTACTGTGAGCAGTTCTGGGCTTCTCATCTATGAAAAAATCTGCTGGTATCGAGAGGGTTCAGAGGAGGGTCACAAGGGTGATTCTGGGAATGAAAGAGTTATCATATGAGGAAAGTTTGATAGTTCTTTGATTTGTACTTGCTGGAAATTAGAAGGATGAGGAGGGATCTCATTGAAACCTTTCAAATGTTGAAAGGCCTATATGGAGTAGATGTGGAAAGTATGTTTCCAATAGTTGGGGAGTCTGGGACAAAAGGGCACAGCCTCAGGATAGAGGGGTATCCATTTAAAACAGGGATGGGGAGAATTTTCTTTAGCCAGTGGGTGTTGAATTTGAGGGATTTATTACCACAGGGAGGTGTGCAGGTCAGGTTGTTGGGTGTATTTAAGGCAGAGTTTGATAGGTTCCTGATTGGAAATGGCATCAAAGGTGATGGGGAGAAGTCCAGCGAGTGGGGCTAAAGAGGGATAAAAAGGATCAGCCACTATTGAATGGCAGAGCAGACTCGATGGGCCAAATGGACTATTTCTGCTCCCATGACTTATGGACTTACTCTAAATGAGAATTTGCAGGTTGAGTCTGTGGTGAGGAAGGCAAATAAGGTGTTAGCATTCATTTCAAGAGGACTAGAATTTAAAAGCAAGGATGTATTGCTGCCAGTGCTACGTGATAATGATGGTAAGAATTGAAGGAGATGGCAGTTGAATGTGTGGCTGAGGAGTTGGTGAAGGGGGCAGGGTTTTAGATTTTTGGATCATTGGGATCTCTTCTGGGGAAGGTGGGACCTGTTTAGATTGGATGGGTTGCACCTGAACTCGAGAGGGAGCAATATCCTTGCAGGTAGGTTTGCTAGCATGGTTCCGGAGGGTTTAAACTAATTTGCAAGGGGGATGGGACCCAGAGCGATAGAGCAGTGAAAGAAGTGCATGGAGTAAAGCCAGATCTAACACATAGAGAGGCTTTGAGGAAAGAGAAGCAGAATAAAGGGTGTAAAGGTAGTAAGGTAGAAGGGCTAAAGTGTGTGCACTTCAATGCAAGAAGCATCAGGAACAAAGCTGGTGAACTGAGGACTTGGATACATACATGGAATTATGATGTAGTGGCCATTACGGAGACTTGGCTGGCACCAGGGCAGGAATGGATTCTCAATATTCCTGGATTTCAGTGCTTTAAAAGGGATAGAGAGGGGGGGAAAGGGAGGAGGGATGGCATTACTGGTCAGGGATACTATTTCAGCTACAGAAAGGCTGGGTAATGTATAAGGATCCTCTTTTGAGTCAGTATGGGTAGAAGTCAGGAACAGGAAGTGAGCAGAAGAGATTGGAATTGGTGACACTGATGATTCTTTGTCTATTCTTAGATACTATAAAAAGCTCTTTTTTCCCTTTCTTCTTTTTTTTATTAGTTAGAGGTTAGTTTGTTAGATTAGTTCTTGTTTTTTGGGGTAATAATTTTTTTTCTCTTTTTCTTTGTTTTTTCTGTTCTTTTTTCATATGGATATACCTAGTTTTTTTTTCTTGTCTATATTATATTTGTATCATGTATGATTTGGGAAGACTTAACTATATTGTACTTATGGCTTATGTATCCTTTTATGCTCATTTTAATTTTGCAATTTTGTAATCTAAATAATTATGTATCAATCTTGCCATGTTGATATCAGTAAAAAGATTGAAAAAAAGGAAAGGAGCAGTTACTCTACTGGGGGTATTCTATAGGCCCCCTGGTAGCAGCAGAGATACCGAGGAGCAGACTGGGAGGCAGATTTTGGAAGGGTGCAAAAATAACAGGGTTATTATCATGGGTGACTTTAACTTCCCTAATATTGATTGGCACTTGATTAGTTCCAAGGGTTTAGATGGGGCAGAGTTTGTTAAGTGTGTCCGGGATGGATTCCTGTCACAGTATGTTGACAGACCGACTAGGGGGAATGCCATACTAGATCTAGTATTAGGTAACGAACTGGGTCAGGTCACAGATCTGTCAGTGGGTGAGCATCTGGGGGACAGTGATCACCGCTCCCTGGCCTTTAACATTATCATGGAAAAGGATAGAATCAGAGAGAACAGGAACATTTTTAATTGGGGAAGGACAGATTATGAGTCTATAAGGCTAGAACTTGTGGGTGTGAATTGGGATGATGTTTTTGCAGGGAAATGTACTATGGACATGTGGTCGATGTTTAAGGATCTCTTGCAGGAAGTTAGGGATAAATTTGTCCCGGTGAGGAAGATAAAGAATGGTAGGGTGAAGGAACCATGGATGACAAGTGAAGTGGAAAATCTAGTCAGGTGGAAGAAGGCAGCATACATGAGGTTGAGGAAGCAAGGATCAGATGGGTCTATTGAGGAATATAGGGTAGCAAGAAAGGAGCTTAAGTAGCGGCTGAGAAGAGCAAGAAGGGGGCATGAGAAGGCCTTGGCAAGTAGGGTAAAGGAAAACCCCAAGGCATTCTTCAATTATGTGAAGAACAAAAGGATGACAGGAGTGTAGGTAGGACCAATTAGAGATAAAAGTGGGAAGATGTGCCTGGAGGCTGTGGAAGTGAGCGAGGTCCTCAATGAATACCTCTCTTTGGTATTCACCAATGAGAGGGAACTTGATGACGGTGAGGACAATATGAGTGAGGTTGATGTTCTGGAGCATGTTGATATTAAGAGAGAGGAGGTGTTGGAGTTGTTAAAATACATTAGGATGGATAAGTCCCCGGGGCCTGACGGAATATTCCTCAGGCTGCTCCACGAGGTGAGGGAAGAGATTGCTGATCCTCTGGCTAGGATCTTTATCTCCTCGTTGTCCATGGGAATGGTACCAGAGGATTGGAGGGAGGCAAATGTTGTCCCCTTGTTCAAAAAAGGTAGTAGGGATAGTCCAGGTAATTATAGACCAGTGAGCCTTATGTCTGTGGTGGGAAAGCTGTTGGAAAAGATTCTTAGAGATAGGATCTATGGGCAATTAGAGAATCATGATCTGATCAGGGACAGTCAGCATTACTTTGTGAAGGGCAGATCATGTCTAACAAACCTGATAGAGTTCTTTGAGGAGGTGTCCAGGCATATAGATGAGGGTAGTGCAGTGGATATGATCTACATGGATTTTAGTAAGGCATTTGACAAGGTTCCACACGATAGGCTTATTCAGAAAGTCAGAAGGCATGGGATCCAGGGAAGATTGGCCAGGTGGATTCAGAATTGGCTTGCCTGCAGAAGGCAGAGGGTCGTGGTGGAGGGAGTACATTCAGATTGGAGGGTTGTGACTAGTGGCGTCCCATGAAGATCTGTTCTGGGACCTCTACGTTTCGTGATTTTTATTAATGACCTGGATGTGGGGGTAAAAGGGTGGGTTGGCAATTTTGCAGATGACACAAAGGTTGGTGGTGTTGTAGGTAGTGTAGAGAATTGTTAAATATTGCAGAGAGACATTGATAGGATGCAGAAGTGGGCTGAGAAGTGGCAGATGGAGTTCAACCCGGAGGAGTGTGAGGTGATGGACTTTGGAAGGACAAACTCCAAGGCAGGGTACAAAGTAACTGGAAGGAGACTTTTACTTTGGAGTAAAATGTGGAGGAGCAGAGGGATTTGGGGGTACATGTCCACAGATCCCTGAAAGTTGCCTCACAGGTAGATAGGGTAGTTAAGAAAGCTTATGGGGTGTTAGCTTTCATAAGTCGAGGGATAGAGTTTAAGAGACGCGATGTAATGATGCAGCTCTATAAAAGTCTGGTTAGGTCACACTTGGAGTACTGTGTCCAATTCTGGTTCCCTCACTATAGGAAGGATGTGGAAGCATTGGAAAGGGTACAGAGGAGATTTACCAGGATGCTGCCTGGTTTAGAGAGTATAGGTTATGATCAGAGATTAAGGGAGCTCAGGCTTTACTCTTTGGAGAGAAAGAGGATGAGACGAGACATGATAGAGGAGTACAAGATATTAAGAGGAAGACAGAGTGGACAGCCAGCACCTCTTCCCCAGGGCACCACTGCTCAGTACAAGAGGACATGGCTTTAAGTTAAGGGGAGGAAAGTTCAAGGGGGATATTAGAGGAAGGTTTTTCACTCATAGAGTGGTTGGTGCGTGGAATGCATTGCCTGAGGCAGTGGTGGAGGCAGATACACTAGGGAAGTTTAAGAAACTACTAGACAGGTATATGGAGGAATTTAAGGTAGGGGGTTATATGGGAAGCAGGGTTTGAGGGTCGGCACAACAGTGTGGGCCAAAGGGCCTGTAATGTGCTGTACAATTCTATGTTCTATATTCCATGTACTGCTTACACTTTATAAAGCACTGGTGAGGCTTCACTTGGAGTATTGTGAGTAGTTTTGGACCCCTTATCGTAGAAAGCATATGCCAAAACTGCGGACGGTTCAAAGGAAGTTCACAAAAATGATTACAGGATGAAATAGCTTCTCATATGAAGAATGTTTGATGGCTCTGGGCCTGTATTCACTAGAACTTAGAAGAATGAGGAGTGACCAAATTGAAACCTATCAAGATGCTTTACCCTTAATGGACTGAGCCACATCTATTACTTCAGGTAGGACTTTCCATTCATTGGCATTCGTGTTTGCAAACCAACTGTGATGCAGCTGATCAATATATTCTCCTCCACACATCAAAAGAAGTTTGTCAGAATTTTAAATGTCATGTCATATCTTTGTAAACTCCTAAGGAATAAGTTGCTGCCATGCTTTTGTTGTAATTGTGCTGAGCCCAGGACAAGTCCTCTGAAATGATAACACTGAGGCATTTAGAGTTGCTGACCCTGTCTACCTCTGAACCTCCAATGAGAACTGGATCAGTGTCTCTGGTTTCCTTCTGATGAAGTCAATAATCAGATCCTAGTCTTGCTGACATTGAATTGGGAGGTTGTTGTTGTGGTACCGCTCAGCCAGATTTTCAGTCTCCCTTCTATGATGATTCATCACCACTTTTGATTTGGCTTAAGGCAGTGGTGTCACCAGCAAACTTGAATATGGCATTGGAGCTGTGATTAGCCATACCACCATATGTGTAAAGCAAGCAGAGCAGAGGGCTAAGCACCAAGCCTTGCTGTGCGCCTATGCCAATGACAATTGTGGAGGAGATGTTGTTGCCAAACTAAACTGACTGAGGTCTGAAAGTGAAGAAATCGAGAATCCAGCTGCACAAGGAGGTAAACACGAGGAAATCTGCAGATGCTGGAAATTCAAACAACACACACAAAATGCTGGTGGAACACAGCAGGCCAGGCAGCATCTATCGGGAGAAGCACTGTCAACGTTTTGTCAGGAAGGGTCTCGGCCCGAAACGTCGACAGCACTTCTCCCTATAGTTGCTGCCTGGCTTGCTGTGTTCCACCAGCATTTTGTGTGTGTTGCACAAGGAGGTATTGGGGCCAAAGTCTTAAAGCTTATCGATTAGTTTTGAGGGGATAACAGTAATGAATGCTGAGCTATAGTTGAAAAAGAGCATTTTGATTTCTGCATCTTTCTGCCCATATGTGCCAGGGTTGAGTGAAGAGCCAAAGAGATGGCATCTGCAGTGCATCTGTCCTTCTGATAGGCAAATTGGAGCAGGTCCAAGTACCTTCTCAGGCAGGAGTTGATATGTTTCACTATCATCCTCTCAAAACACTTCATCACTGTGGATGCAAGTGCCACTGGATAATAGTCATTTGGGCAAGTTACTACGTTCTTCTTAGAAATTTTCAAGCCCCTCTACTCCCTTGCATCCACCCACCCACTAATACAAACAGACAATTCTTCAACTCCAGGATAGGCTTCCAGTCTCCTACTCAGAATCTTCTGCCTTTAGGCTTCAACCTCAAACATCAGATTGACCCTCGGCTCCAAACTTCGTTATCTTCCCAGATAAGCCAATGTTGGAACACTGAACTCCTGGCTAGACCTCCGGGTGCACTGAATGACCAGCCCTGGTACCTTCTCGTACCTTCTGTTTGCATGGATATCTGATCCCGGGAGCCACAGACCTGGGACAGCCCAACTACCACAGATAGCCTTCGTCTCCCTTCAAGCATGGATTGCAGAGTGAAGGCCTGACATTAACTCCTCCATATCCCGATCCTTAATTCCTCCAAAGTTCTCTATCTCCCAAACGTAGAGTCATAGAAACATAGAGAAGTTCAACACAGAAACAGGCCCTTTGGCCCATCTAGTCCATTATTTCACACTCTCAGGGCCCTCTGATTGATGAAGTTTCCCCTCTCATGATCCACTGAGTGAAGATTCCCCTCATGTTGCCTTTAAATTTCTCACTTTTCACCCTTAACCCATGACCTCTGATTGTAGTCCCACCCAACATCAGTGGAAAAAGCCTGCTTACATTTACCTTCTCTATACCTCTGATATATTTGTGTACCTCTATCATATCTCTTTTCATTCTTCTACATTCAAAAGAATACAGTCTCAGCTTATTCAATCTTTCCTTATAACTCAGGTCCTCCCGATGTGGCAACATCCTTGTAAATTTTCTCTGCGCTTGTTAAAACTTGTCTACACCTTTCCTGTAGGTAGGTGACTTTGTCTTATCTTGTCCACTGTCACCAGTACTCCAGATTAGGCCTCACCAACATCTTATACAACTACAACATCCTCTCTGCTGTGCTCAGCACTTTGATCTATAAACGCTGATGTGCCTAAAGCTTTTTAACAACCCTGTCTCCCTGTGACACCATCTTCAACGAATTATGGAGCTGTATTCCCAGATCCCTTTGTTCTACTACACTCTTCAGTGTCCTACTGTTCACTGTGTAAGACCTTTCCTGGTTGGTCCTATCAAAGTGCAAAACCTCACACTTGCCTGCATTAAATTCCATCTGCCATTTTTCCAGCTGATGCAGTTCTCTCTGCAAGCCATGATAGCCTTCCTCATTGACCGCTACAGCCCCAGTCTTGCTGTCATCTGCAAATTCACTGATCCAGTTACCCACATTATCATCCTGATCATTAATATAGATGACAAACAACAAGGACACAGAACCCATGCCTGCGGCACACCGCTAATCACAGCCCTGCAGTCAGAGAGGCAACTCCCTACTCCCACACTCTGGCTTCTCCCACAAAGCTAATGTCTAATACAAATTACTACCTCATCCTGAATACCTAGTGACTGAACCTTCTTGACCAGCTTCCCATGCGGGATCTCAGAATCAGAATCAGGTTTATTATCGCCGGCATGTAATGTGAAATTTGTTAACTTAGCAGCAGCAGTTCAATGCAATACATAATGTAGCAGAGAGAAAAAACAATAATAATAAATAAAATAAATATTATATGTTACGAATGCAGCAGGGTTACATTGAGACAGGGTTTAAGGCAAATCCCGAGATTTATTAACCTCTACTCAAACTTAGAAAAGTAAACAAACGACTAACTTAACCAAAAGTTTACAGTTAGGCAGCAGAAACATTCAAACTTAGAAACTGTTCTTAACGAGTTCTCATCCAAGCACAGACTTAAAGTGATAAATTCAAAAGTCCATGTGATTTATACAGTCAGTAAGGAGAGACTTCCCCAAAACAAACGATTCGTTCGAAGTATCGACGATCTGCCAATTTCACAGCTGGGAGATGCCTTGTCCGCGGAAATCATGAGGAAATAAAAGGAACAGACCTTTTGACTGGAGGGTGGTCACTGCACAAACCTTCCCCACCTTGCAGGGGATTAACTCAAATATGCATGCCACAATTCCTGAATGAAGTCACAAAGGTCCATCATTCCCCAAAAAGCTGAACAACATTAACTTTATCCAATCCTTTGAGCGCAGATAACTCTGATAATGCCTCCACTCTCCGCTACTGGACTGTAAGGGACAAATAAATGTGCAACAAACAAAACCGGTGGACCCTCCACACCGCCAACCGGCACCAACAACGTTGCATCAAAAATAAAAATGAGAACTGCGTCACAGATCGCAGGCTTTGGTTTAAATACTGTTTGGAATATGCCATCATGTGACATAACATCATTCCACTCATAAGACCATTACATCACCCCTCTCACAAGACCATTGCATCATCCCACTGTCCCATGTTCAAACTGTGGGTATGTAACAAATAATTATAACAAATAAGTAAATTAATTATGGTATTGGCCAGCTGGTGGCGCAATGGTATCAGCACCAGACTTCAGAACGAAGGCTCCCAAGTTCGAACCCAAGTCGGGCCACCCCCCTCCCCCCCTTTCCATCCACACTTTCCATCCGTGCCAGGTTGAGTGCCGAGCTAGCCACTCAGCCTCATAAAAAAAACAAGAATCGAATCAGGAACATTCATATCGTGAACCGGTTAATGTGAAAGGACACCAATCCTGACACCATGTGCCAGACTAGAATGGCTGACTGTCTGGTGTGACACACTGAAAAAAAATTATGGTATATGTACAGTATAGTGAATATTTTTTTTAAAAACCGTGCAAAAACAGAAATACTGTATATATTTAAAATGTGTGGTAGTGTCCAAAAATTCAATGTCCATTTAGGAATCGGATGGCAGAGGGGAAGAAGCTGTTCCTGAATCGCTGAGTGTGTGCCTTCAGGCTGCTGTACCTCCTACCTGATGGTAACAGTGAGAAAAGTGTATGCCCTGGGTGCTGGAAGGTCAAATTCCTTACTAGAGTCCATGTAGGCAACATCCACAGCCTTGCATTCATCCACTTTCCTGGTAACTTCATCAAAAAAACTCGACCATTAGTGAGACGTGAACTGCCACACACAAAGCCATGGTGACTATCGTTAATCATTCTTTGTTTATCCAAATACTTACATGTTTGCTCCCTTACAATAACTTTCCACAACTGATGTCAGACTCACTGGCCTATAACTTCCTCGTTTCTGTTTATTGCCTTTTTGAAACAGGGGAACAACATTGGCTATCCTCCAAACCTCTGCTACTACTCTGGTTGCTAGGGTGCTTTAAATATCTCTACAAGGGCCCAAGCACTTTTGGCACTTGCCTCCTTAGGATTCTGGAGACGTATCCACCCTTATTTGCCTCAGGGTTGAAAACACCCTCCTCTCTAAGCTGTAGAGGATTGATGAAGTTGATGCCGGTTTGCCTCACTTCTATAGACTCTGTATCCATCTCCTGAGTAAACACAGGGGCAAAGAATGCATTTGACATCTCCCCGATCTGTTTTGCCTCCACAGATTACCATTCTGCACTTCCAGAGGACCAATTTTGTCACTTGTATTCTTTTTGCTCTTCACATATCCGTAGAATCCTTTAGAATTCACCTTCACCTTATTTGCTCGAGCAACTTCATGCCTTCTTTCAGGCTTCCTGGTTTATTTCTTGTGTTCTCTTGCATTTTCTTGTACTCCATAAGCACCCCATTTGTTCTAACTGCCTATACCTGCTGTGCACCTCCTTATGTTTCTCTTAACCAGGGCCTCAATATCTATCGAAAACCAAGATTCGCTATACTTGTTATCCTTATCTTTCATTCTGACAGACACATACAAGATTATTACTCTCAAAATTTCATTTTTGAATGCCTCCCACTTTCCAAGTACATAGCTACCGGAAAACAGCCCAATCCACACTTGACAGATCATTTCTGATGCCATCAAAACTGACCTTTTCCAATTTAGAATCTCAACCCGCAGACCAGACCTATCCTCGTCCACATTTACTTTGAAACTAATGGCATTGTGGTCACTGGAGGCAAAGTGTTCCCCAACACAAACTCTTGTCACCTGCCCTGTCTCAATCCCTCATAGCAGATCCAGTTTCACATTGTCACCACGGTTCGGATATGGCCCAAGTGCAGAGTGAGAGGCACTGAAGCAGGTCGATAGTTCACAGACTTTAATACGAAAAAGGGAAAGTAAAACAATAAACACTAGGCCAAACAGGGCCGTTAACAAAAACTCTCAAAAGGAAAAGGAAGTCTACACTGCAGCTGAAAAGAACATCAAAATATTAAATGAATACCGTTAGTCTTCAGAGCCAGTTGATTTTGAAAATCCGATATCTCAGGAAAGGCCAAATGCAAAACAACAGCGAAGCTTTGCTATGCTCTGTCCAAGTCTCGACAAGCACTACGACGACAAGAATGGAGTTAAATACTATCACGATTAAATAGTAATTTCCTGACACGTGCAAATTCACAAGCACAATTGCCATATCTACTGCGCTGCTGAATCCATGGTTGTGACACACATACTCTCTGGTTGGGATTTCTACGTACTGATGAAGGAAGTGTTCCTGAACACATTTGACAAACTCTATCCCATCTAGACCTTTTACAGTATGGGATACCCAGGCAATATGATTTTATTTTTGTGACTGCATGTTTCTTGCTATTGTAATTACATAGGCTATATGTGCCTTGTGCTACTGTTGGTTCTGTGGTTTGCACCTTGGCCCTGGAGGAACGCTGATTCATTTGGTAATAAATTGAATTGAATTGAATTAACTTTATTTCTTCCATCCTTCACATACACAAGGAGTAAAAATCTTTACGTTCCATCTCCGTCTAAATGAGCAATGTGCAATCATAGTAATTTATAATAAATAGAACAGTCAATGTAATATAGACTACACTCATATCAGTGTGAGTTAATCGGTCTGATGGCCTGGTGGAAGAAGCTGTCCTGGACCCTGTTGGTCCTGGCTTTTATGCTGCGGTACCGTTTCCTGGATGGTAGCGGCTGGAATAAATTGTGGATGGGATGACTCGGGTCCCCAATGATCCTACGGGCCCTTTTCACACACCTGTCCTTGTAAATGTCCTGAATCATGGGAAGTTCACAACTACAGATGTTCTGGGCTATCCGCACCACTCTCTGCAGAGTCCAGCGATTAAGGGAGGTACAGTTCCCATACCAGGCAGTGATGCAGTCAGTCAGGAGGTTCTCAACTGTGTCCTGTAGAAAGTTCTTAGGATTTGGGGACCCATACCAAACTTCCTCAACAGTCTGAGGTGAAAGAGGTGCTGTTGTGCCTTTTTCACCACACAGCTGGAGTGTACAGACCACGTGAGGTCCTCGGTGATGTGGATGCTGAGGAACTTCAAGCTGTTTACCCTCTCAACCCCAGATCCATTGATGTCAATAAGGGTTAGTCCGTCTCCATTCCTCCTGTAGTCCACAACCAGCTCCTTTGTTTTTGCCACATTAAGGGAGAGGTTGTTTTCTTGACACCACTGTGTCAGAGAGATGACTTCTTCCCTGTTGGCCATCTCCTTTATTGTCTGAAATAAGGCCAATCAATGTAGTGTCGTCGGCAAATTTAGTTAGCAGATTAAAGCTCTGCGTGGCCATACAGTCATGGGTATACAGAGAGTAAAGGAGGGGACTCAGTACGCAGCCCTGAGGGGCTTTTGCATTGAGAGTCAGAGGGCTGGAGGTGAGGGAACCCACTCTTACAACCTGCCTGCTTGCGAACTGACAGAAAGTCCAGGATCCCGCTGCACAAGACAGGGTCAAGGCCGAGGGCTCTGAGCTTCTTGTTGAGCCCGGGTGGAACTATGCTGGTGAATGCTGAACTGTATGGTTGAATGACAATTAAACTTGGCGGAGACCGCAGCTCGGCGCCATCGCGACAGCTCGCCCTTGCCAACAGCGAAGAGGGCATGTTAGAGGACAAAAGGCCCGAAAAGCGATGAGACAAAGATAACTGGCAGCTGATGCTGAAATGAAGCGTGAGTCAGAAATGGGGAAGAAGGCAATTGCTCAGGAAGCAGGTTAAAGAAGACAGTTGATAAGGCTTGCAAAAGAATGAGGAAAACACCATCGAGCCAGGTAGGAGTCGAACCTACAATCTTCTGATCCGTAGTCAGACGCGTTATCCATTGCGCCACTGGCCCCCTCCGCTCACTGCAAACTACTGTCAGTGCTAGAGTACTTCAAAACGAACGAACACCGGAAAATTCTTTTTCTGTCGTTGGAAGTCTGCAGATGCTGGAAATACAACGCAACACACACAAAATGCTGAAGAAACTCAGCAGGCAACACAGCATCTACGCCTAAGAGCGAAGAGTCGACGTTTCGGGCCCAGGCGGTAGACAGACAGCTGTCACTCAGCTCCATAAACATCGTTCGCAAGCAGGAGTTCCCGACCTGTTTTATCACATCGAAGTAAGACCTTTCCTCTTACTGGTTTTTCACCTGGCACCGACCAGCCCTCTCCTTCTCTGACGAAGGGTCTCGGCCCGAAACGTTGACTGCTCGTTTCGACGAATGCTGTCCGACCTGCTGACTTCCTCCAGTGTGTTGTACGTGTCGCTTGTGCCTTTCCTTCGATAGCTCAGCTGGTAGAGCGGAGGACTGTAGTGACAAATACCGTAATCCTTAGGTCGCTGGTTCGATTCCGGCTCGAAGGACTCGCTCTTTTCTTATGCTAATCATCAATTCCATATCGCGGAGCCACTTACTGGCTGGCACAACACTGCTCTCAGAAGTGCCCCGACACGTAACCACATGGAAGGCATCAAATCCTACTGTCCTGTTTATTATTTATTGTAGTGCCTGCACTGTTTTTGTACACTTTATGCAGTCCTGTGTAGGTCTGTAGTCTAATGTAGCTTTCTCTGTGTTGTTTTTTTACGATAGTTCAGTCTAGTTTCTGTACTGTGTCATGTCACACCATGGTCCTGAAAAACGTTGTCTCATTTTTACTATGCACTGTACCAGCAGTTATGGTCGAAATGACAATAAAAGTGACAACTTGACTTGACTTCATGCCCCCGACACCTGAAATTTCCACCGTACTGCTCGTATCTTCCATGGTGAAGACTGAGGCAAAATATATTTATTTAGTTCATCCATCATTTCATTGTCACTCATGACTTTTATGTATCTGAAGAAATATTTGTATCCTCTTTAACATTACTGGCTAGCTTACTCTCATGTTCCATCTTCACCTTCTCAATTACCCTTTTAGTTGTCTTCTGTTGGTTTTTAAAAGCTTCCCAATCCTCTAATTACCCCCTAATTCTTGTTCTAATATATATCCTCTCTTTGGCTTTTATGTCGGCTTTAACTTTATTGTGAGCCACGGTTGTGTCATATTACCTTTAGAATAGTTTTTCCTCTTTGGGATGTATGTAACCTGTGCCTTACAGATTGCTTACAGAAGTTCCAGCCATTGCTGCTCTGCCGTTATCCCTGCAATTTTCAACAACCCCTCTTTCATGCCTCTGTAATTTCATTTAATTCACTGTAATACTGCTGCATCTTACTTCTCAAATATCAGGGCGAATTCATTCATATTATGATCATTCACTCTGAAGGGTTCTTTCACCCTAAGCTGACTAATCAATGCTGGTTCATTGCAAAACAGCCACTCCAGAATATCTCATCTTCTCGTGGACTCAACCACGAACTGCTCTAAAAAGCCATCTAGAAATCCCCCCTGCATCAGAGTTACAGTATGGGCTATGACATCGAAGATGTGGATATGCATTTAGGGCTGTAATAAGGTAAATATGGCACTCTGCGGAAGGCAGCTCTTGGAACAGCAGGTTTGCTCGTGTCTGTACTGTGTTTTCTTGCCCTTCATAGTCCTGGACACAGACAAGACGTCCAGTGATGGTGAACTGCAGCCGATCTGATAGTTCGCTCTAGTATTCCGATATTGTCAGAGGATGCAGCACCAAACCAAACAGTGATGGTTGATGTGAGAATGCGCTCCCTGACAGCGGTGTAGAGTTACACTAGCATGATCTGTGGAAGATGAAATTTTACCATCTGCCACAAGAAGTAGATCCTCTGGCAATCACTTGGTTAATGAAGGAGATATGATTCCCACAAGAGGTCCTGGCCGGAACGTTATTATATCCAAAAGCTGAATGTTGAAACGGTGCCAGCTGTAGAGTTGTTGACGTTATGTGGGTGGAGAGCAGACGCATTTCCTCTGAGGTTAATTCGCATCTTCACGGATGTTGGTTGGTTGGTTGTTAACGCAAAAAAAAAAATTGCATTTCTCTGTATGTTTCCATGTGTATGCGTTAAATTAATTCAAACCTGAATAGGAATCGCAACATTCAACGCCACATTTCAACACCAGTGTTCTCCACATATACGCAAGAATAATATTCATCAGCATGTGGAATGAATTCCAGTTTCCACTGTTGCAAATCCATACCAGCACAGAGCACCAGAACGTGTGCAGCAATAGCTGGCTGCTCGGTGTGTGTTTCTGTTTTGTCTTTCGTTCCTCCTTGTGCATTAGGCAGTCCTTGCAAGCATACAGTGGGGTTTGTGGCGCAGAGTGAAGAAAATAACGTGAGGCAAATGATAGATAGATACTTTATTCATCCCCATGGGGAAATTCAACTTTTTTTCCAATGTCCCATACACTTGTTGTAGCAAAACTAATTACATACAATACTTAACTCAGTAAAAAATATGATATGCATCTAAATCACTATCTCAAAAAGCATTAATAATAGCTTTTAAAAAGTTCTTAAGTCCTGGCGGTAGAATTGTAAAGCCTAATGGCATTGGGGAGTATGTTAGAAACATAGAAAACCTACAGCATAATACAGGCCCTTCGGCCCACAAGGTTGTGCCGAACAGGTCCCTACCTAGACTTACCTATAGCTCTTTATTTTTTATAAGTTCCATGTACCTATCCAAAAGTCTCTTAAAAGACCCTATCGTATCCGCCTCCACCATCATTGCCCGCCGCCCATTCCACGCACTCATCACTTTCTGAGTAAAAAATTACTCCTGACATCTCCTCATCTCCTCTGTACCTAATCACCATAATCTTAAACCTGTGTCCTCTTGTGGCAACCACTTCAGCCCTGGGAAAATGCCTCTGACTATCCACATGATCAATGCCTCTCATCATCTTATACACCTCTGTCAGGTCAGCTCTCATCGAAAAGGCAGAGTTCACTCAACTTATTCTCATTAGACATGCTCCCCAATCCAGGCAACATCCTTGTAAATCTCCTCTGCACCGTTTCTATGGCTTCCACACCCTTCCTGTAGTGAGGCGACCAAAACTGAGCACAGTACTCCAAGTGGGGTCTGACCAGGGTCCAATATAGCTGCAACATTACCACTTCGCGCCTAAATTCAATTCCACGATTGATGAAGGCCGCTTCCTGGATCTGCACTGCCGGAGAGCCACGGTTTCAGCGCCGAGGTGGAGTGCTGGCTCCGACACATCCACACGGGCCGCCCAGCGGGACAGCAGGTCCAGGCCAAGGCTGCAGGACTCTCAGATGTCGGCGAGCTACACCTCGTGCTGCACCGTGTTTTCCCCACTGCGATGCGCAGCCTCCTCTTCCCTCGCATCGCTGCACAGTCGTTGTCCATCCAGGCGGGGATGGCTGGTCCGTGTTGGGGAGAACACCGGGACGGATGATAGTGATCCTGTCTCCACCAACGCCCGGCATCTGATGCTCTCCACGTAGAAGTCCTGCTCTTCACCCAAACGGCCCACCCGGTGGGCTGACAACGGAGGGGTTCTACTGGAGGATTCGGGCGGCGCTGCCCGCTCGGCGTTTCCGGATGGCTGCGCTGGGTTGGAGCGTGTGCCGGTGCGGGGTAGTCCCGAGCCAAATGACCTGCCTCACCACACCGGTATCAGAGATCGTTTCGTGGCTGCCGGCTGGGTCGGCGCGGCGCTGGTCGGACCTGCCTCACGGGCTTCTCTACCTCGGATTGCCCCTCCGCCTCGGTGACACAAGCCCGGGCTCGCAGCGTGCGGGGCGATTTTGGAACACCTTGGGAGAAAAAATTGCCTCTCCGCGTCGGCCAGCGCTTAGTCCAGCGACGATTGTGATGTCAGGCGATCATGCTGCCGAAGGGGGCTCCAGTGTCAGCGCCTTTGCAGAGCCGTGGAGGGCAAGCAATTCCTGGGCTGCGGGAGGGAACGAGGGATAGCAATGCTGAGTACAGTAGCGAAGATCAGCTGCAAATGCCCCCAGTCTTTCTCCATACGTCGCCGTCCGGTAATTTGATCGTAATGATCAAATATAAATGGAAACATGCCGTATAATACGTCGCTTACGTGAACATGCATACCTCAGCTGAAATGTGTCCCCTCAACTCCCAGATATCATCAACAACGCCCCAGTTAGCAACGTTTCAACTTTCACTTTTCCTGCATCAGGACGCCCCGGCGGGACCTATCTGTCACGAGCAGAACTTCTTCATGAACTGAGAAGTTGGCGGCGTCATGCACTTCTTCTGACAGATGATACAACTCCATCTTCAACTGAGCATTCTGCTGGAAATCTACACTGCTGTCAAAGAGATCTTTCTCGTATCTGCCATTCCCGTCTATTTTTTGCAGCATCCTCTGACGTTTTTTGGAAAACTGCAGCCAAATGTCTAGTCAGCTGCACCGAGTTTGAGTGCGTCCCTCAGCACGTACTCCTGCAGCCGAGAATGTGCCAGTCGGCAGCATTCCCCCACGGACATCTCCGTGTGCTGGTAGACCATCAAGTTTCGGGCCGACCAAAGAGCGTATTTGACCGAGTTGATGATCTACCAGCAGCATCGGATGTTGGTCTCGGTGTGCGTCCCCGGAAAGAGCCCGTAGATCAGAGAGTCCTCTGTTCCGCAGCTGCTGGGGATGAACCTCGACACTGCCCCTTCCATCCTCCTCCACACCATCTCCGCGAACCCACAGTGTGCAAAGAGGTGGGTCACCGACTCCTCCTCACTGCAGTCCTCCCGTGGGCCGAGGGGTGTGGAGACGACGTTCCGGGCGTACAGGAGGGATCGGACTGGGAGGGCCCCTCTCACCGCCAGCCAGGCGAGGTCTTGGTGCCTGTTGGTGAGGTCTGGCGATGAGGCATTTTGCCAGATGAACTGGACGGTCTGCTCAGGGAACCACCCCGCTGTGTCCATCACGTCCTTCTCCTGCAGTGCCTGCAGGACCTTACGTGCTGACCACTGCCTGATGGCCCTGTGGTCAAAGGCGTTGACCTGAAAGAACTTCTCTACGAAGGACAAGTATGACGGCAACGACCAGCTGACAGGGGTGTTGCGCGGGAAAGGGGCCAGACCCATCCTTCGTAGCCAGGGCGACAGGTAGAACCTGGACACATAGTGGTACTTAGTGCCCACGTACCTGGGATCCACACACAACCTGATGCAGCCACACATGAAGCTGGCCATCAGGGTGAGGGTGACATTGGGGAAGTTTTTACCCCCGTTGTCCGGGGACTTGTGCATGGTGGTCCGTCTGACCCGCTCCATCTTGGATCTCCAGACGAATCTGAAGGCGGCTCAGGTGATTTCAGAGCTGAAGGAGCGGGGGACTGGCCACACCTGCGCCAAGTACAGCAGCCCTGAAAGCACCTCACATCTGAAGACCAGGTTCTTGCCGCTATCGATAGGGAGCACCCTCCCCATAGTCCCAGTTTCTTTTTGACCTTGGCAGTCCGCTCCTGCCAGTTCTTGTTGCACGTTTCGGCCCCTCCGAACCAGATCCCCAACACCTTCACATGATCAGCCCTGATGGTGAAGGGGACGCTGGATCTGTCGGGCCAGTTGCCGAAGAGCGTGGCTTCTGATCGGAGCAGAAGACGGTGACGTCGTCCATGTACAGGGAGGTTTTGACTTGGGTCCCTCCACTGCCTGGCGGCGTCACCCCTCCTATGCCCCCATCCCTCCTGATGGCTTCGGCAAAGGGTTCCATGCAGCACACGAACAAGACTAAAGTCGATCATTACTGGACCTTTTGCCTCTGTCCTGGACGATGATAGGAGGGACAACACACTGCCAACATACCCACACGGCAAACCTGTTGTTCCAAGAGTTCTCTTTCGCAGGACTCCCAGTTTCATGCTCGTCTACACTTAATGTACAGCTACCTCTTCTATTTCACAGCTCACACCTCAAACCTCTTGCAGAAATATGAAGATTTTTCTCCCGACTTGTTCCCGATTTTTCACCACACAGGCGAGCAGAAGTAGCAGCTCATCTGACCAATGGAAACGACATAAGGCCAATAACAATGCTGCCAGCTGGCTTAGCTTACAGTGGCATGCAATAGTTTGGGCGCCCTGGTCAAAATTTCTGTTACTATGAACAATTAAGTGAGTAGAAGATGAACTGATCTCCAAAAGTCATAAAGTTAAAGATGAAACATTCCTTTCAACATTTTAAGCAAGATTGGTGTATTATTTTTGTTTTGTACTATTTTAGAGTTAAAATAAGGAAAGGAGCACCATGCAAAAGTTTGGGCACCCCAAGAGATTTGAGCTCTTAGATAACTTTTACCAAGGTCTCAGACCTTAATTAGCTTGTTAGGGCTATGGCTTGTTCACAATCATTGTTAGGAAAGGCCAGGTGATACAAATTCCAAAGCTCTATAAATACCCTGACTCCTCAAACCTTGTCTCAACAATCAGTAGCCATGGACTCTTCTAAGCAGCTGCCTAGCACTCTGAAAATTAAAATAAATGATGCCCACAAAGCAGGAGAAGGCTATAAGAAGATAGCAAAGTGTTTTCAGGTATCTGTTTCTTCAGATGGTAATGTAATTAAGAAATGGCACTTAACAGGAATGGTGGATGTCAAGTTGAGGTCTGGAAGACCAAGAAAACTTTCCAGGAGAACTACTTGTAGGATTGCTAGAAAGGCAAATCAGAACCCCCATTTGAATGCAAAAGACCTTCTGGAAGATTTAGCAGACTCTGGAGTGGTGGTGCATTGTTCTACTGTGCAGCGACACCTGCACAAATATGACCTTCATGGAAGAGTCGTCAGAAGAAAACCTTTCCTGCATCCTCGCCACAAACTTCAGCATCAGAAGTTTGCAAAGGAACATCTAAACAAGCCTGATGCATTTTGGAAACAAGTCCTGTGGACAGATGAAGTTAAAATAGAACTTTTTGGCCGCAATGAGCAAATGTATGTTTGGAGAAAGAAGGGTGCAGAATTTCATGAGAAGAACACCTCTCCAACTGTTAAGCACGGGGAAGGATTGATCATGCTTTGGGCTTGTGTTGTAGCCGGTGGCACGGGGAACAGTTTACTGGTACAAGGAAGAATGAATTCAATTAAATACCAGCAAATTCTCACACCATCTGTAAAAAAAGCTGAAGATGAAAAGAGGATGGCTTCTACAACAGGAAAATGATCCTAAGCACACCTCAAAATCCACAATGAACTACCTCAAGAGGCTCAAGCTGAAGGTTTTGCCATTGCCCTCACAGTCTCCCGACCTAAACATAATCGAAAATCTGTGGATGAACCTCAAAAGAGCAGTGCATGCAAGACGACCAAGAATCTCACAGAACTAGAAGCCTTTTGCAAGAAAGTACGGGCAAAAATCCCCCAAACAAGAATTGAAAGACTCTTGGCTGGCTACAGAAAGCGTTTACCAGCTGTGGTACCTGCCAAAGGGGGTGTAACTAACTACTGACCATGCAGGGTGCCCAAACTTTTGCTTTGGGCTCTTTTCCTTTTTTGTTATTTTGAAACTGTAAAAGATGGAAATAAAAAAAGTAATCTTGCTTAAAATATTAAAGAAATGTGTCATCTTTAACTTTATGTCTTTTGGAAATCAAGTCATCTCTTACTCAGTTAGCTATTCACAGTAACAGAAATTTTGACCAGAGGTGCCCAAACTTTTGCATGCCACTGTATATCGGTGCCCTCGAACTGTGTGCAGAAATTCCAATTCTGGCATCACGTGCTCGTGTGGATTTGGAATTGCTGAACATCGAATTATTGCTAAAAGTCTTCCAACGAAGAGTTGACCAATGTTGCATCTCGGCCTTTGTGGCAGTCTCTTCCACAAAGGCCCAGATGTATCATTGTATACTTGCTATGAAGGCCAGAGTGCGATCGTCTTGTTACTTTAGGACCAGTGAGAGTGGTGGTACTGTCAGAACGGCAAGTGTGAGGACATAGCGCACTGGCATGTGACCCTGTGATAAACTGGCCTTGCGTATTCTGTGATTTGATGACTCTGTATTCCATCCAATCACGAGTCGGAGCACTTCAGCATACAGTATTGGTATGTTTCCATGTAGAAGTGATGAATTGATTGGACACTGAATGGGAGTGGCTACATTCAAATGGAGATATCAATTCCAATTGCTATAACGGTCTGTTGTCCAAATAGACATAAGGATAATTTTTTTCTTGCGGGAGAATAAATTGTAGTTTCGGGACTTGAATGTTGACAGTGGCAGAGAGCGTGAATCTGAGTCAGGGTGTCTGAGTGGTTGGTTGATGAGTGAGTGAGTGTGTGTGTCTGTCTGTGAGCTGCTGATTGTGCATCGGTGAGCAGTCACAGGCATGCAATGGTGCTTGTGGTGCGAAGCAAATTATAGAAGGTTACTCGAATGTGCTGGGGAATTAGCTCAAATGGTAGAGCACTCGCTTAGCATGCGAGAGGTAGCAAGATCGATGCTCGCATTCTCCATTGACATTTTGTATTCAGAGGAATTCATCTCATCAAGTCCCTGCCAAGCTTGGAATGCACAAAAGATGCAGTTGGCCGAGAGGGAGCAGAAAGTATCTCAGTCGAAGGGCAGGGAGAAAATGTGGTAGGTTTGCTGTGTTGAACGCAGATAGGAGGAAAAGCTAGCTGGCAGCTGGTGTTTCAGTAAAGGATAAGCTTCCTGCGAGGATTCTGTCATAAAACAGTTAAGTGGTGAGAAGGCAGCTGCCGTGAACACTGGGTGAAATGAGAAAGATGAGAAGGCTTTAATTTAAACGGGCAAAGTATACCAAAGAGGTAACACATTTGGAATTGATTGTTAGGGATGAGATTATGGAATACCTAGAGCCACATGACAAGATAGGCCAAAGCCAGCATGATTTCCAGAAAGGAAAATCCTGCCTGACAAACCTACTGTAAATCTTTGAGGAAATTACAAGCAGGGTAATTACAAGGAGATGCAGTAGACATGGAGTACTTGCATTTTCAGAAGGCCTTTGACAAGGCGCTGCATATGAGGCTGCTTAGCAAGATACGAGTCCATGGAATTACAGGGAAGTTACTAGCATGGGTGGAGCATTGGCTGGTCAGCAGAAAACAGAGTGAGAATGAATGGATCCTATTCTGGCTGGCTGCCGGTTACCAGTGGAGTTCCACAGGGGTCGGTGTTGGGACCGCTGCTTTTTATTATGTACATCAATGATTTGGACCATGGTATTAATGGATGTGTGTCTAAATTTGCCAGTGATACAAAGATAGGTAGGTGGAGGAGCGGGTAGTGTTGAGGAAGCAGAGAGCCTGCAGAGAGACTTAGATAGGGGAATGGGCAAAGAAGTGGCAAATGAAATACAATGTTGGAAAGTGTATGGTCATGCACTTTGGAGGAAGAAATAAATGGACAGACTATTATATAGATGGGGAGATAATTCAAAAAGCAGAGATGCAAAGGGACTTGGGAGTCCTTGTGCAGGATTCCCTAAAGGTTAACCTCCAGGTTGAATTGGTTGTAAAGAAGGTGAATGCAATGTTGGCATTCATTTCTAGAGGTATAGAATATAAGAGCAGGGATGTGACGTTGAGGCTCTATAAAGCACTCATGAGACCACACTTGGAGTATTGTGTGCAGTTTTGGGCTCTTTATTTTTAGAAAGGGTATACTGATATTGGAGAGGGTTCAAAGAAGATTCACAAGATTGATTCCAGGAATGAAAGGGTTACCATATGAGGAACCTCTGGTAGCTCTTGGGCTGTATTCCCTGGAGTTCAGTAGTATGAGGGGGAATCTCATAGAAACATTCTGAATGTTAAAAGGCCTGAACAGATTAGATATGGCGAAGTTCTTTCCCATGCTATGGGATTCTAGGACAAGAGAGCACAACTTCAGGATTGAAGGACGTCCTTTTAGAACTGAGATGTGGAGAAACTACTTTAGTCAGAGAGTGGTAAATCTGTGGAATTTGTTGCCATGAGCAGCTCTGGAGGCCAAGTCATTGGGTGTATTTAAGACAGAGATAGATAGGTTCTTGATTAGCCAGAGTATCAAAGAGTATGGGGTGAAAGCAGAGGAGTAGGGAGGACTGGAAGCCCATGATTAAATGGCTTTAGGGTGTTCTGCACAAGGACTCCCGTCCCTCTGCATCTCATATTTTTGGATTTTCTCCCCGTTGATAAAATAATCTGCACATTTATTTCTACTACGAAAGTGTATGACCATGCATTTTCCAACATTGTATTTCATTTGCCACTCTCTTGCCCATGTCCATTCATATAAAATAAAGACATATATGTAAGCCTCAGACTCACCCAGCTCACATTCATCTAGAGGAATCAGCCTTCAGCCTCGCCAAACTGGGTAATGATGTTTCTGTGGATGCTGTGTAATGTACCCACAGTCACAAACCAACAATGCAAAATATCAGACAGTACACCATATGCAATTAAGTGATAGACTTCATGAAGCTTAATCTGAACATAGTAATGAAAATAAACAAAACAAAAAAAAAGGGCCCAAGTCAAAGTCAAAGTCCCCATTGGAGCTCACTCAGTAGTCATTCTTCCACCATCGGTCTCCTCCGAATGTTGCCGACCTTTGGACCCTCAGATCCCAGTCCACTCCGTCCAGTGGTCTACCTGCTCTCTCCACACGTGTCCTCCCTCTTCATCTCTCCTTGACAAAAGACAGCGAAAAATCCAGCTCCCAAACACACAAGAAAGAACAACATTTCTCCCATTGGATAGCCACTGAATTCCGAAGTCCCGTTATCTCTGGTCATAACCCAAACATTGCTGCGACAGAGAAACCATTACCTTAACAGTAGAACATTACATAGAAGCTATTACATTAACCTTAGCAGTGAAACCTTACAGCATGTTACACATAAAACATACAGAAACCAATAAAATTATGAAAGGGATAGATAAGATAGAGGCAGAAAAGTTGTTTCCACTGGCAGGTGAGATTAGAACTAGGGACACAGCCTCTAAATTCAGGGGAGTAGATTTAGGACAGAGATGAGAAAGAACTGCTTTTCTCATCTGCTTTTCCCAGAGAGTGGTGAATTCTCTGCTCAATGGGCCATGTTGTTATTGACTGACGGGCCAGGCGGCCTACTCCTGCTCCTATCTCTTATGTTCTCCTATTCTGTCTAAGTCCTTTGCAAACATAACTGTTTCCCGAACACGACCCGCCCCTCCGTAAACAATCTTTGTATCATCTGCAATCTTGGCAACAAAACCATCAATTCTATCTTCTAATTCATTAATAGATAGCATAAAAAGAAGTGGTCCCAACACTGACTCCTGCAGAATACTACTTGTCACTGGCAGCCAAACAGAAATGGATCCCTTTTATTCCCACTTGCTGCCTCCTACCAACCAGCCAATGCTCTAATCAGGCCAGTAATTTCCTGTAATACCATGGGCTCTTAACTTGGTAAGTAGCTTCATGTGTGCCATCCTGTCAAAGGCATTCAGAAGTCCAAATATACAACATCCACTACATCCCCTTTATCTAGATAATGTGTAATCTCCTCAAGGAATTCCAACAAGTTGATCAGGCAAGATTTTTGCTTAAGGAAATCATGCTAACTTTGTCTTATCTTGTCCTGTGTCACCAAGTGCTCCATAATGTCATCCTTAACAATTGACTCCAACATCTTCACAGCAAGGCTAAGTGGTCTATAATTTCCTTTTTGCTGCCTTCCTCCTTTCTTAAATAGTGGAGTGACATTTGCAATTTTCCAATCCTCTAGCACCATGCCAGAGTCCAAAAATTTTTGAAACATCATTACTAATGCCCCTTCTATCTGTACCGCTACTTCTTTCAGAACTTGAGGGTGCAGTTCATCTAACCCCAGTGACTTAATTACCCTCAGATATTTCAACTTTTGAGGACCTTCACCCTTCTACTAGTAATTACTCTCACTTCTCTTCCCTCGCAAAGCCAAGTTCACCTAACCTATTCTCGTAAGGCATGCTCCCCAATCCATGCAACATCCTTGTAAATCACCTCTACACCATTTCTATAGTTTCCACATCCTTCCTGTAGTGAGGTGACCAGAAATGAGCACAGTACTCCAAACTCCACCCCATCTAAACTTGTACTTGGAGCTATGATGTTGTGGCCATTACAGAGACTTGGAAGGCTACTTGGAGTGCCAGGCTTTAGAAGTTTCAGAAAGGACTGGGAGGGAGGCAAAAGAACTGGTGGCCTGGTGCTGCTGATCAGAGATAGTGTCACGCTGTAGAAAAGGAGGAAGTCATGGAGGGATTTTTACAGAGTCTCTGTAGGTGGAAGTTAGGAACAGGAAGAGGTCAATAACTCTATTGGGTGTTTTTTATAGAGCTCCCAATAGTATCAGGGACATTGAGGAGCAGATAGGGAGACAGCTTCTGGAAAGGTGTAATAATAACAGGGTTGTCGTGGTAGGATATTTTAATTTCCCAAATATTGATTGGCATCTGCTAAGAGCAAGGGGCTTAGATGGGGTGGAGTTTGTTAGTTGTGTTCAGGAAGGTTTCCTGACACAATATGTAGATAAGCCTACAAGAGGAGAGGCTGTACCTGATCTGTTATTGGGAAATGATCCTGGTCAGGTGTCAGGACTCTCAGTGGGAGAGCATTTTGGAGATAGTGATCACAATTCTATCTCCTTTACCATAGCATTGGAGAGGGATAGGAACAGACAAATTAGTAAAGTGTTTAATTGGAGTAAGGGGAAATATGAGGCTATCAGGCAGGAACGTGGAAGCATAAATTGGGAACAGATGTTCTCAGGGAAATTTACAGAAGAAATGTGGCAAATGTTCAGGGGATATTTGCATGGCGTTCTGTCAAGTCAAGTCAAGTCACTTTTTAATGTCATTTTGACCATAAATGCTGGTACAGTACACAGTAAAAATGAGACAATGTTTTTCAGGACCATGGTGCTACATGAAACAATACAAAAACTACCCTGAACTATGTAAAAACAACACAGAAAAAAAAACTACACTAGACTACAAACCTACCCAGGACTGCATAAAGTGAACAAAACAGTGCAGGCACTACAATAAATAATAAACAAGACAATAGGCACAGTAAAGGGCAGTAAGTAGGTGTCAGTCCGGACACTGGCGATTGAGGAATCCGATGGGTTGGGGGAAGAAACTGTTTCATCGTGTGTTGTGAGAGCCCAAATGTTTTGGTGCCTTTTCCCAGATGGCAGGAGGGAGAAGAGTTTGTATGAGGGGTGCGAGGGGTCCTCCATAATGCTGTTTGCTCTGTGGATGCAACGTGTAGTGTAAATGTCTGTAATGGTGGGAAGAGAGACCCCGATGATCTTCTCAGCTGACCTCACTATCCGCTGCAGGGTCTTGCGATCCGAGATGGTGCAATTTCCAAGTCAGGCTGTGATGCAGTTGCTCAGGATGCTCTCAATACAACCTCTGTTGAATGTGATGAGGATGGGGGTTAGGAGATGGACTTTCCTCAGCCTTGGCAGAAAGTAGATATGCTGCTGGGCTTTCTTTGCTATGGAGCTGGTATTGAGGGACGAGGTGAGATTCTCCGACAGGGGAACACCAAGAAATTTGGTTCTTTTAACGATCTCTTCTGAGGAGCCATTGATGTTTAGTGGAGAGTGGTCGCTCCATGCCCTCCTGAAGTCAACAACCTTCTCTTTTGTTTTGTTCACATTCGGAGACAGGTTGCTGGCTCTACACCAGTCCGTTAGCTGCTGCACCTCCTCTCTGTATGCTGACTCATCATTCTTGCTGATGAAACCCATCACGGTCCTGTCCTTGGCAAACCTGATTATATGGTATTTCTGCATAGGTATGTTCCAATGAGACAGGGAAAGGATGGTAGGGCACAAGAACCATGGTGTACAAAGGCTGTTGAAAATCTAGTTAAGAAAAGAAAAGCTTATGAAAGGTTCAAAACACTAGGTAATGATAGAGATCTAGAAGATTATAAGGCTTGCAGGAAGGAGTTTAAGAATGAAATTAGATGAGCCAGAAGGGGCCATGAGAAGGACTTGGCGAGCATGATTAAGGAAAACCCCAAGGCATTCTGTAAGTATGTGGATAAGAATTGAGAGAATAGGACCAATCAAGTGTGACAGTGGAAAAGTGTGTATGGAACTGGAGGAGATACCGGAGGTACTTAATGAATACTTTGCTTCAGTATCGAATATAGAAAAAGATCTCGGAAATTGCAGGGATGACTTACTGTGGACTGAAAGGCTTGAGCTTATAGGCATTAAGAAAGAGGATGTGCTGGAGTTTTTGGAAAGCATCAAGTTGGATAAGTCACTGGGACCAGACAAGATATACTCCAGACTACTGTTAGAGGCAGGGGAGGAAATTGCTGAGCATCTGGCAATGATCTTTACATCATCAATGGGGACGGGAGAGGTTCTGGAGGATTGGAGGGTTGTAGATGTTGTTCCCTTATTCAAAAAAGGGAGTAGAGATAGCCCAAGACATGGACCAGTAAGTCTCACTTCAGTGATTAGTAAGTTGATGGAAAAGATCCTCAGAAGAAGGGTTTATGAACATTTGGAGAGGTATAGATAGATAGATAGATACTTTATTCATCCCCATGGGGAAATTCAACATTTTTTCCAATGTCCCATACACTTATTGTAGCAAAACTAATTACATACAATACTTAACTCAGTAAAAATATGATATGCATCTAAAATCACTCTCTCAAAAAGCATTAATAATAGCTTTTAAAAAGTTCTTAAGTAGTTTACTTAAATACATTGAGTCCTAACCCCGGCACTTTAACATATCTTACTCCTGGCGGTTGAATTGTAAAGCCGAATGGCATTGGGGAGTATTTATCTCTTCATCCTGTCTGAGGAGCATTGCATCGATAGCAACCTGTCGCTGAAACTGCTTCTCTGTCTCTGGATGGTGCTATGTAGAGGATGTTCAGGGTTTTCCATAATTGACCGTAGCCTACTCAGCGCCCTTCGCTCTGCTACCAATGTTATACTCTCCAGTACTTTGCCCACGACATAGGAATTGTCAGCATTGCTTTGTCAAAGGCAGCTTGTGCCTTACTAGCCTGACTGAATTTTTTGAGGATGTGACTAAACACATTGATGAAGGTAGAGCAGTAGATGTAGTGTATATGGATTTCAGCAAGGCATTTGATAAGGTACTCCATACAAGGCTGATTGAGAAAGTATGGAGGCATGGGATCTTGCTTTGTGGATCCAGAATTGGCTTGACCTCAGAGGGCAAAGAGTGGTTGTAGATGGGTCATATTCTGTATGGAGGTTGATGACCAGTGGTGTGCCACAGGGATCTGTTCTGGGACCCTTTCTCTTTGAGATTTTTATAAATGACCTGGATGAGGAAGTGGTGGGATTTGAAGGGACTCCTGGATAGGTAGATGAGGCTTAGAAAAATGCAGGGCTATGGTTAACCCTAGGTAATTTCTTAGGTGAGGACACATTTGGCACAGTTTTATGGTCCTAAGGACTGATATTTTGCTGTAGGTTTTCTCTGTTTCTGTGTTTAAACCCTCGCTCTCAGGAGATGCCAATCAATATTAGGGACATTAAAATCTCCCAGCACGACAAGCCTGTTGTGATTGCATCTTTCCAGAATCGGGTTTATCATCACCGGCATCTGCCGTGAAATTAGTTAACTTAGCAGCAGCAGTTTAATGCAATACATAATCTAGGAGGAGAAAAATATAATCATAATAATAAGTAAATAAGCAAATCAATTACAGTATACATATATTGAATAGATTAGAACCATTGAAAAAACAGAAATAATATATATTAAAAAAGTGAGGTGGTGTTCAAGGGTTCAAAGTCCATTTAGGAATCGAATGGCAGAGGGGAAGAAGCTGTTCCTGAATCACTGTGTGTGTGCCTCCAGGCTTCTGTACCTCCTACCTGATGATAACAGTGAGAAAAAGGGCAGGCCCTGGGTGCTGGTTGTCCTTAATAATGGATGCTGCCTTTCTGAGACACTGCTCCTTGAAGATGTCCTGGGTACTTTGTAGGCTAGTACCCAAGATGGAGCCGACTAAATTTACAACTCTCTATAGGTTCTTTCGGTCCTGTGAAGTATTCTCCACCTACCAGACAGTGATGCAGCTTGTCAGAGTGCTCTCCACAGTACATCTATAGAAGTTTTTTAGTGTTTTTGTTGACATACCAAATCTCTTCAAAGTCCTAATGAAATATAATCACTGTCTTACCTTCTTTATAGCTGCATTGATATGTTGGGACCTCCCCCCATTACTATCATAACATTGCCCTTTTGACACGTCATTTCTATTTCCTGTTGTAATCTGTGGTCCACATCCCAGCTACTGTTTGAAGGCCTGTATAACTGCCATCAGGGTCCTTTTACCCTTGCAGTTTCTTAACTAAACCCACAAGGTTTCAACATCTTCCAATCCTATGTCACATCTTTCTACTGATCTGATGCCATTCTTTAACAGCAGTGCCACACCATCCCCCCCGCCTACCTTCCCATCACTCTGATACAATGTGTAACCTTGGACATTCATCTCCCAAGTACAACCATCCTTCAGCCATGATTCAGTGATGGCCATAATATTATTTCTGATAATCTGTAATCGTGGAGCAAGATCATCCACTTTATTTTTTATCCTTCGTGCCTTGAGATATAACACTTAGAGTGCTGTATTTGCTACCCCTTTTGATTCTGCATCCCTACAGCACTGATAACCACCCTGCTGACTGCAATTATGTCTTTTCATTTGCCAGCCCTTCCTGACAGTCTGACTGCACGCTATCTCTGTTTTTTTACTGTTCGTCCCATCCTGAATTCCTTCATTCTGGTTCCCACCCCGCTGCTAAATTAGTTTAAACCCTCCCCAACAGCTGTAATGGTGTATGGGGTTGAGTGGAATCTGGGATTAGCCATGAGGGAATGGCAGAGCAGACTCGATGGGCTGAATGGCCTAATTGTGCTACTGTGTCTTATGGTCTTATATTGAAAGGACTAAATGAGGTGGATGATCCTTCTGGTGGGGACATTCAGAACCAGATGGGACAGCCTCAAATCCAAGGGGTGACCTTTTAGAACAGAAGTAAGGAGGAATTGTTTTTCGCCAAAGAGTGATGAATATATGCAATGTTCTGCAGTGGAGGCCAAGAGCATGGGTACCAAAGCAGAAGTCGATAGATTCCTTATTGGTTGGGGGATCAAGGGAAATGGTGAGAAGGCAGGTGCATGGGGTTGAATGGGATGTGGGATCAGCCATGATGAAATGGCGGTGGTCTCGAAGGGATGAATGGCCTAATTCTACCCTTAAGTCTTACAGTCTTATGTCCTAAAACATAGGAGTACAATTTGGTCATTCATCCCATTGAATCTGCTAACTAGCCTATAATATCATTTCATTTGCCTTCCTCCCTTCTGAAAGAGTGGAGTGACATTTGCAATCTGGGACCATGACAGAATCAATAAGTTCTTGAAAGATTGTGAACAATGCATCCATTATCTCTTCAGCAACCTCTCTCAGGACTCTGGGGTGTAGTCCATCCGGCCCAAGTGACTTATCCACCTTCAGGCCTTTCAGTCGGCTGAGCAGTTTTGCCTGTGTAATCCCAATGGTACTCACTCCTGCTTCTTGACACTCACAGACCTCTGGCACACTGCCAATGTCTTCCACAGTGAAGACTGATGCAAAGTACTTATTAAGTTCAACTGCCATTGCTCTGTCCCCCCTTACTACCTGACCAGCATCATTTTCCAGTGGCCCAATATCAACTCTCACATCTCTTTTGCTCTTTGTATAACTGAAAAAAAAACTTACGGTTTCCTGCTTTATATTCTTGGCTAGTTTTCCCTCATATCTCATCTTTTCCTTTCTTATATCATTTTAGTTGCTTTTTGTTGAATTTTAAAAGCTTCCCAATCATCCAATTTTCCACTCACTTTTTCTGCCTTATAGACAACACTTAAGAAAGAAATCAGTAAGGCTTAGTGAAGGCATTAATTTCTTCTAGCAAACATGGTGAAGATCTCCAGGTTTGTTAAGAGCAAAAGGATTGCTAGGGACAATCCTTTCAACCTATCGAATGTTGAAAGGCCTTGATTGAGTGTACATGGTGGGAATGTGTAAATCCAGGGTACGCAGCCTCAGAATAGGTGGGCATCATTTTAGAATAGAGATGGGGAGGAATTTCTTTTGGTAGAGAGTTGTGAATTTGTGGAATTCTATGCCACATGCACCTGTGAATACATAGATCTTTATGTATGATAAAGGCAAAGGTAGATGGACTCTCTGTTTAGTCAGGACATGAAGCGATATGGGGAGAAGGCAGGATATCGGAGCTGGGAGGAGAATTGGATCAGTCATTGGGCCAAATGGTCTAATTAAGCTCCAATATCTATTAGGGACACAACCTCTACTCCAAGAGCTCCCTTCTGGAGAGAGTCATATTTATGTTCTCTGCAGCACTGAATGTACATCCAGCTCTCCAATTTCACAGTCCATGCAGTAGCACATATCAAGTCAAGTCAAGTCAAGTCAAGTCACTTTTTATTGTGATTTTGACCATAGCTGCTGGTACAGTACCTAGTAAAAATGAGGCAATGTTTTTTCAGGGCCATGGTGTTACATGACACAGTACAAAAACTAGACTGAGCTATGTAAAAAACAAC
This sequence comes from Hemitrygon akajei, assembly GCF_048418815.1. NCBI lineage: Eukaryota > Metazoa > Chordata > Chondrichthyes > Myliobatiformes > Dasyatidae > Hemitrygon > Hemitrygon akajei. The sequence goes on from NC_133124.1 coordinate 1,824,049, forward strand.
ACAGAAAAAAAACTACAGTAGACTACAGACCTGCCCAGGACTACATAAAGTGCACAAAATAGTGCAGGCATTACAAAAAATAATAAACAGGACAATAGGGCAGTAAGGTGTCAGTCCAGGCTCTGGGTATTGAGGAGTCTGATAGCTTGGGCAAAGAAACTGTTACATAGTCTGGTCGTGAGATCCCAAATGCTTCGGACCCTTTTCCCAGATGATAGGCTTTTATCAATCCTGACTGAGAAGTTACAGAACCTGGGCCTCTGTACCTCCCTCTGCAATTAGATCCTCAATTTTCTACCGGGGAGATCACAATCTAAGTGAATTGGTGATAACATCTCCTCCTCGCTGACGATCAACACTGGTGCACCTCAGGGGTGTGTGCTTAGCCCACTGCTCTACTCTCTATATACCCATGACTGTGTGGATAGGCATAACTCAAATACCATCTATAAATTTGCTGTTGATACAACCATTGTTGGTAGAATCTCAGGTGGTGACGAGAGGGCGTACAGAAGTGAGATATGCCAACTAGTGGAGTGGTACCGCAGCAACAACCTGGCACTCAACGTCAGTAAAATGAAAGAGCTGATTGTGGACTTCAGGAAGAGTAAGACGAAGGAACACATACCAGTCCTCATAGAGGGATCAGAAGTGGAGAGAGTGAGCAGTTTCAAGTTCATGGGTGTCACGATCTCTGAGGACCTAACCGGGTCCCAACATATTCATACAGCTATAAGTAAGGCATGACAGCGACTACACTTCATTCGGAGTTTGAAGACGAGGTCAACAAATACACTCAAAAACTTAGTATTGCTGCTGCTAAGTTAACTCATTTTTCACATCTCATGCAGGTGATAATAAACCTGATTCTGATTCTATTGATGTACCGCGGAGAGCATTCTGGCAAGCTGCATCACTGTCTGGTATTGGGGGAGGCGGGGGTGGTGGCTGGCTACGGCACAAGACCGGAAGAAGCTGTAGAGGGCTGCAGAAGCCTGAGACACACACTCAGCAATTCAGGAACAGCTTCTTCTCCTCTGCCATCCGATTCCTCAATGGACATTGAACCCGTGAAAACTACCTTACTTTTTAAATATATATTTCTGTTTTGCACGAGTTTTAATCTATTCAATATACGTATACTGTAAACGATTTATTTATTGATTGATTGATTGATTGATTGATTATATTTTTTTCTCTATTTTGTATTGCATTGAATTAAGTTAACGTATTTCAGGACACATGCCGGTGATAATAAGCCTGACTCTCATTCAGATGAACAGAACATACTGAGCCACAGAAATCGGAGGAGACCTGGCATAATGCCGGCCCCACCTGCTGGTGTGGATTTGCAAACGCTGAACCGAAAGGTTTCCCAATTAGACTTGAAGAAAGTAATGTCTGTGTCTTTGTGGTAATCTCTACTGTTGAACACTTGCTATGAAGCAAAGAGTGCTATCATCTTGTTGCGCGGAGTACAATCAACTCTGAGAGTGGTGATACTGCTGGAGCAGCCTGTCTTTAGACCTGGTACTTTGGAATGGTACGCTGAGATAAGCTAGCAATCGGTATTGTGTGATGTCATGCATCTGTATTCCATCTGGTGACGTGTGGGAGCACTCCCGAGTGAGTGTCACGTCACAAGCTGCTCCGTGACATGGGAATGACGATTTGTGCCGGAAAAGAGGAGCACAGCTTCGAATGGTGGGGATCCTTAATGAAAGATTCTTGTGACCGTGATCTATGGAGATGTGCTCAATGGTGTGAAGGATTTTTCAAGAGATGGACTGGACTGTATCCATCATTTTCTGTGTGGAGCTTTGCATTGTTGGGCATTCGTGTTTGCATGCCAGGCAGGTGGTACCTCTAAAGCAGCTTGTGCGAAGACCTGGCACCGTGGAATTTTACCCTGAAATAAGCTCGCCTTGCATGACAAACACGAGTGGTGGAAATGCAAAGCCGCAGGCTAAAAATGCTGGAGGAACTCAGCAGGCCAGGCAGCATCTCTGGGAAAGAGTGCAGTACACAGACGACGTTTCGGGCCGAGACTCTTCTGTTATTTGATGCCTTCCATGTGGTTACGTGTCGGGGCACTTCTGAGAGCAGTGTTGTGCCAGCCAGTAAGTGGCTCCGCGATATGGAATTGATGATTAGCATAAGAAAAGAGCGAGTCCTTCGAGCCGGAATCGAACCAGCGACCTAAGGATTACGGTATTTGTCACTACAGTCCTCCGCTCTACCAGCTGAGCTATCGAAGGAAAGGCACAAGCGACACGTACAACACACTGGAGGAAGTCAGCAGGTCGGACAGCATTCGTCGAAACGAGCAGTCAACGTTTCGGGCCGAGACCCTTCGTCAGAGAAGGAGAGGGCTGGTCGGTGCCAGGTGAAAAACCAGTAAGAGGAAAGGTCTTACTTCGATGTGATAAAACAGGTCGGGAACTCCTGCTTGCGAACGATGTTTATGGAGCTGAGTGACAGCTGTCTGTCTACCGCCTGGGCCCGAAACGTCGACTCTTCGCTCTTAGGCGTAGATGCTGTGTTGCCTGCTGAGTTTCTTCAGCATTTTGTGTGTGTTGCGTTGTATTTCCAGCATCTGCAGACTTCCAACGACAGAAAAAGAATTTTCCGGTGTTCGTTCGTTTTGAAGTACTCTAGCACTGACAGTAGTTTGCAGTGAGCGGAGGGGGCCAGTGGCGCAATGGATAACGCGTCTGACTACGGATCAGAAGATTGTAGGTTCGACTCCTACCTGGCTCGATGGTGTTTTCCTCATTCTTTTGCAAGCCTTATCAGCTGTCTTCTTTAACCTGCTTCCTGAGCAATTGCCTTCTTCCCCATTTCTGACTCACGCTTCATTTCAGCATCAGCTGCCAGTTATCTTTGTCTCATCGCTTTTCGGGCCTTTTGTCCTCTAACATGCCCTCTTCGCTGTTGGCAAGGGCGAGCTGTCGCGATGGCGCCGAGCTGCGGTCTCCGCCAAGTTTAATTGTCATTCAACCATACAGTTCAGCATTCACCAGCATAGTTCCACCCGGGCTCAACAAGAAGCTCAGAGCCCTCGGCCTTGACCCTGTCTTGTGCAGCGGGATCCTGGACTTTCTGTCAGTTCGCAAGCAGGCAGGTTGTAAGAGTGGGTTCCCTCACCTCCAGCCCTCTGACTCTCAATGCAAAAGCCCCTCAGGGCTGCGTACTGAGTCCCCTCCTTTACTCTCTGTATACCCATGACTGTATGGCCACGCAGAGCTTTAATCTGCTAACTAAATTTGCCGACGACACTACATTGATTGGCCTTATTTCAGACAATAAAGGAGATGGCCAACAGGGAAGAAGTCATCTCTCTGACACAGTGGTGTCAAGAAAACAACCTCTCCCTTAATGTGGCAAAAACAAAGGAGCTGGTTGTGGACTACAGGAGGAATGGAGACGGACTAACCCTTATTGACATCAATGGATCTGGGGTTGAGAGGGTAAACAGCTTGAAGTTCCTCAGCATCCACATCACCGAGGACCTCACGTGGTCTGTACACTCCAGCTGTGTGGTGAAAAAGGCACAACAGCACCTCTTTCACCTCAGACTGTTGAGGAAGTTTGGTATGGGTCCCCAAATCCTAAGAACTTTCTACAGGACACAGTTGAGAACCTCCTGACTGACTGCATCACTGCCTGGTATGGGAACTGTACCTCCCTTAATCGCTGGACTCTGCAGAGAGTGGTGCGGATAGCCCAGAACATCTGTAGTTGTGAACTTCCCATGATTCAGGACATTTACAAGGACAGGTGTGTGAAAAGGGCCCGTAGGATCATTGGGGACCCGAGTCATCCCATCCACAATTTATTCCAGCCGCTACCATCCAGGAAACGGTACCGCAGCATAAAAGCCAGGACCAACAGGGTCCAGGACAGCTTCTTCCACCAGGCCATCAGACCGATTAACTCACACTGATATGAGTGTAGTCTATATTACATTGACTGTTCTATTTATTATAAATTACTATGATTGCACATTGCTCATTTAGACGGAGATGGAACGTAAAGATTTTTACTCCTTGTGTATGTGAAGGATGGAAGAAATAAAGTTAATTCAATTCAATTCAATTTATTACCAAATGAATCAGCGTTCCTCCAGGGCCAAGGTGCAAACCACAGAACCAACAGTAGCACAAGGCACATATAGCCTATGTAATTACAATAGCAAGAAACATGCAGTCACAAAAATAAAATCATATTGCCTGGGTATCCCATACTGTAAAAGGTCTAGATGGGATAGAGTTTGTCAAATGTGTTCAGGAACACTTCCTTCATCAGTACGTAGAAATCCCAACCAGAGAGTATGTGTGTCACAACCATGGATTCAGCAGCGCAGTAGATATGGCAATTGTGCTTGTGAATTTGCACGTGTCAGGAAATTACTATTTAATCGTGATAGTATTTAACTCCATTCTTGTCGTCGTAGTGCTTGTCGAGACTTGGACAGAGCATAGCAAAGCTTCGCTGTTGTTTTGCATTTGGCCTTTCCTGAGATATCGGATTTTCAAAATCAACTGGCTCTGAAGACTAACGGTATTCATTTAATATTTTGATGTTCTTTTCAGCTGCAGTGTAGACTTCCTTTTCCTTTTGAGAGTTTTTGTTAACGGCCCTGTTTGGCCTAGTGTTTATTGTTTTACTTTCCCTTTTTCGTATTAAAGTCTGTGAACTATCGACCTGCTTCAGTGCCTCTCACTCTGCACTTGGGCCATATCCGAACCGTGGTGACAATGTGAAACTGGATCTGCTATGAGGGATTGAGACAGGGCAGGTGACAAGAGTTTGTGTTGGGGAACACTTTGCCTCCAGTGACCACAATGCCATTAGTTTCAAAGTAAATGTGGACGAGGATAGGTCTGGTCTGCGGGTTGAGATTCTAAATTGGAAAAGGTCAGTTTTGATGGCATCAGAAATGATCTGTCAAGTGTGGATTGGGCTGTTTTCCGGTAGCTATGTACTTGGAAAGTGGGAGGCATTCAAAAATGAAATTTTGAGAGTAATAATCTTGTATGTGTCTGTCAGAATGAAAGATAAGGATAACAAGTATAGCGAATCTTGGTTTTCGATAGATATTGAGGCCCTGGTTAAGAGAAACATAAGGAGGTGCACAGCAGGTATAGGCAGTTAGAACAAATGGGGTGCTTATGGAGTACAAGAAAATGCAAGAGAACACAAGAAATAAACCAGGAAGCCTGAAAGAAGGCATGAAGTTGCTCGAGCAAATAAGGTGAAGGTGAATTCTAAAGGATTCTACGGATATGTGAAGAGCAAAAAGAATACAAGTGACAAAATTGGTCCTCTGGAAGTGCAGAATGGTAATCTGTGGAGGCAAAACAGATCGGGGAGATGTCAAATGCATTCTTTGCCCCTGTGTTTACTCAGGAGATGGATACAGAGTCTATAGAAGTGAGGCAAACCGGCATCAACTTCATCAATCCTCTACAGCTTAGAGAGGAGGGTGTTTTCAACCCTGAGGCAAATAAGGGTGGATACGTCTCCAGAATCCTAAGGAGGCAAGTGCCAAAAGTGCTTGGGCCCTTGTAGAGATATTTAAAGCACCCTAGCAACCAGAGTAGTAGCAGAGGTTTGGAGGATAGCCAATGTTGTTCCCCTGTTTCAAAAAGGCAATAAACAGAAACGAGGAAGTTATAGGCCAGTGAGTCTGACATCAGTTGTGGAAAGTTATTGTAAGGGAGCAAACATGTAAGTATTTGGATAAACAAAGAATGATTAACGATAGTCACCATGGCTTTGTGTGTGGCAGTTCACGTCTCACTAATGGTCGAGTTTTTTTGATGAAGTTACCAGGAAAGTGGATGAATGCAAGGCTGTGGATGTTGCCTACATGGACTCTAGTAAGGAATTTGACCTTCCAGCACCCAGGGCATACACTTTTCTCACTGTTACCATCAGGTAGGAGGTACAGCAGCCTGAAGGCACACACTCAGCGATTCAGGAACAGCTTCTTCCCCTCTGCCATCCGATTCCTAAATGGACATTGAATTTTTGGACACTACCACACATTTTAAATATATACAGTATTTCTGTTTTTGCACGGTTTTTAAAAAAAATATTCACTATACTGTACATATACCATAATTTTTTTTCAGTGTGTCACACCAGACAGTCAGCCATTCTAGTCTGGCACATGGTGTCAGGATTGGTGTCCTTTCACATTAACCGGTTCACGATATGAATGTTCCTGATTCGATTCTTGTTTTTTTTATGAGGCTGAGTGGCTAGCTCGGCACTCAACCTGGCACGGATGGAAAGTGTGGATGGAAAGGGGGGGAGGGGGGTGGCCCGACTTGGGTTCGAACTTGGGAGCCTTCGTTCTGAAGTCTGGTGCTGATACCATTGCGCCACCAGCTGGCCAATACCATAATTAATTTACTTATTTGTTATAATTATTTGTTACATACCCACAGTTTGAACATGGGACAGTGGGATGATGCAATGGTCTTGTGAGAGGGGTGATGTAATGGTCTTATGAGTGGAATGATGTTATGTCACATGATGGCATATTCCAAACAGTATTTAAACCAAAGCCTGCGATCTGTGACGCAGTTCTCATTTTTATTTTTGATGCAACGTTGTTGGTGCCGGTTGGCGGTGTGGAGGGTCCACCGGTTTTGTTTGTTGCACATTTATTTGTCCCTTACAGTCCAGTAGCGGAGAGTGGAGGCATTATCAGAGTTATCTGCGCTCAAAGGATTGGATAAAGTTAATGTTGTTCAGCTTTTTGGGGAATGATGGACCTTTGTGACTTCATTCAGGAATTGTGGCATGCATATTTGAGTTAATCCCCTGCAAGGTGGGGAAGGTTTGTGCAGTGACCACCCTCCAGTCAAAAGGTCTGTTCCTTTTATTTCCTCATGATTTCCGCGGACAAGGCATCTCCCAGCTGTGAAATTGGCAGATCGTCGATACTTCGAACGAATCGTTTGTTTTGGGGAAGTCTCTCCTTACTGACTGTATAAATCACATGGACTTTTGAATTTATCACTTTAAGTCTGTGCTTGGATGAGAACTCGTTAAGAACAGTTTCTAAGTTTGAATGTTTCTGCTGCCTAACTGTAAACTTTTGGTTAAGTTAGTCGTTTGTTTACTTTTCTAAGTTTGAGTAGAGGTTAATAAATCTCGGGATTTGCCTTAAACCCTGTCTCAATGTAACCCTGCTGCATTCGTAACATATAATATTTATTTTATTTATTATTATTGTTTTTTCTCTCTGCTACATTATGTATTGCATTGAACTGCTGCTGCTAAGTTAACAAATTTCACATTACATGCCGGCGATAATAAACCTGATTCTGATTCTGAGATCCCGCATGGGAAGCTGGTCAAGAAGGTTCAGTCACTAGGTATTCAGGATGAGGTAGTAATTTGTATTAGACATTAGCTTTGTGGGAGAAGCCAGAGTGTGGGAGTAGGGAGTTGCCTCTCTGACTGCAGGGCTGTGATTAGCGGTGTGCCGCAGGCATGGGTTCTGTGTCCTTGTTGTTTGTCATCTATATTAATGATCAGGATGATAATGTGGTTAACTGGATCAGTGAATTTGCAGATGACAGCAAGACTGGGGCTGTAGCGGTCAATGAGGAAGGCTATCATGGCTTGCAGAGAGAACTGCATCAGCTGGAAAAATGGCAGATGGAATTTAATGCAGGCAAGTGTGAGGTTTTGCACTTTGATAGGACCAACCAGGAAAGGTCTTACACAGTGAACAGTAGGACACTGAAGAGTGTAGTAGAACAAAGGGATCTGGGAATACAGCTCCATAATTCGTTGAAGATGGTGTCACAGGGAGACAGGGTTGTTAAAAAGCTTTAGGCACATCAGCGTTTATAGATCAAAGTGCTGAGCACAGCAGAGAGGATGTTGTAGTTGTATAAGATGTTGGTGAGGCCTAATCTGGAGTACTGGTGACAGTGGACAAGATAAGACAAAGTCACCTACCTACAGGAAAGGTGTAGACAAGTTTTAACAAGCGCAGAGAAAATTTACAAGGATGTTGCCACATCGGGAGGACCTGAGTTATAAGGAAAGATTGAATAAGCTGAGACTGTATTCTTTTGAATGTAGAAGAATGAAAAGAGATATGATAGAGGTACACAAATATATCAGAGGTATAGAGAAGGTAAATGTAAGCAGGCTTTTTCCACTGATGTTGGGTGGGACTACAATCAGAGGTCATGGGTTAAGGGTGAAAAGTGAGAAATTTAAAGGCAACATGAGGGGAATCTTCACTCAGTGGATCATGAGAGGGGAAACTTCATCAATCAGAGGGCCCTGAGAGTGTGAAATAATGGACTAGATGGGCCAAAGGGCCTGTTTCTGTGTTGAACTTCTCTATGTTTCTATGACTCTACGTTTGGGAGATAGAGAACTTTGGAGGAATTAAGGATCGGGATATGGAGGAGTTAATGTCAGGCCTTCACTCTGCAATCCATGCTTGAAGGGAGACGAAGGCTATCTGTGGTAGTTGGGCTGTCCCAGGTCTGTGGCTCCCGGGATCAGATATCCATGCAAACAGAAGGTACGAGAAGGTACCAGGGCTGGTCATTCAGTGCACCCGGAGGTCTAGCCAGGAGTTCAGTGTTCCAACATTGGCTTATCTGGGAAGATAACGAAGTTTGGAGCCGAGGGTCAATCTGATGTTTGAGGTTGAAGCCTAAAGGCAGAAGATTCTGAGTAGGAGACTGGAAGCCTATCCTGGAGTTGAAGAATTGTCTGTTTGTATTAGTGGGTGGGTGGATGCAAGGGAGTAGAGGGGCTTGAAAATTTCTAAGAAGAACGTAGTAACTTGCCCAAATGACTATTATCCAGTGGCACTTGCATCCACAGTGATGAAGTGTTTTGAGAGGATGATAGTGAAACATATCAACTCCTGCCTGAGAAGGTACTTGGACCTGCTCCAATTTGCCTATCAGAAGGACAGATGCACTGCAGATGCCATCTCTTTGGCTCTTCACTCAACCCTGGCACATATGGGCAGAAAGATGCAGAAATCAAAATGCTCTTTTTCAACTATAGCTCAGCATTCATTACTGTTATCCCCTCAAAACTAATCGATAAGCTTTAAGACTTTGGCCCCAATACCTCCTTGTGCAACACACACAAAATGCTGGTGGAACACAGCAAGCCAGGCAGCAACTATAGGGAGAAGTGCTGTCGACGTTTCGGGCCGAGACCCTTCCTGACAAAACGTTGACAGTGCTTCTCCCGATAGATGCTGCCTGGCCTGCTGTGTTCCACCAGCATTTTGTGTGTGTTGTTTGAATTTCCAGCATCTGCAGATTTCCTCGTGTTTACCTCCTTGTGCAGCTGGATTCTCGATTTCTTCACTTTCAGACCTCAGTCAGTTTAGTTTGGCAACAACATCTCCTCCACAATTGTCATTGGCATAGGCGCACAGCAAGGCTTGGTGCTTAGCCCTCTGCTCTGCTTGCTTTACACATATGGTGGTATGGCTAATCACAGCTCCAATGCCATATTCAAGTTTGCTGGTGACACCACTGCCTTAAGCCAAATCAAAAGTGGTGATGAATCATCATAGAAGGGAGACTGAAAATCTGGCTGAGCGGTACCACAACAACAACCTCCCAATTCAATGTCAGCAAGACTAGGATCTGATTATTGACTTCATCAGAAGGAAACCAGAGACACTGATCCAGTTCTCATTGGAGGTTCAGAGGTAGACAGGGTCAGCAACTCTAAATGCCTCAGTGTTATCATTTCAGAGGACTTGTCCTGGGCTCAGCACAATTACAACAAAAGCATGGCAGCAACTTATTCCTTAGGAGTTTACAAAGATATGACATGACATTTAAAATTCTGACAAACTTCTTTTGATGTGTGGAGGAGAATATATTGATCAGCTGCATCACAGTTGGTTTGCAAACACGAATGCCAATGAATGGAAAGTCCTACCTGAAGTAATAGATGTGGCTCAGTCCATTAAGGGTAAAGCATCTTGATAGGTTTCAATTTGGTCACTCCTCATTCTTCTAAGTTCTAGTGAATACAGGCCCAGAGCCATCAAACATTCTTCATATGAGAAGCTATTTCATCCTGTAATCATTTTTGTGAACTTCCTTTGAACCGTCCGCAGTTTTGGCATATGCTTTCTACGATAAGGGGTCCAAAACTACTCACAATACTCCAAGTGAAGCCTCACCAGTGCTTTATAAAGTGTAAGCAGTACATGGAATATAGAACATAGAATTGTACAGCACATTACAGGCCCTTTGGCCCACACTGTTGTGCCGACCCTCAAACCCTGCTTCCCATATAACCCCCTACCTTAAATTCCTCCATATACCTGTCTAGTAGTTTCTTAAACTTCCCTAGTGTATCTGCCTCCACCACTGCCTCAGGCAATGCATTCCACGCACCAACCACTCTATGAGTGAAAAACCTTCCTCTAATATCCCCCTTGAACTTTCCTCCCCTTAACTTAAAGCCATGTCCTCTTGTACTGAGCAGTGGTGCCCTGGGGAAGAGGTGCTGGCTGTCCACTCTGTCTTCCTCTTAATATCTTGTACTCCTCTATCATGTCTCGTCTCATCCTCTTTCTCTCCAAAGAGTAAAGCCTGAGCTCCCTTAATCTCTGATCATAACCTATACTCTCTAAACCAGGCAGCATCCTGGTAAATCTCCTCTGTACCCTTTCCAATGCTTCCACATCCTTCCTATAGTGAGGGAACCAGAATTGGACACAGTACTCCAAGTGTGACCTAACCAGACTTTTATAGAGCTGCATCATTACATCGCGTCTCTTAAACTCTATCCCTCGACTTATGAAAGCTAACACCCCATAAGCTTTCTTAACTACCCTATCTACCTGTGAGGCAACTTTCAGGGATCTGTGGACATGTACCCCCAAATCCCTCTGCTCCTCCACATTTTACTCCAAAGTAAAAGTCTCCTTCCAGTTACTTTGTACCCTGCCTTGGAGTTTGTCCTTCCAAAGTCCATCACCTCACACTCCTCCGGGTTGAACTCCATCTGCCACTTCTCAGCCCACTTCTGCATCCTATCAATGTCTCTCTGCAATATTTAACAATTCTCTACACTACCTACAACACCACCAACCTTTGTGTCATCTGCAAAATTGCCAACCCACCCTTTTACCCCCACATCCAGGTCATTAATAAAAATCACGAAACGTAGAGGTCCCAGAACAGATCTTCATGGGACGCCACTAGTCACAACCCTCCAATCTGAATGTACTCCCTCCACCACGACCCTCTGCCTTCTGCAGGCAAGCCAATTCTGAATCCACCTGGCCAATCTTCCCTGGATCCCATGCCTTCTGACTTTCTGAATAAGCCTATCGTGTGGAACCTTGTCAAATGCCTTACTAAAATCCATGTAGATCATATCCACTGCACTACCCTCATCTATATGCCTGGACACCTCCTCAAAGAACTCTATCAGGTTTGTTAGACATGATCTGCCCTTCACAAAGTAATGCTGACTGTCCCTGATCAGATCATGATTCTCTAATTGCCCATAGATCCTATCTCTAAGAATCTTTTCCAACAGCTTTCCCACCACAGACATAAGGCTCACTGGTCTATAATTACCTGGACTATCCCTACTACCTTTTTTGAACAAGGGGACAACATTTGCCTCCCTCCAATCCTCTGGTACCATTCCCATGGACAACGAGGAGATAAAGATCCTAGCCAGAGGATCAGCAATCTCTTCCCTCACCTCGTGGAGCAGCCTGAGGAATATTCCGTCAGGCCCCGGGGACTTATCCATCCTAATGTATTTTAACAACTCCAACACCTCCTCTCTCTTAATATCAACATGCTCCAGAACATCAACCTCACTCATATTGTCCTCACCGTCATCAAGTTCCCTCTCATTGGTGAATACCAAAGAGAGGTATTCATTGAGGACCTCGCTCACTTCCACAGCCTCCAGGCACATCTTCCCACTTTTATCTCTAATTGGTCCTACCTACACTCCTGTCATCCTTTTGTTCTTCACATAATTGAAGAATGCCTTGGGGTTTTCCTTTACCCTACTTGCCAAGGCCTTCTCATGCCCCCTTCTTGCTCTTCTCAGCCGCTACTTAAGCTCCTTTCTTGCTACCCTATATTCCTCAATAGACCCATCTGATCCTTGCTTCCTCAACCTCATGTATGCTGCCTTCTTCCACCTGACTAGATTTTCCACTTCACTTGTCATCCATGGTTCCTTCACCCTACCATTCTTTATCTTCCTCACCGGGACAAATTTATCCCTAACTTCCTGCAAGAGATCCTTAAACATCGACCACATGTCCATAGTACATTTCCCTGCAAAAACATCATCCCAATTCACACCCACAAGTTCTAGCCTTATAGACTCATAATCTGTCCTTCCCCAATTAAAAATGTTCCTGTTCTCTCTGATTCTATCCTTTTCCATGATAATGTTAAAGGCCAGGGAGCGGTGATCACTGTCCCCCAGATGCTCACCCACTGACAGATCTGTGACCTGACCCAGTTCGTTACCTAATACTAGATCTAGTATGGCATTCCCCCTAGTCGGTCTGTCAACATACTGTGACAGGAATCCATCCCGGACACACTTAACAAACTCTGCCCCATCTAAACCCTTGGAACTAATCAAGTGCCAATCAATATTAGGGAAGTTAAAGTCACCCATGATAATAACCCTGTTATTTTTGCACCCTTCCAAAATCTGCCTCCCAGTCTGCTCCTCAGTATCTCTGCTGCTACCAGGGGGCCTATAGAATACCCCCAGTAGAGTAACTGCTCCTTTCCTTTTTTTCAATCTTTTTACTGATATCAACATGGCAAGATTGATACATAATTATTTAGATTACAAAATTGCAAAATTAAAATGAGCATAAAAGGATACATAAGCCATAAGTACAATATAGTTAAGTCTTCCCAAATCATACATGATACAAATATAATATAGACAAGAAAAAAAACTAGGTATATCCATATGAAAAAAGAACAGAAAAAACAAAGAAAAAGAGAAAAAAAATTATTACCCCAAAAAACAAGAACTAATCTAACAAACTAACCTCTAACTAATAAAAAAAAGAAGAAAGAAAGGGAAAAAAGAGCTTTTTATAGTATCTAAGAATAGACAAAGAATCATCAGTGTCACCAATTCCAATCTCTTCTGCTCACTTCCTGTTCCTGACTTCTACCCATACTGACTCAAAAGAGGATCCTTATACATTACCCAGCCTTTCTGTAGCTGAAATAGTATCCCTGACCAGTAATGCCATCCCTCCTCCCTTTCCCCCCCTCTCTATCCCTTTTAAAGCACTGAAATCCAGGAATATTGAGAATCCATTCCTGCCCTGGTGCCAGCCAAGTCTCCGTAATGGCCACTACATCATAATTCCATGTATGTATCCAAGTCCTCAGTTCACCAGCTTTGTTCCTGATGCTTCTTGCATTGAAGTGCACACACTTTAGCCCTTCTACCTTACTACCTTTACACCCTTTATTCTGCTTCTCTTTCCTCAAAGCCTCTCTATGTGTTAGATCTGGCTTTACTCCATGCACTTCTTTCACTGCTCTATCGCTCTGGGTCCCATCCCCCTTGCAAATTAGTTTAAACCCTCCGGAACCATGCTAGCAAACCTACCTGCAAGGATATTGCTCCCTCTCGAGTTCAGGTGCAACCCATCCAATCTAAACAGGTCCCACCTTCCCCAGAAGAGATCCCAATGATCCAAAAATCTAAAACCCTGCCCCCTTCACCAACTCCTCAGCCACACATTCAACTGCCATCTCCTTCAATTCTTACCATCATTATCACGTAGCACTGGCAGCAATACATCCTTGCTTTTAAATTCTAGTCCTCTTGAAATGAATGCTAACACCTTATTTGCCTTCCTCACCACAGACTCAACCTGCAAATTCTCATTTAGAGTAAGTCCATAAGTCATGGGAGCAGAAATAGTCCATTTGGCCCATCGAGTCTGCTCTGCCATTCAATAGTGGCTGATCCTTTTTATCCCTCTTTAGCCCCACTCGCTGGACTTCTCCCCATCACCTTTGATGCCATTTCCAATCAGGAACCTATCAAACTCTGCCTTAAATACACCCAACAACCTGACCTGCACACCTCCCTGTGGTAATAAATCCCTCAAATTCAACACCCACTGGCTAAAGAAAATTCTCCCCATCCCTGTTTTAAATGGATACCCCTCTATCCTGAGGCTGTGCCCTTTTGTCCCAGACTCCCCAACTATTGGAAACATACTTTCCACATCTACTCCATATAGGCCTTTCAACATTTGAAAGGTTTCAATGAGATCCCTCCTCATCCTTCTAATTTCCAGCAAGTACAAATCAAAGAACTATCAAACTTTCCTCATATGATAACTCTTTCATTCCCAGAATCACCCTTGTGACCCTCCTCTGAACCCTCTCGATACCAGCAGATTTTTTCATAGATGAGAAGCCCAGAACTGCTCACAGTACACAAGGAGAGGCTTTACCAGTGTCTTATAAAGCCTCAGCATCACATCCTAGCTCATGTATTCTAGACCTCTTGAACTGCATGCTAACATTGCATTTGCCTTCCCAACCACCGCCTCTACCTGCAAGTAAATCTTCAGGATGTTCTGCACAAGGACTCCCAAGTTCCTTTGCATCTCAGATTCTTGGATTTTCTACCCATTTAGAATATAGTCTGCACATTTATTTCTTCTACCAAATTGTGTGACCGTGCAATTTCCAACATTGTATTTCATTTACCACTCTCTTGCCCATTCTCCTAATCTAAGTCTATCATGAGCCCACATGTTTCCTGAACACTGTCTGCCCCACCACCAATCTTTGCAAACTTGGCAACAAAGCCATGTATTCCATCACCTAAATCATTGATATACAGTATAAAAAGAAGTGGTCCAAACACTGACCCCTGTGGAACACCACTGGTCACTGGCAGACAACCAGAAAAGGATCCTTTTATTCCCAGTTGTTGCCTCCTACCGATCAGTCAATGCTCTAACCACGTTTGTAACTTTCCTGTAATAACATGGGCTCTTAAGTTGGTCAGCAGCCACTTAAGTGGCACCTTGTGAAAGGTTCTGGAAGTTAAAAACATGCAACATCCACTGCATCCTCTTTATCTATAATATGTCATCTCCTCAACAACTTCCAACAGGTTTGTCAGGCAAGGTTTTCCCTTAAGGAAAACATGCTGACTTTGTCTTATCTTGTCCTGTGTCACCAAGTACTCCATATCCTCATCCTTAACAACTGACTCCAACATCTTCCCAATCACTGAGGTCAGACTAACTGGTCTATAATTTCCCTTCTGATCCCTTCCTTCTTTCTTAAAGTGTGGAGTGTCCTTTGCAATTTTTCATGCCAGAGTCCAATGTTTTTTGAAAGATCATTACTAATGCCTCCACGGTCTTTACCACTACCTCTCAGAATCCTAGAGTGCAGTTCATCTGATCCGGGTGACCTACGTACTTCTAGGTCTTTCAGCTTTTTGAGCACCTTCTCCCTTCTAATACTAACTCACCCACTGCTCTACTTTTACACACTACAACATCAGGTACACTGCTAATGTCTTCCACAGTGACAACTGATGCAGAATACTCAGTTAGTTCATCGGCCATCGTCTTGGCCCCTGTTATTATTTCTCCGGCCTTGCTTTCAAGTGGTCCTATATCTGCTCACATCTCTTTTATTTTTTACATAATTGAGAAAGCTTTTATAATCCCCTTTGATATTGTTTGCTAGCTTGCTTTCATATTTCATCTCTCCCCTCCTAATGATTCTTTTCATTCCTCTTTGTAGGTTTTTAAAAGCTTACCGGACCTCTGTCTTCCCATTAGTTTTTGCTTTGTTGTGGGCCATCTCTTTTGCTTTTACATTAGCTTTGACTTCCCTTGTCAGCTATGGTTGTACTATTTTGCCATTTGAGTATTTCTTTGTTTTTTGGAATACGTCTGTCCTGCTCCTTCCTCATTTTACCCAGACACTCAAGCCATTGTTGCTCTGCTGTCATCCCTGCCAGCATCTTCTTCCAATTTACTTTGGCCAACTCCTCTGTCATACCACTGTACTTACCTTTACTACATTGAAATACTGCTACGTCAGACTTTACTTTCTCCCTATCAAAACTACCTGACCCTCCAGCTATCTTCATATCATCTACAAAATTTGCAACAGAGGCATCAATTCCTTTATTCATAATTCGGTTCCAACACAGAGCCCTGTGGAACATCACTAGTCACTGGCAGCCAACCAGAAAAGGCTCCCTTTATTCCCATTCTTTACCTCCTGCCAATCAGCCACTGATTTATCCATGCAGAATCTTTCCTGCAATGCCATTGGCTCGCAGTTTGTTAAGCACCCTCATCTGTGGCACCTTGTCAAAGACTTCCTGAAAATCCAAGTACACAACATCAGCTGATTCTCTTTTGTCTATCCTGCTTGTTAGTTCTTCAGAGAATTCCAACAGATTTTATCATGTGCCTCCATGTACCCCAAAACCACAGTCTTAACAATCGACTCCAATGTCTTCCTAACCACTGAGGTCAGACTAACAAGCCTATAATTTCCTTTTTTCTTCTGACTCTCTTCCTTCTTGAAAAATGGAGTGACATTTGCAATTTTGCAGTCTTTCAGAACCATTCCAGAATCTAGTGATTCTTGAAAGATCATTACTAATGCCTCCACAATGTCTTCCACCACCTCATTCAGAACTCTGGAACGTACAACATCTGGTCTAGGTGACTTATGTCCCTTCAGACCTTTTAGTTTCCCAAGAACCTTCTCTCCAGTAATGGTAACTTCACACACCTCATGACCCCTGACACCTGGTACTTCCACCATACTGCTAGTGTCTTCCCACCATAAAGACTGATGCATAATATTCAGTTCATCTGCCATTCCTTTGTCCCCCATTACTACCTCTCCAGCATCGTTTTCCAGTGATTTGATATCCACTTTCACCTTTCTTTTACAATTTATATATCTAAAGAAGCCTTTGGTATCCTCTTTAATATTATTGGCTAGATTACTTTTGTAATCTATCTCCACCTTCTTAATGACTTTTTAGTTGCCTTTTGTTCTGTTGGTATTTTAAAGCTTCCCAATCCACTAACTTCCAACTAATTTTTCTCTATGGCTTTTATGTTGTCTTCAACTTCCATTGTTAGCCATGGTTGTGTCACCTTTAGAATACTTCCTCCTCTTTGGGATGTATATATCCTGTGCCTTTGAAATGGTCTCCAGAAATTCCAGTCCTTGCTGTTCTGCAACAATCCCAGCCAGTATTCTTTTCCAATCAATTCTGGCCAACTCCTTTCTTGTGCCTATAATTTACTGATGCATCTGATTTTAGTTTTCTATATACCACGTTTATTGCAGGCATTCACAGAAAAATGAACCAATCTTCAGGAAGTTTGAAGTACTGTTGAGGTCCCCACATTGATTTTTTTATTGCTTTTTCTTTCCATTTTGTTTAATATTTGCTCTGTTGTTCAAGTCTGGCTTGCAACAAAGAAAGGACCAAAGAATCTGGAACCTGGGGCAAACAAATTGGTCATGGAACTCAGGGCATCTGGCAGGATTGAGTTGGGTTGGGGGAGAGAATTGTTGATGAATGGGTTGGAGATCCTGCATCAGGACAGAGTTTGCTTTGAGCCTTATATTTTCAAGTATACAGGCACTCCATTATCTATATTTACCCATTCATGATTTCTCAGCCATTTAAGCAATGGAACGATTGCTCAAAAGCCCATTATATCTGATGGGTCATAGCTACCAGTGGTTTGGAGATGGAGTTTGAATCTTCCTTGACCACGAACATGAACAGATTGTATAGCTAATTAGTAAACTCCAAATCATTCATCTCAGTTAGTCTGTACAGAAATTCCTCTTATCCATTGTTACAAATTGACTGAAAAATGCAGTGAAATCTGGCTGTTTTATCTAATCTGAGTTCCTGTTACAAGGTGATGCCCTGCATATTAAATCTGGACATACAGGTAAATGGGTTCATGGTGGCCTTGTTATTGGACATGCTATTTGGTTGGTGGACTGGGGATATGTCTCTCCCTGAGGAAGTCTAAGGCCCTTCTTTCCTACAAGTCACAATTAGCATCTGCTAATCTCCCCCCATCCCAGATAGGGTTGCATGAAGCCACCGGAGCAGGTGGAGGATGGCCTTATGAGCATCTGATCCATATTACAAGTTATGCTACCACTGACACCAGGCAGACAATCTGGAGTATTGATAACGGCTGGGGTCACCTGTCTTGTAAAGACACTGCCCAGAAGAAGGCAATGGCAAACCACTTTTGCTGAAAAAATTTTCAAGAACAATCATGGTGATGGAAAGACGATGAGCACCCATGTCATACAAAATGCCACATAATGATGATGATGATGACCACACCCAGGAAATCTTGGAAGCTGATCCTCCATTGGCTATTAGTGTCATACGAAGGGCGGGGCTTTGGGAATGGACCCAAACGCAAGACACTGACACTGAAGTACTGGGAACTGGACTGGACTAGAGTTAGGGTGTGACTGGACACAGACTAGGAGTTGGAACAGGAGCACGGACTTGGGCTATGAAAGCAGGACCAGGATGAGGAACTTGGAACTAGGAGCCTGGGCATGGACTCCAAGCCAGAGACTGGACTAGGACCCAGAACCTGGGTCTTGACTTGGGCTCGGACCCCAGAACTAAGCGAGGACATGATGAGGCTTGGGTTCTTCGAGACTCAGCTAGGCCCTTAGGTACAGAGCCAGGACTCCTTAGAGCACTGGGCCAGGACCGTTCCTAGGACACAGGGCTGGGTTGTTTTTGCAGAGCCAGGCCCCTGCTTTGGACACCGGGCCGGGATGCTTACTAGGCTGTGGGACCTGGATGACTGCCGAGGTAAACCGCTGAGGAAGCTGTCAGGGATTCAGATGGAGAGGGAAAGAGAACAGTCCAGCCTCAGGGTAATGGCAAAGACGGCCTGGCTTACCCAATGGAGGCAAGGACAGGAAGGGAGCTCAATCAGGGGTGGCTCCGAGTCTCGGGGCGGCTAGCAATCTTGGCTGGCTAAGGAAACAGCGGAATCCATATCTAGCTCAGAGTGGCAGACGGCCACTCAGCTGGCCCCAGAAACGGCCGAATCCATACCCCCGATAACTACTCCGACTATAAACAAGGCTTCATGAAGCGGTGGTCCTTCAACCAGGCCTAGAGATCATGGAGGGCTGCTCTAGCCTTCCACTGGCGGGTTGCTCCAAGGGGATACTGACGAGACAAACCAGCCACCACAATCGACCCCAGGGCCACTTATATTCCCAGCCCCAAGACGAGAATCAGGCGCCTATGATTAAACACAACTGAAACAAGGGACAGCCGGAAGACCCGGAGTCTGAGGTCCACGGACCGGACCATGAACCGGAATGCATTTTTCATGGACCAGACCATGACACTCAGATCCTTATGGAACCTCAATGGCCCATGGACATCAGAGGTGCCTCTGTACATTTAGGCTGTTAGTTCGACCACAGACCATAAAATAGAGAGGCAGAATCGGGCTATTCAGCCTATCATTTCTACTCCACCATTCCATCATGGTTGATTTCTCCTGGGAGTGCACATTGCACAGAATTTCCCACGGTCCCAGAACACATCGTACATACTTTCTGAGGAGGCTAAAGAGAGCTGGTCTACACATATCTATATTCACATCATTCTATGGTTGAATAGTGCAGAGCATCCTAACAAACTGCATCAGTGCATGATATGGAAACTGCACTGTAGCAGACAGGAAGGCTTTACAACAGGTAATCAAAACTGTCTAATGCATTACTGGCAGCAGCCTGTCCTGACTAATCAATAACCTACTAGCTTCCTCATCTCTGTTCTCAATGGGCATCTCTAATGCTTGAGTTGTGAAGGATAGAGCTGTCAGTCTTAACATATACAAAAAACCTTAGTACCTTAGTACATGATTTATCTTCATGATTAGTTATGTTTGGACTAAAGAAACCCTCAATTTATTTTGGTGATGAGGTTTCACTGAATGGGAACAGAGGGCGGAGCCTCAGAATAGAGAGAGATCTATTTTGAACAGAGAAGGGGAGGAATTTCTTCAGCCAGAGGGTGGTGAATCTGTGGAATTAGTTGCCACAGGTGGCTGTGGAGGCCAAGTCATTGAGTATATTTAAAGCAGAGGTTGATAGGTTCTTGGTTAGTCAGGGTGACAAAGGTTACACAGGGGGAAGGTAGGAGAATGGGGATGAGAGGGATAACAAACCAGCCATGATGGAATGGCAGAGCAGACTGGATGGACCTAATGAGCTAATTCTTTTCTTATGGTTTTATGACATTAATTACATTTTACTAGCTGTTCTCTGAGTAAGGAAGAATCAGCAGGCTCTTAAACCAGAGGAGATAACTTCACTAGATCCATCACTGAACAGTTTCCACAACCCATACACTCACTTTCAAGGGCTCTTTCAACTCATGTTCTCTATATTTCTCATTACACACCAAGTTATGGACACACGGAGCAAGCTACGTAGTTATGTAGTTGAGAGCAGTACCTTAGGGACTTACAAATCTAAATTTGATAGTTATTTCAACACTATTTGAAAAGGAATTTGGCAAGCTTTGTTGGACTGAATGGCCTCTTCTTGTCAACAACTTTCTAATGTTCTAATTTATTGCTTGTTTATAGTTAGTAGTATTTTTTCTTTCTTTCGTTTTATATTTCCACAGTCTGTAGTCTTTTGCATGCTGGTTGTCCACCCTGTTGGTGTAGTTTTTCATTGATTCTATTGTCGTTATTGATTTTATTTAGTTTTCCCACAAGAAAATGAATCTCAGGGTTGTATATGGTGACCTACATGTACTTTGATAATAAATTTCCTTTGAACTTTAAAGTTTCTGCTGGATTCTTGGTGCATTTTTTAGTGACTGTCTTATTCTTAAAACATTTGATTCTGACAAGCAACCAAAAGTAGAAATATCTTCACTTGATATGAGTAACTACAATATAATTCAAATTATAAGGAGTAAAACCAGAAACTCATGGAAATCATCAGTACTTGAGGCAGCACTTGTAGAGAAACAATGTGATTGATTCTGAGTAATCATTACTCGGGTTGTATTCTCGTTTAAGCCTGCACTTCACTGAGGTTCATTAAACCAAGTTCAGTTTTAATTGTCATTCAACAATACATGAACACTCATGAATTCATCCAAATGAAACAGTGTTCCTCTGAGGTCAAGGTGCAAAACACAATACCAACAGTCACACACAGTGCAAGGCATTTGTAAACTACAGTCACACAGGAAAATGTAGTCTAACTCCTAGGGCCATGAATGATGCAGCCATCTGCAGTCAAGTGCCAGGAGGCAGCACCAACTCCAACACCTCTCTCCTGGGTGGCTGCAAACACACCAGCTTGAGGCTTAGTCCTTGCAACAGCCGAGAACATGCAGCTCCCCTGCCACCTGCCCGTGCCGTCTGCCTATAAATCAATGAATCCGACTTGCAGCATTCCATGTTAACAATGTCCAACAAGGTTTAGTGATCACAAGAAAATTGGCTAAGTCACCTTTGTTCAAATAGTACAAAAATAGTATTCATACATGCTGATTTAACCAGGGTTTACTCAAGCTGCAACATTATCATGTGGCTCTTGAACTCAATCCCCCAACTAATGAAAGCCAAAATACTCTTGCATAATTTTTATCAAATCATATCTATAACATATTGGCAATTTTCCTTCCTGAAAGACCCAACCACTAACCACAGCCACCATTTATATTGGTGCTAGAAAGTTTATGAAGCCTGTATAATTTTCTCAATTTCTGCATAAATGACCTAAAATGTTGTCATGTCTTCACATAAGTCCTAAAACTAGATAATGAGAACCCAGTTAAATAAATAACACAAAAACATTATACTTATTTGTTTGTTTATTGAAAAAAATGATCCAATATGACATGTATTTGTTGGGAAAAAGTAGTGAACCTTTGCTTTCAGTAACTGGGGTGACCCCTATCCCCCTTGTTCAGCAATATCTTCAAGCAAATGTTTCTGGTAACTGTTGATCAGTTCTGCACTTTGGCTTTGAGGGATTTTAGGTGATATGACTTTACAAAACTGCTTCAACTCTGGGATGTTGCTGGACCTCTTTGTATGAACTGCTTGCTTCAGGACCTCCACAACATTTCTGTAGGATTGGGTCAGGACTGTGACTTGTCGATTCCAAAACATGAAATTTTCTTTGTTTTAAACCATTTTGTATTTGATTTACTCTTGTCTTTCAAATCGTTGTCTTGTTGCATTATCCAACTTCAGGTGATGGACAGCCACCCTGACATTCTCCTGAAAAGATGTCTTGATAAAATTTTGAATTAATTTCTCCCTCAATGATTGCAAACTGTCCAGGCCCTGAGGCAGAAAGCCGTCACAAATCATGATGTTCCTTCCACCATGCTTCGCAGATGGGTTGAGGGTTTGGTTTTGGTGTGCTGTGCCCCTTTTCCTCTAAATATAGCAATGTGCATTTCTGCCAAGTGTTTTGTTTATAGTGGTTACATGAACAGACACTTTAACGAGTTCTGGAGATTTCTGCAGGTCTTTTGTTATTACCCATGGGTTTTTTCACCTCTTTCAGCATTGCACATTGTGCTCTTGGTATGATCTTTGCAAGATGCCCCCTCCTCGCATTAACTTATTATTATTTAATTATTTATGGTTTTATATTGCTACATTTCTTCACTATTCTTGGTGGTGCGGCTGTAACAAAACCCAATTTCCATCAGGATCAATAAAGTATGTCTGTCTGTCTCTGAGTTTGCTTCATTTACAGACAATTTCTCTTTCTGTGAACTGATGAACACTCAAGTCTTTAGAAATGCATTTGACCCTTTTCGAGCTCATGCATCTCTACAATTCTTCTTCTAAGATCCTCTGAAAGTTGTTCTGATTGGGGCATGGTGCACATAAACAGATCTTTCTTGAGAAAAGCAGGCTCTGAGAGTAACCTGACTTGGTGTGTATTTTTATAGGGCAGGGCACATCTACAATCCACACCTCCAATCTCATTTCTTTGATTGTAACACCTGACTCCAAACAGCTTTTGTGGAAGGCATTACCCCAGAGGCTCACATACTTTTTCCAACAAATACATAGATAATTTTTCTTAATAAATAAATGAACAAGTGTAATGGTTTTTGTGTTATTTATTCAGTAAGATTCTCTTTATCTAATTTTAGGACTTACATGAAGATCTGATAACATTTTAGAACATATTCATGCAGAAATAGAGAAAATTCTACAGGGCTGGCAAACTTTCCAAGCACCACTGTACACTGCACCAGAATATTGGATCTCAGATTGGCCATCTGAGGACCCACCAATAGACAACCCCTTAGGAGAACTTCATACTTGACTTGAGATATCTCACTACTACCCTTAAATGTTATCAAATGAAATTGATGGGATAACTATCCCAATAACTATTTCGCGAGAGATAATTTCCTTTGAAGATGTTTATTTCAATTGAAGTGTAAGAGAAGGAAGGGAAAACATCAGATAGTGGAGAGCACCCCTATGGTCACCCACCTGAACCATAAGTACTCCATTTTGAGTACCGTAGCAGGGGTGGTGAAGGAAACATGGAGGTGGTTTGCCTCCCACGTGCCAGGGTCCTCAACATTTTTCAATGCAGCCATAATATGCTGAAAAGGGAGTGTGAGCAGCCAGAAGTCCTGGTACATATTAGTACCAATGACATAGGTAAAAAACGGAGGCGGTTCAGAGGAAAGAGTACAGGGAGTTAGGAAGGAAGCTGAGAGTCAGGACCTCAAGGGTAGTAATCTTGCAAGAGCAATACCCTGGTTTCCATGGCTGCGTAAGTCTAGGGAAGACAACCTTCAGCCAAACTCGTGAGATTGAGGTGTGCTTGATCCCACCCCAAACCTCGGTTTGTCTCGATGCTGTGTCATTTGCTACCCTGTTACAAATTAATGCTACAAAATAACAGACTGTACACTGCATACGATTAAAGGAATTATATTTATGAATCTTAATTGAAGGCAAAGAGTGGTTGTAGATGAGTCATATTCTGCATGGAGGTTGGTGGCCAGCTGTGTGCCTCAGGGATCTGTTCTGGGACTCCTTCTCTTTGTGATTTTTATAAATGACCTGGATGAGGAAGTGAAGGGATGAGTTAGTAAATTTGCAGATGGCACAAATGTTGGGGGTGTTTTGGATAGTGTGGAGGGCTGTCAAATACTACAGCAGGACATCAATAGGATGCAAAACTGGGCTGAGATGTGGCAGATGGAGTTCAATGCAGATAAGTGTGAAGTGGTTCATTTTGGTAGGTCAAATATGATGACAGAATATAGTATTAATGGTAAGACTCTTGGCAGTGTGGAGGATCAGAGGGATCTTGGGGTACAAGTCCAGTGGACAATCAAAGCTGCTATGCAGGTTGACTCTGTGGTTAAGAAGGCATGCGGTGCATTGGCCTTCATCAACTGTGGGATTGAATTTAAGAGCCGAGAGGTAATGTTACAACTATATAGGACCCTGGTCAGACCCCACTTGGAGTACTATGCTCAATTCTGGTCACCTCACTGCAGGAAGGATGTGGAAACTATAGAAAGGTTGCAGAGGAAATTTACAAGGATGTTTCCTGGATTGGGGAGCATGCGTTATGATAGGTTGAGTGAACTCAGCCTTTTCTCCTTGGAGCAGCAGAGAATGAGAGGTGACCTGATAGAAGTGTATAAGATGATGAGAGGCATTGATCGTGTGGATAGTCAGAGGCTTTTTCCCCAGGGCTGAAATGGCTAGCACAATAGGACATAGTTCTAAGGTGCTTGGAAGTAGGTCCAAAGGAGTTGTCAGGGATAAGTTTTTTACACTTACAGCACAATGCTGTGCCGAACATGTACTTACTTTAGAGATTACCTAGGGTTACACATAGCCCTCTATTTTTCTAAGCTCCATGTACCTATCCAAGACCCTGTCATATCCAGCCACACCACCGTTGTCGGCAGCCCATTCCATGCACTCACCTATGTTTCTATAAATACAAGGAGATAATGCTGAGCCTTTATAAGGCACTAGTCAGGCCGCACTTGAGTATTCGCAGCAGTTTTTGGTCCCATATCTTAGAAAGGATGTGCTGTCATTGGACAGAATCCAGAGGAGGTTCACGAGGATTATTCCTGGAATAAAGGGGTTAACATATGAGGAATGTTTGGCAGCTTTGGGCCTTGTCTTACTGGAATTTAGAAGAATGCAGGGAGCTCGCATTGAAACCTACTGAATGTTGAGAGGACTAGATAGGGTAAATATCGAGAGGATGTTTTCTATGGTGGAGAATCCAGAACTAGAGGGCACAGCCTCAGTTTTGAGGGGTGGCCCTTCAGAACCGAGGTAAGGAGGAATTTCTTTAGTCAGAGAGTAATAAATCTGTGGAATGCTCTGCTTCTGACAGTGGAGGCCAAGTCTGTGGGTATATTTAAGACGGAAGTTGATGGTTTCCTGATCAGTCAGGACATCAAAGGATATAGCGAGAAGGCAGGTGTATGGGGTTGAGTGGGATCTGGGATCAGCCATGATGTAATGGTGGAGCAGACTTGGTGGGCTGAATGGCCTAATTCTGCTCCTATGGTGATGTAGAATACTGCAAGTCTGGTTGACTGGTTCACTGGAGAGTCTAATGGCCAGGGGGTTGTGTTGCATTGGCTGTTCCATGGACCAGGCCTTTGTGCCTATTGCAGTCGTCTGCAGGAGGAGATGCTGGAGGCCATGTGGGAGAGTGCATCGATGTGGCGAGCCGTGCTGTAGTTTGTGTTGGGTTGGAGGCTGGCCCATCCACTGATGCTGCTCTCCAGTGTTTGCTTGACTGAAGACAGGATGAATTGCCTACATTTGCAGCTGCACTTGCATGAGATGAGGAATTGTGTGTGCTTGTTCTTATGGAAATGTGGCTTCACGATAACATCCCGTGTTCTATCAATCTGCAGGCCATGCCTCTCAAATCTCTTTGTGATTGTATGCTTTTCCGCTCTGGTACTGTTTTACACCTTGGCCCAGAAGGTATGTAGTGTTTTTGGCTGCATTCATATGTATTGCTGAATGACTATTAAACTTGAACTTGAACTTGAATCTTTGTTTCCTCCGAGTGAAGGAGAAGGTACAGGGGCCTGAAGACACACACTCAACTTTTCAGAAAAGTCTTCTTCCCATCTGCCATCAGATATCTAAATGCATATTACCTCATTCCTTTCCCCTCTCTTTGGCACTATTCATTTAATTTAATTTTCTTCTTTATATACATTGTACCTATTGTAATTTATAGTTTTTATTGTTATGTACTGCTGCCGCAAAACAGCAAATTGCAGGAAATTACACCTGATTCTCGAAGTAGACGGTCGTATGCAGCAGGCACTAGGACCTGGGGCGCGCCGAGGCGGGAGAGCTTTACGTCAGCTACACTTGAAAGATAACAAGAAGTTGCAACATCCGTCCCGGGACAAATGCAGATTAATTTGGGTGGTTTTTGCAGTGTACAGTCACGGCGTAAAGTAGTGAAACGGCTGAGGGAGCAGAGGTGGACGGCGAACAGTGTGAGTAGAGTAACTTTGTCACCAGAGACTCGCTTGTCACTCACTGTAACCCTGCTGCCTTGTTTACCGTTCATTTAAAATAATGAGAAAAGCCACTTTAGTAACCAAGCCTAATGTATCTATAAATAGGGAAACTTGGAGAACGTTTATTTTCTTCCGCAAACTACATGTCATGCACGCGTTGTTTAATTAACTGTTTCCTGTGATTAGCTATATAAACTCTTATGTATCTACATTTATTGTTTTTTATTGTATTTTTTGTGCTGCATCGGATCCGGAGTAACAATATTTCTTTCTCCTTATACTTTTGTAGTGGAAATGACATTAAACAATCTTGAATCTAGGCGTACTGAACATTGGATAGTTCACTACAGAAACGGGGGTGGTGACTTACTGCAGTACACAAGTATTGATTGACTCTTGGTAAAAGGATGTTGTGACCGTTAATCCTCAGATAGAATGTCATTGCGAGTCTGGCCTGTGGATCTCGATGGCTGCACCGTGTGGTCCTGCACTTCATAAGATCGTTGTATTCATTCTACATAATTAGAATACCTTTCAAATGTCTCAAATTCCTGGCCGCATCTTTAAAGTAACAAAAAGTCAAAATACATTTTTTAGTTTATGCGACGGAGTGCTGACATTTGGCAGAGAATTTTAAACGTTTAGCTGATGTTTTTCCAAAGCACATGTCCTCAGTTTTACGGGCTAATTTCACAGAATTCGTCCTTGCGAAGTTGAAGCGTACGTGTTTTGCTATGAATTCACATTCAAAACAAGCGCTCTATTTAAATGACCTTGTAAACTTGTAAATGATGCTATTTCCTGAAACTATTTGACTTGCATCACCACAAAAGCAACAGATTTGAGTATTTTTGACAAGTTTGGGCATGTTTTGCTGGGTTTGTCAATCCATATGTTGTGGCTCCACAGGGATTGGGAAGTGTACAGTTTGAGAGAGCGAGAGAATTCGTAATATTTCACAGAATTAGTCAGTGTTAAAGATTGTCGTGAGGAGACTGGAGAATGGGATTGAGAGGGACAATAAATCAGCCATGATGGAGCAGAATCGATGGGCTGAAAGGCCCAATTCTTCTCCTATGTCTTGCGGATGGCGACACAGGACCCCTATACGCATCCCATGGATTGGAGGTCATACTCCATTGGTGACATTGATTCCCAGGACCTCTGCCACCAATGGTAATCACCACAGGGCCGATTCATTCTGAATCTGAGCTTGTTAGATTGCTGTTCCCTAAATTAAGGAGCATTTGATAGCCCTGGGCTTGTATTTGCTGGAGTTTAGATGACTGAGGACCAGGGGATCTCATGAATATTGATAGGCCTGGATAGAGTAAATGTGGAGTGGATGTTTCCTGTGGTGGGGGAGTCTAGGATCAAAGGGCACAGACTTAGAATAGAGGGACATCCATTTAGAACAGAGATGAGAAGGAATTTATTTAGCCAGAGAGTGGTGAATCTCTGGAAGCTAAATCATTGGATATATTTAAAGTGGAGGTTGATAAGTTTTTGATTCGTCAGGTCATCAAAGGTTGTGGAGAGAAGAGAGGAGAATGGGGTTGAGAGAGATAATAAATCAGCTGTAATCGAATGACAGAGCAGACTCGATGGGCTGAATGGCCTAATCCTACTCCTGTGTCATGGTTTTATGGTCTCTTTGCATTTCTTTTTCTTAAATAAAGGGGCATGATGCCAAAGCAGACATACCAACTCAACCCTTAGACCATCCCTGATGCTGGTGACTGGTGGAATAGACTCCACTCAGTAACTGGTTTAGTCTGCATCTATCTTCTTCTTGGGTTGAATGGTCCCCTGAAGGACAGATGGAATCTGTCCCAATGGATCAGACTAGAGGGATTTCTTTAAGTCATCTTCTGATTGGCTGCTCTTTATTCCAGGACGTTCTGAATCGACCACACCTGCAACTAGGAATAACATTTTTTAACCAGTGCAGGAAGCTAATTAGAAATTGGATTATATTCACCATATCTCCTAATGCAAGACTGCAAGGAACTACATTATAATTCACATTACTCTGATAATACTTATTGTGATATTTGGATAATATGATATGTTAATAACATACGGGAGGAAAGTACCTTAAAGCAACTACACATTTATCAACCACGCATGACCAAATCTCAGTGATAAAAACAGATGTAAATACTGAGGCTGTTTCCTCTCACCCCGAGACACTAAATCTTGGGAGCCTAGTTTTAGGAAAAAGAACACAAAATTGATGATAGAGGTGTTTCTGAAAGTTGATCCCTGGTTGAAAGTGGAGGGCATTACCTCTGTGAAGTGGTGGAACAGTTTTCAGCTGCCCTGGCCCGAGCCTCAATGTTTCGGCTCCGTCTGTCCTTCCCTCATGATAAAATGGTCTGATTTTGCTCCTATGTCTTATGGTCTAATACTCATCCTCCATTTCTTCAGCCTTTACAAAGCATTTGGAGATTTTTCTGTAACTCCAGTTGATTGTTCCCAAGTAATGCAATCCTTTGGATAATTTTCCATCATCTCGTCTTGTTTCTCGGCCTACACAGTGAGGTGGGCAATGGAAGAAGAGAGGAAGTGGGATCAGGATTAGGCTGTGAAGTCCCAGATGGCAGCTCTGCGTGGAACAGGATCGACACCGATCTTTGTCACAGATCCATATCCCTGTCGAACATCTCTCCTTTGCATCCAGAGAGTAATCCATCATCATCCTCTCCACATCCACTCTCTTTCACCAGTCGATAAGTTTCATTGAGAGCATGTGTAATCTGGTATGGGACCCAGAGGCCAATTGTTTCAGAATAAATGCTGAGTGACTTCTGTATGACAAGTCACTGATGGAGGAATTTGAGAGAGATTGTGTTCTTTGCTTTGAGTCTGTTACCATTTACATGTGAGGCCAGAATAGCCAGTTGACAGTTCTGTCTGTAATCACTGGCATTCATCTAGCCCATTATCAGGAATAAGAGTGGAGAAGTTTATGAAGTTGAAGGACTGGTCCTATTTCCATTCCAGCCCAGATGAAGGGTCTCATCCTGAAACACTGACTGTTTATTCAGACGCTGTCTGACCTGCTGAGTTCCTCCAGCATGTTGTGTGAGTGTTGTCGCTCTGGATTTCCAGCATCTGCAGAACCTCTCACGTTTGCTTTTGCTTGTTGTTGCTTCACAACTGAGCTTCCAGCATGTGTGTACGTACAGTGGCCGGCCTGTAGGGTTGGGAACTGGCCCCAGCTTGCCAGCTCTCTGCTAGGTGTTGCTGTCCAGTGTCAGCTAGCTGAATTGCCTTCAATTGTGGCTGACTCAGAGCAAGATGAGGAACTGCTGCCTGCTTGTTCTTGCAGAATCCAGGACAGCATCTCATGCACCAGTAATCCCAGGCTATGCCACTCAGGAACTTGTGCTAACATTATTTTGTGACTGTATGTACTATATGTGTTGAGTGTAACAATTGGCTGCGTTTTACAATTTGGCCCTTGAGGAATGTCGTTTCGTTTTGGCTGTATACATGTGTACAGTTGATCGACAATTAAACTTCAATTTGAGTTATCTGCATGGACTCTTCAAAGTAATAACCTGCTGTGGAATCCACCTAAAAATACTGAGGCCGTAATCTTCAATTGTATATCATGAAATATTCTGTAGGAGGATTGAAGTTTACTGTACATCCCGTGTCCATTTATGGCTCTTCTGAGATGGCTAGTTAATTGTTGCAGGGAAGTGCAGCGCTCTCTAATGTTGTACGGCTTTTTAAAACTTTATCGGCGAAATATGTTCCTTCTTAAATTTCCCTCTTCATTGCAGGCACGTTAACCAAGTAGAAACAAAGAGATGTTTCCTGTGGCAACCACAGGGTTCGTCTTGTAATAATCGCGTGCGTCTACATTTGAAAATAAACCGTCTGCGGAGACAATAAACTACCCAACTGTTGCGTCTTTCACACGACCCATAGTGCTCAGTACTGAAGCACTGATCTTCTTGGAAGTTCTCTACACCCATCTTAAATTTCCAATCGAATTTTTAAAATTAACTTTTCGGTAAAGGTTAGAACAAAACATGCCCAGTTATTCACGGGGCAGTTATTCAGCATAGCCCGTGCCGGTCTGAAGCACGATTTCATGTTCTTAGAAAAAAATACTGAACACCCCCCTCCCGCCCACCCGAAAGTTGTGGGAACAGCTCCCCCCCCCCCCACACACACCCGCCCGATGGGTGGGGGGAACCGCCCTTCCCCACACCCGCCCGATGGGTGGGGGAAAGCCCCCATCACCAGCCCGGCAGAGGAGCAGCTCCCCCCACCCCACCCCACCCCCGCCCGCCAGCCACACTCAAACGCTGCGGGACAGAAACATTCTTCACCCCCCCCCCAACCCCGAATAGTGCGCGAACTGCTCCCCACTCGCCCCACACAAACGCTGCGGGACAGAAACATTCTTCACCCCCCCGCCCCCCCCCCAACCCCGAATAGTGCGCGAACAGCTCCCCTGCTCCCCACTGCAGAGGAGCAGGGACCGCCCGCCTCCCTGCTCGAATGGTGCGCGAACAGTGACAGTTCCCAGCTTGAACGTGCGTGGGAGCAGCAGCCAGAAAGGACCTCTGCATTGTCCATGATGTGATTTGATGAGACAGGTGGTTACAGTCGTATGTAGTCGGGTGGAAGTGGACTTGTGTGGAATATGTTTCAGTAGTGTGAATGACCCCATTTGAAAGGCAGCTTTATTTGCTCAGATTCTGTGCTGAGCAATGTGTGGTAATTACTACACCAATAGCTGATACTTCTAGACTCAACACCCACTGTTAATTGGTTCCTGCTGCACCAGAATCAGAATCACAATCGGGTCGACAATCACCAGCATGTGAGTGAAATTTGTTAACTTAGCAGCCATGCCTCCTTACTTTTTCAATAAGCCTTTCATGGGGTACCTTATCAAATGCCTTGCTGAAATCCATATACATTACATCTACTGCTCTTCCTTCATCAATGTGTTTAGTCACATCCTCAAAAAATTCAATCAGGCTCGCAAGGCACAATCTGCCCTTGACAAAGACATGCTGACAATTCCTAATCATATTATACCTCTCCAAATGTTCATAAACCCTGCCTCTCAGGATCTTCTCCATCAACTTACCAACCACTGAGGTAAGACTAACTGGTCTATAATTTCCTGGGTTATCTCTACTCCCTTTCTTGAATAAAGGAACAACATCTGCAACCCTCCAATCCTCCAGAACCTCTCCTGCCCCCATTGATAAGGCAAAGATCATTGACAGAGGCTCAGCAATCTAGTTAATTGATCATTATAAATTGCCCCATGATTAGGCAAGGATTTGATTGGGATTGCAGGTTGCATGCTCAAATGGCTGGAAGGGAAGACTCTGAGCTATGTCTGAATAAATTAATATTTTGTAGTTTTGAAATAACATGATATCAGACCTTGCATTACAGTATTTTATCTGAATTCTGTACCAGAGTATTTTTTAATTCAATCTTGGACTATATTCTGAAAAATGTTTCACTTGCACAACAAATTCCTGTTTCCGGTAAGAGTAAAAACTGATGGTACATCATCAGAGGTATTGCACAAAACCGTGCATTAACTGAACTTCAATCACATTACATTAAACTGTGTACACAGACCAATTTCCAATACGAGGTATTGCACTGAACTGTTACATTGATCGATTTCCATCACAGTAGGTATTGCAAACAGATGCAGATAAACTATCTCCTTACTTGAAGGTCAAACCAATTTTCTGTGGAAATGGGGTTGTTATTAATGGGCCCAATAGGGAATTAAAGAGAAAACTCATTTCCCAGTGAATGGTTAGAATGACCAATGATATGTTTATGATGGGTAGCTTGGATTTATTTAAGAGAAAACAGGATTTAAAATGAGACAAGGAAGTGGAATTAATAGTTAATAGGATTATAGGAGAATTAGTAGTAATAGGTCGGGGGATGTAAATACCAGCTTGAATCAGTCAGCCTGTGGCTGTGTTATCAACTCTCTGTAATTACTGAATAAAACCCATTTGTGAACAGTGACATTCAAAACCATACTGGGGTAATGGTTAGTTATTACAGCACCAGCAACCCAGTGCAGTTCCACTGTTGTCCATAAGGAGTTTGTACATTCTCCCTGGGTTTCCTCCAGGTGCTCCATTTTCCTCCCACATTCCAAAGATGTTCAGGTTGGTATGTTAATTGGTCACATGAGTGTACCTGGGCTACAAGGACCATTTACTGTGTTGTATCTGTATTTAAAATTTTTTTAATGTTACTACAGAGAAATAGATAGTACAGCTGGCCATATCCATGTCAACAATTTTGCTTCCCCACACTGCCACCATTTCTTTCTCGGCCTTGGTTATTTAAGTGCCTGTCTAAGTAGAGCAAGTCTTAAATGTAATGTTTGTATCAGACTTCACGTCACCTCTGGCAGTGAAATTTGTGTATAAATACAATTATCTCCTCTTTTGGTTGTCACAGCAACCTGGGATAATTCTTATTAGGCCCCAGGGATTTATTAGTCCTCCTCCACCTAATTTTCCCGCCAGCTAAATACTGGCCTGCTTCAGGTCAGAATCAGAATCAGGTTTTGTATCACTGACATTGTCGTGAAATTTGTTGTTTTGCAGCAGTACATTGGAATGCATAATAAAAAATCTATAAATTACAATCAGAAATATATACTATTGAAAAGATAAGTAAGGAGTGCAAAAAGAGAGCAAAAAATAGTGAGGTAGTGTTCATGGGTTCATTGTCCATTCAGAAATCTGATGGTGGAGGGGATGAAGCTGTTACTGAGCTGTTGAGTGTGTGTCTTCAGGCTCCTGGACCTCCTCCCTGATGGTAGCAATGAGAAGTGGGCATGCCCTGAGTTGTTCTCCACAAGCCTGACCACAGTTTACATACAACTAGCCACCAACTATAATCAAGCGCTTGAGATAGTGAATGACATCATCCTCAAACAAGAAACAGTCCATCCTGACACATTTCAAATCATAGTTGGGGACTTCAACCAGAAAACCCTGCCTATTACCATCAGCATATACTGTAATCTGTAGTACCAGAGGTCCCAACATAAGATAAGGAATGCCTCCTGTTCCACACCCAGGCCATATTTAGATAAATCTGATCACTTGGCTGTCCTTTAGGAAGAGGCTGAGGTGCAAGGCTCCAGAAGTTGGGACAACAGAGAGGTGAATGTAGGAGGCAGAGGAGGGGCTACAGGGTTGCTGCAAGTCGGTGAACTGGGCCATAGGAGGGAGATTGAAAACCTGGCTAGTAGTGTCACAACAACAACATCTTACTCGGCATTTTTTCCTTGGAGTGACGGAGGATGAGAGGAGACCTGATAGAGGTGTATAAGATGATGAGAGGCATTGATCGTGTGGATAGTCAGAGGCTTTTTTCCAGGGCTAAAATGGCTAGCACAAGAGGGCATAGTTTTAAGGTGCTTGGAAGTAGGTATAGAGGAGATGTCAGGGGTAAGTTTTATTATGCAGAAAGTGGTGAGTCCGTGGAATGGGCTACTGGCGACGGTGGTGGAGGCGGATACAATTAGGTATTTTAAGAGATTTCTTCTACCAAATTGCATGACCATACACTTCTTGATGCTGTATTCCATTTGCTATTTCTTTACCATTCTCCCAATATGTCTAAGTCCTTTTGTAGCCTCTTATTTCCTCAAAACTAACTGCCCCTTCCAGGGTATGAGAACTGCCACCTCCCTAAGCTGGTAACTTCACACACCTCATGACCCCTAACACTTGGAACTCCACCAAATTGCTAGTGTTTTCCACAGTGGAGACTTGTGTAAGTCACTTAATGCACCCTTTCACTGGCTAAGCTCTTTCTAGCCTGTGTTTCTGTTA
Source organism: Hemitrygon akajei (assembly GCF_048418815.1). Classification (NCBI taxonomy): domain Eukaryota; kingdom Metazoa; phylum Chordata; class Chondrichthyes; order Myliobatiformes; family Dasyatidae; genus Hemitrygon; species Hemitrygon akajei. The sequence goes on from NC_133124.1 coordinate 1,858,593, forward strand.
GAAGTGGCACAGCAAGTTTCAAACCACGAAGCCGGTAATGTGAGAAATGATTATTTGTCCTGGATGTTTTTATTGTGATTGCAAGACCCTGTTGGACATTGGTAATGTGAAATACTGCAAACTTGGTGTTGACGGGATCAGAGGCGCAGCCGATGCACTGGAGTTCATACTATGTTGGGGACTAGCCCCTCTCAGTGCTGCTGCCCTGCAGTGTCCACTTGATGAAAAACAAGCCGGATTGCGCTCGCCTGCGGCTGCACGAACATGAGATGCTCGATCTGCTGTGTGTTTCTTCTTGCCAACAACACCCATGCACCATCAATCTACAGAACGTATCACTGAGGGACTTGAGCTACACTATATTTTTTGTGTGACTTACGTTTACTGCTGCCTTATATGTGCCTTGTGCTGTGTAATGGCTATTGGTTCTGTGTTTTGCACCTTGGCTGTTTTGTTTTGCTGCATTTATGTGTATGAATGAATGACAATTTATCTTGAATTTGAGCTTGATGTGGCTGGTTCTGAGTGTCTGTAGTGATTCTGAACTGTATGTTAACTTTTGACAATGGAGCTTGAAGGAATGAAACTGAGCTGAAAATGACATTTCTTTAAAATTTAGTAAATACAAGATGTTGCTTGAATAAAGTAAAAGGGATTAAACTTAAAATGTTACAAGGTGTGTGTGTGTGTGTGTGTGTGTGTGTGTGTGTGTGTGTGTGTGTGTGTGTGTGTGTGTGTGTGTGTGTGTGTGTGTGTGTGTGTGTGTGTGTGTGTGTGTGTGTGTGTGTGTGTGTGGTGCCAGATGTCTGAAAGGAAATCATTCTGCCAGACATGAGTGCAGTTACTTCAGGACAATATGCAGCTGTTCTATAAATAGAAAGTTTGTCGAATACTGGGGAATTTAATGACGTGTTGGAAAAGCATTCAGCACAGGAATATTATTGTTCTAGTTTAGTTCTCTCACTCAAGTATGTCTGTTTGAAGCTTCATGCCAGTTCGCTGAGATAACTGGCTTCATGTCAGTTGCTTGGCAGGATATTTGCTCCTAGTTAATTTTAAAGTGTTTGGAGGGAAGTATGGGAGGGATGTCAGAGGTAGTTTTTTTTTACACAGAGTGGTGCGTGTGTGGAGAGTACTACCTGGGGTGCTGGTAGAGGCAGATATATTAGGGCCACTTAAGACACTTTTAGATAGCCACATGGAGAATAGAAAAATGGAGAGCTATGTGGGAGGAAAGGATTAGGTTGATATTGGGGTAGGCTGAAAGATCATGGGCTGAAGGGACTGTGCTCCATTGTAGTGTTATATGTGTGCCACGGTAGCATAGCGGTTTGCACAACACCATTACAGCTTGGGGCATTCCAGAGTTTGGAGTTCAATTCCAGCACCATCTGTGAGTTTGTTTGTCCTAAATTGTCCTGTGATTATGCTAGGGTTAAAAAGAAGGTTGCTGGCTGGTGTGGCTCAGAGGGCTGGAAGAGCCTGTTCTGTGCTGTATCTCAATAAATAAATATTCCATATTCTAATACATGAATTTTCTGGGTGCTTGTCTATAGGACTGCATAGAATTCGCAACATGAAAACTAGCTCAAGGTGTCACTGCTCCCTAACTCTTTTCACCAAAATATGATTTTCTTCCTCTCTGCTCTCCTCATCTGCTCCTTGAAACAAAATCCAAACTTTGTCCCGTGTGAATGGATGAATCTGCAGGGGCCCTTTCGTGCAGCTTACAGGAAAATGCTAATTTGTGAACAATAATCACAGGAATGAAAGAGCAAGGAAATGAAAATTGTATGAAGCCAAAATCTGATTTTTTTTTGGAAAAAGTTCCAGTAAGGAAGGACATTTTTAAAAGCTTTGGCAGTTTCTACCACCTTTATTGCTACTTTTATGTCAGGAACACCTGGGGGTTGTGAGGGAGGAGGTGTCAATAGTGGTGAATGATTCAAACCCGACTCTCCAACAGTTTGGTGGCATTTATTCTTTGGCCTCTTTAGACCATAAGATCATAATATATAGGAGCAGATCTAGGCCATTTGCCCTATTGAGTCTACCCCAGCATTTCATCATGGCTGATCAATTTTCCCTCTCAGCCCCAATTTCCTGCCTTCCCCACATATCCCTTCATGCCCTGACTAATCAAGTTCTATCAACCTCTGTCTTAAATATACCCAATGACTTGGCCTCCACAGCTACCTCTGGCAACAAATTCTACAGATTCACCGCTTCCTGGCTAAAGAAATTCCTCCTCATCTCGATTCTAAAAGGATTCCCCTCTATTCTGAGATTGTGTCTTCTACATTCTCCTACCACAGGAAGCATCCTCTCCACATCCACTCTATCAAGGCCCTTCGAAGGGTTAAATGAGGTCACCCCTCATTCTTCTGAACGCTGAACCAGAGCCATCAAACACTCTTCATATGACAAGCCTTTCAATCTAGGGGTTGTTTTTGTGATTCTCTTTTGAACACTTGACAATGTCAGCATAATCTTTCTTAGAAGTACCATGAGCTTTTGTTAAGCATCCTCGCCTGTGGTACCTGGTTAAAAGCCATCAGAAAACCCAAGTATACACCATTTCCCCGATTCTCTTCTGTCTATCTTGTTTGTTATTTCTTCTTCCGCCCCCTGATACTCTATTTTTTTGGCATACTGCTAGTTTCTTCCACAGTGAAGATTGAAGTGAAATACTTGTTCAGTTCATCTGCCATTTCCTTCTCTCCCATTACTATCTCTCCAGCATCATTTTCCAGTGGTGCAATAGCCACTCTCTTTTGCACTTTATGTATCTGAAGAAACTTTTGATATCCCCTTTAATATTATTGGCTCGATTACTTTCATATTCCATCTTTTCCTTCTTATTGAATTTTTTAGTTGCCTTCTGCTGGTTTTTAAAAGCTTCCTAATTCTCTGAAATTCCCAGTAATTTTTGCTCCATTCTATGTCCTCTCTTGGGCTTTTATGTTGGCTTTGACTTTCTTGTTAGCCACAGTTATGTTACTACTTCCTCTTTGGGATGTATATATCCTGCGGCTTCTAGAAATTTGCTTCCAGAAATTTTAGCAAATTGCTGCTCTGCTATCATCCATGCCGGTGTTCTTTTCAACTCAGGTCTGGCCAGCTCCTTTCTTTTGCCTCTGTAATTCCATTTACTCCACTGTAATACTGATCCATCTGATTTTAGCTTCTCCATCTCAAATTTCAGGGTGAATTCAATTGTATTATGATCACTCCCTTAAGGGTTCCTTTACCTTAACTCTAATCTGCACAAAACCCAATTGAAAATAGCTGATCTCCTAAGGCACGAGCTGCTCTGAGAAGCCATCTCATAAGCATTCTAGAAATTCTCCCACTAGGGAACTAGCACCAACAAGAATGTCCCAATCTATTGAAATCCTCATGACTATCATAACATTGCTATTTTGGGATACATTTTCTATCTCTCTTTGTCATTTGTAGACCACATCCTTACTACTGTTTGGAGGTTTAAATATAACAGCCATCAGGATTTTTACCCTTGCAGTTCCTCAACTCTACCCACAACAATTCAACACCTTCTGACCCTATGTTACCTTTTTCTGTTGATTTGATGTCCTTGTTTAACAACAAAGCCATGCCTGTCCTTTTGATACAATATATATCCCTAGACATTAAACTCCCAGCTACAATCTTTCGCCACAAATGAGTGAAACATATAAGATTATTAAGGGATTGGACGCGCTAGAGGGCAGGAAACATGTTCCTGATGTTGGGGGAGTCCAGAGCCAGAGACAACAGTTTGAGAATAAGGTGTCGGCCATTTCGAACGGAGTTGAGGAAAAACTTTTTCACCCAGAGACTTGTGGATCTATGGAATGCTCTGCCTCAGAAGGCAGTGGAGGCCAATTCTCTGGATGCTTTCAAGAAAGAGTTAGATAGAGCTCTTAAAGATAGCAGAGTCAAGGGATATGGGGAGAAGGCAAGAACGGAGTACTGATTGTGGATGATCAGCCATGATCACAGTGAATGGCGGTGCTGGCTCAAAGGGCCAAATGGCTTACTCCTGCACCTATTGTCTATTGCCAATTGAATTGAATTAACTTTATTTCTTACATCCTTCACATACATGTGGAGTAAAAATCTTTACATTACGTCTCTGTCTAAATGTGCAAAAATCATAGTAATTTATGATAATTTATAATAAATAGAAAAATGTAGTATAGAAATACACTCAAATTGTGAGTTAATCAGTCTGATGGCCTGGTGGAAGAAGCTGTCCTGGAGCCTGTTGGTCCTGGCTTTTATGCTGCAGTACCGTTTCCCGTATGGTAGCAGCTGGACTGGATTGTGGTTGGGATGACTCAGGTCCCCAATGATCCTTTGGGCCCTTTTTACACACCTGTCCTTGTAAATGTCCTGAATCATGGGAAGTTCACATCTACAGATGCATTGGGCTATCCGCACCACTCTCTGCAGAGTCCTGTGATTAAGGGAGGTACAGTTCCCATACCAGGCAGTGATGCAGCCAGTCAGGATGCTCTCAATTGTGCCCCTGTAGAAAGTTCTTAGGATTTGGGGGCCCATACCAAACTTCTTCAACCGTCTGATGTATGAAGTGCCTTTTTCAGCACACAGCTGGTGCGTACAGACCACGTGAGGTCCTCGGTGATGTGGATGCTGAGGAACTTAAAGCTGTTCATCCTTTCAGCCCCAGATCCATTGATGTCAATAGGGGTTAGCCCGTCTCCATTCCTCCTGTAATCCACAACCAGCTCCTTTGCTTTTGCGACATTGAGGGAGAGGTTGTTTTCTTGACACCAATGTGTCAGAGAGATGACTTCTTCCTGTAGGCCACCTCGTTATTGTTTGAGATAAGGCCAATCAATGTGGTGTCATCAGCAAATTGAATTAGCAGATTAGAACTGCAGGTAGCGACACAGTCATGGGTATACAGGGAGTAAAGGAGGGGACTTAGTACACAGCTCTGAGGGGCTCCTGTGCTGAGAGTCAGATAGGTGGAGGTGAGGGAGCCCACTCTTAACACCTCCTGGCGATCTGACAGGAAGTCCAGGATCCAAGGCAGGGTGTAGGCCAAGGTCGCTGAGCTTCCTGTTGAACCTGGATGGAATTATGGTGTTGAATGCTGAACTGTAGTCCAAGAACAGCATTCTCACATAAGCATCCTTCTTCTCCAGATGTGTAAGGACGGTATGTAGAGCAGTGGCTATTGTGTAGTCTGTCAATCTGTTGAGTTGGTAGGCAAATTGTAGGGAATCTGCAGCTTGGGTGGTAGCAAACTACAGATGTAGTCCTTGATCAGCCTCTCAAAGCATTTGCTTATTATTGTGGTGAGTGAGATAGGGCACCAGTTATTAAGACATGTTACCTTGGTCTTTTTTGGTACAGGGACAAGGTTGGATGTTTTGAAGCAGGAGGGCACTCTGCACTGGGAGAGGGGGAGATTAAAAATGTCTGTAAACACACCTGCCAGTTGTGCTGCACACATCCTGAGTACTTAGCTGGGATGCCGTACGGTCCCGCAGCCTTGCGACTGTCCACTTGTTGGAAACCTTTCCGTACCTCAGCCTCAGAATCCAGGGTTTCTGGTTTGGGAAGAACCTGAACATTTCACATTTCTGTCATGCATTTCCCTGAGAACATCTGCTTCCAATTGATGTTCCCAAGTCTCTGCCTAATAACATCATATTTCCCTCTACCCCAATTAAATATTTTTCCAAATTGTCTGTTCCTATCCCTCTCCATTACTATCGTAAAGGAGATAGAGTTATGGTCGTTACCTCCAAAATGCTCTCCCATTGTGCTATCTAACAGCTGACCAGGTACATTTCCCAATACCAGATCATGTACAGCCTCTAGTTGCTTATCTACATATCACATCAGGAAACCTTACTGAACACACCTAGCAACTCCATCCCATCTACACCCCTTGCTCTAAGGGGATGCTTGTCAATATTCTGTGCCAATCTATTATGCTGTTCAGTTCCATTATCCTGCACCCAGACCATAGTCCTCAATACCCCTCCCATGCATGTACCTGTCCAAATTTCTCTCAAATGTTGAAATTGAACCTGCACCCTGTGAGTGAAGAAGTTCCCTCTTGTGTTCCTCTTCAACATTTCACCTTTCACCCTTAACATTTGACCTCTAATTGCAGCCCCACCTCACCGCAGTGGAAAGCCTTCTTCAAAGGTTCAAAGGTACATTTAATGTCAGAGAAATGTATACAATATACATCCTGAAATGCTTCTTCTTTGCAACCATCCATGAAAACAGAGGAGTGCCCCAAAGAATGAATGACAGTAAAATGTTAGAACCCCAATGTCCCCCCCCCCAGCTCCCCTGCCTCCCATGCCTAAGTGGCAGCGAGCAACAATCTCCTCTCCCCCCACCAGCAAAAAGTATTGGCACCCGCCACCGAGCACTCAAGCGTGTGCAAAGCAACAGCAAAGACACGGACTTGCAGTTACTTCAAAGATTTTGCGTTTCACCCGGCATTCGATATACCACTGGCTCTCTCTCTCTCTCTCTCTCTCTCTGTCCCTAATAAGGGAGAAGATGGTGTCTCCATTTTTCCCAGCAAGCAGGGAAACATAACAAACAATGTGCTGGTTTACGATGTTAAAAGTCTGTTACATTGCTTTTTTCGAGCTCTGTGCCTGAAGATCTCAAAGATTTCAGGTCTCTGGACACACAGCCGTAGATATTTCGAATCCCCCTGATGACAAATGGGTCTCCTGCTGTGACACCGACCCCTTGGCATGCCGAACAATGGCCAGTTATGAAACCCAGAGAGTTTGAAACCCTTTCCCACAAGGAACCAAAGTCAGTATATAACTCCAGGTCAGGTCTTCAAAAGAACCCTGAAAGGGAAAAATAAAGATATTAAAGATGGGAATAGAGCTGTATCTTGCATAAACCCTATTTATACCCCTCAATGATTTTTATACCTCTATCAAATCTCACCTACAGGTAAATGCATTACTCCAAATTAGGTAACACCAATGTCTTATACAACTTCAGCATAAATTTCAACTCCTGTACTCAACACATTGATTCATGAAGGCCAATGGGCTGAGTGGCCCATCTGCTCCTGCATCTTTTGTGCCAACAGCTCTTTATGACCCTCTCTTCCCATAATGCCAATTTAACAAGGTAGCAGTCTTGGACTTTTTTTCTCTGTTTTTCACTTCTTAAGAACATAAGAAATAGAGCAGGAGTAGGCCATCTGGCCTGTCGACCCTGCTCCGCCATTCAATAAGATCATGGCTGATCTGGCGAAGGTCTCATCTCTACCTACCTGTCTTTTCCCCATAACCCTTAATTCCCTTACTATGCAAAAATCTATCCAACCTTGTCTTAAATATATCTACTGAGGGAGTTCATGGGGGTTCATGAAAAGTTCAAGACTTGTTCAGTATTTGCATCGCCATTCAGTTGACCATGTTCTATGACATGCAGTTCTGACAGGTGACAAGCTTCTTTTAAAATACCTTCATCTCAAAAAGGGCTCTTTGGCCATGCCAGTTGACCAGTTGAGATGACCAACAAAATCAAGATCATTTTGTCTGAAATGTAAATGACAGCATATCAAATGAGTAAAGTACAATTTGATGCAATTTGTTTGGTTCACTTCGTTAGTCTTCCAATTCTGGAATGCCCTCTCTAAACCGTTCTACTTCAACTCATTTATAAATCTTTCAGCCAAGTTGGTGAATATCAGCCATATAAAATTTCATGTCAAGTTTCATCGGCTCACTAAGATGCAAGTCAAATTCCTTTGATGCAGCTGGGGACAATGGGAGGTTCTTAAGGTGCAACGTGTTTTTACCTTGATTGGGTCTTGGGCAGGGATTGCACTTGTGGGAGACTTTGGAGTACAGCGCAGGTGCAGCAGAAGTGTTCCCGTGCAAGTCCAGCGAAGAGCTTTACAAACCCAGTCTCCTCAAAAGAGACTGTACCTTCCAGTGAAGCGGTCATCATGGGAGTGGTCTTGAGTCAGAGTGGTACGGCTTTAGCTCAACAGGGCTTTGGCGAGAATAGGCGGAGGCAAGTTAATTAGGTAAGTTCATTATGTATTTCTTTTTCCTTATTGAACTCTTGAGAGAATAGAGGGTATGTCTGCAGAGCCAGTGTCTGTTCTGGTTGTCAGATGTGGGATTTCTGGGAGACTACCAGCCTCCCCAATGGCCACATCTGCACCAGGTGCATCGAGTTGCAGCTTCTTAGAGACCGTATAAAAGAACTGGAGCTGCAGCTTGATGACCTTTGGCTTATTAGGGAGTGCGAAGAAGTGATAGACAGGAGCTACAGGGTGGTAGTCACCCCAAAGCTACACGAGACAGATAAATGGGTGACTGTCAGGAGAGGGAAGGGAGAACATCAGATAGTGGAGAGCACCCCTGTGGCCGTCCCCTTCAACGATATGTACTCTACTTTGAGTGCTGTTGGGGGGGAAACCACTTAACTGGGGGAAGCAACAGCGGCCGTGCCTCTGGCACAGAGTCTGGTCCTGTGGCCCAGAAGGGTAGGGAATTGAAAACGATAGCAGCAGTAAAAGGGGACTATAGAAAAGGAGACATCAATCCTATTGATGTGAAAAAGACAGAACTGATGATAATTTGTCTCCCAGGTGCCAAGGTCGGTGATGTTTCTGAACGTATCCACGATATCCTGAAATGGGAGGGTGAGCAGCCGAAGGTCGTTGTACATGTTGATACCAACGACACAGGTAGAAAAAGGGAGGAGGTCCCAAAAAAGACTACAGGGAGTTAGGAAGGAAGCTGAGAAGCAGGATCTCAAGGATAGTAATCTGCTGCCTGTGCCACGTGACAATGAGTATAGGAATAGAATGAGGTGGCAGATAAATGCGTGGCTGAAGAATTGAGCAAGGGGCAGGGATTCAGATTTCTGGATAATTGGAACCTCTTCTGGGGCAGGTGGGACCTGTACAAAAGGGATGGGTTGCACTTGAATCCAAGGGGGACCAATATTCTTGTGGGCAGATTACTAGAGCTGTTGGGAGTGGTTTAAACTAACATGGCAGGAGAATGGTGACTTGTATGATAAAGCTGAGGACGAGCCAGCAGGTTCACAATAGATGATGGGTGTAACATGGATGTAAGGATGGACAAGACAATGATTAGGTACAAATGCAGACAGAGCAAAGAGTTAAATTATACCACAGAGGCAAAGTTCAAAAGGGCGAAGAAAGCAGGTGTGAAGGTGCTGTATTTAAATGTGTGTAGCATTCAGAATAAGATGGCACAGTTAGAGATTGGTCAGTATGACATTGTGGGCACTGAGTCGTGGCTGAAAGAAAGTCATAGTTGGGAGCCTAACGTCAAAGGATATACTTTATATTGAAAGGATGGGCAGGAAAGGATAGGTGGTGGTGTGGCTCTGTTTGTAAGAGATGGTATTACACCTTTAGAAAGAGGTGACATAGGTTCAGAGAATGTTGAATCTTTGTGGTGGAGTCAAGAAACTGCAAGGGTAAAAAAAACTATTATGGGAATCATATATAGGCCTCCAAATAGTAGCCAAGATGTGGGGTTGAGATTGCAAAGGGAGCTGGAAAAGGCACGTACAAAGGATGATGTCACAATTGTAATGGGGGACTTCAATATGCAAGAGGATTGGGAAAATCAGGTTGGCATTGGAAAACGAGAAGGAATTCGTTGAATGTCTATGAGATGGCTTTTTAGAGCAGCTTGTGCTTGAGTCTACTCGGAGAAAGGCTATCTTAGATTGGGTGTTGTGTAATTACCCAGATCTTATTAGGGAGCTTAATGTGAAGGTGCCCTTAGGAGGCAGTGATCATAATATGACTGAATTCATACTGCAATCTGAGAGGGAGAAGCACAAGTCATATGTATCGATTCGCAATGGAATAAGGGGAATTACAGAGACATGAGAGAGGAGCTTTCCCAGGTGGATTGGAGGAGGATACTGGCCCGGATGACCGCAGAGCAGAGATGGCTGAAGTTTCTGGGAATAGTTCACAAGGTGCAGGATAGATATGTCCCACAGAAGATGAAGTTCTCAAATGTCATGGGTAGGCAACTGTGCCTAACCAGTAAAGTTAAGGACAGCATTAAAGCTTAAGGAAGTGCATATAAGGTAACAAAAGTGAATGGGAAGTTGGATGATTGGGAAGCTCTTCAAATCCAACACAAAACAACTAAAAAAGCTATAAGAAGGGAAAAGGTGAAATGTGAGGGCAAAAAAGATGAGGGCAAACTAGCCAATAATATAATGTAGAACACTGAAAGATTTTCAGTTATATAAAGAGTAAAAGGGAGGTGAGAGTTGATACTGGACCATTGGAAAATGATGCTGGTGAGGTAGCAATGGGAGACAAAGAAATGGCAGATGAACTTAATGAGTACTTTGCTTGGGTCTTCATTGTGGAAGACACTAGCGATGTGCCAGAGGTCCCTGAATGTCAGGGAGCAGGAGTGAGTGCCATTGCTATTACAAAGTACTAGGCAAGCTCAAAGGTCTTAAGATGGACAAGTCACCTGGGCCAGATGGACAACATCCCAGAGTCCTGAGAGAGGTTGCTGAAGAGATAACGGATGCATTGGTCATGATCTTTCAGGAATTACTTGATCTTGGCATGGTCCCAGAGGACTGGAGGATTGCAAATGTCACTCTATTCTTTAAGGGAGGAAGGCAAAGGAAAGGTAATTCTTGGCCAGTTAGCCTAACCTCAGTGATTGAAAAAGTGTTGGAGTCTATTATTAAGGATGAGGTTTCAAGGTACTTGGAGACTAATGATAAAATAAGTCAAAGTCAACATGATTTTTCTAAAGGGAAATCTTGCCTGACAAACCTGTCAGAGTTCTTTGAGGAAGTAACGAGTAGGGTGGACAAACGAGAGGCAGTAGATGTCATTTACTTGGATTTTCAGAAGATCAAATACTATGGCATTATATGAAAGATACTGGCATGGATAGAGGAATGGTTGACAGGCAAGAGGCAGTGCATGGGAATAAAAGGGGCCTTTTCTGGTTGGCTGCCAGGGACTGGTGGTGTTCCTCAAGGGTCAGTATTGGGAGCGCTACCTTTCATATTGTTTGCCAATGATTTAGATAATGGAATTGATGGCTTTGTGGGAAAGTTTGTGGATGATACAAAGATGAGTGAAGGGGCTAGGTAGAGCTGAGGAAGTAATGTGATTGCAGCAGGGCTTAGGCAAATTGGAATAATGAACAAAAAAGTGGCAGATTGAATACAATATTGGGAAATGTATGATAATGCATTTTGGTAAAAGGAACAAAAGTGCATACTATTCTCTAAATGGGGAGTAAATTCAAACATTGGAGATGCAGAAGGAGTTAAGATTCCTCATGGAAGACTGCCCTGTTGCACAGAGTGACTAAGCAGAACTCAAGTGCAGGACACAGGCGTGGAGGCTGAGTTGGGGATGCTGGTGCAGATGTGAATGTTGAACAGCAAACCAGAGCTCTGATATAGAGTCTTGACATGGAGATTGGGTTTTCATGGAATATCTTGAAACTGGAGCTGAACTTGGAACAAACAGTTCTAAGCAGTCAAGAAACTAGGTTATCATATGGGAATAGACCAACAAACTGGCAACCTGTGATAGTGACACCATCGTATTTATTTCACAGTCTCTGATGAAAACCAGGTGTATTGTAATTGAGTAAACTAGCAGCAATTGGAGATCTAATGACTGAAATCAGGGCATAATTAGGGAGAAAGGAGCGTTAAAGGGGAACAGCCAACCAGAACCATGACATGCCCAAAAGGTTAATTTACAGGTTGAGTCTGTAGTTAAAGAAGGCAAATGCAACATTGGTACTTACTTCGAAGGGAATAGAATATAAAAGCAATGAGATAATGCAGAGGCTTTATAAGACACTAGTCAGGCAGCACTTGGAATATTGTCAACAGTTTTGGGTCCCTTATTTCAGAAAAAATGTGTTGTCAATGGAAAGAGTCCAGAGGAGGTTCTTGAGGATGATTCTAGTAATGAAGGGGTTAACGTATGAGGAGCATTTGGCAGTTTTGGGCCTGTAATCACTGGAATTTAGAAGAATGTGTGGAGATCTCATTGAAACATACCAAAAATGCTGAAAGAACTAGATAGGGTGGATGTGGAGAGGATGTTTCCTCTGGTGGGGGTATCCAGAACTAGAAGGCATAGCTCAAAATTGAGGGGTGACCTTTTACAACAGAGGTAAGGAGGAATTTTTTTAGCCAGAGAGTAGTGAATCTGTGGAATTCTCTGCCCCAGACTGCATTGCAGGCAGAGTCCTTGAATATAGTTAAAGTGGAATTTGATAGTTTCATGATTGGGAAGGCAGATGCATGGAGTTGAGTGGGATCTGGGATCAGCCACAATGGAATGGTGGAGCGGTCTCAATGGGCTGAATGGCCTAATTCTGTCCTACGTCTTGTGGTCTTATGGGCTGGGGTTGCAGCGTGCCTGGTTCTTGGCAAGGACATTTTGAGTCTCTGAAGGTGCAACATGATTGCAATGTAGATGCTTTTTCTCTGCAGTCATTGAGATTAGAATGTCCCACCAGACTTGTGGAAACCTCCCATTACCCCATTCCTCCCTGAGGTGTTTCTATCATAAAACACAGCACTAAAAAGGGTAGAAACTGCTCATGTCTATTGTGATTGAGGAATGAAAGAGTCAAGGGGACATTTGTTGTGACCAAAGATTTCATATTACTGTGCAACTGTTCAGTGTTAAAATGAAATAATTTATATATGTTTCTCTTTTAACAGGTCTTCATCCATTCTTGACCGTTGACAAACAGCAGAAATGTATCCAGGATCAGAATATTTGTCAAACTCATTACATGGTAATTTGAAAGAAAACTATCAAGAAATTAAATGCTGAACAATTTATTGCCATATGACTTAAGAAAATTTCAGCAACTCCATATTTATTTTAATCCATTTCAACAAAATCATCGAAATGTTTCCATTAAATTCCTCATTTCAGGACATCTGCTTTTGTATTCCTTGTCCATGCTGTTCTAATGTCCCATCACCTTCTTTCTGTAAACTTAAACCTAAGCCTGCTGTCTCCCGCAAACCCTGTTCTTCCACCAGCTCTGTACTCACTGCTCCACATCAGCTCTTGACTCAGCAGCACCCCAGAGTTGTTCTTCTCAAATTCCTCCATGACACAGAGCTTTACTCTGAACCCTCTGTTAATTTTAGTTTTCTCCAATTCTGGCTTCTGGTGCATGCCTGAGATTAGAATTTGTGCCTACAGCCATTCAGTGTTCTGGTTCTAGAACATAGAGCATTACAGCACAGTACAGGCCCTTTGGCCTATAATATTGTGCCCACTTTTTAACCTGCTCTAAGATCAATCTCATCCTTTCCTTCCACATAGCCCTCCATTTTTCTATCATTTATATGCCTAAGAGTCTCTTAAATGTCTCTAATGTGTCTGCGTCTGCCACCACCCCGGCAGTGTGTTCACACACCCACCACTCTATGTTTTTTTTTAAAAAAAACTTCTGACATCCACCTGATATTTTCCTCCAATCACCTTAAAATTATGCTCACAGGCATTAGCCATTTCTTCCCCAAGGAAGAAATCTTTGTCCACGCGATCTATGGCTCTTATCATTTGGTACAACTTCATCAAGTTAAGTCACATCCTCTTTCACTCCAAAGGGAAAAGCCCTAGATTGGACAATCTATCCTCATAAGACTGCTCTGTGATCCAGGCAGTGGTCTGGTAGATCTCCTCTGCACTCTGTGAATTTTGGTTTGCTTCAGGTCTGGGTTCTGGTGTGTGCCTGAGATTGGAATCTGTGCCTATGGGCCATCCGGTGCTCTGATTCTGTGATTCCTGAATAAAATTGTTCTGTGCAAGAGTATTTGAAGTTAAATCAGATCCTCGACTCGGAAATGGTAACCCGCTATTGTCCCGGGAAAACAATATCAATGCACTGGGACCATGTTTGGGGGAAAAGGCTTTGCCCATGGTATTAGACTGAGCTTCTTCATTGATCATAGTTGACCATGAATGTTACTTCCTAGCTGTGATACGCAAGCCAGGGGAGTATGATATGGAAAGCAAACTGTTGCCTATGCAGCAGGCTCTCTTTCTCCTTGCAGCTGTGAATCAAAAAGGAACGGCAGAGACTGATGCGGTTTGGCACCAGTGGCATGGCACAAGTTGCCAGTCAGTGTTGAACTCCACATAGGACTGCTTAGGGACTCCAACTCTAAAATTTTCCTCTGGGTTTACTCTCGAAGTCTTCCTCATGAGTGGGTATAACACAATACAACAGAGGTTTGAGATAAGAGTTTTCCTTCTAGATGAGCTGCCAACCATAGCTGATGAGCCCCATTTGCTTAAATTGACTGGTTTTATGGTGCCAGTAACCCACCTTCTTCTGTCAGTCCAGCTCCTGGCCTTCACGTATGGCTTAGCTACTAAGTCCAGGTTCTGCCTGGCATTGTAGCTAAGCCACATGTGAAGACCAGGAGCTGGACTTAGTTGTCAGAGGCTATTTGAGGCGCACGCCATTGGGAGCATTTAATAGGTAGTAGGAGCTCATCCCCACTGCAGCCCCAGCTATGACAACCTTAAATACTGTGGTATTAGATATGTCATTACTTACAGCTAGACCACATCCTACCACCCCCACCCACTGGCTATGACAACCTTAAGGAACCTTGGTATTAGATACAAGAGAAAATCTGCAGATGCAAGCAACACACACAAAATGCTGGAGGAACTCAGCAGGTTAAGCAGCATCTATGGAAAAAAAGTACAGATGACGTTTCTGGCTGAGACCTTTCATCAGAACCCTTCATCTTGGTATTAGATAAGTCATTACTTACAACTAGACCCCCATTTACACTTTTGCTAAACTGCTCATTTTAAAGGCTGATGTGAATTTTAAAGAAGGCAGAACTAACTCGTACAATCCATTCATAATATTTATAAGATATTTTATATAGTATATCTTCTTTCTGCCCCTGCCTCCCAACTCCACTTTCCTTTTTCCCCTCTTGGCCATTCCTTGCAGCTTGGTCATATGAAGCTCTTGGGGTTTGTACCTTCACATGATCTGTATTTAAATGTGTGCAAACAGCCAATATTCCGTGAGATTGTTGGGTGCACTAGCTTAATCCAATCTTTCTGAACATTTTTTAACAGCTAACAAAGTATTTATTGCCTTTGGCAGCTGCACAGATATTTCCAGAGGAAGTTCCGAAGGAGCTGTCTCCGAAAAGGGTCCTTCAAAGGTATTCAGATGCATACTAAAGTTTGCTTTTATTGTACCTTGTTTAAAATGTGACTCTTCCAAAGTCAATGCTCAGAAACATGTTTTTTTTTGTCATCACAAGGAAGGTATGATAGCTCCTTTACTTAGAAGTTTAAGTAGATTTCTGCATGTAACGTAAACATTGCAGCACTGTACAGGACATTTGGCCCATGATGTTGTGCTGACCTTTTAACCTACCCTAATATCATTCTAACCCTTCCCTCCCCCCACACAACTCTCCATTTTTATCATCCATGTGCCTAAGAGTTAACTTATTTATATATATATATATATATATAAAATATAAATATTATTTATACCACCACCCCTGGCGGGGTGTTAGTGCACCGACCACTCAACATGTAAACAAAACCTTAGCTCTGACATCCCCTAAGACCATAAGACATAGGAACAGAATTAAGCAATTTGGCCCATCAGGTCTGCTCTACCATTTCATCATGGCTGATCCATTTCCTCTCAGCCCCATTTCCTACCTTCTTTCCATTAACTCCCCCCCCCCCCAATGCTTAACTCTAATCACCTCAAAATCTTGAGCAATGCACACAAAATGCTGGAGGAACTCAGCAGGACAGGCAGCATCTGTGGAGAGGACTAAGCAGCTGGAGAGGAAGGGGGAGGAAGCTGAGAGAAATGAAGGTGAGAGAAGGGGAAGGAGGACAAGCTGGCAGGTGATAGGTGAAACCTGGTGAGAAGGTAGGTAAGTGGGGAAGAGGAAATAGGTGGAAGATGTCAGATAGGAGAGGAGAGTGGACTATAGGTGAAAGAAAAGGGAGGAGAGGAATCAGAGGCAGGTGAGGAGATGTGGTGGGGTAAGAGGGGAACCAGAATGGGAAATTGAAACGAAAAATGGGGGAGAGGAGATAAATTACTAGAAATGAGAGAAATTGAGGTTAATGGCAACAATTTGGAGCTAGCCAGATGGAGTTACCTCCAAACTGAGTGTGGCAGAAGAGGAGGTGGTGGACAGTTGGAATAGGATGTTGGATTGAAATGGGTGGCCTCTGGGAGATCTAGGTGACCATCCTTTCACTTCCACAATACTGCTTGACCCCATAAATTCTTCAAGCATCTGCAGTCTCCTGTTTGCCTTAATAAATCTGGCTGTTTTCTTTCTTTTGTATTTTGTTGCTTCTAGCATCTCATTGATGACCAGTGAGAGCCCTTATTCGCCTTGTCACCTAAATCTTCTGGGAGGCTCCCCATGTGTGTGCCGTCGGAGTCCACGACTGTTGACTAACGGTTATTATGATGTGAGTGAAGAGAGCTTCATTGATGAAGAAGGGAATATTACCTTAACTCCATCCAAAATAAACATCAGCTACAAGGAAAACCTGGTAAGGTGAGTGTCTATTCCCATAATCACTGTGGGGAAATCAGAACGTAGCAACCACAATGGATACAACCTGCATCAGGCATGATATTCAGCTTGGGTATTCTTACCAGATCCAGGATAAAGGATTATCTTTATTTACCAGTTACAGTTACTATACAATATGAAGGTAAGCCCGCCAATAATATTGAAGATGGTAGCAAAGGTTTTTTCAAATATACCAGCAATAAAAGAGTGACAAAGTGGATGTTGGAAAATGAAGTTAGAGAAATAGTAATGTGGACCAGGAAATAGCGGATGATCTGAATGAATATTTTGGATCAATCTTCACTGTGGAAGACACTTGGAGTATTTCAAAATTTTGAGGGTGTTGGGACAGAAGTGAGTACAGAGACTATTACTAGCAAAAAGGTGCTTTGGAAACTCAAAGATCCAGATGATGTATAGCCCAGGGTTCTGAAAGAGGAGAATGAAGAGATTGTGGAGGCATTAGTAATGATCTTTCAAGAAACACTAGATTGTGGAATGATCCCAGAGGACTGGAGAATGCCAACTGTCACTCTCCTTTTCAAGAAGGGAGAGAGGCAGAAGAAAGGAAATTAAAGGTGAGTTAGTCTGACCTCCATGGTTGGAAAGATGTTGGAGTCGATTGTTAAGGATGTGGTTTTGCGGTAGTTAGAGGCACATGATAAAATAGGTCACAGTCAGCATGGTTTCCTCAGGTTAAAGCCTGACAAATTTGTTAGAACACTTTGAAGAAATTGGGTCAGTGTGGGTCATATTCTGCATGGAAGCCGGTGACCAGTGGTATGCCTCAGGGATCTGTTCTGGGACCCCTACTCTTCGTGATTTTTATGAATGACCTGGATGAAGAATTGGAGGGGTGGATTAGTAAATTTGCTGATGACACAAAGGTTGGAGGTGTTGTGGGTAGTGCAAAGGGCTGTCAGAGGGACACACTAGTGGTGTTCCACAGGGGTCTATGTTGGGACTGCTTCTTTTAACGTTATATGTCAATGGATGACGGATTTAATAGCTTTGTGGCCAAATATATGAGCAATACAAAGATGCAAACACTAGAGGGCATATGTACAAAATTAAGGGAGGGAAGTTTAGGGGAGACATCAGGGGTAAGTTTTTTACACAGAGGGTTGTGAGTGCCTGGAATGACTTACCAGGGATGGTGGTGGAGGCTAAAACATTAGGGGTATTTAAGGGCCTCTTGGACAGGCACATGGATGAAAGAAAAATGGAGGGTTATGGGGTAGTGGGTTTAGTACTTTTTTTTAAGGATTATATGGGTTGGCACAACATAGAGGGCTGAAGGGCCTGTACTGCGCTGTAGTGTTTTATGGTTTTATGGATGGAGAGACAGCTATAGTTGAGGAAGCAGGGAGGCTGCAGAAAGACTTGGACAAGTAGGAGAACGGGCAAAGAAGTGGCAGTTGGAATACAGTGCTGCAAGGTGTTCGGTCGTACACTTTGGTAGAAGGAATAAAAGCATAGACTCTTCTCTAAATGGGGAAAAAATTCAAAAATCTGAGATGCAAAGGGAATTGGGATTCCATATGCAGGATCCCTACAGGTTAATTTGCAGGTTGAGTTGGTGGTGAGGAAGGCAAATGTAATGTTTGCATTCATTTCAAGAGGAGTAGAACATTAATAACAAGGATGTGATGCTGAGGCTTTATAAAGCACTGGTGAGACCTCACTTGGTGTATTGTGAGCAGTTTTGGACCCATTATTTAAGTAAGGATATGCTGACATTGGAGAGGGTTCAGAGGAGGTTCACGAGAACAATTCCAGGAATGAAAGACATCATATGAGGAGTCATTGATGGCTCTGGGCCTTAACTCTCTGGGATTTATAAGACTTGTGGGGCGGGGGAGGAATATCTCATTGAAACCTGCGGAATGTTGAAATGCCTAGTTAGAGTGGATGTGTAGAGGACACTGAAATGCCCAGCTAGAGTGGATGTGTAGAGGTCGTTTCCTAGCGTGGCAGAGTCTTGGGTCAGAGGGCACTGACCTAGAAAACAACGGTGTCCGTTTAGAATGGAGATGCCGAAGAATTTCTTTAGTCAGAGGGTGCTGAATCTGTGATATTTGTTGCCATAGATGGCTGTGGAGGCCTGGTAATTGGCTGTACAATATTTAAGGCCAAGATTGATACATTCTTAGTCAAAAAAGGAAATGTATTAGCCATGATGAAATTACAGAGCAGAATCGGTAGTCCATTGGACCTAATTCTGCTCTTGTGTCCTATAGTTATATTAAGAATTTGCATTGGTGTGTGTGACATACAACAACATTTAATAAGTATAAAAAATTGTATAAAGATAATGTTAGAAGTACAGATATAAAATGTGTATTCTCTCTCTCCCCTTTCACCACTGCTTGTGATAGTGTCAGTGACATTATCCTGTCTCACATAAACCTGCACCTCACACTTTATGTCAACCTGTCAATCTTCAGACCATGTCACTCAGGGATTTGTGCTAATGTTATTTTGTGACTGTATGTGCTGGATTGTATCTAGAGGTGTTGTGTGTACCTACTGGTTCTGTGTTTTTCACCTTGGCCCAAGAAGAACAACGTTACGTTTAGCTGTATGAATTAATAACAATAAACTTGAACTTTAATCTATATTTATGCACATTTTAGTCCATATCTGTACTACTAACATTAAGAAATTGAATCTTGGGTTTGTATATGGTGACATGTATGTACTTTGATAATAAACTTACTTTGAACTTGTAACTTTGAACTTTAAACTTTTATATAATCTTACATTTGAGGAAGATTGCAATTTCCACAATGAATCAACCTTCAGAAATGAATTCCAGAAACTGGACAAGTCACTAACAGTTATGAATAGCCTTCCACATAATTTACATATTTACTGTGCAGAAAATTATTCATTTTCTTCTCTTCACCTGCCTATTATATCCCTCTGGTGCCCCTACTCCTTTGCTTTCTCCCATGATCCCCTCTCCTCTTGTATCAGATATCAGATTTCTTCTTCTCCAGTCCTTAATCTCTTACGCCTGTTACCTTCCAGCTTCTCGCTTCATCCCTTTCTCCCACCCACCCACCTTCCTCCTCACATGGTCTCACCTATCACCTGCCACTCCCCTTATCACCTTGTTCTGGCTTCTTCCCTCTTTTTTTAGTCCTGAGGAAGGGTCTTGACCTGCAACATCAACTGTTTGTTCATTTCCATAGATGCTGCTTGACCTGCTGAGTTCCTCCAGCATTTTGTGTGTGTTGCTCTGGATTTCCAGCATCTGTAGAATCTCTTGTGCAGAGAATAATTGCTAAAAGTAGTTCATTAGATAGAAATTTGATTATTTCAACAAAGCCATCAATTCTATCATCTAAATCATTGACATAAAGAAAAAGAATTGGTCCCAACACCGCTGGTCACTGGCAGCCAAGCAGCAAAGACTCGCTGTATTTTCACTCTCTGTCTCCTTCCAGTCAGCTACTGTTTTATCAGTGCTAGACTCTTTCCCATAATACCATGGGCTTGTAGCTTGTTAAACAGTCTCATGTATAAAGGCCTTCTGAAAGTCCAAGCACACAACATCAGCTGATTCTACTTTGTCTGTCCCGTTGGTTATTTCTTCAAACAATTCTAACAGATTTGTCAGACAAGATTTTCCCTTGAGGAAACCATACTGACTATGGTCTATTTTATCCTGTGCCCCCAAATACCCCAAAACCACATCCTTAACAATCAACTCTGACATCTTTACAACCAGTGAGGTTAAACTAATTGGCCTATAATTTCCTTTCTTCTTTCTCTCTCCCTTCTTGAAGAGTGGAGTGACATTTGTAATTTTCCAATCTTCTGGAACCATTCCAGAAACGAATGATTCTTAAAAGATCATTGCTAATGCTTCCACAATCTCTTCAGGCATCTCTTTTAGAAACCTGGGGTGTACACCATCTGGTCCAGGTGACATCTACTTTCAAATCTTTCCATTTTCCAAGAACCTTCTCCTTAGTAATAGCAACTTTACACACTTCATGATCCCTGACACCTGGATCTTCTACCATACTGCTAGTGTCATCCACAGTGAAGGCTGATGCAAAATACTTATTCAGGTTGTCTGCCATTTCTTTGTCCCCCATTACTACCTCTCCTGCATAATTTTCCAGTGGTCTAATATCCATTCTTGTCTCTCTTTTACACTTCATGTATCTGATGAAACTTTTGGTATCCTCTTTCTGCATCAGTCTTCACAGATGATCAGCCAGATGTTGAAGGGTGTGAGGGAAGAGAAGTGAGTGCAGTTACTGTTCCAAGGGAGAAAGTGCTCAAAAAGCTGAAAGACCTAAAATTAGATTAGATTAGATTCAACTTTATTGTCATTGTACTGAGTACAGATACAAAGCCAATGAAATGCAATTAGGATCTAACCAGAAGTGGCCTTTGACCTTATATATACACTTTCTTGTACTCTTCTTCTATGTAGAAACTAATAAAAATATTGAAAAAGAAAATGTCTAACCAGAAGTGCAAAAGAATAGTGTTATTTACAAAATAACTGCGAATAAAAAGTGCTAAAGCATACAAATATAAAAGTACTGAGACAGTACAATATGGGTACAATACTGTTTAGCGCTGTGATGTGAGGTTCAGCAGGGTCACTGCCTCAGGGAAGAAGCTCTTCCAGAACCTGCTGGTGTGGGAGCAGAGGCTCCTGTAGCGCCTACCGGATGGGAGGAGAGTAAAAAGACTATGGTTAGGGTGAGATGCATCCTTGATAATCCTTGATAATGGGGTACATAAGTCAACAGACCAGATGATCTACACCCCAGGGTTCTGAAAGAGGTAGTGGTAAAGATTATGAAGTCATTAGCAATGATCTTTCAAAAATCATTGGACTCTGGCAAGGTGCCAGAGGACTGAAAAATTGCAAACGTCACTCCACTCTTAAAGGAAATTATAGACCTGTTAGCCTGACCTCAGTGGTTGGGAAGATGTTGGAGTCAATTGTTAAAGATGAGGTGTTATGGACTACCTGATGACACAGGACAAGATAAGACAAAATCAGCAAGGTTTCCTGATATAAAGATTGGTACAGGGGCAGGAAGTATTGAGGAAACAGGTAGGCTGCAGAAGGACTTGGATAGATCAGAAGAATGGGCAAGAAAGTGGCAAATGAAATGCAATGCTGGAAAATGCATGGTCATGCACTTTGGTAGTAGAAATAAATATGCAGACTATTTTCTAAATGGGGAAAAAATCCAAAATCTGAGATACAGAGGGACTTGGGAGTCCTTGTACAGAACTCCCTAAAGGTTAACTTGCAGGTAGA
Source organism: Hemitrygon akajei (assembly GCF_048418815.1). Lineage (NCBI taxonomy): Eukaryota > Metazoa > Chordata > Chondrichthyes > Myliobatiformes > Dasyatidae > Hemitrygon > Hemitrygon akajei. The sequence continues at coordinate 1,880,545 of NC_133124.1, forward strand.
GTTGGTGGTGAGGAAGGCAAATGCAATGTTAGCTTTCATTTCAAGAGGTCTAGAATACAAGAGCAGGGATGTGAGGCTGAGCATTTTCAAGGCACTGGTGAGGCTTCACCTTAAGCATTGTGAACAGTTTTGAGCTCTTCATTAAAGAAAAGATGTGCTGGCATTGAAGCAGATCCAGAGTTGGTTCACAAGGATGATTCCAGCAATGAAAGGGTTGTCGTACAAGGTATGTTTGATAGCTCTGGGTCTGTACTCACTGGAGTTCAGAAGGATGAAGGAGGATCTCATTGAAACCTTTTGAACATTGAAAGGCCTAGACAGAGTAGATGTGGAAAACAAATTTCCCATCGTGGGGGAGTCAAGCACGAGCGCACAGCCTCAAGATAATGGGGCCTCCATTTAAAACAGGAATGTGGAGAAATTTCTTCATTCAGATGATGGTGAACTTGTGGAATTTATTACCAGAGGCAGCTGTGGAGGCCAGGTTTGGGGTGTAATTAAGGCAGAACTTGAAAGGTTCTTGACTGGACACAGCATCACAGGTTACGGGGAGAAGGCTGGTGAGTGGGGCTGAGAAGGGGGAAAGATGATTCAGCCATGATTAAATGGTGAAGCAGACTCGATGGGCCAAATGGCCTAATTCTGTTCTTGTGTGTTATGGTCTTATGATCTAATATTATGGCTAGCTAGCTTTCATATTCCATCTTTACCTTAATGCCTTCTCTTGGTATTTAAAAGTTTTAAGATCCTCTAACTTCTGACTAATTTTTGCTCTATTATATGCCCTCTTTGGCTTTCATGTTGGCTTTGGCTTCTCTTGTCAGCCACAGTTGTCATCTTGCCTTGAGAATACTTCTAAAGAATTCTCTTTGGGATGTATGTATCCTGTGCCTTCCAAATTGCTTCCAGAAGTTTCAGCCATTTCTGCTCTGATGTCATACTTTTGAAAGTATGCCACAGTTCTGGGTCTCCTGCCCTCCCAGTAAGGGAAATTTCCTCAAAGCCAAGGACCCTCGGGGTCTTCAATTTTCATCAATTCTTATTTAGAGGGTAGGATTGTCAGTGATGTAGTTGCATTTGGACATTTGAGGTCTGTGTTTATCCATCAGTAGAAGTGGCTCAGGGCATTGGAACTGATATCTAGCATGTAATTCCATCTCCAGTCATATGCTGAAGCAACTGATTTTGCAATCCTGCAGAGTCTTCCGACGGAGGAGAAAGGCTCGTCGATCCTTTGCAAGCTTCTTTAACATGGATTCCTCAGGTTCGTGGCTGAACAGCCAACTCTTCAGTGGAGCCAATTGTCCCCTTGCAGAATCCTCATGGATTGATGAGGGAAGTGATTGTGACACCAGCTACAGCCATAAGCAGGGTATGGAATTTCACCATTTCAAAGTCAAGGTTATTGTCATCAGCACAGGTGCATGTGGGCACAGGTGAAATGAAAAAAATACTCACAGCGTCATCTTAGACACAGAGCATCTGATAAGCAGCACTCACAAGAAAAACATAAAAACAGTATAATTTTTGTTCAAATAAAAAACAATCAGAACAAAATTAGGTAACGAACTGGGTCAGGTCACAGATCTGTCAGTGGGTGTGCATCTGGGGGACAGTGATCACCGCTCCCTGACCTTTAGCATTATCATGGAAAAGGATAGAATCAGAGAGGATAGGAAAATTTTTAATTGGGGAAGGGCAAATTATGAGGCTATAAGGCTAGAACTTATGAGTGTGAATTGGGATGATGTTTTTGCAGCGAAATGTACTATGGACATGTGGTCAATGTGTAAGGATCTCTTGCAGGATGTTAGGGATAAATTTGTCCCAGTGAGGAAGATAAAGAATGGTAGGGTGAAGGAACCATGGATGACAAGTGAAGTGGAAAATCTAGTCAGATGGAAGAAGACAGCATACATGAGGTTTAGGAAGCAAGGATCAGATGGGTCTTTTGAGGAATATAGGGTCGCAAGAAAGGAGCTTAGGAAGGGGCTGAGAAGAGCAAGAAGGGGGCATGAGAAGGCCTTGGCATGTAGGGTAAAGGAAAACCCCAAGGCTTTCTTCAATTATGTGAAGAACAAAAGGATGACAGGAGTGAAGATAGGACCGATTAGAGATAAAAGTGGGAAGATGTGCCTGGAGGCTGTGGAAGTGAGCGAGGTCCTCAATGAATGCTTCTCTTCGCTATTCACCAATGAGAGGGAACTTGATGACGGTGAGGACAATATGAGTGAGGTTGACGTTCTGAGCATGTTGATATTAAGAGAGAGGAGGTGTTGGAGTTGTTAAAATACATTAGGATGGATAACTCCCCGGGGCCTGACAGAATATTCCCCAGGCTGCTCCACGAGGCAAGGGAAGAGATTGCTGACTCCCTGGCTAGGATCTTTATGTCCTCGTTGTCCACGGGAATGGTACCAGAGGATTGAAGGGAGGCGAATGTTGTCCCCTTGTTCAAAAAAGGTAGTAGGGGTAGTCAAGGTTAATTATAGACCAGTGAGCCTTACGTCTGTGCTGGGAAAGCTGTTGGAAAAGATTCTTAGAGATAGGATCTATGGGCATTTAGCAAATCATGGTCTGATCAGGGACAGTCAGCATGGCTTTGTGAAGGGCTGATTGTGCCTAACAAGCCTGATAGAGTTCTTTGAGGAGGTGACCAGCATATAGATGAGGGTAGTGCAGTGGATGTGATCTACATGGATTTTAGTAAGGCATTTGACAAGGTTCCACACGGTAGACTTATTCAGAAAGTCAGAAGGCATGGGATCCAGGGAAGTTTGACCAGGTGGATTCAGAATTGGCTTGCCTGCGGAAGGCAGAGGGTCGTGGTGGAGGGAGTACATTCAGATTGGAGGGTTGTGACTAGTGGCGTCCCACGAAGATCTGATCTGGGACCTTGACTTTTTGTGATTTTTATTAACGACCTGGATGTGGGGGTAGAAGGGTGTGTTGGCAAGTTTGCAGACAACACAAAGGCTGGTGGTGTTGTGGATAGTGTTGAGGTTTATTGAAAATTGCAGAGAGACATTGATAGGATGCAGAAGTGAGCTGAGAAGTGGCAGATGGAGTTCAACCCAGAGAAGTGTGAGGTGGTACACTTTGGAAGGACAAATTCCAAGGCAGAGCACAAAGTAAATGGCAGGATACTTGGTAGTGTGGAGGAGCAGAGGGATCTGGGGGTACATGTCCACAGATCCCTGAAAGTTGCCTCACAGGTAGATAGGGTAGTTAAGAAAGCTTATGGGGTGTTAGTTTTCATAAGTTGAGGGATAGAGTTTAAGAGACGCGATGTAATGATGCAGCTCTATAAAACTCTAGTTAGGCCACACTTGGAGTACTGTGTCCAGTTCTGGTCGCTTCAGTATAAGAAGGATGTGGAAGCATTGGAAAGGGTAAAGAGGAGATTTACCAGGATGCTGCCTGGTTTAGAGAGTATGGATTATGATCAGAGATTGAGGGAGCTAGGGCTTTACTCTTTGGAGAGAAGGAGGATGAGAGGAGACATGATAGAGGTGTACAAGATATTAAAAGGAATAGACAGAGTGGACAGCCAGTGCCTCTTCCCCAGGGCACTACTGCTCAGTAAAAGAGGACATGGCTTTAAGGTAAGGGGAAGGAAGTTCAAGGGGGATATTAGCAGAGGGTTTTTCACTCAGAGAATGGTTGGTGTGTGGAATGCACTGCCTGAGTCAGTGGTGGAGGCAGATACACTAGTGAAGTTTAAGAGACTACTAGACAGGTATATGGAGGAATTTAAGGTGGGGGGGGATTATATGGGAGGCAGGGTTTGAGGGTCAGCACAACATTGTGGGCTGAATGGCCTGTAATGTGCTGTACTATTCTATGTTCTATGTTCTATTAAAACAAGCCCATGATAGTCCAAAGTGGTCATAGTAGTGACTAGGGTTAGAACCATAGAACACTACAGCACAGTACAGGTCCTTCAGCCCTCCATGTTGTGCTGACCCATATAATCCCTAAAAAAAGTACTAAACCCACACTACCCCATAACCCTCCATTTTTCTTTCATCCATGTGCCTGTCCAAGAGGCTCTTAAATACCCCTAATGATTTAGCCTCCACCACCATCCCTGGCAATTCATTCCAGGCACTCACAACCCTCTGTGTAAAAAAAACTTACCCCTGATGTCTCCCCTAAACTTCCCTCCCTTAATTTTGTACATATGCCCTCTGGTGTTTGCTATTGGTGCCCTGGGAAACAGGTACTGACTATCCACCCTATCTATGCCTCTCATAATCTTGTAGACATCTATCAAGTCCCCTCTCATCCATAACTTCCACATCCGTCCTATAATGAGGTGACCAGAACTGAACACAACCCTCTAAGTGTGGTCTCACCAGAGATTTGTAGAGTTGCAACATGACCTCTCTACTCTTGAACTCAATCGCCCTGTTAATGAAGCCTAGCATCCCATAGGCCTTCTTAACTACCCTATCAACCTGTGCAGCGACCTTGAGGGATGTATGGATTTGAACCCCAAAGTCCCTTTGTTCTTCCACACTCTTAAGTAACTGACCATTAATCCTGTTCTCAGTCTTCTGGTTTGTCCTTCCAAAATGCATCACCTCACACTTGTCCGGATTGAACACCATCTGCCATTTTTCTGCCCAACTCTGCAGCCTGTCTATATCCTCTTGTAACATTCGACCACCTATAGCTCCATCCGCAACTCCTCCAATCTTTGTGTCATCCGCAGACTTACTCACCCATCCTTCCACCTCTACATCCAGGTCATTTATAAAAATCACAAATAGCAGGGGTCCCAGGACAGATCCCTGCGGCACTCCACTAGTCACCGACCTCCAGGCAGAATACTTTCCTTCCACAACTGCCCTCTGCTTTCTTCCTTTAAGCCATTTTTTTATCCAAACAGCCAATGCCTCATGACTTTCTGGATGAGTCTCTCATGAGGGACCTTGTCAAATGCTTTGCTAAAGTCCATGTAGACCACATCCACTGCCCTACCCTCATCAATTTCTTTTGTTACCTCTTCAAAAAAACTCAATCAGGCTTGTGAGGCATGATCTTCCCTTCACAAAGCCATGTTGACAATCCATGAGTAGACTGTACTTCTCCAAATGCTCATAGATCCTATCCTTAAGAATCCTTTCCAGTAGTTTGCATACCACTGACGTAAGACTCACCGGTCTATAGTTCCCAGGTTTCTCCCTATTACCTTTTTTAAACAAGGGAACTATATTTGCCATTCTCCAGTCCACCGGCATGTCCCCTGCAGTCAAAGAAGATTCAAAGATCATGGCTAACGCTCCTGCGATCTCTTCTCTCAATTCCCACAACAACCTGGGGTGTATCATATCCGGCCCTGGGGATTTATCAATCTTAATGTTTTTAAGAAGATCCAGCACTTCTTCCCTAATCTCCACATTGTTCAGCACACAGGCCTGCTCTACTTCGACCTCATCCTGATCAAGATCCTTTTCACTTGTGAATACTGAAACAAAGTATTCATTTAGGACCTCCCCAACCTCCTCTGCCTCCAGGCACGTTACCCTCTTTATCCTTTAGCGGTCTCACCTTCATTCTCGTCATCCTCCTATTCTTCATATATGCATAGAACGCCTTGGGGTTCTCCTTAATCCTACATGCCAAGGCCTTTTCATGCCCCCTTCGAGCTCTCCTAAGTCCTTTCTTTAGCTCCTTCCTGGCTACCCTATATTTCTCATAAGCCCTTCCTACTTCCTGCTTCTTATATCTAACATATGCTTCCTTTTTCCTCTTGACGAGTTGCCTCACGTGTTTCACTAGTCACGGTTCCCTTTCCCTACCATTTTTTCCTTGCCTCAGTGGGACAAACCTATCCTGAACCCAGCACAAGTGGTCCCTAAACTTCTCCCACATTACTTCTGTGCTTTCCCCTTTGAACATCTGTTTCCAATTTAATCACACTAGTTCCTGCCTCATCCCTTCAAAGTTAGCCCTTCCCCAGTTAAGCACTTTACCATTTCATCTGATTTTATCCCTTTCCATAGCTATGCTGAAGCTAAGGGAGTTGTGGTCACTCTCACCAAAATGCTCCCCCACCAAGAGGTCTATCACCTGACCAGGTTCATTACCCAGAACTAGATCCAGTATAGCCTCTCCTCTCGTCGGCCGGTCCACATACTGTGTCAGGAATCCTTCTTGAACACACCTGACAAATTCAGCCCCATCTATCCCCCTTGCACTCAGGAGGTGCCAGTCAGTATGAGGGAAGTTGAAATCACCCATAAGTACAACCCTGTATTTCCTGCTCCATTCTAAAATTTGCCTGCTTATCTGCTCCTCAGTGTCTCGAGGGCTATTTGGGGGCCTATATAGACTACTCCCAGCACAGTGATTGATCCCTTCCTATTTCTGACTTCCACCCAGACAAACTCCGTGGACACTCCTTCTACAGCGTCATCCGTTTCTATAGCTATGATACTATCCCTGACCAGCAATGCCACTTCCCCCCCCACTTCTACCTCCCATCCTATTCCTTTTAAAACACCTGAACCCCGGGACCTACATCGTCCAATCCTGCCCTTCCTCCAACCGAGTTTCAGTAACGGCCACAACATCGTAGTTCCACGTGCTAATCCATGCTCTAAGTTCATCCTCCTTGTGCCTAATACTCCTAGCATTGAAATAGACATATTTCAACCCATTTCACATTTCAACCAATAGGGTTGCACAGCTTGGTTCAAGTACCAAATGGTGAAGGGAAGTAACTGTTCCTGAACCTGGTGGTGTGAGGTTTTAGGCTTTTGTACCTCCTGCCCGATGTTAGTTGTCAGAAAACGACATGGCCTGGGTAGTGGGGATCTTTGAAGAAGGATGTTGTCTCTTGAGGCGGCACTTCCTGTAGAGACTACTGATGGTGAGGAGGTTTGATAAACCTCCTCACCTGTGATACATTGGACAGAATCCATTACTCTTTACAGCTTCTTGCATTCAAATTGAACTTGACCATGATGCAACCACTCAGGATGCTTCAGACCACAAAACCAAAAGCTATAGGAGCAGAAGTAGGCCATTCAGCCCATCAAGTCTGTTCCGCCATTCAATCATGGGCTGATCCAATTCTTCCAGTCATCCCCACTCCCCTGCCTTTTTCCCATACCCTTTGATGCCCTGGCTAATCAAGAACCCATCTATCTCTGCCTTAAATGCACCCAATGACTTGGCCTCCACAGCCGCTCGGGGCAACAAATTCCACAGATTTACCACCCTCTGACTAAAGTAATTTCTCTGTATCTCTGTTCTAAAAGGATGTCCTTCAATCCTGAAGTCATGCCCTCTTGTCCTAGAGTCCCCTAACATGGGAAACAACTTTGCCATATCTAATCTGTTCAGGCCTTTTAACATTTGGAATGTTTCTATGAGATCCCCACCTCATTCTCCTGAACTCCAAGGGATACAGCCCAAGAGCTGCCAGAGGTTCCTCATACAAGGGGTCATTGATAAGTTCGTGGCCTAAGGTAGAAGGAGTGAATTTTAGAAAACCTTGCAGATTTATTTTTCAACATAGTGCCATCCTACATTTAAACCCTTGGTCCAGCGGTCGTGGAGCATACGGATCTTGGACCTCCAGAAAGTGTCCACAGATGGGTGATTGATAGGTTCCTGGTCTAAGGTAGAAGGAGATGAGTTATGCAGCTCTCGTTACGTCACATGCAGGTCAACTTCTTGAGTGATTATGCAGAAAGTTTGAAGTTAATAACTCATCTCCTTCTACCTTAGGTCACGAACTAATCAATCACCCCGATGTGTTATTAACTGATGAGTAAGGGCACCAGAGGGATATGATAGGCAGGTGAAGAGAAGAAAATGAATCATTTTCTGCACGGTAAATGATGCGGAAGGTATTCACAACTGTTAGTGACTCATCCAGTTTCTGGAATTCATTTCTGAAAGTTGATTAAATGTGGAAATTATTGAAATCTTTCTCAAATGTAAAATTATATAAAACTCATCTCCTTCTACCTTAGGCCACAAACTAATTGATCACCCCTGATGTGTTATTAACTGATGAGTTATTAACTTTGAACTTTCTGCATAATCACTCAAAGAGTTGAACTGCATGTGCATGTAACGACAGCTGTATGACGCAGACTGGGAGACCATTTTGCTGAACACCTACGCTCTGTCCACCAGAGAAAGCAGGATCTCCCAGTGGCCACACATTTTGATTCCATATCCCATTCCCATTCTGATATGTCTATCCATGGCCTCCTCTACTGTCAAGATGAAGCCACACTCAGGTTGGAGGAACAACACCTGGGTAGCCTCCAACCTGATGGCATGAACATTGACTTCTCTAACTTCTGTTAATGCCCCTCCTCCCCTTCTTACCCCATCCCTTATCTATGTATTTATTTATTTATTTCCCTTTTTTCTCTCTCTGTCCCTCTCACAATCACTCCTTCCATGTCTCCATCTTCCTCTGGTGCTCCCCTCCCCCTTTCTTTCTCCATAGGCCTCCCGTCCCATGATCCTTTCCCTTCTCTAGCTCTGTATCCCTTTTGCCAATCACCTTTCCAGCTCTCAGCTTCACCCCACCCCCTCCGGTCTACTCCTATCATTTCGCATTTTCCCCTCCCCCTCCTACTTTCAAATCTCTTACTATCTTTCCTTTCAGTTAGTCCTGACGAAGGGTCTCGGCCGGAAAAGTCGACAGTGCTTCTCCCTATAGATGCTGCCTGGCCTGCTGTGTTCCACCAGCATTTTGTGTGTGTAACTCATCTCCTTCTACCTTAGGCCACAAACTTATCAATCAACCCTGCTATGGACACTTTCTGGAGGTCCAAGATCCATATGCTCCACGACCACTGGACTAAGTCTGTAAATGTAGGAGGGGACTTTGTTGAAAAATAAATGTGCTAGATTTTCTAAAATTGACTCCTCCTGCCTTAGGCCACGAACTTATCAATCACCCTTGTTTGTCAATGATTTAGATGATGGCATAGATACCTTTTTTGCAAAGTTTGCAAGCACTATCAAGATAGGTGGAAGGGCAGGTAGTTTTGAGGAAGTAGAGGTGCTACAGAAGGACTTGGAAAGATCAAGAGAAAGGACAAAGAAGTGACAAATGCAATACAGTGTTGGGATACAGTCATGCACTTTGGTAGAAGAAATAGAGAGATAATACCATAAGACCATAAGACAGAGGAACAGAATTAGGCTGTTCAGCCCATCAGATCTGCTCCACCATTCCATCATGGCTGATCCCAGATCCCACTCAACCCCACAGACCTGTCTTCTTGCCATATCCTTTGACGCTCTGACCGATCAGGAAACAATCAACTTTTGCTTTAAATATACACATGGACTTGGCCTCCACCACTGTCAGTGGCAGCGCATTCCACAGATTTGCCACTTTTACCTTACCTTTATTCTAAAAGGTTGCCCATCTATTTTGAGGTTGTGCCCTCCAGTTCTGGATACCCCCAACATGGGAAACATCCTCTCCACATCCACTCTATCTAGTTTTTTAACTACTTGGTAGGTTTCAATGAGGTCCCCTGCATCTTTTTAAATTCCAGTGAGTACAGCCCAAAGCTGCCAAATGCACCTCATATGTTAACCCCTTCATTCCCCGAATCAACCTCGTGAACCTCCTCCGGACTCTCCAATGATAACACATCCTTTCTGAGATATGGGGCCCAATACTGTTGACAATATTCCAAGTGCAGCCTGACTAGTGTCTTATAAAGCTTCAGCATTATCTCTTTGCGGTTATATTCTATTCCCCTTGAAATGAATGTCAACATTGCATTTGTCTTCTTTACCACAGACTCAACCTTCTGGGGGTTTTGCACGAGGACTCCTAAGTCCCTCTGCACCTCTGATGTTTAAACCTTCTCCCCATTTAGATAGTAGTTCGCACTATTGTTCCTTTTACCAAAATGCATTATCAAAATTTCCCAACACTGTATACCATATGCCACTATTTTTTGCCCATTCTTCCAATTTGTCCAAGTCCTGCTGCAATCACATTGCTTCCTCAGCACTATCTACCCCTCCACCTATCTTCGTATCATCCACAGACTTGGCCATAAAGCCATCAATTCCATTATCTAAATCATTGACAAACAATGTGAAAAGCAGCAATCCCAATACTGACCCCTGAGGAACACCTCTAGTCTCTGGCAGCCAACCAGAAAAGGCCCCTTTTATTCCCACTCACTGCCTCCTGCCTGTCAGCCATTCTGCTATCCATTTTCTGTAATGCCACAGGATTTTATCTTGTTAAGTAGCCTTGTGTGTGGCATCTCATCAACCACCTTCTGAAATCCAAGTAAATGACATTCACTGCCTCTCCTTTGTCCACCCTGCTTGTTACTTCCTCAAAGAACTCTAACAGATTTGTCAGGCAAGATTTCCATTGACAGAAACCATACTGACTTTTATTTTATCATTAGTCTACAAGTACCTCGTAACCTCATCCTTAATAATATATTCTAATGCTTTCCCAACTGCTGAGGTTAGCCTAACTCACTTATAATTTCCTTTCTTTTGCCTTCCTTCCTTATTAAAGAGTGGAGTGAAATTTGCTATCTTCCAGTTGTGTGGGACCATGCCAGAGTCAAGTGATTCTTGAAAGATCATGACTAATACATCCATTATCTCTTTAGCAAACCCTCTCAGGACTCTGGGATGTAGTCCATGTGGCCCAGGTGACTTATCCACCTTAAGACCTTTGAGTTTGCCTAGCACTTTTTCCTTTGTAATAGCAATGGCTCCCTGACCTCTGGCACGCTACTAGTGTCTTCCATAGTGAAGACCCAAGCAATGTACTCATTAAGTTCATCTGCCATTTCTTTGTCCCCCATTACTACCTCACCAGCATCATTTTCCAATGGTCCAATATCAACTGTCACCACCCTTTTACTCTATATTACTGAAACAACTTTTGGTAACCTGCTTTATATTATTAGCTAGTCTGCCCTCATATTTCATCTTTTCCCTTGTAGCTTTATTAGTTCCCTTTTGTTGGATTTTAAAAGCTTCCCAATCATCCAACTTCCCTTTCACTTTTGCTACCTTATATGCCCTTTCCTTGGCTTTGATACAGTCCTTAACTTCCTCTGTCAGCTATGGTTGCCAACCCCTGCCATCTGAGAACTTCTTCCTCTATCGACATATCTATCCTGTGCCTTGTGAACTAGTCGCAGAAACTTCAGCCATCTCTGCTCTGCCGTCACCCCTGCTAGTGTCCTCCTCCAATCCACCTGGGCAAGCTCTTCTCTCGTGCCTCTGTAATTCCCTTTATTCCATTGCCATGCAGGTATATGTGAATTATGCTTCTACCTCTCAAATTGCATATGAATTCAATATTGTTATGATCACTGCCTCCTGTTGGTTCTTTTACTTTAAGTTCCCTACTACACATCACCCAATCTAAGGTAGCCTTCCCCCGAATAGACTCATACATAAACTGCCCCAAAAAGTCATCTTGTAGCCATTTAACAAATTCTCTCTCTTGCTATCTGACACCAACCAGATTTACCAAATCACCTTGCATGTTGAAGACCCCCAGTACATTTGTGTCATTACCTTATTACATGCCTTTTCCAACTCCCTTTGCAATTCCAACCCTACATCTTGGCTACTATTTGGAGGCCTATATATGATTCCCATAATAGTCTTCTGAACCTTTCAGTTTCTTAGCTCCAACCACAAAGGTTCAACATTCTCTGACCCTATGTCACCTCTTTCTAAAGATGTAATTCCATCTCTTACCAACAGAACCACACCAATGCCTATGCCTTCCTGCCTGTCCTTTCAATATGAAGTATATTAAGCTCCCAACTCTAGCCTTCTTTCAGCTATGACTCAGTGATGTCCAAAATGTCATACCGACTGATCTTTAGTTCCATTGTCCACCTTATTCCAAACACTACGTGCATTTACATACAGCACCTTCAGTCCTGTATCCTTCACCCTTTTGAATTTTGCCTCTGCGGTACAATTTAACTCTTTGCTCAATCTGCATTTGTACCCAATCATTGGCTTGTCATTCCTTACATTCATGTTACACCCATCATCAATTTCTAAACCTGCTGGTTCATCCTCAGCTCTATCATACTGCTTTCTATCCCCCTGCAATATTAGTTTAAACCTCCCCCAACAGCTCTATTAAATCTACCTGCAAGAATATTGGTCCCCCTTGTATTCAAGTGCAACCCATTCCCTTTTGTACAAGTATGTATACAATCTTAATGTTTGGGCAATATCCTCCCACATTTCCCTTCCTTATTGCTTGTACATAGCGACAGAGAATCAACATAAAGATTTTTACTCCCTCATGTTGTGAGATGGATGTAAGAAATAAAATTCTAATTCTAACTCTTTGAATCCTGTCGAGTTTCATACAGATATGTTAAACAGGTCAACAATGATATATATGTACATAAGTGTGGAAATAGGAACAAAACTAGGCTCTTTCAAACCTAGGGGTGGATGGATGTAGTCTTACGATGATGAAGAGAGCTCAGTTCAGTTTGAGGTAGTTGGTTGAGTAACGTTGGAGAGAGAGAGGTGAGAGGTGAGCTGATGCCGTCAATCTTCCCGTTGTCTTCCAAAATCCTCTTGTAGTCACCGACCATGATCATAACACGTACGACCGTTCTTCAGTGATGGAATTATCACCCAGGCGAAGGTGGACACACAAATAATTCCCCACCGGTTGCACCTTTTCACACTGCTAGAGCCACTGATCGATTTTCCCCGAATCAATCCTCCAAAAACCCCACCTGCCTGTGGGTGCAACAAAGCTCGTTCAGTGTCCGAAACTGTGTGTCTGTCTGTGTAACAGCGGACCTGGTTTTTATCTCCACATGTTGGACACCAGCTGTCCATCAACCTGCTCTGCCCTCCTCTCTCTGTAAGAACTTTACAAGCAGGCAAGTGTCCTTGTGGAAAGGTAAACAACTTGTAGCGAAACCATAACATCAATCTTTCGAGCTGTTACTCTCTGTCTCCCTCAATAACAGGGTCTCTGCATTGGATGCCTCCCTCTCTCTCTTAATAACACCTCAAACAGTGTCCAAAAGTCAGTCTCATTCTCCCGACATTTTAAATAGTCCACAGAAAATATGAACCCTAGGGGTACAGAACACATCATCCAACTTATTGTCATATAATATAAGAAGAATCCTTCCCAATACAGACCCCGTGGAACATAACTACTTACCAGCAGCTAAGCAGAAAAGGCTCCCTTTATTTCCACTCTGCCAATCAGCCACTGCTTTCTTCATGCTAGAATCTTTCCTATAATACCATCAATCGATTCTCCTTCATCTATTCTGCTTATTATTTCTTCAAAGAATTCCAACAGATTTATCAGGCAAGACTTTCCCTTATGGAAATCATGTTGACTATGGCCTATTTTATCATGTTGTCTCCAAGTACCCTGAAACTACATCCTCAAAAATCGACTCCAACATCTTCCCAACCAGTGAAGTCAGAATAACTGGCCTATAATTTATTTTCTTCTGCATCTTTCCCTTCTTGAAGAGTGGAGTGACATTTGCAATTTTCCATTCTTCCGGAACCATTCCAGAATTTAGTGATTCTTGAAAGATAATTATTATTGTTTCCATGATTTCTTCAGCCACCTCTTTCAGAACCCTGTGAGACTTCTGTGGTGAAGACTGATGCAAAATACTTATTCAGTTTGTCCATAATTTCCTTGTCCTCCATTACTACACCTCCACCGTCATTTTCCAGCGGTCCGATATCCACTCTTGCTTGTCTTTTACACTTTATGTACCTGAAAAATCTTTTGGTATCCTCTTTGTTTGGCTAGCTTAGTTTTGTATTTCATCCTTACCTTAATGACTTTTTCAGTTACAATAACAAAAGGGAGAAGGCAGGAGATTGGGGCTGAGAGGAAATTTGGATCAACCAGGACAAAATAGTGGAGCAAACGTGATAGGCTAAATGACCTAAGTCTGCTCCTGTATCTTAAGGTCTTATGGTCTACTATGCTGCCACGACTCACTGCTCCCTTTTTCTGCTCAGGCAGTGGACCTGAGTGAAATACCCTACTCTCAAACTTCTGATTCCAGATTGATCGCTGCTTAAATCTAACTTATTTTTATTGGTCCTAACCAAGTGCCTGATTCTGCACAACCCAACGTTCTGTGGCATGCAGAATGTCCCTACTGCCCCTGCTTTCTTCTTTTGAACTCCCTTTCCTGCTGCACAAAATCCAGCATCTTCTAATGATCCAGTGCTCGGAGATTAAGTTAAACAGCCAAATTGCCCTGCACCTCATTGTTTATCTGCACTTCCCATTCTCTGTGGCAGCATCTTGCTCTTGTTTTACCTTGTACTGCCTCAATGCACTGTGTAATGATCTGATCTATATGTAAGGCAATGACATAGGCAGGAGAGGGGTGGAGGTCCTGCACATTAAATTTATGGAGTTGGGAAGCAGGCCGAAGAGCAGGACTTCCGAGGTGGTAATCTGTGGAGACAAGCTAGTGAAGGTGACAGCAGGAAGGTTAGCACATCCAGTGATTTCAGAGCTGAAGTCGGAACAAAATTAACTTGTACTTTGGTATATGAAAGATGAAAAGATCAACGAGAAGAAGGTTAATGTGATTGGTTTGAATCTGCAACGTGGTGACTGTGAGGTCGGTACAAAAAAGCAAACTGGACATTGAAAAGAGTTATGAATGGATACTTGAGGGGTGATTACCTGCAGGCATACAAGGAAATGGGATGACTGAATTGGCACACGAAGTGCCAATATAGACTTGACCAACATAGTGATTCTCTGATTTTAAACATTTTGCATCCAAAGATGTTGACTGCGCTGAAAATACTTAGCTGACTGTTTCCCGTACAAATAGATATGACATTCATTTAGACTTTTCTGTTTTTTGCTGAGATTGCCAGTGCTTGAATCATTTTCCTTTCCTACCAGTAGAATGTACTATTGTGAGAAAAGAGAGTGTAAATGTTTAAATATCTAACAGATAAAGATGTGTACATGGTTATAATGCTAGAACATGCTTTGTAATTACAGGACAAAGCAGTGTGGATTTGTCCATGACTGATAAATCTTGGTTATTAGAAGAAACTCAACCCTTCATTAATGCTAAAGTTTTCTCCACTGAAGATCTATTGATAGACAGGTCACAAAGATTCTTGGATCTTCCTTCTCATTCCCAGATCCAACCTGCAAGGTGCTACGTCAATAATGCGCCAAATAGCCCAGGTGAGATGAGCTGTAAGTGATGTGTGAACCGTTCCTAGACAGGCTGTTTGGTAGTGAGATCCAGTGAGGAATAATCATCTTTTTGATTATCATCATTCATTTTGTTGCATTTTGTTTTACTAATTCAAATGTTCTAGTTGGCCCATTCCTAACCCCCTCTATCTGTTACCCCTGTCACTGCACTGTAAACACTTTAAGCCACTTTTTATAATGTTGTTTATATTATAAATACACACTGGTATTTATGTGATCTCTGTGATCTCTGTCTCAGAGGCCGATGTTAGGCTGTCTTTAAAGAGGGTGAACCCTCGCAAGGCGGAAGGTCCTGATGGAGTACCTGGTAAGGCTCTGAAAAATTGTGCCAACCAACTGGCGGGAGTATTCAAGGACATTTTCAACCTCACACTGCTACAGGCAGAAGTTTCATCTTGCTTCAAAAAGGCAACAATTATACCAGTGCCTAAGAAGAATAATGTGGGCTGCCTTAATGACTACACCCAGTAGCGCTCATATCCACAGTGATAAAATGCTTTGAGAGGTTGGTCATGACTAGACTGAACTGCCTCAGCAAGGACCTGGACCCATTGCAATTTGCCTGTAGCCACAATAGGTCAAAGGCAGACGCAATCTCAGTGGCTCTCCACATGGCTTTAGACCACCTAGACAACACAAACACCTATGTCAGGATGCTGTTAATCAACTATAGCTCAGCATTTAATACCATCATTCCGCCTCCCATTTCAGACAAAGATGAAACTAATTAGAATTCTCTCCACAGTACATCTGTAGAAACTTGCAAGTGTCTTTGGTGATATACTAATTCTCCTCAAACACCTAATGAAATATAGCCGCTGTCATACCTTCTTTCTAATTGCATCAATATATCGGGTGCAGGATAGATCCTCAGAAGTGTTGACAGCCAGGAACTTGGAACTGCCCACCCTTTCCACTGATGACCCCTTGATTTGGACTGGTGTGTGATCCTTTGGCTTCCCCTTCATGAAGTTTGCAATTAATTCTTTATCTTATTGATGTTGAGCAACACATTCCAGCAAATTCCTAATAGATGTTGGGTTTGATGTTTCAATGCAAGGTTCTTTCAGAGATCAGGGAAGAGGCACAAATCTCGTTGCTTCACGATCATTGTATTAAGTGTTGATAGAACAAAAGAAAGGGAGCAGAAGCTAGTAGCAGAGGGGTTAGAGACAAAGAGACTAAGGTCGTGCTCAGCGTGGAGCAGCTACTTTTCTACTACAGAGAGAAGGAAAATTCCATTCACAATTTTAGATAATAGTTAACCAATGAGAAAGGACTTATTCAAATACTGCAGTACCAAATTAACCAAAGCACTCACTCAAATATTATAGAACAAAGAACCTTCCAGAGCTTTCCAGAATCATACTTTGCATAACCACTAAGTTCATACGGAACTTGCATAAAATACAAGCGATAATAAATTGTTAAATTTCAAAGAAAATAACAATTAAACAGTCTAATCTAAGAATTAAACAGTTGGATCCAACATTGTAAATATATATACAGTTGATTGTGTTACTAGTTAAGTAAGCCACATTTTCACTAAACAAGCCATTAATGCTGTATCACTAATTAGAAGGTGTTTCTTGATTCTATTTCAGATTTAATAACCATCAGGAATTACTTCTCCCACCTGATAATTCTGGCCCTCTCCATCAGCATCGCTGTATTCGCAAGGTTTGCTTGTTTTAAGATTGACTGGAAGGTCTGATTCGATTTTAGTTTTATTGTTAATCCTCACTGTGATATGTCACAGATTTGAGTGGGTTTGCCGACCCTCTATCCACATGTCCTTTCTGTGGCCAGGAAGAGATGGTATACATGTATAAATCAAGTGTGAGATGTTGCAGTCTCTGAATATCAGGTTCTGGCTGCACATCAACCCTACACTCCTGCTCTACTGTTACTCAGAATTCAGAGGAAGCTGACCGCTCTGAGGCTCTCTTGGTTAGCCTGGTCCTGGGCCTGGACCAGATGGCCATTTATGAGTCCAAGTCGCGGGTAGTCAAGAGCTCTGCCCGAACTGACTGCCTGCCCTTCTTCCGGGTTTCCTTTCATGCCCAGGTGACCTTAGAGAGGGAGCATGTGGTCATTATGAGTACAGTGGTCCCCTCAGTGTTTTATAGGCAATAGGAACTGTATTTTAATTTGAAATTGTTAACGGTTTTGTAAAGCCCTGACCATGTTGTATTTGAATAATATTTTGTATATTTGTAAAAACAACAGATGCTTTTTCGGAGGAATGATTGCTGCACTGATCAGCACCACACTGCTGTTTGCAACCGTACTGAGTACGTAAACATCATATGCAGTCATTTCTTCTGATTTTTCACACTCATGTTAATGGTGAATTATAGTGCACCTTTCCTTTTCCAGCTACAGCAAGATTAGCGTATACTCATTTCATTAAATCGCAAAAG
This sequence comes from Hemitrygon akajei, assembly GCF_048418815.1. Classification (NCBI taxonomy): domain Eukaryota; kingdom Metazoa; phylum Chordata; class Chondrichthyes; order Myliobatiformes; family Dasyatidae; genus Hemitrygon; species Hemitrygon akajei. The sequence continues at coordinate 1,898,233 of NC_133124.1, forward strand.
ATCCTGCAACAGACACAGGCTGAGGTAGGGATGACTTTTTATTGTAGACTGATGGGAACTATTGAACGGTTGCACTGAAATACTTAAACTCTAAGCCAGGAACAGTCCCTAACCCAGTTGTAAGAAAGCAGTTATTGTTCATACCATAAGACATTGGAGCAGAATTAGGCCATTTGGCCCATTGAGTCTAATCTGCCAATCAATAGACAATAGACAATAGGTGCAGAAGTAGACCATTCGGCCCTTCGAGCCTGCACCGCCATTTTGAGATCATGGCTGATCAATTCCTATCAATACCCAGTTCCTGCCTTGTCCCCATATCCCCTGATTCCCCTATCCATAAGATACCTATCTAGCTCCTTCTTGAAAGCATCCAGAGAATTGGCCTCCACTACCTTCCGAGGCAGTGCATTCCAGACCCCCACAACTCTCTGGGAGAAGAAGTTTTTCCTTAACTCTGTCCTAAATGACCTACCCCTTATTCTCAAACCATGCCCTCTGGTACTGGACTCTCCCAGCATCTGGAACATATTTCCTGCCTCTATCTTGTCCAATCCCTTAATAATCTTATATGTTTCAATCAGATCCCCTCTCAATCTCCTTAATTCCAGCGTGTACAAGCCCAGTCTCTCTAACCTCTCTGCGTAAGACAGTCCAGACATCCCAGGAATTAACCTCGTGAATCTACGCTGCACTTCCTCTACAGCCAGGATGTCCTTCCTTAACCCTGGAGACCAAAACTGTACACAATACTCCAGGTGTGGTCTCACCAAGGCTCTGTACAAATGCAAGAGGATCTCCTTGCTCTTGTACTCAATTCCCTTTGTAATAAAGGCCAACATTCCATTAGTCTTCTTCACTGCCTGCTGCACTTGCTCATTCACCTTCAGTGACTGATGAACAAGGACTCCGAGATCTCTTTGTATTACTCCCTTACCCAACTCTATACCGTTCAGATAATAATCTGCCTTCCTGCTCTTACTCCCAAAGTGGACAACCTCACACTTTTCCACATTAAACGCCATCTGCCAAGTATCTGCCCACTCACCCAGCCTATCCAAGTCACCCTGAATTCTCCTAACATCCTCATCACATGTCACACTGCCACCCAGCTTAGTATCATCAGCAAATTTGCTGATGTTATTTTCTATGCCTTCATCCAAATCATTAGCATAAATGGTAAACAGCTGTGGTCCCAATACCGAGCCCTGTGACACCCCACTAGTCACCACCTGCCATTCCGAGAAACACCCATTCACCGCTACCCTTTGCTTTCTATCTGCCAACCAGTTTTCTATCCATGTCAATGCCTTCCCTCCGATGCTCTGAGCTTTGATTTTACCCACCAATCTTCTATGTGGGACCTTATCAAATGCCTTCTGAAAATCGAGGTACACTACATCCACTGGATCTCCCCCGTCTAACTTCCTGGTTACATCCTCGAAAAACTCCAACAGATTAGTCAAGCATGATTTACCCTTGGTAAATCCATGCTGGCTCGGCCCAATCCTATCACTGCTATCTAGATATGCTACTATTTCATCCTTAATAATGGACTCTAGCATCTTTCCCACCACCGATGTCAGGCTGACAGGTCAATAGTTCTCTGTTTTCTCCCTCCCTCCTTTCTTAAAAAGTGGGATAACATTAGCCATTCTCCAATCCTCAGGAACTGATCCTGAATCTAAGGAACATTGGAAAATGATTACCAATGCATCCGCAATTTCCAGGGCCACCTCCTTTAGTACCCTAGGGTGCAGACCATCTGGACCTGGGGATTTGTCAGCCTTCAGTCCCATCAGTCTTCTCATCACTGTTTCCTTCCAAATGTCAATCTGTTTCATTTCCTCTGTTACCCTATGTCCTTGGCCCATCCATACATCTGGGAGATTGCTTGTGTCTTCCTTAGTGAAAACAGATCTAAAGTACTCATTAAATTCTTCTGCCATTTCTCTGTTTCCCATAACAATTTCACCCAATTCATTCTTCAAGGGCCCAACATTGTTCTTAACTATCTTCTTTCTCTTCACATACCTAAAAAAGCTTTTGCTATCTTCCTTTATATTCCTGGCTAGCTTGCGTTCATACCTCATTTTTTCTCCCTGTATTGTCTTTTTAGTTAAGTTCTGTTGTTCCTTAAAAACTTCCCAATCATCTGTCCTCCCACTCACCTTAGCTCTGTCATATTTCCTTTTTTTTAATGCTATGCAGTCTCTGACTTCCTTTGTCAACCACTGTGGCCCCTTTCCCCCCTTTGAATCCTTCCTTCTCTGGGGGATGAACTGGTTTTGCACCTTGTGCATTATTCCCAAGAATACCTGCCATTGCTGTTCCACTGTCTTTTCTGCTAGGCTATCCATCCAGTCAACTTTGGCCAGCTCCTCCCTCATGGCTCCATAGTTTCCCCTGTTCATCTGCAACACTGACACCTCCGAGCTACCCTTATCCTTCTCAAATTGCAGATAAAAGCTTATCATATTGTGATCACTACCTTCTAATGGCTCCTTTACTGCGAGATCGCTTATCAAATCCTGTTCATTACATAACACTAAATCCAGAATAGTCTTGTCCCTGGTCGGCTCTCGTACAAGTTGTTCCAAGAATGCATCCCGTAGGCACTCTACAAACTCCCTATCCTGTGGTCCAGCACCAACCTAATTCTACCAGTTCACCTGCATGTTGAAATCCCCCATAACTACTGCGACATTACCTTTGCCACATGCCAATGTTAACTCCCTATTCAACTTGCACCCAATATCCATGCTACTGTTTGGTGGCCTGTAGACAACACCCATTTGGGTCCTTTTGCCCTTACTGTTCCTCAGTTCTATCCACACAGACTCTACTTCTCCTGACTCTATGTCCCCCCTTGCAAAGGACTGAATCTCATTCCTCACCAACAGGGTCACCCCACCCCCTCTGCCCACACTTCTGTCCCTACAATAGCACGTATACCCTTGTACGTTCATTTTCCAGGTCTGATCTCCCTGCAGCCATGTCTCCGTTATCCCAACAACATCATAGTTACCCATTCGCACCTGGGCTTCAAGCTCATCCGCCTTATTCCTGACACTTCATGCATTCAGATATAGAATTTTTAACCCATTTCTCCTCTCTCTGTTTGAATCGCTGCCTATTGTGCTTAACCCAGCTCCCTGAACTCCCATCGGGCTATACGCCCCTAGAATTTTGTTGTCCTTCCTACATTTACTTATTCTTTCAACACATTTAACTCCATGTTCCGTCAGACCATCCCTCTGTACACGAGTCCTCCTTATCACTTGTTCCGCCCCACCTTCCTCTACTACACACTTAATATTCTGGAACCGTGTAGTCCCCACCTGTCCTTTATTCTTCCTCTCGCTATCCTCTCTCACATTCTGGATCCCTGCCCCCTGCAAATTTAGTTTAAACCCCCCCAAGAAGCTCTAGCAAACTTCCCTGCAAAAATGTTAGTACTGCTCCAGTTCAGGTGTAAACCGTCCCTTCGGAACAGATCCCACCTTCCCTGGAACAAGGCCCAATTATCTACAAACCTGAAGCCCTCCCTCCTGCACCATCCTCTCAGCCACATATTAATCTTTATAATCCTCCTGTTCCTTGCCTCACTCGCACGTGGCACAGGTAGCAATCCTGAGATTGTTACCCTGGAGGTCCTGCTCTTCAGCTTCACACCTAACTCCCTGAACTCCCTTCGCAGGACCCCTTCACTCATCCTACCCACGTCATTGGTCCCTACATGGACCATAACATCTGGATTCTTGCCCTCCCTCTAGAGAATAACCTGCACCCGATCTGAGATGTCTCGGACCCCGGCACCAGGGAAGCAACATACCATCCGAGACTCCCGATCTTCCCCACAAAATCTCCTATCCGCCCCCCTGACTATAGAATCCCCTATCAATACCGCTCTCTTCTCGTCCCTCCTCCCCTTCCTAGTCACGGGTCCAACCTCAGTGCCAGAGACAGGACCACTGCAGCTTGTTCCTGGTAGGTCATCCCCACCAACAGTATCCAAAACGGTATACTTATTGTTGATGGGAACGGCCACAGGGGTGCTCTGCTCTCTCTGTCTGCTCCCCCTGCCTCTCTTGACTGTCACCCATTTGCCTACCTCCTGTCTTTTCGGTGTGACTGCCTCCCGATAACTCTTATCTATCTCTGCCTCTGCCTCCCGAATGATCCGTAGTTCATCCAGCTCCTGCTCCAATTCCCTAACTCGGTCTGATAGGAGCTGCAGCTGGATGCACCTATTGCAGGTGTGGTCATCAGGGACAACTGCGTTGACCCTGACCTCCCACATACTGCATACGGAGCACACCACTGCTCTAACCGTCTCCCCCATTACCTGATCCTAGATTAGACTTGTCGAAGTCCTCTTGCGCCGAAGCCCGCTGAGCCAAAGCCCAGCACTTTGCTCCTGCACACTCCGCTGCCCGCACCGACACTGCCCGCTCCTGAAAGTGGGTCACTTTTTAAAGCCCGCGCTCGCCACTGACGTCACCCGTGCTTGCGCATCCATCTTGGTTGACCAAGAAACACCAAACTGGCAGGAAGAGGAAAATAAAACGCAAGATGCTGGAGACATTTAGCAGGTGAGGCAGCATCACTGCAGAGAGAAGCAGGTTTTCAACAGAACCAGGAAGAAAGAAAGGGCAGTCAGTGCTTGTCTTTGTAGTGGCCTGTACTTTAATAGTTGTCATTCCCTGCTCCCAATTGTTATTCTATGTTACTAAATGTTCCCAATGGCATGTGCCTCAAATAGCCTCTGACAACCAAGTCCAGCTCCTGGACTTCACGTGTAGCTCTGCTACTGAGCCTGGCCGGACCGTTTCTACTGACAGGAATAGAGGCAAAGGCGGTTTACTGGCATCTTAAAACCAGTCACTTCAAGCAGCTCATCTAGGAGAAGGAAAACCTGACCACAGGCTTCCGCTGCCTTGCAGCTATACCCGCTCATGGGGAAGGCTTCGGCAGTAAACCCTGAGGGGAAAAATCCAGAGTTGGAGAGCCTAGGGCTCAACTACGTTGAGTTCATTGCTGACTGGCAACTCCTGCAATGCCGCTGGTGCCAAATTGTGATGGTCTCTGCCATGTCTTTGGGTACATCAGCTGCGTGGCGAGAGGGAGATTGCTGTGTGGACAACAGCTCACACTCCATATCATATTGCGCTGGCTGGTAGTTTGATAGCTAGGATGCAGCATCCATGGTCAACCCCGACCAATAGAGGCCTTAAGGTCTCGAGATTCCAAAAGCTGAGAATAAAGCCTGTGCTAGACAAAAGAGAGTTGAATTAGAGAGGGCAGAATCACAACATAGCTCTGTTCAGTCACTGCTTTCCTGCGATTTCTGGCATCAGGCTAATTTCTGATTAACATAAGAACTCAGTGCCACTTGATCTAACTCTGAAGGAATGTGCAGGAGTTCTGCTCAGTGCCACACTAAGGCAAAGAAATGCCAGTGCCAAAGTTAATTCTTGTTAAGCAACAAGAAGAAGCATGGTCATGTGAATCCTCTTGAACAGATGGTCCATTGTTCCACTTGCCTTGAGCCTGGCTTGGTTTTCCTTCAGCTTGCCGCCATTCGGGCCTTACCCAGTTCAGAAATATCAAGTGAAGGGTCTCATATCAGGCCTTCTTAACAATCAAGACATCAGGCTAAACTATGGCCATAATACCATAGGACATAGGAGCAGAATTAGGCCATGTCACCCATCGAGTCTGCTCTGCCATTTCATTATGACTGATCCAATTTTTCCTCTCAGCCCCAGTCTCCTGCCCTCTCCCTGTAACTGTTCATGCCTGACCAATCAAGAATCTATCCACCTCTGCCTTCAATATACATAAAGACTTGGCCTCCACATCGGCCTGTAACAAAAAATTCCATAGATTCACCACCCACTGGCTAAAGAAATTCCTCCTCATTTACTTTCTAAAAGCACACCCCTCTATTCTGAGGTTGTGTTCTTTGGTCTTAGACTCTTCCACCATGGGAAACATCCTCTCCACATCCACTCTGTCAAGGCCCTTCAACATTTGATAGATATCAATGAGGTCATCCCTCATTCTTCTGAATTCCAGCAAATACAGGCCCAGGGCTATCATTTGATATGACAAGCCGTTCAAACCTGGAATCATTTTTGTGAACCTCCTTTAAACCCTCTCCAGTTTCAGCACATCCCTTCTAAGATAAGGGGTGCAAAATCGCTCACAATACTCTAAATGAGGCCTCACCAGTGCTTTATAAAGTCTCAACATTATATCCTTGCTTTTGTATTCTAGTTCCCTTGAAATGAATGCTAACATTGCATTTGCCTTCCTTTCCACAGACTCAACCTGCAAATTAACCTTGAGGGAATCCTGCACATGCACTCCCAAGTCCAAACATGCCTCATTTTATATATTTGCTCTCCATTTAGAGAATAGTCAACTCTTTCATTTTTTCTACCAAAGTACATGGCACTTTCTGACACTGTATTACAGCTGCCAAAATCTCCAAATCTGTCTAAGTCCTCTCTACTTCCTCAAAACAACCTGCCCCTCCATTTATCTTCATATCATCTGCAAACTTTGCAACAAAGACTTCAATTCCATCATCCAAATCATTACCATAAAATGTAAAAAGAATCGGTCCCAACACAGACCCCAGTGGAACACTAGTCACCAGCAGCCAGTCAGAAAAGGCTCCCTTTAATCCCACTGTTTGTCTGCTGCCAATCAGCCACTGATTTATCCATACTAGAATCTCTACTGCAATACCATGGGCTCATAGCTTGTTAAGCAGCGTCATGTGTGGCACCTTGTCAAAGGTCTTCTGAAAATCCAAGTATACGACATCAACCAATTCTCCTTTGTCTATCCTGCCTGTTATTTCTTCAAAGAATTCAAACAAATTTGTCAAGCAAGGTTTTCCTTGAGGAAACTGTGCTGACTATGGCCTATTGTATCATATACCTCCAAGTACCCTGAGAACTCATCCTTGTAATCCAACATCTTCCCAGCCTCTGAGGTTAGGCTAACTGGCCTATAGTTCCCTTTCTTCTACCTCCCTCCTTTCAGTGGAGTGACATTTACAGTTTTTCAGAACTCCAGAACGATTCCAGAATCTAGTGATTCTTGAAAGATTATTACTAATTCCTCCACAATCTCTCTAGCCACCTCTTTCAGAACCCTGGGGTTTACACCATCTGGTCCAGTGAAGACCAATACCAAGTACTTATTCAGATGGTATACCATTTCCTTGTCCCCCATGACTACTTCATCAACATTATTTTCCAATGGTCTGATATCCACTCTGCTTCTCTTTTACACTTTACATATCTGAGGAAACTTTTGTTATCCTCTTTAATATTATTGGCTAGCTTGCTTTTGTATTCCATCTCTCCCTTAATGACATTTTTGGTTGCCTTCTGTTGGTTTTTAAAAGCTTCAAAATCCTCTAACTTTCCACTAATTTTTGCTTTATTATATGCCTCACTTTATTTTTTCTCATCAGACATAGTTGTGTCATCGTTTATTTAGAATATGTCTTCCTGTTTGGGATATATGTATCCTGTGTCTTCCAAATTGCTTCCAGAAATTTCAGCTATTGCTTCTCTGCCATCATCCCTGCCCGAGTCTTTTCCTATCATTTCTGGCAAATTCCTCTCTCGTGCCTCTGTAATTCCCTTTACTCCACCTGTAATTTCCTTTACTGATACATGTGACTTTCTGCTTCTCCTTTTCAAATTTCTGGGTGAAATATGAACACTCTCCCCTAAAGGTTCTTTCACCTTAGCTCTCTAATCAATTCTGGTTCATTGCACAACAACTAATCCAGAATAGCAGATTCCCTGGTAGGCTCAACCACAAGCTGCTCCTAAAAGTCATCTCATAGGCACTCTAGAAACTCAGCGTCTTGGAAATCAGCACCAACCTGATTTTCCCAATCTACCAGCATGTTGAAATCCCCCATGGCTATTGTAACATTACCTTTTTTTGGGGGGTGGGGGGTGGTGTATGTGTGTGATTACGTACACACAAAAGGAAGTGGAGGGATGGGTTAATAAGTTTGCTGATGACACAAAGGTTGGAGGTGTTGTGGATAGTGTGGAGGGCTGTGAGAGGTTACAGTGGGACATTGATAGGATGCAAAACTGGGCTGAGAAGTGGCAGATGGAGTTCAACCCAGATGAGTGCGAGGTGGTTCATTTTGATAGGTCAAATATGATGGCAGAATATAGTATTAATGGTAAGACTTGGCAGTGTGGAGGATCAGAGGGATCTTGGGGTCTGAGTCCATGGGATGCTCAAAGCAGCTGCACAGGTTGACTCTGTGGTTAAAAAGGCATATGGTGTATTGTCCTTCATTAATCGTGGAATTGAATTTAGGAGCCGAGAGGTAATGTTGCTGCTATATAGGACCCTGGTCTGACCACACTTGGAGTTCTGTGCTCAGTTCTGGTTGCCTCACTACAGGAAGGATGTGGAAGCCATAGAAAGGGTGCAGAGGAGATTTACAAGGATGTTGCCTGGATTGGGAAGCATGCCTTATGAGGATAGGTTAAGTGAACTTGGCCTTTTCTCCTTGGGGTATCGGAGGATGAGAGGTGACCTGTTAGAGGTGTATAAGATGATGAGAGACATTAATCGTGTGGATAGTCAGACTTTTTCCCAGGGCTGAAATGGTTGCTACAAGAGGACACAGGTTTGAGGTGCTGGGGAGTAGGTACAGAGGAGATGTCAGGGGTAAGTTTTTTACTCAGAGAATGATGAGTGCGTGAAATGGGCTGCCAGCAACAATGGTGAAGCCGGATATGATAGGGTATTTTAAGAGACTTTTGGATAGATACATGGAGCTTAGAAAAATAGAGGGCTATGGGTAAGCCTAGTAATTCCTAAGGTAGGGATGTGTTTGGCACAACTTTGAGGGCCAAAGGGCCTGTATTGTGCTGTAGGTTTTCTATGTTTCTAACTGCACTGCTCCAAAGAGTGCTATATGAAATCATTCTTATCGTCAGCCATTAGGCTCTATAATGAACCAGCCTGTTGCTGGAGAAGTGATGACCCCCCTTCCTTTTAGACCGTTAGAGGGATTTTTTTTAAATTCTTTCTTACTTCTCTTCCAATATTTGTATGTCTGTGCACTTGTAATGCTAGTGTCTGTGACACTAATTTCTTTGAGATAAGTAATCTATCTAGCTATCTATACAATTTCCATAGACATTTTTACCCTCGCATTTCCTTAACTCTATCCACAATGATTCAACACCTTCCAACCCTATGTCACCTCTTTCTAATGATTTGAGTTCATTTTTTTTTACCAACAGAGCAATGCTGCTTCCTCTGTCTTGCTGCCTATCCTTTCGATACAACATATATCCTTGGAGATTAAGCTCCCAGCTACGAGGGTTGATTGATAAGTTCCTGGCCTAAGGTAGAAGGAGATGAGTTGTACAGCTCTTGTTACATGCACAACCAGTTCTACTGTTTGATTATGCAGAAAGTTTGAAGTTAATAACTCATCTACTTCTACCTTAGGCCACAAACTTATCAATCAGCCCTGAAGAGTTATTAACTTCACGATGAAGAATCCAGGAATTAGTGCTTTAACATGAGGAGCATTTGGCAGCTTTGTACTCACTGGAATTTAGAAGAACGCAGGTGGCAGGGGGAGAGCACAGGATCTCATTGAAATCTACCAACTGTTGAGGGGACTAGATAGGGTGGATGGGGAAAGGATGTTTTCTGTGGTGGGGGTATCCAGGATTGGAGGGCACAGTCTCAAAATTAAGGGGCAACCCTTTAGAACAGAAGTAAGGAGAAATTTCTTCAGGCAGACTGTAGTGAATCTGTGGAATGCTCTGCCACGGTCTGCTGCACAGGCCAAGTCCATCAGTATATTTAAGGCAGAAGTTGATAGTTTCCTGATTGGTCGGGACATCAAATGGTATGTTGAGAAGGCAGGTGTATGGGGTTGAGTGGAATCCAGGATCAGCCATGATGTAAAGGTGGAGCAGCCTTGATGGGTTGAATGGCCTAATTCTGCTCCTGTGTTTTATGGCATAGGCAAGATTAACAAACCGTCCCACTACTATATTAGTCCCCATCCAGTTCAGGTGCAAACCATCCCTTCTGCATAGGTTACACCTTCCCTGGAAGAGAGACCAATAATCTAAAAATGTTATGCCCTCCCTCCTATACCAACCCCTTAGCCATGTGTTAAACTGTATAACCTTTCTAGTTCTGCCCTCACTAGTACGTGGCTCAGGTAGCAATCCTGAGATCACAACCCTGGAGGTCCTGCCCTTTAACTTGGCACCTAACTCCCTGAACTCCCTATGCAAAAACATGTATTTATTTTACATTTCAAAGTCTGCTTTCTGTCATATTGATCTAATCAATATTTTAATTCTTTGTAAGGAAGTCACATCAAACAAAGACTGAAGTAAGTTTCCAGTAACAATGATTGTAATTCAGAAAACTGCCCAATGCAAATATGGGAAAGTAGTGCTGGAGTGTAGGCAGTAGAGATTAGTTAGCCATTTGCTTACTAACTTAATTGGCATTGCACAACATTGTGAGTCAGAAGGGCCTGTTCCTGTGCTGTACTGGTCTAATGGAGTGAGATTCACTGTGAGGCCTCCCTGATGGGCTGTCTGCTTCCTCTCCTTCCAGTAAATTGCATACACTCCATCTGCCCTTCCTGTTCCAATCAACACATCAAAACACAAACTGAGAGTGTCAGAATCAGAATCCGTTTTATTATCATGGACATATATCTTTACATTTGGTAACGGTCTAATGTAACTAACTTTTTTCTTCCAATAGGTTATCAAGTATAAATGTAACTTGACACTTCTACAAGTGAAGCAATGAAAGGCTCGAAACGTCTGGAAAATTTGACGAACTAAAGCAAAGCATTCAGACCAAGTTGGCAACCTAATCCTAACTAGTTTATGAATATACTTGCATGAAGGTCCCCCTTTATGATGCCCATTCAACCCAATGCCAATAATGTTCACTCTCTCTTGCTCCCTTCCATGAGCTACTCAATTGTATTTAAAACACAAAGAAATGGCCATATGGGCAGTTAACTACTACCTGGTCAATGGAGACAAAACCAGCTAAACAATCTGCAAAGTGCAGTTTTCTAACGTTTGCAAGCCTTTGCCAAAGTTGGGCAGCAGACAAATTCAGGGGCAATAAGTCCTCCTATTTGTCGAGATGAATTCACCAACTGACATACTGGACTCATTTCCAACTTGGCAACAGACCTACTAGAAGAAGGGAGCTGTCCGAGGCGTTGCATGATTTCTCTGAATACTTCACCTGATCTGAAGCCAACCGGGGTAATAACCTGCTGTCCAAATCACTTGCCTCCATTATTTTGAATATGGAAGAGGGATTGATGGTGACAAGATCACTGAAGGGATTGTGAACACACTCCAGAGTCATGTTATCAATGACAGAATAAGAAATTAAGGCCGTAAAACATAGGAACAGAACCAGGCCATTCAGCCCATTAAGTCTTCTCTGTCATTCCATCATGGCTGATTTCTACCCTTCTCCTGCCTTCTCCTGTAGCCTTTGGCATCCTGACTAATCAAGAACTTATTAATCTTCACTCGAAGTATACCCAATAATTTGGTCTCCACAGCCATCTGTGCCAATGAATTCCTCAGATTCATCACCCTCCAGCTACAGAAATTCTTCTCATCTCTGTTTTAAAGAGATGCCCCTAATGGGTGAGTTGTAAAGGATAGAGCTGTTAGTCTAGATCTTAGGGGCTTGTAACAGCAGCAAATGTAAGGCACCCAATTTATCTTCACCATGTGTTGAGGTTGTACCCCCAACTCCCTTCTAGTTCATCTACTGGTTAATTCCCTGCCTCCTGGTTATTTACATTTGTTTACCCTGTTTGTGCCTCATGGCAGGATCAGATATAATATCACTGGCCTATGTTGTGAAATTTGTTGTTTTGTAGCAGCAGTATATTCCAATATATAATAATACAACTATAAATTACATTAAGAAAAATATGCATAATATAAATTAAATAAGTAGTGCAAAAAGAGAGCCAAAAAAAGAAAGAGGTGGTGTACGTTGTCCATTCAGAAATATGATGGCGAAGGGGGAGAAGCTGTTACTAAGATTTTGAGTGTGTGTCTTCAGTCTCCTGAACAACCTCCTTGAAAGTAGTAATGAGAAGAAAGTGTGACCAGGAGATGAGGGTCCTTAATGATGGATGCCATGTTTTTGAGACATCAACTTTTGACGATGTCCTTGATGATGGGGAGGCTAGTGCTCATGATGGAGCTGGCTAGTTTGCAACTCTTTGTATCTTTTTCTGATCCTGTGCAATCCCCCTCCATACCAGTTGATGATGCAACCAGTTAGAATGCTCTCCATGGTACATCAATGGAAATCTGTGAGTGTCTTTGGTGACATACCAAATCTCCTCAAATACTTAAGAAATATAGCTGCTGGTGTGCCTTCTTTGTAATTGCATCAATATTTTGAGGCTCAGGATAGGTATTCAAAGACATTGACATTCAGGAACTTGAAACTGCTCACCCCTTCAACTACTAATGGCAAAATAGTACAACCATGGCTGACAAGGGAAGTCAAAGTTAACATAAAAGCAAAAGAGAGGGAATACACCAAAGCAAATATTAGTGGGAAGCCAGAGGATTGGGAAACTTTTAAAACCCTACAGAGAGCAACTAAAAGAATCATTAGGATGTAAAAGATAATATGAAATCAAGCTAGCAAACAATATCAAAGTGGAGAGTAAAAGCTTTCTCAAGTATGTAAAAGAAAAAATAAGAGGGAGATGAGAGTGGATATAGGACCAATAGAACATGAAGCCGGAGAAATAAAAACAGGGGCCAAGGAGATACCAGATGAACTACATGAGTATTTTGCAACAGTCTTCAGTGTGGAAGACACTAGCAATGTGCGAGATGTTGAAGGGAGTGAGGGAAGAGAAGTGAATGCAGTTACTATTACAAGAGAGAAGGTGTTCAAAAAGCTGAAAGACCTGAGGGTACATAAGTCACCCAGACCAGATGAACTGCACCCTAGGGTTCTGAAAGAGGTAGCAGAAGAGATTATGGAGGTATTAGTAATGATCTTTCAAAAATTATTGGACTCTGGCATACTGCCAGGGGACTGGAAAATTGCAAATGTCACTCAACTCTTTAAGGAGGAAGGCAGCAGAAAGGAAATGATAGACCAGTTAGCTTGACCTCAGTGGTTGAAGAAGTTGAAGTCAGTTGTTAAGGATGAGGTTATGGATTACTTGGTGACACAGGACAAGGTAAGACAAAGTCAGCATGATTTCCTTCAGGGAAAATCCTGCCTGATGAACCTGTTTGAATTCAATGAGGAGATTGCAAGTAGGATAGATAAAGGGGATGCAATGGATGCTGTATATTTGGACTTACTGGCCTTTGACAAGGTGCCACACATGAGGCTGCTTACCAAGTTAAGAGCCCATGGTATTGTAGGAAAGTTATTGGCATGATTAGAGCATTGGCTGATTGGTAGGAGGCAGCATGTGGGAATAAAATAATCCCTTTTTGGTTGACTGCCAGTAACTAGTGGTGTTCTGCTGGGGTTGGTGTTGGGTCCGGTTCTTTTTGTGCTGTATTTAGATGATGGAATAGATGGCTTTTCTGCTAAGTCTGCAGTTGGTACAAAGACTGGTGGAGGGGCAGGTAGTGTTGAGGAAGCAGGTAGGCTGCAGAAGGACTTGGAGAGATCAGGAGAATGAGCAAGAGAGTGGCAAATGAAAAGCAATGTTGGAAAATGTGTGGTTGTGCACTTTGATGGTAGAAACAAATGTTCAGAATATTTTCTAAATGGAGAGAAACTCCAAAAATCTGAGATGCAAAGGGACTTGGGAGTCCTTGTGCAGAACACCCTAAAGGTTAACCTGCAGGTAGAGTTTGTGGTAAGGAAGGCAAATGCAATGTTAGCATTCATTTCAAGAGGTCTAGAATACAGGAACAGGGATGAAATGCTGATGCTTTATAAGGCACTAGTGAGGCCTCACCTTGAGTATTATGAACAATTTTGGGCCACTCATCTTAGAAAAGATGTGCTGGCATTTGAGAGGGTTCAGAGGAGGTTTACAAGGATGATTCAAGGAATGAAAGTGTTATCATACAAGGAATGATTGATGGCTCTGGGTCTATACTCACTGGAATTTAGATGGATGATAGGGGTATCTCATTGAAACCTTTCAAATGTTGAAAGACCAAGAGAGAAGATGTGAAAGGATGTTTCCCATGCTGGGGGAGTCTAGAACAAGTGGACACAGCCTCAGGATAGAAGGGCACCCATTTAAAACAGAGATATGGAGAAATTTCTTTATCCAGAGGGTGGTGAATTTGTGGAATTTATTACCACAAGCAACTGTGGAGGCCAGGTCATTTGGTGTATTTAAGGCAGAGCTTGAAAAGTTCTTGATTGAACATGGCATTAAAGGTTACGGGGTGAAGACTGGGGAGTGGGGCTGAGGAGGGGAAAATGATCTTCCATGATTGAATGGAGGTGCAGTCTTGATGGGCCAAATGGCCTAATTCTTCTATGTCTTATGGTCTAATCCCTCAATGAAGACTGGTGTGTATTTCCTTGTCTTCCCCTCCCTCAACTCCACAATGAATTCCTGATCTTTCTGATATTGAGTACAAGATTATTGCATCACTCATCCAACTGATCTATCTTGCTCCTATACATGTCTTCATTACCATCTGATATTCAGCCAACAATAGTCATGTAATTGGCAAAGTTACAGGTGCCTAGCCACAGTTGTGGGTGTAGATAAATTTGCTGATATATTACTCAAGATAAATTTAATTAGTTCCTTGTGTTCCCCTTTCTGTTTTACAATATGTCTGTTTTTTTAAAAAAGCTTGTTAGAAATTGTTCATTGATTCCATTTTCCTTGTGTCAGTTATTCAAATACAGAATTAAGCAGCGATTGAACGGTTGAAAACTTTACTAAAGTAGATTGGATTGTCCATTGGAAATGTATTTCCCTTCCCTCTACACCTTCAGATTTGAATTTGCTTTCTTAGCATACGAGTGGACAAGCATTCTGGTATTGAGGATCCACGAGTTATGTTATGGACCTCCTAGAATGTGCAAAACTTCCAAGATTTTATGTCTCGTGCTCTCAGAATGTTTTCACAAATGATGACTAATAAGAATGAATGTACTTATATTTAATAGATACCGTCTAAAATAGTGAATGTATTAGAAATTTGTAAATAAAGAGTTTTGAATACTTTGATAAAGCTCTAATATTGCATTTTAAGTTACTTTGACAATGTGATGCAAGATGGGTAGAGTGCATCAGTAATGACCTACAACCACTTCACATGCTGATCTTTGTGAAACCTGTCCATTTTCATGTGCTTTGTGGTCACAACATTGAGACTGTGACGGCGAACTTGTGTTTGTAGATCATATGGGTATAATATGCATTGCTCAGATCACACTTAAGTATTGTGAGCAGTTTAGGGCCCCTGATCTATGTAAGAATGCGTTAGCTTTGGAGAGGATCCAGAGACAGGTCATGAGAATAATCCCAGGAATGAAAGGGTTAAGATATGAAGATTGTTTGATGGGTTTGGGCCTATACTCGCTGGAGATTAGCAAATTGACAGGGATCTCATTAAAACCTATCAAATATTGAAAGGCCTAGACAGAGCCTATGTGGAGAGGATGATACCTATAGTGGGTGAGTCTAGGACCAGAGGGCACATCCTCAGGATACACTTTAGAACAGATGAGGAGGAATTTCTTTAGTTAGAGGGTGGTGAATCTGTGGAATTTATTGCTAAAAGTGGCTGTGGAGGCCAGGTGATTGGGTGTATTTAAAGCAGAGGTTGATAGGTTCTTAATTAGTCAGGGCTTGAGAGGGATAATAAATTCAAGATTGTTTCATGTAATTTCCAGTACACAAGTGTAGGAGAACAAAGTAATTATTACTCTGGATCTGATGCAGCACAAAAAACATGGTAAAAACACAACAACAATAATAATAACACAATACATATAAATACATAAAATAGCTTGTATACATAGATTGGTTGTTATGTCCATAAAGTGACACTACGTCTTACATAATGCGACTGGCAGGAAATAGAACATAGAACATAGACATCTACAACACATTACAGGTCCTTCGGCCCACAATCTTCACACTTATCTAGGGTGAACTTCATCTGCCACTTCTCAGCCCAGTTCTGCATCCTATTGATGTCCTGCTGTAACCTCTGACAACTTTCCAGACTATCCACAACACCCCCAACTTTTGGGTCACTTGTATTTGTGGATCCACAAAACAAAGTCTCCTTGAATCCCATGTCTCCTTATTTTCTGAATCAACTTGGCATGGGGTATCTTATCAAATGTTTTACTGAAATCCATATACCCTGTACACTGTATCCACTGCTTTAACTTCATCAATGAGTTTTGTAACATCCTCAAATAATTCAATCAGGCTCATAGACATGCTGACTATCCCTAATTAGATTGTCTCTCCAAATACTCATAAATCCTGCCTCTCAGAATCTTCTCCAATAACTTGCCCACCACTGAAGTCAGACTGACTGGTCTATAATTTCCTGGATAATCTTGACTCCCTTTCTTGAACAAAGGAACAACATTTGGCAACCTTCCAATCCCCTGATACTTCTCCTGTCCCTGTTGATGGTACAAAGATCATCGCCAGAGGCTCAGCAATCTCCTCCCTCACTTCTCACAGTAGCTTGGGGATATCGCGTCCAGTGCCGATGACTTATCTAACTTAATATCTTTCAAAAGCTCCAACACATCCTCTTTCTTGAAGTCTATATGCTGAAGCGTTTCGGTCCACTATAAGCCATCTCCACAATTGCCAAGGTCCTTTCCACAGGTGAATACTGAGGCAAAGTATTCACTAAGTACCTCCACTACCTCCTCCAACTCCATGCACACATTTTCACTATCGCTCCTGATTGGTCCTATTCTCACACGGCTCATCCTCTTGCTCTTCACATACTTGTAGAATGCCTTGGGGTTTTCCTTAATTCTGCTCGCCAAAGGCCTTCTCATGGCCCCTTCTAGTCTCCTAATTTCATTCTTAAGCTCCTTCCTGGCACCCTGGTAATTTTCTAGGGCTCTAACAGAACCTCGTTTCTTGAACCTTTTTTTTTTATCTTAACTAGATTTTCTATATCCTTTGTACAGCATGGTACTTTTACCCTATCATCCTTTCCCTGTCTCAATGGAACATATCTATGCAAAGTACCATGCAAATGTTCCCTGAATGTTTGCCACATTTCTGCCATGCATTTTCCTGAGAACCTCTGCTCCCAATTAATGCTCCCGAGTTTCTACCCAGTAGCATCATATTTCCCCCTACCCCAATTAAATATTTTCCCAAATCGTCTTCTCCTATCCCTCTCCAGTGATATAGTAAAGGAGATAGACTTGTGATCACTACCTCCAGAATGCTCTCCCACTGAGAGATGTGACACCTGACCAGGTTCATACCAGATCAAGTACAGCCTCTCTTCTAGTTGGCATATCTACATAGTGCATCAGGAATCCTTCCTGAACACACCCAACAAGCTCCACCCCATCTAAAACCCTTGTTCTAAGGAGATGCCAGTCAATATTAGCAAAGTTTAAAATCACCCATCACAACCACCCTATCATTACTGCACTATTTCCAAAATCTGCCTGCCTGTCTGCTCCTTAATGTCTCTGTTACTATTCGGGGGTCATCCCACCCCTGGCCTCCTCCCAACAATGGCTGCCCCACTTGCCCCTTCTGTATTTTTATTTAATTTGCAGTGCTCTGCTCCCTCCACTGATTGCCCGCGAAGCTCTTGTTTTATACACGCTTTGCTGACCTGCGAATAACCTTGTCAAAGTGTTCTGCTCCTGATGCTGAATGGGCCTCTGGAATGAAGTAATGAAATAACAAATTACTGATGGAGTTAGTGGATAGGGGTGTTGATCAGCCTTACTGCTTAGGGAAAGTAACTGGTTTTGAGTCTGGTGGTTCTGGTGTGGATGCTACCTACCCTGCTCCCAGATAGGACGAACAGTCCATGAGGAGAATGGGTGGGATCTTTCATGATGTTACTGACTCTTTTCTGGCACCTTTCGGTACACATGTCATTGATGGCAGGTAGGCTGGTGCTGGTGATGAATTGGGCAGTTTTGATTACCTGTTGTAGGGCCTTCCTGTCTGCCTCAGTGTAGTTTCCAGACATTACAGTGATGTAGCTTGTTAGCACGCTCTCCACTGCGCATCTGTAGAATAATGTGAGTATAGTCCAACTCTCTTCACCCTCCTCAGAAAGTAGAGGCATTGCTGAGTTTGTCTGACTGTATAAAATGTGATCTGGGACTATATGGGAAGTTGTGTATGATGTGCACTCCCAGGAGAAATCATGATGAAATGGTGGAGCAGAATTGATGGGCCAAGTCACCCTAATCTATCCCAACGTTTTATGGTCTATGTCCTAAATAACAGCTTAGATGTACAGAGGGCCCTCTGATGTCCATGGACTATTGCAGTTTCAATAAGGCTCTGAGATTTAATAAAGGATCTCATCATTTTCATCATTGTGTGTTGTGTTGTAGGACATGGATGTTCATGGTGTTTCAATAGACAATAGGTGCAGGAGTAGGCCATTCGGCCCTTCGAGCCAGCACCGCCATTCAATGTGATCATGGCTGATCATCCACAATCAGTATCCTTCTTCCCATATCCCTTGACTCCGCTATCTTTAAGAGCTCTATCTAACTCTTTCTTGAAAGCATCCAGAGAATTGGCCTCCACTGCCTTCTGAGGCAGAGCATTCCATAGATCCACAACTCTCTGGGTGAAAAAATTTTTCCTCAACTCCGTTCTAAATGGCCTACCCCTTATTCTTAAACTGTGGCCTCTGGTTCTGGATTCCCCCAACATCGAGAACATGTTTCCTGCCTCTAGCGTGTCTAATCCCTTAATAATCTTATATGTTTCAATCAGATCCCCTCTCATCCTTCTAAATTCCAGTGTATACAAGCCCAATCGTTCCAATCTTTCAACATGTGACAGTCCCGCCACCAGGGAATCAACCTCGTGAACCTACGCTGCACTCCCTCAATAGCAAGAATGTCCTTCCTTAAATTTGGAGACCAAAACTGAACATAATACTCCAGGTGTGGTCTCACCAGGGTCCTGTACAACTGCAGAAGGACCTCTTTGCTCCTATACTCAACTCCCCTTGTTATGAAGGCCAACATGCCATTAGCTTTCTTCACTGCCTGCTGTACCTGCATCTTTACTTTCAATGACTGATGAACAAGGACACCTAGATCTCATTGTACTTCCCCTTTTCCTAACTTGACACCATTCAGATCGTAATCTGTCTTCTTGTTCTTGCCACCAAAGTGGATAACCTCACATTTATCCACATTAAACTACATCTGTCCACTCGCCCAACCTTTTCAAGTCACCCTGCATTCTCCTAACATCCTTCTCATATTTCACACTGCCACCCAGCTTTGTGTCATCTGCAAATTTGCTAATGTTACTTTTAATCCCTTCATCTAAATCTTTAATGTCTATTGTAAATAGCTGCGGTCCCAGCACCGAGCCTTGAGGTACCCCACTAGCCACTGCCCGCCATTCTGAAAAGGACCCGTTAATCCCTACTCTTTGTTTCCTGTCTGCCAACCAATTTTCTATCCATGTTAGTACCTTACCCCTAATACCACGTACCATGTGTTTCTTTGACCATAATTGTTCTTGGCAATTTTTTTTCTGAACTGGTTTGCCATTATCTTCTGGGCAGTGTCTTTACAAGATGGGCGACCCCAACCATAATCAATACTCTTCAGAGGTTGCCTAGCATCAGTGGCTGCATAACCAGGACTAGTGATATGCACAGCAGTTCCAGTGGCTTCATACGACCCTGATCGGAGGGTAAGCAGACACTACACCTTGTCTAAGTGTGACCAGCAGGCTAGTGGAGAGCAGAAGTCCCTTGCATCTCATTTGCTAGAGACATTTCTCCACTCCACCACCAAACTGCATGTGGTAAAGTGTCCAGTAACATGGGCGGTGTGAGCAGATGAAATGGGCTTTTGAGCAATAGTTCCACTGCTTAAGTGGCTGAGAAAACTTGAATGGGTTAATATAAATAATGCAGTGTCTGTATGCTTGTAGTCATCAGGCTCAAAGCAAACTCTGTCCTGAGGCAGGGTCTCCACAACATTAATCGACAACTCTCTTCCCCCTCCCACCCCTGACCCTGATCCTGCTTGATGCCCCAAATTCCTTCAGCAGTTTCTCTTTGCTCCAGGTTCCAGCATCTTTGGTCTTTTCTTCATCTTAAACCAAACACCACTGACTTGAACGGCAGAGGAAATATTAACCAAAATGGAAAGCAAAAGCAACAAAATAAAAAATTTAAAGTGAGGACCTCAACAATGTCTCAAACTTCATAAAGTTTGGTTTATTTTCCTGTAAATGCCTGCAAGAAAATGAATCTCAGTGTGGTATATGGAAATATATATATATATGTATTTTGACAATAAATTTACTTTGATTTTGACTTGTCTCAGCTTCGATTGGTCTCCAAGAAAAGAATATATAGAAATCTTAAGACCATACGATGGAGGAGTAGAATTTAGCCATTTAACCCATTGAGTCTGCTCTGCCATTGCGTCTCCTTCCTTCACCCCCTATCCTTTCCTGCTCTCACCAATCAAGAATCTATCAATCCCTACCTTAAATATACATAAAGACTTGACCTCTACAGCTGCCTGTGGCTAAGAATTCCACAGATTCACCACTCTCTGGTTAAAGAAATTCCTATCCTCTCCACATCCACTCTATCAGGGCCTTTCACCATTTGATAGGTCACCCCTCATTCTTCTGAATACAGGCCCGGAGCCATCAAATACCCTTCATATGACAAACTGTTCAAAGCTGGAATTATTTTCGTGAATCTCCTTTAAACCCTCTCTGGTGTCAGTACATCCTTTCTAAGATAATGGGGCCAAAATGGCTCAAAATACTCCAAGTGAGGCCTCACCAGTGCTTTATAAAGTCTTAACATTACATCCTTGCTTTTATATTCTAGTTCCCTTGAAATGAATGCTAGCATTGCATTTGCTTTCCTCACCACAGACTCAATCTGCAAATTAACCTTTAGGGAATCCTGCATAAGCACTCCAAATTCCAAATGCCAACACGAGGAAATCTGCAGATGCTGGAAATTCAAGCAACGTATACAAAATACTGGTGGAACACAGCAGGCCAGGCAGCATCTATAGGAAGAAGCACTGTCGATGTTTCGGGCCGAGACCCTTCGTCAGGACTAACTGAAAGAAAAGATAGTAAGAGATTTGAAAGTAGTGGGGGGAGGGGGAAATGCGAAATAATAGGAGAAGACAGGAGGGGAGGGGTGAAGCTAAGAGCTGGAAAGGTGATTGGCAAAAGTGATACAGAGCTGGAGAAGGGAGAGGATCATGGGATGGGAGGCCTAGGGAGAAAGAAAGGGAGAGGGGAGCACCAGAGGGAGATGGAGAACAGGCAGAGTGTAGGGCAGAGAGAGAACAAAAAGTGGAGGGGGGAAATAAAGAAATCGGGTGGGGGTGAGAGGGGGAGGAGGGGCATTAAAGAAATCAATGTTCATGCCATCAGGTTGGAGGCTACCCAGACGGTATATAAGGTGTTGTTCCTCCATCCTGCGTGTGGCTTCTTCTTGACATAAAACATCATCGAGCCAGGTAGGAGTCGAACCTACAATCTTCTGATCCGTAGTCAGACGCGTTATCCATTGCGCCACTGGCCCCCTTGCCCCTCGTTGTTTTGTATTTGCTCTTCATTTAGAAAATAGTCAATCTTTTCATTTCTTCTACCAAAGTGCATGACCGTACATTTCCAGGCACCGAATTCCATCTGCCATTTCTTTGCCCATTCTCCTAATCTGTCCTTCTGTAACATCTGTACTTACTCAAAACTAATCTTCATATCATCTGCAAACTTTGCAGCAAGACCATCAATTCCATGATCCAAATCATTGACATAGAACATAAAAAGGATTGGTCCCAACACAGACCCCTGTGGAATACCATTAGTCACCAGCAGCCACGCGAAAAGGACTCCCTTCATTTCTACTCTGCCAATCAGCCACTGCTTTACCCATCATGTTAGGATCTTTCCAGTAATACCATGGGCTCGTAGCTTGTTAAGCAACCTCATGTGTGGCACCTTAACGAAGGTTTTCAGAAAATCCAATAAATCTTGCATTAATAGCAAATGGATTCAGTATGGTATCCATAAAGACATCGGGTAACTTTCCTCGTGTCTGAATGGACAACCTGTAGAAGGAATTCTAGTTTCCTCAGTTGCATAATCACACTAGCAGGGAGCGCCAGAACGTGTGCAGCAATTGGTGATGGGTGAGAATTTCAATTTGTTGTTCCTGCCCAGTGTGTTAAAACAGTGTTGGCAGGCATACGCTGCTAGTTGTGTCAAAAATACAGTCGTGCCGGGGAATTAGCTCAAATGGTAGAGCGCTCGCTTAGCATGCGAGAGGTAGCGGGATCGATGCCCGCATTCTCCAGGGTTTCATTTTGCATTCAGGGGCATCTAGGGCCGTCCGTGTGTCATACAATTGGGTCTGTTGCTGTGCAGGAAGGAGGCTAAATCTTGTTAAATTCTGATTCAGATTTATTTATCACATGTACATCGAAACAACGTCAATGTGTAAACAGCCAACAAACCTGGGGATGTGCTGGGGTCAGCGCGCCAGCGTCGCCACACATCCCAGCGCCAACGGAGTATGCCCGGCAGAACAACACCGGGCGCAGAACAAAACGCGGGGAAAAGTTCAAAGTAAATTTATTATCGGAGTACATATATGTCATTATGTACAACCCTTGGATTCATTTTCTTGCGGCACACTCAATAATTCCAGGATATACTAATAACCATTCAGAATCAATGAAACACCGCGCCAACTGGACGTTCAACCAGTGTGCAAATGACAACAAACTGTGCAAATACAAAGAAAAAATTAATAATAATAAATAAGCAATAAATATTGAGAACATTTGATGAAGAGTCCTTGAAAGTGAGTCCCTAGGTTGTGAGAACAGTTCAGTTTTTGGGGTGAGTGAAGTTATCCCCTCTGGCTCAAGAGCCAGATGGTTGAGGGTTAATAACTGTTCCTGAACCTGGTGGCGCGAGTCCCGAGATTCCTGTACCTTCTTTCTGATAGCAGCAGCGAGAAGAGAACTTAACGCTAGTGGTGTGGGTCCCTGCTGATCTTCGCTGCTTTCCAGCCACTACGCTTCGTGTAGCTGTGCTCAGTGGTGGGGTGGGCTTTAACCGTAATGCAGGACTGTATTCGCTACGTTTTGATAGATTTTCTGATCAAGGGCACTGGTGTTTCCATACCAAGCCGTAATGCTTTCCGCTGCACATCTACAGAAGTTTGTCAAAGTTTTAGGCGGCATGTCGAATCTTCGGAAACACCTAAGGAAGTAGAGGCGCTGCGGCGCTTTCTTCGTAATTGCACGTACATGCTGCCACAGTACAGGCCCTCCGGAGTGATAACACCGAGGAACCTAAAACTGATGACCTTCTCCACCTCTGTTCCTTCATTGAGGACTGGCTCATGGACCTCCAGTGTCCTCCTCTTGAAGCTAATAATCAGGACTGAAGAAGGGTCTTGGCTGGAAACGTCGACTGTACTATTTTTTATAGATGCTGCCTGGCTTGCTGAGTTCTTTCTGCATTTTGTGTGTGATTCGGATTCCCAGCATTTGTAGATTTTCTCTTGTTTGTGACTGACCAGCCCTGGTACCTTCTCGTGCTTTCTGCTCGCACAAGACATCTGACCCCGGGACCACAGACCTGGGACAGCCATGGATCCCCTCGTCGCCCTTCGAGCGTGGACAGCGGAGCAGAGGCCAGACATTAACTCCTCCACATACCTGTCCCTCAACCCACATATTACCTCTATCTCCCCTACATCACTATCCGAAAACGCTAAAATGATCATCAACCTCCTCCTTGTCACCAAGACCAACTTAAAACGCAACTAAGCCTGAGCCGAGATTCCTGCCGCTCACGTGCTTGGGCTATATTACAGTATTTGTCATGTATGTCGAATATCAAAGTATATCTGTACTGTATGTTATCTGATATCGTGATAAAATACGCATTTTGACAGGCTGCACCACTGTCTGGTATTGGGAGTGGGGGCTACTGCACAGGATCGAAAGAAGCTGCAGAAAGTTGTAAAATTAGTCAGCTCCATCATGGGTTCTAGGCTCCTTAGTATCCAGGACATCTCCTAAGAGCGGTGCCTGAGAAAGGCGGCACCCATTATTAAGGACCTCCATCACCCAGAACGCGTGCTCTTCTCATTGTTACCGCCAGGGACTGGGTTCAGAAGCCTGAAGGCACCCACTCAGCGATTTAGGAACAGCTATTTCCCTCTGCCATCCAATTCCTAAATGGACATTGAACCCACAGACACTACCTCACTTTTTCGTATTATGTCTGCTTTTGCGCTATGTTTAATTTAGCTATTTAATATACATATATACACTTACTTATAAACAGACTGCTGTTTCAGTTCGGCGTTTAACACTATCATACCCCAGAAACTGGTGGAGAAATGTCCTCGCTGGGGCTCAACACCTCCCTCTGCAATTGGACACAGGACTTCCTAACAGCGAGGAGGAGATATTACCAATCCGCACTGATTGTGACTTTCCGGTAAGGAAGTCGAGGATCCAATTCCAGAGGGAGGTACAGAGACCCAGGGTTCTGTAGCTTAACGATGAGAATGGTGGGAATGATGGTGTTAAATGCTGAGCTATAGTCAACGAATAGCATCCTGACATGGGTTGTCAGGGTGATCTAAAGCCGTGTGAAGAGCCATTTGAGATTGGATCTGCCGTTGACCTGTGGTGGCGATTGGCAAATTGCAGTGGGTCCAGGTCCTTGCTGAGACAGTTCAGCTAGTCATGACCAACCTCTCAAAGCATTTCATCACTGTAGATGTGAGACAATAGTCATTAAGGCAGCTCACACTGCTTATCTTAGGCACTAGTATAATTGTTGCCTTTTTGATGCAGGTGGGAATTTCCAACCGTAGTAGCGAGAGGTGAAAATGTCTTCGAATACTCCCGCTAGCTGGTTGGCGGAAGTTTTCAGAGCCTTACCAAGTACCCCTTCGGGGCCTGCGGCCTTGCACCCTCCTAAAAGAGAGCCTGACATCGGCCTCCGAGACAGATCACGGGTCATCAGGTGCAGCAGGGGTCTTCACAGCTGAAGTAATATTCTCCTTGCGAAGCGGGTATAGAAGGTGTTGAGTTCATCTGGTAGTGGGCAATTCATGCTATTGGGTTTCGCTTTGTAGGAAGTAGTGTCCTGCAAACCCTGCCAGTGTTGACGTGCTTCCGATGTCGCCTCCAATCTCGCTCGGAATTAATTGTTTATTCATTCTTGAAATAACTCTCCGCAAGTCATACCTGGTTTTCTGGTACAGACCTGTGTCACCAGATTTGAATGCCACAGATCTAGCAGACGACGTACCTCCTGGTTCACCCCACGGCTTTTGGTTTGGGAATGTACAGTAAGTCTTTGTAGGCACACACTCATCCACACGGGTTTTAATGAAGTCGGTAACAACTGCAGCATACTCATCCGGATTCGAAGATGAGTCCCTGAATATAGTCCAGTCCACCGATTCAAAGCAGGCATGTGAGCGCTGCTGTGCCTCCCTGGTCCATTTCTTGGTCCTCACTACTCCTGCTGCAGTCTCCAGCCTCTGTCTGTACTGTTACGGAAGATGTAACAGCTCTGATGGGCAGAAGGGTGCAGAGTTGCTCATGTCCCCCCCCCCCCCCCCCCCCCCCCGGGAGAATCACAAACCGTTACTGTTGCTATGCTGCTAATGAGAGAGAGAGATGTAAAAGAAAACAAATTGGAACATCTGCTACAGATAAGAGAGAGATAAAGCAGGGAGAGAGAGACTTGTTGATTCACCGTATTATGACTTCTGGGAGACTTATGGCTTCTGAGAGGGTTATTTATCTTACACCCATTCTGTTCATTAAAATTCCTCAGCGGACAGCCGGAGTGGGCTGGGGTTGATGGACAAAGCCATTCAAAACTGATTGACACCTGAGACCCCGTGAGTAGGGATAAAAGTGAGGTCTGGAGAGACACCCCTCAGACACACCGGAGACACACTATTAAGCACTGCTTGAGTGTTGGAACCCCACGTGAAGGTGTGGGGCATCGGAGACCGAACAAATGATCGGTCGGTTTAACTCACAGTGTTATAGCAGGGCCGGTGGGGGCTTGTGTGTGTGTCACTCATGCCAGAGTGACGAGTCCACCACAGAAGAACGGTCCAGCTAAAGGACAGAGGGGTCATACCTGAATGGCCACAACAAAACGACGGATCAAGAACGTAAAGGAAGGTTTGCCTGCCTGTAGCTGTTACTTCTCTCTCTCTCTCTCTCTCTCTCTCTCTCTCTCTCTCTCTCTCTCTCTCTCTCTCTCTCTCTCCTCTCTCTCTCTCTCTCTCTCTCTCTCTCTCTCTCTCTCTCTCTCCTCTCTCTCTCTCCTCTCTCTCTCTCTCTCTCTCTCTCCAACGATTACAACACAACCATATCTACCTCAGCACGTATGAACTGAACTGAACTTTATATTCACCATTGACAATTCATTATCCCCTAGACATCGATAGAGCTTGTTATATTGATTATTATTATACCCACACTTTTCGGTTTAGTATTGCTAACGTGTATTATCTATATATTTGCATTATGATATTGATTTGTGTATTTTACTAATAAACACTATTTGAAAATAGTACCACCAGACTCCAACGGATCTTCTTCTTTCTCTGCTGGTTAGACAGCCAGTTACGGGGTACGTAACAGTACACAGGGAGTAGAAGTACAGCCAGGAAATCAGACTTTCAAAGTGTGGGCGGGGAAGAGTGGTAAGCACTCTTGATAGCGGTGGAAACAGTGGCCCAGTCAGTTGGTGTCTCTATTACTGCAAGTCATTTGTTGATGATAATTATTTAATGCCTGTTTCAAGCTGGCCTGGTTAAAATCCCACAAAAGATAGTGAAGTTTCTTTATGTCTGAGTGGACAAGGACTGGTCTCTGCAGTTACTAATCTGCACCATCCGGCAGCGTCAGCAAATGCACAGCAATAGCCTGAGGGAGGAAGCATCTGCTCATTGCTACTAATAACTTCTGCACCTGAGGGATCGCCGCCACGCTTTGATGGGTGTGACGCAGTGCAAAGAAATAACGAAAAAGTATTTCGTGGGGAATTAGCTCAAATGGTAGAGCGCTCGCTTAGCATGCGAGAGGTAGCGGGATCGATGCCCGCATTCTCCAGTGCTCCTTTTTATTTCACAGATACGTAGCGCCATCCATCTGTCATAGAATTGCAGCGTCTGTTGCCCGATATGCTGAATGTGCTGGCAGAAGGCAGCTGGCAGGGCTAGCAATAGAACAGGCAAGAAAGCCAAATCTATAATCTTCCAATCCCTAATCAGACACGTTATCCACTAGCCTACACTGCTTAAAGAAGTGGATAGCTGCAATTGACAGGAGGCAGACAAACAGCTGTAACACACACAAGGAACTCAGCAGGCCAGGCAGCATTCATAGATGTGTGTTGCTCGGATTTCCAGCACCTGCATATTTTCTCTTGTTTGTGGTTAGGCAAACTACTGTAACTGGTCTCCATAAACATTACCAGCAAGGGTCAATGTTGTGAAGTTTGCTGCCAGCTTTTCTTCAACAGTTCAGATGCTTGAGCAGAGAATGTAGTTATCCTTAGATTACTGGTCAATGGTTCACCTCCGGCTCAAAGGAGCAGCTGTAACTGGAATAAGTTACAACCCTGGTTGGGTTTGAACCAAGGTTGTGTGGTGAACTACATATACCTATCTGGACACGCCCCCCCCCCCCCCCCCCCCCCCCCGCCGACTGCTCCTGTGGCTCCCCCCACGGACCCCAGTATAAAGGCGATTGGAGACACAGCCCTGGCCTCAGTCTCCAGGATGTAGTGTGGTGGTCACTTGCTGCTTGTTCTTTCTTCCAGCCAATAGAAGCCTACCTTAACCCACGTCTCAGAGTTATTGATGGTGCATCAGGTTGTTATGGTGAACTTCCGTATCTTTAACCAGTCGACTTCCGGAACATACAGTACTTAGATCAGGTGAACCCCAGTGCAGAGGGAAGGTAAACTCAAGACTTAGTAAAGACCAACAAAACAGAGGGAACTTAAATAGACAAACAAAACAAGGCATAGACTTTTTGATAACTAAAACAAGAGTAGGTGAAAATGATCAACTAGTAATTAGGGGAGGAGGAATGTCAGAGCCTGGAGGACTCTCACCCCCTCCCCCAGATGGCCAGACAGCAGCATGACGCGGGTCTTATTTTCTTATGCAAATCAGCAATTCCTGCATTATGGAGCAACCAGGTGGTATCCAGCTGCTAGCATCAGCACTCAGGCACACGACCAGGATGAAACTAAACAATAACCAAGACTTTCTTTAAGACAGGGTGGCGTCCCAGAGTGCTAGGTCCTCACACATGCTGCTATTGCAAAACCAAATGTCGTTGCATCACTGCGGGCATGGAAAACCCAATGTCTACAGAAAATGGTGGATGCTACCCTCGATCACCATGGAGCACATTTACATAGAGGGCTCTCACTACAACGAAGTAAAGTTCAAAGTACAAACTAAACATATTATATCAACACACATAACACGCTGGAGGAACTCAGCAGGTCAGCATCAGTGGAAACAAACAGTCAACGTTTCAGGCCGAGACCCTTCATCAGGACACATATGTTATCAGGAATGCCTCTATATATGACCCCGAGATTCACTTTCTTGTAGGCATACTCAACAAATCCAATAACCACAATAGAACAACTGGGTGGATAACCAGTCTGCAAAAGACAACCAACTGTGCAAATACAAAAAAGAAAGGGAAAAAAAATCCATCAAGCTTCCAGGCCATGATTTCTTGCATAGGAGATACAGGAGCCTTGGCTCCCACATCACCAGGTTCAGGAACAGTTATTACACTTCAACCATCAGACTCCTGAACTGATATGGATAACTTCACTCACTTCAGCACTGAACATATTTCACAATCTACAGATTCAATTTCAAGGACTCTACAACTCATGTTCTCGGCTTTATTTATTGTTTATTGGGACGATTTGTCTTCTTTTGCACATCAGTTGTTTGTTGGTCTTTGTATAGGAATAGGTATGCATAAACTGGATGGTATTTCACAATTTTCCTGTAAATACCTGTAAGAAAATGAATCTCTGTGTGGTGTATAGTAACATACGTACATTGTTATTTTTTCGGCAGTTTGAACAGGGCACGACTGCACAAGTGCGTGGAGGTCGGCTAGTAAGAACAGCGGGAAGAGTTTAAAAGGAAGACAGATTTACAGAGCGGGCATCAATGGAGCGGGCGACAGAGTAGAGGGAGACAGAGTAGGAAGGCTTTGGCTCAAAGAGGCTTCGGCGATAAGGTGTCAAGGCCAGGTCAGTTAACTGTTTAAAATAAAGATAGAAGGTACATGTGTGAGGCCATTTTTCTGTGCTCAGTGTCAGATGTGGGAGGTCCCAGAGACTCCCAGCCTCCTGGATGGCCACATCTGCACCAGGTGTGTTGAGCTGCAGCTCCTTAGAGACAGTGTTAGGGAACTGGAGCTGCAGCTCGATGACCTTCGTCTGGTCAGGGAGAGTGAGGAGGTGATAGAGAGGAGCTATAGGCAGGTGGTCACACTGGGGCCACAGGAGACAGACAAGTAGGTAACAGTCAGGAGGGGGAAGGACAAGAAGCAGGTTCTAGAGAGTACCCCAGTGGCTGTCCTCATTAACAATAAGTACTCCTGTTTGAATACTATGGGGGGTGGGGGGGAACAGCCTAACTGGGGGATGCAACAGTGGCCATGCCTCTGGCACAGAGTCCGGCCCTGTGGCTCAGAAGGGTAGGGAAAGGAAGAGGAAGGCAGTAGTGATAGGGGACTCTATAGTTAGGGGGTCAGACAGGCGATTCTGTGGACACAGGAAAGAAACTCGGATGGTAGTTTGCCTCCCAGGTGCCAGGGTCTGGGATGTTTCAGATCACGTCCAAGATATCCTGCAGTGGGAGCGAGAACGGCCAGAGGTCGTGGTACATATTGGTACCAATGACATAGGTAGGAAAATGGAGGAGGTCCTGAAAACAGACTACAGGGAGTTAGGACGAAAGTTGAGAAGCAGGACCACAAAGGTAGTAATCTCAGGATTACTGCCTGTGCCACGCAACAGTGAGTATAGGAATAGAATGAGGTGGAGGATAAATGCGTGGTTGAGGGATTGGAGCAGGGGACAGGGATTCAGATTTCTGGATCATTGGGACCTCTTTTGGGGCAGGTGTGACCTGTACAAAAAGGACTGGTTGCACTTGAATCCCAGGGGGACCAATATCCTGGCAGGAAGGTTTGCTAAGGCTACTGGGGAGAGTTTGAACTAGAATTGCTGGGGGGTGGGAACCGAACTGAAGTGACGGAGGAAGGGGAGGTTGGCTCACAAACAGAGAAAGTTTGGAGACAGTACGAAAGGGAGGATAGGCAGCTGATAGAGAAGGGATGTGCTCAGACCGATGGTTTGAGAAGTGTCTATTTTAAAGCAAGGAGTATCATGAACAAAGAGGATGAGCTTAGAGCGTGGATCATAACTTGGAGCTATGATATTGTGGCCATTGCAGAGACTTGGATGGTGCAGGGGATGGTTACTTAAAGTGCCAGGCTTTAGATGTTTCAGAAAAGACAAGGAGGGAGGCAAAAGAGGTGGGGGCATGGCACTGTTGATCCGGGATAATGTCACGGCTGCAGAAAAGGAGTAAGTCACAGAGGGGTTGTCTACGGAGTCTCTGTAGGTGGAAGTTAGGAATAGGAAGGGGTCAATAACTCTACTGGGTTTTCTTTATAGACCACCCAATATTAACAGGGACATCAAGAAGCAGATAGGGAGACAGATTCTGGAAAGGAGTAATAATAACAAGGTTGTTGCGGTGGGAGATTTTAATTTCCCAAATATTGATTGGCATCTCCCTAGAGTGAGGGGTTTACATGGGGTGGAGTTTGTTAGGTGTGACACAATATGTAGATAAGCCTACAAGAGGAGAGGCTGTACTTGATCTGGTATTGGGAAATGAACCTGGTCAGGTGTCAGTTCTCTCAGTGGGAGAGCATTTTGGAGATAGTGATCATAACTCTATCTCCTTTACTATAGCATTGGTGAGGGATAGGAACAGACAAGTTAGGGAAATGTTTAATTGGAGTAAGGGGAACTATGAGACTATCAGACAGGAACTTGGAAGCATAAACTGGAAACAGATGTTCTCAGGGAAACGTGCCAAAGAAATGTGGCAATTGTTCAGGGGGTATTTGCGTGGGGTTCTGAGTAAGGTACGTTCCAAAGAGGCATGGGAAGGATGGTAGGGTACAAGATCCGTGGTGTACAAAGACTGTTGTAAATCTAGTCAAAAAGAAAAGAAGAGCTTATGAAAGGTTCAAAAAACTAGGTAATGATATGATTCTAGAAGATTATAAGGCTAGCTTAAGGATGAAATTAGGAGAGCCAGAAGGAGCCATGAAAAGGCCTTGGCAGACAGGATTAAGTAAAACCCTAAGGCATTCTACAAGTATGTGAAGGGCAAGAGGATAAGAGGTGAGAGAATAGGACCAATCAGGTGTGACAATTGAAAAGTGTGTACGGAACCGGAGGAAATAGCGGAGGTACTTAATGAATACTTTGCTTCAGTATTCACTATGGAAAAGGAGCTTGGAGATTGTAGTGATGACTTGCAGGGGACTGAAAAGCTTTAGAATGTAGATATCAAGAAAGAGGATGTGCTGGAGCTTTTGGAAAGCATCAAGTTGAATAAGTCACTGGAACTGGACAGGATAGGAAGCGAGGGATGAGATTGCTGAGCCTCTGGCAATGATCTTTGCATCATCAATGGGGACAGGAGAGGTTCTAGAGGATTGGAGGGTTGCAGATGTTGTTCTTTTATTCGAGAAAGGAGTAGCGATAGCCCAGGAAATTATAGGCCAGTGAGTCTTACCTCAGTGGTTGGTAAGTTGATGGAGAAGATCCTGAGAGGCAGCATTTATTGATATTTTGAGAGGCATAATATGATTAGGAATAGTCAGCCTGGCTTTGTCAAAGGCAGATCGTGTCTTACGAGAGTGATTGAAATTTTTGAGGATGTGACTAAACACACTGATGAAGCTAGTGCAGTAGATGTAGTGTATATGGATTTCAGTGAGGCATTTGATAAGGTACCCCATGCAAGGCTTATTGAGAAAGTAAGGAGGCATGGGATAAAAGGGGACATTGCTTTGTAGATCCAGAACTGGGTTGCCCACAGAGGGCAAAGAATGGTTGTAGATGGATCATATTCTGCATGGAGGTCAGTCACCAGTGGTGTGCCTCAGGGATCTGTTCTGGGACCCCTTCTCTTTGTGATTTTTATAAATGACCTGGATGAGGAAGTGGAGGGATGGGTTAGTAAATTTGCTGATGACACAAAGGTTGGGGATGGGGGTGTTGTGGATAGTGTGGAGGGCTGTCAGAGATTACAGCAGGACATTGATAGGATGCAAAACTGGGCTGAGAAGTGGCAGATGGAGTTCAACCCAGATAAGTGTGAAGTAGTTCATTTTGGTAGGTCAAATATGATGGCAGAATATAGTATTAATGGTAAGACTCTTGGCAATGTGGAGGATCAGGGGGATCTTGGGGTCCGAGTCCATAGGACACTCAAAGTTACTGTGCAGGTTGACTCTGTGGTTAAGAAGGCATACGGTGCATTGGCCTTCATCAATCATGGCATTGAGTTTAATAGCCGAGATGTAATATTGCTGCTATATTGGACCCTGGTCAGACCCCACTTAGAGTACTGTGCTCAATTCTGGTTGCCTTCCTATAGGATGGACGTGGGAACCATAGAAAGGATGCAGAGGAGATTTACAAGGATGTTGCCTGGATTGGGGAGCATGCCTTATGAGAATAGGTTGAGTGAACTCGGCCTTTTCTCCTTGGAGTGACAGAGGATGAGATGTGATCTGATAGAGGTGTGTAAGATGATGAGAGGCGTTGATCGTGTGGATAGTCAGAGGCTTTTTCCCAGGGCTGAAATGGCTAGTATGAGAGGGCATAGTTTTAAGGTGCTTGGAAGTAGGTACAGAGGAGATGTCAGGATAAATTTTTTATGCAGAGAGTGGTGAGTGTGAGGAATAGGCTGCTGGCGGCAGTGGTGGAGGTGGAAACGATAAGGTCTTTTAAGAGATTCCTGGATAGGTACATGGAGCTTAGAAAAATAGAGCCTAGGTAGCTCTAAGTTAGGGAAATGTTCAACACAGCTTTGTGGGCTGAAGGGCCTGTATTGTGCTGTATATTTTCTACGTTCTCTGAAATTAACATTGACAATCACCAGTCTGAGCTTCAGTTTGTCTCAAAGCGAAGAGTAGATAGAAATCTGGCATTAATAGCAAGTGGATTCAGTACACTGTCCACAAAGATAAAACTGGAATGCCTCCTACTGGCTGAAGGATAAATTTCTTCAGCCAGTAGCAGGCATTCTAGTTTCCAAGTTGCAAATCTACACCAGCATGGAGTGCCAGAATGAGAGCAGCAACAGCTGGTTGAAGGGTGAGAGTTAGCGTTTGTTGGCTCTTACAAATGTGCTGGGGCATCGTTTGCAGACCACATATTGGTGGGTCTGGCACCAAGACAAGAGTGCAGGGGAATTACCTCAAATTGTACAGCATTTGCCTGGCATGCAAGAGGTAGTAGGATCAATGCCTGCATTCTCCATTGTCCTCTGGATTCAGAGGCATGTAGGGCCATTCGCCTGCCATAGAATTGCTGGGTCTGTTGCAACACACAAAATTTGGAGGAGCTCAGCAGATCAGGCAGCAGCTATAGAAATGAATAAACATTCAATAGTTTGGACAGCGAAGGTGTTTGGTGAGCTGAAAGATCTGAGGGTAGGTAAGTCACCTGGACCATATGAACTACAACCCAGTGTTCTGAAAGAATCTATCTGAAGAGATTGTAGAGGCACTAGTAATGATCTTTTATTCTGGCATTCTCCTCCTTCCTTACCAGTCCTGAAGAAGGGTCTCAGCCGAAAACATCAAATGTTTATTAATTTCTGTAAATGCTGTCTGACCTGCTGAGTTCCTCCAGCATTTTGTGTGTTGCTCTGAACTTATAGTGCCTACAGTATCTCTTGTGTTGATGATTTCTGGGTCTGCAGCAAAACGTGCAGGACAGAGGAAAGAGAGCATATCCTGTCTGTTTCTACAAAGGCAAAGACATCCTATTGGGCTTAGTAGTGAACTGAGAGGAAGATACCCTCTCCAATGCCAGCACATCCTTTCTTAGATAACGGGCCCCAAATTACTCATAATTCTCCAAGTGTGGTCTGACCAATGCCTGGTAAAGACTCAGCATTACATCCTTGCTCATATTCTAGTCCTCTCAAAGTGAATGCTAACACTGCATTTGCCTTCCTCACCACCGATTCAACTTGCAAGTTAACCTTTAGAGAATCCTGCACGTGGACTTCCAAGTTCCTTTGCACCATGGATTCCAGAATTTTATCCTAAATTTAGAAAATAGTTTATGCTTTTATTCATTCTACTTAAGTTCATCAGCATACATTTCACTACACTGTAATCCATCTGCAGCTTCTTTGCCCATTCTCCCAATCTGTCTAAGTCCTCTGCAGACTCCCTACTTCCTCAACAATACCTGCTTGCTTGGGAGGATAACCTAAATTGTCAGATTTCTGATGATAGATGGAATAAAATTCTAATACGGGTTAATAAATCATCTTTCTGTGCTCATCATTCTCTTCTACAATTTAAAGTGGTTCATAGAGCTTACATTTCTAAACAGAAGCTCTCCAGTTTTTACCCGAATGTTTCTCCACTTTGTAATAAATGCAACTCTGCTGATGCCTCTTTAATTCATATGTTTTGGTTTTGCCCTACAATTGAAAAGTTTTGGCGGGAAGTATTTCATACCTTCTCTCAACTTTTTAGGGTCCAATTTGACCCAAATCCCCTTACTGCCTTGTTTGGTATTATTGCAAATGAAGATATAACTTTAAATACTCCTAACCTACAGGTTTTAGTTTTTACCTCTCTTTTAGCAAGAAGAGCAACCTTGCTTAAATGGAAGGAGTCTACCCCTCCTACACATCTTCAATGGCTACGTGATATTATGTCGTATTTAAATTTAGAAAAGATCCGCTGCTCAGTCTTAAATTCGAAACAATCTTTTTATGATATTTGGGGACCTTTCCTAAATTACTTTTCCAATTTATAAAGTTTAACAGTGCACAGACTTTTATGTATATTTTTATCTTCTCTTCTTAAGTGAATATGTTTTTTTTCTAATTATCCATTGTCATCCATCAGCTTTTTTCTTTGGTAGTTGGTAGGGGGTTGACCTTTTTTTTTAATATATATAAAAATTATTTTATGATGTATGACCTATCTTTAAATTTTTGATTACAGAGTGGTATACCTTTATGTGTTATGCTATAACATTTTGATCAATTTTATTACAATATATGAATGTACACAAGTTATGTTGAGATGTATCTATGTGTTGCACTCTGTAAATCTTTTTTTTCTTCTGAATAAAAATATTGTAAAAAGAAAGAACAATACCTGTCTCTACACCTATCCTCATATTATCTGCAAATTTGGCCATAAAGCCATCAATTCCTTCATCCAAATGATTTGAAAAGAAGCAGCCCTATCAAACCACTGCAGCACACTACTAATCACCAGCAGCTAACTAGAAAAGGCTCCTTTATTCTTACTTTTTGCCTTCTTGCAGTCAGTCAATCTTCTATCCATGTTGGTATCTTTCCTTTAATACCAAGGTCCCTCACGAGAGACTCATCCAGAAAGTCATGAGGCATGGGATAAGTGGAACCTTGGCTGTTTGGATAAAAAATTGGCTTAAAGGAAGAAAGCAGAGGGTAGTTGTGGAAGGAAAGTATTCTGCCTGGAGGTTGGTAACTAGTGGAGTGCCACAGGGATCTGTTCTGGGACCCCTGCTATTTGTGATTTTTATAAATGACCTGGATGTAGAGGTGGAAGGATGGGTGAGTGAGTTTGCGGATGACACGAAGACTGGAGGAGTTGTGGATGGAGATGTAGGTTGTCGAAGGTTACAAGAGGATATAGACAGGCTGCAGAGTTGGGCAGAAAAATGGCAGATAGAGTTCAATCCGGACAAGTGTGAGGAGATGCATTTCGGAAGGACAAACCAGAAGACTGAGTACAGGATTAATGGTCAGTTACTTAAGAGTGTGGATGAACAAAGGGACCTTGGGGTTCAAATCCATACATCCCTCAAGGTCACTGCACAGGTTGATAGGGTAGTTAAGAAGGCCTATGGGATGCCAGGCTTCATAAACAGGGCGATTGAGTTCAAGAGTAGAGAGGTCATGTTGCAACTCTACAAATCTCTGGTGAGACTGCACTTAGAGTATTGTGTTCAATTCTGGTCACCTCATTATAGGAAGGATGTGGAAGCTATGGAGAGGGTGCAGAGGAGATTACCAGGATGTTGCCTGGTTTGGAGAACAAGTCATATGAAACAAGGTTAGCAGAGCTGGGACTTTTCTCTTTGGAGCATAGAAGAATGAGAGGGGACTTGATAGAGGTCTACAAGATTATGAGAGGCATAGATAGGGTGGATAGTCAGTACCTGTTTCCCAGGGCACCAATAGCAAACACATGAGGGCATATGTACAAAATTAAGGGAGGGAAGTTTAGGGGAGACATCAGGGGTAAGTTTTTTACACAAAGAGTTGTGAGTGCCTGGAATGATTTGCCAGGGATGGTGGTGGTGGCTAAAACATTAGGGGTATTTAAGAAACTCTTGGACAGGCACATGGATGAAAGAAAAATGGAGGGTTATGGGGTAGTGTGGGTTTAGTACTTTTTTTTAAAGGATTATATGGGTCGGCACAACATGGAGGGCTGAAGGGCCTGTACTGTGCTGTAGTGTTCTATGGTTCTATGGCTCTTGTTAAGCAGCCTGATTTGCAGCAGTTTATCAAAGACCTTCTGAAAATCCAAGTTGACAATACCTACTGACTCTCCATTGTCCATCCTGCCTGTTATTTCTTCAAAAAATTTCAATTGATTTGTCAGGCAAGGAAACCATGCTGACCGGCCTAGTTTATCATGTGTCTGCAATACCCTGAACATTCATCCTTAATAATGGACTCCATCATCTTTCCAACCACTGTCATCAGGATAACTGGCTTATAATTTCCTTTCTTCTCTCTCCCACCCTTCTTAAAGAGTGGAATGACATTTGCAATTTTACTTTCCTCTGGAGCCATGCAGAATCTATTGATTATTGAAAGATCAATACTAATGCCTCCACAATCTCTTCATCTGGCTCTTTCAGATCCCTGGGTTGTAGTCCATCTGGTCCAGGTGACTTATCCACCTTCAGATCTTTCAGTTTCCCAAGCACCTTCTGCGTGGTAATAGCAACAACACTCAATTCTTCCCCCTGACACTTGAATTTCTGGCACATTGCTGGTGTCATTCCTCACTGACGCAAAATATTTATTGAGTTCACCTGCCATTTCGTTGTTCCTCCATTACTTCCTCCGCAGCATAATTTTCCAGTGGTCCAATATCCACTTTTGCCTCCCTTTACATGTACACCGCATTTGACACATGTGAAGCCTTGGGAGCAGGTGGTTGATGGCCGTATGAGCAGCTGATGTGTATCACAAATCCTGATTATGTGACCACTGACACCAAGCAGACAATCTCTGAAGATTATTTATAATGGCTGGGGTCACCGTCTTGTAAAGAAACTGCCCAGAAGAAGGGAACAGCAAACCAATTCTCTAGAAAAATTTGCCAAGAACAAACATAGTTAAAGACCATGATTGCCTATATCATCAACATGGCACATCATGATGAAAGTGATATTTGACAAAAATGTTGGCATCCTCCTTTATCCACAGTATGATTCCTTGAGGAAGTCTTCTCCTTTTCTTGCTGCTCAAGTGCTGGTCATTAACCAACTCTCACACTCGATGCACTGTTCTTTTTTGTTCTGTCCTCCCCTCCTCTTTTTCTGCACCTTACATCCTGTTTATGCCTAATTTTTTCCAGCTCTGATGAATATGTAATGAACAGGATTTGATAAGCGATCTCGCAGTAAAGGAGCCATTAGAAGGTAGTGATCACAATATGATAAGCTTTTATCTGCAATTTGAGAAGGATAAGGGCAGCTCGGAGGTGTCAGTGTTGCAGATGAACAGGGGAAACTATGGAGCCATGAGGGAGGAGCTGGCCAAAGTTGACTGGATGGATAGCCTAGCAGAAAAGACAGTGGAACAGCAATGGCAGGTATTCTTGGGAATAATGCACAAGGTACAAAACCAGTTCATCCCCCAGAGAAGGAAGGATTCAAAGGGGGGAAAGGGGCCACAGTGGTTGACAAAGGAAGTCAGAGACTGCATAGCATTAAAAAAAAGGAAATATGACAGAGCTAAGGTGAGTGGGAGGACAGATGATTGGGAAGTTTTTAAGGAACAACAGAACTTAACTAAAAAGACAATACAGGGAGAAAAAATGAGGTACGAACGCAAGCTAGCCAGGAATATAAAGGAAGATAGCAAAAGCTTTTTTAGGTATGTGAAGAGAAAGAAGATAGTTAAGAACAATGTTGGGCCCTTGAAGAATGAATTGGGTGAAATTGTTATGGGAAACAGAGAAATGGCAGAAGAATTTAATGAGTACTTTAGATCTGTTTTCACTAAGGAAGACACAAGCAATCTCCCAGATGTATGGATGGGCCAAGGACATAGGGTAACAGAGGAACTGAAACAGATTGACATTTGGAAGGAAACGGTGATGAGAAGACTGATGGGACTGAAGGCTGACAAATCCCCAGGTCCAGATGGTCTGCACCCTAGGGTACTAAAGGAGGTGGCCCTGGAAATTGCGGATGCATTGGTAATCATTTTCCAATGTTCCTTAGATTCAGGATCAGTTCCTGAGGATTGGAGAATGGCTAATGTTATCCCACTTTTTAAGAAAGGAGGGAGGGAGAAAAAGAGAACTATTGACCTGTCAGCCTGACATCGGTGGTGGGAAAGATGCTAGAGTCCATTATTAAGGATGAAATAGTGGCATATCTAGATAGCAGTGATAGGATTGGGCCGAGCCAGCATGGATTTACCAAGGGTAAGTCATGCTTGACTAATCTGTTGGAGTTTTTCGAGGATGTAACCAGGAAGTTAGACGGGGGAGATCCAGTGGATGTAGTGTACCTCGATTTTCAGAAGACATCTGATAAGGTCCCACATAGAAGATTGGTGGATAAAATCAAAGCTCAGAGCATCGGGGGGAAGGCATTGACATGGATAGAAAACTGGTTGGCAGATAGAAAGCAAAGGGTAGCGGTGAATGGGTGTTTCTCGGAATGGCAGGTGGTGACTAGTGGGGTGCCACAGGGCTCGGTATTGGGACCACAGCTGTTTACAATTTACGTCAACGATTTAGATGAAGGCATTGAGAATAGCATCAGCAAATTTGCTGATGATACTAGACTGGGTGGCAGTGTGACATGTGATGAGGATGTTAGGAGAATTCAGGGTGACTTGGATAGGCTGGGTGAGTGGGCAGATACTTGGCAGATGACGTTTAATGTGAGTAAGTGTGAGGTTATCCACTTTGGGAGTAAGAACAGGAAGGCAGATTATTATCTGAACGGTGTAGAGTTAGGTAAGGGAGAAATACAAAGAGATCTCGGAGTCCTTGTTCATCAGTCACTGAAGGTGAATGAGCAAGTGCAGCAGGCAGTGAAGAAGGCTAATGGAATGTTGGCCTTTATTACAAAGGGAATTGAGTACAAGAGCAAGGAAATCCTCTTGCATTTGTACAGGGCCCTGGTGAGACCACACCTGGAGTATTGTGTACAGTTTTGGTCTCCAGGGTTAAGGAAGGACATCCTGGCTGTAGAGGAAGTGCAGCGTAGATTCACGAGGTTAATTCCTGGGATGTCTGGACTTTCTTACGCAGAGAGGTTAGAGAGACTGGGCTTGTACACGCTAGAATTAAGGAGATTGAGAGGGGATCTGATTGAAACATATAAGATTATTAAGGGATTGGACAAGATAGAGGCAAGAAATATGTTCCAGATGCTGGGAGAGTCCAGTACCAGAGGGCATGGTTTGAGAATAAGGGGTAGGTCATTTAGGACAGAGTTAAGGAAAAACTTCTTCTCCCAGAGAATTGTGGGGGTCTGGAATGCACTGCCTCGGAAGGCAGTGGAGGCCAATTCTCTGGATGCTTTCAAGAAGGAACTAGATAGGTATCTTATGGATAGGGGAATCAAGGGATATGGGGACAAGGCAGGAACCGGGTATGGATAGTAATTGATCAGCCATGATCTCAAAATGGCAGTGCAGGCTCAAACGGCCGAATGGTCTACTTCTGCACCTATTGTCTATTGTCTATTTCTCTCCTCATGCATGCCTTCACAGTGTCTGTGATGTTACTGTGTCCATGTGAGAATCCTACAGTATTCTGGCCTTGCTGTCAAGCACCATTCTCTTCAGTAATTTCATCAAAATTTCATTACTTCAATCTGTCATTGATCTTGTAACTTCTTTGTGGTATCTATATTACAATATAAACTTACTTAAAGATTACTAACTTCTCCAGAGGTTTAGCATTAATACGGAGTCCTTTTTTGCATGTACTCACCACTAATAAATCAGCCATGATGGAATGGTAGAGCAGACTCAATGGGCTGAAGGCCTAATTCTGCTCCTATGTCTCGTGGTCTGATGCTTTTCATTGAAACTCAATTTAGGCTAAGACAAAACGTTCTGCCAAAAGTAATGATGAAGATAATTCCACATTTAGTGTGCAGAGTAAGTGATAAACTGATTTTTAAAATAAAGGTTTGTTATGAACCTTCATAACTGTGGTAGTGATTTAGACAGTGAAATATACAATAATATTCAGAGCAGAATCACCTTTCAGGCATTACGACCACAAGGAAGATTTTTAGAGGTCAGTCAAGTCATTTCCAATATGCATTGGCATCGTTTGAATTTACTGAGAACAATTAGAGATGACAACAGAACTAAACATAGTTAAAGTTTGACCTTTTGAATTCAGTATCAAATACTGAAAGGTCTAGATAGATTGGATGTGGAGAGGATGTTTACTATAGTGGGGGAGTCATAGACCAGAGGGCACAACCTCAGAATAGAGAAATGTCCATTTAGAACAGAGATGAATATGAATTTCTTTGGCCACTGTGTGGTGAATCTGTGGAATTCTTTGCCACAGATGGCTGTGAGGCCACGTCGTTGGGTATATTTACAGTGGAGGCTGATTTTTAATTAGTAAGGGTGTCAAAGGTTACAAGGAGAAAGTAGGAAAAAGGGGTTGAGAGGGATAATAAACCAGCTATGATGGAATGGTCGAACAGACTTGATGGGCTGAATGGCCTAATCCTATGTCTTATGGTCCTATTTTATGGTTGATGACATGAATGTATTTAAAGTTAAAGTGAAGTGGGCCAGTGGCGCAATGGATAACGCGTCTGACTACGGATCAGAAGATTGTAGGTTCGACTCCTACCTGGCTCGATGATGTTTTCCTCATTCTTTTATTGAGAAAGTAAGGAGGCATTGGATCCAAGGGGACATTGCTTTGTGGATCCAGAACTGGCTTGTCCACAGAAGGCAAAGAATGGTTATAGATGGATCATATTCTGCATGGAGGTTGGTGACCAGTAGTGTGCCTCAGGGATCTGTTCTAGGACCCTTACTCTTTGCAATTTTTATAAATGACCTGGATGAGGAAGTGGAGGGTTGGGTTAGTAAATTTGCTGATGACACAAAGGTTGGGGATGGGGGTGTTGTGGATAGTGTGGAGGGCTGTCAGAGGTTGCAGCGGGACACTGATAGGATGCAAAACTGGGCTGAGAAGTGGCAGATGGAGTTCAACCCAGACAAATTAACTCAGTCTGTTAAGAGACTTACAGATAGGTGCATGGAGCTTTGTAAAATAGAAGGCTATAGGCAAGCCTAGTAATTTCTAAGGTACAGACATGTTCAGCACAACTTTGTGGAGTGAAGAGCCTGGATTGTGCTGTAGGTTTTCTATGTTTCTAAGTGTGAAGTGGTTCATTTTGGTAGGTCAAATATGATGGCAGAATATAATATTAATGGTAAGACTCTTGGCAGTGTGGAGGATTAGAGGGATCTTGGGGTCCGAGTCCATAGGACTCTCAAAGCAGCTGTGCAGGTTGACTCTGCGGTTAAGAAGGTGTACGGTGTATTGGCCTTCATCAATCGTGGGATTGAGTTTAAGAGCCAAGATGTAATTTTGCAGCTATATTGGACCCTGGTCAGACCCCACTTAGAGTACTGTGCTCAATTCTGGTTGCCTTCCTATAGGATGGACATGGGAACCATAGAAAGGGTGCAGAGGAGTTTTACAAGGATGTTGCCTAGATTGGGGAACATGCCTTATGAGAATAGGTTGAGTGAACTCGGCCTTTTCTCCTTGGAGTGACAGAGGATGAGATGTGATCTGGTAGAGGTGTATAAGATGATGAGAGGCATTGATCGTGTGGATAGTCAGAGGCTTTTTCCCAGGGCTGAAATGGCTGCCACAAGAGGACACAGGTTTAAGGTGCTGGGGAGTAGGTACAGAGGAGATGTCAGAGGTAAGTTTTTTTACGCAGAGAATGGTGAGTGCGTGGAATGGGCTGCTGGCAAAGGTGGTGGAGGCAGATACGATAGGGTCTTTTTGTATTTTTGGATCTGTACATGGAGCTTGGAAAAATAGAGGGCTAAATAGGGTACCCTATTTAGGGCTAAAGAGGGCTATTTAGAGGGCTAAATAGGGTACCCTAGTAATTTCTAAGGTAGGGACATGTTCGGCACAACTTTGTGGGCCGAAAGGCCTGTATTGTGCTCTAGGTTTTCTGTTTTTAAAATTAAAATATTTTAAAAAAGATAACATTTGTACAGCATTGATGTTTCTGTATAAGCTTTCAGTCTTCTGCAGCAGGGGTCACCAACCCATCTCGCACTGCAGACTAGTTTAATATTTACAATATTTTTGTGGACTGGCTGACCAGGGTTGGGGGGGGTTGGTGGTGTTAATCACGACCGGAATATAGGTGATAAATCAACTATAGGTCACTTATAAGTGGCTAATACACTCAATTTCATTTTTAAAAGGGTTTATCTAATGAATTTAATATTAAACACACAGTGCATATTTTCCTTGCATGAATATAATGATAAGTCAATTATAAGTCAATAGCATCATAACATTTTAAGTAACATTTGGATATTAAACACACAGCGCATATTTTCCTCGTATGACCATATAAAATCACACCAATATCGCTGAATCAGTGGGAGCCCTGGGTTTGTTTCCCTGCAACAAGATGGTCCCATCAAGGGGTGATGGGAGACAGCGATACTCGAAGGGGGTTCCTTATGTCCAGTCTATTCCGCAATTTAGTTTTCATTGCATTCATTGCAGAAAACCCTGCTTCGCAGATATGATGTTGGAAATGGAAGCAACGTTTTCAGTGCTTTCGTGGCTATCTTGGGATATTCAGCCTTGACTTTGATCCAGAATGCCGGCAGAGATGTTATGTCAAACATACTTTTCAGCCCACCGTCATTTGCAAGCTCGAGGGGTTGATCTTCTTCCCACGCTGACATGGATGATACACCGGGGACTCACAAATGGGTCACGGACCCATTACTTTGCACGTCTTGGGTCATTTGCGGTTGGGAAGTAACGCATGAATTCTGTCGACAGTGACGATAGGTGATCGCGCACCAGCTGTGAGAAGGACGGTGCAGCCTTAGTCTCTCCCAAAATCCCAGCTAATGTTGGGGACATGTCAAATACGCCCCTGTCCACTCGCCGTCCCCACAGTTCCAGTTTGGCTTTGAAAGTAGACACTTTATCTGCCAACTTGAAGACAGTTGTCATTCTCCCCTGAAGTGACAAATTGAGTTCATTGAGTAGGTTGAAGATGTCACACAGATAAGCGAGTTTTGCTATCCACTCCTCGTCACTGAAGTGTGCTGCCAGTGGTGAGTTTTTTCCTGAAAGAAGTCTCTGTAGCAGCTTTCTTAACTCAAAAACCCTGGCCAGAGCTCTCCCCCTTGATGGCCACCTGACTTCAGTGTGTAAGAGAAGGCGTTTGTGCTCTGCATCCATTTGCTGCTGAAACAGACTTGAGTTAAGGGCTTTTGCTTTGATGTGATTGATAATTCTCAAGTCTCACGATGGCGGCGTGATGCAATTTGCAGCGGCCTCTCTGGAGTTGATATCTGTTATTTGTCAAGTGGAGTGCTGTGCACAATCCTAATCTGGTGAAAAATGGACATGGGAGCACGGAGGAACATCTGCAAATCTCCAGGAAGGCCTTCTTCGTTG
This sequence comes from Hemitrygon akajei, assembly GCF_048418815.1. Classification (NCBI taxonomy): domain Eukaryota; kingdom Metazoa; phylum Chordata; class Chondrichthyes; order Myliobatiformes; family Dasyatidae; genus Hemitrygon; species Hemitrygon akajei. Next base: position 1,942,849 of record NC_133124.1, read on the forward strand.
TTGCTGCTGTTGTGAGGTCCAGGTCTCTGCTGAGAAGAACAGGCCTCCAGTCCTTGGGGTCGCGTTGCCGATGGCAGGGGCGTTGTAGTGCGCTCGGCAGAGGATAGTGCTCAGAGAGGCTGTGGCAGAGGGGATGGTTGGAGGCTCGGAGGTTCGACGGACTCGGAGTCCGCTGCGGTCGGGGTGCTTTCACTGCGTGCTGTGTCTATGGGGCTGAGTCTGGTGCCGTGGAAGTCCATAGCAGGGGTATTCCCTTCTGCCACCTGGTGGGATGACAAGTCTATTGGGACCCTGAGGATTTGTGGATACTGTGCGGTGGTTTCTTTCGAACTTATAGTCTTTTAACATCTTTGGACTATTTTTACTGTGCCCATGGTCTGTTTCTTATCAATTATGGTATTGTCTGCACAGTTGTAACTATATGTAACTATGTGGTTTTGTGTAGGTCTTGTAGCTTTAGTTTTTGGTTTGTTGGATGGTAGAGTTGGTCTCCCGACTTGGTGTGTCTTGGGTAGTATTGTTTTGTCTGGTGGGTTTGTAGCTCCTTTCCAGGGAACGTGCTAAGATGGTAGCGTGATATTAATACGCAGCAGCCTCTCCAGACTCTGGATTTGGGGATTGCCAAACGTTATGTGGATTTTCTGGTGTAGAATGTTTGGTCAACTGCTTTTGTGATATCATTCTGGAGGAACGTTGTCTCATTTTTTAACTGCATTGCATTTGTGGTTTATAAATCACAATAAACTGAAATTCAATTCATTTCAACTACAACAGCGTCACTCAATACACTGTTAAGGTCAGGTGACATTTTTGGCTAGCCAGCATTTCCCTGTGTATGACACAGTGTGTACACTGGCATTCAGGAGCAACCTCTGACTCGGGTAGTGAAACCAGACAGCCGTCCAGTCATAGCTACAGCCCCGTTTGTGCATACTCCAACACAGAATGACCAGTCCAGTTTGCCTGACATGTAATCATTCAAAGACTTGAATAGTTCTGCCCCAGTTGTGTTAGTTGGCAGTGGCAGTGCAAACAACATATCCTCGTGCACATCATCTTGAAATATATATTGCACATAAACCAGCAGTATTGCCTTGTTGTTGACATCGTTAGACTTGTCAATTTAGATGGCATACCATGGTGACTCGTTAAGCCGTTCCAACAGCTGTGCTTCAATGTCCTCCGCTATGTCATCAATTCTCCTTGAACCTGTGGTAGCTGAAAGAGAAACCTGTGCCATCTTGTTAGCTGCAGCTTCTCCCAACAGTTCACGGCACATGTCCTTGGCAACAGGCAGAATCAATTCTTCACCAACAGTGAAAGGCTTCTTAGCCTTAGCAATATGGCTGCCACTAGGTACGATGCTCTCAGAGCAGCAGCATTTGTGGAGGTGGTGGCTCTCAGCACTTGCTTCTGTCCCGCTTGCTCATGTTTTTTCCCCTCAAAAAATTCAACGGGTTTGTCTTTAAGTGCAGGTTGCTTGGTCTCAAGGTGCCAAAGCAGTTTTGAGGGCTTCATTGCCTCATTAGACAGCTTGTCTCCACATATCACACACAGGGGACTTGGAGCGTGCAAGTCACTGGTCGCATTAAAGCCATATTTTATGTACGACTCGTCGTATTTTCTGTTGAAGCTTTCTTTTTTATTTGCAGTCTTGGCCTCAGCTGTCTCTGCATTGTTATCATCACTAGGCCTTTTATGTCCCCTACCACCTCTTCCAAAGAAACTCTCAAGCGACGTTTGTTTTTTATTCATCGAGTAGTTGTAGGTTAAAGACCTCGCGTGCGTTCAAGTTCAACAGTGGGTGTGACAGGGAATGAGGAAAGGTGCAGCTGACTCATATCATTTCCTATCGCCAGATCATATCACTTCCTCGCGGCCCGGTCGCACATGATTTGTGGCTCAGTACCGGTCTGCGGCCTGGTGGTTGGACACCACTGCTCTACAGAATATTTACAATTTACTGTGTATTTGCAGCCTTTTATATAACATCCGCAGTGTGAGGTTTGTGGCTGTAGACTTATTTGGGAAGATTTAAACTAATACACAGCATAAGAATTGAGTAAGAATATATGGAACTGAATCCAGGCACAAGGGGGCTGTAACCAGTTTGGTTTGGAATGAATGGAGTCTGATGAGTGAAACTGATGACTGAAGACAGTTATTATTTGCCAGGATTAGAGAACATGTCTTACAAGGACAGTTTGAGTGAGTGATGCACCATTAATAACTCTCAGAGACGTGAGGCGAGATATAGGCTTTTATTGGCTGGAAGAAAGCACCGTCAGCAGCAAGAGGCCACCACACAACATCCTGGAGACTGAGGGAGGAACAGTGCCTCCAATCGCCTTTATACAGGGGTCTGTGGGAGGAGCCACAGGAGCAGTCAGCGGTGGGGGGGGGGGGGGGGCCTGTCCAGACAGGTATATGTAGTGAGCTACAGTGAGCTAGGACTTCTCTTTTTGGAGTGAAGGAGAATGAGAGACAACATGATGGAGGTGTACAAGATGACAAGAGGCATAGATTGAAAGGACAGCCAGAGACTTTTTCAAGGAAGAAATGGCTAATACAGGGTGCATCATTTTAAGGTGATTAGAGCAATGTATAGGGGATGACAGGGTGATTTTTTTTATGGTGAGTGTGTGGAATGTGCTACCAGGGCTGGTAGTAGAGGCAGATACATTAGGGACATCTAAGAAACTTAGACAGGCACAAGGATGATAGGAAAATGGAGGGTTATGTAGGATGGAAGGGTTAGATTGATCTTGGAGTAGGCTAAAAGGTCGGCACAACATCAATGGCTGAAGGGTCTGTACTGTGCTGTGGGGTGCTATGTCCTATAACACCTCTGATACTGTTTTTGAGAGATTGGCAGGACTGACACCTCAAGGACAGTTAGGTATGCCTAATTTGACTGAATTTTCCCAAGAAAATAGAGGTTAGTGCAGTTGATGTAGTCTCCATGAACTTCAATAAAGGGCCCACAGAAAGATAATGGCATGGGACCCAGAGGATGTTGGCAAATTAGATCCAAAACTGGCTTGGTAATGACTAGGATGATGAGTGTATATTTGCATTTGGAAGTCTTTGCCCAGTGGTGTACTGCAAGGATTGGTGCCAGAACTCATCTGGACACTGTGGATGTGAATGTAGGAGTATGATTAGTAAGCTTGCAGATGACACAAAGATTGATGATGTTAATGATAGTGAGGAGGGTTGCTTTGGGCTACATGATATCAGAATCAGAATCCAATTTAATAACACTGGTGTACAATATGTCATGAAATTTGTTGATTTGCAGCAGCAGTACATTGCAATACATAACAGTAAAATATATAAATTGCAATAAGAAACATATATATAAAAATTAAATTAAGTAGTTGGTGCAAAAAGAGAGTAAGATTCTGTGAGGTAGTATACATAGGTTCATTGTCAATTCAGAAATCTGATGGCAGAGGGGAAGAAACTGTCTCTGAATTGCTGAGAGTGTGTGTTCAGTCTCCTGAACCTCCTCAATGGTAGCAATGAGAAGAGGGCATGTCCTGGCTGATGGGTGTTCTTAATGATGGATGCTGTCTTTATGAGGCTTTGCTCCTTGAAGGTGTCCTGGATGCCCTGGAGCCGAGTGGCCATAACGGAGGTGGCTGAATTTACAACTTTCTACAGCTTTTTCCAATCCTGTGCAGTGGTCCCCCTCCCTACCGCATCCATGTCCCCATACCTGACAGTGATGCAACCAGTTGGAATGCTCTCCATGGTACACTTGCAAGTGTCTTTGGTGACATACCAAGTTTCTTCAAACTTTTCCAAAGTTAGGTGCTCACATAAGACCAAGTGAAAGGTGAGATTTTATTTCCGGTGCTGTGTGAGATTCGAGATAGAAAGTTCCTGCATTTATCAGCTTGTTCTCCCCATGGAGGAGATCACCATGATAAGAGAATATAAGGACAATGTTCTTACCATGTTGCACATTTTACCTGAGCAGGGTTTATCTGCATCTCCATCTGAAACATGTTTCACCATCTGGTGATACGTTGCCTGTTGAACGGTAATGCCAACATTTCCCCATGAAGATACAGATAACTGCTGTTAGATTTTGATGTTCTTGATCCAAGGTTCTTTCAGGAGTCAGGAAAAGGGCACACCACTTGTTGCTTCACAATCATTTTATTAAGCATTATTAAATCAAAGAAAATTGAAAAAATGGACAGTGATAGGGGTCCAGTAAGTGAAGAGAGAGAGAAGAGCAAGAAGGTGGCACCAGCTCCTGGTCAGCTTTCTTTGTACCCACAGATAAGGGACTTACCATTCAGATTTTCAGATAATGCAGTGCCAGAGGAGCTTCCAGACCTTTCTAAAATCGTGCAAAAGTAATCATGAGGGGGCACATTGAACAGCTACATATACATAGTGTGGACAATAGGAAGCATACTGGACAGTTGTATGTATATAAGTAGTGACGTGAAATACAAGCAGGTAATTAATTGTCAAATTACAAAGAAAATAATTAAACAGTCTAATCAAACACTGCCTTTATGGTTAGTGTGGTTTAGTGTAGAGTTTCGTGTCCTATCTGATTTGATTTCAAGTTGACAGCACCTTGCTTAAACACTTTATGAAACTGTGTGTTTTCTGTGACCTTACACATTCTTTGAACACCATGTTCTGAATTTTCTAATTTGCTGAGATTAATAAACAGTCCCAATGGAGGGTCTCGGTCCAAATGTTGACCATTTATTCCCCTTGATAGATGCTGCCTGACCTGCTGAGTTCTTTCAGTGTTTTGTGTAATAAGTAGTTTGCTATTTTACAGGTGGTATAAAACTTCATGATTTACAAACACTGTCTGAGATTACTCAGCTGTACAGGCAGTGACAATGGCCGAGAGAATGTAAAGACTCCTGAATGGAATCACATTTATGGCCGGACTGTTCGGACATGATGGTGTGAGGTAAGTAGCCATGTAATACCAAAGCCATCAACCTTTGATGGATACCATCCCTTGATTGTCATCTACTGCCACCATGAGGCCACTCTCAGCATGGAGGAGCAACACATTACCTGATGTTATGAGTGTTGAATCCTCTATATTCCAGTAATTTTCCCCCTGACTCTTCCTCTTCTTTCATTCCCCACTTTGGCATCTCTCTTACCCTCTTTCTTACCCTTTCTCCTCACCTCCTCTGCTGCTCTTCCTCCATCTTTATCGCCCAAGGTCCACTTTCCTCTCCAATAAGATTCCTCTTTGTTTGGCCCTTTTCCACCTATCACCACCCAGCTTCTCACTTCATTGCCCCATCCCCCACCCACCAGGTCTCACTTCTTACCTGTCAGCTTTTACCCTGTCCTCTCTCCACTTCTTATTTTGCTATCCTCCCTCTTCCTTTTCAGTCTAATGAAAGGGGTCAGACTGAAACATTGACTCTATTCATTTCCATCGATGTTGCCTGGCTTACTGAGTTCCTCCAGCATTTTCGCCATGATAGCATAGCAGTTAGCGCAACGCTATTACAGCCCAGAGTATCGGAGTTCAGAGTTCAATTCTGACATCCTCTGTAACGTGTCTCTATACCGTGAAATGCATAGGTTTTCCCTCAGTGCTCCAATTTCCTTCCACAGTTCAGAGACATACTAGGCAATACAATAGATCATTGTAAGTTGTCCTGTGATAAGGTTAACGCTTAAATTCTGGTTGTTAAGGGTTGCTGAGACAGCAGAGCTTGAAGGGCCAGAAGGGCCTACTCCATGTTGTATCTCTAAATAAATAAGTCGAATTTTGTATGTGTACAAGGACGTCTGTTTGGAACAGAGATGAAGAGGAATTTCTTTAGCCAGAGGGTGGCTGGCAAAATGGCACCAGTGACTAATGGCGACAGCTTACAAAACTACTAGATACTCTTCTTCATCTTCCAAATATACCTGGCACCTCTGTGATCCCTGGGGAGACTTGGTGTGGCTGAGAATGAAGAATGCAATGACCACTGTTGCTGGGGGAGTGTACACTGCATCGATTCCTTATGGTGGAACATGACTCCTTTACTCCAGTCAGTTAAAGCATCAAGAAAGATTGAATTGTCAAAAATGACATCAGAAAACAGGTGTTCAGATGGAATGGCAGAAGAGAATATAAGAGCCAAATGGCTCATAAGACCACAAGATATAGGAGCAGAATTAGGTTATTTTGCCCATTGAGTCTGCTCTGCCATTTCACTATGGCTGATCCAATTTTTTTTCCTCAGCCCCAATCTCTTGCCCTCTCCCCGTATTCTTTCTTGCCCTGACCAATCAAGAATCTATCAACCTCAGCCTTAAACATACATAAAGACTTGTCCTCCATAGCTACCTGTGGCAAAGAATTCCACAGATTCAGTACTCTCTGGCTAAAGAAATTCCAACTCATCTCCTTTCTAAAAGGACATCCCTCTATTCTGAGGTTGTGTCCTCTGGTCTTAGACTCTCCCACCACAGGAAACATCCTCTCCTCATCCACTCTATCAAGGCCTTTCACCATGCAATAGGTTTCAATGAGGACACCCCTCATTCTTCCGAATTCCAGCAAATGCAGGGCCAGAGCCATCATACGCACTTCATATAACAAGCCATTGACTCCTGGAATTATTCTTGTGAACCTTCTTTGAACCCGATCCAATTTCAGCACATCCTTTCTAAGATAAAAGGCCCAAAACTGCTTGCAATACTCTAAGTGAGGCCTCACCAGTGCTTTATAAAGTCTCAAAATTACAATCTTGCTTTTATATTCTAGTCTTCTTGAAATGGATGCTAACATTGCACGTGCCTTCCGTGCCATAGACTCAACCTGCAAATTAACATTTAGGGAATCCTGCACAGGGCTCCCAAGTCCCTTTGCACTTCAGTTTTTTTGTATTTCTTGTCCATTTAGAAAATAGTCAACCCTTTCATTTCTTCTAAGTGCATAATGTGTCACAAGGGGACATGGAGACTGGACCCAAATGCAGGATGCAGGCATTCAAAGGTGATCCTGGGGTTCAGAGATAGTTCATGGCGAGGCAGGACCCTGGGGTTCGTGGCGAGGATGGGTCTATGGGACAAGGAATGCTGGGAGGATAGCCCCCTGGGCAGGCTACATAACTCCTGGGCAGGGCCCGGCCTCCCAGGCAGGAACACAGAGGCCTGGGCAGGTCACAGGGCACCTGGGCAGGTGCGGGGCACAACCCATCAGAAGAGAGGGGTAGGAAAGGGTCAGAGTCCCCCGCCAGGCAACGGCAGTCTGGCCGGGCTTACACAATGGAGGCAAGGAATAGGAAGAGAGCTTGGTGCAGGGTGACTACGAGAACAGACTTACAGAACTAGTTGATTAACAGTGGGTCCTCCAAGCTGGGACAAACAGAACGAAACCAGGCAAACAGCACAAGCAGGACAAACATGATGCACAGGTCAGAACAGGGTAAACAGGGCAAACAGCGCAACCAGGATGACCAGGTCAGAACAGGGCAAACAGGGCGAACAGCGCAACCAGGATGACCAGGTCAAAACAGGATAGACAGGCAGACAGCACAACCAGGATGACCAGGTCAGAACAGGGTAAACAGGGCAAACAGCACAAGCAGGACAAACATGATGCACAGGTCAGAACAGGGTAAACAGGGTAAACAGCGCAACCAGGATGACCAGGTCGAAACAGGATAGACAGGGTAAACAGCGCAACCAGGATGACCAGGTCGAAACAGAATAGACAGGCAGACAGCACAACCAGGATGACCAGGTCGAAACAGGATAGACAGGCAGACAGTGCGAACAAGGCAAACCAGACAGAACAGCAGGACCAGCACATATAAGGCAAACAGAACACAAACTAGCGCGCGCGCACACACACACATAGACTCAGTCCCAGAGCCCCTTATATACATACACCTGCCAGCCAATAGGCATCAGGTGTATCTCCTTAAGCCAAGATGATCCTATTTGGGTTTAAGGGTGAAAGGAGGGAAGGCTACAAGACCCGGAGCCCAGAGTCCGGAGTCCGCAGACCGGATCAATACCCGGAATGGGGGCTCCGGACCAGACCATAACATGATGTCACGAATCCTGTGACAAGTTGAAAAGGACCAGCAGAAATGGAACACACCTGGAGTGGTGGTCTTAAACTCCATCAGTGGTTTCTCGGGTAGCTTCCGCACTTCTCCCGGGTCGTGTCTCCTTTGCCGTTATCAGACCAATGCCTCAACTTTTTATATTCCATCTGGAATTCCAACCGTCTGTTAGCTCAACCACTCTGAGCTGTTACCATGGCGACTTTCCAGCTCGTGTCTCAGCTGGCGCTGTACTCTCTCTCTCTCAAGGTTACAATTAAAAGTGTTGTCAAAACCAAGTCAGAGTTTTCCCCTTCTCCTTTCCCATTTCTTTCTTCCGAATACGACAGTTGGACGCCACATGGCCAGGCTTCCTGCAGTAGTAACAGGTATAAGTGGAAAACTTATCTTTGGTCAGTTTCCCCTCCTCTTTACCTCTGTCACTAGCTCCTGCCTTGTTTCCTGTGTTACTCAGTGGATTATCCCGGTAACTCTTCTGATAACCCTTGCTCGGGAAAAACTTAATCTTGTGAGTCAGGGCAAACTCATCCGCTAACCTAGCGGCCGCAGAAAGAGTCTCAACCTCTTTCTCTTCTAAGTATGTCCGTATCTCACTAGGGACACACACTTTAAATTCCTCGATCAGCATCAGCTGTCTCACTTTGTGGTAGTCCTCGTCTACCTCTCTCGAGGCACACCACCGATCAAAGTACCTCTCCTTTTCATGGGCAAACTCTACATATGTCTGGTTCCCAGACTTCCTCAAACCCCGAAACTTCTGTCGGTACGCTTCTGGCACCATTTCATAGACCTTAAGCACAGCCTCCTTCACAGCATCATAATTAGTCGACTCAGTCACAGACAAGACAGAACATGCTTGCTGCGCCTTCCCTTTTAACACACTTTGCAGCAATACTGCCCAGTCCTCCCTCGGCCACTTCCTGTTCTGAGCCACTTTCTCAAAGAATAGGAAGTACCTATCAACGTCTCCTTCGGCAAATGGAGGTACCAACTTAATTTCCTGACTGACATTAATTGATACCCCCCTCCTGCCACCACGGCCTGACATTTGACCCTCTTGATGCCACACCTCCCTCTCAAACTCCCTCTGTTTCTCTGCCTCTGCAGCCTCGAACTTAAGTCTCTCCATTCTTAATTGTTCTAGTCATAACAAGGTCTCCTCATCACCACCAGCAGACCCCCACAGGCAAGCTCTTACCCACACTGGTAATCACGGGTTGAAATTAATTGGTCCATGGCCTCCACCCTTGTGGTGGTCTTAAACTCCAACAGTGGTTTCTCGGGTAGCTTCCGCACTTCTCCCGTGTCGTGTCTCCTTTGTCGTTATCAGACCAACGCCTCAACTTCTTATATTCTATCTGGAATTCCAACCGTCTGTTAGCTCAACCGCTCTGAGCTGTTACCATGGTGACTTCCCAGCTCGTGTCTCAGCTGGTGCTGTACTCTCTCTCTCAAGGTCACAATTAAAAGTGTTATCAAAACCAAGTCAGAGTCCTCTCTCTCTTTTAATTGCCTCCTTGTTCATTAGACTGCTGAATTTTCTAGCAGTTTCTCACCTGCGTGACAATGACCATACACTTCCTGACACTATATCTTCAGCCACTTCTTTACCCATTCTCCTAATCTGTCTAAGTGTCATGGTCCGGTCCATGGATTCCTCATTCCAGTTACTGTATTTCCTTTTCCCGTGTTCCGTTGGGCGCCTTGACTGAGGCACCTGATCTTCATTTTGTACCGACAACAGTGATTGCTGGACCGTCACCAGAGGTTCATCACTGGAAACCAGTCACCGGAAGCCAGTCTTCTCACCGTAGCCACTGCGATTATACTCATCCCGAGACTGCCATCAATCGTGGACTCTAGTCACCTTGGTGCCTGTGGCTGCTTAGCGAATTCAGTCGTTTTTGTGTCCAGCTGAGTTGCCGGCTGTTTTGCTGCAGCTCCGAGTAAGGTACGAATTCTGTCATTTTCGTGGCTGGCTGAGACTGAGAGTTTGCTGCTACTACGAGCAAAGATATGTATGGACTGTCGTTGTGTGGTTTTGTCTCCTCATTGTCCAAGTCCTTTCCAGCCGAATGGGTCTGGCCATTTGCCGCTATTCTGAGTTGGGTATTCTGTCCCCTTGTTGTCAAAGTCCTTTCCAGCTGGGTAGATCCGGCTGTTTGCCGCTACTCTGAGTTGGGTATTCTGCCTTTTCGTGGTCCAAGTCCAAGCTCATTGTCCAAGTTCTGAGTCCAAGTCAAGATCCAGATTCTGAGCCCAAGCTGCAATCCCAATCCAGGTTCTGAGCCCAAGCCCTAGTCCAGGTTTTACCGGTTTGTTATCCAATGTTTACCTCCATGTTGAGGGCCCATGGAATTACAGGGGAGTTACTAGCCTGGGTGGAGCATTGGCTGATCGGCAGAAAACAGAGAGTGGAAATAAAGGGATCCTATTCTGGCTGGCTGCCAGTTACCAGTGGAGTTCCACAGGGGTCAGTTTTGGGACTGCTGCTTTTTATGATGTATGTCAACGAATTGGGCTATAAGATTAATGGATTTGTGGCTAAATTTGCCAATGATACAAAGATAGGTGAAGGAGCAGGTAATGTTGAGGAAACAGAGAGCCTGCAGAGAGACTTTGATAGTTCAGGGTATTGGGCAAAGATGTGGAAAATGACATACAGTGTTGAAAAGTGTATGGTCATGCAGACTATTATTTAGATGGGGAGGGAATTCAAAATGCAGAGATGCAAAGGGACTTGGGAGTCCTTGTGCAGAACACCCTGAAGGTTAACCTCCAGGTTGAGTCAGTGGTGCAGAATGCAAATGCAATGTTGGCATTCAGTTCTAGAGGTATAGAATATAAGAGCAGGGATGTGATGTTGAGGCTTTATAAGGCACTCGTGAGACCACACTTGGAGTGTTCTGTGCAGTTTTGGGCTCCTTATTTTAGAAAGGATATATTGACGTTGGAGAGGGTTCAGAGAAGATGAGTGAAAATGTTTCCAGGAATGAAAGGGTACTATATGAGGAACATCTGGCAGCTCTTGGGCTGTATTCCCTGGAGTTCAGGAGAATGAGGGGGGATAGAAACATAGAAAAACCTACAGTACAGTACAGGCCTTTCGGCCCACAAAGCTGCGCCAAACATGTCCTTACCTTAGAAATTACCCATAGCCTTCCATTTTTCTAAGCTCCATGTACCTATCCAGGAGTCTCTTAAAAATCCCTATCGTATCCGCCTTTACCACTGTTGCCAGCAGCCCGTTCAACACATGCACCATTCTCTGCATAAAAAAACTTACCCATGACATCTCCTCTGTACCTACTTCCAAGCACCTTAAAACTTTGCCCTCTCGTGCTAGCCATTGCAGCCCTGGGAAAAAGCCTCTGACTATCCACACGATCACTGCCTCTCATTATCTTGTACACCTCTATCAGGTCACCTCTCATCCACTGTCACTCCAAGGAGAAAAGGCCGAGTTCACTCAACCTATTCTCATAAGGCATGTTCCCCAATCCAGGCAACATGCTTGTAAATCTCCTCTGCACCCTTTCTATGGCTTCCACATCCTTCCTGTAGTGAGGTGACCAGAACTGAGCACAGTACTCCAAGTGGGGTCTGACCACGGTCCTATATAGCTGCAACTTTACCTCTCGGCTCCTAAATTCAATTCCAAGATTGATGAAGGCCAATACACCATATGCCGTCTTAACCACAGAGTCAACCTGCGCAGCAGCTTTGAGTATCCTATGGACTCGGACCCCAAGATCCCTCTGATCCTCCACACTACCAAGAGTCTTACCATTAATACTATATTCTGCCATTATACTTGACCTAACAAAATGAACCACTTCACACTTATCTGGGTTGAACTCCATCTGCCACTTCTCAGCCCAGTTTTGCATCCTATCAATGTTGCACTGTAACCTCTAACAGCCCTCCACACTATCCGCAACACCCCCAAACTTTGTGTCATCAGCAAATTTACTAACCCACCCCCCCACTTCCTCATCTAGGTCATTTATAAAAATCATGAAGAGTAGGGGTCCGAGAACAGATCCCTGAGGCACTCCACTGGTCACCAGCCTGCATGCAGAATATGACCCGTCTACAACCACACTTTGCCTTCTGTGGGTAAGCCAATTCTGGATCTAGAAATCAATGTCCCCTTGGATCCCATGCCTCCTTATTTTCTCAATAACCCTTGCATGGGATACCTTATCAAATGCCTTGCTGAAATCCATATACACTACATGTACGACTCTATGAGGCTCCCATGAGGCGGCGCAGCACGGCAGCAGCAGCCTTTCAGACCTGGTGTTACATTAATTTAATTTTCTAATTTAAGTTTGATACACAATTTTCGATTCGGGCTCATGGATAACAGAGCGACTATTTACCTACCCATGTGAGACGTGGGGGCCGCCATCTTGCATGCCCGGATGTGGGCGGCCATCTTTGCCGGCGTCACCATGCCCCGCCCCCGACTCGCCAGTGTTTACTGGGCACCAAGACGGCATTTCAACTCTGGCCACCGTAACCCTCAACCAAAGCGCTTCGCACCAGCTCGCAAGGTCAATGATGGACATCCTGGTGGAGGGACACAGGACTAGCTGCCTGTTTGACACAGGCAGCACTGAGAGTTTTATTGACCCGGACACAGTGCAACGCTGTGGACTTGTGACACGGCCGGTAAGTCACAGGATCACCTTGGCTTCTGGGTCGCATTCCATAGACATCCGGGTGGGTTGTGTAGCGACATTGATAGTGCAGGGCATAGAATATCGGAACTTTGCGCTACTGGTCATGCCTCGACTGTGTGCACCTGTGCTATTGGACTCTTCCAAGTAGAGAGTGACGCCTCCGATTTTGCGCTTGCCGCTACCCTCAATCAGGAAGGCAAGCCAGTAGCATTCTTTTCTCGTACCCTTCAAGGCTCTGAACTTCGGCACTCCGCAGTGGAGGAAGAAGCCCAGGCCATAGTGGAAGCTATTAGGCACTGGAGGCACTATCTCGCCGGCAAAAGGTTCACATTGCTGACCGACCAGCGCTCGGTTGTGTTCATGTTCAGCAACCAACAGCGGGGCAAAATCAAAAATGATAAAACTCTCCACCTACAATTATGATATCCTGTACCGGCCTGGCAGACTCAATGAGCCCCCTGATGCCCTATCCCGGGGAACGTGTGCTAGCGCACAGCTCGACCAGCTGTATGCCCTTCATGCACATCTTTGCCATCCGGGGGTCACCTGATTTTACCATTTCGTTAAAGCCCGGAACCTGCCGTACTCCCTGGAGGACATCAGGACGATGACCAGGGACTGCCAAATCTGCGCTGAGTGCAAACCGCACTTCTACCGTCCTGACACGGCGCAACTTGTCAAGGCCACCCGCCCTTTTGAGCGACTGAGTGTTGACTTTAAGGGCCCCCTTCCCTCCACCGACCGCAATGTCTATTTTCTCAATATTATTGACGAGTACTCACGATTCCCCTTTGCCATTCCCTGCCCCGACACCACTACCACGTCCGTCATAAAAGCCCTGCGCCAGCTCTTCACTCTGTTCGGATATCCCTGCTATATCCACAGTGATAGAGGGTCCTCCTTTATGAGTGACGAGCTGCGCCGGTACCTGCTAGCTAGGGGCATTGCTACTAGTCAAACCACGAGTTACAATCCCCGGGGGAATGGACAGGTGGAGAGGGAGAATGCCACAGTGTGGAAGGCCACACTTTTAGCCCTTAAGTCAAAAGGGTTGCCGGTCTCTCGATGGCAGGAGGTCCTCCCTGAGGCACTCCACTCTATCCGCTCCCTGTTATGTACGTCCACCAATGCCACCCCTCACGAACGCCTATTCTCTTTTCCCAGGAAGTCTGTCACTGGGACCACCCTACCAGTTTGGCTGACGTCCCCGGGGCCAGTGCTGCTACGAAAAATACTCCCCGCTGGTCGAGAGGGTTCACCTTTTGCATGCTAACCCCCAGTATGCCTACGTGGTCTTGCCTGCTGGGCGGGAGGACACGGTCTCTGTCCGCGACCTGGCGCCCGCAGGAGCAGCAGACCACTACCCCGTACACTCCACGGTAACTATGAACCCTGTACCCGAGGTGACACCGCGCACACCACGCCCAGCACAGACTCCTCATGATGCTCATGTACCAGGCATCTCGTACGCGTATATTCCGGGCGCCTCGCACACACGTGAGGGATCCCTGACACCTCCAGTTAGGCCAGAACCAGCACAACCACCGTCTCCGGTGCAATCACCACCGGCACCTGTGCAATCGCAGCCGGAGCTACGTAGATCGCAGTGACAGATTCGACCACCTGATAGACTTAACCTGTAAATATACTTGTAAGAAACTTCGCCACCTGGGGACTCTTTTTAAAACAAAGGGGGGGGGGGGGGGTGAATGTGGTGAACTACATATACCTGTCTGGACTGCTCCTGTGGCTCCTCCCACAGACCTCTGTAAAAAGGCGATTGAGGCCTGAGCCCGGCCTCATTCTCCAGGATGTAGTGTTGTTCATTCTTCCAGTCAATAAAAGCCGATATCTCGCTTCTTACGTCTCAGAGTGAGTTATTGATGGAGCATCACAGAGATCGCCCAAAAACAAACCTTCACAAAGATTTGCTGGTCAAATTATGTGACCTTGGCTCGCTGAGGGGAACAGGCCCACAATCCTCGGACTCGCCTGATGCTGGTGGCTGGAGATGGAGACGTCGTAAGCGATGTGCGAGGAAGCGGAAGCGAGGAGAGCGGGAAGGGGTCTGTGCCAGGAAAAAAGCCAACCCTAGCCAGCCGGCTCTCCTGTCGATTCTGCTCTCCAGTGTCCGCTCCCTGGACAATAAAATGGACCACATCCGACTCCAACAAAACTCTCGGCGGGAGTACAGAGTCTGCTGTGCGTATGTTTTCACGGAGACATGGATCACTGATATAATTTCGGATGCCGCTGTTCAGCTGGATGGGCTCGCCTTGTTTCGAGCGGACGGGGACACAGCTCTTTCCGGTAAGACCTGCAGTGGTGGCTTGTGTGTTTACATCAATACGGAATGGAGCAAGAACTCTGTGCTGGTTTCCAGACACTGCTCATCGCCACTGGAGTTTGTGGCTGTTCGATGCAGACCATTTTATTTACCACGGGAATTCACCTTCTATTCGGTGTCTACATTCCCCCCGGCGCTAATGCTAAGGAGGCGCTCTGTGAACTGTACGGGGCTATTAGCGAACTGCAGAACGCACACCCTGATGGACTGTTTATTGTCGCCGGAGATTTTAACCACGCGAACCTTAAATCAGTGCTCCCCCAATTCCATCAGTATGTGGACTTTGCAACGGGGGGGGGGAGAACGCGTTGGACCTGGTTTATACAAATTCCCCGACGCGTACTGGGCAGAGCCCCGCCCCCACCTCGGTTACTCAGACCACATCTCCGTTATGCTAATCCCAGCATACAGACCGCTCGTCAGGCACTCCAGACCAGTTCAGAAGCAGGTGAAAACCTGGCCAGCAGGAGCCATCTCTGCTCTTCAAGACTGCTTTGAGCACACTGACTGGCCCATGTTCAGGGAGGCTGCAACCGATGGCGACTCTACCAACTTAGAGGAGTACACACCATCAGTGACCAGCTACATCAGCAAGTGCATTGATGATGTTACTCTGTCCATCACTATACACGCTAACCAGAAGCCATGGATGACCGCGGAGGTGCGTGGGCTGCTGAGGACCCATGTCTCCGCCTTCAGAGCAAGCGACAAGGCAGCTCTAACAACAGCAAGGGCCAAGCTGTCCCGAGCCATCAGAGGGACAAAGCGTGCACACGCCCAGTGAATCCACAGCCACTTCCAGGACAACAGCGACATGCTGCGCATGTGGAAGGGCATCCAGGACATCACCAATTACAGGACAACATCACCTGACTGTGCAGGTGATGCCTCCTTCCCAGATGCGCCGAATAACTTCTACGCCCGGTTTGAGGCGGAAAATGACATGGCAGCGAGGAAGTCCACCCCTCCTCCAAATGACCAGGTGCTGTGTCTCACCGTGGCCGATGTGAGAAGAACCCTGTGTAGGGTCAACCCACGGAAGGCTGCTGGACCAGACAACATCCCTGGTAGAGCGCTCAGAGGATGTGCAGACCAGCTAGCAGATGTTCTCACTGACATTTTCAACATCTCCCTGAGCAACACCACCGTTCCAATGTGCTTCAAGGCCGCCACCATGGTCCCCGTGCTGAAGAAGTCTTCAGTGTCCTGCCTAAATGACTACCATCCCATTGCACTTATATCCATCATCATAAAGTGTTTCGAGAGGCTCGTCATGAGGCATATCAAGACCCTGCTGCCCCCTTCACTGGACCCTCTGCAGTTTGCGTACCGTCCCAACCGCTCAACAGATGACATCATTGCCATCACTCTCCACCTGGCCCTAACCCACCTGGACAAAAAAGACACGTACATTTGAATGCTGTTCATAGACTTCAGTTCAGCATTCAACACAATCATCCCTCAGAAACTGATTGGAAAGCTGAGCCTACTGGGCCTGAACACCTCCCTCTGCAACTGGATCCTAGTCTTCCTGACTGGGAGACCTCAGTCAGCCTGGATCAGGAGCAGCATCTCCAACACCATCACACTGAGCACGGGGGCCTCCCAGGGCTGTGCGCTCAGTCCACTGCTGTTCACTCTGCTGACCCACAACTGTGCTGCAACACACAGCTCGAACCATATCATCAAGTTCGCCACTGATACAACCGTGGTGGGTCTCATCAACAAGAACGACGAGTCAGCTTACAGAGAGGAAGTGCAGCGGCTAACGGACTGGTACAGAGCCAACAACCTGTCTCTGAATGTGAACAAAACAAAAGAGATGGTTGTTGACTTCAGGAGGGTACAGAGCGACCACTCTCCGCTGAACATTGACGGCTCCTCCGTATAGATCGTTAAGAGCACCAAATTTGGGGGGGGACATCAAGTGATGACGTAGGATCGAGATGCAGGGACCCAGCTCTCCCGTAAAAAGTTAATAAATTAATGTTTAAATGAAGAAAAGTTAGTCAATACTTTCTAAAAGTTACTTATAAACGACTCCGGACTGTGTCAAGCTATGCCTCAAAGAAGGAAGATGAAGAAAACTATTACCGGGAAGACTACGCAAGTTGGAACAAGAACAAGGCCCACGTCTACCGAGGAACCGCGGTCTCAGGTACATTATATCACCGGCGATACGGAACAGGAGACTGTGGCAACACTGGCCACAGGAAAAGACCACCGTGAGCTGTGCAAACGCGAAGGATGGAGCACGCGCAAACGGGAGCAACAAGAACTACAAAGCCCAGCTACCACTGCAACTGAAAGTGATAGCGAATCGGAGGGAGAGTCAAATCTCTCGGAAGGATCAGCTGAAGAAGGAGATAAAAGTCCTTCTAGAAATATAGAAAAGACTTTGAGGCAAATAATGCGTAAATTAGACACATTAAAAGTAATTAAAAATAATCAAAAAATACTCGAAAAAAAAATGACCAATATGGAGAGTATGCTTGATAAAATGACAAAGAGACAGGAAAAAATGGAAAAAAGAATTACAGACTTGGAAACTACAACGGAGGACATGGTTGAAAGAATGGACAAAATGGAAAAGGAAAATACGGCTTGGACATCAGAAAGAAAACAATTTATGGAAAAAATTGATAAGCTTGAAAATCTCAGTAGACGAAATAATATTAAAATTGTTGGACTTAAAGAAGATATAGAAGGAGAAGATCCAATAAATTTTTTTCAAAAATGGATCCCTGAAAAATTGAAAATGGCAAGAGAAACTCCAATTGAGATTGAAAGGGCGCATAGATCTTTAAGGTCAAGACCTCGAGCTGATCAAAACCCACGATCAATTTTGATAAAATGCTTACGATACCAAGACAAAGAAAAGATCCTGAAGGCCGCTGCCCAAAGTGCCAAAAATAGAAACGGGCCATTGATGATAGCAGGGAAACCAGTTCTTTTTTATCCGGATATAAGTTACAACCTGTTGAAGAGAAAGAAGGAATTTAACCCAGTGAAAAAAGCCTTATGGGAAAAGGGTTATAAATTTACAATGCGTCATCCAGCAACACTGATAATTTTTTTGGAGGAGGGAAAATTTTTTTTTTCCGATTATCGAAAAGCGGAGGAGTTTGTACAAGAACTTCCATCTATTCGCTAATTACACATAGAGGCTTCCAAACGTAATGGATTAAAGATGAAGATAGACCCAAGGAACAGAAGTGATGGACATTTATGGATATTATAGAAGAGAAAAGCAAAGTTTTAGAAATACTAAATGAGAACAGTATTTTTTTTTCTCTTATACATATACTTTTTTATGTTGCGGGGGGGGGGCTGGGAGGCTGTGGATCGGTTACTGCGGGATTCACGTGTGTAATCATGGCGGTTGCCATGACCCGTACAGCAGAGGGGGGTAATGTTGTGTTTTTTTTCCCACAACATTAGTAGGGGGGTATTTTGGTTTTTTTTCTTTATATTTTAATTTTTTTCTATCTTTTTGCCTGGATGATTGGTGGGGACACACATAGCAATACGGAGATTTTTATAAAGATTTCCCAGGATACCACGAAAGTGGAAAGATTAGGTATTATTATAGATTGGAGTAACATAATAATAAAAAATAATGACTAATCTACTAAATTTTTTAAGTTTTAATGTTAATGGGCTTAATGGGCCAGTAAAAAGAAAAAGAATTTTAACATATATTAAAAGAATGAGAACTCCGTGGAGCATGTGGGGATCTTCCAACATCCAGGCATTCCCTTTTTTTTCTTTCTTATTTTTTTAATAGGGATGTTAGGGGGGAGGGGTTAAGGGGAGGGGGGCTGGGTTACACTTTTTTTTCATACACATTTATTCTGTAACTATTTAAAAACAATAAAAAAAAGTTTAAAAAAAAAAGAGCACCAAATTTCTTGGTGTTCACCTGGTGGAGAATCTCACCTGGTCCCTCAACACCAGCTCCATAGCAAAGAAAGCCCAGCAGCGTCTCTACTTTCTGTGAAGGTTGAGGAAAGTCCATCTCCCACCCCCCCCCATCCTCATCACATTCTACAGGGGTTGTATTGAGAGCATCCTGAGCAGCTGCATCACTGCCTGGTTCGGAAATTGCACAATCTCAGATCGCAAGACCCTGCAGCGGATAGTGAGGTCAGCTGAGAAGATCATCGGGGTCTCTCTTCCCACCATTACGGACATTTACACTACACCCTGCATCTGCAGAGCAAACAGCTTTATGAAGGACCCCACACACCCATCATACAATCTCTTCTCCCGAATGCACTGAAGCATTCAGGTTCTCACAACCAAACTTAGTTCCCCCAAGCTATCAGACTCCTCAATATCCAGAGCCTGGACTGACACCTTACTGCCCTATTGTCTTGTTTATTATTTATTGTAATGGCTGCACTGTTTTGTGCACTTTATGCGGTCCTGGGTAGGTCTGTAGTCAAGTGTAGTTTTTCTCTGTGTTATTTTTTACGTAGTTCGGTCTAGTTTTTGTAATGTGTCATGTAACACCATGGTCCTGAAAAAACATTGTCTCATTTTTACTATGCACTGTACCAGCAGTTATGGTCGAAATGACAATAAAAGTGACTTGACTATCTTCATCAATGTGTTTAGTCAGATTCTCAAAAAATTCAATCAGGCTCATAAGGCACGACCTGCCTTTGACAAAGCCAAGCTGACTATTCCTAATCATATTATGCCTCTCCAAATGTTCATAAATCCTGTCTCTCAGGATCCTCTCCATCAGCTTACCAACCACTGAAGTAAGACTTATTGATGTATAATTTCCTGGGCTATCTCTATTCCCTTTCTTGAATAAGGGAACAACATCTTCAACCTTCCAATCCTCCAGAACTCTCCTGTCCTGATTGTTGATGCGATGATCTTTACCAGAGGCTCAGCAATCTCCTCCCTCGTCTTGCACAGTAGCCTGGAGTACATCTCATCTGGTCCCAGTGACTTACCCAACTTGATGCTTTCCAAAAGCTCCAGCACAACCTGTTCCTTAATATCTACATGCTCAAGCTTATCAGTCCACTGTGAGTCATCCCTACAATCGCCAAGATCCTTTTCCGCAGTGAATACTGAAGCAAAGTATTAATTAAGTACCTCTGCTGCTCCTCTGGTTCCAAACACACTTGATTGGTCCTATTCTCTCACGTCTTATCCTCTTGCTCTTCACATACTTGTTGAATGCCTTGGGTTTTCTTTATTCCTGTCTGCCAAAGCCTTCTCATAGTCCCTTCTAGCTCTCCTAATTTAATTCTTAAGCTTCTTCCTGGTAGCCTTATAACCTTCTAGATCTCTATCATTACCTAGTTTTTTGAACCTTTCATAAGCTCTTCTTTTCTTCTTGACTAGATTTACAACAGCCTTTGTACACCACGGTTCCTGTATCCTACCATACTTTCCCTGTCTCAATGGAACATACCTATGCAGAACTCCACGCAAATATCCCCTGAACATTTGCCACATTTCTTCCGTACGTTTCCCTGAAACATATGTTTCCAATTTATGCTTCTAAGTTCCTGCCTTATAGCCTCATATTTCCCCTTATTCCAATTAAATGCTCTCCTAACTTGTCTGTTCCCATCTCTCTCCAAAGCTATGGTAAAGGTGATAGAATTGTGATCGCTATCTCCAAAATGCTCTGCCACTGACACCTGACCAGGTTCATTTCCCAATCCCAGATCAAGTCTCCTCTTGTAGGCTTATCTACATATTGTGTCAAGAATTCAATCAGGCTTGTAAGGCACAATTTGCCTTTAACAAAGCCATGCTGACTATCCATAATCTGATTACGTCTCTCCTAATGCTCAGAATCTTGCCTCTCAGGATCTTCTCCAACACCTTGCTCAACACTGAAGTCAGACTGACTGGTCTATAATTTCCTGGGTAACCTCTACTCCTTTTCTTGAACAAGGGAACAACATTTGCAACCTTCCAATCCTCTGATGGTACTCCCATCCCTATAGATGATGCAAAGATCATTGCCAGAGTCTCAGCGATCTCTTTCCTTGCTTCCCACAGTAGTCTCAGTATGTACGGTTGGGAGACTGTAGGTCTGACACGGTGGTCAGCAGCACAGGGGCGCCGCAGGGAACCATACTCTCTCCGGTCCTGTTCACCCTGTACACATCAGACTTCCAATATAACTCGGAGTCCTGCCATGTGCAGAAGTTCGCTGATGACACGGCCATAGTGGGGTGTGTCAGGAATGGACAGGAGGAGGAGTATAGGAAACTGATACAGGACTTTGTGATATGGTGCAACTCAAACTACCTGCGTCTCAATATCACCAAGACCAAGGAGATGGTGGTGGACTTTAGGAGATCTAGGCCTCCTATGGAGCCAGTGATCATTAATGGAGAATGTGTGGAGCAGGTTAAGACCTACAAGTATCTGGGAGTACAGTTAGACGAGAAGCTAGACTGGACTGCCAACACAGATGCCTTGTGCAGGAAGGCACAGAGTCGACTGTACTTCCTAAGAAGGTTGGCATCATTCAATGTCTGTAGTGAGATGCTGAAGATGTTCTATAGGTCAGTTGTGCAGAGTGCCTTCTTCTTTGTGGTGGCGTGTTGGGGAGGAAGCATTAAGAAGAGGGACGCCTCATGTCTTAATAAGCTGGTAAGGAAGGCGGGCTCTGTCGTGGGCAAAGTACTGGAGAGTTTAACATCGGTAGCTGAGCGAAGGGCGCTGAGTAGGCTACGGTCAATTATGGATAACTCTGAACATCCTCTACATAGCACCATCCAGAGACAGAGAAGCAGTTTCAGCGACAGGTTACTATCGATGCAATGCTCCTCAGACAGGATGAAGAGGTCAATACTTCCCAATGCCATTAGGCTTTACAATTCTACCGCCAGGACTTAAGAACTTTTTAAAAGCTATTATTAATGCTTTTTGAGATAGTGATTTAGATGAATATCATATTTTTTTACTGAGTTAAGTATTGTATGTAATTAGTTTAGCTACAACAAGTGTATGGGACATTGGAAAAAAAGTTGAATTTCCCCATGGGGATGAATAAAGTATCTATCTATCTATCTATCTATCTATCTATCTATCTATCTATCTATCTATCTAGTCTGGGGAATATCTTGTCCGGTCCCGGCGACTTATCTATCTTAATGCTTTCAAAAAACACAGAAAAAATTCCAATGACCTCAGAACTTGAAACCCTACCCATCCACCATCTCTTCAGCCACTCATTCATCTGTTCTGACCTTCTCTAGCTCGTGGTACCATGAGTAATCTGGAGATTCCTACACTTCAACCTCCTTCCCAACTCCCTAAACTTACTGCGCAGGAGCTCTACTCCTCTCCTGTCTATGTCATTGGTACGAACTTGCACTGTGACCTCCAGCTGCTCACCCTTCCCTTCAAGAATATTCTGGAACCGCTCAGAGACACCCTGGACCCTAGCACCCAGAAGGCAACATGATCCTGTTGTCTCTTTTGCTGCCACTGAATCTCCTATCTGTCCCCCTAACTATCATGTCCCCTATGACTATTGCTTCACCTGACTTCACCCTACCCTGTGGAGGCTCAGAGCCGACCACAGAGCTGTTGGTCTGGCTGTTGCAGTATCCAAAGGGGTATACCTTTTGCTGAGGTGAATGGTCATGGGGGTGGGGTCCCTGCACTGACTTCCTCTCCCTTTCCCTCTTATGGAATAAACCAATCTTCTCCCTGAATTCTGCACTCTGGGTGTAACCACCTGCTCAAAAGTTTTCTCTATCAATTGCTCTGCCTCCTGGATGATCCGAAGTTCATCAGCTCCAGCTCCTGCTCCTCATGTGATCTTTCATGAGACTTTCAGGAGTTGGCTGTATTTCCCACAGGTGTAATCATCAGGGAGACCATCAGGTTCCATGAATTCCCACATCCTACAGGAGGAGCATTCCACTGACATGTCTGCCATCCTGCCTGTACTGTACAATGGGCAACCAAGACCAAATCTTCAAACCAGTGTCTTTGGCCTCAGCCTCTTCTTGTCAAAGCCTCTTGAGCCAAAGCCTGATGCTCCTACTCTCACCGCTGGCCTACTCTGAACAATGGCCACCCTGCTTGCTCCCCTTCTGTACATACTGTATATTTAATTTGCTGTGCTCTGCTCCCAACGCCGATAGGGCCTCCGGAATGTCTGAATGCCCGCAAAGCTCTCCTTTTATACAAGCTTTGCCGACCTGTGAGTAACCTCTTCAAAGTGTTCTGCTCCCAGTGTTTATTGGGGACAAAATCCTAAAGTGTGAATACAGGACTGAGGGTGTTATATTTGAATGCATGCAGTATACGAAATAAGGTAGATGAACTTGTGGCATAGTTACAGATTGGCATGTATGACCTTATGGGCATCACTGAATCAAGGCTGAACGGAGATTACAGCTGGGAGCTTAACCTCCATGGAGACGCATTGTATCAAAAGGACAAGTAGGTAGAGGGGAATGCATGGCTCTGTTAGTAAAAAATAAAGTCAAATCATAAGAAAGAGGTGACATAGGGTTGGAAGGTGCTGGATCATTGTGGATAGAGCTAAGGAACTGCAAGGGTAAATATACCCTGATGTACCCTGTAAAAATACCCTCAGACCCCCAAACAGCAATAAGTAACAGTGGTCTACAAATTATAGTGGGAGATAGAAAATGCATGCCAAAATGGCGATGTTATGATAGTCATGCAGGTAAAATCAGGGTGATGTTGGATCCCAAGGGGGAATTTCTGGAATGCCTATGAGATGGCTTTTTAGAGCAGTTCATGGTTGAGCCCACCAGAGGATCAGCTATTCTGGATTGGGTGTTGTTCAATAAACCGGAATTAATTCGAGAGCTTAAGATAAAAAAAAACCCTTAGTGAGCAGTGATCATAATATGAGCAGATTCACCCAGCAATATGAGAAGAAAAAGCTGAAGTCAGGTGTATCAGTATTATTATGGAGTAAAAGGAATTACAGAGGCATGAGAGAGGTGCTAGCCAAAACTGATTGGAAAGGAACACTAGCAGGGATAACAGCAGAGTAGCAGTGGCTGGAATTTCTGGGAGCAATTCAGAAGGTGCATGATATATACATCCCAAAGAGGAACAAGTATTCTAAAGGCAGGACAATAACAATAGTGGCTGACAACATAGAACATAGAAATTTAAGCATATTACAGGCCCTTCGGCCCACGATGTTGTGTCAACTGTGACAATAGACAATAGGTGCAGGAGTAGGCCATTTGGCCCTTCGAGCCAGCACCGCCATTCAATGTGATCATGGCTGATCATCCACAATCAGTACTCCGTTCCTGCCTTCTCCCCATATCCCTTGACTCCGCTATCTTTAAGAGCTCTATCTAACTCTTTCTTGAAAGCACTCAGAGAATTGGCCTCCACTGCATTCTGAGGCAGAGCATTCCACAGATCCACAACACTCTGGGTGAAAAATTTTTTCCTCAGCTCCATTCTAAATGGCCTACCCCTTATTCTTAAACTGTGGCCTCTGGTTCTGGACTCCCCCAACATCGGGAACATGTTTCCTGCCCCCAGCGTGTCCAATCCCTTAATAATATTATATGTTTCAATCAGATCCCTTCTCATCCTTCTAAATTCCAGTGTATACAAGCCCAGTCACTCCAATCTTTCAACATATGACAGTTCCGCCATCCCAGGAATTAACCTTGTGAACCTACGCTGCACTCCCTCAATAGCAAGAATGTCCTTCCTCAAATTTGGAGACCAAAACTGCACACAATACTTCAGGTGTGGTCTCACCAGGGCCCTGAACAACTGCAGAAGGACCTTTTTGCTCCTATACTCAACTTCCCTTGTTATGAAGGCCAACATGCCATTAGCTTTCTTCACTGCCTGCTGTATCTGCATGATTACTTTCAGTGACTAATGAACAAGGACACCTAGATATCATTGTACTTCCCCTTCTCCTAACTTGACACCATTCAGGTAGTAATCTGCCTTCCTGTTCTTACCACCAAAGTGGATAACCTCACATTTATCCACATTAAACTGCATCTGCCATGCATCTGCCCACTCACCCAACCTGTCCAAGTCACTCTGCATTCTCCTAACATCCTCCTCATATTTCATACTGCCACACAGCTTTGTGTCATCTGCAAATTTGCTAATGTTACTTTTAATCCCTTCATCTAAATCATTAATGTATATTGTAAATAGCTGCGGTCCCAGCACCAAGACTTGCGGTACCCCACTTGTCACAGCCTGCCATTCCGAAAGGGACCATTAATCCCTACTCTTTGCTTCCTGTCTGCCAACCAATTTTCTATCCATGTCAGTACCCTACCCCAATACCATGTGCTCCAATTTTTCCCACTAATCTCCCATGTGGGACCTTATCAAAGGCTTTCTGAAAGTCCAGGTACACTACATCCAGTGGTTCTCCCTTGTCCATTTTCATAGTTACATCCTCAAAAAATTCCAGAAGATTAGTCAAGAATGATTTTCCCTTCATAAATCCATGCTGACTCAGACCGATCCTCTTACTGCTATCCAAATGTGCTGCTATTTCATCTTTTATAATTGACTTTCAGCATCTTCCCCACCACTGATGTCAGGCTAATGGTCTATAATTCCCTGTTTTCTCTCTCCCTCCTTTCTTAAAAAGTGGGATAACATTAGTTACCCTCCAATCAACAGGAACTGATCCTAAATCTATAGAACATTGGAAAATGATTACCAATGCATGCACGATTTCTAGAGCCACCCCCTTAAGTACCCTGGGATGCAGACCATCGGGCCCTGAGTATTTATCAGCCTTCAGTCCCATCAGTCTACTCAACACCATTTTCTGCCTAATGTGAATTTCCTTCAGTTCCTCCATTACCCTAGTTCCTCTGGCCACTATTGCATCTGGGAGATTGTTTGTGTCTTCCCTAGTGAAGACAGATCCAAAGTACCTGTTCAACTCATCTGCCATTTTCTTGTTCCCCATAATACATTCGCTCGTTTCTGTCTTCAAGGGCCCAACTTTGGTCTTAACTAATTTTTTCCTCTTCACATACCTAAAGAAGTGATCTGAAGGATTATTCAATATGGACTGTTCCTTTAAAAAGAGAGAGAGTGTGTGTGCTAATTCAGCAAGAGAGAGAGAAAGCAACGAGCAGCCTGTGAGTTGCCTTGAACGTAGTTCAGTCTAGTTTTTGTACTGTGTCATGTAACACCATGGTCCCGAAAAACGTTGTCTCATTTTTACTATGTACTATACCAGCAGTTATGGTTGAAATGACAATAAAAGTGACTTGACTTGACTTAAATACTCCAAATTAGGCCTCACCAACATCTTATACAACTTCAACATAACATCCCATATCCTGTACTCTGTACATTGATTTATGAAGGCCAATATGCCAAAAGCTTTCTCTATGACCCTATCTACCTGTGGTGTCATTTTCAATGAGTTATGGATCTGTATTTCCAGATCCCTCTGTTCTACCACACTCCTCAGTGCCCTACTGTTCAGTGTCTAAGACCTGCATGTTACTGAACCTACAAGGGAACGTGCTATCTTAGATCTGGTCCTGTGCAATGAGACAGGTAAAATTAGTGATCTTGTAGTTGGGGATCCTCTTGGAAAGAGTGATCACAGTATGGCTGAGTTTCTCATACAAATGGAGGGTACAATAGTTTGATGTAAAACCCTTGTATTATGCCTAAGCCATAAGACCATAAGTCAAAGAAGCAGAAGTCAGCCATTCGGCCCATCGAGTCTGCTCCGACATTTCATCATGAGCTGATCCAATCTCCCCTTTAGTCCCATTCCTCCGCCTTCTCACTATAACCTTTGATGCCTTGACTACTCAGATACCTATCAATCTCTGCCTTAAATACACCCAATGACTTGGCCTCCACTGCCGCCTGTGGCAACAAATTCCACAGATTCACCACTCTCTGGCTAAAATTTTTTTTTCACATCTTTGTTCTGAATGGGCGCCCTGCAATCCTCAAGTCATGTCCTCTTGTACTAGACTCCCCCACCATGGGAAACAACTTTGCCACATCCACTCTGTCCATGCCTTTCAACATTCGAAATGTTTCTATGAGGTCCCCCCCATTCTTCTAAACTCCAAGGAGTACAGTCCAAGAGTGGTCAAACGTTCCTCATATGTTAACCCTCTCATTCCCGGAATCATTCTAGTGAATCCTCTCTGAACCCTCTCCAATGTCAGCACATCCTTTCTTAAATAAGGAGCCCAAAACTTCAGACAGTACTCCAAGTGAGGTCTTACCAGTGCCT
Organism: Hemitrygon akajei; assembly: GCF_048418815.1. NCBI lineage: Eukaryota > Metazoa > Chordata > Chondrichthyes > Myliobatiformes > Dasyatidae > Hemitrygon > Hemitrygon akajei. Next base: position 1,970,212 of record NC_133124.1, read on the forward strand.
TATAGAGCCTCAAGATCATATCCCTGCTCCTATACTCTATTCCTCTAGAAATGAATGCCAACATTTCATTCGCCTTCTTCACCACCGACTCAACCTGGAGGTTAACCTTAAGGGTATCCTGCACGAGGACTCCCAAGTTCCGTTGCATCTGAACTTTGAATTCTCTCCCCAGTTGAATGATAGTCTGCCCGTTTATTTCTTCTACCAAAGTGCATGACTGTACACTTTCCGACATTGTAATTCATTTGCTACTCCTTTGCCCATTCCCCCAATCTATCCAAGCTTCTCTGCAGACTCTCTGTTTCCTTAGCACTACTGGCCCCTCCACCTATCTTTGTATCATCAACAAACTTAGCCACAAAGCCATCTAGTCCATAATTCAAATCATTGATATACAACGTAAAAAGAAGCGGCCCCAACACGGACCCCTGTGGAACACCACTGGTAACCAGCAGCCAACCAGAATGGGATCCCTTTATTTCCACTCTCTGTTTCCTGCCAATCAACCAACGCTCTATCCACATATGTAACTTTCCTGTAATTCCATGGGCTCTTATCTTGTTTACCAGCCACATGTGCAGCACCTTGTCAAAGGCCTTCTGAAAATCCAAATACATGGAGACTATAATGGGATGAGGGAGGATTTGGCTAGTGTAGACTAGGAACACAGGCTTTATGGAGGAACAGTGGAAGAATTTCAAGAGAATTTTCACGGTGCTCAACAAAAGTATATTCCAGTTAAAAGTAAGGACAGTAAGGGTGGGGAGAGCCAGCCTTGGATAACTAAGGAAATAAAAGATAGTATCAAACTGAATGGTTGTACATACAAAGTTGCCAAGAGTAGTGTGAAACTGGAAGATTGGGAAAAGTTTAAGAAGCAGCAAAGAACCACCATGTGAGCAATAAGGAAAGGGAAGCTAGATTCTTTTTTCGTTTTAAATCTTTTTATTATATCGAAGTAACAACACTTACAATGCCTCAAAAAAAGAAATTATCTCAAAGATTGAAAATTTTTATGAATAAAAAACCCCTACTAAGCAAGAAAAGTGAGAAAAAAAAGAAACCCATTGGGGGTACAACCCCGGAGCCATGCGTCATACAGAAAGCTTCTAAAAATAAACACCAAACCGCCAACAAGAAAGAAAGATAAGTCAAGAAAAAAATTTACACTTAGATCATGGAGGAAATCTATCAGTTAACTGAAATGATAATTACAAGCAAATGAGCCCCATCTCTTCTCAAAGTCAAAGGTTCAAAAGTTCGATTTCTAATTTTCTCCAAGCTAAGACACAGCATCACTTGAGAGAACCACTGTGACAAAGTAGGAGCTGATATATTCCTCCATTTCAACAAGATGGCCCTCCTAGCTATCAATGTAACAAACGCAATAACATGTTGGTCAGACACAGAAATACCATGGATATTTTGAGGAATTATTCCAAAAAGCACAGTCAATTTATTAGGTTGTATGTTGATTGATTCTGAGTGCTTTAGAAATTGTCAAAAAGACTGACTTCCAAAACTGTTTTAATATCAAACATGACCAGAACATATGTGTCAGTGTAGCTATCTCAGTTTTACATCTATCACAATACTTGTCAACATTGGGAAATATTTTAGAAAGTCTCTCCTTCGTCAAATGGTAACGATGTACAATTTTAAATTGAATCAGTGAATGACTAGCACAGATCGAAGAAGAGTTAACCAGCTTCAGAATCCTCGTCCAATCTTCCCATATAAAAGTCAAATTGACTTCCTTCTCCTAATCCTGTTTAATCTTAAGTAAAGGGCGCTTATCCCTTTGTAATAATAAATTATAAATTCTTCCAACAGAACATTTTATCGAAGTGTTTATATTCATAATAGTATCTAACAAGTCAGCCTCCAATATGTAAGGAAAATTACTTAAATATTTTTGTAAAATATATCTATCTTGAAGATATTGTAAAAAGTGTGAATATGAGAGAGAATATTTATTGACTAATTGTTCAAAAGACATCAATCTGCCTTCTTTAAATAAATCCAAAAAAGAATTTATACCTTTATTTTTCCAAAGTAAAAAAATTGGATCACTCCAGGAAGGTTTAAAAAAGTAATTACGATAAATTATACTACAAAGTTTAAATTTTTTAAGATTAAAAAAATTGCAGAACTGGAGCCAAATTTGTAAAGAGTGCTTAACCACAGGATATAGGTTTAAATTAGCAACTTTAGCTAATTGTATAGGTAGAGCAACTCTTAATAACGAAGTTAAATAAAACTCTTTCACAGCTCTCAGTTCCAGTCTACCCAAATTGGCTGATCATTCCTATCATCCCAATATAACCAAAAGGACATATATCACAAATTAACAGCCCAATAATATATTCTTAGATTTGGCAAAGCGAGACCTCCATCCTTTTTCAACTTTTGTAAATGACATTTACTAATTCTTGGTCTTTTATTATCCCAAATAAAAGATAGAATAATAGAATCAATCCGATCAAAAAACTTCTTAGTCAAAAAAACAGGAATATTCTGAAATAAATATAAAAATTTTGGTAAAATCATCATTTTAACTACATGAATACGACCAACAAGTGAAAATGTAAGTGGGCTCCATCTACTAAATGAGTACTTCATAGAGTCCACTAAAGGAGGAAAATTGGCTTTATAAAGATCCTTATATATTTTTGTAAATATGACACCTAGCTATCTAAAAGAATCCATAACTTTAAAAGGAATATTATCACATATAGAGATAGATTCATTTAAAGGAAGTAATTCACTTTTACTAAAATTTATTTTATATCCTGAAAAATCTCCAAATCTGTCAAATAATTTTAGCAAAGCAAGAATAGATTCTTCAGGCTTAGATATATATACCAATAAATCATCAGCAAAAAGAGAGATCTTGTGCATGGTCTCATTCACAAAAATCCCATGAATATTTTTGGCTTCATGAAGAGCAATAGCCAGGGGTTCTAATATTAAATTAAATAACAAAGGACTTAATGGACAACCTTGTTTGTCCCCCGTGATAGCTGAAAAAAAGATCTACAGTTATTAGTGACAACAGCAGCAATAAGAGCTTTATTTATAATTTTAATCCAATTATTAAAATTAATACCAAAGCCAATTTTGTCTAAGAATTTAAATAAATAAATATTTCCATTCGACTTGATCAAATGCTTTTTCAGCATCCAATGATACAACACATTGTGGAGTTTTAGAAGAGGGTGAATATATAATGTTAAATAGTCTCCAAACATTTGAAAAAGCATAATGACCCTTTAGAAAGCCTGTTTGATCTTTAAAAGTGATTTTACCCAAAATACTCTCCAACCGATTGGCCATTATCTTTGAGAGAATCTTAGCATCAACATTCAATAATGAAATAGGTCTGTATGAGGCACAATCAGTAGGATCTTTATCCTTTTTGAGAATTAAAGAAATAGAAGCCTCATAAAAAGTAAAGGGTAAATCACTTTACACAAAAGAATCTTTAAATATCTCCAACATATATGGAGAAAGCAATTTTCCAAATTTTTAATAAAATTCTACAGGATAACCATCAAGTCCCAGGGCCTTACCAGATTGTATTGAAAAAATAGCTTTGTGAATTTCAGATTCAGTAATTTGGGCATCAAGAGTTTTTTGTTCCTCAGCAGAAATTTTAGGAAAAGCAATCTTTCGTAAAAAGCATTCATTTCAGAAAAATCTACCGGACATTGAGATTTATAAAGTTCAGTATAAAAATCTTGAAAAATCTTATTAATTTCTTCATATTCCCAAGCCAGGGTACCATCCTTTCTACGAATTTTCAAAATTTGCCTTTTGGCTCTAGCCGATTTTAATTGAGATGCAAGTAGTTTATTATTTTTATCTCCAAACATATAAAATTGGCTCTTTAATTTAAGTAGATAACCTTCAATTGGATGAGTTAATAATAGGTTATATTGTGATTGACGTTCCACCCTTTTTAAAAATAAGTCAATATTAGGGGAAGTCGCATAGACTGTACTTCCTTAGAAGGTTGGCGTCATTCAATGTCTGTAGTGAGATGCTGAAGATGTTCTATAGGTCAGTTGTGGAGAGCGCCCTCTTCTTTGTGGTGGCGTGTTGGGGAGGAAGCATTAAGAAGAGGGACGCCTCACGTCTTAATAAGCTGGTAAGGAAGGCGGGCTCTGTCATGGGCAAAGTACTGGAGAGTTTAACATCGGTAGCTCAGTGAAGGACGCTGAGTAGGCTACGGTCAATTATGGAAAACTCTGAACATCCTCTACATAGCACCATCCAGAGACAGAGAAGCAGTTTCAGCGACAGGTTACTATCGATGCAATGCTCCTCAGACAGGATGAAGAGGTCAATACTCCCCAATGCCATTAGGCTTTACAATTCAACCGCCAGGACTTAAGAACCTTTTAAAAGCTATTATTAATGCTTTTTGAGATAGTGATTTAGATGCATATCATATTTTTTACTGAGTTAAGTATTGTATGTAATTAGTTTTGCTACAACAAGTGTATGGGACATTGGAAAAAAAGTTGAATTTCCCCATGGGGATGAATAAAGTATCTATCTATCTATCTATCTATCTATCTATCTAGATATTATCTAAATCTTTAATTTGTTCTGAAATTTGATCTAATTCTGCTTTAGTCTGTTTTTTAAGTTTAGCTGAATTAGAAATAATCTGACCATGTAAAAATGCTTTGAATGTATCCCATATAATTAATTTGGACATACCTCCTATATCATTAAAAAGAAAAAATTCTTTTATCTGGCTTTCAATAAAACTGACAAAATCAGAGTTTTGCAATAAAGTCTGAGACATGCTCCATGGTGGACGGGCAAAAATGTCATCATCAAATTCAAAGGATAAACTCAAAGGCGCATGATCAGATATAGCAATAGCCTCATATTCACAGTTTTTAATGTTAGGCAAAAGGCGGGGATCAATTATAATATAATTAATCCTCAAATATTTTTTATAGACATGCGAAAAGAACGAATATTCTCTGTTATCAGGGTGCAAATGCCTCCATAATTCGATCAACCCAAAGTTGATCAAAAAGGAGTTAATAACTGACGCAGAACGATTTGGAAGTCGCTGATTAGTTGAGCTCTTGTTAATCATAGGATTTAAACAACAGTTAAAATCCCCAGCCATTATCAACATATATTCATTTAAATCCAGCAATAAAGCAAATACGTTTTTTTTAAAAAAGAAGGATCTTCTAAATTAGGACCATACAAATTGACCAAAACAACCTTTCTATTACAAATCACTCCTTTAACAATTAAAAATCTACCATTAGAATCTGATTCAATATCCTGTTGAGTAAATATATTAGATTTAATAAAGACAGAGACGCCTCTAGTTTTACTCTGAGAAGTAGCATGGAACTGTTATCTATTCCACCATCCAAAAAACCTATTTTGACCTCCCACCCTGATATGCGTCTCCTGAGCAAAAATTATATCAGGTTGGAATCGATTAATAATTTTAAAAGTCTTTTTCCATTTAATAAGATGATTCCAACCACGTACATTCCAACTTATTACATTAATCCGTTTAACGGCCATACTATAATTTTATTCTAATTTACTTTATACATGCTCAGAACACATACCAATATGGGATTATCAAAGATGGCGTTGATGAAGAATACAACCATATAGAAAACACGCATGCTCCGGAACCACCCAATGGGAAAAACTCATAACTCTAAACCCACCCACCCTCCCAAAAGCCCGAAAAAAAGGCAAGTGAACTAAGATAGGATACAAAGCCATGGGCCACTCTGTTGGTCTCGTCTCTCCCTCCCCCCAGCCAACACACAAAAAAATAAAATGACCTTGCAAGAAAGACAGTAACGTCTCAACAAAGGAGAGTCTTTACATTCCATCATATATTAAACAAAAAAAGAACCAAAATAATATAATCTTTTAGAGAGAAAATCCAGCGTCATCTTAAGTTTAGTTTTGAATCTAAGAAAACTTTAAATTCGGTTATAGGACGCTATAATAAAGGAGATAAAAAGGTTAGTAGTATATTTAGCCAAACTAAATTTACAAAAATATTAATTAGTAATATCATAAGTAACTTTACCCTCCCAGATAAATATATAAACAGAAACTCTATTAGTAGGGAAAAAACTACCAATTAGTAAATTAAGAAACAACAAAAAGAAACATCAAACCAAATATTAGATAAAACGAACAAATCCTTTTATCCTCTTTTCTTGGTCAAATATCTAAATAGCCATTTAGAACATAGAACATAGAATAGTACAGCAGATTATAGGCCCTTCACCCACAATGTTGTGCCGACCCTCAAACACTGCCTCCCATATAAACCCCCACCTTAAATTCCTCCATATACCTGTCTAGTAGTCTCTTAAACTTCACTCGTGTGTCTGCCTCCACCACTGACTCAGGCAGTGCATTCCACTCACGAACCACTCTCTGAGTAAAAAACTTTCCTCTAATATCCCCCTTGAACTTCCCTCCCCTTACCTTAAAGCCATGTCCTCTTGTACTGAGCAGTGGTGCCCTGGGGAAGAGGTGCTGGTTATCCACTCTATCTATTCCTCTTAATATCTTGTACACTTCTATCACGTCTCCTCTCATCCTCCTTCTCTCCAAAGAGTAAAGCCCTAGCTCCCTTAATCTCTGATCATAATCCATACTCTCTAAACCAGGCAGCATCCTGGTAAATCTCCTCTGTACCCTTTCCAATGCTTCCACATCCTTCCTATAGTGAGGCGACCAGAACTGGACACAGTACTCCAAGTGTGGCCTAAACAGAGTTTTATAGAGCTGCATCATTACATCGCGATTCTTAAACTCTACCCCTGACTTATGAAAGCTAACACCCCATAAGCTTTCTTAACTACCCTATCTACCTGTGAGGCAACTTTCAGGGATCTGTGGACATGTACCCCCAGATCTCTCTGCTCCTCCACACTACCAAGTATCCTGCCATTTACTTTGTCCTCTGCCTTGGAGTTTGTCCTTCTAAAGTGTACCATCTCACATTTCTCTGGGTTGAACTCCATCTGCCACTTCTCAGCCCACTCTGCATCCTATCAATGTCTCTCTGCAATCTTCAACAATCCTCTACACTATCTACAACACCACAAACCTTTGTGTCATCTGCAAACTTGCCAACCCACCCTTCTACCCCCACATCCAGGTTGTTAATAAAAATCAGGAAAAGTAGAGGTCCCAGAACAGATCCTTGTGGGACACCACTAGTCACAACCCTCCAATCTGAATGTACACCCTCCACCACAATCCTCTGCCTTCTGCAGGCAAGCCAATTATTGGATCCAAGCTCTCAGTTCATCACGTTTGTTCTTGCATTGAAGTACACGCACTTTAGCCCTTCTATCTTACTACCTTTACACCCTTTATTCTGCTTCTCTTTCCTCAAAGCCTCAGTATATGTTAGATCTGGCTTTACTCCATGCACTTCTTTCACTGCTCTATCGCTCCGGGTCCCATCCCCTTTGCAGATTAGTTTAAACCCTCTGGAACCATGCTAGCAAACCTACCTGCAAGGATATTGATCCCCCTTGAGTTCAGGTGCAACCCATCCAATCTGTACAGGTCCCACCTTCCCCAGAAGAGATCCCAATGGTCCAAAAATCTAAAACCCTGTGCCCTGCACCAACTCCTCAGCCACGCATTCAACTGCCATCTCCTCCAATTCTTACCATCACTATCACGTAGTGCTGGCAGCAATCCTGAGAACGCCACCCTTGAGGTCCTGTTCTTCAGCCTTCTGCCTAGTTCCCGAAACTCACACTTCAGGACCTCATCCCTCTTCCTGCCTATGTCATTGGTCCCAACATGTATCATGACTTCTGGTTGCTTTCCCTCTCGTACCAGGATGTCATGCACCCAGTCAGAGACATCCTGGACCCTGGCACCCAGGAGGCAACAAACCATGTGGGTTTCCTTCTCACGTCCACAAAATCTCCTGTCTGCTCCCCGGACTATAGAATCTCCAATGACGACAGCTCTCCTCTTCTCCATCCCATCCTTCTGCACCACAGGGTCAGACTCAGTGCCAGAGGCCCTGCCACCGTGGCTCACACCTGGTCGGTCGTCCTCACCAACAGCATCCAGGTCGGTAAACTTATTATTCAGGGGAATGGCTACAGGGGTGCTCTGCACTACCTGTCTACTCTCCTTCACTTTCCCCCCTCGGACTGTCATACAATGACCTGCTTCTGGCAGCCTAGGTGTGACTACCTCCCTGTAACTCTCATCTATGACTGTCTCATTCTCCCTTATGAGTTGAAGGTCATCCAGCTGCTGCTCCAGATTTCTCACACAGTCTTCCAGATCACCCAGTCACAAGCACTTCTGGCAGATGTGACTCTGCGGGAGAGGGGAGTTCCCCCAAGACTGCCACATCTCACAGGAGAGGCACATCACTGTCTCAGCAGGCATTGGAAAGACTAACTGGGAACAAACTTGTCCTCTGCCTCTTCTTGTTGAAGCTTCTTGAGTCAAAGCCTCAAATCTCCACTCCTTCACTGGCCCACTCACTCACTGGCCGTTTTCCACAGTCAAACTTGTTAAACAGTCAAACTTGAACTGTAAATCTTCTTTCCAAAAAAAGAATCCAATAGGATATAATGATGAGCAGGTTTTCTTCTCTTCTTTTATTAATCTCTCAATTAAATATCCAAATAGCCTTCATATATCTTCTTTTCGAAATGTGAATAGTATACAGATAATCAAACAGCTTTTCAGATAGTTCATTCGGTAGTAACGCCAGTGACAGGTATAGCCTGCACAAAATCCAGTGCGAATTTTGGGTCGAAGAAAGTACGTGGAGAAGAATTAGGAGGAAAAACTTTCATTCTTGTCGGGTAAAAGAGGGAAATAGTTTCTTATCATATGCTTGTTTCATTACCAAAGCAAATCTTGATCTTTGTTCCATTACTTCTTTCGGATAATCTTCATAAAAACGGAGCTCAGACTCATTGAATTTGAAAACTCTCTGTTTTCTTGCCTGTCGCATTATTTGATCTTTAATTTTAAAGTGATGAAAACAACCAAAATAAATCTTGGTCTAGTTGAGTCTTTAAATTTCGAAGTAGACAGCCTGTGTGCTCTTTCAATAGCAGGCGGCTGTGATAAAATAGTCCGAAATAGAGTTTGAAAGAGATTACCAAAGTAAACCGTTAAGTCTCCATTTTCAATTCCTTCTTGCAATCCAATGATTCATATATTGTTTCGGCAAGACCTAGTTTCCAGGTCTATAATCTTATTTTGATATTTTTCCAAACGGGTTGTAGTTTCAGACAATTTTTGCTTAGTTAACTTCAATTCCTCTTCATGTTTAGTAACTTGAGTTTCCACATCTTTAAATTTTCCCAGAAATAACTTCATTTCATTATTTGGATCTTGGATCTTTAATTGCCCTGTTCTGATCTTGAATTGAATTCCGAACAATATCTTCAGCCCATGATGGCATTTCATCAGATCTTTCCTTCAGCATCTTTCCTTTTCCATTACCTTTGTCAGTAGGTTCACGCAGATTCTTCCCACTTCTCATAGACATAGACATATTACTCCCCTTCAAGAATCAGCAATTAATAATTTTATTTTGTAATTTTTTTATTGAAATTCATCATCAAACAAACATTTTCATAAGATGTGTTTCAGACATTGTACATATATATCATATAATCATATATATATCACAAATCTCCACAAAGTATTTATCTGAGGTATACCCTTATAGAAAAGTGTGGAAAGAAAAAACAAGCAAAAGGAAAGAACTATGTACAAGTAGGGAGTGATTTTTTTTTACAACAGATTCATTGATTTGTGAGAATAAAATCAGGCCTATGAGACATTATGTAGTTAAACCATTTTTCCCAGTATGAATCAAATTGTTCCAGCTTATGATTAACAGATGCTGTTATCTTCTCCATTTTGTAAATGTCCATTGTAATTTCCATCCATGTATTTAAAGTTGGGTTCTCCTGTGATAACCATTTCCTGGTAAGAGTCTTTTTACCAGCCACCAACAGTATATTCATTAAATATTTATCTCTTTTCAACCATTCTTGAGGTATATATCCAAAATATATGGTCTTACTCTCTAAGGGTATTTCACATTTAAAGATGTATTGTAGGGCATTGTGTATCTCCCTCCAATAGTTTTTGATAACAGGACAGTCCCAAAAAATATGATAATGATTTGCATTTTGATTTCCACAATTTCTCCAGCAAACAGGGGAGTTACTATCATAATGGGATTTCTGAGAGGATGTAATAAAATATCTTATCAAATTTTTCCATCCGAACTCCCTCCATTTCTGTGAACTGGTACACTTCCATTGATACCTCCATATTGTTGTCCATTCTTCCTCAGATATAATTATCCCTCCTTCCTTCTCCCATTTTGTTTTAATGTATGAAGTCGAATGTGTTTTAAGATTTGACAACCCCTTATACATGCTTGAAATGATTCTACTACCATTATCTGAATTATATGCTTTTCTAAAGAGCTCTATCAAACATGTACTTGCCTTGGTTACATTTTTAAGTGTCTTATTAACATATTGACGCATCTGTAAATACCGATAAAAATCTTGTTTTTCTAATAAGTGTTTCTCTTTAAGCATTTCAAAACTGAACAGTGTTCCTTCTTTCATTACGTTGCAAAGAACTGTTATTCCTTTAGCTGTCCAGTCCTTAAATCTAGCATCCAATTTATTTGGTGTAAAATCCGAGTCATATGCACACCATTTAAGAATTGCAATATCTCCCTCTAGATTATATTCTTTTATAGTAGTTTTCCATATGGGTTATCAATAGTATTTATGTACCTTTGCAGGTTGTTATCAGCCAAAGTTGCTTGTATGGGAATGGGAAGTACCCACTCCTCAATGTTTTTCCATTGAGCGTCATATGATGGGTTGCACCAACATGTCACAGCTCTCAACTGTGCTGCAAAATAATAATCTCTAAGAGAAGGTAGGCCACATCCCTCCTTTTCCTTTGCTAATTGCAAAGTTTTAAGATGAACTCTAGGCCTTTTACCCTGCCAAATATACCTTGATAGCATCTTGTTCCATTCAATGAATTGATTTTGATTAATCTCTATTGGTAGGGTCTGAAAGAGATATAACAGTCTGGGCAGTATATTCATTTTAATAGACTCAATCCTTGAACTGAGACTGAAAAAAGGAATCAGGTTCCATCTTGCCACATCTTCCTTAATTTTTTTATATAAAGGCTGATAATTACATTCTGATAATTTTGCCAAATCTTTTGGCATAATGATGCCCAAATATTTGAAAGACTCTGTGTGCCATGCCCAGGGGTATCGACTTTCAATTTCTCTTGGTGGGCTATAGTAATATGAAAGTAATTGGGTTTTATCTATGTTGATCTTGTATCCTGATAATTGACCATATTGTTCAAAGGATTGCATCAATTTAGGTAAAGAGTATATTGGTTGCCCTAGGTAGATCAAAATGTCATCCGCATAACAGGCCAATTTATGCTCTGTCCCTTTAATAGTAACCCCCCTGATATCTTCATTTTGTCTGATGTATTGAGCTAATGGTTCAAGATATAACGCGAAGAGTAGTGGTGACCATGCACAACCCTGTCTCGTGCCCCTTTCTAGGATAAGACTATTTGATAAATATCCATTGATTTTAATCCTAGCAGTAGGATTGTCATATAGTGTCTGTATAGTTTTAATAATTGTCTCTTGGAAAGCAAATCTATGTAAAACTCTGTAAAGAAATTCCAATTAACTGAATCAAATGCTTTTTCAGCATCCACGGTTATCACTATTGCTTCGATTTTATTTTTTTGTATATGATCCATAATGTGAAGTGTCCTTCGTATATTGTCTTGTGTCTGGCATTATCGTATAAAACCTGTCTGATCGTTACGTATCAGTATGGATAGAAACTCTTCTGGTCGTTTGGCCATGATGAAGGTAAATAACCTATAATCTACATTAAGAACGGATATTGGTCTAAATGACCTGCATTCCATTTTATCCTTACCTTCTTTCGGTATAGCTGAAATTATCGCTTCCTTCCAACTGGGTGGCATTTGTGCCTTTTTTAGAGCCCAGTTCAGTGTGGGGAGTAAAACAGGAATTAACTTATTTTTAAATTCTTTGTATCACTCTGTCGTATACCCATCTGATCCTGGTGACTTACTTAATTTAAGCCTACTAATTGCAGCTTTTAATTCAACTTCAGTTATGTCAGCAGTCATCGTTCTATTTTGTTCTTTGCTTAAAGTGGGTAACTCTAGAGAATTCAAGAAGGTGTCAATTTGGGTTCTGCTTTCCCCTGAAACTTTGGAATATAGAGTTTTGTAAAACATTTTAAAAGCTTCTTGAATTTCATTTAGCTTATTTTTTATCATTTTCGTTCTTGGGTCCCTAATTCTATGAATTGTAATTTCTGGTATCTTTTTTTTCAGTTTCCACACCAGTATTTTCATAGATTTTGATCCACTTTCATAATGTCTCTGTTTCAGAAACATTAAGTTTTCCTGATTTCTTGCATAGCCAAACTATTTATTTCATTCCTAATTCTTTTAATTTCCCCTAATGTATCCTGTGCCAAATTCAATTTGTGTTTTTTCTCTAGTTCCTTCAGCCTGTTTTGTAATTCCTCTAATGTTTTATTCCTTATTTTTTTCTTATATGAAGATATCGCTATAATTTTCCCTCTTAAGACCGCCTTCAGAGTATCCCATAAAATGGGAGGTGAAACCTCTTCATTATCTTTAAATTCTAAGTAGAGACCAGATCATTGAGTAGACTTGAATTTAGTTTCCAAATAGTATTCTTTGGTTGTCGGTCAAAATCAACAGATAAATATATAGGTGCATGGTCACTTACATCTATTGTCCCAATTCCACAGGTGTTTATTTTGTCTTTGTCTTTTCCAAATGTTATGAAATAGTCTATTCTTGTATATACAGAATGGGGAGAGAATAATGAGAGTAATCCGTTCTGTCGGGGAAAAGGGCCCTCCATATATCAATAAACCAACATCCTCAAAAAGAGCATTAACTTTCTTATGTAAAGATTTTGTTTCATAGGTTTTTCTATTGGAAGAATCTAAGTTTGGTTGTAATTGTAAATTTAAGTCTCCCCCGCATATCAGGAGACCTTTTGTTTCCGCTACCATAATATCAGTAATTTTCTGAAAGAAACCAATATCACTTCCCAGGGGTGTGTATATATTCAATAGAGTAACTGAATTTCCATCTATATTCCCCCTTACCAGAATATATCTGCCCTCTTTATCTCCCATTTCGAATACTTTTTCAAAATTTAGCTTACTTGAGATAAGAATAGCAACTGCTCTCCTATGTCCTGATTTATATGAGGAGAAAAACAGATTAGTGAAGCCCATTCTCTTTAGTTTTTTATGCCCATTATCACTTAAATGAGTTTCCTGTAAATATACTACATGGGTTTGTTCTTTTTTCATTTTGGATAAAATTCTCTTACGTTTGATTGGATTTAATAGCCCATTGACATTAAAGGAAATGAACTTTACCTTGTCCTTAGCCATCTGTATTTATCTGTCAATGTATCATTGAAATTAGAATAAAACTTAATTGATCTACTCCCTGAACAAATAAAAACCAAGAAACGCAAATAATAACAAAAATGTCAACGAACGTGTGATTCCAAGGCTGAGGTCTCTAGTAGATGACCCTGCATCGAGCTAGAGGAAATGTTTAGCTGTGGGGGATAACCCCTCCTACTTGTGAGTTGAGGGCCCCCATTGCAGTATTCATAAAAGTCAGTGAACAAATCCATTACACAGAAAAGATTTCCCTGTGTACTTCTCCTATATATATGCACACACACAAATATATATACATATATATTACATACATACACATATATGCACACATATATATATTCTCATTTTGGTGGGGAAAAAGGAGTAAGTGAGTGAATAAGGAATACCAACTAAGTGATATAAAATCCACATTATAATAAGTATTTCTTGAGATAGGTATATCATCGTCTACTTTTGCTTCCGTTTAGCTTCTCAACAGTTTTAAAGTTAGCCAAACCTTATGGCTCTTCTGAAGGGGGAGAGGACTGTCTTTGGGAAACTCCCGGTCTCTTCCTGCTATATTTCTCTTGGCCTCCATTTCCCAAGCGGAGCGGGATAATTCCTCAGCCAGGCTTTCCCTCGTTTTGGTCATAATGACGGGCAACCCTCTGGCCTTCATGTCTGTAGTTGCCTCTTCCACTGTTTGGTACAGCCGCATCTCGTTGTTATAAAACACTCAAAGTTTAGCAGGGTACAGAGTTTGAAATCTAGTCTTTTTTTGCTTTAGTACTCACTTTACTTCGAAGTATTCTTTGCGTTTCTGTAGGACCATGGGGTGGGGGGGGGGCGGTAATCTTGGTTGAAATATATTAATTTATCCTCTAAAAGCACTCTCTTCTTACCCCAGGCCCTTCGTAGAATCTCCGCTTTGGTGCTGTACTGAAGGAATTTTATTATTATTGAGCATGGCTTTCTATCCCGAGTAGGTTTTGGGATGAGCGCACAATGGACTCTTTCGACTTCCAGCTCCATAGTGGAGGGAAGATCCAGCGTGTCCCGCAGTAACTTTCTGACAAACTCTGTCATAGACGAGCCCTCCGCTCTGTTGGGAACGTTGTAGATTCTGATATTTTTCCGCCGTGATCTTCCCTCCAGGTCAAGCAGTTTACCTTCTTGGTGATTTAATATTTTTATTGTCTTACTCAGTATCCGTTCCACGTTTTGAATACGGTTTTCCACCTTCTCAATTCGAGTCTCTGCCACCGCTATTTTTTAATGCTGGCGAGCTCTGCCTTAATATCACGGAGCTGCTGCTCTATTTCTTTCCGGAACTCCTTTATCTCTTTCGGGATTTCGATCATATTCGCCGCTTCACCTGAATGAGGCCCAGCGTCCGCCTTGCTAGCACGCGGTCGGGTCAGAGAGCCGCTCGCTGCACTCCTCTCGGCTGCAGGCTCTGCAGTGTCGCTTTTTTTATTTCCATTCCTTTTCCCCATTCTTGCCCCTCTTTTCAGTTCAAATATTTTTCAAAAAATACTATATTTGATGGGTTAATGGGGCTTAATATGCATTTTTATGGAGGAGCTAGTGACTTAAGCTACCATTCTCGACGATGACGTCACCGGAACTCCGCAATTAAGAATATTAAATTCAAAATTTAAACTGTGGGGAGAGAGAGAAAACTAAGAGCAGCAGAAAATTACTGCTACTCCATCGACAGACAGAGGCGGTCTCCCACGGGAAGCTTTACTGTGAAAATAAACTAGCACAAAATGTAAAAACAGATAGTAAAAGTTTTATAATTATAATAAGTGGAAAAAGGTGGCTGAAGTGAACATAGGTCCCGTGGAGGATGAGAAGGGAATTGATATTGGGTAATGAGGAAATGCCAGAGGCATTGAATGACTATTTTGTGTTAGTCTTCATGGTGGAGAATGTGTCTTAATATGCCAAAGAGAAATGTTATGGATGCAATGGGAGGTGAGGACCTCACTACAATAGCTATCACTAAAGAGATAATGCTGAGCAAACTTGTGGGCCTGAAGATAGACAAATCCTCTGGTCCTGATGGAATACATCCCAGTATGGAATACTGAAAGAAATGGCAGAAGTTATAATAGAAGCTTTGGTGATGATTTACCAAAATTCTCTGGACTCTGGGTAGGTCCTGGCAGATTGGAAGAAGGTGAATGTCATGCCACTGTTCAAAAAAAGGATGTAGGCAAAAGGCTGATAGCTATAGGCTGGTTAGTTTAACATCTGTAGTTGGGAAAATGCTTGAAGCTATCATTAAAAAAGAATTGGCAAGGCATCTGGAAAGAAATGGATCCATCAGGCAGACGCAGCATGGATTCAGCAAAGACAGGTCCTGTTTGACAAACTTACTGGAGTTCTATTAGGATATAATGAGCGCAGTGGAGAGAGGGGAACAGATGGACATTATTTACTTGGATTTCCAGAAGGCGTTTGATAAGGTGCCGCAGAAAAGACTTATTCATAAAATAAGGATGCATAGAGTTGGGGTGATGTATTAGCATGGATAGAGAATTGGTTCACTAATAGAAAGCAGGGAGTTGAGATACATGGGTGTTTCTCTGGTTGGCAATCAGTGGTGAGTGGTGTGCTGTAGGGGTCGATGCTGGGCCTGCAACTATTCACTATATTGTACTACCTGTGTAGCACCCATCTTATTGTGTGTGACTAGTCACTGCAATTTTTGAGAAGAACAAATTACACTAAGCACTAGTACGTTATCAGAAAATTCTAGGTATCAAAAGGAGGCAGTGAATAGAAACCACACATTTCTGGAGATAAGTTTTGTTTATTAGAAAAAGAATGTACAAAACATTTATATGATCAAGAACAATTCAAAATTCCAACATTCTGTTTAGGTTCCAAATCTTAGATATCAACCAAAACAAATTCCTTTTTAATTAGAATCAATGAGATTCCTTTATTACTCTAATCTCTCCAAATAACTTGCTCAAGTGTTACTCCCATTTTAAAAGTTTACAGACTAAACTTTCCTTTTTACTGATTAGTTGGAAAACCAAATATAATTCCAATACTCAAGTATTATAGTTAACTTCAGTTTCAGTTCCAGGCTACTACAAGTTTAAATTCATACATTTAAATACAAGTTTATATACATATACATACACACACACACACACACACACACACACACACACACACACACACACACACACACACACACACACACACACACACACACACACACACACACACACACACACACACACACACACACACACACACACACAAACTCCTTTCACAACAATTCTCCAACATCACAACTTTTAAACAAAGTAAATCTCATTCAGTAACTTATCAAAGCCTTAGCAAAAAAAACCCAGTTCTTGTAGAAAATCAAAAATGGATTCTTTGAATGAAAATAGACTTATACATCCAACCGTATTAAACCCTCTGCATCGTTACACATTTCGTTCCTGTGCTGGTTTGTTGAATCTTGGGTAGCTCACCATCTTCTTTCTTGGTTCATTGGAATGAAAGTAAATCAGTTCACAAACTTGTACAAAAACTTGACCAAATCCCAACTACACTCGGGATTTAGAGACACTAGAGACACTTGTCTCTGCCAATATTGTCTTGTTAAAGCTGCCGCATGTTATAGCTGTAGCTTCAATAAATCTTTTATCGCTATTGTCTCTCCTCTAGCGGTTTCACCCTGAGGTTTTCATGTTAGTAGGGTAAAGATACTCACTACTAATTCCACTCTTAACAGTTCACGTCTTCAGCTTCTAATCATTGCAGCGTTTCCCTCCTGGTCCGTGCTTGTGTCAGTCATGCCCCGCCCTTGCTTAGCATTTTCATTTCTGCAGCTGGAACTTTCTAGCATCACATCTTTGGGTTTAATTGACCTGGGTTATACCATATATTAACAATCTGGAAGAGGGGACCAAGTGTAGTGTATCTAAGTTTGCTGATGATACTAAATTGAGTGGAAGAGCAAATTATGCAGAAGACATGGAGAGCCTGCAGAGAGATATAGATAGAACTATAGAACCATAGAACATTTCAGCACAGAAACAGGCCCTTTGGCCCTTCTTGGCTGTGCTGAACCATTTTTCTGCCTAGTCCCGCTGACCTGCACCTGGGCCATATCCCTCCAAACCCCTCTCATCCATGTACCTGTCCAAGTTTTTCTTAAATGTCAAAAGTGAGCCCACATTCATCACTTCATCTGGCAGCTCATTCCACACTCCCACCACTCTCTGCATGAAGAAGCCCCCCTAATGCTCCCTTTAAACTTTTCCCCCTTCACCCTTAACCCATGACCTCTGGTTTTTTTCTCCCTGCCCTCAGTGGAAAAAGCCTGCTTGCATTCACTCTATCTATACCCATCGTAATTTTATACACCTCTATCAAATCACCCCTCATTCTCCTACGCTCCAGGGAATATAGTCCTAACATATTCAACCTTTCTCTGTAACTCAGTTTCTCAAGTCCTGGCAACATCCTTGTCAACCTTCTCTGCACTCTTTCAACCTTATTAATATCCTTCCTGTAATTCGGTGACCAAAACTACACACAATACTCCAAATTCAGCTTCACCAATGCCTTATACAACGTCACCATAACATTCCAACTCTTATACTCAATACTTTGATTTATAAAGCCAATGTAGCAAAAGCTCTCTTTATGATCCTATCTACCTGTGACGCCACTTTTAGGGAATTTTGTATCTGTATTCCCAGATCCCTCTGTTCTACTGCACTCCTCAGTGCCCTACCATTTACCTTGTATGTTCTACCTTTGTTTGTCCTTCCAAAGTGCAATACCTCCCACTTGTCTGTATTAAACTCCATCTGCCATTTTTCAGCCCATTTTCCCAGCTGGTCCAAATCCCTCTGCAAGCTTTGAAAACCTTCCTCACTATCCACTACACCTCCAATCTTTGTATCATCAGCAAATTTGCTGATCCAATTTACCACATTATCATCCAGATCATTGATATAGATGACAAATAACAATGGGGTGGCACACCACTAGTCACAGGCTTCCGCTCAGAGAAGCAATCCTCCACTACCACTCTCTGGCTTCTCCCATTGAGCCAATGTCTAATCCAATTTACTACCTCTCCATGTATACCTAGCAACTGAATCTTCCTAACTAACCTCCCATTTGGGACCTTGTCAAAGACCTTACTGAAGTCCATGTAGACAACATCCACTGCCTTCCCTTCATCCACTTTCCTTGTAACCTCCTCGAAAAACTCTAATAGATTTGTTAAACATGACCTACCATGCACAAGGCCATGTTGGCTCTCCCTAATAAGTCCCTGTCTATTCAAATACTTGTAGATCCTATCTCTTAGTACTCTTTCCAATAATTTACCTACTACCGACATCAAATTTACCAGCCTATAATTTCCTGGATTACTTTTAGAGCCTTTTTTAAACAACGGAACAACAACAATCCTCCAGCACCTCACCCGTAGATACCGACATTTAAAATATTTCTGCCAGGGTCCCTACAATTTCAACACTAGTCTCCTTCAAGGTCCGAGGGAACACTCTGTCAGGTCCTGGGGATTTATCTACTCTGATTTACCTCAAGGCAGCAAGCACCTCCTCCTCTTCAATCTGTATAGGTTCCATGACCTCTCTACCTGCTAGCCTTATTTCCATTGACTCCATGCTAGTTTCCTTAGTGAATACAGACACAAAAATCCCATTTAAGATCTCCCCCATTTCTTTTGGTTCCATACATAGCCAACCACTCTGATTTTCAAGAGGACTAATTTTATCCCTTACTATCCTTTTGTTCTTAATATACCTGTAGAAGCTCTTGGGATTATCCTTCACCTTGACTGCCAAAGCTATCTCATGTCTTCTTTTAGCCCTCCTGATTTCTTTCTTAAGTATTCTTTTTGCACTTTTTATACTCCTCAAACACCTTATTTGCTCCCTGTTTCCTATATATGTCATACAACTCTCTTCTTCTTTAACAGAGTTCCAATATCCCTTGAAACCAAGGTTCCTTGTTCTTATTCATTTTGCCTTTAATCCTGACAGGCACATACAAATTCTGCACTCTCAAAATTTCTCCTTTGAAGGCCTCCCACTTACCAATCACATCCTTGCCAGAGAACAACCTGTCCTAATCCACACTTCTTAGATCCTTTCTCATTTCTTCAAATTTGGCCTTTTTCCAGTTTAGAACCTCAACCCGAGGACCAGATCTATCTTTATCCATGATCAAGTTGAAACTAATGGCGTTATGATCACTGGAACCAAAGTGTTCCCCTACACACACTTCTGTCACCTGCCCTAACTAATTTCCTAACAGGAGATCTAATATTGCATCCTCTCTAGTCGGTACCTCTATATAGTGATTTAGAAAACTTTCTTAAACACATTTTACAAACTCTAACCCATCTAGACCTTTAACAGTATGGAGTCCCAATCTATATGTGGAAAATTAACATCCCCTACTATCACAACTTTATGTTTCCTGCAGTTTTCTGCTATCTCTCTGCAGATTTGCTCCTCCAATTCTCGCTGACTATTGGGTGGTCTATAATACAACCCCATTAATGTGGTCATACCTTTCCTGTTTCTCAGCTCCACCCGTATGGCCTCGGTAGACAAGCCCTCTAATCTGTCCTGCCTGAGCACTGCTGTAATATTTTCCCAGACTAGCAATGCCACCCCCCACCCTTCATCCCTCTGCCTCTATCACGTCTGAAACATCGGAACCCTGGACCGTTGAGCTGCCAGTCCTGACCCTCCTGTAACCAAGTTTCACTAATGGCTATAATGTCGTAATTCCATGTGTCAATCCACACCCTCAGCTCATCAGCCTTCCCCACAATACTCCTCGCATTGAAATTGACTCACCTCAGAAGATTATTACCACCACACACAACCCTTCTATTTGTGACTTTGCATGAACTTTTAACATCATTTATTTCACTCCCGCTCCACTATCTGCTCTGGCACTCTGGTTCCCACCACACTGCAAATCTAGTTTAAACCCTCCCCAATAACACTAGCAAAACTCCCTGCAAGTATATTGGTCCCCTTGTAGTTCAGGTTTAACCTGTCTCTCTTGTGTAGGTCCCACCTGCCCCAGAAGAGATCCCAATGATGCTTTGAGATCCCAATGATGCTCCCAAGAGATCTGAAACTTTGACCATCAAGCTCTATAAAGAGTCAACCTATAGCTGGGGAAGTTATATTGTAATCTTTGCCTTGTAAATCTTGTACATCTTATATTTTAGAGAACTTAATTTTCTTCTTTCATACTTATACTTATTTCCTAATATTTATATATCTGTGCACTTGTAATGGTACTGTGACACTGTAATTTCCTTTGGGATCCATAAACTTTGGGAACTGATGTCTTTCGTTCAAGTACTTCTATGAAAGGAGTAAGCAGTTGATGTTTCGGGCTGAGACCATCCATCAAGGCTGGAATAAATTATGAGAAATCAGAGCAAGAAACTGTGGGGAGGAGAGGAAGAAGTTGATTGGTGAAAGAGATAAAGGGCTGGAGAGGGTAGAGGATTATCAAAGAAAGAACATAGAACATAGAATAGTACAGCACATTACAGGCCCTTCAGCCCACAATGTTGTGCTGACCCTCAAACCCTGCTTCCCAAATAACCCCCCACCTTAAATTCCTCCATATACCTGTCTAGTAGTCTCTTAAACTTCACTAGTGTATCTGCCTCCACCACTGACTCAGGCAGTGCATTCCACGCACTACTCTCTGAGTGAAAAACCTTCCTCTAATATCCCCCTTGATCTTCCCTCCCCTTACTTTAAAGCCATGTCCTCTTGTACTGAGTTGTGGTGCCCTGAGAAAGAGGTGCTGACTGTCCACTCTATCTATTCCTCTTAATATTTTGTACACCTCTATCATGTGTCCTCTCATCCTCCTTCTCTCCAAAGAGTAAAGCCCCAGCTCCCTTAATCTCTGATCATAATCCATACTCTCTAAACCAGGCAGCATCCTGGTAAATCTCCTCTGTACCCTTTCCAATGCTTCCACATCCTTCCTATACTGAGGCGACCAGAACTGGACACAATACTCCAAGTGTGGCCTAACTAGAGTTTTATAGAGCTGCATCATTACATCGCGTCTCTTAAATTCTATCCCTCGACTTATGAAAGCTAACACCCCATAAGCTTTCTTAACTACCTTATTTACCTGTGAGGCAACTTTCAGGGATCTGTGGACATGTACCCCAAGATCCCTCTGCTCCTCCACACTACCAAGTATCCTGCCATTTACTTTGTACTCTGCCTTGGAGTTTGTCCTTCCAAAGTGTACCACCTCACACTTCACCGGGTTGAACTTCATCTGCCACTTCTCAGCCCACTTCTGCATCCTATCAATGTCTCTCTGCAATCTTCGACAATCCTCTACACTATCTACAACACCACCAACCTTTGTGTCGTCTGCAAGCTTGCCAACCCACCCTTCTACCCCTACATCCAGGTCGTTAATAAAAATCACAAAAAGTAGAGGTCCCAGAACAGATCCTTCTGGGACACCACTAGTCACAACCCTCCAATCTGAATGTACTCCCTCCACCACAACCCTCTGCCTTCTGCAAGCAAGCCAATTCTGAATCCACCTGGCCAAACTTCCCTGGATCCCATGCCTTCTGACTTTCTGAATAAGCCTACCGTGTGGAATCTTGTCAAATGCCTTACTAAAATCCATGTAGATCACATCCACTGCACTACCCTCATCTATATGCTGGTCACCTCCTCAAAGAACTCTATCAGGCTTGTTAGGCACAATCAGCCCTTCACAAAGCCATGCTGACTGTCCCTGATCAGACCATGATTTGCTAAATGCCCATAGATCCTATCTCTAAGAATCTTTTCCAAGAGCTTTCCCAGCACAGACGTAAGGCTCACTGGTCTATAATTACCTGGACTACCCCTACTACCTCCTTTGAACAAGGGGACAACATTCGCCTCCCTCCAATCCTCCGGTACCATTCCCGTGGACAACAAGGACATAAAGATCCTAGCCAGAGGTTCAGCAATCTCTTCCCTCGCCTCATGGAGCAATCTGGGGAATTTTCCATCAGGCCCCGGGGACTTATCTGTCCTAATGTATTTTAACAACTCCAACACCTCCTCTCTCTTAATATCAACATGCTCCAGAACATCAACCTCATTGATATTGTCCTCACTGTCATCAAGTTCCCTCTCATTGGTGAATACCGAAGAGAAGTATTCATTGAGGACTTCGCTCACTTCCACAGCCTCCAGGCACATCTTCCCACTTTTATCTCTAATCAGTCCTACCTTCACTCCTGTCATCCTTTTGTTCTTCACATAATTGAAGAATGCCTTGGGGTTCTCCTTTACCCTACTCGCCAAGGCCTTCTCATGCCCCCTTTTTGCTCTTCTCAGCCCCCTCTTAAGCTCCTTTCTTGCTACCCTATATTCCTCAATAGACCCATCTGATCCTTGCTTCCTAAACCTCATGTATGTTGCCTTCTTCCATCTGACTAGATTTTCCACTTCACTTGTCACCCATGGTTCCTTCACCCTGCATTATTTATCTTCCTCACCAGGACAAATTTATCCCTAACATCCTGCAAGAGATCCTTAAACATCGACCACATGTCCGTAGTACATTTCCCTGCAAAAACATCATCCCAATTCACACCCGCAAGTTCCAGCCTTATAGCCTCATAATTTGCCCTTCCCCAGTTAAAACATTTTCCTGATCTCTCTGATTCTATCCTTTTCCATGATAATGTTAAAGGTCAGGGAGCGGTGATCATTGTCCCCCAGATGCTCACCCACTGACAGATCTGTGACCTGACCCAGTTCGTTACCTAATACTAGATCTAGTATGGCATTCCCCCCAGTTGGCCTGTCAACATACTGTGACAGGAATCCATCCTGGACACACTTAACAAACTCTGCCCCATCTAAACCCTTGGAACTCATCAAGTGCCAATCAATATTAGGGAAGTTAAAGTCACCCATGATAACAACCCTGTTATTTTTGCACCTTTCCAAAATCTGCCTCCCAATCTGCTCCTCGGTATCTCTGCTGCTACCAGGGGGCCTATAGAATACCCCCAGTAGAGTAACTGCTCACTTCCTGTTCCTGACTTCACCCATACTGACTCAAAAGAGGATCCTGTTACATTACCCACTCTTTCTGCAGCTGTAATAGTATCCCTGACTAGTAATGCCACCCCTCCTCCCCTTTCCCCCCCTCTATCCCTTTTAAAGCACTGAAATCCAGGAATATTGAGAATCCATTCCTGCCCTGGTGCCAGCCAAATCTCTGTAATGGCCACTACATCATAATTCCATGTATGTATCCAAGCTCTCAGTTCAACAACTTTGTTCCTGATGCTTCTTGCATTGAAGTACACACACTTTAGCCCTTCTACCTTACTACCTTTACACCCTTTATTCTGCTTCTCTTTCCTCAAAGCCTCTGTATATGTTAGATCTGGCTTTACTCCATGCACTTCTGTCACTGCTCTATCGCTCCGGGTCCCATCCCCCTTGCAAATTAGTTTAAACCCTCCCGAACCATGCTAGCAAACCTACCAGCAAGGATATTACTCCCCCTCGAGTTCACGTGCAACCCTTCCAATCTGTATAGGTCCCACCTTCTCCAGAAGAGATCCCAATGATCCAAAAATCTAAAACCCTGCCCCCTGCACCAACTCCTCAGCCACGCATTCAACTGCTATCTCCTCCAATTCTTACCATCACTATCACGTAGTACTGGCAGCAATCCTGAGAACGCCATCCTTAAGGTCCTGTTCTTCAACCTTCTGCCTAGTTCCCAAAACTCACACTTCAGGACCTCATCCCTCTTCCTGCCTATGTCATTGGTCCCAACATGTATCATGACTTCTGGTTGCTTTCCCTCTCGTACCAGAATATCATGTACCCAGTCAGAGACATCCCGGACCCTGGCACCTGGGAGGCAACAAACCATGCGGGTTTCCATCTCATGTTCACAAAATCTCCTGTCAGCTCCCCTGACTATAGAGAAGGGGGTGGGCAGAACCAAAGGGATGTGATGGACATGTAAGGAGATAAGGTGAGAGAGGGAAACAGGAATAACAGGTATGGGTGAATGGTGAGGCGGTGGGGGGGGGGGGGGGGGGTGGCAGAGGAAATTAGTGGATGTTTGAGAAATCGATGTTCATGCCATCAGGTTGGAGGCTACCCAGATGGAAATTAAGGTGTTGCTCCTCCAACCTGAGTGTGGCCTGATCACCCAGGACAAGCATTTTCTCACATTGCTACCAGAAAGGAGGATCTACAGGAGCCTATAGGCACACACTCAGCTTGTTCCCCTTTGCCATCAGATTTCTGAATAGACAAATAGGTACACTTCCTCACTATGTTTTCTGTGCTTTTTTTGCACTACTTAAATATACATATTTCTTACCGTAATTTATACTTTTTATTATGTATTGCCACATACTAATATCTTTCCTGTAATACTATGGACTCTTATCTTGTCTAGTAGCCTCATATGCAGCACAATCTTGGATATTTTTTGAAATTCAAAGGGCACAGCATCCATTGATTCTCCTTTGTCTCTCCTGCTTGCTACTTCCTCAAAGAATTCCAACAAATTTGTCAGGCAAGATTTTCCTTTGAGGAAACCATGCTGACTTTGGCCTATTTTATCATGTTCCTCCAAGTACTTTGAGACCTCATCCTTAAAAATCGACTCCAACATCTTCCCAACCACTGAAGTCAGGCTAACTGGCCTCTAATTTCCCTTCTTCTGCACCCCTCCATTGTTGAAGAGTGGAGTGACGTTTGCATCTTTCTAGTCCTCTGGAACCATGCCAGAATCTAGTGATTCTTAAAAAATTAATACCAATGCCTCCATAATCTCCACAACCATCTCTTTAAGAACCCTGGTGTGTAGTCCATCTGGACCAAATGACTTATCTACCTTCAGCCCTTTCAGCTTCCCAAGCACTGTCTCCCTAGTAATAGCAACTGCATTCTCTTCTGTCCCGACACACTCGAACTTCTGGCATACTGCCAGTGTCTTCCACAGTGAAGACAATACAAAATACTTATTTAGTCCATCTGCCATCTCCTCGTCCCCTATTATTACCTATCCAATGGTATTTTCCAGTAGTCCAATATGTACTCTCACTTCTCTTATACTCTTGTCAGCCATGTTTGTGCCATCTTGCCTGTAGAATACTTCTTCTTTGAGATGGATCTATCCTGTGCCTTCTGAATTGCTCCCAGAAATACCAGCTGCTGTGCTTCTGCTGCCATCCCAGTTCATGTCCCCTTCCAACCAACTTTGGCCAGATCCTCCCTCATGTCTCTGTAATTCACTTTACTCCACTATAATACTGATACATGTGACTTTAGTGTCTCCTTCTCAAACTGCAGGGTAAATTCTATCATATCATGACTACTTGCCCCAATGGTTCATTTATTTTAAGCTCGTTAATCAAATCCATTTCATTACACAACACCCAATCCAGACTAGCCTTTCACCTAGTGGGCTCAACCACAAGATGTTCTAAAAAGCCATCTTGTAGGTATTCTACAAATTCTTTCATTTGGATCCAGCACCAACCTAAATTTCCCTATCTATCTGAATACTGAAATAATGTGTCTACCTCTACCACCACTCCTAGTGGGGTGTTTCATGCACCCACTATTCTTTATATAAAAAACCTTACCTCTAATAGTCCCCAACTATACTTTCTTATGCCCCCTCATATTAGCCATTTCCACCCTGGGAACAAGTCTCTGGCTGTTCACTTGACCTATGCCTCCTTTCATCTTGTACACCACTATCAAGTCACCTCTTATCTTCCTTAACTCCAAAGAGAAAATCCCTAGTTTGCTCAACCTATCTTCATGCTCTCTAATCTAGACAGCATCCTGATAAATCTCCTCTGCATCCTCTCTAAAGCTTCTACATCCTTTCTATAATGAGGTGACCAGAACAGAACACAATACTCCATGTGTGGTCTAACCAGGGTTTTATAGAGCTGCACCAGTATCTCATGGTTCCTGAACTCAGTGCCCCAACTGATGAAGGACAATGCACCATACACCTTCTTAACCACCTGTCACCTTGTGTGGCAACTTTGAGGGATCCCAGGTCTTCAGTGGAATGAAAACTGAGTGGAAGTACAGTAAATCCAAATAACAAGAATGAGCAGGTGGATCAGGAACTTACTAAATTTCAGATGGACATGTTGCCCAAGACTCGCACCTAATGAAGTAATCTTCAGTGTGTAATAGTTCAAAGTTCAAAGTAAAATTTATCATCAGAGTACATACATGTCATCACATCGTCGTCTGACCCCTTAGTGCCTAGGTGGCACATGGGGCCTCTCATGTCACCACATACAACCCTGAGATTCTTTTTCCTGTGGGCATACTTAGGAAATCTATAGAACAGTAATGGCAAACAGGATCAATGAACAACAAACTGTGCAAATGCAAATATAAACAAATAGCAATAAATGACAAGTATGGGATAACATGAAATGAAAGAGTATGAAATAACAAGATAAAAAGTCCTTAAAGTGAGACCATTGTTTGAGGGCAGAAATAGAATGAGTGTAGTTATCCCTTTTGTTCAAGAGCCTGAAGAATGAGGGGTAGTAACAGTTCTTGAATCTGGTGGTGCAAGTCCTGAGGTG
This sequence comes from Hemitrygon akajei, assembly GCF_048418815.1. NCBI lineage: Eukaryota > Metazoa > Chordata > Chondrichthyes > Myliobatiformes > Dasyatidae > Hemitrygon > Hemitrygon akajei. The sequence goes on from NC_133124.1 coordinate 1,997,470, forward strand.
TTTGTACCTTCTAGCTAATGAAAGCAGCGAGAAAAGAGCCTGGCCTGGGTGGTGAGGATCCTTGATGATGGATGCTGCTTTTCTACAACAATATTTCATGTAGATGTGCTTCATGATTGGGTGGGCTTAACCTATGACGGACTGGGTCCAATCCACTAACTTTAGTAGGATTTTCCACTCAAAAGCAATGGTGTTCCCTTTCCAGGCCATAATTCAGCTAGTCAGCACACTTTCCACCACACACCTAAGAGGTTTGCCAAGTTTTTTGATGACATACCAGATCTCTGCAGAGTCCTGAGAAAGTAGAGGCATTTTTGTGACTTCTTTGCAATTATATTTATATGATGGGTCCAGCACAGGTCCTCAGAGATAGCGACAGGCAGGAATTTAAAGTTACTGACCCTCTCTACCTCTGATCCTCCAATAAGTACTGAATGAGCCTCTGTTTTTCCTCTCCTGAAATCTACAATCAGCTCCTTGGTCCTATTGACATTGAGTGGGAGGTTGTTGTTATTACACCACTGTATCCAGAGAGCTGTGTCTGTCATGTGACAGCACTGCCCTCACCTGGTCGGAAGGCACACCACATGCCAGTCAACATTTCGAACTAATCAATGCATTGGCCACCTTAATTGGATTAACCCATCTGGCACCAAGCCGTTGGCCCCCCGGTGAATCACCTGGGCTGGACCATCCAGCCCCCTGACCTATAAAGGGTGCTACATGTGCTTGGCTCGCTCTCTTTTTGCCATCCTCGAGGGACCACCCTGCTTCACTCCAAGCTGAAGACTGCAGAACAGTGCTGGAGACATGTGGTGAGCTGTGCATTGAACAGGGTTTTGGGAGCATTTATTGTTGTCCCTGTTGCAGAGAGCCGTGCCTGCCCATAGTCAAGGGAGGCAGATATTGTAGTTACTTTTCCTTTGCTTGTAAGTGTACCTGTACTCTGTCCCCACACTGTTTTCCTGTGTATTGTACTGCCAACCTGACTTTTCCCATGCTTGTCTATTCTAAGCGCGTTTGTGCGAATATTGTAGCCATTTGTGTTGTTCCCAAGCTTTTCTCCCCTTGTAAATAAACTCTTATTATTAAAACTGTGTCCAAAGCCCTTGCCTTTGAGACCCAAAGAATCTGTCTCATTTCCATCACAACAACCACTCAGCCAAATTTTCAATCTCGCTGCTGTATACTGATTCATCACCACCTTTGATATGGCTCACAACAGTGGTGTCATCAGCAAACTTGTATGTGGTGTTGGAGCTGTACTTAGCCACACAGTCATAGGTGTAAAACGGTTAAAATTTGCATTAAAGCAGTTTAGTTTATTTAACCAGTTTTCTTTTAAATTATAAAGTTTGTGTCCAACACAAAGAAATAATCATTACATCAGTAGATCAAGAACAGTTACCTCAACCATCAGGCTCTTGAACAAAAGGAGATAATTACAGTCAATTGCCCATTCTTTGAGATAGTCAATTATCTCACTCTGACTTGCCAAAGGGTTTCCACTCAAACGGCACTGTACTCTTTTCCTAGATACTGCCTGGCCTGCTGAGTTCCTTCAGCATTTCATGTGTGATTTCACTTTAAAGACTCTTTATCTTATTATGTCACATTCTCATTATTTATCGCTATTTATTTATACTTCCATTTGTATTTTGTTGTCTTCCGCACTCTACTTGATCTTTCATTGATCCTGTTGTAGTTGCAATTCTATAGATTTGTTGAGTATGCCCACAGGAAAATGAGTCTCAGGGTTGTTTGTGGTGACATATCTGCCCTCTGATGACACCATTTACTTCTGAACTTTGAACTGTAATTCTGCAGTTGTTCTCAGGTACCTACCCCGTGAAAATGGTCTCTAACTTCTAGATCATGTCATTCCAACGCACAAGGAAGTTCTTCTTTGGGCCACCCTTGGGTCTTCTGAAACTCATCTTAAACCTCTGGTTCTTGATTTGTCTGCCCCATGGGAAGGGTTTCTTTGCTGTCTGTATAATCTTTACAGATGTTGTAGTGTGTGAAGGAAGAGGAGTGAGTGTAGTTACTGTTACAAGGGAGAAGGTGCTCAAAAAGCTGAAAGACCTAAAGGTACATAAGTCACCTGGATCAGATGAACTGCACCTGCAGTTCTGAAACTGCAAAGAGGTTCTGAAAGAGGGAGCGTTAGAGATTGTGGCGGCATTAGAAAAGATCTTTCAAAAATCATTGGACTCTGGCATGATGCCAGAGGACTGGAAAATTGCAAAAGACTCCATTCTTTAAGAAAGGAGGAAAGTAGCAGAAAGGAAATTATAGTGTTATGAGTGATGAACAGACCTGATGGACAATGGGGTACAGAGTTAACCATCCCCCCCCCCGAGAACCACGAACTATTACTGTTGCTATGCTGACCATGAGAGAGACGAAAAACAGGCAAGAACATCTGCGACAGATAAGAGAGAGAGGGAAATTGCTGATTAACTGTACTGTGACTCCTTTTTGAATTATTTACTGTTTCGCTGCAAGGACAATAGTTTGCTCATAAACATTCCTCAGTGGACTGAAGGAGTGGCCTGATTTGATGGACACAGTCATTCAAAATTGATTGATAGCTGAGACCCCGTGAGTAGGGATAAAAGACAGGTCTGGAGAGGCACCCTTCAGACACACCACTGGACACTGATTGAGTGTTGGAACCCACAGAAAGGTGGGGGCTTCGGAGATCGAACCAGGAGATCGGTCAGTAAAGCTCACAGTGTTACAGCAGGGCCGGTGGGGACGTGTGTGTGTGTCCACTCATGCCAGAGTGACGAGTCCACCACAGAAGAACAGTCTGGCTGAAGACCAGAGGGGTCATAACTGAATGACCACCATAACAAAGATATGACGGATTAAGAAAGCAAAGGAAGGTTTGGCTGCTGTAGTTGTTACCTCTCTCTCTCTCTCTCTCTCTCTCTCTCTCTCTCTCCAACGATTACAATACAACAACCATAACTACATCAGCACTCATGAACTGAACTGAACTTTATACTTTTCTATGACAATTTATTTACCCCAGACATCGATAGAGCTTGTTTATTATTGATTATTATTATTCCTACACTTTTAGGTTTATTACTGCTAACTTGTTTTATATGTATATTTGCATTATTGATATGGTTTTGCTTATTTTTATTAATAAACACCTTTAAATATAGTACCACCAGACTCCAATGGATTCTACTTTCTCTGCTGGTTAGACAGCCAGTTATGGGGTACGTAACAATAGACCAGTTAGTCTGACCTCAGTGGTTGGGAAGATGTTGGAGTCAATTGTTTATGATGAGGTGATGGTGTACTTGGTGACACAGGACAAGATAGTACAAAGTCAGCATGGTTTCCTTCAGGGAAAATCCTGCCTGAAAAACCTGTTAGAATTCTTTGAGGAGATTACAGGTAGGAAAAAAAAGGGATACAATGGATTTTGTATATTTGGGCTTTCGGAAGGCTTTTGACAAGATGCCACATATGAGGCTGCTTACCACGTTAAGAGCTTATGGTATTACAGGGAAGTTACTAACATGGATAGAGCATGATTTAGATGATGGAATAGATGGCTTTGTTGTCAAGTTTGCAGATGATATGAAAATTGTTGGTGGGCAGGTAGTGTTGAGGAAACAGATAGGATGCAGAAGGACTTAGACAGATTAGTAGAATGGTCAAGAAAGTGGCAAATAAAATACAATGTTAGAAAATGCATGATCATGCACTTTGGTAGTAGAAATAAATGTACGGACTATTTTCTAAACAGGGAGAAAATACAGGAATCTGAGATGCAGAGGGACTTGGGAGTCCTTGTGTAGAACACCCTGAAGGTTAACTTCCAGATTGAGTCGGTGGTGAGGAAGGCAAATACCATGTTAGCATTCATTTCAAGAGGTCTAGAATACAAGAGCAAGATGTGACGCTAAGGCTTTATAAGGCGCTGGTGAGGCCTCACCTTCAGTATTGTGAACAGTCTTGGGCCCCTCATAGAAGAGATGTGCTGGCATTGCAGAGGGTCCAGAGGAGGTTGGCAAGGAATGAAAGGGTTATCATACGGGGAATGCTTGATGGTTCTGGATCTGTATTCGCTGGAATTCAGAAGGATGAGACGGGATTTCATTGAAACCTTTTGAATGTTGAAAGGCCTAGACAGAGCAGATGTGGAAAGGATGTTTCCCATGGCGGAAAAGTCTAGAACAAGAGAGCATAGCCTCAGGATAGAGGGGCTCCCTTTCAAAACAGAGATGCGGAGAAATTTCTTTAGCCAAAGGGTGGTGAATTTGTGGCCACATGCAGCTGTGAAAGCCAGGTCATTGGGTGTACTTAAAGCAGAGATTGATAGGATCTTGACTGGTTATGGGGTGAAGGCCATGAACTGGGGTTGAGGAGGAGATATAAGAAAAATGGATCAGCCATGATTGAATGGCAGAGCAGACTTGATGGGCCAGATGGCCTAATTCTGCTCCTATGTCTCAAGGTCTTTTTGATTACAAATTCATCCATCAAATTCCTCCATAGTCCCAGTGTTTGGGTTAATGCTTCTGGGACCTAATAAAAGTTGTATGTGGATACTTTGAGTGAGCTAGCGCTTTTCTCTTTGGAATGAAGGAGGATGAGAGGTGACTTGATAGAAATGTACAAGATAGTAATCGGTACAGATTCAGTGGACAGCCAGGCAACAATGACTATTACAAGCATAATTTTAAGATGATTGGAGGAAAGTATAGGGGGATGTCAAAGGTGGTGGTGGCAGATACATTAGGGCCATTTAAGAAACACTTTGGCACATGGATAATAGAAAAAGTGCAGGAGGAAAGTGTTAGATTAAATTTGGAGTAGGTTAAAAGGTCAGCACAACATCATGGGCCAAAGGGCCTGTACTGTGCTGTAGCATTCTATATTCTAAAGGTCATAGAACTAAAAAGATGTTCCTGATTCTCCCACCACCAGCTGCTCATTGACCTATTATTTTCAGATTTTAAAAAATTCTGCCCAGTTTCTGCCAACTAAACCGTTGGACTACAGCCCCACACTTCAACTTGTACTGCACACAGTTCTGGTCACCCCACTATAGGAAGGATGCCGAAGTTTTGGAGAAGGTCTGAAGTTTGCCAGGATATTACCTGGTTTAGATGGCATGTGCTATCATGAGAGGCTGGATAAACTTGGGTTGTTATCTTCGGCGGCAGAAGCTGAGAGATCTGATAGAGGTTTATAAACTGAGTGTCATAGAAAGAGTAAAGAGCCAATATCTTTTTTTCCCTAGGGTTGAAAAGTCTAGTACCAGAAGCCAAGCATTTAAGGTGAAAGGAAGAATTTCAAAGGAGACGTGAGCTGCAAGTTTCCGTACACAGGGAGTGGTGGGTTCCCGAAAGGTGATGCCTGGGATGGCCGTACATTAGGGACTTACAAGATCCGTTTAGATCTGCACATGAATGTGAGGAAAATGGAAGGATATGAATACTTAGGCAGAGGGATTCGTTTAGTTGGCCATTTGAATCCTAATTTAATTGGTTTGACAAAACTTTGTGGGTCGAAGGGTCTGTTCCTGTGCTGTCCTGTTTAAGTCTGAGCTAAGACTTCCAGGAATTTGAGCAAATTTGCTACACAACAGGATGAACTGCGAAGACCACTATTGCTTTGGTTATTGTGGTATTTTACACTATATACTGCCTGACTAGTTCGCAGTTTCACGTACGCAAGCTGAACAATCAGCGCCAGGGCTGCCAAAGTACCGAGAGCAGACAGCAGAGCACACTGACCGCAGGCGCTCGGCTTCTCGCAAAGGAACCTGTCTATGGAATGCACACTCAGTATGTTGCAGTGTCCGGAAACCCCGAAACCCTCCACGAACGCCCAGTGACACGGCGGCACGCAGGATCCACTTGTCCTGGACGCGGTGCTGCAACTGGTCGGATCTCTCCCCTCCCTCTATTCCTCCTCACCCCCTACTTCCCTTCCCCCACCCCACTCACTCTCACTTCCTTCCACCCTCCCCTCTCGTCCCACTCCTTCTCTCTATTCCCTCCTTCTCTCCCGCTGACCGCTTCACCTCCCACTTCCTTTACTTCCCTTCCCGCCCTCTCTCTCCTTCCGTCTCCCCTCCCCCGCTCCCCTCCTCCCTTCCCCTCCCCTACCACTCCCTTCCCCCTCTCCTCTCTTCTCACCTTTCTCCTCCCTTCCCCTCGCTCCTCCCTACCTCCATACCCCTGCCTCCTCCTTCCGCTCCTGTATTCCTCCTCCTTTCCCCCTCTCTCTCCTCTCCCTCCCCACTCTCCCTCCTTTCTCCCCTCCCCTCCCTTCCCTCTCCTCCCCTCCCCTCCTTCTCTCCTCTCCTCCCCTCCTTCTCTCCTCTCCCTCTCTCATCCCCTCCCTCTCTCCCCTCTCCTCCCCTTCCTCTCTCCTCCCCTCCCCTCCCTCTCTCCCCTCTCCTCCCCTTCCTCTCTCCTCCCCTCCCCTCCCTCTCTCCCCTCTCCTCCCCTCTCTCCGCCCCATGCGTGTCCGGAGACTGTCAGAGCGCTTCATAGTGTCCGCACGGTGCAGTGCAGCCTCACGCTCGCTCATGCACACACACGTAGACGCGGACACAGACAGGCGAACGAACAGATATGCATTTACATCTATAACATACTCGGACAAATTTCTACATGCATAGTGATATAAATCCACATTTGCAGACACCGGGCAGAGGGTTGGCATTAGCATTAGACGATGGCGGCTGCAACGCGCAGCAACAGTACCTCGGCCGCACTGCACACCGCACACGGCAGCCTGGAGCCCCCCAAGAAGCGCATAGACCCGAGGAGAAGGCAGGCGGCTCTCAGCTTCCTTACCAACATCTCCCTGGATGGGCGTCCGGCGCAGGGTGAGGGAGAAGCGCAGGAAGAAGAGGAGGAAGCGCCGACTCGTACCGACTCCTGTCTGTCTTGCAAAGCCGGCGCTCCGAGCTGCGGGAATTCAGCGGAAGGGGAGCCGACGGCGAGGTGCGCCGAGCGCAGGGTGCACACCGGCGGTGCGGGCGCTTCCCCCAGGGGGAGGATCAATTCCTTCACTCTGGGAATTGTGCCCACTGCTTTCCTGAGGCAGGCGTCAGTGCCGAACTACTGCCTGGAGCAGGGCCAGATTGGCAGCGCCGCTTTCGATTTACAGCGATCCAGGTCAGTGCCTAATCTCTGCATAAATAAACCCTGATAATACTTACCCCGACTGTGGCATAGGCCGCCAACAGCAGCTCGCCAGAGTCCTCAGTCCTGGGCCAGTCTTTCAGTTTGTCCCAGGTGTAGCCCATGGAAGATGCATCCTCTCCTGGGGATGAGGTGTCCAGAGCTTCTGTTAGCGTTTCTGTAGCTCTGGGTTGCTAGATCCATGCCCAGCCCTGCTTTCACAGCCGGGCTTGGTAGATTTCTGATGGTAGTCAATACAATTTCTATTGAATTGAGACGGTTCTCAATACTGCCTTGTTACCACGAGTTTGTTACTGTAATCTGTATTGTACAGTGATGTTGCTGTATATCTGTCTATGGGCAATCTAGATGTGTACAGTTTCAATGTGTTTATACCTTGACTGTCAATATTATGTTTTCAGTTTATTATTGTGGCAAACATTGTTCTCAGATAAGTGAGGCAAATGGTGTTAATATTTACGTAGAAATAGTACAGCTAATTTACACAAATTCATAATATCAAGCACAGCATTATCTGTGTTTGGCTGTTTCATTTAATGGAAGCTGGGCAATACTCTTTATGTACTGTACAGTATTCATTACTTGGACAGTTTGTCTTTTTGCACATTTTTTGTTAGTCTTGGTTATGCTCAAAGATTTGTTATCAAAGTACACATATGTCACCATATACAACCCTAAGATCCATTTTCTTGCGGGCATTTACAGTAAATACAAAGAAACACTATAGACTCAGTGAAACATGCTGAGTGAGACAAACAACCAAAAGACAACGAGCTGTGCAAATCCAAAAAAGAGCAAGTTATAGAGTCCGTGAAAGTGAGTCCCTCGGTTGTGGAATCAGTTCAGTTTTGGGATTAGTGAAGGTATGCATGCTGCTAGATAGAGTTGTAAAGGAAGGTTTGGAATCTAAGACCAGAGGGAGATGAGGAGGAATTTATTTAGCCAGCTAATGGGGAGTCTCTGGAATTTGGTGCCAAAAGCAGCTGTGGAGGGCAAGTCACTGGGCATATTTAAGGCAGAGGTTGATAGATTTTTAATTAATCAGGGTGTGAAGGGATACAGGGAGAAGGGATATGAGGTTGGGGCTGAGGAGGGAAATGGATCAGTCATGATGAAATGATGGAGCAGACTCAATGGGCTGAATGGTCTCATTCCACTCCTATATATTATGGTCAATGGTCTTTTGGCACATTGGCCTTCATAAATCAAGGTATTGAGCATAAGAGTTGAAGTTGTATAAGACAACTGTGAGGCCTAATTTGGAGTATTTGTACAGTTTTGGTCACATACCAACATGAAAGATATCAATAAGATTGAAAGAGTACATATAAAGTTTACAAGAATGTTGCCAGGACTTGGGGATCTGAGATGTAGGGAAAGGGTGAATAGGTTATGACTTTATTCCCTGGAGTGTAGGAGAATGAAGGGAGATTTGATAGACATCTACAAAATTATGTAGGGTATAGATAGGGTAAATGCAAACAGGCTTTTTCCAGAGGCTGGGTGATCTAGAGGTCAAGGGTTAAGGGTGAAAGGTGAAACAGGTTGGATTTCAACATTTAAGAAAATTTTGATTAGCACAGTTGGAGTGTATCGTCCAGGTTCAGAACAATAGGACTAAGTAGATTGATAGATCGGCATGGACTAGATGGGCCAAAGGGCCTGATTCTGTGCTGTAGTGTTCTATGACTCTGAGACTCTATGGATACTTTAATAATAAATTTACTTTGTACTTTGAACTTAGTTGTACTGTAAGCTGAAGATGGTTGGTTAAAGTTGTAACATTTAAAAGTTTAAAAACTGGTTTATCAAAGTGATCTATTAACTACTGTCCATCAAGATCACTGGTATTAAATATGAACTATTTCCAGCAACAATTCTAATTTCAACAAGAATGAATTGTTGGACACTGCTAAAATGTTAGATTATACAATTTATTTAAAAAAATCTAATTGCTAATACTAGGCCGCATAATTTAAAGATATTTGGAGGAAAGTACGACAGGGGTTGTCAAAGACAAGTTTTTTGCACAGAGTAGTGAGTGTTTCAAATACCCTGCCAGAAGTGGAGGTAGAGGCAAATGCATTCGGAACACATAAGAAACTCAAGTTCACTTTTAACTCATTCTGTTGATGTAACTCTGAAGTTTAAAATACTTGTCAGTCCTTGCATTCTCACAATCCTCACTTGTAAAGGAGACCTATGTTGTTGCTCTCCTTGTTCAGTAAGGACCCAGGTATCCTGTTAGCCCCTTGGTGCTCCCATCAATTCGAATTATCAGCATCTTGCTTTACCAAAACATAATAGTGGAGCGTGGAATGACAAGTCTAAGGCCACATTCCATTAGGTGATTGGTACTGTACAATCTAGCCCAAAGTTTTGGGTAGTTTAAAGTTAGGATGTTTCAGTTTTGAAGAAGTTGAAGGATAATTGAGGGATTAATTGTTGTTAATTGATTTAGAACAGGGATTCCCAACCATTTTTGTGCCATGGACCCCTGCCATCAACTGAGGGGTTCATGGACCACAGGTTGGGAATGCCTGATTTACATACTTTGTAGTCAGTATGTGCAGTATTTAAATATATTTATTTAATATATTTTTCAGTTGTGGTATATTTATGTAATATGGTTTACAGTGATGGAAATTTGGATTTAAAATTGTTGCAATAATCATTCCATGACTTTTATAATTTTGGAACATTTTTATTTTTTAAAGTTTATCTGAATCCTTTCAACCACAAGGGCCTTGTCTGTATTTATAGTGTTTGGTTTAAAAAAAGAGGTAGTAAAGAAATAAGTGTTTCATAAGCACAAGAGGTTCTGCAGATGCTGGAGGAACTCAGCGGGTCGGTCAGATATAGGAGCAGAATGAGCCCATCGGGTCTGCTCCGCCATGCAGTCATGGTTGATCCTTTTTTCAACCCCAGTTCCCGGCCTTCTCCCCATCACCTTTGATGCCATGTCCAATCGAGAACCTATCAATCTCTGCCTTAAATACACCCAACATTTATGGAAGTGAATCAATAGTCGACATTTTGGGTCAAGACCATTCTTCAGGACTGGAAGGGAAGAGGGAAGAAGTCAGAATAAGAAGGGTGAGGGAAGGACAACAAGTGGGGGGGGGGGGGTTATAGGTGAAGCCAAGTGGGTGGGGGAGGGGTGAGTTAAGAAACTGAGAGGTGATAGGTGGAAAAGGTAAAGGGCTGAAGCATAAGCAATCTGATTGCAAGAGGTGAGAGAACATAGAGGGGAATAGAAGACGAGCGAAGGAATCTGATAGGAGAGGAGAGTGGACCATTGGAGAAAGTGAAGAAGGAGCACCAGGGAGAGGCGATAGGCAGCTGAGGAGAGGAGGCAAGAGGCCAGAGTGGGGAATAGAGGAAGATGGAATGGGGAGTGAAAAACTACCAGTAGTTAGAGAAATCAATATTCATACCATCAGGTTAGAGGCTACCCAGAGGGAATATGAGGGGTTGTTCCTCCACCCTGAGAATGAACTCATTATGCCAGAAGAGGTGATGGACTGACATGGCAGAATAGGAATGGGGATAGGAATTAAAATGGTTAACCACAAGGAAATTCTGCTGTTTTGTGGATGGCGTGGAGGTGCCCGACATTTAACCCTCGACTAATCAGAGGATATTTACAAAGATCAATTAACTGACTAACCTTTGGAATGTAGGAGGAAAACGGAGCACCCAGAGGGAACTCGTGGAGAGAACCTACAGATGAGGTCGGGATTTAAATTTGAACTCCAAAGTCCCAAGCTAAAATAACATCTTGCTAACCGCTACACTACCATGGCACCCCAATGTGTCAATAACATCTCCCTGTAGGTGTAGCATAACAGAGTAATTATCTTGTTGCTGTCACTGAGTTGCTGTAGATGGCCTATGGTCAGAGGGAATAGGCCAATGTCACACTTCCAGTCAAGTTCCAAGAAGACACTCTCTAATGATGAACGTGATCTGTGGTTCATTGTTTACTTTGGGTTTATAACCCTCCGAGTCATGACCTGATGATGCAGGTAACTTGTGACTGGTGTTTAAACTGATATGTAATCCAGCCTAAGTAATAAGGAGAAGGAAAACTTTGGTCTCAAACCTCACTGCATTGCATCTAAACCCACGCATGGGGAAGGCTTTGGTGGGTAAACCCTGAGGGAAAGATCAGGAGCTGGAGTCCTAAGGCATTCCTACACGGAATTCAACACTGACCGGCAACTCCTGTGATGCCACTGGTCCCAAACTGTACCAGTGTTTGCCAGCTGCGTGGAGAGGGGGAGGTTTCTGAATGGGCAAAAGTGCACTCTTCATATCATACTGCCCTGCCTTGCCTCTGCAATGTAGGCAGGTAGGACGCAACATCCATGGTTGATCTCAACCAATGGAGGGCCTCCTATTCCAGACTGGCACATTTAGAGATCAGTGTCAGTCTGTATAGGTTTGAAGTTTATCGCTTTATGGTTCCAATCAGAAGAGAGCAACTTCCGTGCATCAAGTTGTATTTAATTTACACTCAGTGGCTACATAATTATTACCTTCTGTACATCCTGTATCTAATAAAGACCATAAGATATAAGAGCGAATTAAGCCATTTGCCCCATTGAGTCTGCTCTGCCATTTCATCATGGCTTATCCAATTCCCACTCAGCCGCAGTCTCCTGCCTTCTCCCCATTTCCATTCATGCCCTGACAAATCAAGAATCTATCAACTTCTTCCTTAAATATACATAAAGACTTGGCTTCTACGGCAAAGAATTCCACAGATTCACCACTCTCTGGCTATAAGACTTGCTCCTTATCTCCCTTTTAAAAGGATGCCTCTCTATTCTGAAGCTGTGTCCTCTAGTTTTAGACTCTCCCACCATAGGAAACATCTCCGCACACACTCTATCAAGGCCTTTCACGATTTGACATGCTTCAATGAGGTCACCCTTCATTCTTCTAAATTCTAGTGAATACAGGCCCAGAGCCATCAAACACTCTTGTCTGACAAACCATTCAATCCTGGAATCATTCTTGTGAACCTCCTTTAAACCCTCTCCAGTTTCAACACATCCTTTCTAAGATAAGAGGACCAAGACTGTTCACAGTTCTCTATGTGAGGCCTCACTCATGCTTCATACAGTCTCAGCATGACATCCTTGCTTTTATATTCCAGTCCTCTTGAAATGAATTCTAACATTGCATTTGCCTTCTTTATCACAGACTCAACATGCAATTAAACTTTAGGGAATCCTGCACACGGACTGCCAAGTCCCTTTGTACCTCAGTTTTTATATTTTCTCTCCATTTAGAAAATAGCCAACCCTCTCATTTTGTCTACCAAAGTGCACTTCCTGACAGTGTATTCCGTCAGCCATTTCTTTACCCATTCTCCTAATCTATCTGTCCTTTTGTAACCTTTCTACTTCCTCAAAACTACCTGCCCTCCACCTATCTTCATATTGTCTGCAAACTTGCAACAAAGCCATCAATTCCATCATCCAAATCATTGATATATAACGAAAAAAGAATTGGTCCCAGCACTGACCCCTGTGGAACACCACTAGTCACTGGCAGTCAGCTAGAAAAGGCTCCTTTTATTCCCACTCTTTGCCTCCTGCCAATCAGCCTCTACTTTATCCATCCTTGTCAAAGACTTTCTGAACATCTTTGTCTATCTTACTTGTTATTTCTTCAAAGAATTCCAGCAGATTTGTCAGGCAAGATTTTCCCTTGAGGAAATTATGCTGACTATGGCCTATTTTATCATGTGCCTCCAAGTACCTTGAGAACTCGTCCTTAAGAATCGACTCCAACATCTTCCCAACCACTGAGGACAGACTAACTGGCCTATAGTTTCCTTTCTTCTGCCTCTCTCTCTTCTTGAAGAGTGGAGTGACTTTTGCAATTTCCTAGTCTTCCGGAACCATTTAAGAATCTAATAATTCTAAAAGATCATTACTAATGCCTCCATGATCTCTTTTGCCACCTCTTTCAGAACTCTGGGGTGTACACCATCTGGTCCAGGTGACTTATCTACCTTCAGACCTTTCTGTTTCCCAAGAACCTTCTCTCTAGTTATGTTAGCTTCACACACTTCATGCCCCCTGACACCTGGAACTTCCACCAGACTGTTAGAGTCTTCCACGGTGAAGACTGATGCAAAATACTTATTCAGTGAATTCCCCATTTCGTTGTAAAGTGGTCTAATATCGACTCTCGCCTCTCTTTTATGTATCTAAAGAAACCTTTGGAATCTTCTTTAATATTATTGGCTAGTTTACTTTTGTATTCCATCTTTTCCTTCTTATTGACTTTTTAGTTGCCTTAAATTGGTTTTTAAAGCCTTCCCAATTCTCTAAATTTCCACTAATTTTTGCTTTATTGTATGGTTTTTATGTTGGCTTTGACTTCTCTTGTTAGCCACGGTTGTCATCTTTCCTTTGGAATTATTTCTCTTTGGGATGTATATATCCTGTGCCTTCTAAATTGCTTCTAGAAATTCCAGCATTGTTGCTCTGTCATCATCCCTGCCAGTGTTTTTTCCAATCAATTCTGGCCAACTCCTCTCTCATGCCTCTGTAATTCCCTTTGCTCCACTATAATACTGATACGTTTGATTTTAGCTTCCCCTTCTCAAATTTCAGGGTGAATTTTATAATTTTCCCCTAAGAGTTCTTGTACCTTAAGCTCTCTAATCAATTCTAGTTTATTGCACAACACCCAATCCAGAATAGCTGATCCTCTAGTGGGCTCAACCATGAGCTGCCATCTCATAGGCACTCTAGAAATTACCCTCCTGGAACCCAGCACCAACCTGATTTTCCCAATCTACCTGCATATTGAAATCCCCCATGACTATTGTAACGTTGCTCTTTTGGCATGTATTTTCTATTTCCTGTTGTAATTTGTAGGCCTCATCCTTACTACTGTTTGGGGGTCTGTATATAATTCCCATCATGGTCTTTTTACCCTTGCAGTTCTTTAGTTCTATATACAATGATTCAAAAGATTTTATGCAACCCGGGGTCACAGGGTGTTTCAGGTCTTTTAACATCAGACGTCCTCGTCCGGGTGACCCAGCCAGTGTTGATCAGGCCCCTACTTGAGCCCATCTTGAGGCTCACCCTGCTGCCACTGTGGTGCTCCTGATGGCTTTCCACTTTGGGGCTCCTGAGATGCCCATCTGGTTGTAGGCTTGGTAGAGGGATTAACCAGCAAACCCTCTGCAGCCCACCCCTGTGGGCACACATTGTGCTGCAGCACTCCTCCACCAAGTCTTGATCTCTGTCCTTTCATGGGCCTCCTCCATCTGGTCTTCCCAGGGAACGGTCAGCTCCACCATGACCACCTGTATAGATGACTCTGGCAGCAGCACTATGTTTGGTCTAGTCATGGTCGAGGAGATGTGCTCAGGGAATCTGAGCTGCTTCCCCAGGGTCGGCTCTCAATTGCCAGCCCTTTGCAGTTCCTAGGAAACCGGCGTGCTCCCGGGATTGGGTTTGGCCTTCTCCCCTGCCTTGATAAAAGCAATTACTTTGCGCAAGGTGTCAGCCACTGTCTTCAGCCCCTGGTTGTGGTGCCAATGACAAAGTGCCTCCCCCAAGGGTTTTGGGCAGCAGCTGAGAATGTGCTCTAGTGTTCCCTTCCCTTGGTACAGGGACTATGCTGGAGTTTTGGCATTGCCCCAGTGGTAGATGTTCGCCGGACTTACCAAGGCATCATAGACCGACTGGATCAGGAACTTGATGTTCACCAAACTTCCCCCCGTGGGATGTACTCCATTACCTGGTTCCATCTTCTCCACGTGCCTTGTTGCCGCATGCCAGCAATGTCACTGGCGCATAGCTCCTCCACCGGAGCTCGTATTTCCTGCTGGACCAACCAGTGCCTCGCTCTTCCTTGCTCCTTATCATAGCGGACTATTGGGAAACAACCCAAAGCCCACCCGTCCCGATGCCACTGAGCCCACCAGCACGCTCTGGCATAGCCGTGCTTCGGTTTGTTCAACCGCATCCTGTGCCCTCTACCTCATGCCCGTCCTCACCTCAAAGCCAGCATGTGAGACCTTCGGGTTGCTGGGCTCGCTGTGTTGCAGCACTTCTCTTGCACGGGTGACCATGAACTCCTCGCTCACACCGTTGACAGGGAGTTTCAGTCCGTTTTCCTTCCCGTACCAGGCTCCTAGGCAGATCCAGCCGCCTCCCCAGATGCTGGCTGGATTTTCTCTGAAAAGTCAGCTGTCACTGTTTCTCACTGTCAGCTGTTGACAGTGGGACATCTTAGACTAGCAGAGGCCACAGGATCCGAGGGAGAATAACATACGGATTAATCCAGGCGTTGGATTTACCCGGCAGCCCTGACTTGTCCCCAGCAGCCAACCATTGCTGCAGCTTCTCCCCAACTGCTTCGACGAATGCTGTGTCTTCAGTGAGCTGTTAATCACTTTGCCAAGGCTCTTCACCGGCTTCTCTGGTAGGCTTGGAACTGGGCACCTCTGAGGTTGAAGCAGAATTTGTCAACCATCTTTCCTTTCTTAAGTACTAAAGCTGGATTTGTTAGGATTGAAGCTGATCCTTACCCAAGCAGAGGGCTTCCATCTGCATCCTGGCACCGAAGTTGTTGTTATAGTCAGGCCATCCGTAGGTGGTTCATGGACACCAGACCTGGTCAACAGGCCTCTGCACTCCACCTCAGCAAACTTGGCTAATACATCGTGTCATGATCCTCTTCTCAAGATGATGCCAATCAGATGTGACTGTCCCAAAGGTGACTCTTAGACTGACGTTTCTGTAGTAGTCACAGGGGTGTGTGCTAGTGCCAGTGCTCTTTAACATCTTCCTCTTGTGTGTTACCAAGCTTCTCCACAATGAGATTGAGGACAGCAGCGGTGTGGCAGTGGACATCAGATTAGATGGCAACCTCTTTGACATCAGGAGGCTCCAGGCAACCACCAAACTCCGTAGAGAGCGGGTCCTGGAGCTGCAGTATGCAGACGACTGTGCTCTTGTGGCCCATACTCCGGAGGATCTTCAGACTGTCCTTGCTGTGGTGGTGAGAGCGTACAGCAGGATGGGGCTGACCGTCGACACCACCAAGACAGAAGTGGTTTGCCAGTGGAGTACCAGTGTCCCACCCACCCTACCTGCCTTCACTGTTGGTGATGAAAAGCTGTCAGTAGTGCCATCTTTCAAATATCTGGGGAGCATTCTCTCTGAGGATGGCGGCATTGACAACGGCATCCAGAGCTGCATTAAACAGGCATCAGCTGCCTTTGGGAGACTTCAGCGTAGAATCTTTCAGAACAGGAGCCTTCGCCCCTCCACAAAGTTTGCTGTATACCAAGCAGTGTGTGTCACCATCCTCCTTTATGGCTGTGAAGCTTGGGTAACCTACAGCCGTCACATCAAATCCTTGGAGCGCTTCCACATAAGCTGCCTTCAGCGCATCCTGGGAATTACCTGGCATGAGCGGGTGCCTCGCACTGAAATACTTTAGAGACTAACTGCAGAAGTATTGAGGCCATGATCACCCAGTGTCAGCTGCAATGGCTGGGGCATGTGATAAGGATGCCCCCATGTCGGCTACCCCGCAGAGTGTTATATGGCCAGTTACATCATGGTCAATGCTCAGCTGGAGGGCCGAAGACGCGCTGTAAGGATCAGATGAAGAAAGCTTTAAGGAAGTGCAAGATCAGACCTGAGGACCTGGTGGATGTTGATGCTGACCGTAACACTTCGCAACAGCTGTGTAGGGATGGTGTTCGTATTCTGGAGATGGAAAAAACAACCAGAAGACAGCAGAGGAGAGCCAGGAGAAATGCAGCCATGGCTGCCATCACCACCACCACCACTACCACATATACATGTCCCACCTGCAATAGAACTTGTGGATCCAGGACAGGACTGTATGGTCATCAAAGATCTCACCGTTAAAGGAGTGGACGTCACCATCGGATTCCAATGGACAACTGAAGAAGTAGTCCAGAATGAGTTCCCTGGTCCTTATTGGGACATGGTGGCACACGAGGGCAACTTCAACCAGCTTATGTGGTATGGAACTGTAGGCATTTGTGAGGTCCAGTCAGAGCATGGGGAGATCCCCTTTGCCTTCCCATGCTTCTCTGATCAACTGAGTGATCCTGTGTGCTCTAAGCACCCTGGAACCTGCTCTGTTCTGACCTTTTGCATTGAGATGGTAATGTAGTGATTCGTCAGGAGGTACTCAGTTAGGTGTTGGGCAACAACACTAAAATATATCTACCCCTCAGTGCTGAGCAGTGAGATGACTCGAGGATGTTCTTGGAGAACTCCTCCTTGGGAATCCAGACACCATCTGCAAATCTCCATTGATGGGCCAATCTCCCCCTCCAAATCACCCTGAGCATCCTCCACAGTCTGTACAGAAGTTTGGGACACTACTTTTATACCTTCTATGGTACTTCATTTGGTTCAGGTACTGAGCTTGCCCTAGCTGTCCTTACTATTTCTGGGACCTCTTTCAAGCTGGGCTCCCTGTTGTCGAACTCAGTGGTAGGTGCTGGTGGACTTATCAGGTTCCTGCATACCCCCAAGTCTTGCTCCATAGTTGTGTGTACATTGGTGTCCCAGATATGTTGATCAATCTCCTCTTTTGGGTGAGATAGGTGTCCACTCTGCTTTTGTCCAAGATCAGCAATGAAGGTAGCCCTCCTTTAACTACCATTTAAGACCATAAAATATAGGAGCAGAAGTAGGCCATTCAGCCCATTGAGTCTGCTCCGCCATTCAATCATGGGCTGATCCAATTCTTCAAGTCATCCCCACTCCCCTGCTTTCTCCCCATACCCTTTGATACCCTGGCTAATCAAGAACCTATCTATCTCTGCCTTAAGTGCACCCAATGACTTGGCCTCCACAGCCACTCGTGGCAACAAATTCCACAGATTTACTACCCTCTGACTAAAGTAATTTCTTTGCATCTCTGTTTTAAATGGACGTCCTTCAATCCTGAAGTCGTGCCCTCTTGTCCTAGAATCCACTACCATGGGAAATAACTTTGCCATATCTAAACTGTTCAGGTATTTTAACATTCGGAATGTTTCTGTGAGATTCCCCCTCATTCTCCCCCTTTTAGAAAAGAGTCCACACATTTATTTCCCTATTCTGATGTATGTTCTGAACAACTAAACCTCTTGACCATGTCTGACGGCTTTTATGCATTGAGTTCCTGTCGCATGATTTGCTGATTAGATATTTTCATTAATGAGTACCTAACAAAGTGGCCACTGAGTGTATTATTTCTCAACTACCACAGGTTCTGATGCTCAGTTAAGAACTCTGGATTGTAAATTATCAGTGCAGTGGGGACTATGAACAGACATTAATCAGCTGTGATCTGTGCCACAGAAACCATAAAAATGCAAAAGCACAAGATAAATCATCAACAACGGAAGGAAATATACTTTCTCTAAATATGAACTTGACATTGGGATGGACAATCATGCCTGTGTAGCAACGCTTATGGCACCCTGTCAATGTGGAAAAAATAGTTAATTCTTAACTCTGTATTGGGTGCATGATGTTTGCAAACAATAAAACTTCAAATGATTATAGCCTTGAAAGCTAAGACTAAAGTTAAGTTTATTAACTACACCATGTGGTTTTGTCGAGAATCAGAACAACAGGTATAAAGTAACACAAGAGTGCTGGAGGAGCTCAGCAGGCCAGGCAGTATCAATGGAAAAGTCCTGATGAAGGGTCTCAGCCCAAAATGTTGCCTGTACCTATTTTCCACAGACGCCGCCAGGCCTGTGTTGCTTGGATTTCCAGCATCTGCAGATTTTCTTTTGTTTGTGAGATAGAGAAAGTGTTTTTATGAAGAATCCCGCCCACCCTGCTCATGGACTGTTTGTCCCACTCCCTGCAGGGTTCATAGCATCCACGCCCGGACAAAAGCAGTTACTTTCCATAAGACCATAAGACAGAGGAGTAGAATTAGACCATTTGGCCCATCGAGTTTGCTCTGGTATTCAATCACGTTGGTCCCCTTTTACCCTCCTCAGCTCCACTCCACTCCCCATAACCTTTGATGCCATGTGCAATTAAGATCCTTGGCCTTAAATACACCCCAACAACCTTGTGGAAATAATTTCCACAAATTCACCATCCTCTGGCTAAAGAAAATTCCCTGGATCTCTGTTTTAAATGGATGCCCCTCTATCCTGAGGCTGTGCCCTCTTGTTCTAGACTCCCACCATGGGAAACATCCTTTCCACATCTACTCTGTCTAGGCCTTTCAACATTTGAAAGGTTTCGGTGAGACTCCCCCCTCAACCTTTTCGATTCCAGCGAGTATAGTCCCAGAACCATTTACCTGCCCCTCCACCAGTTCTTGTAACATCTGCAAACTTGGTAGCATAGCCATCTAAATCATTGACATATAGCATAAAAAGAAGCAATCTCAGTGCTGACCCCTGTGGAATGACCACTGGTCATTGGCAGCCAACCAGACAAGGATCCTATTATTCCCCCTCACTGCCTCCTACCAAACAGCCAATGCTCTAACCATGTTAGTAACTTTCCTGTAATACCATGGGCTCTTAACTTGTAAGCAGCCTCATTTGTGGCATCTTGTCAATGGCCTTCTGAAAGTCCAAATATACAACGTCCACTTCATCCCCTTTATCTATCCTACCTGGTTTGTCAGGCAATTTTGCCCATAAGGAAACCATGTTGACTTTGTCCTATCTTGTGATGTATCACCAAGTACTCCATAACCTCATCCTTAATAATTGACTCCAACACCTTCCCAACCACTGAGTTCAGACTAACTGGTCTATAAATTCCTTTCTGCTGTCTTTCTCCTTTCTTAGAGTGGAGTGACATTTGCTATTTTGCAGTCCTCTGGCATCATGCTAGACTCCAAAGATTATTGAAAGATCATTACTCATGTTTGCACAATCACTACGGCTATTTCCTTCAGAACCCTGGGGTGCATTTCTTTTGCTCCGGGTGACTTGTGTACTCTCAGGTCTTTCAGCATCTTTCTCCCTTGTGATATTAATTGCACTCATTTCTCTTCCCTCACACCCTTCAACATCTGGCACACTGCTTGCGTCTTCCACAGTGAAGACTGATGCAAAATACTCATTTAGTTCATCTGCCATCTCCCTGTCCCGTTATTTCTCCGGCCTCATTTTCTAGCGTTGCTATATCCACTTGGATCTCTTTTATTTTTGACAAACCTGAAAAAAGTTTTACTATCTACTTTGATATTACTTGCTAGCTTATTTTCATATTTCATTTTTTCTCTCCTAAGCATGGTTTGGGAGGGTTTAAACTAATTTGCAAGGAGGTTGGGACCCAGAGTGATAGAGCAGTGAAAGAAGTGCATGGAGTAAAGCCAGATCTAACATATAGAGAGGCTTTGAAGAAAGAGAAGCAGAATAAAGGGTGTAAAGGTAGTAAGGTAGAAGGGCTAAAGTGTGTGTACTTCAATGCAAGAAGCATCAGGAACAAAGGTGATGAACTGAGAGCTTGGATACATACATGGAATTATGATGTAGTGGCCATTACGGAGACTTGGCTGGCACCAGGGCAGGAATGGATTCTCAATATTCCTGGATTTCAGTGCTTTAAAAGGGATAGAGAGGGGGGAAAAGGGAGGAGGGGTGGCATTACTAGTCAGGGATACTATTACAGCTGCAGAAAGGGTGGGTAATGTAGCAGGATCCTCTTTTGAGTCAGTATGGGTCGAAGTCAGGAACAGGAAGGGAGCAGTTACACCACTGGGAGTATTCTATAGGCCCCCTGGTAGCAGCAGAGATACTGATGAGCAGATTGGGAGGCAGATTTTGGAAAGGTGCAAAAATAACAGGGTTGTTATCATGGGTGACTTTAACTTCCCTAATATTGATTGGCACTTGTTTAGATCCAAGGGTTTAGATGGTGCAGAGTTTAAGTGTGTCCAGGATGGATTCCTGTCACAGTATGTTGACAGGCCGACTAGGGGGAATGCCATACTAGATCTAGTATTGGGTAACGAACCGGGTCAGGTCACAGATCTGTCAGTGGGTGAGCATCTGGGGGACAGTGATCACCACTCCCTGGCCTTTAGCATTATCATGGAAAAGGATATAATCAGAGAGGACAGGAAAATTTTTAATTGGGGAAGGGCAAATTATGAGGCTATAAGGCTAGAACTTGTGGGTGTGAATTGGGATGATGTTTTCGCAGGGAAGTGTACTATGGACATGTGGTTGATGTTTAAGGATCTTTTGCAGGATGTTAGGGATAAATTTGTCCCGGTGAGGAAGATAAAGAATGGTAGGATGAAGGAACCATGGGTGACAAGTGAAGTGGAAAATCTAGTCAGGTGGAAGAAGGCAGCATACATGAGGTTTAGGAAGCAAGGATCAGATGGGTCTATTGATGAATATAGGGTAGCAAGAAAGGAGCTTAGAAGGGGCTGAGAAGAGCAAGAAGGGGGCATGAGAAGGCCTTGGCATGAAGGGTAAAGGAAAACCCCAAGGCATTCTTCAATTATGTGAAGAACAAAAGGATGACAGGAGTGAAGGTAGGACCGATTAGAGATAAAAGTGGGAAGATGTACCTGGAGGCTGTGGAAGTGAGCGAGGTCCTCAATGAATACTTCTCTTCGGTATTCACCAATGAGAGGGAACTTGATGACGGTGAGGACAATATGAGTGAGGTTGATGTTCTGGAGCATGTTGATATTAAGGGAGAGGAGGTGTTGGAATTGTTAAAATACATTAGGATGGATGTCCCCGGGGCCTGACAGAATACTCCCCAGGCTGCACCACGAGGCAAGGGAAGAGATTGCTGAGCCTCTGGCTAGGATCTTTATGTCCTTGTTGTCCACAGGAATGGTACCGGAGGATTGGAGGGAGGCGAATGTTGTCCCCTGGATCAAAAAAGGTAGTAGGGATAGTCCAGGTAATTATAGACCAGTGAGCCTTACGTCTGTGGTGGGAAAGCTGTTGGAAAAGATTCTTAGAGAAAGGATTTATGGGCATTTAGAGAATCATGGTCTGATCAGGGACAGTCAGCATGGCTTTGTGAAGGACAGATCGTGTCGAACAAGCCTGATAGAGTTCTTTAAGGAGGTGACCAGGCATATAGATGAGGGTAGTGCAGTGGATGTGATCTACATGGATTTTAGAAAGGCATTTGACAAGGTTTGACACGGTAGGCTTATTCAGAAAGTCAGAAGGCATGGGATCCAGGGAAGTTTGGCCAGGTGGATTCAGAATTGGCTTGCCTGCAGAAGGCAGAGGGTCGTGGAGAAGGGAGTACATTCAGATTGGAGGGTTGTGACTAGTGGTGTCCGAGAAGGATCTGTTCTGAGACCTCTACTTTTCGTGATTTTTATTAACGACCTGGATGTGGGGGTAGAAGGGTGGGTTGGCAAGTTTGCAGACGACACAAAGGTTGGTGGTGTTGTAGATAGTGTAGAGGATTGTCGAAGATTGCAGAGAGACATTGATAGGATGCAGAAGTGGGCTGCGATGTGGCAGATGGAGTTCAACCCGGAGAAGTGTGAGGTGGTACACTTTAGAAGGACAAACTCCAAGGCAGAGTACAAAGTAAATGGCAGGATACTTGGTAGTGTGGAGGAGCAGAGGGATCTGGGGATACATGTCCACAGATCCCTGAAAGTTGCCTCACAGGTAGATAGGGTAGTTAAGAAAGCTTATGGGGTGTTAGCTTTCATAAGTCGAGGGATAGAGTTTAAGAGACGCGATGTAATGATGCAGCTCTATAAAACTCTAGTTAGGCCACACTTGGTGTACTGTGTCCAGTTCTGGTTGCCTCACTATAGGAAGGATGTGGGAGCATTGGAAAAGGTACAGAGGAGATTTACCGGGATGCTGCCTGGTTTAGAGAGTATGGATTATGATCAGAGATTAAGGGAGCTAGGGCTTTACTCTTTGGAGAGGAGGATGAGAGGAGACATGATAGAGGTGTACAAGATATTAAAAGGAATAGACAGAGTGGACAGCCAGTGCCTCTTCCCCAGGGCACCACTGCTCAGTACAAGAGGACATGGCTTTAAGGTAAGGGGAGGGATGTTCAAGGGGGATATTGGAGGAAGGTTTTTCACTCGGAGAGTGGTTGGTGCGTGGAATGCACTGCCTGATTCAGTGATGGAGGCAGACTCACTAGTGAAGTTTAAGAGACTACTAGACAGGTATATGGAGGAATTTAAGGTCGGGGGTTATATGTGAGGCAGGGTTTGAGGGTCAGCACAACATTGTGGGCCGAAGGGCCTGTAATGTGCTGTACTGTTCTACGTTCTATGATTCTTTCAGTTGATTTCTGTAGGTTTTTAAAAGCTTCTCAATCCACTGTTTTACCACTAATTTTTGTTGTTGTATGCCTTTCCTTTTGCTTTTACTTTAGCTTTGACTTCCCTTGTCAGCCATGGTCATACAATCTTCCCATTTGAGTATTTCTTTGTTTTTGAAATACATCTAATCTGCACCTTCCTCATTTTTCCCAGACACTCATAACTGTCATAACTGCCAGCAGCTCCTTCCAATTTACTCTGGCCAACTCCCCTCTCATACCACTGTAATTTCCTTTACTCTACTGAAATACTGCTACGTCAGAGTTTATTTTCTCCCCATCAAATTTCAAGTTGAACTCATTCATATTGTGATCACTGTCTCCTAAGGGTTCTTTAAATTCTCTAATCACCTCCAGTTCATTGCATAACACCCAATCCAGTATCACTGATCTTCTAGTAGGCTCAATGACAAACTGCTCTAAAAAGCCATCTCATAGGCAATCAATAAACTCACACTGTTGAGATCCATTGCCAACTTGATGTTCTCAAATGTTGAAATATCCCATGACTATCATAACATTGCCCTTTTGACATGCCTGTTCTAATTCCCTTTGTAATCTGTGGTCCACATCCCAGCTTCTGTTTGGAGGCCTGTATATAACTGCTATCTGGGTCCTTTTACCCTTGCAGTTTTTTAACTCAAGCCACAAGGATTTGACATCTTCTCGTCCTTTGTCACATCTTTCTACATATTTGATGTCATTCTTTAGCAGCTTAGCCACACCACCCCTCTGCCTACCTTCCTATCCTTCCAATATAATGTATAACCTTGGATATTCAGCTCCCAACTACAACCATCCTTCAGCCACGATTCACTGATGGCCACAAATATCATACCTGACAATCTGTAATAGTGCAACAAGATCATCCACCTTATTTCTTATACTCTGTGCATTGAGATATAACACTTTGAGTACTGTATTTGCTACCATTTTTGATTCTGTATCCCTAATGCACCGATACTCACCCTGCTGGCTGCAATTTTGTCTTGTCATCTGCCTGCCCTTCCTGACGGTCTGACTGCACGCTATCTTTGCTTTTTTACCATCCATCCTAATCTGAGTCTATTCACCCTGGTTCCTACCCCTGTGCCAAATTAGTGTAAACCCTCCAAAGCAACTCTAACAAACCTGCCTGCGAGAATAGTGGTTCCCCTCGGGTTCAGGTCACTTTTGAACAGGTCATACCTTCCCCAGAAGAGATCCCAATGATCCAAGAATCTGCTCCTTGCATCAGCTTCTCAGCCACTCATTGATCCGCCAGATCATCGTGTTTCTACCCTCAGTGGCACATGGCACAGACAGCAATCCAGAAATTACTACCCAGGAGTTCCTGCTTCTCAGCTTTTCCTTTCTTTGTCATTGGTACCAAAATGTACCAAGACATCAGCTGCTCTCCTTCCTTCTCCAAAATGCTGTGGACATGATCTGAGATGTCCCTGACCCTGGCACCAGGGAGGCAACATATTGTTCGGGTGTCCTGTTCATGTCCACTGAGTTTACTTTCTGTTCCCCTGAGTATTGAGTCCCCTATCACTACAACTCTCCTCTTCTTCCTCTTTCCCTTCTGTACTGTGAACCCATGCTCAGTGCCAGTAACCTGGTCTTTGTGGCATTCCCCTGGGATGTCATCCTCCACAGCACTATCCAAAAACTGTATACTTATTATTGAGGGGAATGGGCACAGGGGTGCTCTGTGCCAACTGCCTATTCATATTTCCTTTTCTTCTGACAGCCATCCAGCAACTCGCCTTCTGCAACTTGGGGGTGACTACTTCCCTGTAACTCTGATTGATTATCTCCTCACTCTCCCGTACAAGCTGAAGGTCATCCAGCTGCTGCTCCAGATCCCTAACACGGTCTCCAAGGAGCTGCAGCCGGATGCACTTCATGCAGATGTAGTTCCCTGGGTCCTCCAGGACTCCAACATCCGGCATGAAGAACACACAATGGCCGTTTACTACACTAAGTGAGGAGAAAAAGGGAACCTTAACAGAACTCAGATACAATGGGGTCTTTTAAGAGCCTCTTGGATAGGTACATGGAGCTTAGAAAAATAGAGGGCTATGCACTAGGGAAATTCTAGGCAGTTTCTAGAGTAGGTTACATGGTTGGCACAACATTGTTGGCTGAAGGGCCTGTAATGTGCTGTAAATTTTTATGTTCTATTAAACTTACCCAGAGCCGATGCTTCATTTGAGCCGAAGCCTCCTTTGAGGCTACTACTCTCACAACTTTTTGCAGACTCTTCCACTCCAGGGCATTGGTGTTTCCATACCAGGCTGTGATACAGCCAATCAGTACTTCCCGCCATGCATCGATAGGAGTTTGTCAAAGTTTTAGATATCTTGCAGAATCTTCACAAACTTCTAAGGAAGTAGAGGCACTGCCAAGCTCTTTCTGTGATTGCACTTATGAGCTGGGCTCAGGACAGCCTGTGAAATGAGGAATTTAAAGTTGCTGACCCTCTCCACCTCTGATCCTCCGATCAGGTCTAGCTCATGGACCTCCAATCTCCTCCTAAATTATTACCAGCTCCTTGATCTTGCTGACATTGAGTATGTGGTTGCTGTCATTGCACTATTCTGCCAGAATTTCAATCAAGTTTAATATCACTTGCAGACATCGTGAAATTTGTTGTTTTGCAGCAGCAGTATAGTGCAATACGTAATAACAGAGAAAGCATGAATTACAGTAAATGTTTATATAAAATAGTTAAATTAAACAAGTCGTGCAACAATAGAAATAAAAAAAGTAGTGAGGCAGTGTTCATGGGTTCAATGTCCATCAGAAATCTGATGGCAGAGGGGAAGAAGCTGTTCCTGAATCACTGAGTGTGTGCCTTCAGGCTTCTGTACCTCCTTGTTGATGGTAACAGTGAGAAGAGGGCATGTCCTGGGTGGTGGGGGGTCCTTAATGATGGTCACCACCTTTTTGAGGCACCACTACTTGAAGACGTCTTGAGTAATTCGGAGGCTAGTACCCAAGATGGAGCTGACTTCTTTTACAACTTTCTGCAGCTTATTTCGATCCTGTGCAGTAGCCCCACCCCCCACACCAGATGGTGATGCAGCCGGTTAGAATGCCCCCCATGGTACATCTGTAGAAATTTGCGAATGTCGTACCGAATCTCCTCAAACTCCTGATGGAATGAAGCTGGTTTCCTGCTCACTCTGCCCACTTCTGATCCCTCAATGAGGACTGGTGTGTCCCCTCGAGGGCCTTACTCTTTCTGAAGTTCTTTGGTTTTACTGATGTTGAGTGCAAGTTTGAGAGTGCTCGTCCGAAATTCTGCTAGCAGTAGTTGTGTCATCAGAAAATTTATAGCGGCATTTGAGCTATAAATAGCCACACAGTCATGGGTATAGAGAGAGTAGAGCAGTGGGCTAAGCACTCATCCCCAAGGTGCACCAGTGTTGACGGTCAGTAGCTGGAGATGTTATTTCTAATCTACACAGATTGTGGTCTTCTAGTTAGGAAGGCGAGGAGACAGTTGCAGAGGGAGGTACAGAGGCCCAGGCTCTGGAGCTTTATGATCAGAACTGTAGGGATGATGGTGTTAAACACTGAGCTGTAGTCAATAAACAGTGTCCTGTTGTGGGTATTAGTGTTGTCTAGGCGCGAAGAGCCAATGAGATCGCGTCTGCGGTAGACCTATTGTGTCAATAGGCAAATTGCAGAGCTTCCAGGTCCTTGTTGAGATAGGAGTTAATTCTAACCATAACCAACCTCTCAAAGCACTTCATCACCACAGATGTGAGTGCTGCTGGACATTAGTTGTTAAGGCAGCTCATCCTGCTCTTCTGGGGCAGTGGTATTGTCCTTTTGAAGCAGGTGGGGACCTCTGACTGTAGCAATGAGAGATTGAAAATGTCCCTGAATACATCCACCAGTTGGTTCACACCGGTTTTTAGAGCCTTACCAGGTCCTCCATCAGGGCCTGTTGCCTTGTGAGAGCGCATCCTCTTGAAAGACAGCTGGATGTCGACACAGATCACAGGGTCACCGGGTGCTGTAGGGATCCTGTAGCTGTAGTTTTATTCTTCCTTTCAAAGCCAGCATAAAAGGCACTGAGCTCGTAGGGTAGTGAAGCGTCACTGCCATTCATGATGTTGGGTTTCGCTTTGTAGGAAGTAATGGTCTGCTACCCTAGCCAGAGTACAAAAAGGCAGCAGCGCACTCGAGCTCTGATCAGTGACCAATCCAGGCGTTAGATGTTTGCCAGGAGGAGATTTCACTCAGGTCCATAGTCCAAGCTGAAAAAGGCAGCAGTGGATCGCGGCAACCTGATTGAGCTCTGACCAGTGATCAAGCCGTGTTTAGGATTGATTAGCTAGAGCAAGTTAAAGGAAGGTAGAGCCAAGCGCAGTGGCCTTAGTCTGAATGGACAGAGTTGAGTGGTGATCTTGAGGCTTTAGCGCTACGAGGCTTCAGTCAGAGAAAGCAGGGAAAAAAAAGTAAAGCTTGAGGTAAACTTATTTTTCCCTTTTCTTTATGTGTGCTCAGTTAGGACAGGAGAAATGCTCCTCTTGCAGGATGTGGGAAGGCAGGGAGAAATGACAACTACAACTGTGAGAAGTGAATCCAGCTGCAGCTTCTAACAGTTCGTGTTAAGGAGTTGGAGCTGGAACTGGATGAACTCCGGATCACTTGGGAGACTGACGGGGTGATATACAGGACATATGGAGAGGTAGTTAGACCCAGGGTGCAGGACACAGGAAACTGGGTGACAGTCAGGAAAGGGAAAGGGGTTTAGAAGCAGTACAGAATACCCCGATAGCCATCCCCCTCAACAACAGGTACTGTATATCACTTTGTAAACTGTTGGGGGATGCATGGGAGTTGATCCAGCAGAGAGGTCACAGTGGTCGGGTCTCTGGCACTTAGTCTGGTTCTGTAACTCAGAAGAGAAGGAGGGGAGAAGAGGCACGCTGTGGTGATAAGGGATTTGTTAGTTAGGGGAATGGACAGGAGTTTCTTTGGGCAAGTGCGAGATTACCAAATAGTATGTTGCCTCCCAGGTGCCAGGGTCTGGGGCATCTTAGATCAAGTCCTCAAAAATCTTAAGTGGGGGAGGGTGAAGAGCCAGAAGTTATGGTCCATGTGGGTACCAATGACATGGACAGGACAAGTGTGGTGATTCTGCATAGGGAGTTCAAGGAGTTAGGCGCCAAGTTAAAGGGCAGGACTCCAGGGTTGTGATCTCAGAATTGCTGCCTGTGCCATGTACTAGTGAGGCCAGAACGAGGAAGATTATACAGTTTTATACGTGGCTAAGGAGTTTGTGTAGGAGGGAGGGCATAAGATTTTTGGATCATTGGGCTCTCTTCCATGTAGAGTGGACCTGTACAGAAAGGACAGTTTGCATTTGACCTGAAGGGGGACTAACATCCTAACAGAGAGGTTTGTAAATGCTGCATGTGGGGTTTAAACTAGAGCTGCAGGGGGATGGGAACTAGAGTGCCAGAACAAATAGTTGTGAGGTTGTGGAGACAGATGTTGGTAAGATGTCGGACAAAGTCAGGAATCAAAAGGCTGAGCATGATGCGTCTAGTGTTCTGGGCTGCGTATAATTCAATGCCAGAAGTATCATAGGAAAGACGGATGATCTCAGGGCATGAATTGACACCTGGAATCATGACGTTGTAGCCATTATGAGATTTAGTTGCAGGAGGACAGGACTAGCTGCTCAGTGTTCCAGAGTCCCATTATTTTAGACACAACAGAGTAGAAAGGATTAAAGGTATGGTGTTGTTACTTGTCAGGGAAAATGTCACAGCAGTGCTCTATTAGAACGGACTGGAGAAATCATCTAATGAGGGGTTGTAGGTGGAATTGAGAAATAAGAAAGGTATGACCACGTTAACGGGGCTGTATTACAGACCACCCAACAGTCCGAGGGATTTAGAAAAAAACAACTTGTAAAGAGATTGCAAAGTGTTGCAAGAAGCATTAGGTTGTTATAGTGGGTGATTTTAACTTTCTACATATTGACTGGAAATCCACAATATAAAATATAGAAACATAGAAAATAGGTGCAGGAGTAGGCCATTCGGTCCTTCGAGCCTGCACCGCCATTCAGTATGAACGTGGCTGATCATCCAACTCAGAACCCTGTACCCGCTTTCTCTCCATACCCCCTGATCCCTTTAGCCACAAGGGCCATATCTAACTTCCTCTTAAATATAGCCAATGAACCGGCCTCAACTGTTTCCTGTGGCAGAGAATTCCACAGATTCACCACTCTCTGTGTGAAGAAGTTTTTCCTCATCTTGGTCCTAAAAGGCTTCCCCTTTATCCTTAAACTGTGACCCCTCGTTCAGGACTTCCCCAACATCAGAAACAATCTTCCTGCATCTAGCCTGTCCAATCCCTTTAGAATTTTATACGTTTCAATAAGATCCCCCCTCAATCTTCTAAATTCCAGTGAGTATAAGCCTAGTCAATCCAGTCTTTCTTCATACGAAAGTCCTGCCATCCCATATCAATCTGGTGAACCTTCTTTGTACTCCCTCTATGGCAAGAAGGACCAGATGGGATAGTGTTTGTCAAATGTGTTCAAGAAAGTTCCCTTCATCAGTATGTAGAAGTCCCAATGAGAGAGTATGTGCTACTAGATCTGCTACTCTGAAATGAGGCAAGGCAGCTGACAGAAGTTTGTGTAGGGGAACACTTTGCATCCAGTGACCACAATGCCATTAGTTTCAAAGTAAATATGCAAAAAGATAGGTCTGGTCTGTGGGTTGAGATTCTGAATTGGAGATAGGCCAATTTTGATGGTATCAGAAATGATCTTGCAAGTATGGCAAGATTTGCCAGAAACAGGCTGTTTTCTGGAAAAGTTGTCCTTGGGAAAAAAACAAAATTTTCAGAGTACAAAGCTTGTATGTGCCTGTCAGAATAAAAGATAAAGATAACAAGTGTAGGGAACTTTGTTTTTCAAGAGATATTGAGGCACTGGTTCAGAAAAAAGGAAGTGCGTAGCAACTATAGGCGAGAAGGAGAAAGTAAGGTGTTTGTGGAGTAAAGAAATGCAAGAGAACACTTAAGGAGGAAATCAAGAAGGCTAACAGAAGGAATGAAGTTAGTCTAGCAGACAAGGTGAAGGAGAATCCACAGGGCTTCTAAAAATATGTTAAGAGCAAAAGGATTACAAGAGACAAAATTGATCCTTTGGAAGACCAGGTGTTTCCAAAGAGTGGACAGTCATAAGGTTGTGGGACCAGATGGCCTCCCAGTGCAGGTACTCAGAGCGTGCACGGCACAATTGGCAGGTGTGTTTACAGACATTTTTAATCTCTCCCACTCCCTTCTGCTTCAAAACATCCACCATTGTTCTGGTACCTAAAGAGACCAAGGTAAAATGTATGAACGACTGGTGTCCTGTCACACTCGCCTCGACAATAAGCAAATGCTTTGAGAGACTGGTCAAGGACTACATCTGCAGCATGCTACCACCCACACTGGACGCCTTACAATTCACCTACCGACACAGCCGATCAACAGATGACGCAATGGCCACAGCTCTACATACTGTCCTTACACATCTGGAGAAGAAGGATGTTTATGTGAGAACACTGTTCTTGGACTACGGTTCAACATTCAACACCATAATTCCCTCCAGGCTTGACTAAAAGCTCAGAGATCTCAGCCTTCACCCTGCCTTGTGTAGCTGGATTCTGAACTTCATGTCAGATCGCTGGCAGATGGTAGGAGTGGGAACCCTCACCTCTGACCCTCTGACCCTCAACACAGGTGCCCCTCAATGCTGTGTAGTAAGCCCCCTCCTTTACTGTCTGTATACCCATGACTGTATCGCCACCCACCGCTCCAATCTGCAGTTAAATTTGAACATAGAACATAAAAATTTTCAGCACATTACAGGCCATTCAGCCCACAATGTTGTGTTGACCATGTAATCTATTCTAGAGACTGCCTAGAATTTCCATAATGCATAGCCCTTTTGCTGATGACACTACACTGATTGGTGTAATCTCAAATAATAATGAGGCAGCCTACAGAGAAGAAGTCATCACCCTGACACAGTGGTGTCAAGAAAACAACCGCTCCCTCAATGTCGCAAAAACAAAGGAGCTAGTTGTGGACTACAGGAGGAACGGAGACAGGCTAACCCCTATTGACATCAATGGATCTGGGGTTGAGAAGGTGGACAGCTTAAGTTTCTCAGCATCCACATCACCGAGGATCTCACGTGGTCTGTACACACCAGCTGTGTGGTGGAAAAAAGTACAACAGTGCCTCTTTCACCTCAGACAGTTGAAGAGGTTTGGTATGGGCCCCCAAATCCTAAGAACTTTCTAAAGGGCACGACTGAGAGCAGGATTGGCTGCATCACTGCCTGGTATGGGAACTGTACCTCTCTCAATCGCAGGATTCTGCAGAGTGTGGTGCGGACAGCCTAGTACATCTGTAGTTGTGAACTTCCCACTATTCAGGACATTTACAAAGACAGGTGTGTAAAAAGGGCCCGAAGGATCATTGGGGACCCGAGTCACCCGAACCACAAACTGTTCCGGTTGCTACCACCTAGGAAATGCTACTGCAGCGTAAAAGTCAGGACCGAGAGGCTCTGGGACAGCTTTTTTCACCAGGCCATCAGACTGATTAATTCATGCTAACACAACTGTATTTCTATGTTATATTGACTGTCCTGCAGTACCTAATATTTATTATAAATTACTATAAATTGCACATTTAGTGCCTGACAAGGTGTTCCTTCAGGCCCTATGGGAGGCAAGTGCAGAAATTGCCAGGGCCCTAGCAGGGAACATCCTTAGCAACAGGGAAGGTACCAGAGGATTGTCAGTGTGTTTGGAAAAGGCTACAAACAGAAAGCAGGAGATTAGAGGCTGGTGAGTCTGACATCTGTTGTGGGAAAGTTATTGGAGGGTATTCTAACAGACCAGATATATAAGTATTTGGATCAACATGGACTGATTAAAAATAGTCAGCATGGCTTTGTGCATGGTAGGTCATGTCTAACCAACCTTATACAGTTTTTCGAGAATGTTACCAGGAAAGTGGATGAAGGCAAGGCAGTGGATGGTATCTACATGAACTCTAGTAAGGAAATTGGTCAAGAAGGTTCAGCCGCTCGGCATTCAGGATGAGGTAGTAAACTGGATTAGACATTGGCTTTGTGGGAGAAGCCAGAGAGTGGTAATAGAGGGTTGTCTCTCTGATTGGAGGCCTGTGACTAGTGGTGTGTCACAGGGACTGGTGCTGGGTCCCTTGTTGCTTGTCATCTATATCAGTGATCTGGATGATAATGTGGTTAATTGGATCAGCAAATTTGCAGATGACACCAAGATTGGGAGTGTGGTGGACAGTGAGAAAGGCTATCATGCAATGTTTCCTCTAGTTTGTAATGAGCAGCGTGTGCAAAAATCTTATGCTGTGCAATTTTTTTGTCCAGTGATGACAATGTGTGCGCACTGAATTTTGAAACGTGATGCTATTCTAAATATAATAAGCTATCATAAAGTCCAGTTTGTTATTCATGATTTAAAATAATAAAATAACTGTTAATAAGAACTTTGATCTCCTTTGTGTTTGATCATTTTCGCTCTTGTTCATCTGCACTCTCACAAAACATACGTAGCAGGCCTGTAGCAAGTAGAGAAGGATGTTCTTGCAGTTCTTTTGTGCTTTGCTCTCTTTGCTTCTTTGGAATTTGACATGGTGAATCAATAATTTCTTCAATAAAATAGTATAAAGAACCCTGTTCTAAAATCTACAGAAAAATCATGCTAACCTCTACATGGTCAACATTGTCTGCATCAGAAGCTGGAAAAGGAAATGTGATTATGTACGATTGTGAAATATTCTTAACATGGTAGTGAGGTAGAGGGTGACAACCTTTTGTGCGCAGATTTAATGCCTTTTTGTACTGGTAGCAAAAGATGTGTATGTGCACACAATTGCACACCTTGAGGTAAAAATGTTATCATGGCTTGCAGAAGAATCTAAATCAGTGGGAAAAGACCATCAGACCATAAGATATAGGAGCAGAAGTAGGCCATCCGGCCCATCGAGTTTGCTCCGCCATTCAATCACGAGCTGATCCAATTTTTCCAGTCATCTCCACTCCCCTGTCTTCTCCCCATACCCTTTGATGCCCTGGCTAATCAAGAACCTATCTATCTCTGTCTTAAATGTGCCCAATGACTTGGCCTCCAAAGCTGCTCATGACAACAAATTGCACAGATTTACCACTCTTTGACTGAAGTAATTTCTCCGCATCTCTGTTCTAAATGGATGTCCTTCAATCCTGAAGTCATGCCATCTTGTCTTGGACTTCCCTACCATGGGAAATAACTTTGCCATATGTAATGTGTTCAGGCCTTTTAATATTCGGAATGTTTCCGTGAGATCTCCCCTCGTTCTCCTGAACTCCAGGGAATACAGCCCAAGAGCTGCCAGACATTCCTCATATAGTAACCCTTTCATTCCTGGAATCATTCTTGTAAATCTTCTCTGAACCCTCTCCCATGTCAGTATATCCTTTCTGAAATAAGGAGCCCAAAACTACACACAAAACTCCAAATGTGGACTCATGTACCTTATAGAGCCTCAGAAATGGGCTGAAAAGTGGCCGATGGAATTGAATGCAGACAAGTGCAAGGTTTTGCACTTTGGTAGGATTAATCAAGGTAGGTCAATAGGAGTAAGCAGTTTAAATGGGTTTGGCACAGACTAGAGGGGCTGAAGGGCCTGTTTTTGTGCTGTACTTCACCATGAGTCTTTGACTCAGGGTTGATGTGCATCTGATTCTGCCTTCAACCTTGTTTGAAATTGTTCCTCTGCTTTTGAGATAGTCCCCTGTAAGTTGATGTGTTTTTCTTGTACAGTGCTGGATCTCCAGACTTGAATGCCACAGATCTAGCTCTCAGCAAACTACGAACCTACTGGTTCATCTGTGGCTTTTGATTTGGGTATGCATGGTAAGTTCTTGTAGGCACACTCATCCACACAGGTTCTAATGAAGTCAGCGATAGCTGTGACATACTCATTCAGACTCGAAGATGAATCCCTGAATACAGTGCAGTCCGCCGATTCAAAGCATTCTAGTGCTTCCCTTGTCCATACTGTCTTGGTACTCATTACTGATGCTGCAGCCTTCAGTCTCTGCTTATACTCAGGGAGCAGAGGTCCAGCTAGGTGAGTAGACTTTCTAAAGTGTGGGTGTGGGATAACACGGTAAGCTGTCTTGATGGTAGTGTAATAGTGGTCCAGCGTGTTGATTCCTCTGGTATTACAGGTGATTTGTTGGTAATAATTATTGAGGGACATTTTCAAGCTGGCCTGGTTAAAATCTTCCAAAATGATAAGGAAGGCATCAGGATGCGCTGTTTCATGCGTGTTTATCACATCGCTCAGGTCATCTAGAATCTGTTTGACATTGGCCAAATGGGTTGGAGGTGGGTTGTACATTGCTACCAAGATGATTGCTGAAATCTCCTGTAGCACTTGATCACGAGAAGTTCCAGATTGGGTGAGGGAGACTGGGACAACACCACCACATTTGTACACCACAAGCATACTGCAGCTCATCTGCCTTTGAAAGACTCAGCTGTCCTATCTTGAATTGTGATCCCATCAAACTGTATCTGGAATGGAAGAGGTTAGCCAAGATTCTGTGAAACAAAAAACACAATTGGTCTTAATGTCCCTAATTATATCAAAATATAAGGAAAAGAGAGTTCACTGAAATAATACTAAAACGTAAGGAAAAGAAACAGATGGAGGAGATCTTAAATGGATTTTTTGCACCTATATTTACTCAAGAGTACGCAGAGTCTATAGAAATGAGACAAAGCAGCACAACTTCATGGAACTCGTGTATAATACAGAGGATGAGGTGTTTGTTGTCTTGAGGCAAATCGGGTTGGATAAATCCTCAAGGACAAGGTGTACCCTTGGATCCCGTGGGAGGCAAGAGCTGAAATTGCCGGGGCCCTAGAAGAGATCCAGAACTAGAGGGCCTCAAAACTGAGGTGTGACCCTTTAGAACAGAGGTAAGGAGGAATTTTTTTAGCCAGCGAGTAGTGAATTTGTGGAATGCTCTGCCATGGCCATGTCATGGGTATATTTAAAGTGGAAATTGGCAGTTTCCTGACCAGTCAGAGCATCAAATGATATAGCGAAAAGGCAGGTGTATGGGGTTGAATGGGATCTGGGAGCAGCCATGATGGAATGGCACAGCAGACTCAATGAGCTGGATGGCTTAATTCTGCTCTTGTCTCATGGTCTTATGGTTTGAGAGCCTGACTGTTGAGGGTTAATAACTGTTCCTAAACTAGGTGGTGCGACAATACTCCATGCAGATGTGCTCAAAATGTTGGCTGGGGTTTAACCATAATGGACTGGACCATATCCACCACTGTTCATCATAAGATGCTGCAGACAGGTAGGCTCTATATACAGAGTCAAGACTGCGCAATGCATCCCTGCAGCAGCCTACCCACCATTGAGGACATATATCCAGAAAAGTGCTGGGAAAGGGCCAGTAACATCATCCGTTCTCTTCTCGACTGTTTGTTCCACTCCTTTCAAGGAGGAGGCTAAGTAGCATTCACACTAGAACCACCAGACTCAAAACAGCTACTTTCCCCGAGCAGTAAGGCTGGTCCACACTTCCACCCACTAACCCACCCCTCCACACCCCAATCACCCACTCACCCACCCCTCCACAACCCAATCACCCACTCACCCACCCCTCCACACCCCCAACCACCCACTCACCCACCCCTCCACACCCCCAACCACCCACTAACCCACCCCTCCACACCCCCAACCACCCACACCCACCCCTCCACACCCCAATCACCCACTCACCCACCCCTCCACACCCCCAACCACCCACTCACCCACCCCTCCACACCCCCAACCACCCACTCACCCACCCCTCCACACCCCAACCACCCACTCACCCACCCCTCCACACCCCAACCACCCACAAACCCACCCCTCCACACCCCAACCATCCACTAACCCACCCCTCCACACCCCAATCACCCACTCACCCACCCCTCCACACCCCAATCACCCATTAACCCACCCCTCCACACCCCAATCACCCACTCACCCACCCCTCCACACCCCCAACCACCCACTAACCCACCCCTCCACACCCCAATCACCCACTCACCCACCCCTCCACACCCCAACCACCCACTCACCCACCCCTCCACACCCCCAACCACCCACAAACCCACCCCTCCACACCCCCAACCACCCACTCACCCACCCCTCCACACCCCAACCACCCACTCACCCACCCCTCCACACCCCAACCACCCACTCACCCACCCCTCCACACCCCAACCACCCACAAACCCACCCCTCCACACCCCAACCATCCACTAACCCACCCCTCCACACCCCAATCACCCACTCACCCACCCCTCCACACCCCAATCACCCACTCACCCACCCCTCCATACCCCCAACCACCCACTCACCCACCCCTCCACACCCCAACCACCCACTCACCCACCCCTCCACACCCCCAACCACCCACTAACCCACCCCTCCACACCCCAATCACCCACTCACCCACCCCTCCACACTCCCAACCACCCACACCCACCCCTCCACACCCCAATCACCACTGCTTGATCACTTCCTGTCAGAGTCACCTGATGTACAGACACTCCTGTGCCTAGCATCACTTTATGGAGATACAATCAATCTGTGTATATACAGTTGATATGTATTTATATTTATTGTGTGTTTTTTAAACATAGTGTTCTTTATTTTACTGTGTTTTTTTGATCAGTAGTGGCAATAATTTTGTTCTTTTAAACTTGTGTACTGGAAATGACACTGAACAGTTTTGAATCTTCAATCACAGGAGAGCATTTTCAAAGTTGTCCGAGAAATATTTTATCTTATGAACTTGTTAGAGTAGCAATTTCTGACAAGTTGCCTGGGTCCCATTATATTGTGCCTGAACTGGATGTCTATGGAGAACTATCCTGTGAAATTCCAGGCTCTCATCAGCTGACACAGTGCTCAGCAGCAAGCCTGCTATTGTTCAGTGACTTTGGGCTGCCCCGCTCAACGTGCATGTTAAGCCAGGACTGCAGTAATGCTAACATTCTTAAGAGCACAGCACGGCCCACGTGGCTGCCGAGACTGATAAATTATGAGTTTACAACAGCAGGAACTGGTTCATGGCTCGGGAGAGGAGCCAGTTTCAGCACAGTGTAGAAAGTTAAAATGCACGTCCAGAACAGGCGAATTAGTGGTTTCATTTTGTAACACCGAGACTATATGTTTAAACTGGTTTTAAATGAGCGCTGCTCCAGCTGTATTTCAGACAGTGACCAAAACAAGACACCCTGAATAGTAGCTTTGTTTTCTTTGAGGAGGATGTCAGATGATGTGTTTGGATTGGATTACTGGCTCCAGTATGCTGCAGGAAACTGGCAAACAAGAACAAAAATTGCCGTACTTGTAACAAATGGAATTAAAACCCTGAACGAAGTCCGGTGGTTAGTATCATTTTGCAGAGTGGCTCACACAATAATTTTTTTTATTTATTTAGAGATACGGTGTGGAACAGACCCTTCCTATGTCACCAAACTGCGCCGCCCAGCAACCCCCGATTTCACCCTAGTCTAATCACAGGACAATTTACAATGGCCAATTAACCTATGAACTGGTATGTCTTTTTGCTGTAGGAGGAAGTGGAGTACCCGGAGGAAATCCATGTGTTCATGGGGAGAATAGACAAACTCCTTACAGACAGCATCAGAATTGAACTCTGTCACACTGAGCTGTAATAGTGTTGCACAGACCGCTGTGTTACCATGACGCCCATTTGTTTTGAGTGGTAGTGACTACCCATGAACATTTTGAGAATGCTGTGTAGTTTTTCCTGATATTGGCACTAACAGGCCAGTGGTGAGCAGATGACCATTACTGCTTCCTGATGGTAATGGGTCAAACAGATCGTGGTATGGATCCTCAACAATGCTTCAGGCCCTTCGTCTGCAATGTTCCTCGTAAGTGTCACAAATACGAGGGAGGGAGACCCCAGTGATTCTTTCGGCAGTTTTTGCTACTCCTTTAGTTGCCTTTACTGGGGCAGGTAGGACCTGTAAAAAAGGGATAGGTTGTACTTGAATGCAAGGGCGGGCAACATTCTTGCAGGCAGGTTTACTAGAGCTGTTGGGAGTGGTTTTAACTAATATGGCAGGGGGATGGGAACCAGGATGATAGAGCTGAGGATGAGCCAACAGGTTTACAAGTAGATGATGGATGTAATATGAATGTAAGGATGGACAAGCCAATGACTGGGTACAAATGCAGACAGAGCAAAGAGTTAAATTGTACCATAGAGGCAAAATTCAAAAGGGCAAAGAATGTAGGACTGAGGTGCTGTATTTAAATGCACATAGTATTCAGAATGAGCTGGATGAACTTGTAGCGCAATTTGAGATTGGTTACTATGACTTTGTGGGCATCACAGAGTCATGCCTGAAAGAAGATTGAGAGCATTGTTAATGTCACAGGATATACTTTGTATTGAAAGGATAAGGCAGGAAGGCATAGGCAGTGGTGTGGCTCTGTTGGTAAGAGATGAAGTTACATCTTTAGAAAGAGGTGACATGGGGTCAGAGAATGTTGAATCTTTGTGTTAGAGTTAAGAAATTGCAAGGATAAAAAAACCCCCTTTATATGGGGATCATTTATTGGTCTCCAAATAGTAGCCAAGATGTGGGGTTGAGGCAGCAAAGGGAGCTGGAAAAGGCATGTAATAAGAGTAATGTGACAATTGTAATGGGGATTGGAAAAATCAGTTTGCTTCTGGGTCACAAGAGAGGAATTTTGTTGAATGTCTATGAGATGACTTTTTAGAGCAGCTTTTGTGTGAGCCTACTCAGGGAAAGGCTGTTAGATTGGGTGTTGTGTAATAACCCAAATCTTATTTGCAAGCATAATATGGAGCAACCCTTGGGAGGCAGTGATCATAATATGATTGAACTCACGCTGCAGCTTGAGAGGGAGAAGCACAAGTCAGATGTATCAGTATCACAATGGAATAAAGGGAATTACAGAGGCGTGAGAGAAGAGCTTGCCCTGGCAAATACTTCTGGGGTTGACAGTACAGCAGAGATGGCTGATGTTTCTGGAAATAGTTCATAAGTCAGAGGATAGATATGTCCCACAGAAGTAGTTCTCAAATGGCAGGTGTAGGCAATCAAGGCTGACAAGGGAAGTCTACCCTTTAAGAAAGGAGGACGGAAACAGAAAGCAAATGATAGACCAGTTAGCCTGACCTCAGAGGTTGGGAAGATGTTGGAGTCAGTTGTTAAGGATGAGGTGATGGAGTACTTGGTGATATAGGACAAAGTCAGCATGGTTTCCTTAAGGGAAAATCCTGCCTGACAAACCTGTTAGAATTCTTGAGCAGATTACATGTAGGATAGATAAAGGGCATGCAGTGGATGTTGTAAATTTGGACTTTCAGAAGGCTTTTGACCAGGTGCCACACATGAGGCTGCTTACCACATCAAGAGCCCATAGTGTTAGAGAAAGGTTACAGACATGGTTAGAGCATTGGCTGATTGGTAGGAGGCAGCGAATGGGAATAAAAGGGTCTCGGCCCGAAACGTCGACGGTGCTTCTCCTTATAGATGCTGCCTGGCCTGCTGAGTTCCACCAGCATTTTGTGTGTGTCGTTTGAATTAACAGCATCTGCAGATTTCCTCGTGTTTGGGGAATAAAAGGATCCTTGTCTGGTTGGCTGCCAGTGACTAGTGGTGTTCCAGGGGGTTGGTGTTGGGACTGCTTCTCTTTATGGTGTATATCAATGATTTTGAAAATGAAATAGTTTGTAGTCAAGTTTGCAGATAATACAAAGATTGGTGGAGGGGCAGGTAGTGATAAGGAAACAGGCAAGCTGCAGAAGGACTTAGACAGATTAGGAGAATGGACAAGAATGTGGCAAAAGAAATACAATGTTGGAAAATGCATGGCCATGCAATTTGGTAGCAGAAATAAATGAGCAGACTATTTTCTAAACAAGCAGAAAATCCAAAAATCTGAGATGCAGAGGGACTTGGGAGTCCTTGTGCAGAACACCTTAAAGGTTGACTTGCAGGTTGAGTCAGTGGTGAGGAAGGCAAATTCAATGTTAGCATTCATTTCAAGAGGTCTAGAATACAAGAGCAGGGATGTGATGCTAAGGCTTTATAAGGCACTGGTGAGGCCCCACCTTGAGTATTGTGAACAGTTTATATAACCATATAACAACTACTTGACTACAAACTATTCCATTTTCATATAACAATTACAGCATAGAAACAGGCCATCTCGGCCCTTCTAGTCCATGCCGAATGCTTACTCTCACTTAGTCCCACCTACCTGCACTCAGCCCATAACCCTCCATTCCTTTCCTGTCCATATACCTGTCCAATTTTTTTTAAATGACAAAATCGAACCTGCCTCTACCACTTCTACTGGAAGCTCATTCCACACAGCTACCACTCTCTGAGTAAAGAAGTTCCCCCTTGTGTTGCCCCTAAACTTTTTTCCCTTAACTCTCAACTCATGTCCTCTTGTTTGAATCTCCCCTACTCTCAATGGAAAAAGCCTATCCACGTCAACTCTATCTATCCCCCTCATAATTTTAAATACCTCTATCAAGTCCCCCGTCAACCTTCTACGCTCCAAAGAATAAA
Organism: Hemitrygon akajei; assembly: GCF_048418815.1. Taxonomy (NCBI): domain Eukaryota; kingdom Metazoa; phylum Chordata; class Chondrichthyes; order Myliobatiformes; family Dasyatidae; genus Hemitrygon; species Hemitrygon akajei. Next base: position 2,038,711 of record NC_133124.1, read on the forward strand.
GACCTAACTTGTTCAACCTTTCGCTGTAACTTAGGTGCTGAAACCCAGGCAACATTCTAGTAAATCTTCTCTACTCTCTCTTTTGTTGACATCTTTCCTATAATTCGGTGACCAGAACTGTACACAATACTCCAAATTTGGCCTTACCAATGCCTTGTACAATTTTAACATTACTTCCCAACTCCTATACTCAATGTTCTGATTTATAAAGGCCAGCATACCAAAAGCTTTCTTCACCACCCTATCCACATGAGATTCCACCTTCAGGGAACTATGCACCATTATTCCTAGATCACTCTGTTCTACTGCATTCCTCAATGCCCTACCATTTACCATGTATGTCCTATTTTGATTATTCCTACCAAAATGTAGCACCTCACACTTATCAGCATTAAACTCCATCTGCCATCTTTCAGCCCACTCTTCTAACTGGCTCATCTTAGAAAAGATGTGCTGGCATTGGAGAGGGTCCAGAGGAGGTTCACAAGGAAGATTCCGGGAATGAAAGGGTTATACTATGAGGAACGTTTGATAGCTTTGGGTCTGTACTCAATGGAATTTTGAAGGATAAGGAGGGTTCTCATTGAAACCTGTTGAATGTTGAAAGGTCTAGACTGACTAGGTGTGGAAAGGATGTTTCCCATGGTGGGGGAGTCTAGGGCAAGAGGGCACAGCTTCAAGTTAGAGGAGTGTCCATTTACAACAGAAATGCAGAGAATTTTTTTTTCACCAGAGGGTGGTGAATTTGTGGAATTTGTTACCACAGGTAGCTGTGGAGGCCAGGTCATTGGGTGTATTTAAGGCCAGGCTTCATGGATCCTCAATTAGACACAGCATCAAAGGTTATGGTGAGAAGGCCAGGGACTGGGGCTGAGGAGGGGAAAAAAGCAACATCCATGATTGAATAGTGGAGCAGACTCAATGGGCCAAATGGCATAATTCTGTGTCTATGCCTTATGGCTTTATGGTTTTAAGACTGTATAAAAGCCAAGGAATGTGCATATTAGGTAGCAAAAGTGAGTAGGAAGTTGGATGATTGGGAAGCTTTTAAAATCCAACAAATAGTAACTAAAAAGCTATAAGAAAGGAAAAGATGAAATATGAGGGCAAGCTAGCCAATAATATAAAGAGGATACTAAAAGTTTTTAAGTTATATAAAGAGTAAAAGGGAAGAAAGTGTTGATATTGGTCTATGGAAAATGATGCTAGTGAGGTAGAAATGGGGGAGAAGAAATGGCAGATGAATTTAATGGGTGCTTTGCATCAGCCTTCAGGTTGAAGATACTAGCAGTGTGCTGGAGGTCCGTGAGTGTCAGGGAGCAGGAGAGAGTGACATTGCTTTTAAAGGAAAAAGTGCAAGGCAAGCTCAAAGGCCTTAGGATGGATAAGTCACCTGGACCAGATAGACGACATCCTAGAGTGCTGAGAAAGGTTGCTGAAGAGATAATGGATGCATTGGTCATGATCTTTCAAGAATCCATTAATTCTGGCAAGTTCCTGGATGACTGGAAGATTGCAAGTGCCACTCCACTCTTCAACAAGGGAGGAACGTAAAAGAATGGAAATTATAGGCCAGTTAGCCTATCCTCAGTGGTTGGGAAAGTGTTGGAGTCATTATTAAGGATGAAGTTTCGGGGTACTTGGAGACTAATGATAAAATAAGTCAAAGTCAGCATGGTTTCTGTAAAGGGAAATCTTGCCTGACAAATCTGTTAGAGTTCAAGGGAGTAATAACCAGGGTGGCCAAAGGAAAGACCGTGGATGTCATTTACTTGGATTTTCAGAAGGCATTTGATAAGGTGCCACAAAAGATAAAAAGCTTAACGAGATAAAATCCCGTAGCATTGCAGGAAAGATACTGGCATGGATAGAGGAATGGCTGACAGGCAGGAGGCAGCGAGTGGAAGTAAAGGGGGTCTTGTCTGGTTGGCTGCCAGTGACTAGTTGTGTTCCTTGGGTATCAGTATTGGGATCGCTACTTTTCACATTGCTTGTCAATGATTTAGATAATGGAATTGATAGCTTTGTTTCCAAGTTTGCGGATGATACAAAGATAAGTGGAGGGGTAGGTAGTGCTGAGGAAGCAATGCGATTACAGCAGGACTTAGACAAATTGGAAGAATGGGCAAAAATGTGGCAGATGGAATACAGTGTTGGGAAATGTATGATAATACATAATGTGGACTTTCATCTAAATAAGGAAAAATTCAAACATTAGAGGTGCAGAGGGACTTTGGAGTCCTTGTGCAATACTCCCAAAAGTTTAATTTACAGGTTGTGTCTGTGGTAAAGAAGGCAGACACAATGTTGGTATTTATTTCATGGGGAATAGAATATAAATGCAAGAAGATAATGCTGAGCCTTTATAAGACACTAGTCAGGCCGCACTTGGGATACTGTCAACAGTTTTTGGCCCCGTATCTCAGAAGGGATGTATTGTCATTGGAGAGAGTCCAGAGGATGGTTCTGTGAATGAAGGGGTTAACATATGAGGAGTGTTTGGCAGCTCTGGGACTGTACTATCTGGAATTTAGAAGAATGCTTGGTGACTTCATTGAAACCTACCAAATGTTGAAAGGACGAGATAAGATGGATGTGGAGAGGATGTTTCGTATGGTGGGGTATCCAGAACTAGAGGGACGACCTCAAAATTGAGGTGCAACCTTTTAGAACAGAGGTAAGGAGGAATGTTTTTAGCCGGCGTATGGTGAATTGGAGGAATGCATATATTGAAATTGGAAATTAATAGTTTCCTGATTGATCAAGGTATCAAAGGATTTGGCGAGAAGGCAGTTTTATAGGGTTGAGTGAGGTCCAGGATCAGCCATGATGGAATGGCAGAGCAGACTCAATGGACTGAATGGCCTAATTCTGCTCCAGTGTCTTATTGTCTTATGGTCTTTACAACTGCACACAGGTTTTTTCCTTCTGTGAGCTGGATTCGGCAATCCTTTCCCACCCTTCTGTGGGGAATCTACAGTACGTTCAAGCAGGTTCCTTATCAGCATGTCTTCACAATGTCAGCATGGGAGTTTTCCGAACCAGAAAGAATAAACTAACATGAAATCGTTCGCAGGAGTTGATCAAGATATGAAGCAGACTGAAAAGCAAAACTACAAAAAATATATTTCTGAAAGCCTCTAACATCTGGGCTTGATCTTTATTAATTCCAGAAGATAATTATTTTTGATAAGACGCACAGATTGAGTGGACAGCTAGAGACACTTCTCCAGGGTTGTGATGGCTAATATAAGAGGAAATCATTTTAAGATAATTGGAGGAATGTGTAGGTGGGGGACGTCAGAGGTAAGTTTTTTTTTACTTAAAGCAGTTCCCTCCAAGATTCAGGATTGTTTAATGTCATTTCCAGTGCACAAATGTGAAGGAAAACAAAATAATTGTCATTCCGGACCTAATGGAGCAGAAAAGAAACATAATAGATATAAAAACAGAATAATTATTAATACATAAGACAACTTATATGCACTGATTGTATGTCCATAAGGTGGCACTAGGCACAGTAGTCTGTACATAACATAACTTTGAAAGGAAATGATAAAGTGGTGGTTTGGGTGTGGAGGGTTGATTAGTGGGTGGAGGTGTGGATCAGCCTTACTGCTGGGGGAAAGCAACTATCTTTTAGTCTCATGGCCCCGGCATGGATGCCAGCTAGCCTTCTCCCTGATGGGAGTGGGACCAACCGCCCAATAGCAGGGTGGGTGGGATCCTTCAAAATGTTACTGGCCCTTTTCCGGCACCTTTCTGTATACAGTAACTGCTGATAGTGGGTAGGGTGGTGCTGGCGATGTGTTGGGCTGTTTTGACTTAAGGAAGTGATGTGATACATATAGATAGATAGATAGATAGATAGATACTTTATTCATCCCCATGGGGAAATTCAACTTTTTTCCAATGTCCCATACACTTGTTGTAGCAAAACTAATTACATACAATACTTAACTCAGTAAAAAATATGATATGCATCTAAATCACTATCTCAAAAAGCATTAATAATAGCTTTTAAAAAAAGTCCTTAAGTCCTGGCGGTAGAATTGTAAAGCCTAATGGCATTGGGGAGTATTGACCTCTTCATCCTGTCTGAGGAGCATTGCATCGATAGTAACCTGTCGCTGAAACTGCTTCTCTGTCTCTGGATGGTGCTATGTAGAGGATGTTCAGAGTTATCCATAATTGACCGTAGCCTACTCAGCGCCCTTCGCTCAGCTACCGATGTTAAACTCTCCAGTAATTTGCCCACGACAGAGCCCGCCTTCCTTACCAGCTTATTAAGACGTGAGGCGTCCCTCTTCTTTCTTTCTTTTTAAATCTTTTTATTGATTTTAAGAACATAACATAAGTAAAATATAAGTACAAAAAACATTTGAGAGTACACAATAGATTCATTAATAATCAATTATATATTATCAATGTAAAAAGTCTCCCAAACTTATAATATTAATATGAAGGATTTAAGACAAAAAGCACAAAAAAAACCCCAAAAAAAAGAAGAAAAAAAAACAATATGTAAAAAAAAACTAACATGGGCAATTGTATAATGTTAAGTACACACAGTAGTGCCAATGACTCCGAACCTCCATTTATACAATTCAGGATGGTAGCTATAAGGTTCAGGATCAGACCATTTAACTCACATGAAAATGTTGAATAAATGGTCTCCAAGTTTCCTCAAATTTAACTGAGGAGTTAAAGACCACACTTCTAATTTTTTCTAAACTCAAACAGGAAATGGTTTGAGAGAGCCACTGAAATACAGTTGGAGGATTAATTTCTTTCCAGTTCAATAAAATAGATCTTCTAGCCAATAGTGTAGCAAATGCAATCATTCGCTGAGAAGAAGCAGATAAACACATATTATCTATCATAGGTAGACCAAAAATTGCAGTAAAAGGATGTGGTTGAAGATTAATATTTAAAACTCTTGAAATGATATTAAAAATATCCTTCCAATAGCTTTGTAAACAAGGACAAGACCAAAACATATGAGTCAATGTAGCAATATCAGAATGACATCTATCACAGGTTGGATTAACATAAGAATAAAATCGAGCAATTTTATTTTTAGACATATGGGCTCTGTGTACAACCTTGAATTGTATTAGAGCATGTTTAGCACAAATAGAGGATGAGTTTACCAATAATAAAATTTTTTCCCATTGCTCAGTAGATATAGGGCAATGCAATTCTTCCTGCCATTCCTTCTTAATTTTTTCTGATATATCCGGCTGTATCTTCATAATCATATTGTAAATGATAGCTACTAAACCCTTTTGATAAGGATTAAGAGTTAGAATTCTCTCTGTAATGTCCAGTGGACATTCTTTCGAAAAAGACTTTAATTCATTATATAAAAAATTTCTAATTTGTAAGTATCTAAAAAAATGGGTTTTAGGTAAATTGTATTTGTTAGATAACTGTTCAAAGGACATAATGTTATCATCCAAATATAGGTCACGAAAACATTTTATACCTTTTGTTTTCCATAGGAAAAAAGCCTGATCTATAGATAATGGCCGAAAGAAGTAATTAGATATTATAGGACTTGACAGTATAAACTTATTCAAGCCAAAAGATTTACGAAATTGAAACCAGATTCGTAATGTATACTTAACTATGGGATTAGTTATCTGTTTATTAATTTTGAGTAACGAAAAAGGAAGTGAAGATCCTAATATTGAGATCAATGAGAAATCTTGCACAGATTTACATTCTAAATTTACCCATTGTGGGCCAGCTACTGTAGTCAATTCTTGTGTCCAAAATATCAAATACCGTATATTAACTGCCCAGTAGTAAAATCTTAGGTTTGGTAAAGCCAAGCCGCCTTCTTTCTTTGACTTCTGTAAATATTTTTTACCTAATCTAGGATTTTTGTTCTGCCACAAATAGGAAGATATTTTAGAGTCAACCATATCAAAAAAAGATTTAGGAATAAAAATTGGTAATGCTTGAAATAAATATAGAAATTTAGGTAATATCATCATCTTAATGGCATTAATTCTGCCTACCAAAGACAAAGAAAGTGGGGACCATCTATTAGCAAGTTGCTTAATTTGATCTATTAAGGGGAAAAAATTAGTTTTAAACAAATCTTTATGTTTTTTAGTAATTTTAATACCTAAATAGGTAAAATAATCTGTAACGATTCTATATGGTACATGATTATAAATTGGAATATACATATTTAATGGAAAAAGTTCACTCTTATTAAAATTCAATTTATAACCAGAAAAATTACTAAATTGAGCAAGTAAAGAAGAAATAGCAGGAATAGATTTTTCAGGATCAGATATATATAATAATAAATCGTCCGCATATAATGATACCTTATACATCGTCTCTCCACGGGTAATGCCTAGAGGCGTCCCTCTTCTTAATGCTTCCTCCCCAACATGCCACCACAAAGAAGAGGGCACTCTCCACAACTGACCTATAGAACATCTTCAGCATCTCACTACAGACATTGAATGACGCCAACCTTCTTAGGAAGTACAGTCGACTCTGTGCCTTCCTGCACAAGGCATCTGTGTTGGCAGTCCAGTCTAGCTTCTCGTCTAACTGTACTCCCAGATACTTGTAGGTCTTAACCTGCTCCACACATTCTCCATTAATGATCACTGGCTCCATATGAGGCCTAGATCTCCTAAAGTCCACCTAAAGATCTCCTAAAGAGTAAATACTCTTATTTATATCTAGTGCTTGGAGTGAGGTTGAGTGTCACATTCCGAGGAGTAAGAATCATTAATAGTTTGTGTTGGTCCAACCACGGAGATGCCAAATCAAAAGGCCTGAAGGCATATGGCACCAGGCCAAAGGACAGTGACTATCCTGTTGTTATGAGTATTGAATGGAGCTCTGATTAAACTCTTGATCTCACAATCTTGCCGGGGCTTTGCACATTTCGTCTGTTTGCTTTCCCCTTCTACTCTTGGACACTTGGATTAGATGAGTTTAAGGGCTTGTTGCTGTGACTCTATGTCCTGATGTGGTGAAATGATTTGTATTGATAGCATGCCAAACAAACTTTATCACTGTACCGAGGGTTTCATTACAGCCGCACCAACCAAGAATAGTGTAGAAATATAGCAATATAAAACCATAAATAATTAAATAATAATAAGTTAATCATGCCAAGTGGAAATAAGTCCAGGACCAGTCTATTGGCTCAGGGTGTCTGACACTTCGAGGGAGGAGTTGTAAAGTTTGATGGCCACAGGCAGGAATGACTTCCTATGACGCTCAGTGTTGCATTTTGGTGGAATGAGTCTCTGGCTGAATGTGCTCCTGTGCATAACCAGTACATTATGGAGTGGATGGGAGACATTGTCCAAGATGGCATGCAACTTGGACAGCATCCTCTTTTCAGACACCACCGTCAGAGAGTCCAGTTCCACACCCACAACATCACTGGCCTTACGAATGAGTTTGTTGATTCTGTTGGTGTCTGCTACCCTCAGCCTGTTGCCCCAGCACACAACAGCAAACATGATAGCACTGGCCGCCACAGCCTCGTAGAACATCCTCAGCATCGTCCGGCAGATGTTAAAGGACCTCAGTCTCCTGAGGAAATAGAGACGGCTCTGACCCTTCCTGTAGACAGCCTCAGTGTTCTTTGACCAGTCCTGTTTATTGTCCATTCGTATCCCCAGGTATTTGTAATCCTCCACCATGTCCACACTGACCCCTTGGATGGAAACAGGGGTCACCTTAGCCCTCCTCAGGTCCACCACCAGCTCCTTGGTCTTTTTCACATTAAGCTGCAGATGATTCTGCTCGCACCATGTGACAAAGTTTCCCACCGTAGCCCTGTACTCAGCCTCATCTCCCTTGCTGATGCATCCAACTATGGCAGAGTCATCAGAAAACTTCTGAAGATGGCAAGACTCTGTGCAGTAGTTGAAGTCCGAGGTGTAGATGGTGAAGAGAAAGGAAGACAGGACAGTCCCCTGTGGAGACCCAGTGCTGCTGACCACTCTGTCTGACACACAGTGTTGCAAGCGCATGTACTGTGGTCTGCCTGTCAGGTAATCAATAATCCGTGACACCAGGGAAGCAACCACCCGCATCACTGTCAGCTTTTCACCCAGCAGAGCAGGGCGGATGGTGTTGAACGCACTGGAGAAGTCAAAAAACATAACCCTCACAGTGCTCGCTGGCTTGTCCAGGTGGGCGTAGACATGGTTCAGCAGGTAGACAATGGCATCCTCAACTCCTAGTCGGGGCTGATAGGTGAACTGGAGGGGTCTAAGTGTGGCCTAACCATAGGCCGGAGCTGCTCTAGAACAAGTCTCTCCAGGGTCTTCATGATGTGGGAGGTCAATGCCACCGGTCTGTAGTCATTGGAGCCACTGGGGCGCGGGCGTCTTCGGTACAGGAACGAGGCAGGACGTCTTCCACAGCACAGGAACAGGTGCGTAACTAATATAGTGACCACAGGACTGGAACCCAGTGTGGTCTTCTGCTGCTGTAGCCCATCCTTTTCAAGGTTTGTGGTATTGTTTGTTCAGATGAGCTTCATTAACAAGGCGTTTATGCCCACGGAACTGCCTCTCAGTGGATGTTTTTTTGTTCTTTGTACTGATCTCTGTAAACACTAGAGACTTGTGTGTGAAAATCTCAAATCAGCAGTTTCTGCTGAGATACTCTAACCACTCTGTCTGGCACCAACAATCATTCCACGGTCAAAGTCACTTCAATCACATTTCTTCCCTGTTCTGATGTTTAGTCTAAACAACTGAACCTCTTGACCATGTCTGCTTGCTTTTATGCATTGTGTTGCTGTCACATGATTGACAGCAATCATATATCTGACTAGATATTATATCATATACCACATATCTGACTAGATATTTGCAATTTTTTACCTAAAGAAATGGCCGCTGAATGCAGATGCAGCCTGACCTGCTGAGTTCCTCCAGTATTTTGTGTGTTGACATATACCGTAGATTCCGGATTTTAAGCCGCTACTTTTTTCCCACATTTTGAACTGCTTTGAACTTTGCGGCCTTTAATACGGAGCAGCTAATGCATTATTTTTTTTCATGCCGCCAAAAACATTTTGCCTCGTAACAGTAGACCAATAAAATTGATGAGTAGTTCACAGAGGTCCAATGAAATTGTACGATAAATCAAGTGCACTTTCACAATTAAATTATTGTAAATCAGTCATTTGTACTCACCCTCATCAACATGGAAAACACTCGAAGAAAAGCATTGTGCTGCCTTTATGGCAGTTATTTAGTTTATAATATTTTCGCTTAGTAATTCATTTTCTAGTTAAAGTTAGAAGAGTTTTAACTATATTTGTTTTCTGTACTACATCGCGGGATGCTATGACGTCACACCCGGTTTCGCCGCGTCTTGTGGGATACCAGTTTGCGATAAACGGAAAGGAGGGGGGGAGCGGCGGAGCCAAAACGTTGCTTTTAAGTTAAAGGCGATCAATAACTTTTCCTGGTAGGCTGCAGTATATATATTTTTTACCAGTCGTTAGGAGATATTGGAATGTTGTTCAGTAAAGAAGTATACGCAACGTATATTTAAAAGTAGCCGCGTTACGGGCACGGTTTGAAAAAAAGCATTTGCAATATGTATTTGTTTTTGTTACCATATGGATTTAATTAAAAGTTAAAAAATCCTCACGTGTAATATCTTTCTGTGTAAATATCTCATATTACAACGTGGGACACCTGCGGCCGAAAATCCGGTGCGGCCGAAAATCGGTGCGGCCTAAAATCCGGTGCGGCCTTTACAAGTAAAAAATTGATTTTATTTCTAAAATTAGAGCCAGCGGCTTTTAATCAGGTGCGCTCTGTAGTCCGGAATCTACGGTAATTGCAATCAGTCCTTGTGCAAGTGTATGCCTGGTGTCTGAGAGGGATGTAAGACAGCGATTGTACATGCAATTATTCCCTATAATGAAGATTCACATAGCACACTACAGCACATTAACAAGCCCTCAGCCCATCTAGTCCATGCCCGATAATTATTCTTCCTAATCCCATTCACCCACATCTTGATCTCCATAGCCCAAAATACCCCTCCCATCCATGTACCTATCCAAATTTCTCTTAGATGTTGAAAATGAACTCACATTCACCACTTCTGGCAGCTCGTTTCACATTCTCACCACTCTGAGTGAAAAAACTCCCGCTCAGGTTCACCTTAAACATTTCACCTTTCACCTTAACCCATGACCTCTAGTCTCACCTGATGTTAGTGGAAAAAAGTTTGCCTGTGTTTACCCTGTCTATACCCCTCATAATTTTGTATGCCTCTATTAAATCTTCCTTCATTCTCCTCCGCCCCAGGGAATAAAGTCCGAACCTATTCAACCTAGGGTGAAGCATTGTTTAGTAAAGAGTTAGGTAAACTTTTCCTCAGTTGTGTGTGCAGAAACAGAACACTATGTTAAACTGAACCACATAGTTTGAGACTGTTCCGTGCTGTATGCTGACTTAGGTGAGCTCTGAAGAGCTGGAGATTGGAATTGTCTTCTGTTCCCATTCTGATTAGATCCAGTGAGGATTGCTTCTTGTGTGGGAAATGGTTTGCTGCTGGGATCGACTTGGCTGTGCGGAGGCCGCAGTTGAATTGTAGGGTATCACTCTCTGCCAAGTTGTAGAGATGATGGACCACCAGTTGTTGAAATTCTGGAGAATGTCCAGCAATTTGTATGTCCCAACCAGTCAATGTCTTCAGTGTAGGAAGAAACTGGAACTTTTTTTTGGAAAATACTGGTGTAATAGATTCACAGAGCACTGAGCAGAGCTCTTGTCCATCTCCTGGGAAGAAGTAGAACAACTATTATCCAGCTGATTACGCAGGTTTTCAAACATAATACAGTGCGTCTAAAATGCAGAACAACACGTTAATCCATCAACAACATACACTCAGTGCTGGAGGAACTCAGCAGATCAGGTAGCATCTATGGAAAAGAATAAACAGTCAATGTTTCAGGCTGAGACCCTTCACCAGGACTGGGAAGGATGGGGAAGATGCCAGAATGGAAGGGTGTGGGAGCGAGAGTTGTACAAGCTAGAAGCTGATGGGTGAGACCAGCCGAGGGGGGGATGAAGTAAGAAGTTGGGAGGTGATAGATGGAAGCAGTAAAGGGCTGGAGAAGGAATCTGATAGGAGAGGAGAGTGGATCATGGGAGAAAGTAGAGGAGGGTCAGTAGGGGTAGGTGATAGGCAGTTGAGGAGAAGAGGTAAAAAAACCAGAGCAGGAATTAAAGGAGGAGGAAAGGGGAGGGGAAAATTACCGGATGTTGGAAAAATTGGTGTGCACACCATCAGTTTGAAGCCTGCCTAGACGGAATATATTTCTTAATAGAAATAAACGTTGATATATTGTATAATTTATTCTTCAATATGTAGGATTTTTATCGAAGATCTTACACAAGAATGTCAGTGAACCGAAACAGGGATAGGCCATTCATCCCTGCTTCTCTACTGTTCACTCTACTAGTCTCCTTGTTGTTCTAATTCATTAATCTCTACCTTGAATAGATTCAATGATTCTGCCTCCACAGCCCTCTAGGATAGTGATTATCTGCAGTTGTAACCTCTAGTTCTAGATACTGCTATAAGGGAAATAACATTAACCTTGTCAACCACCCTTGGTATTTTGTATGTTATAGCAAGATCACATCTCATTCTTCAGAGCATCAATGGCCAGGGGTCTTACCTCAGTGACCATGGATCAAACAATGACCATGGGTCTCACCTCGATGACCATGGGTCTCACCTCAATTCCATGGATCAAACAATGACCATGGGTCTCACCTCAGTGACCATGGGTCTCACCTCGATGACCATGGGTCTCACCTCAATTCCATGGATCAAACAATGACCATGGGTCTCACCTCAGTGACCATGGGTCTCACCTCGATGACCATGGGTCTCACCTCAATTCCATGGATCAAACAATGACCATGGGTCTCACCTCGATGACCATGGGTCTCACCTCAATGCCATGGATCAAACAATGACCATGGGTCTCACCTCGATGACCATGGGTCTCACCTCAATGCCATGGATCAAACAATGACCATGGGTCTCACCTCAGTGCCATGGATCAAACAATGATCATGGTCTAACCTCAGTGACCATAAGTCAAACCTGCTCAAATTATCTTCTGTGACAACCAGGAATCAGCTCACTTCCAATCAGACAGATTATTCCTTAGATGTGGAGACCATAACCCCATACTGTACTACTGTTACTATCAGGTAGGAGATACAGAAGCCTGAAGGCACACACTCAGTGATTCAGGAAAACTTCTTCCCCCCGCCATATGATTCCTAAATGGACATTGAAGCTTTAGATACTGCCTCACTCTTTTTTCAATATACAGTATTTCTGTTTTTGTACATTTTTAATAATCTATTCAATATATGTAATTGATTTACTTGTTTATTTATTATTATGTTTTATTTTATTTATTTATTATTATTTTTTCTCTCTCTCTATTGCATTGAACTGCTGCTGCTAAGTTAACAAATTTCATGTCACATGCCAGTGAAAATAAATCTGATTCTGATTCTGGTTCAGATTCATAATCACCTTGTAAATTTGTATCAAACCGTACCTTTCCTTAGCTTTTAACCTACTCAAAGATCAATTTAATGTTTGCAATCTGCATAGCCCTCCATTTTTCCACCATGCATGTGCCTATCTCTGTGCAAAAATCTTAGCTCTAACTCCCCCCTATACTTTCCTCTAACTACCTTAAAATTACGTACTCTTGTATTAGCCGGGAAAAAGTCTCTAGCAATCCAGTCTACCTATGTGCCTTATCTTCTTGTACACCTCTATCAAGTCACCTCTCATTCTCCTTCGCACCAAAAAGAAAAGCCCTAGCTCACTCAACCTACCCTCAGAAGAAATCTTCTCTAATCCAGCAGCACCCTGCTATATCTCCTGCACCCTCCCCAAAGCCTCCACATCCTTCCTATAATGAGGCGACCAGAACTGAACAAGTGTGGTCTATAGAGTGGGTTTTATAGAGCTGCAACACTACCTCATGGCTCTTGAACTCAATGCCTCCTGACTAATGAAGGCCAACACATAACTTTGAATGAGTCTGTGAGCAAGGCTCCAGTCTATGTAGTGTCCTCTGGACCTTGGAACTTTGCTGCCTAGCAACCCCGACAACCCTGACTTAACCCCAACCTAATCACCGGACAATTTAAAATGACCATTTAATCTACCTTGGGAGGAAACCAGAGGATGCAGAAAATACCCACACATTCCATGGGGAGGAAGTATAGAGACTCCTTACAGAGGAACGTAAGACACAGGAGCAGAATTTGGCCATTGACCCATTGAGTCTGCTCCGCCATTCAATCATGGCCGAGCCTTTTTTCTCTCCTCAGCCCCATTCCCCAGCCTTCTCCCCATAAGCTTTGATGCCGTGTTCAATCAAGAACCTATCAAGCTCTGCCTTAAATACACCCAACGACCTGGCCTCCACAGCTGCATGTGGTAATAAATTCTACAAATTTGTCACCCTCTGGCTAAAGAAATTTCTCAGCATTTCTGTTTTAAATGAACATTCTTCTATCCTGTGGAGGCAGTGAGTGGGATTAAAAGTTTCTTTTCTGCTTGGCTGCCTGTGACTAGTGGTGTTCCTCAGGGGTCAGTATCGGGACCACTGCGTTTCACATCATTTCTCAATGATTTGGATCATGGAATTGATGGCTTTGTGGTAATGTTTTTAGATGATACAAAGGTAAGTGGAGGGGTAGGTAGTGCTGATGAAGCAATGAAATTGCAACAGGTTCATCAGGCAGGATTTACCCTGAAGGAAACCATGCTGACTTTGTACTGTCTTGTCCTGTGTCACCAAGTACTCCATCACCTCATCCTTAACAATCGACTCCAACATCTTCCCAACCACTGAGGTCAGGTGAACTGGTCTGTAACTTCCTGTCCGTTGCCTTCCTTCTTTCTTAAAGAGTGGAGTAACGTTTGCAATTTTCCAGTCTTCTGGCACCATACCAGAGTCTGATTTTTGAAAGATCATTCTTAATGCCCCCACAATCTCTAACGCTACCTCTTTCAGAACACAAGGGTGCAGTTCACCTCATCCGGGTGACATGTACTTTTAGGTCTTTTAGCTTTTTGAGCACTTTCTCCCTTGTAACTGCACTCACTTCTCTTCCCTCACACCCTTCAACATGTGACACACTTCTAGTGTCTTCCACAGTGAAACCTGATGCAAAATACTCATTTATAAAAACACAGAATGCTGGCAGAACTCAGCAGGCCAGACAGCATCTTTGGGAGAAGGTAGTGACGACATTTCGGGCCGAAACCCTTCATCAGGAGGGTTGATGAAGGGTTTCGGCCAGAAACATCGTCACTATCTCCTCCCATAGATGCTGTCTGGCCTGCTGAGTTCTGCCAGCATTTTGTGTTTTTATTTATTTCCAGCATCTGCAGATTCACTTGTGTTGCCTCAAAATACTCATTTAGTTCACCTGTTATCTTCTTGTCCCTCGTTATTATTTCTCTGGCCTCATTTTCTAGTGGTCCAATATCCACTCTCATCTCGTTTATTTTTTACATACTTGAAAAAGGTTTTACTATCTGTTTTGATATTGTTGGCTAGCTTCCTTTCATATTTCATCTTTCCACTAATTTTTGCTTTGTTGTATGCCCTCTTTTGCTTTTACATTAGCTTTGACTTCTTTTGTCAGCCATGGTTGTACAATTTTGCCATGTTTTTTGGAATACATCTTTCCTGCATTTTCCTCACTTTACTCAGAATATCACACCTTTGCTGCTCAGCTGTCATCCCTTCCAGCATCTCCTTTCAAATTTCTGTTGAACTCAATCATATTGTGATCACTGCCTCCTAAATGTTCTTTTACCGTAAGCTTCCTAATCAGCTCCGGTTCTTTGCATAACAGCCAATCCAGTATAGCTGATCCCCTAGTGAGATGAACAACAAGCTGCTCTTAAAAAAAAAATCTCATAGGCATTCAACAAATTAATTCTCTTGTGATCAGTTCTCAACCTGATTTGCCGTTTCCATCTGCATGTTAAAATCTCTCATGACTATCATAACATTGCCTCTTTGACTCGCCTTTTCTATTTCCTGTTGAAATCTGTGGTCCACGTCCCAGCCACAGTTGGGAGGCCTGTATATAGCTGTCATCAGGGTCCTTTTGCCCTTGCAGTTTCTTAACTCAACCCACAAGGATCCGACATCTTCCGATCCTATGTCACATCTTTCTACTGATTTAATGCCATTCTTTACCAGCAAATCATATCACCCCTCTGCCTACCTTCCTACCCTTCCAATACAACTTGTAACCTTGGACTTTCAGCTCCCAACTACAACCATCCTTCAGCCATGTTTTAGTGATGGCCACAAATATCATACCTGACAATCTGTAATAGTGCAATAAGATCATCCACCTTGTTTTTATGTTCTATGCTTGGAGATATAACGCTTTGAGTACTGTATTTGCTACCATTTCTGATTCTGTATCCCGAATGCACTGATACTCACACTGCTGGCTGCAATTAGGTACTATCACCTGCCTGACAGTCTGACTAAGCTATCCGTGCTTTTTTACCATCCATCCTATCTTGAGTCCCTTCATTCTGGTTCCCATCCCCTGTTAAATTAGTTTAAATCCTCCCCAACAGCTCTAACAAACCTGCTCGTGAGAATATTGGTTCCCCTCGGGTTCAGGTGCAACCCGTCTCTCTTGTACAGGTCATACCTCCCCCAGAATAGATCCCAATGATGCAACAACCTGAAGCCCTGTCCCCTGCACCAGCTTCTCAGCCACACATTTATCTGCCAAATCATCCCGCTGGCACCTGGCACCTGAGCAATTCAGAAATTACTGCCCTGGAGGTCCTGCTTCTCAGCTTTCAGCTCTCTAACTTCTCTGTTGAGGACCTCTTTGCTTTTCTTTCCTATGTCATTGGTACCAATATATACCAAGACATCAGGCTGCTCTCCCTCTCTCTCCAAAATGTTGTGGATGAAATTGTAGCCATCCCTGACCCTGGCACCTCGGAAGCAACATACCATTCGGGTGTTCTGTTCTTGTCCACAGATTCTCCAGTCTGTTCCCCTGACTATTGAATCCCCTATCACTACCGCTCCCCTCTTCTCCCTCTTTACCTTGTGTAACATGGGTGTATGCTCAGTGCCAGAAATCCAATCTCCATGGCATTCCCCTGGGATATCATCCCCCACAACATTATCCAAAATGGTATACTTATTATTGAGGGTAATGGCCACAGGGCGCGCTGTGCTAACTGCCTATTCACATTTCCATTTCTCCTGACAGTCACCCAGCTACTCACCTCCTGTAATTTAGGGGTGACTACTTCCCTGTATCTCTGATAATCCCCTCACTTTCCCGTACAAGCTGAAGGTCATCCAGCTGCTGCTCCAGATCCCTCATATGTTCTTCGCGGAGTTGCAGCTGGATACACCACACAGGTGTAGTTGCCTGGGAGACTCTGGGTCTTCCAGGGCTCCAACATCCGGCATAAAGAACAGAGAACAGCCATTTACCGTACTCTGTGGTAAGAGGGAAAAAGGAACCTGAACAGAAACTTAACTACAGCCAACATCACATTCGTGCCAAAGCCTGACAATCCTACTCTCACCACTGGCTACTCCCAACAATGGCTGACCTGCTTGTCCCTTTTGTGCTTTTAAACAACCTGCGAGAAACCTTGTCACTGTGGCCTGCACCCAATGCTTGTGAAGTTCCTGCAACATCTGAAGCATTGGCGAACTGTAATCACCCTATGTATTAACAACAGAAAAGAACAACCATCGTTAGTCCGTGATGGTTCTGCCCAGCTTTAAACCTGCACCCTTATTTTCTGAATCGGACGTTAATTGGGTATCAAATTACAAACAAGGAAATGAACAATACCTTAACACGTCTTTTACGTATAGGTGATTTGAAATTATATGCTCCTTCATCATTTAAGGTAAAGCAATTAATTCAAGTAGCTGAACTATTTTCAAAAGACACAAACATGACCTTTGGAGTGGATAAACGTAGAACATTAAACATAAAGAAAGGTGCAACCGGGCTAATAGAATACAAAGCAGAGTAGCAGGACACAGTACAACCAATAGATGAATGAATATTTACTTTAAGTCTTAAGAAAATCTGTCAGAGCTCAGAAGTAAAAGTATAGCAGAGGCAATAAACACTTTCGATACACCTATATCAGTGTAATCTTTCGGCATAATATCTTGGTCCAAAACCGATCTGCAAAATTTACAAAGAAACGTAAGAACTGAAATGACAGATTTCAGAAAACATTATGTTTGTTCAAATGTGCTTAGATAAACACTACCTGGGATAGAGAGGGAAGAGGAATAACAGACATTAACAATCTACACAACAGATAGATAAAACTTCTAAAGATATACTTTCATCAACAAAAGCAGGCATCTGCACTCCACACAAGCATATGCCATTCCGATAAGAAGTAGACACCACTAAACTTAAATGTGACCACAATGCAGAAAAATGAAGAAATTATCACTATTGAAGAAAAAGTTAATCAGTGGAAGGGCACGACCCTCCAAGGAAGGCATCCCCATGATCCGAGTAGATTAGATGTTCACAAGAAAGCATCAAAAGCCTGGCTCAGTGTTGGAGACCTCTCCTGTGGTTTATTCAAAAACGCATAATAAAAGACCAACAGATTCAAGATGATAAATGTAGAAATTGTCCAAAAAAAATAGAATCAGTCCAACACATTACAGGATCCTGTAGCAGTTTAACATAATCTGATTACTTACACAGGCACAAACAAGTGGCAAACATCATTCATCAAAAGCTTGCTTTAAAATGCAAACACATAAATGAAATCGCTCCTTATTATAAATAAGAACATATGAAATGGAAGCAGGAGTCGGCCATCTGGCTCGTCGAGCCTGTTCCGCCATTCAGTAAGTTCGTGGCTGATGTGGCCATGGAGTCATTTTCACCACTTAACCCTTAATTCCCCTACAATGCAAAAATCTATCCAACCTTGTCTTAAATATATTTACTGAGGTAGCTTCCATTGCTTCATTGGCAGAGATACAAGCCTGATCCAGTTTTAGAGTCAGAATACCACAAATTATATTGTGACCGATCAATATTACAGATAGGATATTCCATAATAACCATCAGGATATAATAATAGAGTATAAACAAAGATGAACAACTTATTTAATAGAAACAGCCATTCCAAACACACACAACCTACAGAAATCAATCGATGAAAAACACCCGAAATATGCTGAATTGGAAGAGGAAATTGAAAAACTTTGATACATGAAGAAGCTATACATTGTCCCGATAGTAATATTTACAACTGGTTTCGTCCCAAAGCATTAAAGAATTCGGGCTACACAGTAATATCTATGTAAATCTTCAGAATGCCACAATAGCACCACTAGAATAGTCTCTATAAGTTGCTAGCAATTGAGAAGTGAGTGTGCTCGGCTATGCCCGTACCTCAGGTTTTACCAGCTCGAGCTGAGAAAAGAAAATGTGTTTTTATTAATGATATTAATAGCAGTGCAGTGCAATGTCTCAGATTAGAGGCACTCATTAATAGAGATCCTAAACTGTAATAAAATGAGAACACCAAAATGGCAGAAGAGATTAAGAAACAAAATTGGATCCTTAAGAGCAGAAATAACCCACCGAATGGAGTATAAAATGGACAACCTGAGCAAGAAATCTGAGAGAAAAGCTAAGGAAATATTATTGATATATAAGATCCATGTCAGATATGATCAACCTAACAAAAGTATTGTGGAATTTTTAGATACGCTAAAACAAAAAGCTTTGTGCATAGAAAGCCAGACTAAATATATACTTGACACGTGATAGATGAAGGAAACAGAATTATCAGTTCAGAAACAATGAAAAAGGTTTGAACAGGGTATTGAAACTAAATTCAATGCAGAATTACCAACAAACGGAGAGATAATGAAGTTTTGGTCTAATATCTGGTCAAACAGGTTTATGCACAATTAAGAAGCAAGCTGGGTGAGGGAGGAAAAGGAACACACTCACACAATTGAAGAAATGCAACCTGAAGTTACAATGGATATGCTAAAAGTGTTTATAAAAAAATACCCACTACTGGTAAAATACCAGCAGTGATAATGTTCATAATTATTTGTATAAATAATTTACTTGCCTACATCTGTACCTATTAACAATTTTTTTAAAAGTGCCGGAACTTTTGACAGAGGCAAAACATATCTCTTACCTAATGGAGAAAGCACAGATGATCCATCAAAATATTGTCCTATTACTTGTTTACAAACTATACGTTAAATTGTAATGTTATGCATCTCTGCATCTCTCAATTAACTATCACTCACTTAGATAACCACAGTATACTTACAGAAGAGCAGCAAGGTTGCTGTAAGGGTATGAAAGGGTGTAAAGAGCAACTGATAATAGATTCTGTAAAGTGGAAAAGTAGAAATCTTTCATGTTATTGACTACCAAAAAGCATATGATTCTGTCCCACACTCATGGTTCATAGAAGTTCTTAATACATATAAACGGCATTCAATACTTGTGAAATTCCTACAGCAACTGATGAAGCCTACCATAATCACCTTATCTATTAACACTCAAAATAAACCGAGGCATTTTCCAGGGTGACTCTGGTTTTGTCTAGCTTTAAACATGCTCTTCAATTTACTGAATCGGATAAATAGAGTATCAAATTGGAAACAATCAGATTAATTATAGCTTGACATACCTTCTCTACATGGCATTAAACAGTTAGGACTACACAACAATATTTATGTAAATCTCAGAAAGCCACAATTATAGACACCACTGGAATAGTTGGAAAGTTCCTAGCAATTAAGAAATAAGTGTGCTTGGCCATCCCTGTACCTCAGCATTTATTAGTTTGAGCTGAGAAAGAATAATAATAATAATAAAGAAATAATACTAAGAACTTGAATTGTAGAGTCTTTGTGAGTCTTTGTAAGGTTGTGTAAACAGTTCAGAGTTGTGGTGAATGAAGTTAACCACGTTGTGTGAAGCTAACCAGAGTTGTGGTGAGTTAATCAGAAGTCTGATGTTTGAAGGGTAATGACTGTTCCTATGTAGGATTTTACAAATAAAATGACATGAGGCATTTCATGTTTAAGAAAATCCGTAACAATGCATTTATTGCACTCCAAACACTGAACACAAAAAGCGTAGTAACAGAACTTCATGTAAAATGTTATCATGTCTGACCAGCCTCTTAAAGTGAACCCCAACTCAATGTCGGTGTTTGTATGTTTCCTCCAGTTACATTACCCTTCACAGCCCTGCCCCAGAATTCACTAACACCGACACTGTCCAGAGCTCGGGTGAGCTGCCCGGCTTCACTCCTGTGTATCATGAATGGAGGAACAGCAAGTGCCTCAGGCTCGTCCAGAAGTGTGTTGTCACTCTCATGGTCATGTCGTGATGGCAGGGCCATGGTAGCGGAATTCTCTTCTTGGTAGGCCGGTTTAAGGTGGTCCACTGAAACGCATTCAGGTTTACCCCTCTTGTTTATGATAAACATCTTCCCTCCATTCCAAAATGTGAACGGGCCGTCATAAGGGGATTTTGGTGTGCATTATGGCTGACGGAAACAACCAAGGTGGAATATTGGTCAACAGGAACCCAAGAGTGCTGTACACCATAATGGGAGGCAGATATATGTGGAAAGGGATTGAGTTTACTGAGGAGGGTGGAACAATGTTGAGAGGCATGGCATCAGGAATAAAATAACCTGCATTATTAATGGTTGCCCATATACCATCTCAGCCATGGATGACTGCAAGTCCTCTTTTGGAGCAGTTCTGAACCCTAGCATGACCCATGGGAGACGGTCATGCCAACACTCATTCATCAGGGAAGCCCTCATAGCTGCCT
Organism: Hemitrygon akajei; assembly: GCF_048418815.1. Taxonomy (NCBI): domain Eukaryota; kingdom Metazoa; phylum Chordata; class Chondrichthyes; order Myliobatiformes; family Dasyatidae; genus Hemitrygon; species Hemitrygon akajei. The sequence continues at coordinate 2,059,665 of NC_133124.1, forward strand.
TTAAGGAGTGGTGAAACCACTCGCATAGGCCATTTGACTGGCAAATAGACCATGGCGAGAGGTAGCCTAACGCCAAGGTTCTGATCCATCACAGCCCAGAGGTCTGAAAAGAACTGGGGACAATCAGAGGAAATATTGGATGGTATGCTAAACTGAGCAATGCCAGTGTTGATTAATGCCAAAGCCTTGTCTGTGGCTGCCGTCGATGCTAGAGGGACCTGGTTGTATGGTCTACCATGGTAAGGAGGTAAATGAAACCACAAGGGGAAAACGAGGATCAACAAGGTTAAATTGACATAGTCAAACCATTGCTCAGGGACCTCAAAAGGTGCCAATAGCGCCTGAACATGGTGGTTAATTTATTTCCGCTGGCACTCCATTTAGGCTGAAGTCCAATCACACATAACCTTTCTAAAGCCATGCCACAGACTTTAGTGCAACCATTTTCTGTGAGGTCTTCTGGCCCAGATGCGAAACATCATGTAAAAGGTCAAAAACCGTTCACCTTCAGATGCGCTGAGGGCAGCCAGTTGAGACATCACACGGGAGAACCCACAGCTTTCCTGAACTTAATGTCAGCCAACCACAAGCCCATGACGGCTCTTCGGTAAGCCTCGACCTCTGGGTTGGTAACTTGTTCGGCTGCCGTAGTCAACTCCTATGTGTATGGCCTCATCAGCCACGGCATTACTTTTCCCCTTGATATGTTGTGAACACTGATATGCAGGCCATAAGGTATTCCTGCCGTGCAGACAAGGGTGTGATATTTTGGCCATCATGTGCACAAGGTTTTGTGGTTAACAGACACTGTGAAATGGTGACTCTCTAGAAGAAAATGAAAATGGCGGACAGCCAGAGAGAGCTCACGGTAAAATGTACTGTACTTCCTTTCAGGGGGACTGAGCGGCTGGCTAAAGAAGGCCGACTGTTCAGACTCAGCACACACAGCATAATGTCAGTAGTAATGGCTATGGGTGCGTCGGGGAGAAGGTGTGCCAGTAGGGTGATTGGAAAGAGCTCGTTTGGTATCATCAAATGCCCTGATTATGTCCGCTGACAGTCAAGCACAGAGGGGTATTGTCTATAAATGCATTATCCAGGTGGAGCACAAGTTCAGCAGGAAGTGGAATGAAGTTCAGCATGCCTAAAAACTCCTACAGTTTGTTAGTAGTGGAGCGGGTGGCAAATCCATCATAGCAGCTACTTTTAATAGGAGGGGTTTTGCACCTTCTGCAGAGATGTGATGGCCAAGGAAGTCAGTGGTTGACAATCCAAAATGGCACTTAGCAGGATTAATAAGCTCCCAGAAAGTGTGCGGAGATGAGATTCGTGTTCAGATTTGGATGCACTGGTGACAAATATGTCATCCGGGTAAACATAAAGAAAATCTAAGTCAATTAATACCATAAGATAAGATATAGGAGCAGGTTTAGGCCATTTGACCCTATTGAGTCTGCTCTGCTCTTTCCTCTTGGCTGATCCCTGTGTAGCCCCCGGTAAGCCTCGGGCTCGCTCAGCTTACAGCATCGTGCCTTCTCCCCAAAAGTTCGCGAAACAATCTCTTACAGACCCACAAGAAAGAATAACAGCTATCCCAATTGGTTAACAAATTAATCCAATTCTCGTTATCAGTAATTATAACCCAAACAAGCTGTGAGAGAAAGCACTCTCTCACCAGTTAACATAACAAAGAAGCCATTTTATTAGCCTTAGCAGTAACATAAAAGAAGAAACACCTTACACCTGTATCCTTTCTTGCGCTGACCAATCAAGAATTTATCAACTTCTGCCTTAAATGTACAGAAAGTCTTCGCAGAATCACCACTTTCTGGCTAGAGAAATTCCTCCTCATTTCCATTCTAAAGGGACACCCCTCTCTTCTGAGGCTATGTCTTCTGGTACTGGACTTTCCCACCATCAGAAACATCCTCTCCACATCCACTCTCTCAAGGACTTTCACTATTTGATAGCTTTCGATGAGGTCATCCCTTATTCTTTTGGATTCCAGTAGGCCCAGAGCCCATCAAATGCTCTCCATATGACAAGCCATTCAATCCTTAAATCATTTCCCTGAGCCTCCTTTGAACCCTCTCCAGTTTCTAATATCAGGAGCCCAAAACTGCACACAAAACTCCAAGTGAGGCCTCACCAGTACTTTATAAAGTCTCGACATAACATCCTTGCTTTTATACTCTAGTCATCTTGAAATGAATGTTAACATTGCATTTGCCTTCTTCACCACAGACTCAACCTGCAAATTAACCTTTAGGGAGTCCTGCACAAGAAGTCCTCAAGTCCTTTTGCACCTCATTTTTTAACTCCATTTAGAGAATAGTCAACCCTTTCATTTCTTCTACCAGAGTGCATGACCATACACTTCCCAACACTGTATTCCTAATCCATTTGTCCTTCTGTAGCCTCTCTACTTCCTCAAAACTACCTGCCCCTTCACCTATCTTTATATCGTTTGTGAACTTTGCAACAAAGCCATCAATGCCATCATCCAAATTATTAACATATAACATAAAAAGAATTGGTCCCAACATAGAACCCTGTGCAACACCACTAGTCACTGGCAGCCAACCAGAAAAAACACCCATTATTACCACTCTTTGCCTTCTTCCAATCAACAACTCCTTTATGAGGCCCAAAACTGTTGACAACACTCCAGGTGTGGCTTGACTATTGTCTTATAAAGGCTCAGCATTATCTCCTTGCTTTTATATTCTATTCCCCTTGAAATAAATGCCAACATTGTATTTACCACAGACTCAACTTGCATGAGGACTTCCGAGTCACTCTGCACCCCTGATGTTTAAACCTTCACCCCATTTAGATAATAGTCCGCACTGTTGTTCCTTTCACCAAAATGTATTATTGTACATTTCCCAACACTGTATTCCATCTGCCACTTTTTTGCTCATTCTTCCAATTTGTCTGTCTTGCTGCAATTGCATTGCTTCCTCAGCACCACCTACCCCTCCAACTATCTTTGTATCATCCGCAAACTTTGCCACAAAGCCATCAATTCCATTATCTACAACACACACAAAATGAGTCCTGACGAAGGGTCTCGGCCCGAAACGTCGACAGCGCTTCTCCCTATAGATGCTGCCTGGCCTGCTGTGTTCCACCAGCATTTTGTGTGTGTTGTCGTTTGAATTTCCAGCATCTGCAGATTTCCTCGTGTTAATTCCATTATCTAAATCACCGACAAACAATGTGACAAGTAGCCGTACCAATACTGATCCTGAGAAATACCACTAGTCACTGGCAGCCAACCAGAAAAGGCCCCTTTTATTCCCACTCGCTGCCTCCTGCCTGTCAGCCATTCCTCTATCCATGCCAAATTCTTTCCTGTAACACCATTGGATTTTATCTTGTTAAACAGACTCATGGGTGGCACCTTATCAAACACCTTCTGAATATCCAAGTAAATGACATCCACTGCCTCTCCTTTGTCCACTCTGCATGTTATTTCCTCGAAGAACTCTAGTAGTCCATCTGTCCCAGGTGACTTATCCACATTAAGGCCTTTGAGTCTGCCTAACACTTATCCCGTTGTAATAGCAATGACAGTCACTCTTGCTCCCTGGCACTTACAGACCTCTGCAACACTGCTAGTGTCTTCAACAGTGAAGACAGATGCAAAGTACCTATTAAGTTCAACTACCATTTCTTAGTCTCCCATTACCATCTCAGCAGTATCATTTTCCAGTGGCCCAACTCTCACCTCTTACCTCTCTTGTACTCTTTATATAGCGAACAACATGTTTGGTATCCTGCTTTATACTATTGGCTAGTCTACCCTCATATTTCATCTTTTCCCTTCTTATATCTTTTTGGTTGCCTTTTGTTGGATTTTAAAAGCTTCCCAATCATCCAACTTCCCACTCATTTTTGCTACCTTCTATGCCCTTTCATTGACTTTTATACAGTCCTTAACATCCTTGGTCAGCCACAGTTGCCTACCCTGGCCATTTCAGAACTTCTTCCTCTGTGGGACACATCTATCCTTTGACTTGTGAACTATTCCCAGAAACTTCAGCCAACTCTGCTCTGCCATCATCCCCACCAGCATCCTCCTCCAATGCACCTACCAAGGTCCACTCTCAAGCCTCTGTAATTCCTTTTATTCCATTGCGATACTGATACATCTGACTTGTGCTTCTCCCCCTCAAATCGCAGTATGAATTCAATCAGTAATGTTGCAAATGTCATTCCACTCTTTTACCTAAAGCTCTCTAATCATTTCTGGGTCATTTCACAACACCCAGTCCAGAATCGCTGATCCCCTGGTGGCCTCAATCACATGCTGCTCCAAAAGCCATCTCTTTGGCAATCTAGAAAATCCCCCTCCTGGAGTGCAGTACCGACTTGATGTCCCCAATCTGCCTGCATATTGAAGTCCCCATGACTATTGTAACATTGCCCTTTTAGCATGCATTTTCTATCTCCCATTGTAATTTGTACACTACATCCTTACTACTGTTTGGGAGTCTGTACATAACACCCATCAGGGTCTTCTTAATTTTGCAGTTCCTTAGCTCTATCCAGAATGATTCAACATCTTCCCTTCCTATATTACTTCTTTCTAATGATTTGATTTCATTTAATTACTCTGGAGTGGTCCTAGAACACCGGGGTTTTGCAAATAAAGCAATATGAGGCATTTTATGTTTAAGAAAAACCAAAGCACCTCATTTATTTTTGTCCAAACACTGAACAGAAAATGCGTGGTCACAAAACTTCATACGTCATCACATCTGACCGACCTTTTTAAAGTAAACCTGAATTTAATGTCGGTGGTTATAAATTATGCACATTTCTACTAATTACATAAACCTCCACCCGAGCCTGGTGCTGTTGGTCCTGAGGCTCTGTACCTCCTTCCTGATGGCAACAGCATGAAGAGAGCATGTTGTGGATGGTGGGGACACTTGATGATGGATGCTGCTTCCTGCAAATGCACTCTGTGTGGATGTGGGGAGGGACTGGGCTGTACCGTTACTTTTTGTTGGGTTTTCCAAAGGCATTGAAGTTTCCATCCATCCATGTGATGCGATCGGTCAGGATACTCTCCATGAATAGCAGTTTGTCCAGGCTTGAGATGTCATAGTGGATCTGCGATGACAAACCTCAAAGAAAGTCATGGTGCTGCCGAGCTTTCTTTGTGATGGCACTTACGTGCTGCTCCTGGGACAAATCTTCTAAAATGATAACACCAAGGATGGCATCTTGATGACACCTTTAACCCCTTTGTGGAAAATTAAGAGCTGAATTTATGTCTTTGGCTGACCAGCAATCTCTGATTGCAATCCCGCTTGTTAACAGCAGAGGATGTTGAGGCATGTACGTATTTTGAACCAGCTGAAATTTTTTGTTAATCAGGGGAGAGGTCACACATAACACACAACAGTCTGAAGTCACAAGAAGAGGACAGGTGTGGCCTGGACCATGCATATGTTCAGAACACACAAAAAATCTCATTTGGAGATACGAGTGAGACTGGAAACGTGGAATGCTGGGGGAGCTGAGCAGCTGAGGCAGAATCTGTGTTAGCTAGGGGAGGAAAGGGATAATAAATCAGCCAGTTGCTGAATTCTACTCCTACCTGATCTGATTTCTGGGAAATGAAGTAGCAATTAAATCTAACTGCAGTTAAGAAAAATACAAGAATTTGTAGCACAGGTGTACATAGACCCTTACAGCTGCAGTGAATGTTTATCCAGCCACATCTTCGCTACCCCATCCCTTCTTCACTACCTTCCATCACAAACACACATACTCTCTCACACTCTGACATATACTCTCACAACCATACACACTCACTCACACACACTCATACATACTCACACACTCTCACACTTACTCAAACACATACACACACACTCACAAACTCATTTGCTCTCACACTCACACACATTCACTCTCACAAACACACTTAACATACACCACACATACACACCATGCACTCTCATACACTTTCTCTGACACACACTCACTCCAATTTGTACTATTGACTTGTGCAGAATGAGCTAACCACAATAGGACAGGGAATGCTGTTCCCTAATTGGCCCCTCTGTTTTCCTTGCCTGAGGGAGATGATATACCAGTTGAATTTATGTGCGTACTGGTTTGGCTCAGGATTAAACCACTGGGATTACCTGTGAGCTCCCTTCATTTGAACTTGCTTTCAGCTTGTGAATGGTTGGACCAGGCATTGGGGATGATGAAAACCCCTGGAAACATATCTCAAAAACGTCTTCCTATGAGGAGAGAACTGACATGGGAAGGTAGATTTTAGGGGAAATGACAGACTGTTGGGAAAATATTATCACACTCAATCCTTTCAAACTTCAGGAAGCAGAAATTTACAAGTTTATTGAGTGTAGTTCAGCAGTGATTTTGGAATGAATTGAAAAGTAATGTCTTGTAGCCATGGTGTTTTCTCAGCTGTTTCCAGGCAGTGCAGTGAATGAACAGAGAGCCTGAACTCATTTGAAAGCCATCTTTATAGCTCTGAAATGTATGCCAGTCTGATGCTCATAAACGTTGATAATGTAGCAGTAGCACATTACTAATAGAGCACCAATGATCAGGGTTCAATTCCACCACTGTCTCTAAGGAGTTAGTACATTCTCTCCATCACCACGTGTGTTTCCTCCAGGTGCTCCTGTTTCCTCCTGTGGTCCAAAGACGTACTGGTTACTAGGCTTATTGGGCTCAAGGATGTGATGGGTGGCACAGGCTCGTTAGACCAGAAGGATCTGTTACCACAGACACTCCTGTGCCTAGCATCACTTTATGAACGTACAACCAATCTGTGTATATAAGCTATCGTACGTATTTCTATTTATTGTGTTTTTTTATTTTTGTGTTCTTTAGCTTATTGACATTTTTTATGCTGCAGAGTTATTGTGCTGCAACAGTGATTTTGTTCTCCTTCACACTCGTGTACTGGAAATGACATTAAACAATCTTGAACCTTGAATCTAAATGTCCTCTTTAAACATTTTAGCTACTAACACCTGGCTTGTTCCTGAGTCAACTTTCCTTAATGTACAAAAAAATGGGCAATCAGAGGCATCATGGAAGTGTAGTGTTTGGCACGTCGCTATACAGCTCAGCTCAATGGAGTTTGGAGTTCAATTTTGGCACATCTGTAAGAAGTTTGTATGTTGTTCTCTGTGTGTGTTTCCTTCAAGTTCTCCTGTTTCCTCTGACAGTCCAAAAATGTACCAGTGTAAAAATTGTGTACAATTTATTATTAGTTTGGGCTGAAAGGTTACAGGGAGAAAGCAGGAGAATGGGGTGAGAGGGATAGTAAGTCAGCCAAGATGGAAAGGCAGAGCAACTCAATGGGCTGAATGGCCTAATTCTGCACCTCTGTCTTATGGTCTTATTGTTTTTTTTGATGCTGTTTATCTGATGCTCTGTGTCTGTGACACTGCTGCAAATGTTTTCCATTGCACCTGTGAATAGCTCAATAAAAGATTTTAAAAGGATCCCAGAGTTGGTGGTTATAAAGCTTGCTTATAACGGTGGCCTGGTTCTGATTAGTGCTCTCCAGTGTTACACAGGTTTCTTAAATAAACCTGTTTCCAAGGCGGTAACCATCATTCCAGTGCCAAAGAAGGTGACAGTAACCTGCCTAAATGACTATCTTCCGGTGGCAATAACATCAACCATTATGAAATGCTTTGAACAGCTGGTCATGGAGCATATTAAAACTTTTCTCCTGGATACATTGGACCCTTTCCAGTTTGCATATTGCTCATATCAGTCTACTGACAAGGCAATAGCCTCTGCCCTCCACTCTGCCCTGTCCCACCTGGAAAATGGGCTCTTATATGCTAGACTGTTATTTATAGACCAATTCAGTGCTTAACACCATCTTACTCCAGAAACTAGTGGGGAAACTGTCCTCGCTGGTTCTCAACACCTGCCTCTGCAGTTAGATACTGGACTAAGGCCACAGTTAGCTCGTGTGGGCAGCAGTGTCTCCTGTCCCATTATGCTGAGCACTGGCGTCCCCCCTAGGCTGTGTGCTCAGCCCGCTGCTGTTCACACTGCTGATGCATGACTGTGTCGCAGCATCCAGCTCAAACTCTGTCATCAAGTTTGTGGATGATGCAACAGTGGTTGGTTTTATTGTGAATGATGGCGACACGCACTGTAGAGAGAAAGTGGAGCAGTTGGTGGATTGGGGTGAGAAGAACAAGCTAAGCTTAAACATGAGGAATAAAGGAAATCATTGTGGACTTCAGGAAGGTGAAGCTAAACCATCACCCTGTGAGAATACATGACTCCTCCATTGAGAGAGTTAAGTTCACCAAGTTGCTGGGAGTTCACATCACAGAAGACCTCACCCAGTCCTTTTACATTGCCTACCCGAACAAAGGGCTTTGGCCTATCTCCAGGTACTCCGTAATCTCACCCCTAACAATCGATTCCAACAACTTCCCAATCACTGATGTCAGGCTAACAGGTCTACAGTTTCCTTTCTGTTCCCTCCCACCCTTCTTAAATAGCAGAGTAACATTTGCAATTTTCTAGTCATCCGGTACAGTGCCAGAATCTATCGATTTTTGAAAGATCATTGTTAATGCCTCCACAATCTCTCCAGCTACCTTTTTCAGAATCCAAGGGTGCATTCCATCAGGTCCAGGAGATTTATCCATCCTCAGACCATTAACCTTCCTGAGTAGCTTCTCAGTCGTAATTTTCACAGCACATAAATTCACTTCCCTGACACTCTTGTATGTCCGGTACACTGCAGATGTCTTCTACTGTGAAGACTGATGCAAAATATGCTTTCAGTTCCTCTGCCGTCTCTGCGTCTCCCATTACAATATGTTCAGCGTCATTTTGTATTGGTCCTATATCTACCCTCAACTCTCTTTTACCCTTTAGGTACTTAAAAAAGCTTTCAGTGTCTTCTTTGATATTAGTCGTCAGCTTCGTTTCATAATTCATCTTTTCCTACCTAATGACCTTCTTAGTTTCCTTCTGCAAGTTTTTAAAATCTTTCTAATTCCCTATATTCTGCTAGCTTTGGCTTCCTTCTATGCCCTCTCTTTTGCTTTTACTTTGGCTCTGACTTCACTTGTTAGCCACGGTAGTGTCCTTCCATTCGAAAAATTTTTCTTACTTGAATTATATCTGTCTTGCACTTCCCTCATTTTTCACAGAAACTCCAGTCATTGCTGCTCTGCTGTCCTTCCTGCTCGTGTCCCTTTCCAGTCAACTTTGGCCAATTCCCCGCTTATGCCATTGTAATTTCCTTTTTCCCACTGAAATACCGACACATTGAAATTTAGCTTCTCCTTCTCAAATTTCGAAGTGAACTCGATCATGTTATGATCACTGTTCCCCAAGGGTTCCTTAACCTTAAGCTCTCTTAATACCTCCGGTTCATTGTACAACACCCAATCCAGCACAGCTGAACCCCTAGTGGGCTCAACAACAAGCTGTTCTAAAAAGCCATTCCTTAGACATTCTACAGATTGTTTCTCTTAAGTTCAGGCACTGGCCTGGTTTTCCCAATCCACTTTCATGTTAAAATCCCCAGTGTTTATCATAACATTGCCCTTCTGACACGCCTTTTCTCTCTCCTGCTGTAATCTGTAATCCACATTCCGGCTGCTGTTTCGAGGCCTGTATACAACTCTCATTAGGGTCTGACTAATGATGCCAGGTTCACTGGCCTATAAATTCCTGGTTTAGTTTTAAAGCCTTTATTAAACTACAGAAAAGCATTAGTTGTCCTCCAATCCTCAGGTATCTCACCTGGCACTAAGAATGCCTTAAATATCTCTGCCAGAGCCCCTCCAGTTTCTGCATTTACCTCTTACAGGGTCCAAGTAAACACCCTGTCAGGCCCTGGGGATTTATCCACCATAAATTGCCTCAAGATATCAAACATCTTCTCTTGTGTAATCTGTGTACTGTCCATGACCTCTCTGCTGCTTTGCCTCACTTTTATAGACTGTGTCTGTTTCCCGAGTAAATAGATCTCCCCCCATCCACACATGGATTACCATTTTGATCTTCCAAAGGGCCAATTTTGTCCTTTGCAATCCCTTTGCTCTTAACGTATCTGTAGAATCCCTTCGGGTTCTCCTTCACCATGTCCGCTTGGGCAATTTCATGCCTTCTTTTAGCCTTTCTGATTTCTTTCTGAAGTGTTCTCTTACATTTCTCAAGCTCCATAAGCACTTCATTTGTTCCTACCTGCTATGCACCTCCTTTTTTTTATTAACCAGGGCCTCAGTAGCCCTTGAAAACCTAAGTTCCCTACCCTTATCTTTACCTTTTATTCAACAGGCACATACAAGTTTTGTACTCTCAAAATTTCTCTTTTCAAGGCCTCCCACTTGCCAGGGACACCTTTACCGGAAAACTGGCTGTCCCAATCCACACTTGCCTGATCCTTTCGGATCTATCAAAATTGGCCATTCTCCAATTTCGAATCTCGGCCTGTATATCAGACCTATCTTCCTCCATATTTACTTTGAAACTAATGCGATTATAGTCACTGGATGCAAAATGTTCCCTGACGCAAGTTTCTGTCACCTGCTCTGTCTCATTTCCTAATAGGAGATCAAGTATTGCACACTCTCTCTTTGGGAATTCTATGTACTGATTAAGGAAACTTTCCTGAACACATTTGACAAACTCTATTCTATCTAGTCCTTTCACAGTACATGACTCCCAGTCAATGGGTGGAAAGTTAAAATCACCTACTATAACAACCTTATGTTTCTTGCAACAGTTTGCGATCTCTCTATAATATAGCCCCATTAATGTGGTCACATCTTTCTTATTCCTCATTTCCACTCATAAAGCTTCTCTAGACAAGTTCTCCAGTCTATCCTGACTGAGCACTGCCGTGGTATTTTCTCTGACTAGTAATTCCACCCCTCTATCTTAAATCCCATCTGCTCTGTCCCAGAATCCCAGAATCCTGCCCCTCCTGCAACCAATGGCTTGTTGTTCAATCGTTGAGTTGACTCTTTGTGACCTCATAGACCATGGGGTTTTCATGGCAAGATACGGAAGTATCTTCTCTGAAACATCTAAAGCCCGGCACTCTAAGTAACCATTCCTGCGCCTAAACCATCCAAGTCTCTGTAATGGCCACCACATCATAGCCCCAAGTACTGATCCACGCTCTAAGCTCATCTGCTTTGTTCATAATGCTTCTTGCATTAAAATAGTCGCATCTCATACCATCGGTCTGAGTGCGTCCCTTCTCTATCACCTGCCTATCCTCCCTCTCGCACTGTCTCCAAGCTTTCACAATTTGTGAGCCAACTGCCCCTTCCTCTGTCTCTCAGTTCAGTTTCCACGCCCCAGCAATTCTAGTTTACACTCTCCCCAATAGCCTTAGCAAACCCACTGCCCGGATATTGGTCCCCCTTGTATTCAGGTGCAGCCTGTCCTTTTTGTACAGGTCACATCTGCCCCAAAAGAGGTCCCAATGATCCAGAAATCCGAATCCCTGCCCCCTGCTCCAATCCCTCAGCCACGCATTTATCCTCCACCTCATTCTATTCCTCTTCTCACTGTCACGTGGCACAGGCAGTAATCCCGAGATGACTACCTTTGAGGTACTGCTTCTCAACTTCCTTCCTAACTCCCTGTAGTCTGTTTTCAGGACCTCCTCCCTTTTCCTACCTATGTCATTGGTACCAATATGTACCACAACCTCTGGCTGTTCTTCCTCCCACTTCAGGATATCGTAGACGTGATCAGAAACATCCTGGACCTTGGCACCTGGGAGGCAAACTACCATCCGTGTTTCTTTCCTGCATCCACAGAATCGCCTGCCTGATCCCCTAACTATTGAGTCCCCTATCACTACTGCCTTCCTCTTCCTTTCCCTATCCTTCTGAACCACAGGGCCAGACTCTGTGCCAGAGGCACGGCCACTGTTGCATCCCCCAGGTAGGCTGTCCCCCCCCAAAAGTACTCAAACAGGAGTACTTATTGTTAAGGGGGAGAGCCACAGGAGTACTCTCTGGTATCTGACTCTTGCCCTTCCCTCTCCTGACTGTGACCCACTTATCAGTCTCCCGTGGCCCCAGTTTGAATATGCCTATAGCTCCTATCACCTCCTCACTCTCCCTGACCAGATGAAGGTCATCGAGCTGCATCTTCAGTTCCCTAATGGTCCCTAAGGAGTTGCAGCTCGACTCACCTGGCGCAGATGTGGCCTTCCGGAAAGCTGGGAGTCTTCCAGACATCCCACATCTGACACCCAGTACAGAACACCAGCCTCATAGACATACTTCCTATTCCTCACCTCGACCCGTTATCATCGAAGCCCTGTTGAACCAAAGCTGACCTAGTCTGATTCTCTCTACTCCGTCATCTGCTTTTCTGATGCCTGCTCTATAAAGCTGTCTTCTTTTAAATCTTTCCCATCGGTCTAACTCACTGACGTCCATGTGCTTGCGCAGTCGTGCCTCGATCGAACCGCTGAAGAAAAAGCTGTTTTATATACCCTTCCTGCCGGTCTAACTCACTGATGTCCATGTGTTTGCATAGTCGTGCCTGGATCGACCATGACCAAAAAGAACAATGAGTAAATGGGAAAAAATCTACCTACAGCTTTTTCACTTTCTCTCACTCATTCTACTCCCCGCTGAAGCCTCGAAGAGCAAAGGCCTCAAAATCCCAACTCTTACACTCCCCTCCACGAATGGCTGCTCCTCTTGCCCCTGCCTTAATTAGTTCTTATCAATCAATCCCAATCACAAATTGACCGCTATTCAAAACACCAAACTGCTGTGAATCGATGCCTTATGTATTCTATTGGCAAAACTGAGTGAACTATGTCTTCTCAAGCTTCAGATTCTGACTGCTGCTCAAAAAAAATCTGTGTGTGTTCAAAAAGCTCAAACTTCAAAGTAAATTTAATTTTCAAAGTACCCATATTTCACCAAATACAACTCAGATTCATTTTCTTGTGGACATGCTCGGCAATTCTATTGAATAGTAACCATAACAGGATCAATAAAGGAGCAATCTGGGTGCAGAAGATGATAAATTGTGCAAATGCAAATATAAATAAATAGCAATAAATAACGAGAGTGTGAGATAACCATATAACCATGTAACAATCACAGCACGGAAACAGGCCATTCCGGCCCTCCTAGTCCGTGCCGAACTCTTAATCTCACCTAGTCCCACCTACCCGCACTCAGCCCATAACCCTCCACTCCTTTCCTGTCCATATACCTATCCAATTTTACCTTAAATGACACAACTGAACTGGCCTCTACTACTTCTGCAGGAAGCTCATTCCACACAGCTATCACTCTCTGAGTAAAGAAATACCCCCTCGTGTTTCCCTTAAACTTTTGCCCCCTAACTCTCAAATCATGTCCTCTCGTTTGAATCTCCCCTACTCTCAATGGAAATAAATGAGATAAAGAGTCCTTAAAGTGACTCTAAGAAAGGAGGGACACAGCAGAAAGGAAATTATAGAACAGTTAGCCTACCCTCAGTGGTTGGGAAGGAGTTAAGGATGAGGTTATGGAGTACTAGGTGACACAGGACAACATAGAACAAAGTCAGCATGGTTTCCTTAAAGGAAAATCTTATCTGATGAACCTGTTGGAATCCTTTAAGGAGACTACAGGTAGGATAGATAAAGGGGATGTGGTAGATGTTGTATATTTAGACTTTCAGAAGGCCTTTGAAAAAGTGTCACACACGAAGTTAAGAGCCTATTATTACAGGAAAGTTACTAACCTGGTTAGAGCTTTGGCTGGTTGGTAGGAGGCAGTCAGTGGGGAAAAAAGGATGGTTGTCTGGTTGGCTGCAGGTAACTAGTGGTGTTCCTCAGGGGTCGGTGTTGGGACTTTTATGCTGTATATAAATGATTTAGATGATGGAATTGATGGCTTTTGCCAAGCTTACAGATGATACGAAGATTGGTTGGGGCAGGTAGTGTTGAAACAGGTAGGCTGAAGAAGGACGATTAGAAGAATGGGCAAGACAGTGGCAAATGAAATACAATGCTGGAAAATGCATTGTCATGCACTTTGGTAGTAGAAATAAATGTGCAGACTTTTTTTAAATGGGGTGAAAATCCAAAAATCTGAGATGTAAAGGGACTTGGGAGTCCTTGTACAGAACACCCTAAAGATTAACTTGCGGTTTGAGTCAGTGGTGAGGAAGGTAAATGCCATGTTAGCATTCATTTCAAGAGGTCTGGAACACAAGCGCAAAGATGTGATGCTGAGGCTTTATGAGGCACTGACTAGGCCTCACCTTGAGTATTGTGAACAGTTTTCAGCTCCTTATCTAAAAAAAAAAGATGTGCTGGCATTGGAGAGGGTCCAGAGGCAGTTCACAAAGATGATTCCAGGAATGAAAGGGTTATCATATGAGGAACATTTGATGTCTGTACTCACTAGAATTTAGGATGAAGGGAGATCTCATTGAAACCTTTCAAATGTTGAAAGGCCTAGACAGAGTAGATGTGGAAAGGATATTTCCCACGGTGGGGGAGTCTAGGACAAGAGGGCCTTAGGACAGAGGGGTGTTCATTTAAAACAAAAATGCGGAGAAATTTCTTCATCTAGAGGGTGATGAATTTGTGGAATTTGTACCACAGGCAGGTGTGGAGGCCACGTTGTTGGATATATTTAAGGCAAAAGGCAAAGCCAGATAGTTTCTTGATTGGACATGGCATCAAAGGTTATGGCGAGAAGGCTGGGTAGTGGGGCTGAGTAGGGGGGAAAAAAGATCAGCCATGATTGAATGGCGGAGCAGACTCAATGGGCCAAATGGCCTAATTCTGCTCCTATGTCTTATGGTCTAAAGTGAGATTATTGGTTGTGGAAACATTTCAATGATGGGGCAAGTAATGTTGTGTATATTATTCGAGAGCCTGATGGTTGAGGTGTAGTAAATGTTTTTGAACCTGCTGGTGCAAGTCCTGAGGCTCCTGTACCTGATGGCGACATCGAAAAGAGAGCATGACCTAGGTGGTGGGGATCTCTAGTGGTGGATGCTGCTTTTCTGTGACAGTGCTTCTGTAGATGTGCTCAGTGGTGGAGAGGGCTTTACCTGTGATGTACGGGGCCAAATCCACTGCTTTTTGCGGATTTTTCCTTGAAGTGCATTGGTATTTCCATACCAGGCTGCGATACAGTCGGTCAATATGCAGTCGGAGGGTTATGGGCTGAGTGCGGGTCAGTGGGACTAGGTGAGAGTAAGCGTTCGGCATGGACTAGAAGGGCCGAGATGGCCTGTTTCTGTGCTGTAATTGTTAATATGGTTAATATGCTCTCCAGTCTACACCTATAGAAGTTTGCCAAAGTGGTAGAAGCCATGCTGAATCCCTGCAAACTCGCGAGGAAATAGATGTGCTGCTGTGCTTTCTAATGTGCTGGGTCCAGGACAGATCCTTTGAAATAGTAACACCCAGGATTTTAAAGTTGCTGACCTTCTCCACCTGTGATCCTCTCATGAGGACTGGCTCATGGCCCTCTGGTTTCCCCTCCTGAAGTCTATAATCAGCACCTTGGTCTTGATGACAATGAGTGAGAGGTTGTTGTTATGGCACCTCTCAGCCAGATTTGCAATCTCCCTCTGAAATGCTGATTTATCACCACCTTTGATTCGGCTTATAACAGTGATGTCATCAGCAAACTTGAATATGGTATTGGAGCTGTGCTTAGCCACACAGTCATAGGTACGAAGCAAGCAGAACAGGGGGCAAAGCACACCACCCTGTTGAGATACTGAGGCCAAGGTCTTGGGGGTTATTGATTAATTTTGTGGGGATGATGTTATTGAATGCTGAGCTATAAATGACAAGGAGCATCTGATGTATGCATCTTTGCTGTCCAGGTGGAATTGAATTGAATTGACTTTATTCCTGACGTCCTTCACATACATAAGGAGTAAAAATCCCGGATTGAGTGAAGAGCCAGTGAGATGGCATCGGCTGTGGACCTGTTCCACCAGTAGGCAAATTGAAGGGATCCAAATCGCCTCTCAGGCAGGAGTTGATATGCTTCATTACCAGCCTCTCAAAACACTTCATCACTGTGGATGTAAGTGCAGCTGGGTGAGAGTCATTGAGGCAGATTACCACACTCTACTTGGGCACTTGTATATTTTAAGCCTTCTTGAAGCAGTCATTGAGTGATTGCTGTAAGATTTCATTCTGTGCAATTTCCAGAAGTCATTGTATTGAGGAAGCACCTATCCTGCCCTCAGCTTAATTTCTACGTCAGTTATTTCACGCGATGGCTGCTCTTTCCTTTACTGGCTGCCAGCTCCAAAACCAGGATTACAGGTTGATATTGTTTGTTTCTCTGGCGGAGAGCCTGGTCTGCTGACCAAGCAGAAAAAGAACTCTGCTTAGAAAAGCTTTGTACTGTGGCATGGCCATTAATTGCACAATTCAAACTCAGAGCATGATGCATTAAGTGCTTAACTAAATCACTCAACACATTGCAGGAATAGATTGTTTTCCTCGTTCACTGGGGCACACAATGTTTCCAACTGGATGGGCAGAATGCTTGGCTGCAAATGTTTCATCTGATGTGGGAACAGGATTGTATCACTTTTTATTTTTTAGAGATGCAGCATGGGATTGGCTCTCCAGGCCCAATGAGTCACACAGCCAGCAACACACCTATTTGTGGTGGCATCCGTCGGTCTCGAGAGACCATGGATCTGCGCCTGGGCAGGGTTGTATGAGAGACCGGCAGTTGCCCAAGCTTCCCCTCTCCACGGCACGCCACTGATGTTGTCCAAGGGAAGGGCACTAGGACCCATGCAGCTTGGCAACGGTGACGTCGCAGAGCAATGTGTTGTTAAGCGCCTTGCTCAAGGACACAAACACCTCAGCTGAGGCTCGAACCAGTGACCTTCAGGTTACTAGTCTGATGCCTTGCCCACTCCACTAGGCCACGCGCCAACACACCTATTCAGAAACGTAGAATCATAGGAAACCTACAGTCAGCAACACACCTATTCAGAAACATAGAAACATAGGAAACCTACACTCAGCAACACTTCTATTGAGAAACATAGGAAACCTACAGTCAGCAACACTGCTATTCAGAAACATAGGAAACCTACAGTCAGCAACACTCCTATTGAGAAACATAGAAACATAGGAAACCTATAGTCAGCAACACTCCTATTCAGAAACATAGAAACATAGGAAACCTACAGTCAGCAACACTCCTATTCAGAAACATAGGAACATAGGAAACCTACAGTCAGCAACACTCCTATTCAGAAACATAGATAGATACATAGATAGATACTTTCTTCATCCCCATGGGGAAATTCAACTTTTTTCCAATGTCCCATACTTTATTCATCCCCATGGGGAAATTCAACTTTTTTCCAATGTCCCATACACTTGTTGTAGCATAACTAATTACATACAATACTTAACTCAGTAAAAAAATATTATATGCATCTAAATCACTATCTCAAAAAGCATTAATAATAG
The DNA here is from genome assembly GCF_048418815.1 of Hemitrygon akajei. Classification (NCBI taxonomy): domain Eukaryota; kingdom Metazoa; phylum Chordata; class Chondrichthyes; order Myliobatiformes; family Dasyatidae; genus Hemitrygon; species Hemitrygon akajei. Next base: position 2,077,162 of record NC_133124.1, read on the forward strand.
CTTTTAAAAAGTTCTTAAGTCCTGGCGGTAGAATTGTAAAGCCTAATGGCATTGGGGAGTATTGACCTCTTCATCCTGTCTGAGGAGCATTGCATCGATAGTAACCTGTCGCTGAAACTGCTTCTCTGTCTCTGGATGGTGCTATGTAGAGGATGTTCAGAGTTATCCATAATTGACCGTAGCCTACTCAGCGCCCTTCGCTCAGCTACCGATGTTAAACTCTCCAGTACTTTGCCCACGACAGAGCCCGCCTTCCTTACCAGCTTATTAAGACGTGAGGCGTCCCTCTTCTTAATGCTTCCTCCCCAACACGCCACCACAAAGAAGAGGGCGCTCTCCACAACTGACCTATAGAACATCTTCAGCATCTCACTACAGACATTGAATGACGCCAACCTTCTAAGGAAGTACAGTCGACTCTGTGCCTTCCTGCACAAGGCATCTGTGTTGGCAGTCCAGTCTAGCTTTTCGTCTAACTGTACTCCCAGATACTTGTAGGTCTTAACCTGCTCCACACATTCTCCATTAATGATCACTGGCTCCATATGAGGCCTAGATCTCCTAAAGTCCACCACCATCTCCTTGGTCTTGGTGATATTGAGACGCAGGTAGTTTGAGTTGCACCATATCACAAAGTCCTGTATCAGTTTCCTATACTCCTCCTCCTGTCCATTCCTGACACACCCAACTATGGCCGTGTCATCAGCGAACTTCTGCACATGGCAGGACTCCGAGTTATATTGGAAGTCTGATGTGTACAGGGTGAACAGGACCGGAGAGAGTACGGTTCCCTGCGGCGCTCCTGTGCTGCTGACCACCGTGTCAGACCTACAGTCTCCCAACTGCACATACTGAGGTCTATCTGTCAAGTAGTCCACTATACAATCCACCATGTGAGAGTCTACTCCCATCTCCGTTAGTTTGTGCCTTAAGATCTTGGGCTGGATGGTGTTAAAGGCACTAGAGAAGTCAAGGAATGTAATCCTCACAGCACAACTGACCCCATCTAGGAACATAGGAAACCTACAGTCAGCAACCCTCCTATTCAGAAACATAGGAACATAGGAAACCTACAGTCAGCAACAATCCTATTCAGAAACATAGAAACATAGGAAACCTACAGTCAGCAACACTCCTATTCAGAAACATAGGAAACCTACAGTCAGCAACACTCCTATTCAGAAACATAGGAAACCTACAGTCAGCAACACTCCTATTCAGAAACATAGGAAACCTACAGTCAGCAACACTCCTATTCAGAAACATAGAAACATAGGAAACCTACAGTCAGCAACACTCCTATTCAGAAACATAGGAAACCTACAGTCAGCAACACTCCTATTCAGAAACATAGGAAACCTACAGTCAGCAACACTCCTATTCAGAAACATAGGAAACCTACAGTCAGCAACACTCCTATTCAGAAACATAGAAACATAGGAAACCTACAGTCAGCAACACTCCTATTCAGAAACATAGAAACATAGGAAACCTACAGTCAGCAACACTTCTATTCAGAAACATAGAAACATAGGAAACCTACAGTCAGCAACACTCCTATTCCGAAACATAGGAAACCTACAGTCAGCAACACTCCTATTCAGAAACATAGAAACATAGGAAACCTACAGTCAGCAACACTCCTATTCAGAAACATAGAAACATAGGAAACCTACAGTCAGCAACACTCCTATACCGAAACATAGGAAACCTACAGTCAGCAACACTCCTATTCAGAAACATAGAAACATAGGAAACCTACAGTCAGCAACACTCCTATTCAGAAACATAGAAACATAGGAAACCTACAGTCAGCAACACTCCTATTCAGAAACATAGAAACATAGGAAACCTACAGTCAGCAACACTCCTATTCAGAAACATAAAAACATAGGAAACCTACAGTCAGCAACACTCCTATTCCGAAACATAGGAAACCTACAGTCAGCAACACTCCTATTCAGAAACATAGAAACATAGGAAACCTACAGTCAGCAACACTCCTATTCCGAAACATAGGAAACCTACAGTCAGCAACACTCCTATTGAGAAACATAGAAACATAGGAAACCTACAGTCAGCAACACTCCTATTCAGAAACATAGGAAACCTACAGTCAGCAACACTCCTATTCCGAAACATAGGAAACCTACAGTCAGCAACACTCCTATTCAGAAACATAGAAACATAGGAAACCTACAGTCAGCAACACTCCTATTCCGAAACATAGGAAACCTACAGTCAGCAACACTCCTATTGAGAAACATAGAAACATAGGAAACCTACAGTCAGCAACACTCCTATTCAGAAACATAGAAACATAGGAAACCTACAGTCAGCAATACTCATATTCAGAAACATAGGAAACCTACAGTCAGCAACACTCCTATTCAGAAACATAGGAAACCTACAGTCAGCAACACTCCTATTCAGAAACATAGGAACATAGGAAACCTACAGTCAGCAACACTCCTATTCAGAAACATAGAAACATAGGAAACCTACAGTCAGCAACACTCCTATTCAGAAACATAGGAAACCTACAGTCAGCAACACTCCTATTCAGAAACATAGGAAACCTACAGTCAGCAACACTCCTATTCAGAAACATAGGAAACCTACAGTCAGCAACACTCCTATTCAGAAACATAGAAACATAGGAAACCTACAGTCAGCAACACTCCTATTCAGAAACATAGGAAACCTACAGTCAGCAACACTCCTATTCAGAAACATAGGAAACCTACAGTCAGCAACACTCCTATTCAGAAACATAGAAACATAGGAAACCTACAGTCAGCAACACTCCTATTCAGAAACATAGAAACATAGGAAACCTACAGTCAGCAACACTCCTATTCAGAAACATAGAAACATAGGAAACCTACAGTCAGCAACACTTCTATTCAGAAACATAGAAACATAGGAAACCTACAGTCAGCAACACTCCTATTCAGAAACATAGGAAACCTACAGTCAGCAACACTGCTATTCAGAAACATAGAAACATAGGAAACCTACAGTCAGCAACACTCCTATTCAGAAACATAGAAACATAGGAAACCTACAGTCAGCAACACTCCTATTCAGAAACATAGAAACATAGGAAACCTACAGTCAGCAACACTCCTATTCAGAAACATAGAAACATAGGAAACCTACAGACAGCAACACACCTATTGAGAAACATAGAAACATAGGAAACCTACAGTCAGCAACACTCCTATTCAGAAACATAGAAACATAGGAAACCTACAGTCAGCAACACTCCTATTCAGAAACATAGGAAACCTACAGTCAGCAACACTCCTATTCAGAAACATAGGAAACCAACAGTCAGCAACACTCCTATTCAGAAACATAGAAACATAGGAAACCTACAGTCAGCAACACTCCTATTCAGAAACATAGGAAACCTACAGTCAGCAACACTCCTATTCCGAAACATAGGAAACCTACAGTCAGCAACACTCCTATTGAGAAACATAGAAACATAGGAAACCTACAGTCAGCAACACTCCTATTCAGAAACATAGGAAACCTACAGTCAGCAACACTCCTATTCCGAAACATAGGAAACCTACAGTCAGCAACACTCCTATTCAGAAACATAGAAACATAGGAAACCTACAGTCAGCAACACTCCTATTCCGAAACATAGGAAACCTACAGTCAGCAACACTCCTATTGAGAAACATAGAAACATAGGAAACCTACAGTCAGCAACACTCCTATTCCGAAACATAGGAAACCTACAGTCAGCAACACTCCTATTCAGAAACATAGAAACATAGGAAACCTACAGTCAGCAACACTCCTATTCCGAAACATAGGAAACCTACAGTCAGCAACACTCCTATTGAGAAACATAGAAACATAGGAAACCTACAGTCAGCAACACTCCTATTCAGAAACATAGAAACATAGGAAACCTACAGTCAGCAATACTCATATTCAGAAACATAGGCAACCTACAGTCAGCAACACTCCTATTCAGAAACATAGGAAACCTACAGTCAGCAACACTCCTTTTCAGAAACATAGGAACATAGGAAACCTACAGTCAGCAACACTCCTATTCAGAAACATAGAAACATAGGAAACCTACAGTCAGCAACACTCCTATTCAGAAACATAGGAAACCTACAGTCAGCAACACTCCTATTCAGAAACATAGGAAACCTACAGTCAGCAACACTCCTATTCAGAAACATAGGAAACCTACAGTCAGCAACACTCCTATTCAGAAACATAGAAACATAGGAAACCTACAGTCAGCAACACTCCTATTCAGAAACATAGGAAACCTACAGTCAGCAACACTCCTATTCAGAAACATAGGAAACCTACAGTCAGCAACACTCCTATTCAGAAACATAGAAACATAGGAAACCTACAGTCAGCAACACTCCTATTCAGAAACATAGAAACATAGGAAACCTACAGTCAGCAACACTCCTATTCAGAAACATAGAAACATAGGAAACCTACAGTCAGCAACACTTCTATTCAGAAACATAGAAACATAGGAAACCTACAGTCAGCAACACTCCTATTCAGAAACATAGGAAACCTACAGTCAGCAACACTGCTATTCAGAAACATAGAAACATAGGAAACCTACAGTCAGCAACACTCCTATTCAGAAACATAGAAACATAGGAAACCTACAGTCAGCAACACTCCTATTCAGAAACATAGAAACATAGGAAACCTACAGTCAGCAACACTCCTATTCAGAAACATAGAAACATAGGAAACCTACAGTCAGCAACACACCTATTGAGAAACATAGAAACATAGGAAACCTACAGTCAGCAACACTCCTATTCAGAAACATAGAAACATAGGAAACCTACAGTCAGCAACACTCCTATTCAGAAACATAGGAAACCTACAGTCAGCAACACTCCTATTCAGAAACATAGAAACATAGGAAACCTACAGTCAGCAACACTCCTATTCAGAAACATAGAAAACCAACAGTCAGCAACACTCCTATTCAGAAACATAGAAACATAGGAAACCTACAGTCAGCAACACTCCTATTCAGAAACATAGGAAACCTACAGTCAGCAACACTCCTATTCAGAAACATAGAAACATAGGAAACCTACAGTCAGCAACACTCCTATTCAGAAACATAGGAAACCTACAGTCAGCAACACTCCTATTCAGAAACATAGGAAACCTACAGTCAGCAACACTCCTATTCAGAAACATAGAAACATAGGAAACCTACAGTCAGCAACACTCCTATTCAGAAACATAGAAACATAGGAAACCTACAGTCAGCAACACTCCTATTCAGAAACATAGGAAACCTACAGTCAGCAACACTCCTATTCAGAAACATAAAAACATAGGAAACCTACAGTCAGCAACACTCCTATTCCGAAACATAGGAAACCTACAGTCAGCAACACTCCTATTCAGAAACATAGAAACATAGGAAACCTACAGTCAGCAACACACCTATTCAGAAACATAAAAACATAGGAAACCTACAGTCAGCAACACTCCTATTCAGAAACATAGGAAACCTACAGTCAGCAACACTCCTATTCCGAAACATAGGAAACCTACAGTCAGCAACACTCCTATTCAGAAACATAGAAACATAGGAAACCTACAGTCAGCAACACTCCTATTCTGAAACATAGGAAACCTACAGTCAGCAACACTCCTATTCAGAAACATAGAAACATAGGAAACCTACAGTCAGCAACACTCCTATTCAGAAACATAGGAAACCTACAGTCAGCAACACTCCTATTCCGAAACATAGGAAACCTACAGTCAGCAACACTCCTATTCAGAAACATAGAAATATAGGAAACCTACAGTCAGCAACACTCCTATTCCGAAACATAGGAAACCTACAGTCAGCAACACTCCTATTGAGAAACATAGAAACATAGGAAACCCACAGTCAGCAACACTCCTATTCAGAAACATAGAAACATAGGAAACCTACAGTCAGCAACACTCCTATTCAGAAACATAGGAAACCTACAGTCAGCAACACTCCTATTCAGAAACATAGAAACATAGGAAACCTACAGTCAGCAACACACCTATTCAGAAACATAGGAACATAGGAAACCTACAGTCAGCAACACTCCTATTCAGAAACATAGAAACATAGGAAACCTACAGTCAGCAACACTCCTATTCAGAAACATAGGAAACCTACAGTCAGCAACACTCCTATTCAGAAACATAGGAAACCTACAGTCAGCAACACTCCTATTCAGAAACATAGGAAACCTACAGTCAGCAACACTCCTATTCAGAAACATAGGAAACCTACAGTCAGCAACACTCCTATTCAGAAACATAGAAACATAGGAAACCTACAGTCAGCAACACTCCTATTCAGAAACATAGAAACATAGGAAACCTACAGTCAGCAACACTCCTATTCAGAAACATAGGAAACCTACAGTCAGCAACACTGCTATTCAGAAACATAGAAACATAGGAAACCTACAGTCAGCAACACTCCTATTCAGAAATATAGAAACATAGGAAACCTACAGTCAGCAACACTCCTATTCAGAAACATAGAAACATAGGAACCCTACAGTCAGCAACACTCCTATTCCGAAACATAGGAAACCTACAGTCAGCAACACTCCTATTCAGAAACATAGGAAAACTACAGTCAGCAACACTCCTATTCAGAAACATAGAAACATAGGAAACCTACAGTCAGCAACACTCCTATTCAGAAACATAGGAAACCTACAGTCAGCAACACTCCTATTCAGAAACATAGAAACATAGGAAACCTACAGTCAGCAACACTCCTATTCAGAAACATAGGAAACCAACAGTCAGCAACACTCCTATTCAGAAACATAGAAACATAGGAAACCTACAGTCAGCAACACTCCTATTCAGAAACATAGGAAACCTACAGTCAGCAACACTCCTATTCCGAAACATAGGAAACCTACAGTCAGCAACACTCCTATTGTGAAACATAGAAACATAGGAAACCTACAGTCAGCAACACTCCTATTCAGAAACATAGGAAACCTACAGTCAGCAACACTCCTATTCCGAAACATAGGAAACCTACAGTCAGCAACACTCCTATTCAGAAACATAGAAACATAGGAAACCTACAGTCAGCAACACTCCTATTCCGAAACATAGGAAACCTACAGTCAGCAACACTCCTATTGAGAAACATAGAAACATAGGAAACCTACAGTCAGCAACACTCCTATTCCGAAACATAGGAAACCTACAGTCAGCAACACTCCTATTCAGAAACATAGAAACATAGGAAACCTACAGTCAGCAACACTCCTATTCCGAAACATAGGAAACCTACAGTCAGCAACACTCCTATTGAGAAACATAGAAACATAGGAAACCTACAGTCAGCAACACTCCTATTCAGAAACATAGAAACATAGGAAACCTACAGTCAGCAATACTCATATTCAGAAACATAGGAAACCTACAGTCAGCAACACTCCTATTCAGAAACATAGGAAACCTACAGTCAGCAACACTCCTTTTCAGAAACATAGGAACATAGGAAACCTACAGTCAGCAACACTCCTATTCAGAAACATAGAAACATAGGAAACCTACAGTCAGCAACACTCCTATTCAGAAACATAGGAAACCTACAGTCAGCAACACTCCTATTCAGAAACATAGGAAACCTACAGTCAGCAACACTCCTATTCAGAAACATAGGAAACCTACAGTCAGCAACACTCCTATTCAGAAACATAGAAACATAGGAAACCTACAGTCAGCAACACTCCTATTCAGAAACATAGGAAACCTACAGTCAGCAACACTCCTATTCAGAAACATAGGAAACCTACAGTCAGCAACACTCCTATTCAGAAACATAGAAACATAGGAAACCTACAGTCAGCAACACTCCTATTCAGAAACATAGAAACATAGGAAACCTACAGTCAGCAACACTCCTATACAGAAACATAGAAACATAGGAAACCTACAGTCAGCAACACTTCTATTCAGAAACATAGAAACATAGGAAACCTACAGTCAGCAACACTCCTATTCAGAAACATAGGAAACCTACAGTCAGCAACACTGCTATTCAGAAACATAGAAACATAGGAAACCTACAGTCAGCAACACTCCTATTCAGAAACATAGAAACATAGGAAACCTACAGTCAGCAACACTCCTATTCAGAAACATAGAAACATAGGAAACCTACAGTCAGCAACACTCCTATTCAGAAACATAGAAACATAGGAAACCTACAGTCAGCAACACACCTATTGAGAAACATAGAAACATAGGAAACCTACAGTCAGCAACACTCCTATTCAGAAACATAGAAACATAGGAAACCTACAGTCAGCAACACTCCTATTCAGAAACATAGGAAACCTACAGTCAGCAACACTCCTATTCAGAAACATAGAAACATAGGAAACCTACAGTCAGCAACACTCCTATTCAGAAACATAGGAAACCAACAGTCAGCAACACTCCTATTCAGAAACATAGAAACATAGGAAACCTACAGTCAGCAACACTCCTATTCAGAAACATAGGAAACCTACAGTCAGCAACACTCCTATTCAGAAACATAGAAACATAGGAAACCTACAGTCAGCAACACTCCTATTCAGAAACATAGGAAACCTACAGTCAGCAACACTCCTATTCAGAAACATAGGAAACCTACAGTCAGCAACACTCCTATTCAGAAACATAGAAACATAGGAAACCTACAGTCAGCAACACTCCTATTCAGAAACATAGAAACATAGGAAACCTACAGTCAGCAACACTCCTATTCAGAAACATAGAAACATAGGAAACCTACAGTCAGCAACACTCCTATTCAGAAACATAGGAAACCTACAGTCAGCAACACTGCTATTCAGAAACATAGAAACATAGGAAACCTACAGTCAGCAACACTCCTATTCAGAAATATAGAAACATAGGAAACCTACAGTCAGCAACACTCCTATTCAGAAACATAGAAACATAGGAACCCTACAGTCAGCAACACTCCTATTCCGAAACATAGGAAACCTACAGTCAGCAACACTCCTATTCAGAAACATAGAAACATAGGAAACCTACAGTCAGCAACACTCCTATTCAGAAACATAGAAACATAGGAAACCTACAGTCAGCAACACTCCTATTCCGAAACATAGGAAACCTACAGTCAGCAACACTCCTATTCAGAAACATAGAAACATAGGAAACCTACAGTCAGCAACACTCCTATTCAGAAACATAGAAACATAGGAAACCTACAGTCAGCAACACTCCTATTCAGAAACATAGGAAACCTACAGTCAGCAACACTCCTATTCAGAAACATAAAAACATAGGAAACCTACAGTCAGCAACACTCCTATTCCGAAACATAGGAAACCTACAGTCAGCAACACTCCTATTCAGAAACATAGAAACATAGGAAACCTACAGTCAGCAACACACCTATTCAGAAACATAAAAACATAGGAAACCTACAGTCAGCAACACTCCTATTCAGAAACATAGGAAACCTACAGTCAGCAACACTCCTATTCCGAAACATAGGAAACCTACAGTCAGCAACACTCCTATTCAGAAACATAGAAACATAGGAAACCTACAGTCAGCAACACTCCTATTCTGAAACATAGGAAACCTACAGTCAGCAACACTCCTATTGAGAAACATAGAAACATAGGAAACCTACAGTCAGCAACACTCCTATTCAGAAACATAGGAAACCTACAGTCAGCAACACTCCTATTCCGAAACATAGGAAACCTACAGTCAGCAACACTCCTATTCAGAAACATAGAAATATAGGAAACCTACAGTCAGCAACACTCCTATTCCGAAACATAGGAAACCTACAGTCAGCAACACTCCTATTGAGAAACATAGAAACATAGGAAACCTACAGTCAGCAACACTCCTATTCCGAAACATAGGAAACCTACAGTCAGCAACACTCCTATTCAGAAACATAGAAACATAGGAAACCTACAGTCAGCAACACTCCTATTCAGAAACATAGAAACATAGGAAACCTACAGACAGCAACACTCCTATTCAGAAACATAGGAAACCTACAGTCAGCAACACTCCTATTCAGAAACATAAAAACATAGGAAACCTACAGTCAGCAACACTCCTATTCCGAAACATAGGAAACCTACAGTCAGCAACACTCCTATTCAGAAACATAGAAACATAGGAAACCTACAGTCAGCAACACACCTATTCAGAAACATAAAAACATAGGAAACCTACAGTCAGCAACACTCCTATTCAGAAACATAGGAAACCTACAGTCAGCAACACTCCTATTCCGAAACATAGGAAACCTACAGTCAGCAACACTCCTATTCAGAAACATAGAAACATAGGAAACCTACAGTCAGCAACACTCCTATTCTGAAACATAGGAAACCTACAGTCAGCAACACTCCTATTGAGAAACATAGAAACATAGGAAACCTACAGTCAGCAACACTCCTATTCAGAAACATAGGAAACCTACAGTCAGCAACACTCCTATTCCGAAACATAGGAAACCTACAGTCAGCAACACTCCTATTCAGAAACATAGAAATATAGGAAACCTACAGTCAGCAACACTCCTATTCCGAAACATAGGAAACCTACAGTCAGCAACACTCCTATTGAGAAACATAGAAACATAGGAAACCCACAGTCAGCAACACTCCTATTCAGAAACATAGAAACATAGGAAACCTACAGTCAGCAACACTCCTATTCAGAAACATAGGAAACCTACAGTCAGCAACACTCCTATTCAGAAACATAGAAACATAGGAAACCTACAGTCAGCAACACACCTATTCAGAAACATAGGAACATAGGAAACCTACAGTCAGCAACACTCCTATTCAGAAACATAGAAACATAGGAAACCTACAGTCAGCAACACTCCTATTCAGAAACATAGGAAACCTACAGTCAGCAACACTCCTATTCAGAAACATAGGAAACCTACAGTCAGCAACTCACCTATTCAGAAACATAGAAACATAGGAAACCTACAGTCAGCAACACTCCTATTCAGAAACATAGGAAACCTACAGTCAGCAACACTCCTATTCAGAAACATAGAAACATAGGAAACCTACAGTCAGCAACACTCCTATTCAGAAACATAGGAAACCTACAGTCAGCAACACTCCTATTCAGAAACATAGAAACATAGGAAACCTACAGTCAGCAACACTCCTATTCAGAAACATAGGAAACCTACAGTCAGCAACACTCCTATTCAGAAACATAGAAACATAGGAAACCTACAGTCAGCAACACTCCTATTCAGAAACATAGAAACATAGGAAACCTACAGTCAGCAACACTCCTATTCAGAAACATAGAAACATAGGAAACCTACAGTCAGCAACACTCCTATTCAGAAACATAGAAACATAGGAAACCTACAGTCAGCAACACTCCTATTCAGAAACATAGAAACATAGGAAACCTACAGTCAGCAACACTCCTATTCAGAAACATAGGAAACCTACAGTCAGCAACACTGCTATTCAGAAACATAGAAACATAGGAAACCTACAGTCAGCAACACTCCTATTCAGAAATATAGAAACATAGGAAACCTACAGTCAGCAACACTCCTATTCAGAAACATAGAAACATAGGAACCCTACAGTCAGCAACACTCCTATTCCGAAACATAGGAAACCTACAGTCAGCAACACTCCTATTCAGAAACATAGAAACATAGGAAACCTACAGTCAGCAACACTCCTATTCAGAAACATAGAAACATAGGAAACCTACAGTCAGCAACACTCCTATTCCGAAACATAGGAAACCTACAGTCAGCAACACTCCTATTCAGAAACATAGAAACATAGGAAACCTACAGTCAGCAACACTCCTATTCAGAAACATAGAAACATAGGAAACCTACAGTCAGCAACACTCCTATTCAGAAACATAGGAAACCTACAGTCAGCAACACTCCTATTCAGAAACATAGAAACATAGGAAACCTACAGTCAGCAACACTCCTATTCAGAAACATAGGAAACCAACAGTCAGCAACACTCCTATTCAGAAACATAGAAACATAGGAAACCTACAGTCAGCAACACACCTATTCAGAAACATAAAAACATAGGAAACCTACAGTCAGCAACACTCCTATTCAGAAACATAGGAAACCTACAGTCAGCAACACTCCTATTCCGAAACATAGGAAACCTACAGTCAGCAACACTCCTATTCAGAAACATAGAAACATAGGAAACCTACAGTCAGCAACACTCCTATTCTGAAACATAGGAAACCTACAGTCAGCAACACTCCTATTGAGAAACATAGAAACATAGGAAACCTACAGTCAGCAACACTCCTATTCAGAAACATAGGAAACCTACAGTCAGCAACACTCCTATTCCGAAACATAGGAAACCTACAGTCAGCAACACTCCTATTCAGAAACATAGAAATATAGGAAACCTACAGTCAGCAACACTCCTATTCCGAAACATAGGAAACCTACAGTCAGCAACACTCCTATTGAGAAACATAGAAACATAGGAAACCTACAGTCAGCAACACTCCTATTCCGAAACATAGGAAACCTACAGTCAGCAACACTCCTATTCAGAAACATAGAAACATAGGAAACCTACAGTCAGCAACACTCCTATTCAGAAACATAGAAACATAGGAAACCTACAGTCAGCAACACTCCTATTCAGAAACATAGGAAACCTACAGTCAGCAACACTCCTATTCAGAAACATAAAAACATAGGAAACCTACAGTCAGCAACACTCCTATTCCGAAACATAGGAAACCTACAGTCAGCAACACTCCAATTCAGAAACATAGAAACATAGGAAACCTACAGTCAGCAACACACCTATTCAGAAACATAAAAACATAGGAAACCTACAGTCAGCAACACTCCTATTCAGAAACATAGGAAACCTACAGTCAGCAACACTCCTATTCCGAAACATAGGAAACCTACAGTCAGCAACACTCCTATTCAGAAACATAGAAACATAGGAAACCTACAGTCAGCAACACTCCTATTCTGAAACATAGGAAACCTACAGTCAGCAACACTCCTATTGAGAAACATAGAAACATAGGAAACCTACAGTCAGCAACACTCCTATTCAGAAACATAGGAAACCTACAGTCAGCAACACTCCTATTCCGAAACATAGGAAACCTACAGTCAGCAACACTCCTATTCAGAAACATAGAAATATAGGAAACCTACAGTCAGCAACACTCCTATTCCGAAACATAGGAAACCTACAGTCAGCAACACTCCTATTGAGAAACATAGAAACATAGGAAACCCACAGTCAGCAACACTCCTATTCAGAAACATAGAAACATAGGAAACCTACAGTCAGCAACACTCCTATTCAGAAACATAGGAAACCTACAGTCAGCAACACTCCTATTCAGAAACATAGAAACATAGGAAACCTACAGTCAGCAACACACCTATTCAGAAACATAGGAACATAGGAAACCTACAGTCAGCAACACTCCTATTCAGAAACATAGAAACATAGGAAACCTACAGTCAGCAACACTCCTATTCAGAAACATAGGAAACCTACAGTCAGCAACACTCCTATTCAGAAACATAGGAAACCTACAGTCAGCAACACACCTATTCAGAAACATAGAAACATAGGAAACCTACAGTCAGCAACACTCCTATTCAGAAACATAGGAAACCTACAGTCAGCAACACTCCTATTCAGAAACATAGAAACATAGGAAACCTACAGTCAGCAACACTCCTATTCAGAAACATAGGAAACCTACAGTCAGCAACACTCCTATTCAGAAACATAGAAACATAGGAAACCTACAGTCAGCAACACTCCTATTCAGAAACATAGGAAACCTACAGTCAGCAACACTCCTATTCAGAAACATAGAAACATAGGAAACCTACAGTCAGCAACACACCTATTCAGAAACATAGAAACATCGGAAACCTACAGTCAGCAACACTCCTATTCAGAAACATAGGAAACCTACAGTCAGCAACACTCCTATTCAGAAACATAGAAACATAGGAAACCTACAGTCAGCAACACTCCTATTCAGAAACATAGAAACATAGGAAACCTACAGTCAGCAATACTCATATTCAGAAACATAGGAAACCTACAGTCAGCAACACTCCTATTCAGAAACATAGGAAACCTACAGTCAGCAACACTCCTATTCAGAAACATAGGAACATGGGAAACCTACAGTCAGCAACACTCCTATTCAGAAACATAGAAACATAGGAAACCTACAGTCAGCAACACTCCTATTCAGAAACATAGGAAACCTACAGTCAGCAACACTCCTATTCAGAAACATAGGAAACCTACAGTCAGCAACACTCCTATTCAGAAACATAGGAAACCTACAGTCAGCAACACTCCTATTCAGAAACATAGAAACATAGGAAACCTACAGTCAGCAACACTCCTATTCAGAAACATAGGAAACCTACAGTCAGCAACACTCCTATTCAGAAACATAGGAAACCTACAGTCAGCAACACTCCTATTCAGAAACATAGAAACATAGGAAACCTACAGTCAGCAACACTCCTATTCAGAAACATAGAAACATAGGAAACCTACAGTCAGCAACACTCCTATTCAGAAACATAGAAACATAGGAAACCTACAGTCAGCAACACTTCTATTCAGAAACATAGAAACATAGGAAACCTACAGTCAGCAACACTCCTATTCAGAAACATAGGAAACCTACAGTCAGCAACACTGCTATTCAGAAACATAGAAACATAGGAAACCTACAGTCAGCAACACTCCTATTCAGAAACATAGAAACATAGGAAACCTACAGTCAGCAACACTCCTATTCAGAAACATAGAAACATAGGAAACCTACAGTCAGCAACACTCCTATTCAGAAACATAGAAACATAGGAAACCTACAGTCAGCAACACACCTATTGAGAAACATAGAAACATAGGAAACCTACAGTCAGCAACACTCCTATTCAGAAACATAGAAACATAGGAAACCTACAGTCAGCAACACTCCTATTCAGAAACATAGGAAACCTACAGTCAGCAACACTCCTATTCAGAAACATAGAAACATAGGAAACCTACAGTCAGCAACACTCCTATTCAGAAACATAGGAAACCAACAGTCAGCAACACTCCTATTCAGAAACATAGAAACATAGGAAACCTACAGTCAGCAACACTCCTATTCAGAAACATAGGAAACCTACAGTCAGCAACACTCCTATTCAGAAACATAGAAACATAGGAAACCTACAGTCAGCAACACTCCTATTCAGAAACATAGGAAACCTACAGTCAGCAACACTCCTATTCAGAAACATAGGAAACCTACAGTCAGCAACACTCCTATTCAGAAACATAGAAACATAGGAAACCTACAGTCAGCAACACTCCTATTCAGAAACATAGAAACATAGGAAACCTACAGTCAGCAACACTCCTATTCAGAAACATAGAAACATAGGAAACCTACAGTCACCAACACTCCTATTCAGAAACATAGGAAACCTACAGTCAGCAACACTGCTATTCAGAAACATAGAAACATAGGAAACCTACAGTCAGCAACACTCCTATTCAGAAATATAGAAACATAGGAAACCTACAGTCAGCAACACTCCTATTCAGAAACATAGAAACATAGGAACCCTACCGTCAGCAACACTCCTATTCCGAAACATAGGAAACCTACAGTCAGCAACACTCCTATTCAGAAACATAGAAACATAGGAAACCTACAGTCAGCAACACTCCTATTCCGAAACATAGGAAACCTACAGTCAGCAACACTCCTATTCAGAAACATAGAAACATAGGAAACCTACAGTCAGCAACACTCCTATTCAGAAACATAGGAAACCTACAGTCAGCAACACTCCTATTCAGAAACATGAAAACATAGGAAACCTACAGTCAGCAACACTCCTATTCCGAAACATAGGAAACCTACAGTCAGCAACACTCCTATTCAGAAACATAGAAACATAGGAAACCTACAGTCAGCAACACTCCTATTCAGAAACATAGGAAACCTACAGTCAGCAACACTCCTATTCAGAAACATAGGAAACCTACAGTCAGCAACACTCCTATTCAGAAACATAGAAACATAGGAAACCTACAGTCAGCAACACTCCTATTCAGAAACATAGAAACATAGGAAACCTACAGTCAGCAACACTCCTATTCAGAAACATAGAAACATAGGAAACCTACAGTCAGCAACACTTCTATTCAGAAACATAGAAACATAGGAAACCTACAGTCAGCAACACTCCTATTCAGAAACATAGGAAACCTACAGTCAGCAACACTGCTATTCAGAAACATAGAA
Source organism: Hemitrygon akajei (assembly GCF_048418815.1). Classification (NCBI taxonomy): domain Eukaryota; kingdom Metazoa; phylum Chordata; class Chondrichthyes; order Myliobatiformes; family Dasyatidae; genus Hemitrygon; species Hemitrygon akajei. The sequence continues at coordinate 2,093,572 of NC_133124.1, forward strand.
ACATAGGAAACCTACAGTCAGCAACACTCCTATTCAGAAACATAGGAACATGGGAAACCTACAGTCAGCAACACTCCTATTCAGAAACATAGAAACATAGGAAACCTACAGTCAGCAACACTCCTATTCAGAAACATAGGAAACCTACAGTCAGCAACACTCCTATTCAGAAACATAGGAAACCTACAGTCAGCAACACTCCTATTCAGAAACATAGGAAACCTACAGTCAGCAACACTCCTATTCAGAAACATAGAAACATAGGAAACCTACAGTCAGCAACACTCCTATTCAGAAACATAGGAAACCTACAGTCAGCAACACTCCTATTCAGAAACATAGGAAACCTACAGTCAGCAACACTCCTATTCAGAAACATAGAAACATAGGAAACCTACAGTCAGCAACACTCCTATTCAGAAACATAGAAACATAGGAAACCTACAGTCAGCAACACTCCTATTCAGAAACATAGAAACATAGGAAACCTACAGTCAGCAACACTTCTATTCAGAAACATAGAAACATAGGAAACCTACAGTCAGCAACACTCCTATTCAGAAACATAGGAAACCTACAGTCAGCAACACTGCTATTCAGAAACATAGAAACATAGGAAACCTACAGTCAGCAACACTCCTATTCAGAAACATAGAAACATAGGAAACCTACAGTCAGCAACACTCCTATTCAGAAACATAGAAACATAGGAAACCTACAGTCAGCAACACTCCTATTCAGAAACATAGAAACATAGGAAACCTACAGTCAGCAACACACCTATTGAGAAACATAGAAACATAGGAAACCTACAGTCAGCAACACTCCTATTCAGAAACATAGAAACATAGGAAACCTACAGTCAGCAACACTCCTATTCAGAAACATAGGAAACCTACAGTCAGCAACACTCCTATTCAGAAACATAGAAACATAGGAAACCTACAGTCAGCAACACTCCTATTCAGAAACATAGGAAACCAACAGTCAGCAACACTCCTATTCAGAAACATAGAAACATAGGAAACCTACAGTCAGCAACACTCCTATTCAGAAACATAGGAAACCTACAGTCAGCAACACTCCTATTCAGAAACATAGAAACATAGGAAACCTACAGTCAGCAACACTCCTATTCAGAAACATAGGAAACCTACAGTCAGCAACACTCCTATTCAGAAACATAGGAAACCTACAGTCAGCAACACTCCTATTCAGAAACATAGAAACATAGGAAACCTACAGTCAGCAACACTCCTATTCAGAAACATAGAAACATAGGAAACCTACAGTCAGCAACACTCCTATTCAGAAACATAGAAACATAGGAAACCTACAGTCACCAACACTCCTATTCAGAAACATAGGAAACCTACAGTCAGCAACACTGCTATTCAGAAACATAGAAACATAGGAAACCTACAGTCAGCAACACTCCTATTCAGAAATATAGAAACATAGGAAACCTACAGTCAGCAACACTCCTATTCAGAAACATAGAAACATAGGAACCCTACCGTCAGCAACACTCCTATTCCGAAACATAGGAAACCTACAGTCAGCAACACTCCTATTCAGAAACATAGAAACATAGGAAACCTACAGTCAGCAACACTCCTATTCCGAAACATAGGAAACCTACAGTCAGCAACACTCCTATTCAGAAACATAGAAACATAGGAAACCTACAGTCAGCAACACTCCTATTCAGAAACATAGGAAACCTACAGTCAGCAACACTCCTATTCAGAAACATGAAAACATAGGAAACCTACAGTCAGCAACACTCCTATTCCGAAACATAGGAAACCTACAGTCAGCAACACTCCTATTCAGAAACATAGAAACATAGGAAACCTACAGTCAGCAACACACCTATTCAGAAACATAAAAACATAGGAAACCTACAGTCAGCAACACTCCTATTCAGAAACATAGGAAACCTACAGTCAGCAACACTCCTATTCCGAAACATAGGAAACCTACAGTCAGCAACACTCCTATTCAGAAACATAGAAACATAGGAAACCTACAGTCAGCAACACTCCTATTCTGAAACATAGGAAACCTACAGTCAGCAACACTCCTATTGAGAAACATAGAAACATAGGAAACCTACAGTCAGCAACACTCCTATTCAGAAACATAGGAAACCTACAGTCAGCAACACTCCTATTCCGAAACATAGGAAACCTACAGTCAGCAACACTCCTATTCAGAAACATAGAAATATAGGAAACCTACAGTCAGCAACACTCCTATTCCGAAACATAGGAAACCTACAGTCAGCAACACTCCTATTGAGAAACATAGAAACATAGGAAACCCACAGTCAGCAACACTCCTATTCAGAAACATAGAAACATAGGAAACCTACAGTCAGCAACACTCCTATTCAGAAACATAGGAAACCTACAGTCAGCAACACTCCTATTCAGAAACATAGAAACATAGGAAACCTACAGTCAGCAACACACCTATTCAGAAACATAGGAACATAGGAAACCTACAGTCAGCAACACTCCTATTCAGAAACATAGAAACATAGGAAACCTACAGTCAGCAACACTCCTATTCAGAAACATAGGAAACCTACAGTCAGCAACACTCCTATTCAGAAACATAGGAAACCTACAGTCAGCAACACACCTATTCAGAAACATAGAAACATAGGAAACCTACAGTCAGCAACACTCCTATTCAGAAACATAGGAAACCTACAGTCAGCAACACTCCTATTCAGAAACATAGAAACATAGGAAACCTACAGTCAGCAACACTCCTATTCAGAAACATAGGAAACCTACAGTCAGCAACACTCCTATTCAGAAACATAGAAACATAGGAAACCTACAGTCAGCAACACTCCTATTCAGAAACATAGGAAACCTACAGTCAGCAACACTCCTATTCAGAAACATAGAAACATAGGAAACCTACAGTCAGCAACACTCCTATTCAGAAACATAGAAACATAGGAAACCTACAGTCAGCAACACTCCTATTCAGAAACATAGGAAACCTACAGTCAGCAACACTCCTATTCAGAAACATAGAAACATAGGAAACCTACAGTCAGCAACACTCCTATTCAGAAACATAGAAACATAGGAAACCTACAGTCAGCAACACTCCTATTCAGAAACATAAAAACATAGGAAACCTACAGTCAGCAACACTCCTATTCCGAAACATAGGAAACCTACAGTCAGCAACACTCCTATTCAGAAACATAGAAACATAGGAAACCTACAGTCAGCAACACTTCTATTCAGAAACATAGAAACATAGGAAACCTACAGTCAGCAACACCCCTATTCCGAAACATAGGAAACCTACAGTCAGCAACACTCCTATTCAGAAACATAGAAACATAGGAAACCTACAGTCAGCAACACTCCTATTCAGAAACATAGAAACATAGGAAACCTACAGTCAGCAACACTCCTATACCGAAACATAGGAAACCTACAGTCAGCAACACTCCTATTCAGAAACATAGGAAACCTACAGTCAGCAACACTCCTATTCAGAAACATAGAAACATAGGAAACCTACAGTCAGCAACACTCCTATTCAGAAACATAGAAACATAGGAAACCTACAGTCAGCAACACTCCTATTCAGAAACATAAAAACATAGGAAACCTACAGTCAGCAACACTTCTATTCCGAAACATAGGAAACCTACAGTCAGCAACACTCCTATTCAGAAACATAGAAACATAGGAAACCTACAGTCAGCAACACACCTATTCAGAAACATAGAAACATAGGAAACCTACAGTCAGCAACACTCCTATCCAGAAATATAGAAACATAGGAAACCTACAGTCAGCAACACTCCTATTCAGAAACATAGAAACATAGGAACCCTACAGTCAGCAACACTCCTATTCCGAAACATAGGAAACCTACAGTCAGCAACACTCCTATTGAGAAACATAGAAACATAGGAAACCTACAGTCAGCAACACTCCTATTCAGAAACATAGGAAACCTACAGTCAGCAACACTCCTATTCCGAAACATAGGAAACCTACAGTCAGCAACACTCCTATTCAGAAACATAGAAACATAGGAAACCTACAGTCAGCAACACTCCTATTCCGAAACATAGGAAACCTACAGTCAGCAACACTCCTATTGAGAAACATAGAAACATAGGAAACCTACAGTCAGCAACACTCCTATTCAGAAACATAGAAACATAGGAAACCTACAGTCAGCAATACTCATATTCAGAAACATAGGAAACCTACAGTCAGCAACACTCCTATTCAGAAACATAGAAACATAGGAAACCTACAGTCAGCAACACACCTATTCAGAAACATAGGAACATAGGAAACCTACAGTCAGCAACACTCCTATTCAGAAACATAGAAACATAGGAAACCTACAGTCAGCAACACTCCTATTCAGAAACATAGGAAACCTACAGTCAGCAACACTCCTATTCAGAAACATAGAAACATAGGAAACCTACAGTCAGCAACACACCTGTCCAGAAACATAGGAACATAGGAAACCTACAGTCAGCAACACTCCTATTCAGAAACATAGAAACATAGGAAACCTACAGTCAGCAACACTCCTATTCAGAAACATAGGAAACCTACAGTCAGCAACACTCCTATTCAGAAACATAGAAACATAGGAAACCTACAGTCAGCAACACTCCTATTCAGAAACATAGGAAACCTACAGTCAGCAACACTCCTATTCAGAAACATAGGAAACCTACAGTCAGCAACACTCCTATTCAGAAACATAGAAACATAGGAAACCTACAGTCAGCAACACTCCTATTCAGAAACATAGAAACATAGGAAACCTACAGTCAGCAACACACCTATTGAGAAACATAGAAACATAGGAAACCTACAGTCAGCAACACTCCTATTCAGAAACATAGAAACATAGGAAACCTACAGTCAGCAACACTCCTATTCAGAAACATAGGAAACCTACAGTCAGCAACACTCCTATTCAGAAACATAGAAACATAGGAAACCTACAGTCAGCAACACTCCTATTCAGAAACATAGGAAACCAACAGTCAGCAACACTCCTATTCAGAAACATAGAAACATAGGAAACCTACAGTCAGCAACACTCCTATTCAGAAACATAGGAAACCTACAGTCAGCAACACTCCTATTCAGAAACATAGAAACATAGGAAACCTACAGTCAGCAACACTCCTATTCAGAAACATAGAAACATAGGAAACCTACAGTCAGCAACACTCCTATTCAGAAACATAGAAACATAGGAAACCTACAGTCAGCAACACTCCTATTCAGAAACTTAGGAAACCTACAGTCAGCAACACTGCTATTCAGAAACATAGAAACATAGGAAACCTACAGTCAGCAACACTCCTATTCAGAAATATAGATACATAGGAAACCTACAGTCAGCAACACTCATATTCAGAAACATAGAAACATAGGAAACCTACAGTCAGCAACACTCCTATTCAGAAACATAGGAAACCTACAGTCAGCAACACTCCTATTCAGAAACATAGGAAACCTACAGTCAGCAACACTGCTATTCAGAAACATAGAAACATAGGAAACCTACAGTCAGCAACACTCCTATTCAGAAACATAGAAACATAGGAAACCTACAGTCAGCAACAATCCTATTCAGAAACATAGAAACATAGGAAACCTACAGTCAGCAACACTCCTATTCAGAAACATAGAAACATAGGAAACCTACAGTCAGCAACACACCTATTGAGAAACATAGAAACATAGGAAACCTACAGTCAGCAACACTCCTATTCAGAAACATAGGAAACCTACAGTCAGCAACACTCCTATTCAGAAACATAGAAACATAGGAAACCTACAGTCAGCAACACTCCTATTCAGAAACATAGGAAACCTACAGTCAGCAACACTCCTATTCAGAAACATAGAAACAAAGGAAACCTACAGTCAGCAACACTCCTATTCAGAAACATAGGAAACCTACAGTCAGCAACACTCCTATTCAGAAACATAGAAACAAAGGAAACCTACAGTCAGCAACACTCCTATTCAGAAACATAGGAAACCTACAGTCAGCAACACTCCTATTCAGAAACATAGGAAACCTACAGTCAGCAACACTCCTATTCAGAAACATAGAAACATAGGAAACCTACAGTCAGCAACACTCCTATTCAGAAACATAGGAAACCTACAGTCAGCAACACTCCTATTCAGAAACAAAGAAACATAGGAAACCTACAGTCAACAACACTCCTATTAAGAAACATAGGAAACCTACAGTCAGCAACACTCCTATTCAGAAACATAGGAAACCTACAGTCAGCAACACACCTATTCAGAAACATAGAAACATAGGAAACCTACAGTCAGCAACACTCCTATTCAGAAACATAGGAAACCTACAGTCAGCAACACTCCTATTCAGAAACATAGAAACATAGGAAACCTACAGTCAGCAACACTCCTATTCAGAAACATAGGAACATAGGAAACCTACAGTCAGCAACACTCCTATTCAGAAACATAGAAATATAGGAAACCTACAGTCAGCAACACTCCTATTCAGAAACATAGGAAACCTACAGTCAGCAACACTGCTATTCAGAAACATAGAAACATAGGAAACCTACAGTCAGCAACACTTCTATTCAGAAACATAGAAACATAGGAAATCTACAGTCAGCAACACTCCTATTCAGAAACATAGGAAACCTACAGTCAGCAACACTGCTATTCAGAAACATAGAAACATAGGAAACCTACAGTCAGCAACACTCCTATTCAGAAACATAGAAACATAGGAAACCTACAGTCAGCAACACACCTATTGAGAAACATAGAAACATAGGAAACCTACAGTCAGCAACACTCCTATTCAGAAACATAGAAACATAGGAAATCTACAGTCAGCAACACTCCTATTCAGAAACATAGAAACATAGGAAACCTACAGTCAGCAACACTCCTATTCAGAAACATAGAAACATAGGAAACCTACAGTCAGCAACACACCTATTGAGAAACATAGAAACATAGGAAACCTACAGTCAGCAACACTCCTATTCAGAAACATAGAAACATAGGAAACCTACAGTCAGCAACACTCCGATTCAGAAACATAGAAACATAGGAAACCTACAGTCAGCAACACTCCTATTCAGAAACATAGAAACATAGGAAAGCTACAGTCAGGAACACTACTATTCAGAAACATAGGAACATAGGAAACCTACAGTCAGCAACACTCCTATTCAGAAATATAGAAACATAGGAAACCTACAGTCAGCAACACTCCTATTCAGAAACATAGGAAACCTACAGTCAGCAACACTCCTATTCAGAAACATAGGAAACCTACAGTCAGCAACACACCTATTCAGAAACATAGAAACATAGGAAACCTACAGTCAGCAACACTCCTATTCAGAAACATAGGAAACCTACAGTCAGCAACACTCCTATTCAGAAACATAGAAACATAGGAAACCTACAGTCAGCAACACTCCTATTCAGAAACATAGGAAACCTACAGTCAGCAACACTCCTATTCAGAAACATAGAAACATAGGAAACCTACAGTCAGCAACACTCCTATTCAGAAACATAGGAAACCTACAGTCAGCAACATTCCTATTCAGAAACATAGAAACAAAGGAAACCTACAGTCAGCAACACTCCTATTCAGAAACATAGGAAACCTACAGTCAGCAACACTCCTATTCAGAAACATAGAAACATAGGAAACCTACAGTCAGCAACACTCCTATTCAGAAACATAGGAAACCTACAGTCAGCAACACTCCTATTGAGAAACATAGAAACAGAGGAAACCTACAGTCAGCAACACTCCTATTCAGAAACATAGGAAACCTACAGTCAGCAACACTCCTATTCAGAAACATAGGAAACCTACAGTCAGCAACACACCTATTCAGAAACATAGAAACATAGGAAACCTACAGTCAGCAACACTCCTATTCAGAAACATAGGAAACCTACAGTCAGCAACACTCCTATTCAGAAACATAGAAACATAGGAAACCTACAGTCAGCAACACTCCTATTCAGAAACATAGGAACATAGGAAACCTACAGTCAGCAACACTCCTATTCAGAAACATAGAAACATAGGAAACCTACAGTCAGCAACACTCCTATTCAGAAACATAGGAAACCTACAGTCAGCAACACTGCTATTCAGAAACATAGAAACATAGGAAACCTACAGTCAGCAACACTTCTATTCAGAAACATAGAAACATAGGAAATCTACAGTCAGCAACACTCCTATTCAGAAACATAGGAAACCTACAGTCAGCAACACTGCTATTCAGAAACATAGAAACATAGGAAACCTACAGTCAGCAACACTCCTATTCAGAAACATAGAAACATAGGAAACCTACAGTCAGCAACACACCTATTGAGAAACATAGAAACATAGGAAACCTACAGTCAGTAACACTCCTATTCAGAAACATAGAAACATAGGAAATCTACAGTCAGCAGCACTCCTATTCAGAAACATAGAAACATAGGAAACCTACAGTCAGCAACACTCCTATTCAGAAACATAGAAACATAGGAAACCTACAGTCAGCAACACACCTATTGAGAAACATAGAAACATAGGAAACCTACAGTCAGCAACACTCCTATTCAGAAACATAGAAACATAGGAAACCTACAGTCAGCAACACTCCTATTCAGAAACATAGAAACATAGGAAACCTACAGTCAGCAACACTCCTATTCAGAAACATAGAAACATAGGAAACCTACAGTCAGCAACACTCCTATTCAGAAACTTAGGAAACCAACAGTCAGCAACACTCCTATTCAGAAACATAGAAACATAGGAAACCTACAGTCAGCAACACTCCTATTCAGAAACATAGAAACATAGGAAACCTACAGTCAGCAACACTCCTATTCAGAAACATAGAAACATAGGAAACCTACAGTCAGCAACACTCCTATTCAGAAACATAGAAACATAGGAAACCTACAGTCAGCAACACTCCTATTCAGAAACTTAGGAAACCTACCGTCAGCAACACTGCTATTCAGAAACATAGAAACATAGGAAACCTACAGTCAGCAACACTCCTATTCAGAAATATAGATACATAGGAAACCTACAGTCAGCAACACTCCTATTCAGAAACATAGGAAACCTACAGTCAGCAACACTCTTATTCAGAAACATAGGAAACCTACAGTCAGCAACACTCCTATTCAGAAACATAGAAACATAGGAAACTTACAGTCAGCAACACTCCTATTCAGAAACATAGAAACATAGGAAACCTACAGTCAGCAACACTCCTTTTCCGAAACATAGGAAACCTACAGTCAGCAACACTCCTATTCAGAAACATAGAAACATAGGAAACCTACAGTCAGCAACACTCCTATTCAGAAACATAGAAACATAGGAAACATACAGTCAGCAACACTCCTATTCAGAAACATAGAAACATAGGAAACCTACAGTCAGCAACACTCCTATTCAGAAACATAAAAACATAGGAAACCTACAGTCAGCAACACTCCTATTCCGAAACATAGGAAACCTACAGTCAGCAACACTCCTATTCAGAAACATAGAAACATAGGAAACCTACAGTCAGCAACACACCTATTCAGAAACATAAAAACATAGGAAACCTACAGTCAGCAACACTCCTATTCAGAAACATAGAAACATAGGAAACCTACAGTCAGCAACACTCCTATTCAGAAACATAGAAACATAGGAAACCTACAGTCAGCAACACTCCTATTCAGAAACATAGAAACATAGGAAACCTACAGTCAGCAACACTCCTATTCAGAAACATAAAAACATAGGAAAACTACAGTCAGCAACACTCCTATTCAGAAACATTGGAAACCTACAGTCAGCAACACTCCTATTCAGAAACATAGGAAACCTACAGTCAGCAACACTCCTATTCAGAAACATAGGAAACCTACAGTCAGCAACACTCCTATTCAGAAACATAGAAACATAGGAAACCTACAGTCAGCAACACTCCTATTCAGAAACATAGGAAACCTACAGTCAGCAACACTCCTATTCAGAAACATAGAAACATAGGAAACCTACAGTCAGCAACACTCCTATTCCGAAACATAGGAAACCTACAGTCAGCAACACTCCTATTCAGAAACATAGGAAACCTACAGTCAGCAACACTCCTATTCAGAAACATAGAAACATAGGAAACCTACAGTCAGCAACACACCTATTGAGAAACATAGAAACATAGGAAACCTACAGTCAGCAACACTCCTATTCAGAAACATAGAAACATAGGAAAACTACAGTCAGCAACACTCCTATTCAGAAACATTGGAAACCTACAGTCAGCAACACTCCTATTCAGAAACATAGGAAACCTACAGTCAGCAACACTCCTATTCAGAAACATAGGAAACCTACAGTCAGCAACACTCCTATTCAGAAACATAGAAACATAGGAAACCTACAGTCAGCAACACTCCTATTTAGAAACATAGGAAACCTACAGTCAGCAACACTCCTATTCAGAAACATAGAAACATAGGAAACCTACAGTCAGCAACACTCCTATTCAGAAACATAGAAACATAGGAAACCTACAGTCAGCAACACTCCTATTCAGAAACATAAAAACATAGGAAACCTACAGTCAGCAACACTCCTATTCCGAAACATAGGAAACCTACAGTCAGCAACACTCCTATTCAGAAACATAGAAACATAGGAAACCTACAGTCAGCAACACACCTATTCAGAAACATAAAAACATAGGAAACCTACAGTCAGCAACACTCCTAATCAGAAACATAGGAAACCTACAGTCAGCAACACTCCTATTCCGAAACATAGGAAACCTACAGTCAGCAACACTCCTATTCAGAAACATAGGAAACCTACAGTCAGCAACACTCCTATTCAGAAACATAGAAACATAGGAAACCTACAGTCAGCAACACACCTATTGAGAAACATAGGAAACCTACAGTCAGCAACACTCCTATTCAGAAACATAGAAACATAGGAAACCTACAGTCAGCAACACTCGTATTCTGAAACATAGGAAACCTACAGTCAGCAACACTCCTATTGAGAAACATAGAAACATAGGAAACCTACAGTCAGCAACACTCCTATTCAGAAACATAGAAACATAGGAAACCTACAGTCAGCAACACTCCTATTCAGAAACATAGAAACATAGGAAACCTACAGTCAGCAACACTCCTATTCAGAAACATAGAAACATAGGAAACCTACAGTCAGCAACACACCTATTCAGAAACATAGAAACATAGGAAACCTACAGTCAGCAACACTCCTATCCAGAAATATAGAAACATAGGAAACCTACAGTCAGCAACACTCCTATTCAGAAACATAGAAACATAGGAACCCTACAGTCAGCAACACTCCTATTCCGAAACATAGGAAACCTACAGTCAGCAACACTCCTATTGAGAAACATAGAAACATAGGAAACCTACAGTCAGCAACACTCCTATTCAGAAACATAGGAAACCTACAGTCAGCAACACTCCTATTCCGAAACATAGGAAACCTACAGTCAGCAACACTCCTATTCAGAAACATAGAAACATAGGAAACCTACAGTCAGCAACACTCCTATTCCGAAACATAGGAAACCTACAGTCAGCAACACTCCTATTGAGAAACATAGAAACATAGGAAACCTACAGTCAGCAACACTCCTATTCAGAAACATAGAAACATAGGAAACCTACAGTCAGCAATACTCATATTCAGAAACATAGGAAACCTACAGTCAGCAACACTCCTATTCAGAAACATAGAAACATAGGAAACCTACAGTCAGCAACACACCTATTCAGAAACATAGGAACATAGGAAACCTACAGTCAGCAACACTCCTATTCAGAAACATAGAAACATAGGAAACCTACAGTCAGCAACACTCCTATTCAGAAACATAGGAAACCTACAGTCAGCAACACTCCTATTCAGAAACATAGAAACATAGGAAACCTACAGTCAGCAACACACCTATTCAGAAACATAGGAACATAGGAAACCTACAGTCAGCAACACTCCTATTCAGAAACATAGAAACATAGGAAACCTACAGTCAGCAACACTCCTATTCAGAAACATAGGAAACCTACAGTCAGCAACACTCCTATTCAGAAACATAGAAACATAGGAAACCTACAGTCAGCAACACTCCTATTCAGAAACATAGGAAACCTACAGTCAGCAACACTCCTATTCAGAAACATAGGAAACCTACAGTCAGCAACACTCCTATTCAGAAACATAGAAACATAGGAAACCTACAGTCAGCAACACTCCTATTCAGAAACATAGAAACATAGGAAACCTACAGTCAGCAACACTCCTATTCAGAAACATAGAAACATAGGAAACCTACTGTCAGCAACACACCTATTGAGAAACATAGAAACATAGGAAACCTACAGTCAGCAACACTCCTATTCAGAAACATAGAAACATAGGAAACCTACAGTCAGCAACACTCCTATTCAGAAACATAGGAAACCTACAGTCAGCAACACTCCTATTCAGAAACATATAACCATATAACCATATAACAATCACAGCACGGAAACAGGCCATTCCGGCCCTCCTAGTCCGTGCCGAACTCTTAATCTCACCTAGTCCCACCTACCCGCACTCAGCCCATAACCCTCCACTCCTTTCCTATCCATATACCTATCCAATTTTACCTTAAATGACACAACTGATCTGGCCTCTACTACTTCTACAGGAAGCTCATTCCACACAGCTATCACTCTCTGAGTAAAGAAATACCCCCTCGTGTTTCCCTTAAACTTTTGCCCCCTAACTCTCAAATCATGTCCTCTCGTTTGAATCTCCCCTACTCTCAATGGAAACAGCCTATTCACGTCAACTCTATCTATCCCTCTCAACATTTTAAATACCTCGATCAAATCCCCCCTCAACCTTCTACGCTCCAATGAATAGAGACCTAACTTGTTCAACCTTTCTCTGTAACTTAAGTGCTGAAACCCTGGTAACATCCTAGTAAATCGTCTCTGCACTCTCTCTAATTTATTGATATCTTTCCTATAATTCGGTGACCAGAACTGTACACAATATTCCAAATTTGGCCTTACCAATGCCTTGTACAATTTTAACATTACATCCCAACTTCTGTACTCAATGCTCTGATTTATAAAGGCCAGCGTTCCAAAAGCCTTCTTCACCACCCTATCTACATGAGACTCCACCTTCAGGGAACTATGCACTGTTATTCCTAGATCTCTCTGTTCCACTGCATTCCTCAATGCCCTACCATTTACCCTGTATGTTCTATTTGGATTATTCCTGCCAAAATGTAGAACCTCACACTTCTCAGCATTAAACTCCATCTGCCAACGTTCAGCCCATTCTTCTAACCGGCATAAATCTCCCTGCAAGCTTTGAAAACCCACCTCATTATCCACAACACCTCCTACCTTAGTATCATCAGCATACTTACTAATCCAATTTACCACCCCATCATCCAGATCATTTATGTATATTACAAACAACATTGGGCCCAAAACAGATCCCTGAGGCACCCCGCTAGTCACCGGCCTCCATCCCGATAAACAATTATCCACCACTACTCTCTGGCATCTCCCATCTAGCCACTGTTGAATCCATTTTATTACTCCAGCACTAATACCTAACGACTGAACCTTCTTAACTAACCTTCCATGTGGAACTTTGTCAAAGGCCTTGCTGAAGTCCATATAGACTACATCCACTGCCTTACCCTCGTCAACATTCCTCGTAACTACTTCAAAAAATTCAATAAGGTTTGTCAAACATGACCTTCCACGCACAAATCCATGCTGGCTACTCCTAATCAGATCCTGTCTATCCAGATAATTATAAATACTATCTCTAAGAATACTTTCCATTAATTTACCCACCACTGATGTCAAACTGACAGGTCTATAATTGCCAGGCTTACTTCTAGAACCCTTTTTAAACAATGGAACCACATGAGCAATACGCCAATCCTCCGGCACAATCCCTGTTTCTAATGACATCTGAAAGATCTCCGTCAGAGCTCCTGCTATCTCTACACAAACTTCCCTCAAGGTCCTGGGGAATATCCGGTCAGGACCCGGAGATTTATCCACTTTTAAATTTCTTAAAAGCGCCAGTACTTCCACCTCTTTAATTGTCATAGAAACATAGAATCATAGGAAACCTACAGTCAGCAACACTCCTATTCAGAAACATAGGAAACCAACAGTCAGCAACACTCCTATTCAGAAACATAGAAACATAGGAAACCTACAGTCAGCAACACTCCTATTCAGAAACATAGAAACATAGGAAACCTACAGTCAGCAACACTCCTATTCAGAAACATAGAAACATAGGAAACCTACAGTCAGCAACACTCCTATTCAGAAACATAGAAACATAGGAAACCTACAGTCAGCAACACTCCTATTCAGAAACTTAGGAAACCTACAGTCAGCAACACTGCTATTCAGAAACATAGAAACATAGGAAACCTACAGTCAGCAACACTCCTATTCAGAAATATAGATACATAGGAAACCTACAGTCAGCAACACTCCTATTCAGAAACATAGAAACATAGGAAACCTACAGTCAGCAACACTCCTATTCAGAAACATAGGAAACCTACAGTCAGCAACACTCCTATTCAGAAACATAGGAAACCTACAGTCAGCAACACTGCTATTCAGAAACATAGAAACATAGGAAACCTACAGTCAGCAACACTCCTATTCAGAAACATAGAAACATAGGAAACCTACAGTCAGCAACAATCCTTTTCAGAAACATAGAAACATAGGAGACCTACAGTCAGCAACACTCCTATTCAGAAACATAGAAACATAGGAAACCTACAGTCAGCAACACACCTATTGAGAAACATAGAAACATAGGAAACCTACAGTCAGCAACACTCCTATTCAGAAACATAGGAAACCTACAGTCAGCAACACTCCTATTCAGAAACATAGAAACATAGGAAACCTACAGTCAGCAACACTCCTATTCAGAAACATAGGAAACCTACAGTCAGCAACACTCCTATTCAGAAACATAGAAACAAAGGAAACCTACAGTCAGCAACACTCCTATTCAGAAACATAGGAAACCTACAGTCAGCAACACTCCTATTCAGAAACATAGAAACAAAGGAAACCTACAGTCAGCAACACTCCTATTCAGAAACATAGGAAACCTACAGTCAGCAACACTCCTATTCAGAAACATAGGAAACCTACAGTCAGCAACACTCCTATTCAGAAACATAGGAAACCTACAGTCAGCAACACTCCTATTCAGAAACATAGAAACATAGGAAACCTACAGTCAGCAACACTCCTATTCAGAAACATAGGAAACCTACAGTCAGCAACACTCCTATTCAGAAACAAAGAAACATAGGAAACCTACAGTCAACAACACTCCTATTCAGAAACATAGGAAACCTACAGTCAGCAACACTCCTATTCAGAAACATAGGAAACCTACAGTCAGCAACACACCTATTCAGAAACATAGAAACATAGGAAACCTACAGTCAGCAACACTCCTATTCAGAAACATAGGAAACCTACAGTCAGCAACACTCCTATTCAGAAACATAGAAACATAGGAAACCTACAGTCAGCAACACTCCTATTCAGAAACATAGGAACATAGGAAACCTACAGTCAGCAACACTCCTATTCAGAAACATAGAAACATAGGAAACCTACAGTCAGCAACACTCCTATTCAGAAACATAGGAAACCTACAGTCAGCAACACTGCTATTCAGAAACATAGAAACATAGGAAACCTACAGTCAGCAACACTTCTATTCAGAAACATAGAAACATAGGAAATCTACAGTCAGCAACACTCCTATTCAGAAACATAGGAAACCTACAGTCAGCAACACTGCTATTCAGAAACATAGAAACATAGGAAACCTACAGTCAGCAACACTCCTATTCAGAAACATAGAAACATAGGAAACCTACAGTCAGCAACACACCTATTGAGAAACATAGAAACATAGGAAACCTACAGTCAGCAAAACTCCTATTCAGAAACATAGAAACATAGGAAATCTACAGTCAGCAACACTCCTATTCAGAAACATAGAAACATAGGAAACCTACAGTCAGCAACACTCCTATTCAGAAACATAGAAACATAGGAAACCTACAGTCAGCAACACACCTATTGAGAAACATAGAAACATAGGAAACCTACAGTCAGCAACACTCCTATTCAGAAACATAGAAACATAGGAAACCTACAGTCAGCAACACTCCGATTCAGAAACATAGAAACATAGGAAACCTACAGTCAGCAACACTCCTATTCAGAAACATAGAAACATAGGAAACCTACAGTCAGGAACACTCCTATTCAGAAACATAGGAACATAGGAAACCTACAGTCAGCAACACTCCTATTCAGAAATATAGAAACATAGGAAACCTACAGTCAGCAACACTCCTATTTAGAAACATAGGAAACCTACAGTCAGCAACACTCCTATTCAGAAACATAGGAAACCTACAGTCAGCAACACACCTATTCAGAAACATAGAAACATAGGAAACCTACAGTCAGCAACACTCCTATTCAGAAACATAGGAAACCTACAGTCAGCAACACTCCTATTCAGAAACATAGAAACATAGGAAACCTACAGTCAGCAACACTCCTATTCAGAAACATAGGAAACCTACAGTCAGCAACACTCCTATTCAGAAACATAGAAACATAGGAAACCTACAGTCAGCAACACTCCTATTCAGAAACATAGGAAACCTACAGTCAGCAACATTCCTATTCAGAAACATAGAAACAAAGGAAACCTACAGTCAGCAACACTCCTATTCAGAAACATAGGAAACCTACAGTCAGCAACACTCCTATTCAGAAACATAGAAACAAAGGAAACCTACAGTCAGCAACACTCCTATTCAGAAACATAGGAAACCTACAGTCAGCAACACTCCTATTCAGAAACATAGAAACATAGGAAACCTAGAGTCAGCAACACTCCTATTCAGAAACATAGGAAACCTACAGTCAGCAACACTCCTATTCAGAAACATAGAAACAGAGGAAACCTACAGTCAGCAACACTCCTATTCAGAAACATAGGAAACCTACAGTCAGCAACACTCCTATTCAGAAACATAGGAAACCTACAGTCAGCAACACACCTATTCAGAAACATAGAAACATAGGAAACCTACAGTCAGCAACACTCCTATTCAGAAACATAGGAAACCTACAGTCAGCAGCACTCCTATTCAGAAACATAGAAACATAGGAAACCTACAGTCAGCAACACTCCTATTCAGAAACATAGGAACATAGGAAACCTACAGTCAGCAACACTCCTATTCAGAAACATAGAAACATAGGAAACCTACAGTCAGCAACACTCCTATTCAGAAACATAGGAAACCTACAGTCAGCAACACTGCTATTCAGAAACATAGAAACATAGGAAACCTACAGTCAGCAACACTTCTATTCAGAAACATAGAAACATAGGAAATCTACAGTCAGCAACACTCCAATTCAGAAACATAGGAAACCTACAGTCAGCAACACTGCTATTCAGAAACATAGAAACATAGGAAACCTACAGTCAGCAACACTCCTATTCAGAAACATAGAAACATAGGAAACCTACAGTCAGCAACACACCTATTGAGAAACATAGAAACATAGGAAACCTACAGTCAGTAACACTCCTATTCTGAAACATAGAAACATAGGAAATCTACAGTCAGCAACACTCCTATTCAGAAACATAGAAACATAGGAAACCTACAGTCAGCAACACTCCTATTCAGAAACATAGAAACATAGGAAACCTACAGTCAGGAACACACCTATTGAGAAACATAGAAACATAGGAAACCTACAGTCAGCAACACTCCTATTCAGAAACATAGAAACATAGGAAACCTACAGTCAGCAACACTCCTATTCAGAAACATAGAAACATAGGAAACCTACAGTCAGCAACACTCCTATTCAGAAACATAGAAACATAGGAAACCTACAGTCAGCAACACACCTATTGAGAAACATAGAAACATAGGAAACCTACAGTCAGCAACACTCCTATTCAGAAACATAGAAACATAGGAAACCTACAGTCAGCAACACTCCTATTCAGAAACATAGGAAACCTACAGTCAGCAACACTCCTATTCAGAAACATAGAAACATAGGAAACCTACAGTCAGCAACACTCCTATTCAGAAACATAGAAACATAGGAAACCTACAGTCAGCAACACTCCTATTCAGAAACATAGAAACATAGGAAACCTACAGTCAGCAACACTCCTATTCAGAAACATAGAAACATAGGAAACCTACAGTCAGCAACACTCCTATTCAGAAACTTAGGAAACCTACCGTCAGCAACACTGCTATTCAGAAACATAGAAACATAGGAAACCTACAGTCAGCAACACTCCTATTCAGAAATATAGATACATAGGAAACCTACAGTCAGCAACACTCCTATTCAGAAACATAGGAAACCTACAGTCAGCAACACTCCTATTCAGAAACATAGGAAACCTACAGTCAGCAACACTCCTATTCAGAAACATAGAAACATAGGAAACTTACAGTCAGCAACACTCCTATTCAGAAACATAGGAAACCTACAGTCAGCAACACTCCTTTTCCGAAACATAGGAAACCTACAGTCAGCAACACTCCTATTCAGAAACATAGAAACATAGGAAACCTACAGTCAGCAACACTCCTATTCAGAAACATAGAAACATAGGAAACCTACAGTCAGCAACACTCCTATTCAGAAACATAGAAACATAGGAAACCTACAGTCAGCAACACTCCTATTCAGAAACATAAAAACATAGGAAACCTACAGTCAGCAACACTCCTATTCCGAAACATAGGAAACCTACAGTCAGCAACACTCCTATTCAGAAACATAGAAACATAGGAAACCTACAGTCAGCAACACACCTATTCAGAAACATAAAAACATAGGAAACCTACAGTCAGCAACACTCCTATTCAGAAACATAGAAACATAGGAAACCTACAGTCAGCAAAACTCCTATTCAGAAACATAGAAACATAGGAAACCTACAGTCAGCAACACTCCTATTCAGAAACATAAAAACATAGGAAAACTACAGTCAGCAACACTCCTATTCAGAAACATTGGAAACCTACAGTCAGCAACACTCCTATTCAGAAACATAGGAAACCTACAGTCAGCAACACTCCTATTCAGAAACATAGGAAACCTACAGTCAGCAACACTCCTATTCAGAAACATAGAAACATAGGAAACCTACAGTCAGCAACACTCCTATTCAGAAACATAGGAAACCTACAGTCAGCAACACTCCTATTCAGAAACATAGAAACATAGGAAACCTACAGTCAGCAACACTCCTATTCCGAAACATAGGAAACCTACAGTCAGCAACACTCCTATTCAGAAACATAGGAAACCTACAGTCAGCAACACTCCTATTCAGAAACATAGAAACATAGGAAACCTACAGTCAGCAACACACCTATTGAGAAACATAGAAACATAGGAAACCTACAGTCAGCAACACTCCTATTCAGAAACATAGAAACATAGGAAAACTACAGTCAGCAACACTCCTATTCAGAAACATTGGAAACCTACAGTCAGCAACACTCCTATTCAGAAACATAGGAAACCTACAGTCAGCAACACTCCTATTCAGAAACATAGGAAACCTACAGTCAGCAACACTCCTATTCAGAAACATAGAAACATAGGAAACCTACAGTCAGCAACACTCCTATTTAGAAACATAGGAAACCTACAGTCAGCAACACTCCTATTCAGAAACATAGAAACATAGGAAACCTACAGTCAGCAACACTCCTATTCAGAAACATAGAAACATAGGAAACCTACAGTCAGCAACACTCCTATTCAGAAACATAAAAACAGGAAACCTACAGTCAGCAACACTCCTATTCCGAAACATAGGAAACCTACAGTCAGCAACACTCCTATTCAGAAACATAGAAACATAGGAAACCTACAGTCAGCAACACACCTATTCAGAAACATAAAAACATAGGAAACCTACAGTCAGCAACACTCCTAATCAGAAACATAGGAAACCTACAGTCAGCAACACTCCTATTCCGAAACATAGGAAACCTACAGTCAGCAACACTCCTATTCAGAAACATAGGAAACCTACAGTCAGCAACACTCCTATTCAGAAACATTGAAACATAGGAAACCTACAGTCAGCAACACACCTATTGAGAAACATAGGAAACCTACAGTCAGCAACACTCCTATTCAGAAACATAGAAACATAGGAAACCTACAGTCAGCAACACTCGTATTCTGAAACATAGGAAACCTACAGTCAGCAACACTCCTATTGAGAAACATAGAAACATAGGAAACCTACAGTCAGCAACACTCCTATTCAGAAACATAGAAACATAGGAAACCTACAGTCAGCAACACTCCTATTCAGAAACATAGGAAACCTACAGTCAGCAACACTGCTATTCAGAAACATAGAAACATAGGAAACCTACAGTCAGCAACACTCCTATTCAGAAACATAGAAACATAGGAAACCTACAGTCAGCAACACTCCTATTCAGAAACATAGAAACATAGGAAACCTACAGTCAGCAACACTCCTATTCAGAAACATAGGAAACCTACAGTCAGCAACACTGCTATTCAGAAACATAGAAACATAGGAAACCTACAGTCAGCAACACTCCTATTCAGAAACATAGAAACATAGGAAACCTACAGTCAGCAACACTCCTATTCAGAAACATAGAAACATAGGAAATCTACAGTCAGCAACACTCCTATTCAGAAACATAGAAACATAGGAAACCTACAGTCAGCAACACTCCTATTCAGAAACATAGAAACATAGGAAACCTACAGTCAGCAACACACCTATTGAGAAACATAGAAACATAGGAAACCTACAGTCAGCAACACTCCTATTCAGAAACATAGAAACATAGGAAACCTACAGTCAGCAACACTCCTATTCAGAAACATAGGAAACCTACAGTCAGCAACACTCCTATTCAGAAACATAGAAACATAGGAAACCTACAGTCAGCAACACTCCTATTCAGAAACATAGGAAACCAACAGTCAGCAACACTCCTATTCAGAAACATAGAAACATAGGAAACCTACAGTCAGCAACACTCCTATTCAGAAACATAGGAAACCTACAGTCAG
Organism: Hemitrygon akajei; assembly: GCF_048418815.1. Lineage (NCBI taxonomy): Eukaryota > Metazoa > Chordata > Chondrichthyes > Myliobatiformes > Dasyatidae > Hemitrygon > Hemitrygon akajei. Next base: position 2,114,904 of record NC_133124.1, read on the forward strand.
CAACACTCCTATTCAGAAACATAGAAACATAGGAAACCTACAGTCAGCAACACTCCTATTCAGAAACATAGAAACATAGGAAACCTACAGTCAGCAACACTCCTATTCAGAAACATAGAAACATAGGAAACCTACAGTCAGCAACACTCCTATTCAGAAACTTAGGAAACCTACAGTCAGCAACACTGCTATTCAGAAACATAGAAACATAGGAAACCTACAGTCAGCAACACTCCTATTCAGAAATATAGATACATAGGAAACCTACAGTCAGCAACACTCCTATTCAGAAACATAGAAACATAGGAAACCTACAGTCAGCAACACTCCTAGTCCGAAACATAGGAAACCTACAGTCAGCAACACTCCTATTCAGAAACATAGAAACATAGGAAACTTACAGTCAGCAACACTCCTATTCAGAAACATGGAAACATAGGAAACCTACAGTCAGCAACACTCCTATTCCGAAACATAGGAAACCTACAGTCAGCAACACTCCTATTCAGAAACATAGAAACATAGGAAACCTACAGTCAGCAACACTCCTATTCAGAAACATAGAAACATAGGAAACCTACAGTCAGCAACACTCCTATTCAGAAACATAGAAACATAGGAAACCTACAGTCAGCAACACTCCTATTCAGAAACATAAAAACATAGGAAACCTACAGTCAGCAACACTCCTATTCCGAAACATAGGAAACCTACAGTCAGCAACACTCCTATTCAGAAACATAGAAACATAGGAAACCTACAGTCAGCAACACACCTATTCAGAAACATAAAAACATAGGAAACCTACAGTCAGCAACACTCCTATTCAGAAACATAGAAACATAGGAAACCTACAGTCAGCAACACTCCTATTCAGAAACATAGAAACATAGGAAACCTACAGTCAGCAACACTCCTATTCAGAAACATAGAAACATAGGAAACCTACAGTCAGCAACACTCCTATTCAGAAACATAAAAACATAGGAAAACTACAGTCAGCAACACTCCTATTCAGAAACATTGGAAACCTACAGTCAGCAACACTCCTATTCAGAAACATAGGAAACCTACAGTCAGCAACACTCCTATTCAGAAACATAGGAAACCTACAGTCAGCAACACTCCTATTCAGAAACATAGAAACATAGGAAACCTACAGTCAGCAACACTCCTATTCAGAAACATAGGAAACCTACAGTCAGCAACACTCCTATTCAGAAACATAGAAACATAGGAAACCTACAGTCAGCAACACTCCTATTCCGAAACATAGGAAACCTACAGTCAGCAACACTCCTATTCAGAAACATAGGAAACCTACAGTCAGCAACACTCCTATTCAGAAATATAGAAACATAGGAAACCTACAGTCAGCAACACACCTATTGAGAAACATAGAAACATAGGAAACCTACAGTCAGCAACACTCCTATTCAGAAACATAGAAACATAGGAAAACTACAGTCAGCAACACTCCTATTCAGAAACATTGGAAACCTACAGTCAGCAACACTCCTATTCAGAAACATAGGAAACCTACAGTCAGCAACACTCCTATTCAGAAACATAGGAAACCTACAGTCAGCAACACTCCTATTCAGAAACATAGAAACATAGGAAACCTACAGTCAGCAACACTCCTATTTAGAAACATAGGAAACCTACAGTCAGCAACACTCCTATTCAGAAACATAGAAACATAGGAAACCTACAGTCAGCAACACTCCTATTCAGAAACATAGAAACATAGGAAACCTACAGTCAGCAACACTCCTATTCAGAAACATAAAAACATAGGAAACCTACAGTCAGCAACACTCCTATTCCGAAACATAGGAAACCTACAGTCAGCAACACTCCTATTCAGAAACATAGAAACATAGGAAACCTACAGTCAGCAACACACCTATTCAGAAACATAAAAACATAGGAAACCTACAGTCAGCAACACTCCTATTCAGAAACATAGGAAACCTACAGTCAGCAACACTCCTATTCCGAAACATAGGAAACCTACAGTCAGCAACACTCCTATTCAGAAACATAGGAAACCTACAGTCAGCAACACTCCTATTCAGAAACATAGAAACATAGGAAACCTACAGTCAGCAACACACCTATTGAGAAACATAGAAACATAGGAAACCTACAGTCAGCAACACTCCTATTCAGAAACATAGAAACATAGGAAAACTACAGTCAGCAACACTCCTATTCAGAAACATTGGAAACCTACAGTCAGCAACACTCCTATTCAGAAACATAGGAAACCTACAGTCAGCAACACTCCTATTCAGAAACATAGGAAACCTACAGTCAGCAACACTCCTATTCAGAAACATAGAAACATAGGAAACCTACAGTCAGCAACACTCCTATTCAGAAACATAGGAAACCTACAGTCAGCAACACTCCTATTCAGAAACATAGAAACATAGGAAACCTACAGTCAGCAACACTCGTATTCTGAAACATAGGAAACCTACAGTCAGCAACACTCCTATTGAGAAACATAGAAACATAGGAAACCTACAGTCAGCAACACTCCTATTCAGAAACATAGAAACATAGGAAACCTACAGTCAGCAACACTCCTATTCAGAAACATAGGAAACCTACAGTCAGCAACACTGCTATTCAGAAACATAGAAACATAGGAAACCTACAGTCAGCAACACTCCTATTCAGAAACATAGAAACATAGGAAACCTACAGTCAGCAACACTCCTATTCAGAAACATAGGAAACCTACAGTCAGCAACACTCCTATTCAGAAACATAGGAAACCTACAGTCAGCAACACTCCTATTCAGAAACATAGAAACATAGGAAACCTACAGTCAGCAACACTCCTATTCAGAAACATAGGAAACCTACAGTCAGCAACACTCCTATTCAGAAACATAGAAACATAGGAAACCTACAGTCAGCAACACTCCTATTCAGAAACATAGGAAACCTACAGTCAGCAACACTCCTATTCAGAAACATAGAAACATAGGAAACCTACAGTCAGCAACACTCCTATTCAGAAACATAGGAAACCTACAGTCAGCAACACTCCTATTCAGAAACATAGAAACATAGGAAACCTACAGTCAGCAACACTCCTATTCAGAAACATAGGAAACCTACAGTCAGCAACACTCCTATTCAGAAACATAGGAAACCTACAGTCAGCAACACTCCTATTCAGAAACATAGGAAACCTACAGTCAGCAACACTCCTATTCAGAAACATAGAAACATAGGAAACCTACAGTCAGCAACACTCCTATTCAGAAACATAGGAAACCTACAGTCAGCAACACTGCTATTCAGAAACATAGAAACATAGGAAACCTACAGTCAGCAACACTCCTATTGAGAAACATAGAAACATAGGAAACCTACAGTCAGCAACACTCCTATTCAGAAACATAGGAAACCTACAGTCAGCAACACTCCTATTCAGAAACATAGAAACATAGGAAACCTACAGTCAGCAACACTCCTATTCAGAAACATAGGAAACCTACAGTCAGCAACACTCCTATTCAGAAACATAGGAAACCTACAGTCAGCAACACTCCTATTCAGAAACATAGAAACATAGGAAACCTACAGTCAGCAACACTCCTATTCAGAAACATAGGAAACCTACAGTCAGCAACACTCCTATTCCGAAACATAGGAAACCTACAGTCAGCAACACTCCTATTCAGAAACATAGGAAACCTACAGTCAGCAACACTCCTATTCAGAAACATAGGAAACCTACAGTCAGCAACACTCCTATTCAGAAACATAGAAACATAGGAAACCTACAGTGAGCAACACTCCTATTCAGAAACATAGGAAACCTACAGTCAGCAACACTCCTATTCAGAAACATAGAAACATAGGAAACCTACAGTCAGCAACACTCCTATTCAGAAACATAGGAAACCTACAGTCAGCAACACTCCTATTCAGAAACATAGAAGCATAGGAAACCTACAGTCAGCAACACTCCTATTCAGAAACATAGGAAACCTACAGTCAGCAACACTCCTATTCAGAAACATAGAAACATAGGAAACCTACAGTCAGCAACACTCCTATTCAGAAACATAGGAAACCTACAGTCAGCAACACTCCTATTCAGAAACATAGGAAACCTACAGTCAGCAACACTGCTATTCAGAAACATAGAAACATAGGAAACCTACAGTCAGCAACACTCCTATTCAGAAACATAGAAACATAGGAAACCTACAGTCAGCAACACTCCTATTCAGAAACATAGGAAACCTACAGTCAGCAACACTCCTATTCAGAAACATAGAAACATAGGAAACCTACAGTCAGCAACACTCCTATTCAGAAACATAGGAAACCTACAGTCAGCAACACTCCTATTCAGAAACATAGGAAACCTACAGTCAGCAACACTCCTATTCAGAAACATAGAAACATAGGAAACCTACAGTCAGCAACACTCCTATTCAGAAACATAGGAAACCTACAGTCAGCAACACTCCTATTCAGAAACATAGAAACATAGGAAACCTACAGTCAGCAACACTCCTATTCAGAAACATAGGAAACCTACAGTCAGCAACACTCCTATTCAGAAACATAGGAAACCTACAGTCAGCAACACTCCTATTCAGAAACATAGAAACATAGGAAACCTACAGTCAGCAACACTCCTATTCAGAAACATAGGAAACCTACAGTCAGCAACACTCCTATTCAGAAACATAGAAACATAGGAAACCTACAGTCAGCAACACTCCTATTCAGAAACATAGGAAACCTACAGTCAGCAACATTCCTATTCAGAAACATAGGAAACCTACAGTCAGCAACACTCCTATTCAGAAACATAGAAACATAGGAAACCTACAGTCAGCAACACTCCTATTCAGAAACATAGGAAACCTACAGTCAGCAACACTCCTATTCAGAAACATAGGAAACCTACAGTCAGCAACACTCCTATTCAGAAACATAGAAACATAGGAAACCTACAGTCAGCAACACTCCTATTCAGAAACATAGGAACATAGGAAACCTACAGTCAGCAACACACCTATTCAGAAACATAGGAAACCTACAGTCAGCAACACTCCTATTCAGAAACATAGGAACATAGGAAAACTACAGTCAGCAACGCTCCTGTTCAGAAACATAGGAAACCTACAGTCAGCTACACTCCTATTCAGAAACATAGGAAACCTACAGTCAGCAACACACCTATTCAGAAACATAGGAAACCTACAGTCAGCAACACTCCTATTCCGAAACATAGGAAACCTACAGTCAGCAACACTCCTATTCAGAAACATAGAAACATAGGAAACCTACAGTCAGCAACACCTCTATTCCGAAACATAGGAAACCTACAGTCAGCAACAATCCTATTCAGAATCGTAGAAACAGGAAACCTACAGTCAGCATCACTCCTATTCCGAAACATAGGAAACCTACAGTCAGCAACACTCCTATTCAGAAACATAGAAACATAGGAAACCTACAGTCAGCAACACTCCTATTCCGAAACATAGGAAACCTACAGTCAGCAACACTCCTATTCAGAAACATAGGAAACCTACAGTCAGCAACACTCCTATTCAGAAATATAGAAACATAGGAAACCTACAGTCAGCAACACACCTATTGAGAAACATAGAAACATAGGAAACCTACAGTCAGCAACACTCCTATTCAGAAACATAGAAACATAGGAAAACTACAGTCAGCAACACTCCTATTCAGAAACATTGGAAACCTACAGTCAGCAACACTCCTATTCAGAAACATAGGAAACCTACAGTCAGCAACACTCCTATTCAGAAACATAGGAAACCTACAGTCAGCAACACTCCTATTCAGAAACATAGAAACATAGGAAACCTACAGTCAGCAACACTCCTATTTAGAAACATAGGAAACCTACAGTCAGCAACACTCCTATTCAGAAACATAGAAACATAGGAAACCTACAGTCAGCAACACTCCTATTCAGAAACATAGAAACATAGGAAACCTACAGTCAGCAACACTCCTATTCAGAAACATAAAAACATAGGAAACCTACAGTCAGCAACACTCCTATTCCGAAACATAGGAAACCTACAGTCAGCAATACTCCTATTCAGAAACATAGAAACATAGGAAACCTACAGTCAGCAACACACCTATTCAGAAACATAAAAACATAGGAAACCTACAGTCAGCAACACTCCTATTCAGAAACATAGGAAACCTACAGTCAGCAACACTCCTATTCCGAAACATAGGAAACCTACAGTCAGCAACACTCCTATTCAGAAACATAGGAAACCTACAGTCAGCAACACTCCTATTCAGAAACATAGAAACATAGGAAACCTACAGTCAGCAACACACCTATTGAGAAACATAGAAACATAGGAAACCTACAGTCAGCAACACTCCTATTCAGAAACATAGAAACATAGGAAAACTACAGTCAGCAACACTCCTATTCAGAAACATTGGAAACCTACAGTCAGCAACACTCCTATTCAGAAACATAGGAAACCTACAGTCAGCAACACTCCTATTCAGAAACATAGGAAACCTACAGTCAGCAACACTCCTATTCAGAAACATAGAAACATAGGAAACCTACAGTCAGCAACACTCCTATTCAGAAACATAGGAAACCTACAGTCAGCAACACTCCTATTCAGAAACATAGAAACATAGGAAACCTACAGTCAGCAACACTCCTATTCAGAAACATAGGAAACCTACAGTCAGCAACACTCCTATTCAGAAACATAGGAAACCTACAGTCAGCAACACTCCTATTCAGAAACATAGGAAACCTACAGTCAGCAACACTCCTATTCAGAAACATAGGAAACCTACAGTCAGCAACACTCCTATTCAGAAACATAGAAACATAGGAAACCTACAGTCAGCAACACTCGTATTCTGAAACATAGGAAACCTACAGTCAGCAACACTCCTATTGAGAAACATAGAAACATAGGAAACCTACAGTCAGCAACACTCCTATTCAGAAACATAGGAAACCTACAGTCAGCAACACTGCTATTCAGAAACATAGAAACATAGGAAACCTACAGTCAGCAACACTCCTATTCAGAAACATAGAAACATAGGAAACCTACAGTCAGCAACACTCCTATTCAGAAACATAGGAAACCTACAGTCAGCAACACTGCTATTCAGAAACATAGAAACATAGGAAACCTACAGTCAGCAACACTCCTATTCAGAAACATAGAAACATAGGAAACCTACAGTCAGCAACACTCCTATTCAGAAACATAGGAAACCTACAGTCAGCAACACTCCTATTCAGAAACATAGGAAACCTACAGTCAGCAACACTCCTATTCAGAAACATAGAAACATAGGAAACCTACAGTCAGCAACACTCCTATTCAGAAACATAGGAAACCTACAGTCAGCAACACTCCTATTCAGAAACATAGAAACATAGGAAACCTACAGTCAGCAACACTCCTATTCAGAAACATAGGAAACCTACAGTCAGCAACACTCCTATTCAGAAACATAGAAACATAGGAAACCTACAGTCAGCAACACTCCTATTCAGAAACATAGGAAACCTACAGTCAGCAACACTCCTATTCAGAAACATAGAAACATAGGAAACCTACAGTCAGCAACACTCCTATTCAGAAACATAGGAAACCTACAGTCAGCAACACTCCTATTCAGAAACATAGGAAACCTACAGTCAGCAACACTCCTATTCAGAAACATAGGAAACCTACAGTCAGCAACACTCCTATTCAGAAACATAGAAACATAGGAAACCTACAGTCAGCAACACTCCTATTCAGAAACATAGGAAACCTACAGTCAGCAACACTGCTATTCAGAAACATAGAAACATAGGAAACCTACAGTCAGCAACACTCCTATTCAGAAACATAGAAACATAGGAAACCTACAGTCAGCAACACTCCTATTCAGAAACATAGGAAACCTACAGTCAGCAACACTCCTATTCAGAAACATAGGAAACCTACAGTCAGCAACACTCCTATTCAGAAACATAGAAACATAGGAAACCTACAGTCAGCAACACTCCTATTCAGAAACATAGGAAACCTACAGTCAGCAACACTCCTATTCAGAAACATAGAAACATAGGAAACCTACAGTCAGCAACACTCCTATTCAGAAACATAGGAAACCTACAGTCAGCAACACTCCTATTCAGAAACATAGAAACATAGGAAACCTACAGTCAGCAACACTCCTATTCAGAAACATAGGAAACCTACAGTCAGCAACACTCCTATTCAGAAACATAGAAACATAGGAAACCTACAGTCAGCAACACTCCTATTCAGAAACATAGGAAACCTACAGTCAGCAACACTCCTATTCAGAAACATAGGAAACCTACAGTCAGCAACACTCCTATTCAGAAACATAGAAACATAGGAAACCTACAGTCAGCAACACTCCTATTCAGAAACATAGGAAACCTACAGTCAGCAACACTCCTATTCAGAAACATAGAAACATAGGAAACCTACAGTCAGCAACACTCCTATTCAGAAACATAGGAAACCTACAGTCAGCAACACTCCTATTCAGAAACATAGAAACATAGGAAACCTACAGTCAGCAACACTCCTATTCAGAAACATAGGAAACCTACAGTCAGCAACACTCCTATTCAGAAACATAGGAAACCTACAGTCAGCAACACTCCTATTCAGAAACATAGAAACATAGGAAACCTACAGTCAGCAACACTCCTATTCAGAAACATAGGAAACCTACAGTCAGCAACACTCCTATTCAGAAACATAGAAACATAGGAAACCTACAGTCAGCAACACTCCTATTCAGAAACATAGGAAACCTACAGTCAGCAACACTCCTATTCAGAAACATAGGAAACCTACAGTCAGCAACACTGCTATTCAGAAACATAGAAACATAGGAAACCTACAGTCAGCAACACTCCTATTCAGAAACATAGAAACATAGGAAACCTACAGTCAGCAACACTCCTATTCAGAAACATAGAAACATAGGAAACCTACAGTCAGCAACACTCCTATTCAGAAACATAGGAAACCTACAGTCAGCAACACTCCTATTCAGAAACATAGAAACATAGGAAACCTACAGTCAGCAACACTCCTATTCAGAAACATAGGAAACCTACAGTCAGCAACACTCCTATTCAGAAACATAGAAACATAGGAAACCTACAGTCAGCAACACTCCTATTCAGAAACATAGGAAACCTACAGTCAGCAACACTCCTATTCAGAAACATAGGAAACCTACAGTCAGCAACACTCCTATTCAGAAACATAGGAAACCTACAGTCAGCAACACTCCTATTCAGAAACATAGAAACATAGGAAACCTACAGTCAGCAACACTCCTATTCAGAAACATAGAAACATAGGAAACCTACAGTCAGCAACACTCCTATTCAGAAACATAGGAAACCTACAGTCAGCAACACTCCTATTCAGAAACATAGGAAACCTACAGTCAGCAACACTCCTATTCAGAAACATAGAAACATAGGAAACCTACAGTCAGCAACACTCCTATTCAGAAACATAGGAAACCTACAGTCAGCAACACTCCTATTCAGAAACATAGAAACATAGGAAACCTACAGTCAGCAACACTCCTATTCAGAAACATAGGAAACCTACAGTCAGCAACACTCCTATTCAGAAACATAGGAAACCTACAGTCAGCAACACTCCTATTCAGAAACATAGAAACATAGGAAACCTACAGTCAGCAACACTCCTATTTAGAAACATAGGAAACCTACAGTCAGCAACACTCCTATTCAGAAACATAGAAACATAGGAAACCTACAGTCAGCAACACTCCTATTCAGAAACATAGAAACATAGGAAACCTACAGTCAGCAACACTCCTATTCAGAAACATAAAAACATAGGAAACCTACAGTCAGCAACACTCCTATTCCGAAACATAGGAAACCTACAGTCAGCAACACTCCTATTCAGAAACATAGAAACATAGGAAACCTACAGTCAGCAACACACCTATTCAGAAACATAAAAACATAGGAAACCTACAGTCAGCAACACTCCTATTCAGAAACATAGGAAACCTACAGTCAGCAACACTCCTATTCCGAAACATAGGAAACCTACAGTCAGCAACACTCCTATTCAGAAACATAGGAAACCTACAGTCAGCAACACTCCTATTCAGAAACATAGAAACATAGGAAACCTACAGTCAGCAACACACCTATTGAGAAACATAGAAACATAGGAAACCTACAGTCAGCAACACTCCTATTCTGAAACATAGAAACATAGGAAAACTACAGTCAGCAACACTCCTATTCAGAAACATTGGAAACCTACAGTCAGCAACACTCCTATTCAGAAACATAGGAAACCTACAGTCAGCAACACTCCTATTCAGAAACATAGGAAACCTACAGTCAGCAACACTCCTATTCAGAAACATAGAAACATAGGAAACCTACAGTCAGCAACACTCCTATTCAGAAACATAGGAAACCTACAGTCAGCAACACTCCTATTCAGAAACATAGAAACATAGGAAACCTACAGTCAGCAACACTCGTATTCTGAAACATAGGAAACCTACAGTCAGCAACACTCCTATTGAGAAACATAGAAACATAGGAAACCTACAGTCAGCAACACTCCTATTCAGAAACATAGAAACATAGGAAACCTACAGTCAGCAACACTCCTATTCAGAAACATAGGAAACCTACAGTCAGCAACACTGCTATTCAGAAACATAGAAACATAGGAAACCTACAGTCAGCAACACTCCTATTCAGAAACATAGAAACATAGGAAACCTACAGTCAGCAACACTCCTATTCAGAAACATAGGAAACCTACAGTCAGCAACACTCCTATTCAGAAACATAGGAAACCTACAGTCAGCAACACTCCTATTCAGAAACATAGAAACATAGGAAACCTACAGTCAGCAACACTCCTATTCAGAAACATAGGAAACCTACAGTCAGCAACACTCCTATTCAGAAACATAGAAACATAGGAAACCTACAGTCAGCAACACTCCTATTCAGAAACATAGGAAACCTACAGTCAGCAACACTCCTATTCAGAAACATAGAAACATAGGAAACCTACAGTCAGCAACACTCCTATTCAGAAACATAGGAAACCTACAGTCAGCAACACTCCTATTCAGAAACATAGAAACATAGGAAACCTACAGTCAGCAACACTCCTATTCAGAAACATAGGAAACCTACAGTCAGCAACACTCCTATTCAGAAACATAGGAAACCTACAGTCAGCAACACTCCTATTCAGAAACATAGGAAACCTACAGTCAGCAACACTCCTATTCAGAAACATAGAAACATAGGAAACCTACAGTCAGCAACACTCCTATTCAGAAACATAGGAAACCTACAGTCAGCAACACTGCTATTCAGAAACATAGAAACATAGGAAACCTACAGTCAGCAACACTCCTATTGATAAACATAGAAACATAGGAAACCTACAGTCAGCAACACTCCTATTCAGAAACATAGGAAACCTACAGTCAGCAACACTCCTATTCAGAAACATAGAAACATAGGAAACCTACAGTCAGCAACACTCCTATTCAGAAACATAGGAAACCTACAGTCAGCAACACTCCTATTCAGAAACATAGGAAACCTACAGTCCGCAACACTCCTATTCAGAAACATAGAAACATAGGAAACCTACAGTCAGCAACACTCCTATTCAGAAACATAGGAAACCTACAGTCAGCAACACTCCTATTCCGAAACATAGGAAACCTACAGTCAGCAACACTCCTATTCAGAAACATAGGAAACCTACAGTCAGCAACACTCCTATTCAGAAACATAGGAAACCTACAGTCAGCAACACTCCTATTCAGAAACATAGAAACATAGGAAACCTACAGTGAGCAACACTCCTATTCAGAAACATAGGAAACCTACAGTCAGCAACACTCCTATTCAGAAACATAGAAACATAGGAAACCTACAGTCAGCAACACTCCTATTCAGAAACATAGGAAACCTACAGTCAGCAACACTCCTATTCAGAAACATAGAAGCATAGGAAACCTACAGTCAGCAACACTCCTATTCAGAAACATAGGAAACCTACAGTCAGCAACACTCCTATTCAGAAACATAGAAACATAGGAAACCTACAGTCAGCAACACTCCTATTCAGAAACATAGGAAACCTACAGTCAGCAACACTCCTATTCAGAAACATAGGAAACCTACAGTCAGCAACACTGCTATTCAGAAACATAGAAACATAGGAAACCTACAGTCAGCAACACTCCTATTCAGAAACATAGAAACATAGGAAACCTACAGTCAGCAACACTCCTATTCAGAAACATAGGAAACCTACAGTCAGCAACACTCCTATTCAGAAACATAGAAACATAGGAAACCTACAGTCAGCAACACTCCTATTCAGAAACATAGGAAACCTACAGTCAGCAACACTCCTATTCAGAAACATAGGAAACCTACAGTCAGCAACACTCCTATTCAAAAACATAGAAACATAGGAAACCTACAGTCAGCAACACTCCTATTCAGAAACATAGGAAACCTACAGTCAGCAACACTCCTATTCAGAAACATAGAAACATAGGAAACCTACAGTCAGCAACACTCCTATTCAGAAACATAGGAAACCTACAGTCAGCAACACTCCTATTCAGAAACATAGGAAACCTACAGTCAGCAACACTCCTATTCAGAAACATAGGAAACCTACAGTCAGCAACACTCCTATTCAGAAACATAGGAAACCTACAGTCAGCAACACTCCTATTCAGAAACATAGAAACATAGGAAACCTACAGTCAGCAACACTCCTATTCAGAAACATAGGAAACCTACAGTCAGCAACACTCCTATTCAGAAACATAGGAAACCTACAGTCAGCAACACTCCTATTCAGAAACATAGAAACATAGGAAACCTACAGTCAGCAACACTCCTATTCAGAAACATAGGAAACCTACAGTCAGCAACACTCCTATTCAGAAACATAGGAAACCTACAGTCAGCAACACTCCTATTCAGAAACATAGAAACATAGGAAACCTACAGTCAGCAACACTCCTATTCAGAAACATAGGAACATAGGAAACCTACAGTCAGCAACACACCTATTCAGAAACATAGGAAACCTACAGTCAGCAACACTCCTATTCAGAAACATAGGAACATAGGAAAACTACAGTCAGCAACGCTCCTGTTCAGAAACATAGGAAACCTACAGTCAGCTACACTCCTATTCAGAAACATAGGAAACCTACAGTCAGCAACACACCTATTCAGAAACATAGGAAACCTACAGTCAGCAACACTCCTATTCCGAAACATAGGAAACCTACAGTCAGCAACACTCCTATTCAGAAACATAGAAACATAGGAAACCTACAGTCAGCAACACCTCTATTCCGAAACATAGGAAACCTACAGTCAGCAACACTCCTATTCGGAATCGTAGAAACAGGAAACCTACAGTCAGCATCACTCCTATTCCGAAACATAGGAAACCTACAGTCAGCAACACTCCTATTCAGAAATATAGGAACATAGGAAGCCTACAGTCAGCAACACTCCTATTCAGAAACATAGGAAACTGACAGTCAGCAACAGACCTATTCAGAAACATAGAAACATAGGAAACCTACAGTCAGCAACACTCCTATTCAGAAACATAGAAACATAGGAAACCTACAGTCAGCAACACTCCTATTCAGAAACATATGAAACCTACAGTCAGCAACACTCCTATTCAGAAACATAGGAAACCTACAGTCAGCAACACTCCTATTCAGAAACATAGGAAACCTACAGTCAGCAACACTCCTATTGAGAAACATAGAAACATAGGAAACCTACAGTCAGCAACACTCCTATTCAGAAACATAGAAACATAGGAAACCTACGTCAGCAACACTCCTATTCAGAAACATAGAAACATAAGAAACCTACAGTCAGCAACACTCCTATTCAGAAACATAGAAACATAGGAAACCTACAGTCAGCAACACTCCTATTCAGAAACATAGGAAACCTACAGTCAGCAACACTGCTATTCAGAAACATAGAAACATAGGAAACCTACAGTCAGCAACACTCCTATTCAGAAACATAGGAAACCTACAGTCAGCAACACTCCTATTCAGAAACATAGAAACATAGGAAACCTACAGTCAGCAACACTCCTATTCAGAAACATAGAAACATAGGAAACCTACAGTCAGCAATACTCATATTCAGAAACATAGGAAACCTACAGTCAGCAACACTCCTATTCAGAAACATAGAAACATAGGAAACCTACAGTCAGCAACACACCTATTCAGAAACATAGGAACATAGGAAACCTACAGTCAGCAACACTCCTATTCAGAAACATAGGAAACCTACAGTCAGCAACACATCTATTCAGAAACATAGGAAACCTACAGTCAGCAACACTCCTATTCAGAAACATAGTAAACCTACAGTCAGCAACACTCCTATTCAGAAACATAGGAACATAGGAAACCTACAGTCAGCAACACTCCTATTCAGAAACATAGAAGCATAGGAAACCTACAGTCAGCAACACTCCTATTCAGAAACATAGGAAACCTACAGTCAGCAACACTCCTATTCAGAAACATAGAAACATAGGAAACCTACAGTCAGCAACACTCCTATTCAGAAACATAGGAAACCTACAGTCAGCAACACTCCTATTCAGAAACATAGAAACATAGGAAACCTACAGTCAGCAACACTCCTATTCAGAAACATAGAAACATAGGAAACCTACAGTCAGCAACACTCCTATTCAGAAACATAGAAACATAGGAAACCTACAGTCAGCAACACTCCTATTCAGAAACATAGGAAACCTACAGTCAGCAACACTCCTATTCAGAAACATAGGAAACCTACAGTCAGCAACACTCCTATTCAGAAACATAGGAACATAGGAAACCTACAGTCAGCAACACTCCTATTCAGAAACATAGAAACATAGGAAACCTACAGTCAGCAACACTCTTATTCAGAAACATAGGAAACCTACAGTCAGCAACACTCCTATTCAGAAACATAGAAACATAGAAAACCTACAGTCAGCAGTACACCTATTTAAAAACGTAAAACATAGAAAACCTGCAGCACAATACAGGCCCTTTGGCCCACAATGCTGTGTCAAACATGTACTTTCTTTAGAAATTACCTAGGGTTACAAATAGCCCTCTATTTTTTTAAACTCCATGTATCTAGACTGGAGTCTCTTAAAGGACCCCATCGTATCCGCCTCCACCACTGTTGCCAGCAGCCCATTCCACGCACTCACCACTCTCTGCGTAAAAAACTTAACCCTGAAATCTCCTCTGTACCTAATTCCAAGACCTTAAAACTGTGTACTCTTGTGGCAACCATTTCAGCCCTGGGAAAAAGTCTCTGACTATCCACACGATCAATGCCTCTCATCATCTTATACACCTCTAAAAGGTCACCTCTCATCCTCTGCTGCTCTTTAACCCTGGCCTAATCCCAGGACAATTTGCAATGATCAATTAACTTACTAAATAATACATCTTTGGAATGTCAGAGGAAGCCAGAGAACCCAGAGGGGACACACGTGGTCACGGGGGCAATGTACAATCTCCTTACAGACAGCGGTGAAAATTGAAGCTGGGTCATTGGCACGATAATAGCGTTACACTAACTGCTACACTACTATGCTATCCTGCATGACCTAGGTGATCATTGTGTGATTTGTAGAAGGTGGAATGATGGAACGAGGCAACAGGCTAGCTCCCTGGTAACAGGTGAAATGGGATGAGGCATCAGGCTAGTTCCCTGGTAACAGGTGAAATGGGACGAGGCATCAGGCTAGCTCCCTGGTAACAGGTGAAATGGGACGAGGCATCAGGCTAGCTCCCTGGTAACAGGTGAAATGGGACGAGGCATCAGGCTAGCTCCCTGGTAACAGGTGAAATGGGACGAGGCATCAGGCTAGCTCCCTGGTAACAGGTGAAATGGGACGAGGCATCAGGCTAGCTCCCTGGTAACAGGTGAAATGGGACGAGGCATCAGGCTAGCTCCCTGGTAACAGGTGAAATGGGACGAGGAATCAGGCTAGCTCCCTGGTAACAGGTGAAATGGGACGAGGCATCAGGCTAGCTCCCTGGTAACAGGTGAAATGGGACGAGGCATCAGGCTAGCTCCCTGGTAACAGGTGAAATGGGACGAGGCATCAGGCTAGCTCCCTGGTAACAGGTGAAATGGGACGAGGCATCAGGCTAGCTCCCTGGTAACAGGTGAAATGGGACGAGGCATCAGGCTAGCTCCCTGGTAACAGGTGAAATGGGACGAGGCATCAGGCTAGCTCCCTGGTAACAGGTGAAATGGGACGAGGCATCAGGCTAGCTCCCTGGTAACAGGTGAAGTGGGACGAGGCATCAGGCTAGCTCCCTGGTAACAGGCGAAATGGAAGGAGGCATCAGGCTAGCTCCCTGGTAACAGGTGAAATGGGACGAGGCATCAGGCTAGCTCCCTGGTAACAGGTGAAGTGGGACGAGGCATCAGGCTAGCTCCCTGGTAACAGGTGAAGTGGGACGAGGCATCAGGCTAGCTCCCTGGTAACAGGCGAAATGGAATGAGGCATCAGGCTAGCTCCCTGGTAACAGGTGAAGTGGGACGAGGCATCAGGCTAGCTCCCTGGTAACAGGTGAAGTGGGACGAGGCATCAGGCTAGCTCCCTGGTAACAGGCGAAATGGAATGAGGCATCAGGCTAGCTCCCTGGTAACAGGTGAAGTGGGACGAGGCATCAGGCTAGCTCCCTGGTAACAGGCGAAATGGAATGAGGCATCAGGCTAGCTCCCTGGTAACAGGTGAAATGGGACACCTTATTGTAGACTGCCACTGAATTTCATTGCTAAGAAGTGCCATTCCTCCTGTCCCAGCGAGACATGAGCATGAAGCCTGTA
This sequence comes from Hemitrygon akajei, assembly GCF_048418815.1. Lineage (NCBI taxonomy): Eukaryota > Metazoa > Chordata > Chondrichthyes > Myliobatiformes > Dasyatidae > Hemitrygon > Hemitrygon akajei. Next base: position 2,131,936 of record NC_133124.1, read on the forward strand.
TTATTTCCACAGCCAATAGTGATAGAACTTACACTTATATGGCACCTCAGGGCAATAAAACTTTGCAAGAACCTCACCTGTATGATATCAAAGCATATTCTAAAAGCATTTTCTTTAAAAAGCATCTTATCAAACCTCTTCTCAGATCAGTAATATATTGGTTTAGAAATGAAGTTAATTTCATTATTAAAAACACAGAAGATTCTGCAGATGCTGGAAATGCAGAGCATCACCTATAAAATGCTGGAAGAACTCAGCAGACCAGGCATTTATGGAAATGAATGATCAGTCAACATTTCAGGCTGGGACACTTTTTCAGGACGGGAAAGGACGAGGGAAGATGGGGGGTGGGGGAGAAGGAGTACAAGCTAGAAGATGATAGGTGAAGCCAGGTGCCCCTACCCACCCACCTTACCCCTCATTTGGTCTCATCTGTCACCTCTCATTTATCCTCCTTCACCTCTGCCCACCTTATTCTGGTTTCATCCCCCTTCCTTTCCAGTGCTGATGAAGGGTCTTGGCCCAAAACATTGACTCTTTATTTCTCTCTGTAGATGCTGACTGACCTAGAAACATAGAAAACCTACAGCACAATACAGCAAATTTACTAACCCATCCCTCCACTTATTCATCCAGGTCATTTATAAAAATCACAAAGTGTAGGGGTCCCAGAACAGATCCCTGAGGCACACCACTGGTCACCAACCTCCATGCAGAACATGACCCCTCTACAACCACTCTTTGCCTTCTGTGGGCAAGCCAGTTCTGGATCCACAAAGCAATGTCCCCTTGGATCCCATGCCTCCTTACTTTCTCAATAAGCCTTGCAATGGGTACCTTATCAAATGCCTTACTGAAATTCATATGCACTACATCTACTGCTCTCCCTTCATCAACATTGCAGCACAGTACAGGTCATTTGGTGTACAATATTGTGCCGACTTTTTAACCTACTCCAAGTTAAGTAACTGTTCCCTCTTACATAGCTCTCCAGTTTTCTATCATCCATTTGCCAAGTTATAAATTAAATCCTTTGAGGAGTTCCAACACATAACTTTTTGCAACCGTCATCTTCAATAGGATCCTAGCACAAGACACATCTTTAATTTCCCTGCCCCTACCGCTTTCTGTAGGGACCGCTCTCTCTGTGATTCCCTTGTCCATTTGTCCCTCGCCACTAATCTTCCTCGTAGCACTTCGCTCTACAAGTGACAGAACTGCACACCTGCCAATCACCATTATTCAGTGCTCCGAACAGTCCTTCCAGGTGAGCAAACACTGTGAATCTACTGTATCTGTCACTCCTGAAATAGTCTCCTTTACATTGGTGGACTGCGATTGCTTTCTGGAGCACCTTGGCTCCATTCACAACAAGCAGGATTACCCGGTGGCCATTCATTATAATTCCATTCCCCATTCCCATTCCAACATGTCAGCCCATGGCCTGTTCTACTGCCATGACAAGGCCACTTTCAGGTCAGAAGAGCAACACCTCATATTCTGTTTGTGTAGCGTCCAACCTGACGACATGAACATTGATTTCTCTAACTTCCAGTAATTTCTTACCCCTTCCCATTCTCTACTTTTCCATTTCCCATTCTCACTCCTTTCCTCCCCTTCTCTTCTCCTCAGCTGCCTATCACCTCCCTCTGGTGGCCCCTCCTTCCCTTTATCCCATGGTCTGCTCTCCTGTCCTATCATATTCTTCCTTCTTCAGCTCTTTACTTTTTCCATCTATTACGTCCCAGCTTGTTACCTCATCCTCCCTCATTGATCCACCCACTTTCTCCCTCACCGGTCTCATCTGTCACCATCTAGATTACCCTTTCCCCTCCGTCCACCTTCTTATTCTCACAATTCCCTTCCTTTCCAGTCCAGGTGAAGGGCCTCGGCCCAAAAGGTCGACTGTTTATTCCCCTCCGTAGATGCTGTGTGACCAGCTGAGTTCCTCCAGCTTTTTGTGTGTATTGCCTTAGATCTTCTGAATTTGGTGTGAATGTAGACTGATGAAGGGGGATTTCTTATTTATTATTGACAAGAAATCAAATCAGTTGAGAAGTAAATAATGGAAATTATGTCATAAGGTGGTCGTTGGGAATGGACCCAAATGCAAGACACAGACACTGAAGTACTAGGGAGAGGACTACGTGTATCATGAAAGCAAGGGAAGTGGGGAAGAAATGACACGGGACAAGACACAGGCCCTGGGCAAGACTAGGAGACAGGGCATGAACTAGGACTAGAGTAGGAAAGTGGGACCTGGACGAGGAACTAGGAACTGGGAATGAGGAACGAGGAACCTGGACAAGGACTCCAAGCTAGAGACTGGACAGGGACCCGGAACCTGGGTCTTGACTCGGGCTTGGACTCCGGATCAAGGCGAGGACTGGTCGTGGCAAGGCAACAGGACTGGATGTGGGGGCAGGACGCGGGACTACAGGGCTGGAGGAGGACATGAAGCTCAGACTTGGTCTTGGTCGAGGGAGAGCAAAGCAGAAGTGGGGAGAGGCGTAGCTGGATACGGACACTGGCCCCGGATGAGACCAGGACTCAGGGCCTAGGCCACGACTTGGACTTGGACATGGACTGGAACCTCCTTGGAGCCTTGGACATGGACTGGAACCTCCTCAGAGCCTTGGACTTGAGCGCAGGAACACTGAGCCTTGGACTGGAGCACAGGAACACAGAACACAGAGCCGGGCCCCTTCCTAGGGAACAGGACATAGGGCCAGGACTCATACACGGACACTAAACACAGGGACACAAAGAGACAGTTCCAAGCTCAACGATAGATAGTTCCTTCTGTTGGTGTGGCAAGGTTCTGGTCTCACTTCGGTGGCTGAACTTGTCGGTGATACAGGCGAGGACGCAGACGAGGTTGCCGCCAGTGCTTCAGGCGTGGGTTCAGAGGGAAGGAAGGGAACAGTCCAGCCTCAGGGTAATGGCAAAGATGGCCTGACTTACCCAATGGAGGCAAGGACAGGAAGGGACAGATCCAACCGTAGGGTAACGGAAATAACGGCCTGACATACCCCACAGAGGTGAGGACAGGATACCAACAAGACGAACCAGCAACCACACTTGAACCCAGGGCCACTTATATTTCAGCCCCAATATGAGAATCAGGTGCCTGTGATTAAACCCAACTGAAACAACGGACAGCCAGAAGACCCGGAGTCCAGCGTCCACGGACCGGACCGTGAACCGGAACGCCGATTTCATGGACCGGACCATGACAAATTAAAGTAAATGTAAGACCATAAGACATTGGAGCAGAAGTAGACTATTTGGCCCATCGAGTCTGCTCTGCCATTCAGTCATGGCTGACCCTTTCTCCCCTCCTCAGCTCCACTCCTTGACCTTCTTCCCGTAACATAGAGAACATAGAAATGTTCAGCACATTACAGGCCCTTTGGCCCACAATGTTGTGTCAACCATGTAACCTACTCTAGAGATTGCCTAGAATTTCCCTAGCGCATAGCCCTCTATTCTTCTAAGCTCCATGTATCTATTTAAGAGTCTCTTAAAAGACCCTACCTTATCCGTTTCCACCACCACCACCACTCTCTGTCTAAAAAAACTTACTCCTGACATCCCCTTGGTACCTATTTCCAAATACCTTAAAACTATGCCCCTTAATGTTAGCCATTTCAGCTCTGGGAAGAAGCCTCTGACTATCCACACGATCAATGCCCCTCATCATCTTATACACCTCTATCAGGCCACCTCTCATCCTCTGTTGCTCCAAGGAGAAAAGGCCAAGTGCACTCAACCTATTCTCATAAGGTATGCCCTCCACTGCAGGCAATGTCCTTGTAAATCTCCTCTGCACTCTCTCTATAGATTCCACATCCTTCCTGTAGTGAGATGACCAGAACTGAACACAGAAGTAGTGAGGTGACCAGAACTGAACACAATAACCTTTGATGTCATGGCCAATCAATCTTCACCTTAAATACACCCAACAAGCAAGTGGAACAAGTGCCACACCTATCCTTGCACCTCCTCTCTCACCACCATCCAGAGTCACAAACAGTCCTTCCCAGTGAGGCAACACTTTACCCGTGAGTCTGCTGGGGTCATTTACTGTGCTCGGTGCTCCCAGTGTGGCCTCCTGTACATCACTGAGACCTGTCGCATGTTGGAAGGCCACTTCATCGAGCACCTATGCACTGTCCAGCAGAAGAAGCTGGATCTCCCAATGGCTACCAATTTTAATCCACTTTCCATTCCCATTCCGACATGTCAATCCATTGTCTCCTCAACTATTGCGATGACACCACACTCAGGTTGAAGGAAAACCACCTTATATTCCGTTTGGGTAGCCGCCAACCTGATGGCATGAACTTCGATTTCTCGACCTTCTGGTAATGCCCCTCACCCCCTTCACCATTTCTCATCCCCTTTTCCCTTTCCCCACTGATCTCCCATTGCCTCCCTCTGGTGGTCCTCCCCCTTTTCTTTCTTTCATGGGTCCTCACTTATCAAATTCCCCTCCTGCAGTCCTGTATCTCTTTCACCAATCAACTTCCCAGCTCTTTCCTTCATTCCTCCCCCTTCAGGTTTCACCTGTAACCTTGTATTTTTCTCTCCCCTCCACCACATTTTAAATCTACTTCTCATCATTTTTTCTCCAGTCCTGCTGAAGGGTCTCAGCCCAAAACGTCGACAGTTCTTCCTATAGATGCTGCCTGGCCTGCTGTGTTCCACCAGCATTTTGAATGCCTTTGATCTGGCTCTTAGCATATTTCAGGTCTGATGGTTTATCCAGGGCTTCTGCTTGGGCAAGAGTCTGAATGATTTTGTAGGGACACACTTAACTACAACTGTTTTAAGAAAGTCTGCGACGACAGTGGTGTATTCATTTAGATCCTGTGTTGAGTTTTTGGACGCAGCACACAACTCGAAGTAATCCCGCAGCCACTACTCTGTCTCCCACAACCACCTCTTTGTTTTAATCTCTGGAGCCTTGCTCTTCGGCCTCTGCCTGTGTGCAGGTAAGAGGCAAACAGCCATGTGATCAGAATTCCCAAAATGCAGTCTGAGCATGGAACGGTCGGCATTCTTGATCTTAATATAGCAGTGGTCTAGCATCTTGGGACCTCTGGTGCTACAGGTTATATGCTGATGATATTTGGGCAGAGTCACAGAGGACAACTCTCTTGTTAAGTATATGGTCAGCACTTAATCGTTAGATGTTCCAGGTTGTGGGAACAAGAGTTTGACAAAACACCATGTCTGAACTCCTCAAAGAGTTTATCCATGAAACACAGACCCCCACCTTTTGCCTTCACTGAATCAGCAGTTCGGTCTATCCTGTTTTTTGAGATGCCTTTGGGTCTCATTGCTACCATCAAGGAGGAGGTACAGGAGTCTGAAGACACCCATTCAATGTTTTAGAAACAGCTCCGCCAACAAATTTCCGATTGGACACTGTTTCACTATTTTTTAAAATATATATATTGTAATTTATGTTTTTTTGCAAACAAATTATTTTCATGACACATGCCATTATTATTAAACCTGATTCTGCTGTTGACAGTGAAGTTGTGCAGAGAATAGGAATGGGCTGGTCCAATCACAGGCTGTGATAGGAAGGTGTCAAAATATCCATTTTTTCCATTGCTTCGGTATCGATCAGACTGGCATAGGTGAACTGACTCCCAATAAATAGGAGCATTACGTAAGTGCATTAATGGCAAATAAAATCGAGCAAAAAAAGGAAATTTAAAGGTGACAAACGCTAATCTACATGAGACGCCATGGTAGCATAGCAGTTAGAGGAACACTATTACATCTCGGTGTCGGAGTTCGGAGTTCAGAGTTCAATTCTGATGTCCTCAATAAACAGGTTTGTATGTTCCTGCCTGTTTACACATGGGTTTCCTCTGGCTCTTCCGGTTCCAACCCACAGTTGAAAGAGTTAGTAGGTTCACTGATAATTGTAAAGTGTTGTGTGATTAAGCTACAGTTAAATCGGTGGGTTGCTAGGTGACACAGCTCGTAGGGTGACAAGGGCTTGTTCCATTCTGTATCTCTAGATCAACAAAATTGGCACAATTGAATGGGTGGTTAGAGAAGGCTGGCAGATCTGAGTGGCAGAAGGTGTTCAAGGGGCATCTGTAAGGATCACAGCTACCATTACAGCTGTTCAAAATCTGCAGTATATTAATTCAGTCTTCAGAATCAAAACAAAAAATCTTTTTCTAAATTTGCAAAGTGATAGAATGTTCATTTTGTGGGATGAATAGTCAGCAGTGGGGAAGATCACAACAAACCTCAAGAAGAACAAATGAGCCAGCAGTCTGGAATTGAATTACCAAATATATTTCAGCAAACGTTACTTGCTGTTTTCTCTTACAGTACCTAGTGTAGTAAGTGGCTGTTGTGTGTTCTTCATGCCGGAAGTGTCCTGGAAGACCCGGAATTTCATGGGGAACTACATCTGTATGCTGCACCTTGAGAACCATGTTAGGGATCCGGAGCTGCAGAGATAATTGATCAGAATTACAGGGAAGGGATCACTCCTGAGTTGTAGGAGGCGAGTAGCTGGGTGACGGTCAGGAGAAATGGAAACGTGACGAGGCAGTTTGTGCAGAGCCATTCTCTCAATAGTAAGGATACGGCTTTGGGTACTGCGGTGGGGGATGATCTCCCAGGAGGTTGCCATGGGGACCGGGTTACTGGCACTGAGCATGTGTCCGTGGCGCAGAAGAGAAAGAAGGAGAAGAGGGGAGCAGTAGTGATAGGGAACTCAATAGTCAGGGGAACAGACAGGAGGTTCTGTGGACATGAACGGGACACCCGGATGGTATGTTGCCTCCCAGGTGCCAGGGTCCGGGATGTCTCAGATCACATTCACAGCATTTTGGAGAGGGAGGGAAAGCAGCCAGATATCTTGATACGTATTGATACCAATAACATAGGAAGGAAAGAGGTCCTGAAAAGAGTATTTAGAGAGCCAGGAAGAAAGCTGAGAAGCAGGCCCTCCCAGATAGTAATGTCTGCAATGCTCCCTGTGTCATGCTCCAGTGAAGGTAAAAGCAGGACGATCTGGTGCAGGGCCAAGGCTTCCTTGGGATCCCTTCTGGGGCTGGTGTGACCTGTCAAAAATGACATATTGCACCTAAACTCGAGGGGAACTAATAATCTTGCAGGCAGGTTTGTTAGAGCTATTGGTGGGGGGATAGTTTAAAATAATACAAGAGACCATAAGACTATAAGGTATGGGAGCAGAAGTAGGCCATTTTGCCCATCGGGTCTGCTCCACCATTCAATCATGGACTGATCCAATTCTTCCAGTCATCCCCACTCCCCTGCCTAGGCCCCGTGCCCTTTGGTGCCCTGGCTAATCAGGAACCCATCTATCTCTGCCTTAAATACACTCAATGACTTGGCCTCCAAAGCTGCTCATGGCAACAAATTCCAGATTTACCACCCTCTGACTAAAGTAATTTCTCTGCATCCCTGTTCTTTAAGAAGGCACTCTGTTTCCTCAACACTACCGGCTCCTCCACCTATCTTTGTATCATTGGCGAATTTACCCACAAATCCATTAATACCTTCGCCAAATCATTCACGTATATCATAAAGAGCAGCGGTCCCAAAACCGACCACTGTGGAACTCCACTGGTAACCGGCAGCCAGCCAGAATAGGATCTCTTTATTCCCACTCTCTGTTTTCTGCCGATCAGCCAATGCTCCACCCATGCCAGTAACTTCCCTGTAATTCCAGGGGCTCTTATCTTGATAAACAGCCTTGTGTCGGCACCTTGTCAAAGGCCTTTTGAAAATCCAAGTACATCATGTCCACTGCATCTCCTTTGTCTACCCTGCTTTTAATTTCCTCCAGTAGGTTTGTCAGGCAAGATTTTCCTTTAAGGAAACCATGCTGGCTTTGGCCTATCTTGTCATGCACCTCCAGGTATTCTGTAATCTCATCCTTAATAATTGATTCCAACAACTTCCCAACCACTGATGTCAGGCTAACAGGTCTATAGTTTCCTTTCTGCTGCCTCCCGCCCTTCTTCAATAGCAGAGTCACATTTGCAATTTTCCAGTCATCCGGTACAATACTAGAATCTATCGATTTTTGAAAGATCATTGTTAATGCCTCTGCAATCTCTCCAGCTACTTCCTTCAGAACTCGAGGGTGCATCTCATCAGGTTCAGGAGATTTATCCGCCCTCAGACCATTAAGCTTCCTGAGCACCTTCTCTGTCGTAATTTTCACTGCACAGACTTCACTTCCCTGACACTCTTGAATGTCCGTATACTGCAGATGTCTTCCACTGTGAAGACTGATGCAAAATACACAATCAGTTCCTCTGCAATCTCTGCATCTCTCATTACAATATCTCCAGTAACATTTTGTATTGGTCCTATCTAACCTCAACTCTCTTTTACCCTTTATACACAAAAAGCTTTTAGTATCTTCTTTGATATTAGTTTCCAGCTTCCTTTCATAACTCATCTTTCCCTTCCTAATGACCTTCTTAGTTTCTTTCTGGACGTTTTTAAAAGCTTTCCAGTCATCCATCTTCCCACTGGCTTTGGTTTCCTTGTATGACCTCTCTTTTGCTTTTTCTTTGGCTCTGACTTCACTTGTCAGCCACAGTCCTTCTTCCATTTCAAAATTTCTTCTTATTTGGAATATATCTGTCTTGCACTTCCCTCATTTTTCACAGAAACTCCGGCCATTGCTGTTCTGCTGTCCTTCCCGCTAGTGACCCTTTCCAGCCAACTTTGGCCAGTTCCCCTCTCATGCCACTGTAATTTCCTTTATTCCACTGAAATGCCGACACATTGGAATTTAGTTTCTCCTTCTCGAATTTCAAAGTGAACTGGATCATGTTGTGATCACTGTTCCCTAAGAGAGAGCTGAGAGTGGATATAGGACCACCAGAAAATGAGGCCGGACAAATAATAATGGATGACAACGAGGCAACAGATGAACTGATTCAGTCTTCACTGTGGAAGATACTCGTAGTGTGCCAGATGTTGAAGTGCATGAGGGAAGAGATAGATACTTTATTCATCCCCATGGAGAAGGAAGTGTGGCTACCGTTACAAGCGAGAAGGTAACTAAGGTCTTTCAAAAAAGACCTAAGGGTACGTAAGTCACCCAGGCCAGATGAACTGCACACTAGGATTCTGAAAGAGGTGTCGCTAGAGATCGTGGAGGCATTAGTAATAATTGTTAAAAGATCATTGGACCCTGATATGGTGACAGAGGACTGGAAGATTGCAAATAGTAATGTAGAAAACCTACAGCACAATACAGGCTCTTTGGCCCACAAAGCTCTGCAGATCATGTCCTTACCTGAGAAATGACTTAGGTTTACCCAAAGGCCTCTATTTTTCTGAGCTCCGTGTATCTGTCCAGGAGTCTCTTAAAAGACCCTATCATATCCGTTTCCACCACTGTCGCCGGCAGCCCATTCCACGTACTCACCACTCTCTGCATAAAAAACTTGCCCCTGATATCTCCTCTGTACCTACTTCCAAGCACCTTAAAACTGTGCCCTGTTGTGCTAGCCATTTCAGCCCTGAGAAAAAGCCTCTGACTATCCACATGATCAGTGCCTCTCATCATCTTAAACACCTTTATTAGATCATCTCTCATCCTCTGTCACTCCAAGGAAAAAGGGCTGAGTTCACTCAACCTATACTCATAAGGCATGCTCCCCAATCCAGGCAACATCCTTGTAAGTCTCCTCTGCACCCTTTCCATGGTTTCCGCATCCTTCCTATAGTGAGGCGACCAGAACTGAGCATAGTACTCTAAGTGGGGTCTGACCAGGGTCCTATATAGCTGCAACATTACCTCTCGGCTCCTAAACTCAATCCCACGATTGATGAAGGCCAATGCACCATATGCTTTCTTAAATGTCACTCCATTCTTTAAGAAAAGAGGAAGGCAGCAGAAAGGAAATTATAGACCAGTTAGCCTGACCTCTATGGTTGGGAAGATGTTAGAGTCAATTGTTAAGAATGAGGTGAGGGTGTACTTGGTGACACAGAACAAGATAGTACAAAGTCACAAACATGACAAAATCTGCAGATGCTGGAAATTCAAGCAACACACACAAAATGCTGGTGGAGCACAGCAGGCCAGGCAGCATCTATAGGAAGAAGCACTGTCAACATTTCGGGCTGAGACCCTTTGTCAGGACTAACTGAAAGAAGAGATAGTGAGAGATTTGTAAGTGGGAGGGGGTGGGGTGAAGCTGAGAGCTGGAAAATTGATTGGCAAAAGGGATACAGAGCTGGAGAAGGGAAAGGATCATGGGACGGGAGGCCTAGGAAGAAAGAAAGGGGGAGGGGAGCACCAGAGGGAGATGAAGAACAGGCAAAGAGTGATTGTGAGAGGGACAGAGAGAGGAAAAAAGAGAGAGAGAAAAGAAGAAAAAAAGGGAAAAAATAATAAATAAGGGATGAGGTGAGAATGTGGAATGGCCACACATTTTAATTGCACATCCCTTTCCCATTCTGATATGTCTATCCATGGCCTCCTCTACTGTCAAGTTGAAGCCACACTCAGGTTGGAGGAACAACACCTTATATTCCGTTTGGGTAGCCTCCAACCTGATGGTATGAACATTGATTTCTCTAACTTCAGTTAAATCCTCCCTCCACTTCTTACCCCATCCCTTATTTATTATTTTTTCCCTTTTATACCTCCTTATATCAATGAGAATTTCCTGATGACCCCACTATAATGCATGAATTATTAAGGAAATTGAATGTTTCAAAATTATCACCTAATGAACGTTTAGTATTAGATGCTCTTATTATGGAACAAGAAATAAAAGATGCTATTTCTTCGATGAATTCAGGTAAAGCACCTGGCCCAGATGGCTACACAGTAGAATTTTAAAAATCCTTCTCTACTATAATTTCTCTCTGGTTATGTAGAATCTTTAACAATGCATTATTTATAGGTAAATTGCCACAATCTTTTTATGGTGCCTCTATTTCCTTAATGCTTAAAAAAGATAAAGATCCCACTTAATGCGCATCATACAGGCCTATATCCTCATTGAATGTGGATTCTAAGATTTTTTCTAAAATATTGGCAACTAGATTGGAGAATATGTTGCCTCGAATTATTTCGGTTGACCAGACCAGATTTATTAAAAACCGTTATTCGTCCTTTAATATTAGGAGATTAATGAATATTGTTTGTACTCCTTCATCTAGAACTCCAGAATGTGTCATCTCATTGGATGCCGAGAAAGTGTTCGATAGAGTTGAATGGCCATACTTATTTAGTATGCTTGAGAAATCTAATTTTAGCCCGCAATTTACATCTTGGATTAAATTGATATATTTCGGTACTTACCAATAATATAAGATCTCCTTTTTCTCAGTTATTTCGTGGCACTAGGCAAGGCTGTCCTCTTAGCCCATTGTTATTTGATATTGCCGTGGAATCTCTTGCTATTGCTGTTCATGACTCACTTACTATACTTGGCATTTCTCGTGGCAATGTGATACATAAGTTATCATTATATGCAGATGATTTGTTACTATATATTCTGAATCCTGAGAAATCCATTCCTGCTATTATATCCTTTCTCGCTCAGTTTAGTAACTTTCTTGGTTACAAACTGAATCTTAAGAGTGAAATTTTCCCTTTAAATATGTAAGTTCTAATTTATAGACTTTTACCATTTAGATTGGTTATGGATTATTTTACTTATCTAGGTGTTAAAATCTCTAAAAAACATAAGGATTTATTTAACACCAATTTTTTTACCTCTAATAGACCAGGTCAAACAATCGCTTACTAAATGGTCTTCACTGTCTATATCACTGATTGGTTGAATTAATGCTATTAAGATGATTATTTTACCTAAATTTTTATATCTTTTCCAAGCAGTACCAATCTTTATTCCTAAATCTTTTTTTGATATTATTGACTTAAAAATTTCATCTTATATGTGGCAGAATAAAAATCCTAGGTTAAGTAAAAAATACTTGCAGAAATCCAAAAAGAACAGCGGCTTCGCACTGCTGAATTTAAGATTTTATTATTGGGCAATTAATATTTGATATTTAATATTTTGGACACATGATGTGGATATTAATGTCAGTCCGCAATGGGTTAACCTTGAATGTAATTCTGCACAAGGATTTTCATTGGTTTCAATCTTAGGGACCTCGCTTCCCTTTGTTCTTTCTAAATTGAATAAACAAATGGTTAGTCCAATAATTAAACATACATTACGAATATGGTTTCAGTTTCGTAAAGTTTTTGGCTTGAATAAATTTATTTTATCAAGTCCTATTATATCTAATTTTTTCTTTCAACCCTCTGTTACAGATCAAGCCTTTTTGGTATGGAAAACAAAGGGTATAATATGTTTTCGTGATTTATTTTTGAATTAACTGTTTCATGTCTTTTGAACAGTTGTCTAATAAATATAATTTGCCCAGATCACATTTTTTTAGATATCTACAGATCAGAGATTATTAAAATACGATGTTACCTACTTTTCCAATTTCTTATCCAACTGATATCACAGAAATTTTTTTAGGCTTAAACCCTTATTAAAAGGGTTTAATAGCAATCATTTATGATATGACTATGAAAATACAGTCAGATATATCTGATAAAAAATTTAAAATGAATGGGAGCAGGAGCTTCAACTTTCTTTACCTATAGAGAAATGGGAGAAAATCATTCAATTAGTTAACTTCTCTTCTATTTGTGCTAAACATACATTGATTCAGTTTAAAGTGGTGCATAGGGCTCATATGTCTAAAGATAAATTAGCTCGTTTTTACTCTCATATAAATCCGATCTGTGATAGATGTCATTCTGAGATAGCCTCTCTGACTCATATGTTTGGTCTTGTCCTCTTTTGGAAATATATTGGAAAGATATTTTTGATACATTCTCTACAGTTCTGCACATTGATTTACAACCTCACCCTATTACCGCAATTTTCGGTTTTCCAATGATTGATCTGCCCTCTTTAGCTTGGCGGATGATTGCATTTGCTACTTTAATGACTGGAAGATCTATTTTATTGAATTGGAGAGAGATGTATCCCCCAACGACATCTCAATGGTTTTCCCAAACCATATCCTGTTTAAACTTAGAAAAAATTAGAAGTGGTACCTTTGATCCCTCGGTTAAATTTGAAGAAACTTGGAGGCCATTTATCCAATACTTTCATAGAATGTAATTTGACCTTTTCCGATTCCTTTATATTATTTATTAATTTGAGTAGAGGAGTGGAGTTGACAACATTAATTACTTTATCCGATATAATAGAATAGCTCAGCTTTGTTTAGTTTAGTTTTAGTTTTATTTAGTTTAGTTTATTTTGTTTTTGATTTTTCATTTTGGGCTTTTTTCCATCTTTTTATTTCTTCGTATCTTGTCTATATTAAGAGTTTGGGAGGTCAGTTACATTGGCGTTACCTATAGTTTCTACTACGTGTATTAATTACCAACAATGTACTCCCACGCCCTTTGTATTATTATGACCACTATGTATTTGTTTTTGAAAATTTAATGAAAAGATTGAAAAAGAAAGATGGACCAAATGGTCTAATTCTGTTCCTATGTCTTATGGTCTTATAAGTCTGAGTCTTGAGTCTGCACCGCCATTCCATCATGGCTCATTTATTATCCCTCTCAATCCCATTCTCCTGCTTTCTCCCCGCCCTGACTAATCAAGAATTTATCAACTTGCACTCTAAGTCATCTGTGGCAATGTAGTCCACAGATTCAACATCCTCTGACTAAAGAAATTCCTCTTCATCTCTGTTCTAGATGGATGTCCTTCTATTCTGAGGCAGAGCCCTCTGGCCCTATGCTCTCCCACTCTAGGAAACATACTCTCTATGTTCACTCTATCAAGGCATTTCAACATTCGCTGAGTAGAAGAACATAGACCATTCTGGTCCATGATGAAAGATCTCTGATGATGCTTGCACAATTTGTCTGTGTGTTCTCCCTCACAACCTGTCCAAGTTGGTATAATTTGGTTTATAGATATTTCACCAGAGAAAAAGAGGAATTTCTAAACATTAAACAAAAGATTGTGCAGATGCTGGAAATCCAGAGGAACACACAGTGACATTTCAGTCCAAAAATAATATTTCTACATATTGTTTCTGGTGCAAAATTACCAAAGGAGTTTCATTTGAAACAGCAATTCTGTCCTCTACTGACCCGCAGGTTCAGAGACAGTTCCACAGTCAGTGTGGGTTGAACTGGACTATGGAGAGCAGAGTTTCATTGTGTGGTCTTCTTCCTTCCAGGCGCCGCTTGGTTTCTCAGCGTTCTTCATTGGAGACTCTGGAAGACATTGAGGAAAATGCCCCATTGCGGAGGTATGAAAATGACTGGTGAAAACAGAAGCACTCTTGAACTTGTGATGCAGTTCTAACGCTGTAGTATTATGATTCCTTCAGGTTGTCATCGGTGGTGGGGTGTGAGGGGCCGTAATTGAGCTCCCAATGCATGCGTCTCAAACAGCCTATGACAACCAAGTCCAGCTCTTGTCCTTCACGTGTGACTTAACTACTGTAACCCTCAGGTTCAGCTGGCAGCTTACTCGAGGGGAAGACAGCCCTCAGCCCAGCCAAACCTCAGAAATCTTGTTTGGGTGGATGCTGTGTGATGTGTTCCCCTGTTACAAATCAGTACCACAAAATAACAAACAGTACACAATATGCAATTAAACGATTGAGCTTTATATTCTTAATTTGACTATAGGTTAGTAAAGAAACAAAAAAAAAAGGGCCCATTTTAATGAGACAGTCTAATGTGTACGTTGGAGCTCGTTTCCATCCATTCGTTCCCCATTGACCTTCTCCAAGTGTGGCGGGTCCTTGTACCCTCACTCCGTCCACTCCATCTGGTGGTCTACTAACTTTCTCTGCTCGCATCTTCTCTCTGCATCTCTCCCCAACAAAAGACTGCAAAATCCCTTCTGACAAGAAAGAACAACATTCCTCTCATTGGATGGTGCACATTCCAAAGCCCGCATTATCTCTAGACATAACCCAAACATTGCTGCTACAGAGAAGCCATTACATTAGCAGTGGAACATTACAAAGAGGCCATTACATTAGCGGTGAAACCTTACAGCACGTTACACTACTCAGTCCAGTGGAACTTTTTCTGTTGACAGGAGAAGGGAAAAAGGTGGGTTACTGGCACCTTAAAACTATTCGCTTCGGGCAGATGGGGCTCGTCAACCATGGTTAGCAGCTCATCTTGGAGAAGGAAAACTCTGATCTCAAACTTCCACTGTCTTGCGGCTATGGGGAAGGCATCAGGAGTAAACCCTGAGGAAAAATCCGGAGCTAAGGCAGTCCTGTGCAGTTCAATGCTGACTGGCAACTCTTGGTGCCTAAGTGTATCGGTCTGTGCTGCCCTTTAGATTCATCAGCTGTGTGGAGAGGAGGAGCCTGTGCAAGGGCAAGAGCTTGCTCTCCATATCGTATTGGTCTGCCTTGCATATTATGTGGAAAGCTAGGACATAACATCCATGGTCGACCCTGGCCAATGGAGGGTCTCAGTATTGTGAAACCACTCTTTTGCCCAGAATGCAAGTGAATCACATCTATTCCATCAAACTGCAATGTTGCAGACATGCTGAATTGTTGCCTCAGGTGGATTCGTCCCAACTCTACAAGGACGAATTATTGATGCATTGAAGGATTACACTGCAAAAGATCCATTCTTCACAGAAAAGTGTACACTCGGTGGCCTCTTTATTACATACCTCCTGTACCGAATGAAGTGATCACTGAGTGTATGTTGGTGACCTTCTCCTGCTGTGGCCCATCCACTTCAAGGTTAGATGTGTTGTGCGTTCAGAGATCCTCTTCTGCACACCACTGTTATTAAATATGTCTATTTGGTTTACTGTTGCCTTCCTGTCAGCTTGAATCAGTCTGACCATTCTCCTCTGATTCTCTTAGTAACAAGGCATTTTCATCCACAGAACTGCAGCTCCCTGTATTTTTTTTTTCACACCATTCTCTATAAACCGTAGAGATTGTCGTGTGTGAAAATGCCAGTGATTAGCAGTTTCTGAGATACTCAAACCACCGTCTGGCACCAACAATCTTTCCATGGTCAAAGTCACTTAGCTCACATTTCTTTGTAATTTCTGATGTTTAATCTGAATAACAACTGAACCCCTTGACCATGTCTGCATGCATTTACACATTGAGTTGCTGCCAGCTGATTGGCTGATTCCAGTTGTCACTGAGTATGTAGGTTACTCATCCAATCTGCAAAGAGTGGTTCTGTAACTATCATCTGCCCTCCATGGGAATCAGTCTCGGTCACATTATCAGTGTGGCTCTCACTGAGTTACTGAGGGTGGGGGGATCTGCTTTCAATCAGTGTCATAATTGGTGTTGACCCTGTGGGGCCACCAGTCTGGATTTCTCTCACACAGCAATTACTGAAGGTGGGAGTACTTCCTCTCACTCAGTCTCGTAACTTATGTTTAACTTGGGTTTTTTCCAGATGTCGGACTCTGTCAGGTTCCCCCAGACCAAAGAGCTTTAAGAAGATTCACTTTATCAAAAGCATGCGACAACACGACACCAGGAATGGCAGGTATGATGTACTTTTAAGAAAATAATTCAAAACCAAGTTTAATGTGAGTACATGAACATTTTATCCAATGGTATTTTAATTTAGATGTCTCTGGACAATCCTCAGTATGTCTTGTCACTCAGCAACAGTGGTAATAACTAGATCAAGAGCAGACCAGTGGAGACAGAAGCTGCTGGAAGATCTTATAGTATTGTGTAGTGTTTGACGGAGCGATATAACTCTACATTAAATGTTAAAGATGGATACAGCTCCACAGCTCTTTCCCCGTTGGATCACAACCTTGGTTCAGCCCATGCCCCTGTATAAGACCAAAGTACAGCAACAACCAGCAACACCAAGATAGTAAAGAAATGGTCCCTTGAGGCACCTGAGACCTTGAAAGGCTGCTTTGAAGTGACTGGAATGTGCTTTCTGAACCAAATGGGGAGGACATTAATGGACTTACTGATTTGTCTTTATTTATTTGTTTGAATTGAATTGAACTGACTATTACACCCTTCATATATATGAGTAAAAATCTTTATGTGATGTCTTGACCTAAATGTGCAATGTACAATTTATAGTAATTTATAGTAAATTTTATGTACAATGGGATAGTCAATATGACATAGAACTGCCGTTGTGTCAGCATGAATTAATCAGTCTGATGGCCTGGTGGAAGAAGCTGTCCTGGACCCTGTTGGTCCTGGCTTTTATGCTGTGGTACCGTTTCCTGGATGGTAGCAGCTGGAACAGTTTGTGGTTGAGGTGACTCGGGTCCCCAGTGATCCTTCGGACCCTTTTTACACACCTGTCTTTATAAATGTCCTGAATAGTGGGAAGTTCACATCTACAGACGCACTGGGCTATCCGCATCACTCTCTGCAGAGTCCTGCGATTAAGGAAAGTACAATTCCCATACCAGGCAGTGATGCAGACAATCAGGATGCTCTCAATTGTGCCTCTGTGGAAAGTTCTTAGAATTTGGGGGCCCAGGCCAAACTTCTTCAACCATCTGAGATGAAAGAGGTGCTGTTGTGCCTTTTTCACCACACAGCCGGTATGTACAGACTATGTGAGATCCTTGGTGATGTTTATGCCGAGGAATATAAAGCTGTTCACCCTGTCAACCCCAGATCCATTGATGTCAATAGGGATTAGCCTGTCTCCATTCCTCCTGTAATCCATAACCAGCTGCTTTGTTTTTGCGACATTGAGGGAGAGGTTGTTTTCTTGACACCAATGTGTCAGGGTGATGGCTTCTTCTCTGTAGGCTGCCTCATTATTATTTGAGATTAGGCCAATCAGTGTAGTGACTTCAGCAAATTAAATTAGTAGATTGGAGCTGTGGGTGGTGACATAGTCATGGGTATACAGAGATAAAAGGAGGGGGCTTAGTACATAGCTCTGAGGGGCACCTGTGTTGTGGGTGTCACTAGCTAAGCCAGCATTTATTGCCCATCCCTAGCTGCCCTTGAGAAGGTGGTGATGAGCTGCCTTCTTGAACCGCTGTAGTCCCTGAGGTGCAGGTTCACCCACAGTGCTGCTAGGGACTGTGGGTGGACAGTGATCTAAAGGCTCTTCTCAACCACAGAAGGAGGGCCTTTAGATCAGGAGACAGGGAGGGATTGAAACGTGCAGATGGAGCTAAAGGAGAAGATCAAGGGGCTAAAGAGGCATATGGGGGAAAGCTGGAGAACAAGCTTGTGCAGAGTAGCACACAGGAGGTGTGAAGAGGCATGAAGAACATCACTGGCTTCAATCAGCCTAGCTGTGAAGCCTCTGAATGCAGCTGTGAAAGGGCTGATGAGTTAATCCAATTCCTCTATTGTTGCCCTCCTGTTCACACCCCCTCAACACACCAGTCCTGGTGTCAAGGCATCCAATGCTCCCTCAGCACCAATGCCTACCCTCCAGTTCAACAACACAGGCTACCAGTGTCTACATTCCCTCCTTGCCCTGCTCCTGCCATCCACATACCAACTGCTACTGTCCCACCTTCCACCAACTCTCCAGTTATCATGGACTCACTACTGAGAAGGTGAGAAGGGCTCTGGGTAAAACTGAAACATGGCAAAGCATTGTGACCAGATAATGTGAACCCCACGGTCCTGAAGGAGTGTGCTGAACAGCTGTGTGGAGTTCTTCAGGGCATTTTCAATCTGAGTCTCGGCCATTTGTGTGAACATTTGTGGCCGCAGTACCCAAGAAGGCCAAACACAGGTCTTGAATGACTACCGTCCAGTGGCCCTGACCTCACACATTATGAAGACCCTAGAGAGGCTGGTCCTGGTCAGATCAGCCCTCGATCCCCTGCAGTTTGTCCAGCAGGAGCACACTGGAGTCGACGATGCTGCCGTCTGCCTGCTGAACAGAGCCCACTCCTGTTTGGATAAGCAGGGCAGCACAGTGAGAATCATGATGTTTGATTTCTCAAGTGCCTTCAGTACCATACAACCCTCATCGCTGGGGAAAAAGCTCTGTTCAATGCAGGTTGGCACTTCCATTGTGTCCTGGATAATAGACTACCTGACCACAGTTGGTGTGGCTTCAGAGCAGTGTGTCAGACATGGTGATAAGTAGCACTGGGGCCCCACAGGGGACTGTACTGACTCCCTTCCTGTTTACCCTGTATACCCCGGACTTCAGATACAACACTGAGTCATGTCATCTACAGAAAATCTCTGATGGCTCAGCAATGTATAAAGGGAGGATTGTAGGGTGAATACAGGGCCCTGGTGGAGGACTTTGTCAATTGGTGCAAGCTGAATCGTCTGCAGCTCAACATCAGTAAGACAGAGGAGATGGTGATGGACTTTAGGAAGACTAAGCCTGCACTGCTCACTGTTACTATTGAAAGTGAGGATGTGGATGTGGTGAGGACCTACAAGCACCTGGGATGCACCTGCATGACAGACTTGAGTGGAGCACCGACACAGAGACTCTATACTGGAAGGGCCAAGTCGCCTCTACTTCCTGAGGAGACTGAGGTTCTTTGAAGTATGCAGGCCTCTCCTTCACATGTTCATAAATCAATGCATTGAGTACAGGAGGTGGGATGCTATGTTGAAGTTGTATGAGATGTTGGTGAGGCCTAATTTGGAGTATTGTGTGCAGTTTTGGTCACCTACCTACAGAAAAGATGTAAATAAAATTGAAAGAGTGCAGAGAAAGTTTACAAAGATGTTGTCAAGACTTGAGGACGCGAGTTATGAGGAAAGGTTGAATTGGTTCGGGCATTATTTCCTGGAGCACAGAAGAATGAGGGGTGATTTGGTAGAGGTGTACAAAATTATGAAGGATATAGATAGGGTAAATGCAAGCATTTACACTGAGGTTGGATGAGATCAGAGCCAGAGGTCATGGGTTAAGGGTGAAAGGTGAAATGTTTAAGGGGAACATGAGGGGAAACTTCTTTACTCAGAGGGCGATGAGAGTGTGGAATGAGCTGCCAGTGGAAGTGGTGCAATCAAGTTTGATTTCAACATTTAAGAGAAGTTTGGATGGGTACATGGGTGGGAGGGGTATAGAGTGCTATGGTCCCCGGTGCAGGTCAACAGGAGTAGGCAGAATAATAGTTTGGTATGAACTAGATGGGCTGAAAGGCCTGTTTCTGTGCTGGTGTCCTCTATGACTTTGATTTGGTGCTCTTCACCCAGTGTCAACCTTCAGTCATTAATGAAGGTTACCATTGTTTGAGAAATGGCAGGGCAATTATTATCCCTGACATATGTTGTGAAATGTTTTTGGTTTGGGGCAGCAGTACAGTGCAATATGATGATAAACGATAATAAGAAATATGAAAAAAAAGTAAGTAATGCAAAAAGACAGCAAAATAGGTAGTATTCATGGACCATTCAGGAATCAAATAGCAGAGGGGAAGAAGCTGTTTCTAATACTTTGAGTGTGCGCTTTCAGGCTCCTGTACCTCCTCCTTGATGGTAGAAATGAGAAGAGGGCATGTCCTGAGTGGTGAGGATACTATGCCACCCTGAGGCACCACCTATTGAATGTCCTTGATGGTAGGGAGGCTTATAAGATTGTCCTGGAGTAATTTATCCATAAAAGAGGTTTGTGATCCTTATTGTCATGGTTATCGTACAGCATATAAGAACATAAGACTACAAGACCATAAGACACAGGAGCAGAATTTTGCCATTCAGCCCATCGAGTCTGCTCCACCATTCCATCTGACTGATCTCGGATCCCACTCAACCCCATACACCTACCTTCTTACCATATCCTTTGATGTCCTGACCGATTAGGAAATGATCAACTTCCATCTTAAATATACCCATGGACTCGGCCTCCACCGCATTCAGTGTAGAGCATTCCACAAATTCAGTGCACTCTGGCTAAAAAAAATTCCTCAACTCTGTTCTGAAAGGCCACCACTCTATTTTGAGTCTGTGCCCTTGAGTTCTTGATATCCCTACCTTAGGAAACATCCTCTCCACATCTACCCTGTCTAGTCATCTCAATATTCAGTAGGTTTCTATAACATCCCCACGCATTCTTCTGAATTATATTGAGTACAGGCTCAAAGCTGCTGCACGCTGCTTATATGTTAACCCCTTTGTTCCTGGAATCATCCTCGTGAAACTCCTTTGGACTCTCTCCAAATGAAAATACATCCTTTCTGAGACATGAGACCCAAAACTATTGACAGTACTCTAAGTGTGGCCTGACTAGTGCCTTAAAAGAATCAGTGTTATCTGCTTGTGTCTATATTTTATTCACCTTGACATAAATGCCAATATTGCATTTGCCTTCTTTACCACAGAATCAACCTGTAAATTAACCTTCTGGGATTCTTGCAAATGGACTACTAAGTCCCTTTACACCTCTGATGTTTGAACCTTCTCCCCATTTAAGTAATAGTGCTGACTATCATGCATTTCTAAACAATGTATTCCGTTTGCCAATTTTTTTCCCCATTCTTGCAGTTTGTCTAGTCCTGCAGCAAATGCATTGCTTCCTCAACACTACCTACCCCTCCACCTATCTTCGTATCATCCATGAACTTTGTCACAAAGCCACCAATTCCTTTATCCAAACCATTGACAAACAATGTGAAATGTAGTGCTCCCAATACTGACCCTGAGGAACACCACTAGTCACTGGCAGCCAACAAGACAATGCCCTTTTTATTCCCACTTAATGCCTCCTGCCTCTCAGCCATTCCTCTATCCATGCTAATATCTCTCCTATAACCCCATAGAATTTTATCATGTTAAGCAGCCGTGAGAGTGGAACCTTATCAAATGCCTTCTGAAAATCCAAGTAAATGCCACTCACTGCCTCTCCTTTGACAACCCTGCTTGTTACTTCCTCGAAGAACTCTAACAGATTTGTCAGGCATGATTTCCCTTTACAGAAACCATGCTGACTTTGCCTTACTTCATCATTAGTCTCCAAGTAGCTCAAAACCTCATCCTTAATACCGTACTCCAACCATTTCCCAACCACTGAGGATAGACTAACTGGCCTGTAGATTCCTTTCTTTTGCCTTCCTCCCTTCTTGAAGAGTGGAGTGACATTTGCAATATCACTGATTGAATTCATACTGCAATTTGAGAGGGAGAAGCACAAGTCAGATGTATCAGTGTTGCAATGGGGTAAAGGGAATTACGGAGACATGAGACAGGACCTTGGTAGGAGCTTGAGAAAGGGAATTACGGAGACATGAGACAGGAGCTTGGACAGGAGCTTGATAAAGGGAATTATGGAGACATGAGACAGGAACTTGGTAGGAGCATTAGAGGAGCATACTGTCAGGGATGACAGCAGAGCAGAGAGGGCTGAAATTTCTGGGAATAGTTTACAAGGCGCAGGATAGTTATGTTCCAAAGAAAACATTGTTCTCAAATGACAGGGGTAGGCAACAGTAGCTGACAAGGGAAATTAAGGTCTGCATAAAAGACAAGGAAAGAGCATGTAGGTAACAAAAGTGAGTGGGAAGTTGGATGATTGGGAAGCTTTTAAAATCCAACAAAAGACAACTAAGAAAGCTATAAGTATGGAAAAGATGAAATATGAGGGAAACTAACCAATAATATAAAACAGGATAAAGAATAAAAGGGGAGTTGTTATTGGACCACTGGAAAATAATGGGGGACAAAGAAATGATAGATGAACTTAATGGGTACTTTGCATCTGTCTTCACTGTGGAAGACATTAGCAGTGTATCAGAGGTCTGTGAGTGTCCTGGAGCAGGAGTGAGTGCCATTGCCATTACAAAGGAAAAATGCTAGGCTTTACTCTTTGGAGAGTAGCTCCAATTAAGGGAGCTAGGAGAGAAGGAGGATGAGAGGAGACATGATAGAGGTATACAAGATATTAAGAGGAATAGACAGAGTGGACAGCCAGCACCTCTTCCCCAGGGCACCACTGCTCAGTACAAGAGGACATGGCTTTAAGGTAACGGGAGGGAAGTTCAAGGGGGATAAAGAGGAAGGTTTTTCCACTCAGAGAGTGGTTGGTGCGTGGAATGCACTGCCTGAGTCAATGGTGGAGGCAGATACACTAGTGAAGTTTAAGAGACTATTAGACAGGTATATGGAGGAATTTAAGGTGGGAGGTTATATGGGAGGCTGGGTTTGAGGGTCGGCACAACATTGTGGGCTGAAGGGCCTGTAATGTGCTGTACTATTCTATGTTCTATGTTTAAACTCAAAGGTCTTAAGGTGGATAAGTCACCTGGACTAAGACCCAGAGTCCAGAGTGAGGTTGCTGAAGTCTATGGTCTTACATTATGATCACTGTCTCCTAAGGATTCCTTTACATTCAGCTCCCTTCTAAGATCTGGGTCTTTACACAACACCCAATCTAAGGTAGCCTTTCCCAGAGTAGGCTCAGGCACAAACTGCTCTAAAAAGCCTCTCAATCCTCTTGCATATTGAAGTCCCCCATTACAATCGTCTCATTACCCTTATTACATACCTTTCCCACCTCCCTTTTTCTACCTATGTTGTAGGTACCAATATGTACAACGACTTCTGGCTGCTCTCCCTCCCTTTTCAGGATATTGTGGATGTGTTCAGAAAGTTCGCGGACCCTGGCACCTGAGAGGCAAACTATCATCAGTGTGTCTTTTTCTGTCAATAGAATTGATGTCTCCCTTTCTAGAGTCCCCTATTACTGCTGCCATCTTCTTCTGTTCCCTACCCTTCTGAGCCACAGGGCCAGACTCAGGACCTGATGGTCTGCATCCCAGGGTACTTAAGGAGGTGGCTCTAGAAATCGTGGACACATTGGTAATCATTTTCCAATGTTCTATAGATTCAGGATCAGTTCCTGCAGATTGGAAGGTGGCTAATGTTGTCCCACTTTTCAAGAAAGGAGGAAGAGAGAAAACGGAATTATAGACCGGTTAGCCTGATGTCAGTAGTGCGATAGATGCTGGAGTCAATTATAAAAGAGGAAATTACAACACATTTGGATAGCAGTAGAAGGATCAGTCTGAGTCAGCACGGATTTATGAAGGGAAAATCATGCTTGACTAATCTTCTGTGACCAGTGGGGTACCGCAAGGTTCGGTGCTGGGACTACAGCTGTTTACAATATACATTAATGATTTAGATGAAGGGATTAAAAGTAACATTAGCAAATTTGCTGATGACACAAAGCTGGGTGGCAGTGTGAAATGTCAGGAGGATATTAGAAGAATGCAGAGTGACTTAGACAGGTTGGGTGAGTGGGTAGATGCATAGCAGATGCACTTTAATGTAGATAAGTGAGATTATCCACTTTGGTGGCAAGAACAGGAAGGCAGATTACTATCTAAATGGAGTCAAGTTAGGAAAGGGGGAAGTACAACAAGATCTAGGTGTTCTTGTACATCAGTCAATGAAAGCAAGCATGCAGGTACAGCAGGCAGTGAAGAAAGCTAATGGCATGCTGGCCTTTATAACAAGAGGAATTGAGTATAGGAGTAAAGAGGTCCTTCTGCAGCTGTACAGGGCCCTGGTGAGATCCCACCTGGAGTATTGTGTGCAGTTTTGGTCTCCAAGTTTGAGGAAGGACATTCTTGCTATTGAGGGAGTGCAGCATAGGTTCACAAGGTTAATTCCCGGAATGGCGGGGCTGTCATATGTTGAAAGATTAGAGCGACTGGGCTTGTATACACTGGAATTTAGAAGGATGAGAGGGGATCTGATTGAAACATATAAGATTATTAAGGGATTGGACACGCTGGAGGCAAGAAGCATGTTCCTGTTGATGGGTGAGTCCAGAACTAGAGGCCACAGTTTAAGAATAAGGGGTAGGCCATTTAGAACAGAGATGCGGAAAAACTTTTTCACCCAGAGAGTGGTGGTTATGTGGAATGCTCTGCCCCAGAAGGCAGTGGAGGCCAAGTCTCTAGATGCTTTCAAGAGAGAGTTAGATAGAGCTCTTATAGATAGCGGGGTCAAGGGATATGGGGAGAGGGCAAGAACGGGGTACTGATTATGTATGATCAGCCATGATCACAGTGAATGGCAGTGCTGGCTAGAAGGGCCGAATGGCCTACTCCTGCACCTACTGTCTATTGTCTATTGACTCAGTGCCAGAGGCACGGCCACTGTTACTTCCCCCAAGTTGGTTGTTCCCCCCAACAGCACTCAAAATGGAGTACTCTTTGTTGAAGGGGACAGCCACAGGGGTGCTCTCCACTATCTGACATTCTTCCTTCCCTCTTGTGACAGTCTCCAATTTATCTGAATCCTGTAGCCTTGGGGTGACTATCTTACTGTAGCTCCTGTCTATCACTGCTTCATAAACAACCTAAGGTCATCAAGGTGCAGCTCTAGTTCTGTAACAGAGACTCTGAGGAGCTGCTTCTCGATGCAGCTGGTGCAGATGTGGCCATTGGGGAGGCTGGTAGTCTCCCAGATATCCCACATCTGACACCCAGAACAAAACACTGGCTCTGTAGACATACCCACTATTCTTTCCCGAGTTAAATAAGAAGAAAAGAAATAAATAAGGAATAAACTTCCCTATTTACTTTGTGTTTGGCTGTTCTCAGCATAGCCTTGTTGAGCCAAAGCCTTCCTGCTCTGACTCAGACCACTCCAATGACGGCCAGTCTGACAATGGCCGCTCCACTAGATGGAATTCCTCTTTTGTAGAGACTGGGCTTTGAAAGCTTTTTGCCGGATCTGTGCGGGAGGGAATGCTTCAGTTGCATCTGTGGAGTGCTCCAGTCAAGACCATAAGACATAGGAGCTAGATTAGGGCACTTGTCCCATCGAGTGTGCTCTGCCATTCAATCATGGCTAATCATTTTTTATCACCTCCTCTGCCCCACTCTCCGGCCTTCTCTCCGTAACCTTTAATGCCAAGGCCAATCAAGAACCTATCAATCTCTGCCTTAAATACACCCAATGACCTGGCCTCAATAGCTGTCTGTGGTAGCAAATTCCACAAAATTGTAGCCAACATGGTGAGTATCAGTGCATTAGGGATGCAGAATTAAAAGGGCAACAAATACAGTACTCAAAGTGTAATATCTCACTGTACGGAGAATAAGAAATAAAGTGGATGATCTTTTACAGATTGTTAGGTATGATGTTGTGGCCATCACTGAATCATGTCTGAAGGATGGTTGTTGTTGGGAGCTGAATGTCCAAGGTCACATGTTGTATGGGAGATCGAAGGGATAGGAAGGCAGGCAGAGGGTTGGCACGGCTCTGCTGGTAAATAATGGCATCAAATTGTTAGAAAGATGTGACATAGGATCAGAAGATGGTGAATCCTTGTGGATTGAGTTTAGAAACTGCAAGGGGATTGGACCCTGATGGCAGTTATATATATGCCTCTCAACGCGTGGATACAGATTACACCGGGGAATGGAAAGGACATGTCAAATTTGCAATGTTATGATAGTCTTGGGAGATTTGAACATGCAAGTAGATTGGTTAAAATCTGGTTGGTAAAGCATCTCAAGAGTGAGTTTGTTGAATGCCTGTGCGGTAGTTTTTTAGAGTATTTTGTCAGTGAGTCTACTAGGGGATCAGTTATAGTGGATTGTGTGTTATGTAATGAATTGGAGGTGATTAGGAAGCCTAAGCTAAAGGAACCTTACATTGATGAAGGTAGAGCTGTAGATGCAGTGTATATGGATTTTAGTAAGGCATTTCATAAGGTTCAGAAAATAAGAAGGCATGGGATCCAAGGAGATCTAGCTTTGTGGATCCACAATTGGCTTGCCCACAGAAGGCAAAGGATAGTTGTAAATGGTTCGTATTCTGCAGGGAGATCAGTGACAAATGGTGTTCCGCAGGGATCTGCTTTGCAACCCCGTCTCATTTGTGATTTTTATTGCTGACCTGGATGAAGAGGTAGAAGGATGGGTTAGTAAGTTTGCTGATGACATAAGAAGGTTGGGGTTGTTGTGGATAGTCTAGAGGGCTGTCGGAGGTTACAGCGGGACATTGATAGAATGCAGAGCTGGGCTGAGAAGTGGCAGATGGTGTTCAACTCAGATAAATGTGAAGTGGTTCATTTTGATAGGTCAAATATGATGGCAGAATATAGTATTATTGGTAAGATGCATGGCAGTGTGGAGGATCAGAGAGAGGGTAGCCATGTCCCAGTCTACATTGATAGATTCACAGCTCAGAGAGGGTCAACATGTGCCAGTCTACATTGGTGTACTCACAATGGAGAGAGAGGGTAACCATGTGCCAGTCTACGTTGGTAGATTCACAGTGGAGAGAATGAACAGATTTACCTGTCCTGTGGCCATCACATGGATGCAAGTACAAGGCTTCAGTTTCTTTACATTCTGAGGAGGTTAAGGGCATTCTACTTGTCACTACGCAGCAACTTCTACAGATGTACTGTGGAAAGTATCCTGACAGGTTGCACTACAGTCTGGTATAGCAATTCAGATGCAGAGAAAGTGCAGAGAGTAGTCGACTGCCCAGTATATCATGGGCACATCCATTCCCACAATTGGTACTATCTACAGGAGGCACGGCTTCAAGGAAGCAATAACTGTCTTCAAAAATCCCCACCATCCAGGCCACTGCATCTTCTCACAGCTGCCACTGGGCAGGAGTTACAGAAGCCTGAAGTCCCAAGCCACCAGGTTCAAGAACAGCTGCTTCCCTTAAACCATCCAGATCTCGAACCACCATCAAATCACTAATCACTACCTCAGTACAGCAACACTGATTATTTTGATCAATCTGCACTACAATCAATCTTTTGTATTTTAGTTGTGTTTGTTCTATGTATAATTTCTGTTTTCTTTGTGCATGCTGCTTATCTGATGCAGCATTCCTGCAACAGTACCTGCGATGGTGCTGCAAGTGTTTTTTGTTGCCCCTCTTCACATGTACTTCAACCATAAAACAGAATTAGGCCATTCAGCCCCTTGACTCTGCTCTGCCATTCCATCATGGCTGATCCCAGATTCCACTCAATGCCATACACCTTCCTTCTTGCCATATCCTTTGATGCCCTGACCAATCAGAAAACAATCAACTTCGGCTTCAACTATACCCATGGACTTGGCCTCCACTGCAGTCTGTGACAGAGCATTCCACAGATTCACCACCCTCTGAATTCCTCCTTACCTCGGTTCTAAAGGGTCACCTCTAGTTCTGGATACCCCACCATATGAAACATCCTCTCCACATCCACTTTATCTCGTCCTCTCAACATACTTGAGACAATAAAACTTGACCTTGACTAAACATTTGTCGTCAGTCCTTTTTTAAAGCATCACGCTGATTACTGCAGGCTCTTCTGCAGATTTCCAGAACAAACAAATTTAAATTCTATGAGAAAAGCACACTATTCATTCAGTAGCCAGTTTACATGGGTATGTGTTGAAACTAACAAATAGATTACTAGACCACAGTTTACAGGGTATCAAAAGGGGTGCTTTCCTAGAAAGTTGTAATTGTACAAGTTTGTATGTTAGATTTTCCACAACTCTGTCTGCCTGACCATCTCTCTCTCTCTCTGTCTCTCCATGTGTATCCCTTGCTCTATCTCTGTCTGCGTCTGTGTCTGTCTTTCTTTCTGTCTCTCTGCCTCTCTCTGTCTCTGTGTCTGTCTGTCCAACTCTCTCTCTTGTCTGTCTCTCTTTGTCTCTTTCTGCCCCTCACTCATTGTCTATCTGTTCCTCTGTCTGCCTTGCTCTCTGTCTTACAACAGATGTGCTGGCATTGGAGAGGGTCGAGAGGAGGTTCACAAGGATGATTTCAGGAATGAAAGGGTTATCATATTGGCAACATTTAATGGCTCTGGGTCTGTACTCACTGGAATTCAGAAGGATGAGGGAGGATCTCATTGAAACCTTTTGAATGTTGAAAGGCATAGACAGAGTAGATGTGGAAAGGATGTTTCCCATGGTGGGAGAGTCTAGAACAAGAGGGCACAGCCTCAGGATAGAGGGGAGCCCTTTCAAAACAGAGATGTGGAGAAATTTCTTGAGCCAAAAGATGGTGAATTTGTGGAATTTGTTGCCACATGCAGCTGTGGAGGCCAGGCCGTTGGGTGTGTTTTTGATTGGACATGGCATCGAAGTTTACAGGGAGAAGGAGTAGATAGAGAAAAGGATCAGCCATGATTGAATGGCGGAGCAGATTCGATGCACCAGATGGCCTAATTCTGCTCCTATGTCTTATGGTCTATGGTCTAATAAGTGCACTTCATTCCATGTAATATAATGATCGTGATGCAGTCAGTGTAGTATGAGTGTAATACAGTCAGTGTAATTTTATGAGTGTAATGCAGTCAGTGTATTATAATGAGTGTAATACAGTTAGTGTAATTTTATGAGTGTAATGCAGTTAGTGTAATATAATGAGTGTAATCCGGTCAGTGTAATATAATGAGTGTAATGCGGTCAGTGTAATATAATGAGTGTAATGTAGTCAATGTAATATAATGAGTATAATGTGGTTAGTGTAATATAATGAGTGTAATACAGTCAGTGTAATTTTATGAGTGCAATAATATAATAATATAATGAGTAATATAATGAGAGTAACCCTGTCAGTGTAATATAATGAGTGTAATGCAGTCAGTGTAATATAATGAGTGTAATGCAGTCAATGTATTATAATGAGAGTAATGTGGTCCGTGTAATATAATGAGAGTAGCCGGTCTGGGCAATGGCTGAGTCATCTGTCAAGACTCTTATGGATACTGTACTGACAGATCAAATCTTGTCTTCACATTTGGGTAATTAATTATTTCTTCCAGTACAGTTGTTCTGTCAACATCCAATAATGTGGGTGATTAAAGACAATTAATATTTGGTGAATAGTGATATAATCAGCTGTGAAATCAGTTTTCCTCTGTTAAACTGAATTATTTTACTTTGTCTCTGTGTGCTTGTCAACAGTAATATGGTCAAGGTTGGCTGACTGTTAGAAACAGTCCGTTTTTATGGTTGTTTGTGTTTTGGACCTTGAGCAAACTGAGATTATATACTTGCCATAAACACAAGGGATTCTACAGATGCTGGAAATCTGTAGGAACTCAGCATTTAAGGCTATCCTCTGTGGAGAGGACATTTTAGACTGAGACACTTCATCAGGATGTTTCTTATTCAGAATTGAGCTTTTGAATAGTTCTGATTGCTTGGGGGTTGCACCTCTGTACCAGTAGCCAATTCCACATGGTGACACTGAAAGTTCACAGCTGTCCTGCAGAGGTATAATGTAATATACAGAAATCACAACACTGTGGGCTGAAGAGTCTGTAATGTGTTGTTTTCTGTCTTTATTTGGGTGTAACCACTAAGCCACACTACCCAGCAACCCACCTACTCAACCCTCACCCTATCACGGGACATTGTACAATACCCAATTTAACCTACCAGCCGATGTGTC
Organism: Hemitrygon akajei; assembly: GCF_048418815.1. Lineage (NCBI taxonomy): Eukaryota > Metazoa > Chordata > Chondrichthyes > Myliobatiformes > Dasyatidae > Hemitrygon > Hemitrygon akajei. The sequence goes on from NC_133124.1 coordinate 2,162,353, forward strand.
TTTGGACAATGGGAGGAATTGGGAACACCCGGAAGAAATCCCACGGGGTCATGGGGAGAATGTACAGAGGATGCAGGGATTGAACTCTGAACTCCGGGATGCCCTGAGTGTTGTGCTATCTGCTACATGTGTATTAATCTATGATTAAGCTAGTCAAGCAGTGTGACCTGCAGTCGTTCTAGAGGTTTTGGGAGGATTTCTGCGAACAGAGCGTCACCTCTGTCGCCCAAAAGTGGCCAGTGGTGTACTGGTGAAAGGTGCCTCAGGTTGGACCCTTAAAACCCCAGGACAAGGGGGGCAACAAGGGGCAACTCTCCCCCAACCCTACATCCAGTTCCTCCATCACTGTGCTGCTGACAAGTGTGGGTTCCTGCGTCCTGTTGTTGTGGAGGTTGTGGCACATTGAACACTACAGCACAGTACAGGCCCTTCAGCCCACGATGTTGTGCCAACCTTTTAACCTACTCCAAGATCAATCCAACCGTTCCCTCACACTTTCCCTCCATTTTTCTATCATCCGTGTGCCCATCTAAGAGTTTTGTAAATGTCCCTAACACGTTTGTCTCTACCACCACCCCATCAGGGTATCCCACACACCCATCCATCTCTGTGTAAAAACTCCTCAGATGTGCCAGAGGTGGTGGTGGAAGTGGATACAATAGGGTCTTTAAGAGACTCTTGGACAGATACATGGAGCATAGAAGGCTATGCAGTAGGGAGATTCTAGGCAGTTTGTGGAATAGGTTACATGGTCAGCACAACATTCTGGGCCGAAGGGCCTGTAATGTGCTGTAGATTTCTACATTCTGTGTTCTATATCTCCACTATACTTTCCTCCAATCATCTTAAAATAATGTCCCTTTGTATGAGCCATATCCGCCCTGGGGAAAAGTCTCTGGCTTAACTTGATCGATGCACCTTATTAACTTGTATACCTCGATTGTCACCCCTCATGCTCCTTTACTCCAGAGAGAGATGCCCTGATCCTATCCTCAGAAGACATGCTTTCTATAAAGGAAGTATAGTATATCTCCTCTGCACTCTCTCTAAAGCTTCCACAGCCTTGATAAGGCTGTAAGAATATTAGCCAGTAGATAACTTGGCCTTTCTCTTTATGAAACTTGGCAGATAATAAGACAATAAGACCATAGGATATAGGAGCAGAATTAGGCCATTTGGCCTATCAAGTCTGCTCCAGCATTTCATCATGGCTGATCCAATTTTCCTCTCAGCCCCAATCTCCTGCTGTCTCTTGTAATACTTCTTGTCCTGACTAATCAAGAATTTATCAACCTCTGCCTTAAATGTACATAAAGACTCTGCCTCCACAGCTGCCTATGGCAAAGGATTCCCCAGATTCACCTTTCTGGCTGGAAAAATTCCTTCTCTATTCTAAAATTCCTTCTCATCTCCATTCTAAAAGGATTCTGCGTGGAGGCTGGGGACCAGTGGTGTGCCACAGGGGTCTGTTTTGGGAGCTCTGCTCTTTGAGATTTTTATAAATGACCTGGATGAAGAAGAGGAAGGGTGGGCTAGTAAGTTTGCTGATGATACAAAGATTGGAGGTGTTGTGGATAGCCTGGAGTATTGTCAGAGGTTACAGAGGGACATCCATAGGATGCAGAACTGGGCTGAGAAATGGCAGGTAGAGTTCAACCCAGATAATTGTGAGGTGGTTCATTTTGATATATCAAATTTGAAGACAGAATATAGCATTAATGGTAAGATGCTTGACAGTGTGGAGGATCAGAGAGATCTTGAGGTCCACGTCCATAGAACACTCAAAACTGCTGCGCAGGTTGACAGTATTGTTAAGAAGGTGTATGGTGCATTGGTCATCGACCATGGGATTGAGTTCAAGAGTTGTGAGGTAATGTTGCCTTGGTCAGACCCCACTTTGAGTTCAGTCTGGTCACTTTACTACTAGAAGGATATGGTTAATATGGAGAGAGTGCAGAGGAGATTTACAAGGACATTGCCTGGATTGGAGGGCATACTTTATGAGAATAGGTTAAGTGTACTCGGCCTTTTCTCCTTGGAGCGACGGAGTATGAGAGGTGACCTGATAGAGTTGTACAAGATGATGAGAGGCATTGATCGTGTGGATAGTCAGAGGCTTTTTCCCCAGGGCTGAAATGGCTAACACCAGGGGGCATAGTTTTAAGGTGCTTGGAAGTAGGTAGTGAGGGGATGTCAGGGGTAAGTTTTTCATGAAGGGAGTGGTGAGTGAGTGGAATGGGCTGCCAGCGACGGTGGTGGAGGCGGATATGATAGGGTCTTTTAAGAGACTCCTGGATAGGCACATTGAGCTTAGAAAAATAGAGGGCTATGAGTAACCTCAGGTAACTTCTAAAGTGAGTACATGTTTCTAAAGTAAGTTTGTCTTGAGGGCTTCTTTACCTTAAGCTCCATCGTTGCCTCTGGTACATTACATAACACCCAATCCAGTATAGCTGATCCCCGAGAAGGCTCAATGACAAACTGCTCTGAAAAGCCACCTTGTAGGCATTCAGCAAACTCACTCTCTTGAGATCTATTACCAATTTGATTTCACACTCGACCTGCATGTTGAAGTCTCCCATGACTATCATAACATTGCCCTTTTTGACCTGCCTTTTCTATTTCCTGTTGTAATCTGTGATTCACACCCCAGCTACTGTTGGGAGGCCTGTATATAACTGCCACCTGGGTCAAAAGACAATGCCTAAGAAAGGGACCATCTGTCTTTAAGGACCCCCATCACCCAGGACATGTCCTCCTCTCATTGCTGCCATCAAGTAGATGGTACAGGAGCCTGAAGACACACATTCAACATTATAGGAGTCTTCCTCTCTGTCATCAGATTTGAGAATGGACGTTGAACCCATGAACACTACCTCACTATTTTGCTCTCTTTTTGCATTACTTATTTATTTTTTATATTTCCTTTCTCACCTAGAATAATGTTTTAATTATTATCTCTTGCACTATACCACCACAAAGCAACAAATGTCATGACATATGGTCGGGATAATAAAGCTGATTTTGATTCTGATTTCCTGAGCTGTCTGGGCACTACCTGGGACTGGTGACCCAAGGGTGGGAATGGTTCTCTCTCTCCTGGGCCCCAGTCTGAGCAGAGCCTCTCCAATGAATGCACTGATCCAGCTCTACACAAAGCTATCAAGCCCACCACTGCTGAGAGGAGAGCCAGGGTCTCCCTCCCTCCTATTTGTGGCATTTGCCGGGCTTGAGGATCCCTATGACCCATCCCACAATCTCTCTGACTTACTAGCATCAGGAAGAGGTACAGGAGTATCAGGACTAGGACTGCCAGACTGGGTAGCAGCTTCTTCCCACAGGCTGTGAGACTAATCAGTACCCTGCCATCACTGAGGTCTCTTCACTAGGACAGCGAACTGTTTACCATTTACCTCTGCTGTGCACTACATGCATTTTGTATTATACTTTATTTTTTGGTTTATGTGATACATGTTTTGTGAGTCACTGTGTACCAGAGAAACATTGTTTTGTTTGGTTGTATTTATGTGCAGTCAGACGACAATCAACTTGAGCTTGAACTAGAACCCTGGACCTCCCCCTTCCCTTGTGGCTATAAATAAGGAACCTACAAAGAAAATTAGAAAAACTACAGCACAATACAGGCCTTCGGCCCAAAAAGCTGTGCCAAACATGTCCCTACCTTAGAACTACCTAGGCTTACCCATAGCCCTCTATTTTTCTAAGCTCCATGTATCCATCCAGGAGTCTCTTAAAAGACCCGATCGTTTCCACCTCCACCACCGTTGCCGGCAGCTCATTCCACGCACTCACCACTCTCTGCGTAAAAAACTTACCCCTGACATCTCCTCTGTACCTACTTCCAAGCACCTTAAAACTATGCCCTCTCGTGTTAGCCATTTCAGCCCTGGGGAAAAGCCTCTGACTATCCACACAATCAATGCCTCATTTTTCCCTCCAATATAAAGCCTGTTATCATCATGGTGCTTTGTTTTTTGCAGATTGGTTGTTTGCCTGTACCGTTGGGTGTGGTCTTTCATTGATTCTATTATGTTTCTTGTATTTACGATGAATGTCTGCAGGAAAATTGAATCTCAGGTTTGTATACAGTGACATATCTGTACTTTGATAATAAATTTACTTTGAACTTTGAACTCTGGAGAATCAAAGTTAAAGGAACATCTCAGTGTTGCTTGGCTTGAAGGGATTTTTTTTTGTCTATGGAACACTGACAAACGTGCTAAAAATCTGTTTCATCTAAAGTATCAATGTAGTCTTGCCTTACAAGGTTTTACATCGGGAATGCGCTCAGTGAGTAAGATTTGATAAGGGCTGTAATTGAATTCTTAAGTGATCACTTGCATTCTGTAAAAACCAGCGTAGAGGAAAGTCGTAACTGTTCCTTGTTACAAAGAGTCATTCATTAAAGGAAACCACCTGGGCCTAAATTGGAAAATTCTTATTCTGGACAGCGGAGATTTCATCTCTTTCCCATTCTTGTTCAGTTGAACAAGTTAACTGCAGCTCAGAAACTATCAATCTTCCTTTTTCCAATAGTAGTGTTGTGTTGCACCTCGTGTAGAAGGCTGGAACCGCACAACGCATGATGTAAACTTGTTGCTGTGTCTGTGAAAGATTAGGGCATATATAGTGTTTCTGTACTGAGCATAGCAGTTAACCCAATCGTTTATGGCACCAGATATCACTGATCGGGGTTCAGTGTCTGCCGCTGTCTGTTTCCTCTGGGTGCTCCAGTTTCCTCCCACATTCCCCAAGATATACGGGTTGGGTTTAGTAAATGGTGGGCATGCAGTGTTGGTGCCAGAATGTGTGGCAATGTTTGTGAGCTGAATTGTATTGGTCATTGACACAAAAACAACACATTTCACTATATGTTTTGATGTACTTGTGATAAATGAAGCTAATCTGTATCTTTAAAAACTAGTGGAAATAGTGACTAATATTCTCATTGTAGGTGGCACGTACAAATCCAAATTCACACATTGCAAGAACGGTATCCTAATATTTACCTTATCCAGTATTGATAATGTACACTCAGTGGCCATTTTATTAGGTACACCTGTACACTTTCCCAGCATCTGAATGCACAAAAGCATGCAGACGTGGTCAAGTGGTTCAGTTATTGTTCAGACTGGGGAAGAAATGTGATCTAAGAGAGTTTGACTGTGGAATTGTTGTTGGTGCCAGGCGGGGTGGTTTGAGAATCTCAGAATCTGTTCCTGGGATTTACATATGCATCAGTTTCTAGAGCTTAAAGAGAATGGTACAAGAAACAAAGAGCATCCAGTGATCAGTACTTCTGTGGGTAAACATGCCTTGTTAATGAGAGGTCAGAGGAGAATGGCCAGACTGGTTCAAGCTGACAGGGAGGTGACAGTAACTCAAGTAACCACGTGTTACAACAGTGGTGTGCAGAAGAGCATCTCTGAATGCACAACACATCGAACCTTGAAGTGGAAACCGTGAATATTCACTCAATGGCCACTTTATTAGGTACAGGAGGTAAAGTAGTCAGAGACTATATATAGAATCAGAATCATGTTTATTATCAGGCATCTGACATGAAATTTTTTAACTTAGCAGCAGCAGTTCAGTGCAATGCATAACATAGAAGAAGAAAAGAAATAGTATTAATAAATAAATAAGTAAATCAATTACAGTATACATATATTGAATAGATTAAAAATCATGCAAAAAACAGAAATACTGTATATTTTAAAAAGTGAGGTAGTGTCCAAGGGTTCAATGTCTATTTAGGAATCGCTTGGCAGAGGGGAAAAAGCTGTTCCTGAATTGCTGAGTGTGTGCCTTCAGGCTTCTGTATCTCCTACCTGATGGTAACAGTGAGAAAAGGGCATGCCCTGGGTGCTGGAGGTCCTTAATAATGGACGCTGCCTTTCTGAGACACCGCTCCCTGAAGGTGTCCTGGGTACTTTGTAGGCTAGTGCCCAAAATGGAGCTGACTAAATTTACAACCTTCTGCAGCTTCTTTCGGTCCTGTGCAGTAGCCCCCGCCCCCATACCAACATTGATGCAGCCTGTCAGAATGCTCTTCGTGGTACATCTATAGAAGTTTTTGAGTGTATTTGTTGACATGCCAAATCTCTTCAAACTCCTAATGAAGTATAGCTGCTATCATGCCTTCTTTATAACTTCAACGAAGTTAGATCCTCAGAGATCTTAACACCCAGGAATTTGAAACTGCTCACTCTCTCCACTTCTGATCCCTGTATAAGGATCGGTATGTGTTCCTTCATCTTACCCTTTTTGAAGTCCTTTGGAATCGATTGTTAGGGATGAGATTACAGAGTACCTGGAGGCACATGACAAGATAAGCCAAAGCCAGCATGGTTTCCTGAAAGGAAAATCCTGCCTGTCAAACTTACTGCAATTCTTTGAGGAAATTTCAAACAGGGTAGACAAAGGAGATGCAGTAGATGTGGTGTACTTGGATTTTCAGAAGGCCTTTGACAAGGTGCTGCACAGGAGGCTGCTTAACAAGATAAGAGCCCATGGAGTTACAAGAAAGTTACTAACATGTGTGGAGCATTGTCTGGTCGGCAGAAAACAGAGTGGGAATAAAGGGATCCTATTCTGGCTGGCTGCTGCTTACCAGTGGAGTTCCACAGGGGTCAGTGTTCGGACTGCTGCTTTTTATGATTTATGTCAATGATTTGGACTGCACTATTAATGGATTTGTGGCTAAATTTGCCAATGATACATAGATAGGTGGAGGAGCGGGTAGTGTTGATGAAACAGAGAGTTTGCAGAGAGACTTAGATAGTTTAGGGGAATGGGCAAAGAAGTGGCAAATGAAATACAATGTTGGAAAGTGTATGGTCATGCACTTTGGTGGAAGAAATAAACAGGCAGATTATTATTTAGATGTGGAGAGAATTCAAAATGCAGAGATGCAAAGGGACTTGGGAGTCCTTGTGCAGGATACCCTAAAGATTAACCTCCAGGTTGAGTCAATGTTGAAGAAAGCGAATGCAATGTTGGCATTTATTTTGAGAGTTATAGAACATAAGAGCAACACTGAGCATCATAGGAAGTCATTCCTGCCTGTGGCCATCAAACTTTACAACTCCTCCCTCGGAGTGTCAGACACCCTGAGCCAATAGGCTGGTCCTGGACTAATTTCCACTTGGCATAATTTATTATTATTATTTTAATTATTTCTGGTTTTATTTTGCTATATTTCTTCACTATTCTTGGTTGGTGCGACTGTAACGAAACCCAATTTCCCTCGGGATCAATAAAGTATGTCTGTCTGTCTGTCTGGATGTGATGTTGAGGCTCTGTAAGGCACTCATGAGACCACATTTGGAGTATCGTGTGCAGTTTTGGGCTCCTTATTTTAGAAAGGATATACTGACTGACATTGGAGAGGGTTTAGAGAAGATTCATGAGAATGATTCCAGGAATGAAAGGGTTACCGTACGAGGAACGTCTAACAGCTCTTGGGCTGTATTCCCTGGAGTTCAGGAGAATGAAGGGGGATCTCACAGAAACATTCCGTTTGAGTATATTTGTCCCATGTTATGATAAATGAATGATAAAATTCCCTTTGAGAATGAAATTCATCACATTGTTGTAACTCAGAGCAGCTGTGGGAGTGAATAGTCCTGCTGAAGAGACTGGGCTGAAGGGGAAGGCGGTAACGCAGGGGGAATCAGATCTAGTCACGGCAGCATGATGGTGAAGTAGATTGACAGTAACAAAATGTTTGGAGCAGGTCGGACTTCGATGGTGTGAAGGGTGGAAGCAAATGAGTAGAGAAGTGGAAGCAGAGTGCAGAGTTTGCTGGAAAGGAAGAGTGTCCTTTAGATCAAGGATAATCTTTATTCACCATATCCATTTACACGTTAGGAGTTGCTGTGGTGTGTTGTTCAGGCATGACATGCAACAAAAAAAGCAACAGCATACAACACTTATAAAGAATATGAAATGATAAGACACTAGAACTAGACACGAGAATACTACAGCACAGTACAGGCCCTTCAGCCCTCGATGTTGTGCCGACCCATATATTCCTTAAAAAGTACTAAACCCACACTACCCCGTAATCCTCTATTTTTCTTTCATCCATGTGCCTGTCCAAGAGGCTCTTAAATACCCCTAATGTTTTAGCCTCCACCACCATCCCTGGCAAGTCATTGCAGGCACTCAAAACTCTCTGTGTAAAAAACTTACCTCTGATGTCTCCCCTAAACTTTCTCCCTTAATTTTGTACATATGCCCTCTGGTGTTTACTATTCGTGCTCTGGGAAACAGGTACTGACTATCCACCCTATCTATGCCTCTCATAATCTTGTAGACCTCTATCAAGTCCCCCCTCATTCTTCTACGCTCCAAAGAGAGAAGTCCCAGCTCTATTAAACTTGCCTCATAAGACTTGTTTTCGAATCCAGGCAACATTCTTGTAAATCTCCTCTACACCCTCTCTATAGCTTCCACATCCTTCCTATAATGAGGTGACCAGAATTGAGTACAATACTCCAAGTTTGGTCTCACCAGAGATTTGTAGAGTTGCAACATGACCTCTCTACCCTTGAACTCAATCCCCCGTTAATGAAGCCTAGCATCCCATAGGCCTTCTTAACTACCCTATCAACCTGTGCAGTGACCTTGAGGGATGTATGGATTTGAACCCCAAGGTCCCTCTGTTCATCCACACACTTAAATAACCAACCATTAACCCTGTACTCAACCTTCTGGTTTGTCCTTCCAAAATGCATCACCACACATTTATCCAGATTGAATGTCATCTGCCACTTTTGTGCCCAACTCTGCAGCCTGTCTATATCCTCTTGTAACCTTCGACAACCTACAGCTCCATCCACAACTCCTCCAATCTTCGTGTCATCCGCAAACTTACTCACCCATCCTTCCACCTCTACATCCAGGTCATTTATAAAAATCACAAAGAGCAGGGGTCCTAGGACTATATAACCATATAACAATTACAGCACGGAAACAGGCCACCTTGGCCCTTCTAGTCCGTGCCAACGCTTACACTCACCTAGTCCCGCTGGCCCGCACTCAGCCCATAACCCTCCATTCCTTTCCTGTCCATATACCTATCCAGTTTTACTTTAAATGACAATACCAAACCTGCCTCTACCACTTCTGGAAGCTCGTTCCACACAGCTACCACTCTCTGAGTAAAGAAATTCTCCCTTGTGTTACCCTTAAACTTTTGCCCCCTAACTCTCAACTCATGTCCTCTTGTTTGAATCTCCCCACTCTCAATGGAAAAAGCCTATCCATGTCAACTCTATCTATCCCCCTCATAATTTTAAATACCGTACCTCTATCAAGTCCCCCCTCAACCTTCTATGCTCCAAAGAATAAAGACCTAACTTGTTCAACCTTTCCCTGTAACTTAGGTGCTGAAACCCAGGTAACATTCTAGTAAATCTTCTCTGTACTCTCTCTATTTTGTTGATATCTTTCCTATAATTCGGTGACCAGAACTGTACACAATACAGTAACATAAGGACAGATCCTTATGGCACTCCACTATTCACCGACCTCCAGGCAGAATAATTTCCTTCCACTACTACCCTCTGCTTTCTTCCTGTAAGCCAGTTTTTTATCTAAACAACCAAGGTTCCACTGATCCCATGCCTCATGACTTTCTGGATGAGTCTCTCATGGGGGACCTTGTCAGATAAAGAAAATATACTTAGTAATTAAAGTATTGATATGTAATATAATGCGCATAATACCAGCAAGTATTTACAATCTACAGAGCATTATAAAAGTGACAAAGCGTTTACGGCCAGTTGCAGTGATGGGGTATTAGATAGAGAGGGATGGGTGGCAAACTAGAATGGTTGATCAGATTCACTACCTAGAGGAATATGTTTTTTAGTTGGTGTGAAGCTTTTGTTTTAGTAGCCCTATGGAACTTTCTAGAAGGGAGCTTTTGGAAAAGGCAGCTTGCAGGGAGGGCAGTGTTGCAGTGATGTTCTGTCTGCTTCTCTGTCCTGGACATAGAAAAATGATCTTTGGAATTGATATAAAACAACAAGGAATGAATGAATGAGGGAGGAGAGAGGTTCGGGTTGAGAGTGGTGCTTTGAGGCTGCAGTAAGGAGGAGCCTTACTGAATAAGCTTTTCCGTGTTTATATGAATGTGAGTGAGTTTCCTGAATAAGGAAGTAGTGTTTGTGGGCAAATTCAGGACAGGGTCCAGTTTTCATTATCCAGCTTTGTACTGGTACATTTAACAATGGCAGAGAAAGGGCTTGAATTGTTTATGTTGTCAGGCAAGGACACAGGCATTGAAACCTGGGAATGAATATGAGGAACAGTTGATGGGTCAGGGTGTCAAAGGTTACAGGGAGAAGGCAGATAGTAAATCCGCTGTGATAAAATGCTGGTGCAGTCTAGATGGGTTGAATGGCCTAATTCTGCTCCTATTTCTTATGGTCACATATTGGTCGGAAAGGACCCCTGTCCTGCCTTCTCCCTGTAACTTTTGATGCCTTGACTTATCAAGAATCTGTTCACCTCAGCTTTAAATATTCCCAATGATTTGCCGTCCACACCCATCCGTGGCAATGAATTTCACAGATTCACCATCCTCCGGTGCATGCAAGTGTTCCCAGATGTTTATGCTGTGGACCCCTTCCATTAACCGAGGTTGGGAAGCCGTGCTGAAGGCTTGATGCATGATACTGGATAATAACATGCACAAACCAATGGTTTATTTTTGGAAATTCGTATAAATCGAGACTCACTGTGTATTGGTGCTGAGATATCTGGTGCTGCTGACATGGAGAAGGTGATTACATTCCTCTGGCTGCTGGATTCCTGAAAGCTAATTGTGAGTAATTTGTTAATCTCTGCTTTTCTAGGATAGTGTTAATCAGCGGCAAGAGGTCCTTCTGCTCGGTGTTCTCAGTAATGCCGTATCAAGACAGCGGTCAGCCTGGGTGAGTAGATTAACAGTCCCCACACCGCATTATATAGGCTCTATCTTCTGCTTTTGTGGCATTTCCTGTGAAAATGCAGACACTTGTTCATTGGTTCTATTGTACGTCTTTATTCTACTGTGAATGGCTGCAAGAAAATCAATTTCAAGTTAGTGTGAGGCCTGCACTGATCGGGGTCGACAGTAAATGTTGCTTTCCAGCTGTTTCCGTGATACACAAGCCAGGGCAGAGCGATATGGAGAGCAAGCTGTTGCCCATGCAGCAGGCTCCCCCTCTCCCCCAAGCGGATGAGTCCAAAGGAACAGCAAAGGCCGATGTAGTTTGGTAGGAGTGGCGTCGCAGGAGTTACCAGAGAGCACAACTGCCATAGGGACTCCACCTCCGGATTTTTCCTTAGGGGTTGAGTCTGTGGTAAGGAAGGCAAATGCAATGTTGGCATTTATTTCAAGGGGAATAGAATATAAAAGCAAGGAGATGATGCTGAGCCTTTATAAACTCTACTTAGGTGGCACTTGGAATATTGTCAACAGTTTAGGTCCCATATCTCAGAAAGGATGTGTCGTCATTGGAGAGAATCCAGAGGAGATTCACAAGGATGATTCTGGTAATATGAGGGGTGTTTGGCAGCTTTGGGCCTGTACTCACTGAAATTTAGAAGAATTGGTGAGGATTTCATTGAAACCTACTGAATATTGTAAGGACTGAATAGGGTAGGTTCTTGATTCCCTGGCAAATCAAGAACCTATCTATCTCTGCCTTCAATGCACCCAGTGACTTGGCCTCCACAGCCGTTCCTAGCAACAAATTCCACAGATTTACCATCCTCTTAGTAAAGTATTTTCTCTGCATCTCTGTTCTAAAAGGGCGTCCTTCAGTCCTGAAGTCATACCCTCTTGTCCTAGACTCCCCTACCATGGGAAATAACTGTGCCTTATCTAATTTGTTCAGGCCAAATTTTAACATTTGGAATGTTTCTATGAGATCCCCCCCCTCCCCCATTCTCCTGAACTTCAGGGAATACAGCCAAAGAACTGCCAGACATTCCTCATACAGTAACCCTTTCATTCCTGGAATTATTCTCATGAATCTTCTCTGAACCCTCTCCAATGCCAGTATATCCTTTCTAAAATAAAGAACCTAAAGCTGCATACAGTACTCCAAGTGTGGTCTTACCAGTGCCTTATAGAGCCTCAACATCACATCCCTGCTCTTATATTCTATTCCTCTAGAAATGAATGCCAACGTTGCATTCGCCGCCTTCACCACCGACTTAACCTGGTGGTTAACCTTTAGGGTATCCTGCACAAGGACTCCCAAGTCCCTTTGCACCTCTGCGTTTTGAATTCTCTCCCCATCTAAATAATTGTCTGTTTATTTCTTCCACCAAAGTACATGACCATACACTTGCCAACATTGTATTTCATTTGCCACTTCTTTGCCCATTCCCCTAAACTATCTAAATCTCTGCAAGCTCTCTGTTTCCTCAGCACTACCTGCTTCTTTGTATCATCGGCAAATTTAGCCACAAATCCATTAATCCCGTAGTCCAAACCATTGACATACATCGTAAAAAGCAGCGGTCCCAACACCGAACCCTGTGGAACTCCACTGGTAACCGGCAGCCAGCCAGAATAGGATCCCTTTATTCCCAATTTCTGTTTTCTGCCAACAGGCCAATGCTCCACTCATGTTAGTAACTTTCTTGTAATTCCATGGGCTCTTATCTTGTTAAGCAGCCTCCTGTGCGGCACCTTGTCAAAGGTCTTCTGAAAATCCAAGTACACAACATCTACTGCATCTCCTTTGTCTACCCTGCTTGTAATTTCCACAAAAAATTGCAGTAGGTTTGACAGGCAGGATTTTCCTTTCAGAAAACCATGCTGGCTTTGGCCTATCTTGTCATGTGCCTCCAGGTACACCGTAATCTCATCCCTAAATATCGATTCCAACAACTTCCCAACCGCTGTTGTCTGGCTAACAGGTCTATAGTTTCCCTTCTGCTGTCTCCCGCCCTTCTCGAATAACGGAGTAACATTTGCAATTTTCCAGTCATCCGGTACAATGCCAGAACATATTGATTCTTGAAAGATCATCGTTAATGCCTCCACAATCTCTCTAGCTACTTCCTTCAGAACCCCAAGGGTGCATTCCATCAGGTCCAGGAGATTTACCCACCCTCAGACCATTAAGCTTCCTGAGCACCTTCTCAGTCATAATTTTCACTGCACCAACCTCACTTCCCTGACACTCCTGAATATCCAGTATATACTGGAGATGTCTTCCACTGTGAAGACTGATACAAAATACACATTCAGTTTCTCTGCCATCTCTGCGTCTCTCATTACAATATCTCCATCGTCATTTTCTATTGGTCTTATATCTACCCTCAACTCTCTTGAATTGAGCTGAATTGAATTGACTTTATTTCTTACATCCTTCACATATATGAGAAGTAAAAATCTTTACGTTACATCTCCGTCTAAATGTGCAATGTGCAATCATAGTAATTTATAATAAATAGAACAGTCAATGTAATATAGAGTACATTTAAATCAGCGTGAGTTCATCAGTCTGATGGCTTGGTGGAAGAAGCTGTCCCGGAGCCTGTTGGTCCTGGCTTTGATGCTACGATACCACTTCCCAGATTGTAGCAACTGGAATAGATTGTGTTTGGGATGGCTTGGGTCCTCAATGATCCTACGAGCCCTTTTTACACACCTGTCCTTGTAAATGTCCTGAATCATGGGAAGTTCACAACCACAGATATGCTGGGCTGTCCACACCACTCTCTGCAGAGTCCTGCAATTGTTCCCATACCAGGCAGTGATGCAGCCAGTCAGGAGGCTCTCAATTGTGTCCCTTTAGAAAGTTCTTAGTATTTGGGGGCTCATACCAAACTTACTAAATCGTCTGAGGTGAAAGAGGTGCTGTTGTGCCTTTTTCACCACACAGCTGGAGTGTACAGACCACGTGAGGTCCTCGGTGATGTGGATGCTGAGGAACTTAAAGCTGTTCATCCTTTCAGCCCCAGATCCATTGATGTCAATAGGGGTTAGCCCGTCTCCATTCCTCCTGTAATCCACAACCAGCTCCTTTGTTTTTGTGACATTGAGGGAGAGGTTGTTTTCTTGACACAACTGTGTCAGAGAGATGACTTCTTCCCTGTTGACCACCTCGTTATTGTTTGAGATAAGGTCAATCAATGTAGTGTCGTCAGCAAATTTAATTAGCAGATTGGAACTGTGGGTGGTGATGCAGTCATTGGTATACGGGGAATAAACGAGGGGACCTGTCGGGCTCCTGTATTGAGAGTCAGAGCGGTGGAGGTGAAAGAGCCCACTGTTACAACTTGCTGGTGATCTGACGGCAAATCCAGGATCCAGTTGCACAAGGCGTGGTCAAGACTGAGGTCTCTGAGCTTCTTGTCGAGCCTGGATGGAACTATGGTGTTGAATGCTGAGCTGTAGTCCAAGAACAGAATTCTCACATAAACATCCTTCTTCTCCAGGCATGTAAGGATGGTGTGTAGAGCAGTGGCTATTGTGTCATTTGTTGATCGGTTGTGTCGGTAGGCAAATTGTAAGGGATCCAGTTTGGGTGGTAGCAGGTTGCAGATGTAAACCTTGACCAGCATCTCAAAGCATTTGCTTATTATTGAGCTGAGTGCGACAGGACGCCAGTTGTTCAGGCATGTTACCTTGGTCTTTTTTGGTATAGTGACAATGGTGGATACTTTGAAGCAGGAGGGCACTCTACACTGAGAGGGAGAAATGAAAAATGTCAGTAAACACGTTTCCCAGTTGTGCTGTGCACATTCTGAGTACTCGCCTCGCAGCCTTGCGCATTAGAAACATCTGCGTACCTCAGCCTCGGAGATGACCAGGTTGCAGGTTGTAGCGGTGGCTTTCCTCTGAGACTCAGAGTTAGCGACATTGAACTGAGCGTAAAAACGATTGAGCTCAACTGAGAAGGAGGCCATGATGTTGGCGGCACCACAACGTTTGGCTTTGAAGTCTGCGATGGTATGGAACCCTCGCCACAAGTCACGTGTGCTATTCCTTTACCGTTTAAGAGAGAGGCAGAAGAAAGGGAACTCTCGGCCAGTTAGCCTGACCTCAACGTTTGGAAAGGTGTTGGAGCCTATTACTAAGGATGGCGTTTCAGGGTAGTTGGGGGCACACGATAAAATAGGACAAAATCAGCATGTTTTCCTTGAAGGGAAATCATGCCTGACAAATCTACGGGAATTCTTTGAGGAAATAACAGGCAGGATAGACAAAGGAGAATCAGTGGCTGTTGTTTATTTGGATTTTCAGAAGGACTTTGACAAGGTGCATCACATGAGGTTGCTTAACAAGATCCTAAAATGGATAATGTTTAAAAATTAATTGTAACATGCTTATTTTAACTTTGGCTAACAAATTGGCATCCATTTGGAGGGACAATACAAACTTCCATTTAGAAAGGCATGAATTGGTGTGGCAGGTAATGTAGTGATTAGCGCAATAACTTTGTAACACGAGCGTTTACCATTGATTCCCCCCACTGTCTGTAAGGAGCTAATTTGTTCTCCCAGGTGCATGTGGGTTTCCTCCAGGTGCTCTGGTTTCCTCCCATATTCCAAAGATGTACGCAATATGATTAGTAAGTTGTGGGCATGCTTCGGTAGGGGCAGAAACTTATGGGCTGCCCTCAGCATATCCATGGTTGCTGTCACAAGCAACGCATTTTCCTGTATGTTTCAAAGTTTCAGTGTATATGCGGCAAATGAAGCTAATCTTTGTCTTCTTCGATCAGACTTCCGCCTGGGTTTATTAAGATGCATCTCATTACTGGAATGGATTTTTTGAGGAGGAGGTGAAGTCAGTTGCAGGAATTTCTGTCTTTATGTTCAATCAGGTGTACTAGTCAAAAGACTCAATGGGCCAAATGGCCGAGTCTTGATTCTGTGCCTTGCAGTCTTATGGTCTCCTAGCTGCTTATTTCTATCCATCAATCTCTGTATGTTTAAGTGATCACATCTATATTAAAAACATTCCTGAGAAAGCGAGTATCCTTCAAACCTTTAATGTTGTTTTGTGACACCAAGCATTTATCAGTATGACATCATTCTGGATCTGTAGACAAAGTAAGCATTAACATTTTGCCTTTGAAACAATATTTAAGTATAATTTAAAACCAAGACCAAAATAACACTTTAATTTGAGGTTTTGATGGGACGTAGTAAGCTGTCATCTTGGCTGTCGTGGCTTGTTTTGTCAGACCCCTCCAAGGGCTGATGTGGTAATGTGATGTGCCACTTCGTGCTTGGTATTGAATCAGCAGAGAGCACAATGGCCCTGTCAGTCAGCAGTGTGTCTGGCGTCTGCAGGGTGGCCAGACCAGTGAAGAATTCATCTCCAGCCTGACATCCTCCAGCATCTGAGCAGTATGTATGAACCCAGTTATTCTGTGAGGTGATCACTTCTGTTCAATTTTTGCCTTTACAGTTCTAAGAAGGTCAAGGATAGTGGAGCGAAAGAGAGTTCTTTTCTACAGAGTTTCAGTTAAATGTGTGAAATGTATCTCAGACACCCCTCAGGCTGTGCTTTGGTTTGCAGGAAGTAAGGTTAACTTCTGGTTTTACATGGAACAACATAAGCAGTGATAGTACCAGAACCCTGTTTTATCTTGCCAGCAGTACATTGCAATACATAATAAGAAAACTACCAATATGCTGTATGTCTGTATGTATACAAAATTAAATAAGTAATGCAAAAAGAGAGCAGAAAAAGAAAAATAGTGAGGTAGTGTACATGGGTTCTTTGTCCATTCAGAAATCTGATGGCAGAGGGGAAGAAGCTGTTTCTGAAGAAGTGTGTGTCTTCAGGCTCCTGTACCTCCTCCTTGATGGTAGCAATGAGAAGAGGCATTATCCTGGGTGGTGAGAGTCCTTGAAGACAGACGTTACCTTTTTGAGGCATCACCTTTTGAAGATGTTCTCGATGTGCTGGGGAGGTTAACGCCCATGATGGAGCTGGTGGAGTTTACAACTCTCTGCAGCTTTGTCCGATCCTGTGCAGTGAACCCTCCCCCCTCCATACCAGACAGTGTTGCAACCTGTGAAGAAAGTAACTCCCAAGTTGCAGGAGGCAGGTGGATGGGTAAATGTCGGCAGAGAGAAGGGAAATGGGTAGCCAGTGGCCATTCCCCTCAATAATAAGCATACTGTTGAGGGGGGTGACTTACCGAGCGGCAAGCTGCAGTGACCGGTTCTCTAGCACTGTGGCCCGGGGGGGGGAGGGGAGAAGAGGACTGCGGTAGTGACAGGGGATTCCAACATTAGAGGAATAGACACAAGATTCTGTGGATGCGATAGAGACCCATGTGGTATGTTACCTCCCACATGCCAGGGTCAGGGTTGTCTTGGATCAGGTCCATGGCATTCTAAAGGGGAATGGTGAGCAGGCAGAAATCTTGGTACATATTGGCACCATTGACATAGGACAGAAATGTGAGGAGATCCTGAAAAGAGATTTTAGGGAACCAGGTAGAAAACTGAGAAACAGGACCTCCGGGGTAGTAATCTCTGGATTGCTGCCTGTGCCACACGCCAGTGAGGGTAAGAATATGTTGATTTAGCAGGTGAATGTGTGGCTGAGCGGGAAGAGGTTCAGATTCATGGATCTCTTCTGGGGGGTATGACCTATACTAAAGGAACGGGTTACACCTGAACCCGAGGGGGACGAATATCCTTTCAGGCAGGTTTGCTAGAGCTGTTGGGGAGGGTTTAAACTAATTTGGCAGGGGATGGGAACCAGAGTGATAAGGCTGAGGCTGAGGATGGTGCTGTTGGTTTACAGACAGAGGCTATGACAATCTTAAGTAACGTGATCGATCATATTTACACCCTGAGAACTGTATGGATACATTCACCCTGAAAAGTGCATAGATAGATAAACCCCGTGATCTGTACAGATACCATAAGACCATAAAATATAGAAGCCAATTTAGGCCATTTGGCCCATCGAGTCTATTCCACCATTTCATCATGGCTGATCCAATTTTTTTCTCAGCCCCAATCTCCTGCCTTCTCCCTGTATCGCTTCATGCCCTGAACAATCAAGAATCTATCAACCTCTGCCTTAAACATACACAAGTACTTTGCCTCCACAGCTGCCTGTGGCAAATAATTCTGCAGATTCACCACTCACTGGCTAAAGAAATTCCTCCTCAGCTCCGTTTTCCATTCAAATTAGTATATCAGAGTATATTAGTTAACCAATCTGAGAGCCTTTATTCAAAACATGTGATCTGAAGAAGCTTCCAGAATCATACAATGAAATGTAATCACTAGCCAGAGAGTAAGACCGAGATAGAGTAGATGTTTCCAACAGTGGAAGATTCTAGGACCAGAGGTCACAGCATCAGAATAGAGAGGAGCGACAATTTAGAACAGAGATGAGGAGGAATTTCTTCTCGTCAGAGGGTGGTAAATCTGAGCCATTCATTGCCACAGGCAGCTGTGGAGGCTAAGTCATTGAGTATATTAAGGCAGGGGTGGATAGGCTCTTGATTAGTCAGGGCATCAAATGTTACAGGGAGAGGAGCAGAAGAATGGGGTGACGATAATAGACTCAATGGACCAAATGGCCTAATTCTGCTCCTTTGTCTTATGGTCTTGTTATCCGAGTGAAATCTGTTTCTGGAATACCCACTGTCAGTGGTACTTGATTATGAAATAACTGGCCTTAATAACAACTGGGCAATGTAATTAATTATCCTTAAGCGTGAGTGTTGAGATTTAATCATTCTCTGTATGTTATCATGTTAAACACAAGCCCGATGTTTTGGGCCAGAGTCGGGAATCTCACGGGAGATTTGCTGACTGCCTACCATGCTGATCCACGGGTTCCCGTCTAGACTAAACAAGAGGAAGTGATTGGATGGCTCTGTAACAGGACTGTGCACTCTTCCTGGATGTCACAGTCAGAGCTCTGCTTTCAAAGCTTCAGAGCCAACAGAAACTGAGTTGTCCACATCACTGTGACCCAAATTCACAGGGTTTTGACCCTTCAAAAATAAGGGGAAGTAGGGAGCAGGGAACACAAACAATGCAAAGCTGTGATCTGCTCAGGAGAAAAACCAGTCAATGCACCGAATAGGATTTAGATGCATTTAAAGAACACTGACTACATTAACTAATCTAAAAATTGCAGAGCTATATACAGTATCTTTAAAACATTACACACACGAAATGCTGGAGGTTCTTAGCAAGTCAGGTGGCATCTATGAAGGCGAATAAACAGTCATCTCATATTCTCGATATCTATTGCTCATAAATTAATATTATTTTTTTCCTCTTTCCTTTTCCATTTGCACAGTTTATAACATTTTTTATACATTGTTTGTTCTCTGTTCTGTTGGTGTGGCCTTCCATTGATTCTATTGTGTTTCTTTTATTTAGAAACATAGAGAACCTACAGCACAATACAGGCCCTTCGGCCCACAAAGTTGTGCCGAACATGTCCCTACCTTAGAAATTACTGGGCTTACCCATAGCCCTGTATTTTTCTAAGCTCCATGTACCTATCCAAAAGTTTCTTAAAAGACCCTATCGTATCCGCCTCCACCACCGTTGCTGGCAGCCCATTCCACGCACTCACCACTCTCTGCATAAAAAACTTACCCCTGACATCTCCTCTACACCTACTCCCCAGCACCTTAAACCTGTGTCCTCTTGTGGCAACCATTTCAGCCCTGGGAAAAAGCCTCTGACTGTCCACACGATTAATGCCTTTCATCATCTTATATATCTCAATCAGGTCACCTCTCATCCTCCTTCACTCCAAGGAGAAAAGGCCGAGTTCAATCAACCTGTTTTCATAAGGCATACTCCCCAATCCAGGCAACATCCTTGTAAATCTCCTCTGCACTCTTTCTATGGTTTCCACATCCTTCTGGTAGTGAGGCGACCAGAACTGAGCACAGTACTCCAAGTGGGGTCTGACCAGGGTCCTATATAGCTGCAACATTACCTCTCGGCTCCTAAATTTAATTCCACGATTGATGAAGGCCAATACACCGTATGCCTTCTTAACCACAGAGTCACTTGCGCAGCTGCTTTGAATGTCCTATGGACTCGGATCCCCCAAGGTCTCTCTGATCCTCCACACTGCCAACAGTCTTACCATTAATACTATATTCTGCCATCATATTTGACCTATGAAAATGAACCACTTCACACTTATCTGGGTTGAACTCCATCTGCCAGTTCTCAGCCCAGTTTTGCATCCTATCAATGTCCCGCTGTAACCTCTGACAGCCCTCCACACTATCCACAACACCTCCAACATTTGTGCCATCAGCAAACTTACTAACCTATCCCTCCACTTCCTCATCCAGGTCATTTATAAAAATCACGAAGAGTAAGGGTCCTAGAACAGATCCCTGAGGCACACCACTGGTCTCCGACCTCCATGCAGAGTATGATCCATCTACAACTACTCTTTGCCTTCTGTGAGCATGCCAGTTCTGGATCCACAAAGCAAAGTCCTCCTTACTTTCTCAATAAGCCTTGCATGGGGTATCTTATCAAATGCCTTGCTGAAGACTATATACACTACATCTACTGCTCTTCCTTTATCAATGTGTTTAGTCACATCTTCAAAAAATTCAATCAGGCTCGTAAGGCACGACCTGCCCTTGACAAAGCCATGCTGACTATTCCTAATCATATTCTACCTCTCCAAATGTTCATAAATTCTGCCTCTTAGGATTTTCTCCATCAACTTACCAATCACTGAAGTGTGAATGCCCGCAAAAAAATGAATCTTAGGATTGTACATGGTGACACATATGCATTTTGAAAATAAGTTTACTTTAAACTTTGACAGAGGGAGGAAACTGGAACACCCAGAAGAAATCCTTGCAGTCACGTGGAGAATATACAAACTCCTGAAAGACAATGGCGGGAATTGAACTCAGGTTGCTGACGCTGTAATATGTTATGCTAACCGCTACACTACTCCCTTGTTTCCCTCGTTAGTTCCATCCCTTTCAATGGAGAATGAGATTTTGAACTTGTTGTGGTTGTAATTCTTCTCAGACGAGTCTGGTCTGTGAGCGCTCGATGCAATGAGGAGCCTGAGACTGTGGTCGTTGAGCAACATTAAGAAGCCCCTGCAGCTGTGGGCTTTGTCCTCTGAGCTGGAGGAACCCTAACACGTTCCACCCTCTGAGTGAAGAGGTCCCCCCTCATGTTCCACTTAAGCTTTTCACCTTTCACCATTAACCCATGACCTCTGACCTTTGACAAGGTCTCACCCAGCGTCAGTGGAAAGCTATGATCTTATTGAATGATGGAGCAATCTCGATGGGCCAGATGGCCTACTCCTGCTCCTATTTCTTAAGTGCAAGGTGTTGCACTTAAGTAGGTCTAACCAGGGTAAGTCTTACACAGTGAACAGTTGGGTACTGAGGAGTGTGGTAGAATAAAGGGATCTGGGAATACAGGTCCATAATTCATTGAAAGTGGTGTCACAGGTAGGCAGGGTCGTAAAGAAAGCTTTTGGCACATTGGCCTTCATAAATCAAAATAAAAGAGGAGATGGGATGCTACGTTGAAGTTGTATAAAACATTTCTGAAGCCTAATTTAGAGAATTGTGTGTAGTTTTGGTCACCTACCTGCAGGAAAGATGTAAACAAGGTTGAAAGAGTACAGAGACAATTTAAAAGGATGTAAATTTTCTGAAAGACCTGAGTTATAAGGAAAAATTAAATAAGTTAGGACTTTATTCCTTGGAGCACAGAAGATTGAGAAGAGATTTGATGGAAGTATACAAAATTATGAAGGAAAAAGCAAGGTAAATGCAAGCAGCTTTTTTCCACTGAGATTGGATGGGACTACAACCAGATGTCATGGGATAAGGATGAAAGGGGAAAAGTTTAAGGGGAGAATGACAGGAAACTTCTTTACTTGCAAGTTTGTTGGAGTGTGGAATGAGTTGCCAGCACAAGTGGTGCATGCGAGCTCGATTTCAATGTTTAAAAGAAGTTTGGATAGGTACATGGATAGGAGGGATATAGAGGGCTGAGGTCCGGGTGCAGGTCGATGGGAGTAGGCAGTTTAAATGGTTTGGCATGGACTAAATGGGCTGAAGGGCCTGTTCTGTGCTGTATTTTTTCTATGACTCCGAAAGTTTCTTCAGATATATAAAGTGGAAACGAGAGGTGAGAGTAGATATCGGACTGCTGGAAAATAACACTGGATAGGTAGTAATGGGGGGCAAAGAAATGGCCAATGAACTGAGTAAGTAATTTGCATCATTGCATCATGTAGGTTTCAATGAGATCCCTTCGCATTCTTCTAAATTCCAGTGAGTATCTCATCCTTAATAACAGACTCCAACACCTTCCCAGCCATTGGGGTTAGGCTAACAGGCCTATAACTTCCTTTCTTTTGCCATCCTTGCATGAGGGTTCCTAACCCTTCTTAAAGACTGGAGTGACATTTGCAATTTTCCGGTCCTCCAGGACCATTCCATGATCAAGTGATTGTTGAAAGATCATGACCAATGCATCTGTTATCTCTTCAGCAACCTCTCTCAGGACTCTGGGATATATCCACCTGGCCCAGGTGACTTATCCACCTTAGCACTTTTGAGTTTGCCTAGCAGTTTTTCCTTTGTAATAGCAATGGCACTCACTCCTGCTCCCTGACACTCATGGACCTTTGGCACACTGCTAAAGTTCTCATTAAGTTTATCTGCCATTTATTTTTCTCCCATTACTACCTCACCAGCATCATTTTCCAGTCGTGTTGGCAGGTTGTTGAGCTGGCGGTAACAGTTTTCCAATGGCACAGAGACCTGCTGGAGCTGGTGGTCTCCCGGGGACTCCGTGCAACGCACTGTGGTCAGTGCATGAGCTGGTGGGGGCTGGCTGTTTTGGGGTTACAACGACATTGTGGGTGCTGTGTGAATGTTTTTGTTGGCCTGGCTGTAGGCAGGACGCGGAGCTATTCGTGCACTGCTGTGATGGGCCCCCATCCAGCAGTACCTGGTATGGACCCTGGTATGGGGGTACTTACCCCTCCAGAGAAATGGGCTACCTCTCCAAGAAGCTTGGAAGCCACTGGAAGGGGCCGGGAGAGGTGCTGTACCACATCTCGGATGTGTATACCGGGTGCGGTTTCCTCAGTGGCAGAGAGCAACCCTGCTGTACTGGGACCAGCGGACATCACGTTGGCCCTCGACCAGCACCAGGCCAGCGAGGCTGGAGGAAGGAAGTGACACTGCGGGAGCCCTGCTCTTATCTCACCAAACAGTGCTTCCCATGAGGGGCTTCCCCACAGTGCCTGAGGTGGCAGCATTGACCACCGCCGGGACTTTCTGACTCTGTTGTGGACTCTGGTGTTGCTGGGGAGGTGGAGGCAGTGTAGTGCTCCAGGGGTGGGCATAGCCAACAGCACTCCTCCCCATTCCTAATGGCCAGCGCTATTTATTGTTCTTGTTTTCAAATGGGATATTGCTCGGATGTTCAAGTTCATTTATTGTTACATTTTAGCTTGGGTTATACAGCTATTTGCATGGCTGTTTGTGGGTCACCCTGACTGTAAGTGGGCTGTGTAATAAACACCTCCTTGTCTGTATGTGACTGAGTGAGTTCTCTGCCTGGGTCATAGCGCTCGGTCTGTTTTTGTGCTTGTCACAGTAAAGAAGCCATTTGAGATAAAGGAACTCTTTTATCTGTCACCATGGCCTGAATGCTTGCCACAGTATATATATATATATGTGAATCAAGTAAGTAGTGCCAAAACAGAAATAAAAAAAAGCAGTGAGGTAGTGATCATGGTTTCAATGTCCCTTCAGAAATCAGATGGCAGATAGAAAGAAGCTGTTCCTGAATCGTAGAGTGTGTTCCTTCAGGATTCTGTGCCTCCTTCGTGATGGTAACAATGAGAAAAGGCATATCCCAGGTGACAGGGATCTTTAATGATGGACCACTCCTTGAAGATGTCTTGGATGCTATGGGGCTAGTAGCCATGATGGAACTGACTAATTTAACAATTCTCTGCAGCATTCCTTGATCCTGTGCAGTAGTCACCGCCCCCCATACCAGACAGTAATGCAGCCAGTCAGGATGCTCTCCACGGTACATCTGTAGAAATTTTCAAGAGTTTTTGGTGATATGCCAAATTGCCTCAAACTCCTAATGAAATATATCCACTGTCTTGTGTTCTTTACAGCTTTAGGGACCAGTGTGGGTTCTCAGAGATATTAACACACAGGAACTTAAAATTGCTCCTGCTCTCCACTGCTGATCCTTCTGTCAGGACTGGCATATGTTCCCTCATCTTACCCTTTCTGAAGTCCACCATCAGCTCTTTAGGTGGTTGCTGCAACACCGACTAGCTGAGTAATCTTGCTCCTGAATGCCCTCTCACTACCATCTGAGATTAATAGAAACGTAGAAAACCTACAGCACAATACAGGCCCTTCGGCCCACAAAGTTTTGCCGATCATGTCCTTACCTTAGAAATCACTAGGCTTACCCATAGCCCTCTATTTTTCTAAGCTCCATGTCCTTATCCAAAAGTCTCTTAAAATACCCTTTTGTATCTGCCTCCACCACCGTTGCCGGCAGCCCATTCCATGCATTCACCACTCTCTGAGTAAAAAACTTACCCCTGACATCTCCTCTGTACCTACTCCCCAGCACCTTAAACCTGTGTCCTCTTGTGGCAATCATTTCAGCCCTGGGAAAAAGCCTCTGACTATGCACACGATCAATGCCTCTTACCATCTTATACACCTGTATCAGGTCACCTCTCATCCTCCGTCACTCCAAGGAGAAAAGGCCAACTTCACTCAACCTATTCTCATAAGGCATGCTCCCCAATTCAGGCAGCATCCTTGTGAATCTCTTCTGCACCCTTTCTATGGCTTCCACATCCTTCCTATAGTGAGGTGACCAGAACTGAGCACAGCACCTCAAGTGGGGCCTGACCAGGGTCCTATATAGCTGCAAAATTACCTCTCGGCTCCTAAATTCAATTCCACGATTGATGAAGGCCAATACACCGTATGCCTTCTTAAACACAGAGTCAACCTACGCAGCTGCTTTGAGTGTCCTATGGACTCGGACCCCAAAATCCCTCTGATCTTCCACACTGCCAAGAGTCTTACCATAAATACTGGCAACAATAGTCATATCATCAGCAAATTTATAGATGGCATTTGTGTGCCTAGCCACACAATCATGCGTATACAGAGAGTAGAGCAGTGGGCTAAGCACACACCCCTGAGGTGTGCCAGTGTTGATCATCAGTAGAGTGGAGAAGTTGTTACCAATGTGCACAGATTGTGGCTTCTGATTAGGAAGTCAGGGATTCAGTTGCCGAGGGAGGTACAGAAGCCCAGATTCTGTAGTTTATCAATGAGGACTGTGAGAACAATGGTGTTAAATGCTGAGCTATATTTGATGAGCAGAATCCTGACATAGGTGTTTGTACTGTCCAGGTGATCTAGGGCCGCACGGGGAACCAGTGAAATTGTGCCTGCCGTTGTCCTTTCGGGGCGATAGGCAACTTGTAATGGGTCCAGGCCCTTGCTGAGGCAAAAGTTGATGATAGCCAATAGAAGCATGTCATCAGCGTGAATGTGGGTGATACTGGACAATAGTTGTTAAGGCAGCTCACACTACTCTTCTTGTGCACTGATATAATTGTTACCCTTTTGAAGCAGGTGGGAACTTACATCTGTAGCAGTGAGAGATTGAAAGTATCTTTGAACACCCCCACCAGTTTTCAGATCCTTACCAGGTACTCCATCAGGACCTGCTGCCTTGCAAGAGTTCACCCTCTTGAAAGACAGCTTGACATCAGCCTCCAAGACTTGGATTATTGTGAGCAGTTTTGGGCCCCCTTTTTAAGACAGGGTCCAGAGGGGGTTCACCAGAGTTATTTTGGGAATGAAAGGGTTAATGTATGTGGACTGTTTTATGGCTCTGGGCCTGTAGTTATAACCATATAACAATTACAGCACGAAAACAGGCCATCTTGGCCCTTCTAGTCCGTGCCGAACGCTTACTCTCACCTAGTCCCACTGACCTGCACTCAGCCCATAACCCTCCATTTCTTTCCTGTCCGTATACCTATCCAATTTTTTTAAAATCACAAAATAGAACCTGCCTCTACCACTTCTACTGGAAGCTCGTTCCACACAGCTTCCACTCTCTGAGTAAAGAAGTTCTCCCTTGTGTTACCCCTAAACTTTTGCCCCTTAGCTCTCAACTCATGTCCTCTTGTTTGAATCTCCCCTACTCTCAATGGAAAAAGCCTATCCACGTCAACTCTATCTATCACCCTCATTATTTTAAATACCTCTATCAAGTCCCCTCTCAACCTTCTACGCTCCAAAGAATAAAGACCTAATTTGTTCAAACTTTCCCTGTAACTTAGGTGCTGAAACCTGGGTAACATTCTAGTAGATCTCCTCTGTACTCTCTCTATTTTGTTGACATCTTTCCTATAATTCGGTGACCAGAACTGTACACAATACTCCAAATTCAGCCTTACCAATGCCTTGTACAATTTTAACATTACATCCCAACTCCTATACTCAATGCTCTGATTTATAAAAGCCAGCATGAATATTTTTAGCTTCACGTAGTGTTATGGCCAAAGGCTTCAATACAAGATTAAATAATAAAGAGCTTAATGGACATCCCTGTCTAGTACCACGTGAAAGTGAAAAAAAGAGGACCTGAAATTATTAGTAATAACAGTGGCAATAGGATTCTTGTAAACCATTTGAATCCACCTATTGAAATTATTACCAAAACCAAATTTTTCTAGTACTTTAAACAAATATGGCCACTCAACTCTATCAAATGCCTTTTCTGCATCGAGAGAGATAACAAATTGGGGTTGTTTAGATAATGATGAATATATAATGTTCATCAATCTCCGAACATTGGAGAAAGAGTAACGGCCTTTAATAAAGCCCGTTTGATCCATAGAGATGATTTTAGTTAAAAGATTTTCCAAGCAGTTAGCCATTATCTTAAAGAGAATTTTTGCATCCATATTTAATAGCAAAATAGGTCAATATGATGAACATTCAGTAGGATCTTTATCTTTCTTAAGGATTAAGGAAATAGAAGCTTCATAAAAAGAAGGTAAACTACCCTTCTCAAAGGATTCATGAAATATTTCCAAAAGATACGGAGAAAGTAATCTTTCAAATTTTTTGTAAAATCCTACCGAATAACCATCAAGTCCAGGAGCTTTACCTGATTGCATTAACAGAATAGCTTTCTGAACTTCATGCTCAGTAATTGGAGCATCAAGCATCTGTTGATCTTCAACAGAAATTTGAGGAAATTTAATCTTATGTAAAAAAGCCTTCATTTTGAAGGAATCTGCAGGAAATTGAGATCTATAAAGATCAGAATAAAAATCTTGAAAAATATTATTGATGTCTTCATGGTTACTTGCTATATCTCCATTACTTTTACGAATCTTTAAAATTTGTCTTTTAGCTCTAGCTGATCTTAATTGGGAAGCTAAGAGCTTATTATTTTTATCCCCAAAAATATAAAACCGAGTTTTCAATTTAAGCAAATATCCTTCAATAGGATATGTTAATAATAAATTATATTGTGATTGTAATTCTACTCTTCTTTTAAATGAAACAACATTTGGAGAGGTTGCATTGATGTTATCTCATTCTTTAATTTGTTTAGAGATTTTATCTAATCCCATTCTTGTTTGTTTCTTCAGTTTAGCTATATACAAAATAATTGACAACGAAAATAGGCTTTTAATTTATCCCGGATTACTAACTTTGAGACGTTTCCTGTATTATTAAAGAGGAAAAACTCATTTATCTGAGTTTCAATAAACTCAACAAATTCTGAACTTTGTAACAAATATTCTGGAAAACGCCAAAATGATCTGGTAGAAGCAACATCTTTCAGTTCAAATATTAGGTTTAAAGGAGCATGATCAGAGATAACAATTGCATCATACATTTCTGAACATTAAATAGAAGTCGAGGGTCGACTATAAAAAAGTCGATTCTGGAATATTTATTATGAACATGTGAGAAAAAAGAGTATTCTCTATCACGAGGATGCATATGCCCCCAAATTTCAATTAAGCCATAATCAATTAAAAATGAATTAATAAGTGATGCAGAACGATTAGGGAGTTGATGTTTGGATGATGACTTACCCATTAAAGGATTTAATCAAGTATTAAAATCACCACCCATTAATAACAAATATTCATTTAAATCAGGTAATAGAGCAAAGACAGCTTTAAAAAATGAGGGATCATCAACATTTGGTCTATAAATATTAACCAAAACCGATTTCCTATTATAAATTATTCCTTTAACAATCAAAAATCTACCATTAGTATCGGCTATAATATCCTCCTGATTAAAAGGGATATTGGAATCAATAAAAATAGAAACACCTCTAATTTTACTCTGAGAGTTTGCATGAAACTGAGGATCCTTCCAAAATTAAAAAAATTGATTTTTATCACATAACCTGATATGCGTCTCTTGAGCAAAGATTATACCAGGTTGGAATCGGTTAATAATTTTAAATGTTTTCTTATGCTTAATAGAATTATTCCAACTTAAAACATTTAACTGTTTAGATATCATCATGAGACTTCGTATCTAAAAAGAATAGTTAGACGCATGTCAGGATAAGGTAGTCGAAAATGGCAGAGATGAACAACAATAATTATTACTATCTGCGTATGCTCCGGGATTCCATAATGGGGATATAAAAAGGAAGAAAAAGAAAAAAACCCACCTGAACTATGAAGCCCGGAAATAAGTCGATATCAATCGACGCAAGCCCCAAAGAAAGCATAGAAAGGGAATATAAACTCCACCTATCTAAATAAAAAATGAAAAATGAAAAAAGTAATCTCTGTCTCCCTCTACCAAACATAAAACTTGTTACAGTCGACATATAACTCAATGTAAGTAAGTTGGAAGGAACAGTGTTTTTTTTTGTAAAACAAAACGACCTTCAATTTTGAGAGTAACCTTCATAATATTAGATAAGGGAAGAAAAACACATCCAAAACAATTCTTGAAATATTTGCACAAAAGTAAAACAATCACCATCTTTAAATAATTACTTAAGAGATCTTTACAAAAGCATATGGAACAAAAAAAAACTGTTCATTTAAATACTGCAGAGAAAAAATTCTAGATGGTTCAAAATTATCTACAGTCTTTCACAGTTCTCCCGCTATGTCTTCTGAGGTTAAAACCATCCAAACCAGTCTTTTTCAGAGAAAAAATACATTTTAAGGTAAAGACTTTCTATAACCATCAAATCTTCCAATTTCATCACTCCTTACGTTGCAAGACAATTGAACAGTTGTAAATCATTCAAACTTCAGGCTTCAGACTCGTCAGGCAAAGAGTTAATAAAATGCAATGTTTCGGCTGGGTCATCAAAAATACGAGCCCCAGAATTTTTGACAAAAAGCCTTAATTTAGCTGGATATTGAAGCGATGGATAGAGCTTTTTTTGTTAAGCTAAACGCATGGCCGAGGCAAATCCAGCACGCTTCTTAACAATTTCTCCTGGAAAATCTTCAAAAAAGCTAATCTCCGAACTTTGAAATTGAAACAACCTTTGTTTTCTTGCAAGCTTAATAATGCGGTCTTTGTCTTTAAAATGAAGAAAACGCACAACAATATGCCCGTTTTTACCTTGGTCCAAAAGTTTTAAAGCACCGATTCTGTGTGCCATTTCCGTCTCCAAGGGTTGCGAACAAGCCTCCAGAAATAGAGACTGAAACATTTTAGCAAAGTAATCTAGAGTGTCGGCAGATTCTGATTTTACTTTTAATCCAACAATTAGGATATTATTCCGATGCGACCGAGCTTCCAGATTGACGATTGGTTGTTGAGCCTTTTCCAAACGAGAAGAAAGGTCAGCTGCATTTTGACTAACTTCTTTAAGATCAAGGCTCGATTAGTCCTACCAAAATGTAACACCTCACACTTATCAGCATTAAACTCCATCTGCCATCTTTCAGCCCAGTTTTCTAACTGGCCTAAATCTCTCTGCAAGCTCTGAAAACCTAGTTCATTATCCACAACGCCACCTATCTTAGTATCATCTGCATACATACTAATCTAATTTACCACCCCATTATCCAGATCATTAATGTATATGACAAACAATATTGGACCCAGTACAGATCCCTGAGGCACACCATTAGTCACTGGCCTCCAACCTGACAAACAGTTATCCACCACTACTCTCTGGCATCTCCCATCCAGCCACTGTTGAATCCATTTTATTACTTCAATATTAATACCTAACGATTGAACCTTCCGTGTGGAACCTTGTCAAACGCCTTACTGAAGTCCATCTAGACAGCATCCACTGCTTTACCCTCGTAACTTTCCTAGTAACCTCTACAAAAAATTCAATAAGATTTGTCAAACATGACCTTCCACGCACAAATCCATGTTGACTGTTCCTAATCAGACCCTGTCTATCCAGATAATTATATATACCATCTCTAAGGATGCTTTCCATTAATTTACCCACCACTGACATCAAATTTACAGGCCTATAATTGCTAGGTTTACTCTTAGAACCCTTTTTAAACAATGTAACCACATGAGCAATACGCCAATCCTCCGGCACCATCCCCGTCTCTAATGACATTTGAAATATTTCTGTCAGAGCCCATGCTATTTCTACAGTAACTTCCCTCAAGGTCCTAGGGAATATCCTGTCAAGACCCAAAGATTTATCCACTTTTATATTCCTTAAAAGCGCCAGTACTTCTTCTTCTTTAATCATCATAGTTTCCATAACTACCCTACTTGTTTCCCTTACCTTACACAATTCAATATCCTTCTCCTTAGTGAATACCGAAGAAAAGAAATTGTTCAAAATCTCCCCCATCTCTTTTGGCTCCACACATAGCTGTGCACTCTGATTCTCTAAGAGACCAATTTTATCCCTCACTATCCTTTTGCTATTAATATAGTTATAGAAACCCTTCGGATTTATTTTCTCCTTACTTGCCAAAGCAACCTCATATCTTCTTTTAGCTTTTCTAATTTCTTTCTTAAGATTCTTTTTACATTCTTTACATTCTTCGAGCACCTCAATTACTCCATGCTGCCTATATTTATTGTAGATCTCCCTCTTTTTCCAAAACAAGTTTCCAATATCCCTTGGAAACCATGGCTCTCTCAAACTTTTAACCTTTCCTTTCAACCTAACAGGAACATAAAGATTCTGTACCCTCAAAATTTCACCTTTAAATGACCTCCATTTCTCTATTACATCCTTCCCATAAAACAAGTTGTCCCAATCCACTCTTGTAAATCCTTTCACATCTCCTCAAAGTTAGCCTTTCTCCAATCAAAAATCTCTACCCTGGGTCCAGTCTTAACCTTCTCCATGATTATATTGTTTCTGAGTTACTGGAGGTTAGTAAATGAGGTAGGATCTCTTTGAAACCTATTGAATATTGAAAGACGTAGATGTGGAGAGCATGTTTCCAATAGTGGGGAGTCTAGGACCAGAGGCCACAGCCTCAGAATAAAGGGGCATCCATTTAGAATAGAGCTGAGAGTAATTTCGTTAGCCAGAGGGTGGTGAATCTGTGGAATTCATTGCCACAGTCTGTTCTTGGGTCTAAGTCATTGAGCAAACTTAACGTGGAGGTTGATAGGTTCTTTATTCGTCAGGGTGTCAAAGCTTCATGGGGCGAAGGCAGACGGATGTGGTTGAGAGAGATAATACATCAGCTGTGATGGAATGGCGGAGCAGACTGGCCTGATTCTGTTCCTATGCCTAATGATCTAATGCATTTTTCAGCATATTATTTCATCTGGTGCAGACCCTGCTGCAAGCTGTGATTGCCTTCATTCTAGCAGAAGTGCTATACAAATGTGGTTATCTTGACTATGAATCAAAATCTACCTCAGTTTTGATGTAACATCAGTGAATGTGCAAGAAGTTCGAGTGGAAATTGTGAAACTTTGTAATTGTAATGATGTTTATTCACTCTGGTTTCAGGGAAATGCAAGCGGAGGGTGCGAGGCAGAGGCATCCTTCTGGAGGAATTGGTGCCAAGGAAGTGGTGGTTGGTCTGGAAGGAGTGGAACTGGGTGCAAATGGCAAGGTGAGTTTTAGTGCCTGTGGATCCAAGGAGATCTATGGCTTTTGTATCTGACTACAGCAACTTTAAAGATAAGCATATTTGCTCAGTAACACACAAAGTTTTGGAACATAGTGGTTAATATGATGCTATGACTGCTCAGGGCTTTGGAGTTTAGAGTTCAATTCCAAGTATGTGTGTGTGTGTGTGTGTGTGTGTGTGTGTGTGTGTGTGTGTGTGTGTGTGTGTGTGTGTGTGTGTGTGTGTGTGTGTGTGTGTGTGTGTGTGTGTGTGTGTGTGTGTGTGTGTGTGTGTGTGTGTGTTGTCAAGTCGGAGTTCTTGTTCTTCCTTGAACATGTGCAGCTTCCTCACTTGAAAGGGATTGAATACGCCTACCCGAAGGTTTTTAACCGGATTCCACTCAATGACCAAACAACTTTTCCTTTTTTTTCCCCCTTTTATTTTTCGCAAGTGCGGCAGTTTAATAGTTCTGTTAGTTCCATTAGTCATTAGTCATAAGTCAGTCATTAGGCTAGTCATAAGTCATTAGTCATAAGGCATAAGTTATTAGGTTAGTCATAAGGTGAAAAAACTGGCTGCCTCTCGGACTTTGTAGACGAATTCGGACCTGCACCTCCGTTTCTCTAATGGACCGTTATGGCCTCCGACCATTATGGTTTCAAACCGGGTGAACTCTCTTGAAGGTTCGCAAGCTCTTCTTAAGCCTCGCGCTGTTTCGAAGAAGTGCCTTCGTGCAATGATCCCCGTGGCAGAGTTAACCCAAACGCAGTGACAGCAGTGCTCTTTTCCTTGAAACAGTCTGAAGGTATTTAAAGTTCGGCATCTTACCACAGATTCCAACGCTGCTCCCTGACTGCTGCTGTGATGCTGCGGGGTCCGCCCATATGTTCCAGGCAGTAGGTTCCGTCCGGTCTGTCGGTGAATTCTTGCTCTTACTTTTAAATTTTATTTTCTTTTGCCTCCAGGTCCCAATACTTTCTAGAAACTCAAGTTTGACTTGACACTAGTAGATTAGTTGGTCATTGTAAATTGTCGTGTGATTAGGTTCGGGTTATATGGGTGAGCTGTTGGGCTGTGCAGCTCAGTGGGCCAGAAGGGCCTGCCCTACGATGTATCTCTATATAAATAATTTAACATATAGGCAGGGGAATAAACAACTGACATTTCAGGCTGAGACCCTTCATCAGGACTGGAAAGGAAGGGGGAGGATGCCTGGACAAGAAGGTGGGGGAAGAGGAAGGAGGACAAGCTAGAAGGTGGGTGGGGAAGAGGGGGTGAGTGAAGGAGAAGCTGGGAGGTGATAGATGGAAAAGGTAAAATGCTGAAGAAGAAGGAATCTGATAGGAGAGGAGATTGAACTAAGGGAGAAAGGGAAGGAAGAGGGATACCAGGAGAGGTGATGGGCAGGTGAGGAGACGAGTAGGGTAAAAGGAAAGCCTGAGTGTGGAATTCACCTGCAATCACCAATCACCTTCCAGCTGGTACTCCTTCCCTCCCCCACCTTCTTATTCTGGCTCGTTCCCCCTTCCTTTCCAGTTCTGATGAAGGGTCTCGGTCCAAAACGTCAACTGTATATTACGCTTCATAGATGTTGCTTGACCTGCTGAGTGCCTCCAGCAGTTTTACTCTGTGTGTTACTCTGGATTTCCTTGTGTTGAAGCATATTCAATAAGCTTGATTGATGTGGGCACAACGTCATTGACCGAAGGATCCATAAGATCATAAGACTGTAAGACATAGGAGCAGAATGATGGCTTACAGCCAATCAAGTCCGCTCTGCCATTCCATCATGGCTGATCCCAGATCCCACTTAACACCATACACACTGTAGAACCTTTAGAGAAGGTGCAGGGGAGACTCACCTGGATGGTGCCTTATGACAGGAGTTTGCGCGAGCTAGGGCTTTTCTCGTTGAAACAAATAAGGAAGGGGGGTGACTTGATAGAAATGTGCAATATTATAAGAGACATAAAATGTTCAAAGTTCAAAGCTGATTTTATTATCAGAATACATAATACATACATACAGAATACATATATACATACACCATGTACAACCCTGAGACTTCGTTTCTTGCATGCATTCTCAACAAATATATAGAATAGTAACTATAACACGACCAGTGAAAGGTTAAGTAGAGTGCAGGAGACAACTGCAAATGCAAACATAAATAAATAGCAAAATATAACTAGAATATGAAATACCACGATAAAGAGTCCTTAAAGTGTGATCATTGGTTGTGGGAACATCTCAATGGATGGGCAAGTGAATGCAGTTATCCCTTTTGTTCAAGAGCCTGTTTAACAAAACAATAAGGGGTAGTAACTGTTCTTGAACCTGGTGGTGTGAGACCTCAGGCACTTGTACCTTCTACCTGATGGCAGCAGTGAGAAGAGAGCACGGCCTGGGTGGTGGGGATCTCTGATGATGGATGCTGCTTTCCTATGACTGTGTTTCATGTAGATGTGCTCAGTGATTGGGAGGGCCAAATCCAGTCCCTTTTGCAGGCTTTTCTGTTGTGTAGGAATTGGTATTTCCATGCCTGGCCATGAAGCCACCAATCAATGCACTCTCTACTAAACACCAATAGAAATGTGTCAAAGTTTTTGATGTCATGCCGAAACTCCAGAGACTCCTAAGGAAGTAGAGGAGCTGCCATGCTTTCTTTACAATTATATTTATGGGCTGTGTCTAGAAAAGGTCCTCTGAGATAGTAACACCCAAGAATTTAAAGTTGCTCACCCTCTCCACCACTGATGGGGACTGGTTCATAGACCTCCGGTTTCCCTCTCCTGAAGTCTATGATCTTGTTCTTACTAACATTGAGTGAGAGGTTGTTGTTATGACACCACTCAGTGAAACGTTCAGTATCCCTCCTGTATGCCTACTCATCACCGCCTTTGATACGGCCCACAACAGTGGTGTCATCAGCAAACTTGAATATGGTGTTGGAGCTGTGCTTAGCCACACAGTCGTAAGTGCAAAGTAAGTAGAGCAGGGGGCTGAGTACACATTTCTGTTGCGCATCTGTGCTAATGGAGATGATGGAGGAGATGTTGTTGACAAGAATTGTTGGGGAGTGGGAACCAAACTGAAGAGACTGGGGAATAATGGCTCACAAATAGAGAAAGCTTGTAGACAGTGTGCGAGGGAGGATAAGCAGGTAATACAGAAGGGATGCGCTCAGACCAATGGTTTGAGATGTGTCTATTTTAACGCAAGGAGTGTTGTGAACAAAGCGGATGAGCTCAGAGCGTGGATCAGTACCTGGAGATATGATGTGGTGGCCATTACAGAGACTTGGATGGTTCAGGGACAGGAATGGTTACTTCAAGTGTCGGGTTTTAGATGTTTCTGAAGGGACAGGGAAGGAGGCAAAAGAGGTGGGGGCATGGCACTGTTGATCAGAGATAGTGTCACAGCTGCAGAAAAGGTGACACCATGGAGGAATTGTCTACGGAGTCTCTGGGGGTGCAGGTTAGGAACAGGAAGGGGTCAATAACTTTACTGGGTGTTTTTTATAGGCTGCCCAATAGTAACAGGGGTATTGAGGAGCAGATAGGGAAACAGATGCTGGAAAGGTGTAATAATAGCAGAGTTGTCGTGGTGGGAGATTTTAATTTCCCAAATATTGATTGGCATCTCCCTAGAGCAAAGGGTTTAGATGGGGTGGAGTTTGTTAGGTGTGTTCAGGAAGGTTTCTTGACACAATATGTAGATAAGCATACAAGAGGAGAGACTGTACTTGATTTGGTATTGGGAAATGAACCTGGTCAGGTGTCAGATCTCTCAATGGGAGAGCATTTTGGAGATAGTGATCATATTCTATCTCCTTTACAATAGCATTGGAGAGAGATAGGAACAGACAAGTTAGAAAAGCGTTTAATTGGAGTAAGGGGAATTATGAGGCTATCAGGCAGGAAATTGGAAGCTTAAATTGGGAACAGATGTTCTCAGGGACAGGTATGGAAGAAATGTGGCAAATGTTCAGGGGATATTTGCGTGGAGTTCTGTATAGGTACATTGCAATGAGACAGGGAAAGGATGGTAGGGTACAGGAACCGTGCTGTACAAAGGCTGTAGTAAATCTAGTCAAGAAAAAAAGAAAAGCTTATGAAATGTTCAGAGAGCTAGGTAATGTTAGAGATCTAGAAGATTATAAGGCTAACAGGAAGGAGCAAAAGAAGGAAATTAGGAGAGCCAGAAGTAGCCATGAGAAGGCCTTGGCGGGCAGGATTAAGGAAAATCCCAAGGCATTCTACAAGGATGTGAAGAGCAAGAGGATAAGATGTGAAAGAATAGGACCTATCAAGTGTGACAGTGTATGGAACTGGAGGAAATAGCAGAGGTACTTAATGAATACTTTACTTCAGTATTCACTATGGAAAAGGATCTTGGCAATTGTAGTGATGACTTGCAGCAGATTGTAGAGCTTGAGCATGTAGATATTAAGAAAGAGGATGCGCTGGAGCTTTAGGAAAGCATCAAGTTGGATAAGTAACTGGGACAGGACGAGATGTACTCCAGGCTACTATGGAAGGCAAGGGAGGAGATTGCTGAGCCTGTGGCGATGATCTTTGCATCATCAATGGGGATGGGAAAGGTTCCGGAGGATTGGAGGGTTGCGGATGTTGTTCCCTTATTCAAGAAAGAGAGTAGACATAGCCCAGCAAGTTATAGACCAGTGAGTCTTACCTCAGTGGTTGGTAGGTTGATGGAGAAGATCCGGAGAGGCAGGATTTATGAACATTTGGAGAATATGATTAGGAGTAGTCAGCATGGCTTTGTCAAGGGCAGGGCATGCCAAATATAATATTAATGCCAAGCTGTAATCAATAAAGAGCATCCTGATGTATACATCTTTGCTGTCCAGATGTTCAATGGACAGAGTAGACAGCGAGCAACTTTGTCCTTGGGCAAAAAGGGCTAATACATGGGGGCATAATTTGAATGTGATTGGAGGAAAGTGTCGGTGTGATGTCAGAGGTAGGTTTTTTATACAGAGAGTGGTGGGTGCATATAGCGACTTGCCTGGGGTGCTGGTAGAGGCAGATACATTAGGGGTATTTCAGAGACTCTTTGATTGGATGATAGTAAAATGGAGGGTTATTTGGGAGGGAAGGGTTTGATTGATGTGTGAGTATTTAAGAGGTTGACACTACATTCTGGACTAAAGGGCCTGTACTGTGCTGTGATGTTCAGTGTTCTATGAAGTAATCCATGGTACAACTGGCCTTTAAACCCTGAAACATCTCAAGGTAGTTTACAGCCCATGGCTGGCTTGTAACTGCAGTTGTTTTGTGGGCAGACACATCAGTTAAATTGTTCAATGTGAAACTTCCACAAATGGTGACAAAAGGAATGACATTTTAGTCTCTTCATTTTTGTTGGCTGAATAACGCATACCGAACAGGTTAAGGTGAGGCATTGTCTTCAGTTATCTTGCCTAGACCAGGGTGCCTAATAATAGATTCACATGGCATAAACCAGAGCTTTCAGGTCAACATGACTGTCAATTCTCTGAAAGACTAATCCAGTTAATCACAGTTCCTCCATGGTAATGCACTTCCTCCTGTTCGAATCCAGCTCTAATACCCTTTGATTGTTATTATTGAATCTACTCCCATTTTCAGCCACTGCACTCAATGACAGAAGATATGTCACTCAGACCCAGCAGAGAATTAACACACACAAAATCCGAGACCTGGGTCTTGTCCAGAAATGTCAACTGCTTATTCATTTGTCTAGATGTTGATCGGAAGTTGATAGTTTCCTGATTGGTCAGGGCATCAAAGGATATGATGAAAAGGTAGGTATAAGGGATTGAGTGGGATCCGGGATCAGTCATGATGGAATTGTGGAGCAGCTTCGATGGGCTGAATGGTCTTATGGTCAAATGCACCTGCTGAGTTCCTTCAGCATTTTGTGTGTGTTGCTTTGAATTTCCAGCACCTGCAGACTTCTTCATGTATAGGAGCAGAATTAGGCCACTTGGCCCATTGAGTCTGCTCCACCATTCCATAATGATTTAGTATCCCTCTCAGTGCCATTCTCCTGCCTTCTCCCTATAACTATTGAGGCCCTGACTAACCAAGGACCTGCCAACCTCAAGACACTGTATGTACCCTTATTCTTCTCTTAAGAAAAGGTGGAGGTGTGTGTGTTTCATGATAAACCTGTGATACTCTGGTGTGGTGTTATTGTTGAACTTGTGCTCCCCTGACATGGAACAGCTCATGGTCAAATGCTACCCATTTTGTTTACCTAAGGAGTTCTCCTCCATAATCCTGACCACAGTTTACTTACCACCAGCAGTTGAATATAATCAACCACTTAAGATGCTGCATGCCAGCGTCCCCAAACAAGAAACGATCCACGCTGATGCATTTCAAATCATAGTCAGACTCTAACTAGGCTTGTTTGAAGAAAACTCTGCCCAGTTACCATCAGCATATAACCTGTAGCACCAGAGGTCCCAACATATGCGACCACTGTTATACTAAGGTGAGGAGTGCCTACTATTCCATGAGCAGACCCAATTTTGGTGAATCTGATCCTTTGGCTGGCCTCCCACTTGCGTCCAGGCAGAGGCTAAAGAGCAAAGCTCTAGAGGTGATCACAACAAAGAAGTGTTTGCAAGAGGCAGAGGGATGGCTATGGGATTGCTTCAAGTTGATAAATTATGCCATGTTCAAGGACTAATCTGTGGATCTGAATGAGTATACCATGGCTGTCATGGACTTTATTAAAATAGTTGTAGACAAGCTTACCCCCAGAAGTCATTCAGAATCTTCCCCAACATGAAGTCCTGGATAAACAATGAGATCTGCAATCTGCTGAGGGCCAGATAAGTTTTCAAGTCTGGTGATCAAGGAAATTCAAAGGGGGCCAGGTATGACTAATGTTACTATAGTCATGGGGGATTTCAACTTGCAGGTAGATTGGTGTGCTGGATCCCAAGAGGGAGATTTTCTAGAATGCCTATGAGATAGCTTTTTTGAGCAGCTTGTGGTTGAGCCCACTAGCAAATAGATCATAAGAAATAGGAGCAGGAGTCGGCCATCTGGCCCGTTGACCCTGTTCCACTATTCTATAAGATCATGGCTGATCTGACCAGGGACTCATCTGCACCTACCTGCCTTTTCCCCCAAACCCTTAATTCCCCTACTTTGCAAAAAATCTATTCAATCTTGTCTTAAACATATTCACTGAAGTAGCCTCCACTGCCTCATTGGGCAGAGAATTCCACAGATTCACCACTCTCTGGGAAAAGCAGTTCCCCCTCAGCTCCATCCTAAATCTACTCCCCCAAATCTTGAGGCTATATACCCTAGTTCTAGTCTCACTTGCCAGTGGAAGCAACTTTTCTGCCTCTATCTTATCTATCCTTTTCATAATTTTGCATGTTTCTTTAAGATCTCTCATTCTTCTGAATTCCAGCGAGTACAGTCCCAGGCGACTCAATCTCTCCTTGTAGTCTAACCCCTTCATCTCTGGAATCAACCTGGTGAACCTCCTCTGCACGGCCTCCAAAGCCAGTATATCCTTCCTCAAGTAAGGAGACCAGAACTGCACACAGAACCCCAGGTGCGGCCTCACTGGTACACTGTGCATTTGCAGTATTACCTCCCTGCTCTTGAATTCAATCCCCCTAGCAATAAAGGCCAACATCCCATTTGCCTTCTTGATAGTCCACTGCACCTGCAAACCAAACTTTTGTGATTCATGCACAAGCACTCCCAAGTCCTTCTAAACAGCAGTATGCTGCAATTTTTTACCTTTTAAATAATAATCTGATCTTCTATT
This sequence comes from Hemitrygon akajei, assembly GCF_048418815.1. Lineage (NCBI taxonomy): Eukaryota > Metazoa > Chordata > Chondrichthyes > Myliobatiformes > Dasyatidae > Hemitrygon > Hemitrygon akajei. Next base: position 2,202,299 of record NC_133124.1, read on the forward strand.
TTTCCTTCTAAATTGGATGACCTCGCATTTACCAACATTGTATTCCATCTGCCAGACCCTTGCCCACTTAACCTATCTATATCTCTCTGCAGACTCTCCGTGTCTTCTACACAATTTACTTTTCCACTCAATTTATTGTCATCAGCAAACTTAGATACACTACACTCAGTCCCCTCTTCCAGGTTGTTAATGTATATCGTGAACAGTTGCGGGCCCAGCACCGACCCCTGTGGCACACCACTCATCACTGATTACCAACCAGTGAAACCCAATATATCCCAACTCTCTGCTTCCTATTAGTTAACCAATCCTCTATCCATCCTAATACATCACCCCCAACTCGATGCTTCCTTATCTCATGGACAAGTGTTTTATGCGGTACCTTATTGAACGCCTATTCCGCTATTCTGGATTGTGTGTTGTGCAATGAACCAAAATTGATTAGAGAGCTAAAGGTAAATAACGTGTTACAGTGGAATAAAGAACAGAGATGAAGAGGAATTTCTTTAGTCAGGGAGTGGTGAATATTTGGAATCCTTTGCCACAGGAGACAGAGGTTGATAGTATCTTGATTGTTCAGGTCATGAAGGGATATGGGGAGAAAGAAGGAGGTTGGGACTGAGAGAAAATTGAATCAATCATGATGAAATAGCAGAGCAGATTCAGTGGCCTAACTGGCCTAATTCTGCTCCGATATCTTATGGTCTTATGGTCTCATAAAGGGAATTACAGAGACATGAGAGAGGTGTTGGCCTGAATTGATTGGAAAAGAACACTGGCAGGGATGACGGCAGAGCAGCAATGGCTGGAATTTCTGGAAGCAATTCAGAAGACAGAATATATATACATCCCAAAGAGGAAGAAGTATTCTAAAGGCAAGATGACAGAACCATGGCTAACAAGAGAACTCAGTATATCCTTCCTCAAGTAAGGAGACCAGAACTGCACGCAGTACTCCAGGTGCGGATGACTCAGGGACAGGAATGGTTAAGTCAAGTGCCGGGTTTTAGATGTTTCAGAAATGACAGGGAGGGAGGCAAAAGAGGTGGGGGCATGGCACTGTTGATCAGAGATAGTGTCACAGCTGCAGAAAAGATGAACGCCATGGAGGGATTGTATACGGAGTCTGTGTGGGTGGAGGTTCGGAACAGGAAGGGGTCAATAACTTTACTGGGTGTTTTTTATAGGCCGCCCAATAGTAACAGGGATATCAAAGAGCAGATAGGGAAACAGATCCTGGAAAGGTGTAATAATAACAGAGTTGTCGTGATGGGAGATTTTAATTTCCCAAACATCGATTGGCATCTCCCTAGAGCAAAGGGTTTAGATGGGATGGAGTTTGTTAGGTGTGTGCTGGAAGGGTTCTTGACACAATATGTAGATACGCCTACAAGAGGAGAGGCTGTACTTGATTTGGTATTGGGAAATGAACCTGGTCAGGTGTCATATCTCTCAGTGGGAGAGCATTTTGGAGATAGTGATCATATTCTATCTCCTTTACAATAGCATTGGAGAGAGATAGGAACAGACAAGTTAGAAAAGCATTTAATTGGAGTAAGGGGAAATATGAGGCTATCAAGCAAGAAATTGGAAGCTTAATTTAGAAACAGGTGTTCTCAGGGAAAAGTACAGAAGAAATGTAGCAAATGTTCAGGGGATATTTGTGTGAAGTTCTGCATAGGTACGTTCCAATGAGACAGGGAAGTTATGGTAGGGTACAAGAACCATGGTGTACAAAGGCTGTAGTAAATCTAGTCAAGAAAAAAAAAAGCTTATGAAATGTTCAGAGAGCTAGGTAATGTTAGAGATCTAGAAGATTATAAGGCTAACAGGAAGGAGCAAAAGAAGGAAATTAGGAGAGCCAGAAGGAGACATGAGAAGGCCTTGGTGGGCAGGATTAAGGCAAACCCCAAGGCATTATACAGGTATGTGAAGAGCAAGAGGATAAGACGTGAAAGAATAGGACCTATCAAGTGCGACAGTGGGAAAGTGTATGAAACCAAAGAAAATAGCAGAGGTACTTAATGAATACTTTACTTCAATATTCACTATGGAAAGGGATCTTGGTGATTGTAGTGCTGACTTACAGCAGACTGAAAAGCTTGAGCATGTAGATATTACAAAAGAGGATGCGCTGGAGCTTTTGGAGAGCATCAAGTTGAATAAGTCGCCAGGACTGGACAAGATGTACTCCAGGCTACTGTGGGAGGCAAGGGAGGAGATTGCTGAGCCTCTGGCAATGATCTTTGCACCATCAATGGGGACAGGAGAGGTTCTGGAGGATTGGAGGGTTGCAGATATTGTTCCTATATTCAAGAAAGGGAATAGAGATAGCCCAGGAAATTATAGACCAGTGAGTCTTACCTCAGTGGTTGGTAGGTTGATGGAGAAGATCCTGAGAGGCAGGATTTATGAACATTTGGAGAGATATATGATTAGGAATAGTCAGTATGGCTTTGTCAAGGACAGGTCCTGCCTTACGAGCCTGACTGAAATTTTTGAGGATGTGACTAGACACGTTCATGAAGGTAGAGCAGTAGATATAGTGTATATGGATTTCCACAGGGCATTTGATAAGGTACCCCATGCCAGGCCTATTGAGAAACTAAGGAGGCATGGGATCCAAGGGGACATTGCTTTGTGGATCCAGAACTGGCTTGCCCACAGAAGTGATTGTAGAGGGGTCATATTCTGGATGGTGGTCGGTCACCAGTGGTGTGCCTCAGGGATCTCTTCTGGGATCCTTACTCTTTGTGATTTTTATAAATGACCTAGATGAGGAAGTGGAGGGATGGGTTAGTAAGTTTGCTGATGACACAAAGCTTAGAGATGTTGTGTATAGTGTGGAGGGCTGTCAGAGGTTACAGCGGGACATTGATAGGATGCAAAACTGGGCTGAGAACTGGCAGATGGAGTTCAACCCAGATAAGTATGAAGTGGTTCACTTTGGCAGATCAAATATAATGGCAGAATATAGTATTAATGGTAAGACTCTTGGTAGTGTGGAGGATCAGAGGGATCTTGGGGTCTGAGTCCATAGGACACTCAAAGCAGCTGCGCAGGTTGACTCTGTGGTTAAGAAGGCATACGGTGTATTGGCCTTCATCAATCGTGGAATTGAATTTAGAGCCGAGAAGTAATGTTGCAGCTATATAGGACCCTGGTCAGACCCCACTTGGAGTACTGTGCTCAGTTCTGGTCGCCTCACTACAAGAAGGATGTGGAAGCCATAGAAAGGGTGCAGAGGAGATTTACAAGGACGTTGCCTGGATTGGGGAGCATGCCTTATGAGAATAGGTTGAGTGAACTCGGCCTTTTCTCCTTGGAGCGACAGAGGATGAGAGGTGACCTGATAGAGGTGTATAAGATGATGAGAGGCATTGATCGTGTGGATAGTTGGAGGCTTTTTCCCCAGGGCTAAACTGGTTGCCACAAGGGGACACAGATTTAATGTGCTGGGGAGTAGGTACCGAGGAGATGTCAAGGTTAAGTTTTTTACTCAGAGAGTGGTGAGTGCGTGGAATGGTCCGCCGGCAACGGTGGTGGAGGCGAATACGATACTGTCTTTTAAGAGGCTTTTGGATAGGTACATGGAGCTTAGAAAAATAGTGGGCTATTGGTTATCCTAGAAATGTCTAATGTAAAGACATGTTTGGCACAGCTTTGTGGGCTGAAGGGCCTGTATTGTGCTGTAGGTTTTCTATGTTTCAAATTTAAGATAGAGAGCATATAATAGAGCAACAAATTAGTGGGAAGTTGGAGGATTGAGAGCTTTTAAAAATCCAGTAGTACAGAACTAAAAATGTCATTGAGAAAGATGAAATATGAAAGTAAGCTCACTAATAGTAACATAGAGGATACCTAATGTTTCTTCAGATACATAAAGTGTAAAAGAGAGTTGACAATGGATATTGGAACACTGGAAAACGATGCTGGAGAGCTAGTAATGGGGGACAAGGAAATGTTGGATGAACTGAATAAGTAGTTTGCATCAGTGTTCACTGTGAAAGTCACTAGCAATATGCTGGATGTTCCAGGTGTCGGGGGTCCTGAATTGTGTGAAGTTATCATTACTAGGGAGAAGTTTCTTGGGAAACTGAAAGGTCTGAAAGTAGTTGTCACCTGGACTAGATGGTGTACACCAAAGGGTTCTGAAAAAGTTGGCAGAGGAGATTAGTGATGATATTTCAAGAATCACTAGATTCTGGAGTTGTTCCAGAATACTGGAAATTGTATATGTCAGTCCACTCTTCAAGAAGAGAGAGAGGCAGAGGAAAGGAAACTATAGGCCAGTTAGTTTGACCTCAGTGGTTGGGAAGATGTTCGAGTCAATTGTTAAGGATGTGGTTTCAGAATATTTGGAGGCACATGATAAACTAGGTGGAAGTGCAGGTAGTTCTGAGGAAATAGAAAGACTACAGAAGGACTTAGACAGATCTGGAGCATGGACAAAGAAGTGGCAGATGGAATACAGCATCGGGAAGTATATGATCATGCACTTTGATAGAAGAAAAGAAAATGTTGACAACTTTCTAAATGGAGAGAAAACACAAAAATCTGAACTGTAAAGGGACTTGAGACGCAGGATTCCCTGAAAGTTAGCGTACGGATTGAGGCAAATGTAATGTTAGCATTCATTTTAAGAGGACTAGAATATAAAATCAAAGATGTAATGTTGAGACTTTATAGAGCACTGGTGAAGTCTCACTTGGACTATTGTAAGCAGCTTTGGGCCCTTTATCTTAGACTGGAGAGGTTTCAAAGGAAGTGCACAAAAATGATTCCAAGATTGAATGGTTTGTCATATGAAGAGCATTTGATGTTACTGGGCCTGTATTCCCTAGAATTCAGAAGAATAAGGGATGATCTAATTGAAACCTATCAAATGGTGAAGTGCCTCGATAGAGTGTTTGTGGGGAGGATGTTTCCTGTGGTGGGAGAGTCTAAGACCAGAGGACACAGCCTCAGAATAGAGGGGCATCCTTTTAGAATGGAGATAAGGAGGAATTTAGCCAGAGAGTGGTGAATCTGTGGAATTCTTTGCCACAGGCAGCTGTGGAGGCCAAGTCTTTATGTATACTTAAGGCTGATAGAGGTTGATAGATTTTTGATAGGTCAGGTCATGAAGGGATACGGGGGGTGGCTGAGAGGTAAAATGGATCAGCCATGATGAAATGGTGGAGCAGACTCGATGGTCCAAATGGCCTAATTCTGTTCTTACATCTTGTATTCTGTGGTATTATGATCTCTGGAAAGTCATCTCATGGAGAAAATGGCAATTCTGAACTAAACGAGTCAACAAAGGATGAAAGACTGTTGTAGCAGGGCTGGAAAACTATCACCTTTTATGAAGCTACACTGGTGACAGCAGGAGTTCTCTTCCAGATGAGCTGCATGCTTTTTGTGCTCACTTTGATCATCTAAACGTGGAGGAACCATCACAAACTCCCTAAGACCATAAGATATAAGAGCTGAATTAGGCCATTTGGCCCATTAAGTCTGTTCTGCCATTTCATCATGGCTGATGCAATTTTCTTCTCAGCCCCAGTCTCTGCCTTCTCCCCTTATCCTATTGTGCCCTGACCAATCAAGAATCTATCAACTACTGCCTTATGTATACATAAAGACTTCGTCTCCACTGCTGTCTGGCAAAGTATGCCACAGATTCACCACTCTTTGGCTAAAGATATAATGTATATCTCAGGGGTCGATACAGAACCCAGGAAGCACACACGCCCCAGATGGGGTAGCTAACCAAGTACTAAAGAACTGTGCTGACCAACTGGCCTTCACTGAGATCATTAACCTCTCAATTTGCCGATCTGAGGTACCCACCTACTTCAATTATACCGATGCTTAAGAAGAACATAGTAATCTGCCTCAATGACTGTTGTGATGAAGTGCTTTGAGAGGCTGGCGATGAGGCATATCCACTCTTGACTGTGAAGTGATTTGAATTGGCTTCAATTTGCTTACTGGAGCTACTTCAATCAATCCCAATACATCTGGGCAGCAAAGATGCATACATCAGCATGCTCTTCATCAGCTGCAACTCGGCATTAAGTACCATCAAAACTATACAATAAGCTTCAACAGCAACACACAGAAAATTCTGGCGGAACTCAGCAGGCCTGGCAGGGTCTATGGAAAAGAGTACAGTCGACGTTTTGGGCTGAAACCACAGGTGAAGTGTTCCCTCACCTGGAAGGCCTTTTTGGTGCCCTGAATGGTAGTGAGGGAGGAGGTGTAGGAGCAGGTGTAGCACTTATCCCACTTGAAAGGATAAATGCCAGGAGGGAGACCAGTGGGGAGGGACGAATGGAAACACCTCTTTCCATCCCCCCCCCCACCCACTTCCTGCTTTCCATAAGGATCGCTCCCTACATGACTCCCTTGTCCGTTCGTCCTCCACTGATCTCCATCCTGGCTCTTATCCTTGTAAGTAGAACAAGTGCTTCACCTGCCCTTACACCTCCTCCCTCACTACCATTCAGGGCCCCAAACAGTCCTTCCAGGTGAGGCGACACTTCACCTGTGAGTCTGTTGTGGTCATTTACTGTGTCTGGTGCTTCCGGTGTGGCCTCCTGTATATCGGTGAGACCCGACGTAGATTGGGAGACCACCGCTGAGCACCTACGCTCCATCTGCCAGAAAAAACAGGATCTCCTAGTGGCCACACATTTTAATTCCACGTCCCATTCCAATATGAAAATCCCAGACTCTCAAGATGGCGCTCATGGTGTGAAGCTGAATTAGGCTTCTCTCCAATCCTTTTACTACTTTTACCTGCAATCACCCCCTAACTGACTTATTTATACCTACCCTAAAGGGGTTGATATTTAAGATATACTTTTCGACTTTTTGAATTATATTTTCAACTTGTTAAAATGGCTGGGTGATCACAAGAAACTAAAGAAGCGAGACCAACTAAAGAACCATTAACTCTGGATGCAATCAGGAAACTCATGGATGAGAGACTGGAGGATAAACTCAGCCCAAAATTTTCTCAGCTTGATGAAACTTTAAAGACAGTCAATGTAAGTCTTCAATCACTTAAATCGGAAATTCAACAACAACATGCAAGAATTTCAGCTCTTGAAGAAGTCGTCCGTCAGAGAGATTGTAAAATCGAAACTTTGGAACAAAAGCTGTCTTCGACTTCTCAAGTGCTGGAACGCTACAAATCCAAAATTATTGATCTTGAAAATCAATCTCGAAGACAGAACCTGCGGATAATTGGGCTCCCGGAAAATGTCAAGAAGGGAGATCCGGTTGAATTTTTCTCTATATTCTTAATGGGTGTGTTCGGCTCATGTTCTGGATACCCCTCCAGTGATCGACCGTGGGCACCACATTTCTCGCTTAAAACCAGCTCCAGGTGAGAGACCACGGCCAGTAATCCTACGGCTTCACTATGCTCATATTAAAGATCGCCTGATTTGAGCTGCCCGACAAAAAGGCATGATCGACTTTCAAGATTTCAAATTTCGTATTGAGGAAGATTTTAGCCCTGAAGTTTTGAGGGAAAGAATGGCTTTTAAACAGGTGATGTCGGAATTCTATCGGAAAGGCTTCAAACAAGTGCTGTTATTCCCAGCGCATCTGAGAGTTGTTCTTCCTGATAATTCTCGTCGGCTGTTCAAATCTCCAGCTGATGCCCAAAGATTTCTCGAGGAACATCATCTTTCTACTATGAGCTGATTAACGTATTGTATTTTTATTATCTCTCTTTAATGGTTTTTATTGTTTCTGCTTTTTCTTTTAAGCTAACAACTAGCTTATAGATTCGGACCTTTCATAATTTGAAGATCCGTATGTGATGACTGGTAGTATAATTACTTTCTACATGTTAAAGTAAAGGGCTGTTTTCGGCTTCTTTTGAGACCCTTTTATCATTATTCTTTTGATTTTGAAAGCTACTAATTAAATGTTTTTAAGTTTGAATATATTTTTGCTTTATATCTTTTATGCTGAAACATTCAGTCTTTTAAAAAAATTTCTCTTTTTAGATGTTGTTTCTTCTTCCCATAAGACCTTAGTTCTTGGACACGTCACATCCGTTCTGGTGTGTCTGAACAAGACTGCTGGTGTTCTATCGAAATATTAGTATTATGCTACCCTGTTTTAGGTTTTAACGGTTTAGTCTTTTTTTTCTCTCTTAATCTTGTCTATTTTTTTAAATAATACTAATTTTATAGTCTTCTTCCTGTTATACTAACCCTTTGTTTTTTTTAATATGGACGGTTTGTGTCTTCTTTTTTTCATTTTTTTTTGAGCTGCCATCTTGAGAGATGGGAGTAAAATTAGTGTTAGTTTGCCTGCTGGCCTTTCTCTGGCTTTTTCTTGGGTTTTCGCGGGTGGGGGGAGGGGGTTTCTCTTTTGCTTTTCGCTTAGTTTTACCTTCATGGGCTGACTTGAATATACCAAAATGTCTGAAGTGTCGTAACTATAGGTTCCTCTTTGAATCTGCTCTCCTCTTCCGGATTCATGAGTTTATCTTCTGTTTAACCTTGTGTGTTTACTATGATAAATATTAACAATATGGATAAGATTATTAACTTTGTGTCTTGGAATACAAATGGTTTAAACCATCCGATTAAATGGAAAAAAATATTTAAAGTATTCCATAGAATGAATGCTAATATTATTTTTGCACAAGAGACTCATGTGAGGAAAGAGGATAGTCAACTTTTTTTAAGGTTTTGGAAGGATCAACAGTATCATTCGAATTCTCAAGATAAAGTAAGAGGCGTTTCTATTTTTATAGACTCCTCAACCTCTTTTATACATTATGAAATAATTTCAGACCCACAAGGTAGATTTTTGCTCCTCACTGGTTTACTTTTTAACCAAAAAGTTGTTTTAGTGGATGCTTATGCTCCAAAATTTGACTGTCCGGAATTTTTTAAGTGTTTATTCACATCCCTTCCTAATTTAAATGAGTATATGCTGATAATGGGTGGGGATTTTAATTGTTGTTTAAATCCCTCAATGGATAGATCTAAATCTATTCAGGTTCTTACGAATAAATCGGCCTCTCTCATTAACTCCTTTATGGTTGATTCGGGAATTTCTGAAATTTGGTGATTTCTACACCCTAAGGATAAAGAATTTTCATATTTCTGTCATGTTTATCATGATTATTCAAGAATTGACTATTTCTTTATCGATCATCGTTTACTTACAGACATTATTGATTGTAATTATGACTCTATTACTATCTCTGATTGTGCGCCTTTGAAACTATCTATTAAGAAAACAGATTCATCCTCAAGTGTTAAATCATGGCGGTTCAACTCTTCTCTATTTCAGGATTCAGACTTACTCAACTTTATTAAACAACAAATTGATTTGTTCTTTTCAACAAACTTTACAGAAGAGATTTCTAGTGAAATATTATGGGACGCTTTTAAAGCATTTATCTGTGGACAAATTATTTTATACTCTGCTGGAGTCAGAAAACGAATTAACACTGAAATACTTATGTTGGTTGATAAAATTAAAGAAATTGGTAAGACTTACTCTGTGACTCCTAGTAAAGAGCTTTATAAAAAGAGAGTTGAACTTCAAATGGAGCACAGTTTGCTATTATCCTCTTCGATTGAAAATCAATTAATTAAATCTAGGACTCCGTTTTATATACATGGGGAAAAATCTGGTAAATTATTGGCTAATCAATTGAAAACTGCTTCGGTTAAACATCAGATCATTAAGATCCGTAAACGAGATGGTACTCTGACGATTGATCATAAAGAGATAAATAAAGCCTTTCAAGAATTTTATAACTCTTTATATCAATCAGAATTTTCTGATGATTCTTCCATAATGGATGAATTTTTAAGGAAACTGAATATCCCGAAATTAACAGCCGAGGATTGTGTATCATTAGATGCACCCATTATGGAAACCAAAATAGAAGAGGCTAATTTTTCAATGAATTCAGGTAAAGCCCCTGGTCCGGATGGTTATACTGCAGAATTTTTAAAATCTTTTTCTTCTATACTCTCTCCTTGGTTATGTAAAATTTTTAAGGATGCATTAACTGTAGGTAAATTACCACAATCTTTTTATGAAGCCTCCATTTCTCTAATTCTTAAAAAATGCAAAGACCCTATTGAATGTGCATCATGTTGACCTATATCTTTGCTGAATGTGGATTCCAAGATTTTTACCAAAATTTTGGCCACTAGATTGGAAATTATACTGAGAAATCGTTTGACAGAGTTGAATGGCCGTATTTATTTAATATGCTTCAGAATTTTAACTTTAGCCCGACATTTATATCATGGATTTATTTAATATATTACAAGTCTTTGGCCTCGGTTCTTACCAATAATCAAAGATCTCCCTTTTTTCAGCTGTTTCGTGGCACGAGGCAAGGCTGTCCTTTAAGTCCTCTACTATTTGACATTGCTTTGGAACCCTTAGCCATTGCTATTCGTGATTCACCTAACATTTTTGGTAGTTCCCGTGGGGAATGGACATATAAGCGATCACTATATGCTGATGATTTGTTACTATATATCTCTGATCCTGAGAGATCTGTTCCTGTTATTTTATCTTTGCTTGCTCAGTTTAGTAGTTTTTCTGGCTATAAACTGAATTTTAGTAAGAGTGAATTATTCCCATTAAATACGCAAGTTCCAATTTATAAACATCTACCATATAAAGTAGTTACAGATAACTTTACTTATTTGGGTATTAAAATTACCAAGAAACATGAGGATTTATTTAAAGTTAACTTTTTACCTTTAATTGACCAGATTAAGCAACTCATTACTAGATGGTTCCCATTGTCTTTGTCATTGGTTGGTCGAATCAATTCTATTAAGATAATAGTTTTACCTAAATTTTTATACTTCAAGCATTACCAATTTTTATTCCTAAATCTTTCTTTGATATTATTGACTCCAAAATATCCTCGTATGTATGGCAGAATAAAAATCCTAGATTAAGTAAAAAATATGTACATAAGCCTAAGAAGGAAGGTGGTTTGGCTTTGCCAAACCTAAGATTTTACTACTGGGCAGTTAACATCTGATATTTAATATTTTGGACACAGGAGTTGGTGGCAATACAAAGTTGACAATGGGTAAATCTGTACAAGGTTTTTCATTGTTCTCTATCTTAGCATCTTTGTCCTCTCTAAACTGAATAAACAAATGACTAACCCTATGGTTAAATATACATTATGAATATGGTTTCAATTCTGTATATTTTTTTGCTTTAATAAGTTCATCTTATCAAGCCCTATTATATCTAACTTTCTTTTTCAGCCCTCTCTTATGAATCAAGCCTTTGTGCTATGGAAAACAAGGGGTATAACATGTTTTCATGATTTATTTTCAGATAAATGTTTTATGTCCTTTGAACAGCTGTCCAATAAATATAATTTGTCCAGGGCCCATTTTTTTAGAAACTTACAAATTAGAAATTTTTTGAATAATATGCTACAGTCCTTTCCGAATTCATGCCCAATTGATATTACGGAAAAAATTCTAGGTTTAAATCCCTATCAGAAGGGTTTAGTAGTCGTCATTTATAATATGATCATGAAAATACAACCAGGGATGTCAGATAAAATTAAGAATGAATGGCGAAAAGAACTTCAATGTCCCTTACCTGCAGAGCAATGGGAGGAAATCTTACAGCTAGTTAACTCCTCTTCTATTTGTGCCAAACATGCCCTAATGCAATTCAAGGTTGTACATAGGGCTCATAGGGCCAAGGACAAACTTGCTCAATTTTATTCTCATGTTAATCCAATCTGTGACAGATGCCATTCTGAAGTAGCCTCATTGACTCACATGTTTTGGTCATGCCCCTGCTTGCAAAAATACTGGAAAGATATTTTTGGTATCAATTCAACAGTTTTGAGTATTAACTTGCAACCTCATCCTATTACTGCAATTTTTGGCTTACCAATGGTGAATAACAGTTGTTTATCCCCCTCAGCTCGGCGGATGATTGCATTTGCCACACTAACGGCTAGAAGATCTATTCTACTGAACTGGAAAGAAATTAATCCCCCAACTATATTTCAATAGTCTTCCCAAACTATTTCTTGTTTGAGTTTAGAAAAAAATTAGAAGTGTCATTTTTGACCCTTGGGTCAAATTTGAAGAAACCTGGAGACCATTTATTCAATATTTTCATGAGTTAAACTGACCTTTCCCAAACCTTTTTCTTAACACCTTTAGTTATTTGGATGGAGGTGCGGAGTTATTGACACTACTGTGTATACTCGACATGATACAATAGCCCATGTTGGTTAAGTTAGCTCTTTTTTTCTTTTGGGTTTTTTTTCCATTTTTTGTAATACACCATGAGTTTGGGAAGTTATTATACATATTTGGATTATTAACTGTATTTGCATCCTAGCCTTATTAATTATGTACTCTCAAGCTCTCTGTATTTGCTGTTTTTCTTCTTATGTTTGTTTAAAGATTAATAAAAAGATTTTAAAAAAAGAAAAAAAAATCCAAGGCCTCTTCTACAGTCATGATGAGACCACATTCAGGTTGGAGGAACAACACCTTCTATTCCATATGGGTAGCCTCCAACCTGATGGTATGAACATTAGGTTCAACAGAAATTAAAACATTAATTTCTCAACCTTCCAGTAATGCCTCCACCCCTTCCCCCATCTTCACCATTTCCCATCCCCTTGTCCCTCTCTCATATTATCTCCTTGCCTGCCCAATGCTTCTCTCTGGTGCTCCTCCCCCGCCCCATCTTCATTCTTCCATAGCCTTCTATCTCTTTGACCAATCAAGTCCCTATCTCTTTGCTTCATCCCTCCTCCTCCAAGTTTCACCTGTCGTCTGTTTCTCTGTCCCCTTCTGCCATCTTTCAAATCTGCTGCTCTGCTTTTTTTCTCCAGTTCCGCTGAAGGGTTTTGACCCAAAACCTCGACTGTACTTTTTTCCATAGATGCTGCCTGGCCTGCTGAGTTCCTCCAGCATTTTGTGTGTGTTGCTCGAATAAGCTTCAAGACCTTGGCCTCAATACCTCCTTATGTAATTGGATTCTAAATTTCCTCACTTGCAGATCCCAATCAGTTTGGATTGGCAACAACATCTCCTCCGTGCTCTCCATTAGCACAGGTGCACCACAGGGCTGTGTGCTTAGCCCCCTGCTCGTCTGGCTTTACACCAATGACCGTGAGGTTAAGCACAACTCCAATGCCATATTCAAATTTCCTGACAACACCACTGTCGTAGGTTGAATCATAGGTCATGACCAGCAGATAGAAGGGAGATTGAAAATCTGGCTGAGTGATGGCAGAACTACAGACTATTTCTCAATGTCAACAAGACCAAGGAACTGATTGTAGACTTCAGGAGAAGGGAACAAGACTTCCATGAGCCAGTCCTCATTGGGAGATCAGAGGTAGAGAAGGTCGGACACTTTAAATTCCTTGGTGTTATCATTTTAAAGCACCTGTCCTTGCCCCAGAACGTAAGGGCAATTATAAAGAAAGCATGGAAGTGCCTCTACTTCCCGAGCAGTTTGCGAAGATTTGACATCTAAAACTCTGACAAACTTCTGGAGTTGTGTGGTGGAGAGTATATTGACTAGCTGCATCACAGTTTAGCATGGAAACACCAATGCCTTTGAACAGAAAATCCTACAGAAAGTAGTGGATACGGCCCAGTCCATCATGGGGAGAGCCCTCCCCACCATTGAGCACATCTACACAAAGTGTTGTCACTGGAAGGCAGGATCCACCATCAGGGACCCCCAACACCCATGTCATGCTCTCTTCTCACTGTTGCCATCAGGAAGAAGGTACAGGAGCCTCAGGACTCACACCACCAGGTTCAGGAACAGTTATTACCCCTCCAATCAGGCTCTTGAACCAATGGGGATAACCTTACTCAACTTCAATTGCCCCATCACTGAAGTGTTCCTATTGATTCACTTTCAAGGACTCTTCATCTCAGGTTCTTGATATTTATTGCTTATTATTATTATTATTATTATTACTACTTTCTTTTTGAATTTTCACAGTTTGTTGTCTTTTACACACTGGTTGAACACCCAAGTTGTTGCAGTCTTTCATTGATTCTATTATGGTTATTATTCTATTATTGATTTATTGAGTATGCCCACAAGAAAATGAATCTCAGGGTTGTAAGTGGTGACATATATTCACTTCAATAATAAATTGACATTGAACTTTCATTTAAACAGACTTTTATTACAAAAAGTTTATTTCTAACATAAAACAAATAACTATAGATGTTGGAAATAATAAATACAGGCAGAAAATATGGAAAATACTCATTGGGTCAGGCAGCATCTATGGAAAGAGAAATAGATTTAAGGATTCAGCTTGAAGACAAATCATCAGCGAAGGGGAAGTATGAGAACAGGTGTCTTTATGTCCTTCAACATCACCCTTCCAGTGGATGCCCTTTCTCCTTATGTTCCAGATCTACGCACGATTCGCTTCTTTGAAACCAACCCCTCCATATCCCAACTTTCTCTGTTACAAGGTCAATAATCCCAATTTCTCTATTGGGAATTCGAAACAAAGAGATTATTGTCTCCCTTGTACAACCTCAGCTCTATCGGGCTCAGGGACAAGAGGTTATTGTCTGTCTTGTACAACCACGGCTCTAATGGGATCAGAAACAGGAATGTTATTGTCTCCCTTGTACACCCTTGTCTCTATCAGGATCAGGGACAATGCAGATATTGTCCCCCCTTGTGCAACCTCAACTCTATATTGGGATCAGAGACAAGGGGGCTATTGTCCAACGTACAACCTCAGCTCTATGGGGATCAGAGACAAGGGGGTTATTGTCCAACTTGTACCTCGACTCTATTGGGATCAGGGAGAAGGTGGATATTGCCCCCCCCCCCCCCCCCCCGTACAACCTCAGCTCTATCGGGATCAGGGACATGGAGGTTCTTGTCCTCTTTATACGACATCAGCTCTATCAGGATCCGGTACGATCAGGTACAAGGAGGTTACTGTACTCCTTATACAATCTTGGATCTATCGGGATCAGGGTCAAGAGGGTGGCTGTCCCCTTTGTACGACTTCAGCTTTATTGGGGATCAGGGACAAGGAGGTTATTGTCTCTTCTTCAACGTTAACTCTATCGGGATCAGAGACATGGGGGTTATTGTCAGTCTTGTACAACCTCAGCTCTATCAGGATCAGGTTATTGTCAGTCTCCTGGAATGTCGGCTCTGTTGGGGATCAGGGACAAGAAGTGTTTCAGGATACATTTTCACTGATAACATTTTTAATCATTTCCTTCCCAGACTGTTTCCTACACACAGTTTCTTTATCCAACTAACGTGCTTGGTGGACGGAGGAACACGATAGATTCCACGGCATCTTTATCCCAGTTTCGCAACACTAGCCATCGTAACACTCCTCTCGGGAGGGCCAGCAGTTCCCAGGGAAGCATCGAAACAGGTATGTAATGGGTGTAAGATGATCATACATGAAGTTCAAGCTTACTGTATGTTGGACTTTCCTATTGCAGAGTTCGAGAGACCTGCACACAGAGTCCACATAAAGTTCCAATTCATACTTGACTTTGCCATGTAAATTACAGCTGGACGACAGGAAACCATAACAACGTGGTGGTATGTTGAGGTAAGGAGGTCCAGGTCCAGATCCTGGGAAGGCTTGCAGGCAGATTTACTAGAGCTGTTGGGAATAGTTTAAACTAATATTGCAGGGGGATAGAAACCAGTTTGATGGAGCTGAGGATGAACCAGCAGGTTTACAAGCAGATGATGGATGTAACATGAATGTAAGGAAGGACAATCCAATGATTGGGTACAAATGCAGACAGAGCTAGGAGTTAAATTTTACCAGAGAGGCAAAATTCAGAAGGGCGAAGAATGAAGGACTGAAGGTGCTTTTTTTTAAAGGCACTTGTGGGTCAATTATAGATTGGTCGGTATGATGTTGTGGGCATCACTGAGTTGTGGCTGAAAGAAGGCCATAGATGGGAGCTTAACATCAAAGGATATACTTTGTATCAAAAGGACAGGCAGAAAGGCCTAGGTGTGGTGTGGTTCTTCTGTTGGTAAGAGATGGAGTTACTTCGTTTGAAAGAGATGACATAGGGTCAGAGAATGTTGAATCTTTTGTAGTTAGAGTTAAGAAACTGCAAGGGTGAAAAACATAATAGGAGTCATAGATAGGCCTCCAAGTAATAGCCAAGATGTGGGGTTGTGATTGCAAAGGGAGCTGGAAAGGAATGTAATAAGACCATAAGACATAGAAGCAGAATTAGGCCATTCAACCCATCGAGTCTGCTTCACCATTCCATCGTGGCCGATCCTGGATCTCACTCAAACCCATACAACTGCTTTCTTGCCATATCCTTTGATGGCCTAACCAATCAAGAAAAGATCAGATTCTGCCTTATGGACTTGGCCTCCACCGTAGTTTGTGTCAGAGCATACCACAGATTAACTCTGCCTGGCTATAAAAATTCTTCCTTACCCCTGCTCTAAAGGATTGCCCCTCAGTTTTGAGGCTGTGCTGTCTAGTTATGGATACCCCCACCAGAGGAAATATCCTCTCCCCATCCACCCTATCTAGGTTCTTCAACATACATTCAGTAGGTTTCAATGAGATTCCACCCCCCCCCCCCCATATTCTTCTAAATTCCAGTGAGTACAGGCCCAAAGCTGCCAAATGCTCCTCATAGTTTAACCACTTCATTCCCAGAATCATCATCGTGAACCTCCTCTTGACTCTCTGCAATGACAACACATCCTTTCGAAGATATGAGCCCCAAAACTGTTGACAATACTCCAAGTGTGGCCTGAACAGTGTCTTACAAAGCCTCAGCATTTTCTCCTTGCTTTTATATTCTTTTCCCCTTGAAATAAATGCCAACATTGCATTTGCCTTCTTTATCTCAGACTCAATCTGTAAATTAACCTGCTGGGAGTTTGGACAAGGACTATAAGACCATAAGGTATAGGAGCAGTAGTAGGCCATTTGGCCCATTGAGAATGCTTGGCCGTTCAATCATGGCTGATCCAATTCTTCCAGTCATCCTCAGTCCCCTGCCTTCTCCCCATACCTTTTGATGTCCTGGCTAATCAAGAAACTATCTATCTCTGCTTTAAGTGCACCCAATGACTTGGCCTAGGACTCCTAAGTCCCTCTGATGTTTGAACCTTCTTCCCATTTATACCATAGTCAGCATTATTGTTCCTTTTACCAAAATGCATTATCATATATTTCTCAACACTGTATTCCATCAACCACATTTTTGCCCATTCTTCCAATTTGTCTCAGTCCTGCTGGAATCACATTGCTTCCTCAGCACTACCTACCCCTCCACCTATCTTAGTATCATTCATAAACTTTGCCACAAAGCCACAAATTTCATTATCTGTAATTCTGTTTGTTGGGTAATGACATAATTGTAATGGGTGAGTTCAATATGTAAGGGGATTGGCAAAATCAGATTGCTGTCGGATCGCAAGGAAAGGAATTTCTTGAATGCCTACAAGATGGATTTTAGAGCAGCTTGTGCTTGAGTCTACTCTGGGAAAGGCCATCTTAGATTGGGTGTTGTGTAATAACCCAGATCTTAGAACTTTCTATGTTCTATAATATGATTGAATTCATACTGCAATTTGACAGGGAGAAGCATAAGTCACGTGTATCAGAGTCACAATGGAATAAAGGGAATTACAGAGGCACGAGAGAGGAGCTTGCCCAGGTGGACTGGAGGAGGATACTGGTGGGGATGACAGCAGAGCAGAGATGGCTGAAGTTTCTGGGAATAGGTCACAAGTTGCAGGATAGATGTATCCCACAGAGGAAGAAGTTCCCAAAGGACAGAGGTGGGCAATTGTGGCTGACAAAGGAAGTTGAGGACTGAATAAAAGCCAAGGAAAGGCCACATACGGTAGCAAAAGTGAGTGGGATGTTGCTGATTGGGAAGCTTTTAAAATCCAACCAAAGGCAACTCATCATCATCATCATGTGCCACACTCTGCCAGAGCCTCGGCGACCACTTTCTTCCACTGCGATCTGTCGGCAGTCAAACCTCTTGCATCTCTGGCAGTGAGGCTGGTCCAGTGCTTGATGTTGTCGATCCAAGTTGTCCTCTGACTGCCTCGGGAACGGCTCCTTCTACTCTACCTTTAAGCGCAGTGTGTTCTCGTTTGTCATCGGTTCTTGAGATGTGTCCAAAATAACAAAGTTTCCTTTGGATAACAGTTTCCAGAAGTATTGGTTTCATGCCAACCTTTTCTAGGATGAAATTGTTGGATCTCCTTTCAATGTATGATACCCTGAGGATCCGTCTGTATGTCTTCATCTCAAATGCTGTCAACTTCTTTTCATCAGCTCCTTTAGGGTCCATGTTTCACAGCCATGTAGGGCTACTGGCCAGACGAGACTCTTGAGGAGGTGTATCTTGGTGTCAGTGCTCACAGATCTATCTTTCCAGATGTTCCAGAGTTTGGTAGTGCTTGTGCATGCCATTGCTAGTCTTCGCCTTATTTCCTTGCTGCATTCATTTTAGGCAACGAAAAAAGCTATAAAAAGGGAGAAGACGAAATCTGAGGGCAAACTAGGCAATAATATAAAGCAGAGTTTGAAAAGTTTTTACAATTATATTAAGAGTAAAAGGGAGGTGAGAGTTCATATTGGACCACTGGAAAGTGATGCCTGTGAGATAGTAATGGAGGACAAAAGTATGGACCCTCACCTTTTAAATCTGCTCCTCATGTTTTTTTCTCCAGTCCTGCTGAAGGGTCTCAGCTCAAAACATCGACTGTACTCTTTTCCACAGATGCTGCCTGGCCTGCTGAGTTCCTCCAGCATTTTGTGTGTCTTGTGCAGATGAACTTAATTAGTACTTTGCATCATTCTTCACTGTGGAAGACACTAGCAGTGTGCCAGAAGTCGGTGAATGTCAGGGAGAAGGAGTGAGTGTCATTGCTATTACAAAGAAAAAAGTGCCAGGCAAACTCAAAGGTCATAGGCTGAGTGAGTGGGCAGATACTTAGCAGATGACGTTTAATGTGGATAAGTGTGAGGTTATCCACTTTGGGAGTAAGAACAGGAAGGCAGATTATTATCTGAATGGTGTAGAGTTAGGTAAGGGAGTAATACAAAGAGATCTCGGAGTCCTTGTTCATCAGTCACTGAAGGTGAATGAGCAAGTGCAGCAGGCAGTGAAGAAGGCTAATGGAATGTTGGCCTTTATTACAAAGGGAATTGAGTACAAGAGCAAGGAAATCCTCTTGCATTTGTACAGGGCCCTGGTGAGACCACACCTGGAGTATTGTGTACAGTTTTGGTCTCCAGGGTTAAGGAAGGACATCCTGGCTGTAGAGGAAGTGCAGCGTAGATTCACAAGGTTAATTCCTGGGATGTCTGGACTGTCTTACGCAGAGAGGTTAGAGAGACTGGGCTTGTACACGCTGAAATTAAGGAGATTGAGAGGGGATCTGATTGCAACATATAAGATTATTAAGGGATTGGACAAGATAGAGGCAGGAAATATGTTCCAGATGCTGAGAGAGTCCAGTACCAGAGGGCATGGTTTGAGAATAAGGGGTAGGTCATTTAGGACAGAGTTAAGGAAAAACTTCTTCTCCCAGAGAGTTGTGGGGGTCTGGAATGCTCTGCCTCGGAAGGTAGTGGAGGCCAATTCTCTGGATGCTTTCAAGAAGGAGCTAGATAGGTATCTTATGGATAGGGGAATCAAGGGATATGGGGACAAGGCAGGAACCGGGTATGGATAGTAATTGATCAGCCATGATCTCAAAATGGTGGTGCAGGCTCAGAGGGCCGAATGGTCTACTTCTGCACCTATTGTCTATTGTCTTAAGGTGACTTTGTTGCCTCAGGCAGCTGTGGAGGCCAAGACTTTATGTACATCTCAGGCAGAGGTTGATAGACTCTTGATTTGTCAGGCAATCCCCAACTTGTACAGACTCCAAATGGAGTACTGTGCCCAGTTCTGGTCACCACACTACAGGAAGGATGTGGATACGACAGTAAGAGTGCAGAGGAGATTTACAAGGAGATTGGCTGGACCGGAGAGTGTGCCTGATGAGAATAGGTTGAGGGAACTTGGCCTCTTCTTTTTGGAGCAATGGAGGATGAGAGGTGACCTGATAGAGGTGTATAAGATGATGAGAGGCATTGATCCTTGGCTAACACGAGAGGGCATAGTTTTAAGGAGCATGGAAGTGCTACAGAGGGGATGTCAGGGTTAAGTTTTTCACACAGAGAGTGATGGATGCATGGAATGCACTGCCAGCAATGGTGCTAGAGCTGGGCGGTAGGGAAATTTCTAGAGTAGGTTACATGGTTTTGCACAACATTGAGGGCCGAAGGACCTGTAATGTGCTGTAGATTTCTTTGTTCTAATAAATGATATGGTGAGAAGGCAGGAGACTGGGGCTGAGAAGAAAAATGGATCAGCCATGATGAAATGCTGGGGTAGACTTGATGGGCCAAATGGCCTAATTCTGCTCCTGTACCTTATGATGTTATGGAGCAATTATCCCACCATGCCACTGTTCTATACCCACCCCATTGTAGCGGAATAATTATCCACTGTGCCACTGTTTTATACCTCCCTCATTGTAGTGGAATAATGATCCACTGTGCCAGTTTGTAACAATCCCATCTCAAGAGAACAATTACCCATCATGCCAGTCTCTAGTAACTCAATCCCATCAGAAGAATTATCCATTTGGAACAATACAAATCTCTTTGAAACAATTACAGTTGGCCCTCTTTATCCACGGGGGATTGGTTCCGGGACCCCCCACAGATACCAAAATTCGCAGATGCTCAAGTCCCTTAATGTATGGGTGCAGTGGTCTTTAGGACCCAGCGGAACCCCGGACTTTATTTAACATGTCTCCGTGTGGTGGACATTAGGACCTGGCGTCGCAGCTCTGAATCTGCAGTGTTTCTGTTCACGAAAATAATCATGATCGCGATTGAAACAAAGGTGGAAAAAAGCTATCGGAAAGAGTTGAAACGCCATCGGTCATTAGAAAAGCGTTAGGCTACAGTCGGTGAACGATCGGAACAATTTTAATGGAGCATGAGAAAGGCCCTACCCCGATGAAAGCTACAATTATTACTAAGCAACGCAGTGATTTAATTATTGAAATACGTAAGTGTTAAATACTTAAGTGTTTTATATGCATAGAAAGTTAAAATATGTACTATATACTAAGAAAAACGTTTGACTAACTGACGCTAAATAATACCGGATGTACGGGTTCCGACTTCAAATCCAACTTAAAGACAGACTCAGGAACGGAACTCATTCATAACCTGGGGACTGCCTGTACTTTTAAGTCATTTCTAGATTACTTATAATACCCAATACAATGTAAATGCTATGTAAATAGTTGTTATACTGTATTGTTTATGGAATAATGACAAGTAAAAATAGTCTGTACATGCTCAAGCAATGAGTGCTGGAGAGAGAACTTCCGGGTTTTCCCGATCTGTGGTTGGTTGAATCCGCGCATACGGAATCCGCGGATAAGGAGGGCCGACTGTATGCATCGTGCCACTGTGTAATAACAATCCCATTGCAGTAATTATCCACTGTACTGTTCTGCAATAAATATTCTATTAAATCAACCCACTGTGTCAATCTGCAATGACACCATATCATCGGAACAACTATCCACCGTGTCAGTCTGTAATAACCCCATCCCATCGGAATAATTATCCACTGTGTCAGTCTGAAATAATCTCATCCTGTCGGAACAATTATAGAAACTAGAAAACCTACAGTACAATACAGACCCTTCGGCCCATGCCGAGCATGTCCCTACCTTAGAAATTACTAGAGTTACCCATTGCCCTCTATTTTTCTAAGCTCCATGTTCCTATCCAAAAGATTCTTAAAAGACCCTATCGTATCCACCTCCACCGCCATTGCCAGCAGCCCATTCCACACACTCACATTCTCTGAGTAAAATACTTACCCCTGACATCTCCTCTGAACCTACTCCCAAGCACCTTAAACCTTTGTCCTCTTTGTGGCAACCATTTCAGCCCTGGGAAAAAGCCTCTGACTATCCACATGATCAATGCCTCTCATCGTCTTATACACCTCTATCAGGTCACCTTTCATCCTCCGACGCTCTCATAAGGCACGCTCCCCAATCCAGGCAACATCCTTGTAAATCTCATCTGCACCCAATCTCATCAGTTGGCATTTCGGGCTGGGACACTATTTCAGGACTATTCACTCCTCTCCACTGGGAAATATCCCCGTTCACCTGTCCCCACTGGGAAATATCCCCGTTCACCTGTCCCCACTGGGAAATATCCCTGTTCACTCCTCTCCGCTGGAAAATAACCCTGTTCACTCCTCTCCACTGGGAAACATCCCTGTTCACACGTCCCCACTGGGAATTATCCTTGTTCACTCGTCCCCACTGGGAATTATCCCTGTTCACCTGTCCCCACTGGGAAATATCCCCGTTCACCTGTCCCCACTGGGAAATACCCCTGTTCACTCATCCCGACTGGGAAATATCCTTGTTCACTCCTATCCACTAGGAAATATCCCTGTTCACTCGTCTCTACTGGGAAATATCCCTCTTCACACGTCCCCACTGGGAAATATCCTTGTTCACTCGTCCCCACT
This sequence comes from Hemitrygon akajei, assembly GCF_048418815.1. Lineage (NCBI taxonomy): Eukaryota > Metazoa > Chordata > Chondrichthyes > Myliobatiformes > Dasyatidae > Hemitrygon > Hemitrygon akajei. The sequence goes on from NC_133124.1 coordinate 2,224,942, forward strand.
GGGAAATATCCCTCTTCACACATCCCCACTGGGAAATATCCCTGTTCACTCATCCCCACTGGGAAATATCCCTGTTCACTCGTCCCCACTGGGAATTATCCCTGTTCACTCGTCCCCACTGGGAATTATCAATGGAAAAGTGTACAGTCAACGTTTTGAGCTGCGACCCTTGGGCAGGACTGGAGAAAAAAAGATGAGGAGTAGATTTAAAAGGTGGGGGAGGGGAGAAAGGATCACAAGGTGATCGGTGAAACTGGGAGGGGTATGGATGAAGAGCTGAAAAGTTGAATGGTGAGAGAGATACAGGGCTGGAGAGGACAGAAGGCCATGAAGACAGAAACGATGGGGAGGAGCACCAGAGGGAGGTGACAGGTAGGCATGGAGATAAGGAGAGAGAGGGAAAAGCGGGATGGGGACTGGTGAAGTGGGGGTATTACTGGAAGTTGAAGAAATCAATATTCATGCTATCAGGGTGGAGGCTACCCAGATGGACAGATTAACACTGGTGTTTCCTCACAGGTACTGAAGTGACAGAGTTTGCAGAATACAATCCCAACCTGGTGGATGACCCACAGTGGCCGTGTGGAAAACACAAGCGAGTTCTCATTTTCCCTTCCTATATGGTAGGTGCCGGCACATTCCTCTTGCTTGTGTGCTGTGGTTTTATGTAGCTGCATGGTCAAAACAAAAGTGTTGGTTTGACAAGCATCTCCCTGTCATCTGAAAATGCACTGTAAGAGATTACCATGGAAGAAACAGTACATAACACTCAGCACCTTTAAACAGCCTGCGTAATGGCGAGCAGCATTGAGGCAGCGTAAGGGCGTTAATCTTGTTTTTGTTGAGAAACAGACTTCAAGGTGAAGTTCTCAAGGATATGTATGGGACTAGGCCAAACATCCAGACATTGATAAAATTCAGAAAATAATGCTTGCTGTTTCTGTGCTAATTCTGGATTTTGTACATATACAATATTTTGTTGTTTTTTTGAACTATTTGGCGGTCATCTATGTGGCTGAGAAGCAGACTCAGATTCATTTACCACACCTACTGTAGAGTGAAATATGACATTCATGTTAACAACTAGCACAACCCGAGGATGTGCTGGGGTCAGCCAGCGAGAGTTGCCACATATTATGGTGCCAACACAGCATCCTCATAAATAGCATAGCTGTCTTTATTAGTCTGGGAATAGAATGTAACAGCTGGGAGACCATAAGATGGAAAGTGCATGGTCATGCACTTCGGTGCAAGAAATAAACAGGCAGACTATTATTTAGAAGGGGAGAGAATTCAAAATGCAGAGATGCAATGGGACTTCAAGTCAAGTCAAGACAAGTCACTTTTATTGTAATTTCAACCATAACTGCTGGTACAGTACATAGTAAAAATGAGACAACATTTTTCAGGACCATGGTGTTTATGACACAGTACAAAAACTAGACTGAACTACGTAAAAAACAACACAGAAAAAAAACTACACTAGTCTACAGATCTATCCAGGACTGCATAAAGTGCACAAAACAGTGCAGGCATTACAATAAATAATAAACAGGCCAATAGGGCAGTAAGTTGGTGTCAGTCCAGGCTCTGGGTATTGAGCAGTCTGATAGCTTGGAGGAAGAAACTGTTACATAGTCTGGTTGTGAGAGCCCGAATGCTTCAGTGCCTTTTCTGAGACAGCAGGAGGGAGAAGAATTTGTATGAGGGGTGCATGAGGTCCTTCATAATGCTGTTTGCTTTGCGGATGCAGCATGTAGTGTAAATGTCCGTAATGGCGGGAAGAGAGACCCCGTTAATCTTCTCAGCTGAAGATTTGGGAGCTGTTGTGCAGGATACCATAAAGGTTAACCTCCAGGTTGAGTCAGTGGTGAAGAAGGCAAGTGCAATGTTGGCATTCACTTCAAGAGGAATAGAATATAAGAGCAGGGATGTGATGTTGAGGCTCTATAAGGCACTTGTGAGACCACACGGAGTATTGTGTGCAGTTTTGGGCTCCTTATTTTAGAAAGGATATACTGACATTGGAGAGGATTCAGAGAGGATTCACGAGAATGATTCCAGGAATGAAAGACTTACTGTATGAGGAACGTGTCTGACAGCTCTTGGGCTGTATTCCCTGGAGTTCAGGAGAATGATGGGGGATCTCATAGAAACATTCCGAATGTTAAAAGGCCTGAATAGATTAGATATGGCTACGTTATTTCCCATGGTAGGGGAGTCCAGGACAAGAGGGCACGACTTCAGGATTGAAGGACGTCCATTTAGAACAGAAATGCATTGAAATTACTTTAGTCAGAGGGTGGTAAATCTGTGGAATTTGTTCCCACAAGCAGCTGTGGAGACCAAGACATTGGTTGCATTTAAGGCAGAGATAGATAGGTTCTTAATTAGCCAGGGCATCAAAGGGTATGGGGAGAAGGCAGGGGAGTGGGGATGACTGGAAGAATTGGATCAAACCATGATTGAATGGCACACCAGACTCGATGGGCTGAATGGCCTACTTCTGTTCCTATGTCTTATGGCCTTAGGGTCTTATGGAGTGCTGCCAAGATACAGGAGCGGCTGTAGAGTCCACTCCACCACTGAAACCCTTATTAATCGAGACCCTATCAACCTCCACTTTAAATATACCAAGTGATTTGGCCTCCACAGCCGTGTGTAGCAATAACTTCCATAGATTCACCACCCTCTGGCTAAAGAAATTTCTCCCCATCTCTGTTCTAAATGGCCATTGCTCTGTACTGAGGCTTTGCCCTCTGGTCCTAGACTCCCCCACTATGGGAAACATCTTCTCCAAGTCCACTCTATCTAGTGCTTTCAATATTTCATAGGTTTCAATGAGTTTCACCTCTTATTCTTCTAAACTTCGGTAGCACGGGCCCAAACACTCCTCATACATTAACTCTTTCATTCCTGGAATCATATTCGTGAACCTTCTCTGAACCCTCTCCACATCTTTTCTCAAATAATTGGTCCAAAAGTGCTGACAGTGTTCACAATGGGAGTTTACAGGTGCAACTCTATTAAACGCAGCTGAATTGCAAAGTACAGTTTTGGTCACCACAAGGATGGTGCCCATTGCCACAGATGGCTACAGAGGCCAAGTTCTTAGGAATAGTTAAAGCACAGGTAGACAGGTTCTTAATTAGTCAGGTCAACTTCCTTAATATTGATTGGTACCTCCTTCATGCAAAAGGTTTAGATGGGTGAAATTTGTTTGGTGTGTCCAGGAAGAAATCCTGACACAATATTTAGACAAGCTGACTAGAGGAGAATCTATATTGGATTTGGTGCTCAACACTGAACCATGTCAGGTGTCAGAACTCTCAGTGGGAGAACATTTCAGAAACATATTTCACTGTATGTTTCAATGTACAGTAGGTGTGGTAAAAAGTGAGGATTGGAGGACAGTTAAGAAACATGACAAGATCTGCAGCTGCTGGAAATCCCAAGCAACACACACAGAATGCTGGAGGAACTCGGTGGGCACTCGTTCTTACCCTCAATAATTCCTCCCGCTGCTCCTCCCACTTTCTTCAAACCATAGGTGTAGCTCTAGGCATTCACATGGGTCTCAGCTAAGCCTGCCATTTCATCAGTTATGAGGAGCAGTCCATGTCCCAAGTCTACACTGGCATTGCTCCCCAATTCTTTCTACGCTACGTTGATGTTGCTTCCCACTCCTATACTGAGCTTGTCGATTTCATCAACTTTACCTCCAACTTCACCCTGCCCCAAATTTACATGGTCTCTCTCTCCCCTTTCTCGATCTCTCTGTCTCCATCTCTGGAGACAGTCTTTCTCCTGTTATCTTTTATAAACCTATTGACTCTTACAGCTACCTGGACTATACCTCTTCCCACCCTGTCACTTGTAAAAATAAAATCCTCATCCCTCAGTTCCTCCGTCTCCACCACATCTGCTGTCAGGATGAGGCTTTTCATTCCAGAACTACTGAAATGCTCTCCATCTTCAAAGAAAGGGGCTTTTCTTCCTTCACCATCAATGCTGCCCTCAACCGCATCGCGTCCATTTCTATAAGACCATAAAGTATTGGAACAGAATTAGGGCCTTTATCCCATCGAGTCTGCTCCTCCATTTCATCATGGCCTTGCAGTTTTCCTCTCAGCCTCGATCTCCTGCCTTCTCCCCGTATCCCTTCATGCCCTGACTAATCAAGAATCTGTCAAACTCTGCCAGTACACCTCCTCCCTCACTGCCATTCAGAACCACAAGCAGTTCTTCCAGGTGAGGCAACACTCCACCTGCGAGTCTGCTGGGGCCATCTACTGTATCCGGTGCTCCCGGTCTGGCCTCCCGTGTGTCAGTGAGACCTGATGTAGATTGGAAGGCTGCTTTGTCAAGCACCTTTGCTCCGAAGGCCACTAGGAGTGAGATCTCCCGGTTGCTACCCTTTTCAATTCTACTTCCCATTCCCATTTCAATATTTCAGTCTACAGCCTCCTCTGCTGCCACAATGAGGCCATGCTCACGTTGGAGGAGCAACGTCTTATATTTTTTACGCAGTTCAGTCTAGTTTTTGTACTGTGTCATGTAACACCATGGTCCTGAAAAACGTTGTCTCATTTTTACTATGCACTGTACCAGCAGTTATGGTCGAAATGACAATAAAAGTGACTTGACTTGACTTGACGTCTGTCTGGGTAGCCTCCAACCTCCAACATTAATTTTTCTAACTTTCTCTAACCACCCCTTCCTCTCCTTCACCATTCTCCATTCCTCTTTCCCTCTCTCATCTTATCTCCTTACCTGTCGATCACCTCCCTCTGGTGCTCCTCTCACTTCCCTTTTTTCCATGGTCTTCGTTCTCTCCTATAAGATTTCCCTTTCTCCAGCCCTTTATCTCTTTCACCAATCAACTTCCCAGCTCTTTTCTTCACCCCTCCCTCTCTGATCACCTGCCATTTTGTACTTCCCTCTCCCCTCCTCTTAGCATTTTACGCTCACCTCTCTTCCTTTCCGGTACTGATAAATCTCTTTATTCCTTTCCATTGATGCTGCCTAGCCAGCTGAGCTCCTTCAGTACTTTATGTGCATGTTGGAGGATAGCTGATCTTGTTCCACTCTTTAAGAAAGGCTCTAATAATAAACCAGGAAATTATAGGCTGGTGAGCCTGACATCAGTAGTGGAAAATTTATTGGAAGGTGTTCTAAGGGACCGGTTATATAAGTATTTGGATAGACATGAACTGATTAAGGATAGTCAGCATGGCTTTGTTGATTATAGGTCATGTCTGACCAATCTTACAGAATTTTCTGAGGAAATTAGTAGATGGTGTATAAGATGATGAGAGGCATTGATCATGTGGATAGTCGGAGGCTTTTTCCCAGGGCTAAAATGGCTAGCATGAGAGGGCATAGTTTTAAGGTGCTGGGAAGTAGGTACAGAGGAGATGTCAGGGGTAAGCTTCTTATGCAGAGAGTGGTGAGTGCGTGGAATGGGCTGCTGGTGATGGTGGTGGAGGCAGATACAATAGGGTCCTTTAAGAGAATCCTGGATAGGTACATGGAGCTCAGTAAAATAGAGGGCTATGGGTAACTCTAGGTAATTTCTAAGGTAAGGACATGTTTGGCACAGCTTTGTGGGCTGAAGGGCCTGAATTGTGCTATGTTTCTATGTATAAGTCTTTCTGCAGCCTACTTGTTTCCTCAACACGAGCTGCTTCTCCACCAGTCTTCGTATCATCTCCAAACTTGGCAACAAAGCCATCTATTCCATCATCTAAATCATTAATATATAGCATGAAAGGAAGTGGTCGCAACATCAACCCCTGCAGAACCGCACTAGTCATTGTAGCTAACCAGAAAAGGATCCTTTTATTCCCACTTGCTGCCTCCTACCAATCAGCCAATGCTCTAACCATGCCAGTAACTTTTCTGCAATACCATGGGCTCTTAACTTATTAAGCAGCTTCATGTGTGGCACCTCGTCAAAGGCCTTCTGAAAGTCCAACTTTACAACATCCACTACGTCCCCTTAATCTATCCTACTTGTAATCTCCTCAAAGAATTCCAGCAAGTTTATCAGGCAAGATTTTCCCTCAAGAAAATCATGCTGATCTTGACTTGTGTCACCAAGTTCTCCAAAACCTCATCTTTAACAATTGACTCCAATATCTTCCTAACCTCTGAGGTCAGGCTCACTGATCTATAATTTCCTTTCAGCTGCCTTCCTCCTTTCTTTAAGAGTGGAGTAGGTCTTAGAAGGTCAGCACAATCAAATAGCATGTACTGAGTTGTTCTTTGCTCTATGTTTGTGTCTTTTTGTACGTATAACATTAGCCACAACACCAGCAGTATATCTCCAGTGCTTGGAATTTGGCTACAGTACTGCAATAAAGGAATCTCATAGTTCAAAATAAATTTATTATCAAGGTACATACAGAACTGCCTGAGGTACATATATATAACGAGGGTATCTAAGACCTGTACACAGTACAGTGTTTGTCAATGTGGAGCAGAGTGAGTTTGTAGATCTGGTGGGAGCAAAGGATATTGTGAATGGTGAGGGTGGAGCGCCTCGGGAGGGGTGTGGGACAGTTGGCAGAGGAGTGCCAGGGGCAGAAGGTGGCGTGGGTGCAGCCTCACCCAGCCCTGAAGCACCAGGCAAGGTCACCTGATTCCAAACAATTGGTTTATTGATCATTACAGAATGTCTGTCTGTGCTTCCTGCTCCCTCCCCTCTCCCTGTCCCCTTCCCACTGTCAGTCCACAATAGGGACTCGTATCAGAATCTGGTTTGTCATCACTCACATATGTAATGAACTTTAGTTTTTTTTGTGGCAGCAGTGCAGTGCAATACATGAAGTTACTACAGTGCCGTGACACCCTAGCTATACATATGTGCCTAAGACTATTGCACTGTTCTGTATATATCACCAAATATGACCCTGAGATTAATTTTCAATCTGTCCAGCCAAGATTCATCAGAATTTTATGTCACGTCTATTTCTAAAACATTGCCTCTCTCCTAAGCTATCCCTGAAAGCGTTAATCAGAGAGAGAAATGAACGCCTTGTAGAGCTTAGACTTTGGTCAGTGGCAGGTGTGTGCCATCACGACACACATTGTATGCATTGGTTTGGGTTATGTTGCTGGTTATTATTTACCAGATAAGCAGAGCAAATTTTCCACAGCAGAAGCAGTGGCCCAGTCTGTTAATTGACTTTGAAGCCACTGATGTCTTGTGTCTCCTGCTGTGAGGTTGTTGATAGGAAATTGGGGCTGCTTGCTGCACTCTGTTGGTCAATTAATGGTTCTGTTTGTTCGTCCTTCAAAAACTTTTCCTGCTGTTGCACTGCCACAAATTGAGGGGAAAATGGGAAAGGGAATTTCTGAGTATATCTGCTGTGTCTACCCACTTTTGGAAACTTCAAAGAAAATTTATTATCAAGGTGCGTACACTATATGCCAGTCAGAATCTGGGGAAGGAGAAACAGCAAATGTTTTGGGTATGTGACCCTTCATCGGAACAGAATTCAGATGAAGGATCCCAAGATACTGCAGATGCTGGAAATCCAGAGCAAAACACACAAAATACTGGAGGAACTCAGAAAGTCAAACAACATCAATGGAAATGTACAGAAAGTCAATGTTTTGGGATAAGACCTTTAATGACAACTGTTAACTTGCTGAGTTCCAGTAGTTTGTGTTGCCCAAAAGACTCTGATGTTTTGTAGGATGCAGACCACAGATAGCTGAATCACAGTGCCAACAAGATCAATTTGCTGGTTTCCTCAACAGGATGTTGACCAGTGTCTGTTCTCCCCTGCTCTCTCTGATGTTCTCAGTGTCTGTTTTCCTTGTTCTCAGTGTCTGTTCTCCCCATTCTCAGTGTCTGTTCTCCCCTTAGTTAGTGTCTGTTGTCACCCGTTCTCAATGTTTGTTCTCAGTGTCTCTTCTTTCTGTCTGTTGTCCTCTGTTCTCAGTGTCTGTTTTTCTCATTCTCAGTGTCTCAGTGCTTGTTCTCCCTCATTTTCATTGTTTGTCCTCACTCGTTCTGTGTCTGTTTTCCTCCTTTGCCAAGTTATCAGTGACTGTTCTCTCAGTTCTCAATGTCCATTCTCCCCTGTATTCAATGCCTGTTTTCCTCCGTCTTAGTGACTCTTTTCACTGGTGTTCTGTGTCTTTTCTCTCCTGTTCTCATTCTCTGTTCTCTTTGGTTCCCAGTGTCCGTTCTCCCCCATTCTCAGCCGCTATTCTCTCCCATTCTCTCTATTCTCAGTGCCTGTTCTCCCCCATTCTTAGTTTCTTCTTTCTTTCTTTATCAATCTTTTTATTAATTAAAAAAGTACATATATATATAAACAAAAGGAGAATTATCTCAAATATCTATAACAATTTATATAAAAGGTAAAATAAACATTATCAAGATCATGTATAGTATTTAATAGTATGTAATAAAAAGTAAGATAATCAATTCTCCTCTTATCATTCCATGAAAAGAAGAAAAAAGATCAAGAAACTTTTACAATTTTTATATACATAAAAAAACACTAAACAAAACAAAAAGGAAAAGAGGAAAAGAAAGGGACTGGGCAGCCCATACTGAGAGTAAAAGCAAGAAAAAAGAGAAACTTTCTGATCAAATCCAAAGTTTCGAGAAAGTAACTGGAAGAGCAGTAATTCAAACCATATGAAAATAGTGAATAAAAGGTCACCTGGTTTCTTCAAATTTAAAAAATGTATCAAACTTTTTTAGACTTGTCTATGGGGGATTGTTTTTAATGTCTTTCACTCAGTTAGTGGACAAATATGACTTACCTAATGCACATTTTTTAGGTATTTACAAATTAGGAATTTTTTATGTAGTTTACTTCCAAATTTTCCCTTGGCTTATTCACCTAATATAATAGATACTCTTGTTCAGGTTAAACCATTTTAAAAAAGACTGATAGCTATAATTTATAAATGGTTATTGAATTTGCGAATGGTATCTAACAATAAAATTAAAGCTGCATGGGAATTGGAATTTTGAGAGTCATTTTCAGATAATCAATGGGATAAAATTTTCCATTTGGTAAATACTTCATCTATTTGTGCCCGTTATTCCTTGATACAGTTCAAGGTAGTACGTCGGGCACATATGTCAGAGGATAAATTAGCCCGTATCTTTTCCAAAATGAATCCTATTTAACCATATAACCATATAACAATCACAGCACGGAAACAGGCCATCTCGGCCCTCCTAGTCGGTGCCGAACTTTTAATATCACCTAGTCCCACCTACCCGCACTCAGCCCATAACCCTCCACTCCTTTCCTGTCCATATACCTATCCAATTTTACCTTAAATGACACAACTGAACTGGCCTCTACTACTTCTACAGGAAGCTCATTCCACACAGCTATCACTCTCTGAGTAAAGAAATACCCCCTCGTGTTTCCCTTAAACTTTTGCCCCCAACTCTCAAATCATGTCCTCTCGTTTGAATCTCCCCAACTCTCAATGGAAACAGCCTATTCACGTCAACTCTGTCTATCCCTCTCAAAATTTTAAATACCTCGATCAAATCCCCCCTCAACCTTCTACGCTCCAATGAATAGAGACCTAACTTGTTCAACCTTTCGCTGTAACTTAAGTGCTGAAATCCAGGTAACATCCTAGTAAATCGTCTCTGCACTCTCTCTAATTTCTTGATATCTTTCCTATAATTTGGTGACCAGAACTGTACACAATATTCCAAATTTGGCCTTACCAATGCCTTGTACAATTTTAACATTACATCCCAACTTCTGTACTCAATGCTCTGATTTATAAAGGCCAGCGTTCCAAAAGCCTTCTTCACCACCCTATCTACATGAGACTCCACCTTCAGGGAACTATGCACTGTTATTCCTAGATCTCTCTGTTCCACTGCATTCCTCAATGCCCTACCATTTACCCTGTATGTTCTATTTGGATTATTCCTGCCAAAATGTAGAACCTCACACTTCTCAGCATTAAACTCCATCTGCCAACATTCAGCCCATTCTTCTAACCGGCATAAATCTCCCTGCAAGCTTTGAAAACCCACCTCATTATCCACAACACCTCCTACCTTAGTATCATCGGCATACTTACTAATCCAATTTGCCACCCCATCATCCAGATCATTTATGTATATTACAAACAACATTGGGCCCAAAACAGATCCCTGAGGCACCCCGCTAGTCACCGGCCTCCATCCCGATAAACAATTATCCACCACTACTCTCTGGCATCTCCCATCTAGCCACTGTTGAATCCATTTTATTACTCCAGCATTAATACCTAACGACTGAACCTTCTTAACTAACCTTCCATGTGGAACTTTGTCAAAGGCCTTGCTGAAGTCCATATAGACTACATCCACTGCCTTACCCTCGTCAACATTCCTCGTAACTTCTTCAAAAAATTCAATAAGGTTTGTCAAACATGACCTTCCACGCACAAATCCATGCTGGCTATTCCTAATCGGATCCTGTCTATCCAGATAATTATAAATACTATCTCTAAGAATACTTTCCATTAATTTACCCACCACTGATGTCAAACTGACAGGTCTATAATTGCTAGGCTTACTTCTAGAACCCTTTTTAAACAATGGAACCACATGAGCAATACGCCAATCCTCCGGCACAATCCCCGTTTCTAATGACATCTGAAAGATCTCCGTCAGAGCTCCTGCTATCTCTACACAAACTTCCCTCAAGGTCCTGGGGAATATCCTGTCAGGACCCGGAGATTTATCCACTTTAAAATTTCTTAAAAGTGCCAGTACTTCCACCTCTTTAATTGTCATAGGTTCCATAACCTCCTTACTTGTTTCCCACACCTTACACAATTCAATATCCTTCTCCTTAGTGAATACCGAAGAGAAGAAATCGTTCAAAATCTCTCCCATCTCCCTGGGCTGCACACATAGCTGACCACCCTGATTCTCTAAGGGACCAATTTTATCCCTCACTATCCTCTTGCTTTTAATATAACTGTAGAAACCTTTCGGATTTACTTCCACCTTATTTGCCAAACCCTTTGCAACAGATGCAACATTATTTGCAACAGATGTAATGTTGAGGTGGCTACTTCAACTCATATGTTTTGCTCTTGTATCAAGATAGATAATTTTTGGAAAGATGTCTTTAAAACTTTATCAAAAATCTTGAATTTGGACCTAGAACCAAATTTAATTACAGCAATTTTTGGATCACTCCACCAGAAGCAAGATATATTCCTGTTTCCGCTCAATGGATGATCACTTTTACAACTTTATTGGCTAGGAGAGCCATTTTGCTTAAATGGAAGGACTCTGATCCACCTACTGTTTTCTATTGGCTTACCTCCATTATGTCCTGTCTAAGTTTAGGGTAAATCTGAAGCTCATTCTTAGTTTCTATTCTCTCCCATTCTCTCTATTCTCAGTGTCCGTTCACCCCAATTCTCAATCTCTATTCTCTCCCATTCTCTCTATTCTCAGTGTCTGTTCTCCCCCATTCTGAGTCTCTATTCTCTTCCATTCTCAGTGTCTGTTCTCCCCCATTCTCAGTGTCTAATCTCTTTTGTTCTCAGTTTCTATTCTCTGTGTCTGTTCTCCTCATTGTCAGTGATGTTTTCCTGGTTTTCTGTGCATGATCTCCCCATTTTCAGTGTCTGTTCTCCCTGTTGTCAGTGTCTGTTCTCTCAAGTCACAATGTTTGTTTTTCCCCATTCTTAGTGGCTGTTGTCCCCCTTTCTCACTGTCTGTTCTCAGTGGCTCAGTGCTTGTTCTCCCTCATTTTCAGTGTCTGCTCTCCCCTGTTCTGTATATGTTTCCCTGTTCTCAGAGTCTGTTCCCCACTGTACTCAGTGTTTAATACCCCCATTCTCAGTGGTTGTTCTCTCCATATCACAGTCTTTTCTCCCCCTTTTTCCATGTTCTCAGTGTCTCTTTGTGCCTGTCTTCCCCCAATCTCAGTGTCTATTCTTCCCAGTAAACAGTTCATCTCCATTCTCAGTGTCTATTCTCTCCCATTGTATCTATTCTCAGTCTGTTCCACCGCATTCTCAGTGACTGTTGCCCCCACCCCTTCTGAGTTTCTGTTCTTGGATTCCGGTGATTGTCTCTCAGTGACTATTCTACCCCATTTTCCATGTCTGTTCTCCCATGATCTCACTCTCTGCTCTCCACCGTTATCACTGTCTGTCCTCCCCTGTTCTTTGTGTCTGTTCTCCCTGGTTCTAAGTGTCTATTGTCCTTGCTGTCAGTGTCTGTTGTCCTTGTTGACAGTGTCTATTGTCCTCATTGTCAGCATCTGTTGTCCCCATTGTCAGCATCTGTTGTCCCCATTGTCAGTGTCTGTTGTCCTCATTGTTAGTGTCTGTTGACCCAGTTAAAAGTGTCTGTTGTCCCCGTTGTCAGTGTCTGACGTCCCCATTTTCAGAGGATCTGTTCTCCCCTGTATTATACTATTTGTTCTCACTATCTCTCTTTCCATCTGTTGTCCCCCGTTCTCAGTGTCTGTTCTTCTCTGTCTCAGTACCACTTCTCCCGTGTTCAGTGTCTTTTATCTCCCATTCCCATTCTCTGTTCTCCCAGGCTCTCAATGCCAGTTGTCCACCATCCCCAGTGTCTGTTCACTCCCATTCTCAGTCTATTCTCAGTGTCTGTTCTCCACATTCTGAGTGCCAGTGCCTATTCATTCCCATTTTCAGTGTTTGTTCCCACCCATTCAGTGTCTGTTCTCCACCATTCTCAATACATATTCTCCCCCGTTCTCAGTGTCTGTTCTTATAGTCAGTTCTCTCCATTCTGTGTCTGTCTTCTCCTATTCTCACTGTTATCAAACGTTCTCAGTGTCTGTCCTCTCCTATTCTCACTGTCTGTTATCAACCATTCTCAGTGTCTATTTGCCATGTCTCAATGTCCATTCTCTTCCTTTCTTAGTTTCCATTCTCCCCTGTTCTCAGTTTCTTTTCTCCCTGTCTGCATTCTCAAAGTCTGTTCTCCACTGTTCCCAGTGTTTATTCTCCCAATTTTTCAGTGTCTGTTCTACCTGTTCTCACTGGCCGTCATCCCCCTGTCCTCGATGTCTGCGACCCCCATTCTCTATTGCTCGTCATCCCAGTTCTCAGTCTCCATTCTCCCTTTCTCAGTGTCTGTAATCCCCTGTTCTCAGTGTATGCTCTCAGCGTTTCTTCCCTATGTCTTTTCTGCCCCCATTCTTAGTGTCTTTTCTCTCAGTTCTCAAGGTCCGTTCTTCACCTTTCTCAGTGCCTGTTCTCCCCATTTGCAGTGTCAATTCTGTCCCATTCTCAGTGTCTTTTATCCCATCCTTAGTGTCTTTCCTCCTTATTCTCCACCAATCTCAGTGTCTGTTCTGTTCCATTCTCAATGTCTGTTCTCCACCGTTTTCACTGGCTGTTCTCCCAAAAATTCAGTGCAGTTTCTCCTGTTCTCAGTCTTTTCTCTGTTTTCATGACCGTTTTCCCTGTCCTCTATGTTTGTTACCCCCGTTCTCCATCTTTGTCCCATTGTTCTCGTTATTTAATCTCCCCTGTTCTCAGTGTCACTTGCCAGTGCCTGCTATCGCTTGTAGGTGTCTGTTCTCCCATAGTCTCAGTGTCTGTTAAACCCATTCTCAAAGTCTGTTTTTTCCTGCTCTCAGTGGCCACCATTCCCAGTCTGTTCTTGCCCATTCTCAGTATCCCTTCCACTGTTCTCAGTGTCTGTTCTCCCCCATTCTCAGTGTCTGACCGACCCCATTCTGATTGTCTGTTCTCAGTATCTGATCTCTCCTGTTCTCAGTGTATGTTGCCCCTGTTCTCAATGTCACTTGTCAGTGCCTGTAATCCCCAAGTGTCTGTTCTCCCTTGTTCTCAGTCGCTGTTCAAAATCAGAATCAGGTTTATTATCACCGGCATGTGATGTGAAATTTGTTAACTTAGCAGCAGCAGTTCAATGCAATACATAACCTAGTAGAGAAAGAACAAATAATAATAATAATCATAAGTAAAATAAATCATAATAAGAAATAAACAAGTAAATTAATTACGTATATTGAATGGATTTTAAAAATTGTGCAAAAGCAAAAATACTGTATATTAAAAAATGTGAGGTAGTGTCCAAAGCTTCGATGTTTATTCAGGAATCGGATTCGTTTATGCAATTTAGAAAGAGCAAAGGGAAGAGAAGTCCCTAAAATAGTTCCGATAGTCAAACACACTTTACGTATATGGTTTCAATTTCGGAAATTTTTTGGGTTGAATCAATTTGTTTTAACTATTCCTATTGTATCCAATTTCTTTTTTCATCCTTCTATTATGGACCAAGCTTATTCAGCTTGGAAGACTAAAGGATTACTACGATTTTCTGATTTATTTTTCGATAATTGTTTTATGTCTTTTGAACAATTATCTAATAAATATAATTTGCCCAGATCTCATTTTTTTAGATATTTACAGATTAGGAATTTCTTAAACACTGTACTTCCTACCTTTCCAAATCTTGATTCTCCGGTTATTTTGGAGAAATTGTTAGAACTAAATGCTTTTCAGAAAGGTGTAATATCAAATGTTTACAATATAATTATGAAAATACATTCAGAGGCCTTTTATAAGATTAAAAATGATTGGGAAAGAGAACTTAATCCCTATTGAGAATTGAGATAAAATTCTTCAATTAGTTAATTTATCCTCTATATATGCTAAACATTCATTGATACAGCTTAAAGTAGTGCACAGGGCTCATATGTCCAAGGATAAATTGGCTCGTTTTTTATTCCCATATAAATCCTATATGTGACAGGTGTCATTCTGAGATAGCTTCTTTAACTCATATGTTTTTGTCATGTCCGCTTTTGAAAAAATATTGGAAAGACATTTTCGATATTATTTCGACAGTATTGAACATTGATTTACAACCTCATCCTATTACTGCAATCTTTGGTTTACCAATGATGGAGTCAATCCATTTATCTTCTTCTGCTTGTCGGATGATTGCATTTCTTACATTAATGGCTAGAAGATCTATTTTGTTGAATTGGAAAGAAATTAATCCCCCTACCATATTTCATTGGTTTTCTCAAACTATGTTATGTCTAAATTTGGAGAAAATTAGAAGTGTCGTATATGACCCTTCTATTAAATTTGAAAAGATTTGGAGGCCATTTATTCAATATTTTCACATGATGTAATTTGACCCTGTTCCAATCCTATTTGTTTTTCCGGTTTTGATTATACATATGTTGAGAGGATCGGAGTTGGGGACACTGATGATTTTGTAATTTTTTTAATAGATACTATAAACAGCCCATTTTTTTCCTTTTTTTTTTCTTTAATAGTTAGTGGTTAGTTTGTTAGTTTAGTTTTTCTTAGGGTATTAATATTTTTTTCTTTTTCTCTTTTCTGTTTTTTTTCCAACATGATTTACTTGGTTTTTTTTGTTTCGTTTATATGACATTTGTATCATTCATGATTTGGGAAGACTTATCTATATTGTACTTATTGCTTGTGTATCCTTTTATGTTCATTTTAATTTTGTAAGTTTGTAATCCCATTATCTATGTACTAATCTTATCATGTTGATATTAATAAAAAGATTGAAAAAGAAAGGAATCGGATGGCAGAGGGGAAGAAGCTGTTCCTGAATCGCTGAGTGAGAAAAGCAAATGCAATGTTCAAAGGTCAAGTTTAATGTCAGAGAAATGTATACAATATACATCCTGAAATGCTTCTTCTTTGCAAAACATCCATGAAAACAGAGAAGTGCCCAAAGAATGAACGACAGTTAAACGTGAGAACCCAAAATCCCCCCAGCTCCCCCCTCCCGCGCGTAAGTGGCAGCAAGCAACGATCCTTCCTCCCCCCACCAGCAAAAATAAACGTGCATCTGTACAATCACCGAGCCCAAGCATGTGCTAAGTGATAGCAAAGACACAGACCAAAGTTACCCCAAAAGTTTTACATTTCATCGAAATTTGACAACCTGCCAGTTCTCTCTCTCCCTGGCAAAGGAGAGGGAGGTGTTCCCCATTTTCACAGTGGGCGGGAGGCATAACAACAGTCTGCTGGTTTACGATCTTAAAAGTCTGTTTTGTTGCTTTTTTTGAGCTCTGTGTCCGAAGATCGTAAAGAGCTTGGGTCTTCGGGCCCACAGTGAAAGATTTTCGGGCCTCCCCGATGACACGAGTCTCCTGCCGTGATACCGATCCTCGATCCGCACATCTCCATATCCCCGAGATCTTAGGCTTCCGAACACGATCGAGACTCTCAGGCCAAACCCTTGGCATGTTGAATAGCGGCCAGTCGTGTAACTCCAAGAACGGGTCCCATTCCCGCAAAGAACTGAAGCCTGTGTGTAATTCCAGGTCAGGGTCTTCAAAAGAACCCTGAAAGGGAAAAATAAAGATATTAAAGGTAGAAATAGATCTGTTTCCAAAGATGCAAGCATTCATTTCAAGAGTTCTAGAATACAAGAGCAGGGATGTGATGCTGAAGCTCTATAAGGCACTGGAGAGGCCTCACTTTGAGTATTGTGATCAGTTTTGGGCTCCTCATTGAAGAAAAATGTGTTGGCATTGGAGAGTGTTCAGAGGAGGTTCACAAGGATGAATTCAGGAATGAAAGAGTTATCATACAAGGAACATATGAAAGCTCTGGGTCTGTACTTAGTGGAATTTAGCAGGATGAGGAGGGATCTCACTGAAACCTTTCAAATGTTGAAAGGCCTAGACAGAGTAGATGTGGAAAGGAAAAGAGGTTACAGCCTCAGGATAGAGGGATGTCCATTTAAAACAGAGACACAGAGAAATTTATTAAGCCAGAGGGTGGTGAATGGTGGAATTTATTGCCACAGGCAGCTGTGGAGGCCAGGTCGTTCTGTGTATTTATGGCAGAGCTTGATAGGTTCTTGATTGGACGTGGCATCAAAGGTATGGGAGCGGGGCAGAGGAAGGGAGAAAAGGATTAGCCATGATTGAATGGCAGAGCAGAATCAATGGGCCAAGTGGCCTAATTCTGTTACTATGCCTGAAGGGCCTGTTTCTGTCCTGTAGTTTTCTATGACTCATAGTCTTGTTGATGTTTTTGTCAAGAACTGCACATTTGATTGGTAGCTCATAAAGCTATGGTTACATCTAATGCTAAATCAGTATTTCTTTTCTGTTTAGACTACAGTGATTGAATATGTCAAACCCTCTGATCTTAAAAAGGACATGAATGAAACCTTCCGAGAAAAGTTTCCCCATATCAAGTTGACCCTCAGTAAGATAAGAAGGTAAGACAGACAGTCACTCTGTAGTCAGTAACCCAAGGTTTCAGGAGAAGTTAAAGAGTAACTCTGCTAGATTGACTGTGGTTTTTTAACGATGTTAACACTGATAGCAGGGAGAGAGCCCCTGAATTCTGTGTCGTTCTCATACTGGCTGACTTTCATCGAAACATAGGAAACCTACAGCACAATACAGCCCTTTGACCCACAAAGCTGTGCCGAACATGTTCTTACCTTAAAAATTACCTAGGGATACACATAGCCCTCTATATTTCTCAGCTCCATGTACTTGTCCATGATCCAATACAGACCTGTAACTTCTAATTTCAAAATAAAAGTTGAATATACTTAATCACAGAGAAGAACATAAATCAATTGCACTGAGGGCAGAACAGTCAGAGTTTGTTTATATCAGGCCAGGGAGCAAAGTTCAAAAAAGTCATTTTATTATCACACAGTGCCAATAAGATCATAAGACAATAAAACTTAGGCACATAATTAGGCCACTTGGCTTATTGAATCTGTTCCGCTATTTAATCATGGCTGATCCTTTTTCTCCCCTCCTCAGCCCCACTCCCCGGCCTTCTCTCCATAACCTTTGATGCCGTGTCCAATTGAAAACCTATCAAGCTATGCCTTAAATACACCCAACGACCTGGCCTCCACAGCTGCATGTGGTGATAAATTACTCAAATTCACCACCCTCTGGCTAAAGAAATTTCTCCCCATCTCTGTTTTAAATGGGGCCCTGCTATCCTAAGATTGTGCCCTCTTGTCCTGGACTCTCCCACCATGGGAAATCTCCTTTCCACATCTACTCTATCTAGGCCCTTCAATATTCGAAAGGTTTCAATGAGAACCACCCTCATCCTTCGAAATTCCAATGAGTACAGTCCCAAAGCCATCAAACATTCCTCGTCTGATAATTTTTGTCTTTCCCGGATTCATCCTTGTGAGCTTCCTCTGAACCCTCTCCAATGTCAGCAGATCTTTTCTAAGGCAAGGAGCCCAAACCTGTTCACAATACTCAAGGTGAGGTCTCAGCAGTGCCTTACAAAACCACAGCATCACATCCCTGCTCTTGTCTTCTAGACCTCTTGAAATGAAAGCTAACATTGCAGTTGCCTTCCTCACGGCCAGCTCTACCTGCAAGTTAACCTTTAGGGTGTTCTGCACAAGGACTCCCAAGTCCCTTTGCATCTCAGATTTTTGGACTTTCTCCCAATTTAGAAAATAGTCTGCATATTTATTTCTGCTACCAAAGTGCATGACCATGCATTTTCCAACATTGTCTTCCATTTGCCATTCTCTTGCCCATTCTCGTAATCTGTCTAAGTTCATCTGCAGCTTACCTGTTTCCTCAAAACTACCTGCCCCTCCACTGAGGTTCATATCATCTACAAAGTTGCATTTCTATCATCTAAATCATTGATATACAGTATAAAAGAAGTGGTCCCAATAACGGCACCTGCAGAACAGCACTAGTCACTGGCAGCCAACAAGAAAAGGATCCTTTTATTCCCACTCGCTGCCTCCTACCAATCAGTCAATGCTCTAACCATGCCAGTAATACTATAATACTTTAATACTAAGGGCTGTTAACTTGGTAAGCAGTCTCATGTGTGGCACTTTGTCAAATGCTTTTTGGTTGTTCAAATATAGAACATCCACTTCACCCCCTTTATCTATCCTACTTGTAATCTCCTCAAAGAATTCCAATAGGTTTGTTTGGCAAGATTTTCCCTTAAGGAAACCACACTGACTTTGTCCTATCTTGCCCTGTATCACCAAGTACTCCATAACCTCACCCTTAACAGTTGACTCCAACATCTTCCCAACCACTGAGGTCAGGCTAATTGGTCTATAAGTTCCTCCCTGCTGCCTTCTCCTTTCTTAAAGAGTGAAGTGACGTTTGCATTTTTCCAGTCCTCTGGCACCATGCCTGAGTCCAATGATTTTTGAAAGATCATTGCTAATGCCTCCATATTTTCTACCCACTACCTCTTTCAGAACCTGAGTGTGCAGTTCATCTACTCCAGATGACTTCTGTACCCTTGGGTCTATCAGTTTTTTGAGCACCTTCTCCCTTGTAATAGTAACTGCACTCACTTCTCTTCCCTCACACCCTTCAACATCTGGCAGACTGCTAGTCTCTTCCACACTGAAGACTGTTGCAAAATACTCATTTAATTCATCTACCGCTTCCCTGTTTCCCATTATTATTTCTCCGGCCTCATTTTCTAGCAGTCCCATATCTCCTCTCATCTCTCTTTTACTTTTTACATACTTGAGAAAGCTTTTACTATCCACTTTGCGAGCTTGCTTTCACATTTCATCTTTTTCCGCCTAATGATTCTTTTAGTTGCTCTGTAGAATTTTAAGTTTCCCAATCCTCTATCTTGCCACAAATTTTTGCTTTGTTGTATGCCTTCTCTTTTGCTTTTACATTAGCTTTAACTTCCCTTATTGTACTGTTTGTTGTACAGTAGTGTTATTTTGCTCTTTGTTTTTGGAATACATCTATACTCCACCTTTCTCATTTTCCCCAGAAACTCACACCTTTGCTGCTCTGCTGACATCCCTGCCAGCAGCTTCTTCCAATTTACTTTGGCCAGCTCCTCTCTCATACCGCTGTAATCTCCTTTACTCCACCTGAAATGCTGCTACATCACACTTTATATTCTCCCCATCAAATATCAAGTTGAACTCAATCATATTGTGATCACTGTCTCCTAAGGGTTCTTTTACAGTAAGTTTCCAAATGGCCTCCAGTTCATTACATCACATCCAATCCGACAAACTGCTCTAAGAAGCCAATGCGTAGACATTCAACAAATTCGCTCTTGAGATCCATTAACAATCTGAATTTCCCAATTGACCTGCATGTTGAAATCTCCTATGACTATCATGATATTGTCCTTTTGACACACCTTTTCTATATCCTGTTGCAATCTGTGGTCCACATCCCAGCTCCTCTTGGGAGGCCAGTATATAACTGCCATCAGGGTCTTTTTACCCTTGCAGTTTCTGAACTCAACCCACAAGGATTCAACATCTTCTGAACCTATGTCACATCTTCCCACTGATTTGATTCCATTCTTTACCAGCAGAGACACCACCCCCTCTGCCTACCTTCCTAGCTCTCCAATACAACGTGTAAGTTGTAACATTGGGACATTCAGCTCCCAACTACAACCATCCTTTAGGCACGATTCAGTGATGGCCACATCATTATACCCAACAATTTACAGTAGTGCACCAGGATCATCCACCTTATTTCTTACAATCCGTGCATTGAGATATTACACTCTGAATGCTGTATTTGCTGCCATTTTAAATTCTGCAGCCTTCGCTGAAGCTGGTATGAAAATGATCCTTTGTCCAAGGACGAGGAACATTTCTATGCTCCTCCTTCCCTGTCATCCTCAACATGAGTGCCCTCAAGGATGTGTTTGAGTGACACCAGCTGGTGTGTTTGCCAAATCCTTAGCATTCTGGATGTGAAGATCTTTATCATGTTTGCCTTCAATTTACTTCCACAATGTTCTTTAGAAATGCCTTTTACCCCAATAACGGACTCAAAGTGCTGGAGGAACTCTGCAGCTCGGGTAGCATCTATGCAGAAGAATAAAGAGCCCATGTTTCATACTGAGACCCTTCATCGGGGCCATAATGTCAACCAGCTATTTCCCTCCATAGATGCTATCAGACCTGCTGAGTTCCTCCAGCATTTTGTGTGCGTTGCTTTGGATTTTCAGCATTTGCAGAATCTCTTGTATTTATAATTTTCTGCTTTAATTTTCCAAAGTAAATATCATTCCTTTGGTGACACACAGAAATGTAAAACCATAGAACATTATAGCACAGAAACAGGCCCTTCGCCCTTCTTGGCTGTGCCAAACCATTTTTCTGCCGAGTCCCACTGACCTGCACCTGGACCATATCCCTCCATACCCCTCTCATCCATATACCTGTCCAAGTTTTTCTTAAATGTTAAAAGTGAGCCAGCATTTACCACTTCATCTGGCAGCTCATTCCACACTCCCACCACTCTGTGTGAAGAAGCCCCCCCAATGTTCCCTTTAAACTTTTTCCCCCTTCACCCTCAACCCATGTCCTCTGGTTTTTTTTCTCCCCTAGCCTCAGTGGAAAAAGCCTGCTTGCATTCACTCTGCCGATACCCATCATAATTTTATATACCTCTATCACATCTCCCCTCATTCTCCTACGCTCCAGGGAATAAAGTCCTAACCTATTCTACCTTTCTCTGAAACTCAGTTTCTCAAGTCCCAGCAACATCCTTGTAAACCTTCTCTGCACTCGAATTTCAACCTTATTAATATCCTTCCTGTAATTAGGTGACCAAAACTGCACACATCCAAATTTGGCCTCACCAATGTCTTATATAACCTCACCATAATATTCCAACTCTTATACTCAATACTTTGATTTATAAAGGCCAATGTACCAAAAGCTCTCTTTACTACCCTATCTACCTGTGACGCCACTTTTACGGAATTATATATCTGTATTCCCAGATCCCTCTGTTCTATTGCACTCCTCAGTGCCCTACCATTTACCTTGTATGTTCTACTTTGGTTTTTCCTTCCAAAGTGCAATACCTCACACTTGTCTGCATTAAACTCCATCTGCCATTTTTCCGCCCACATTTTCAGCTGGTCCAAATCCCTCTATAAGCTTTAAAAACCTTCCTCACTGCCCACTACACCTCCAATCTTTGTATCACCAGCAAATTTGCTGATCCAATTTACCACATTATCATCCAGATCATTGATATAGATGACAATGAACCCAGCACTGATCCCTGTGGCACACCACTAGTCACAGACCTCCACTCAGAGAAGCAATCTTCCACTACCACTCTCTGACTTCTCCCATTGAACCAAGTATACCTCACCATGTATACCAAGTGACTGAATCTTCCTAACTAACCTCCCATGCGGGGCCTTTTCAAAGACCTTACTGAAGTCCATGTAGACAACATCCACTGCCCTCCCTTCATCTACTTTCCTGGTAACCTCCTCAAAAAACTCTAATAGATTGGTTAAACACAACCTACCATGCACTAAGCCATGTTGACTCTCCCTAATAAGTTCTTGTCTATCCAAATACTTGCAGATCCTATCTCTTCATACGCCTTCCAATAATTTACCTACTACCGACGTCAAACTTACCGGCCTATAATTTCCCGGATTACTTTTAGAGCCTTTTTTAAACAACAGAACAACATGAGCTATCCTCCAATCCTCCAGCACCTCACCCGTAGAAACTGACATTTTAAATATATAGAACCATAGAACATTACAGCACAGAAATAGGCCTTTTGGCCCTTCTTGGGTGTGCCGAACCATTTTTCTGCCTAGTCCCACTGACCTGCACCTGGACCATATCTCTCCATACACCCGTCATAAGATCATAAGACAAAGGAGCAGAAGTCGGCCATTTGGCTCATTGAGTCTGCTCCGCCATTTTATCATGAGCTGATCCATTTTCCCACTTAGTCCCTCCCCTGCCTTCTCACCATAACCTTTGATGCCCTGGCTACTCAGATACGTATCAATCCCTGCCTTAAATACACCCAATGACTTGACCTCCACTGCCACCCTTGGCAACAAATTCCACAGATTCACCACCCTCTGGCTAAAAAAGTTTCTTCACATCTCTGTTCTGAATGGGCGCCCTTCAATCCTTAAGTCATGTCCTCTCGTACTAGACTTCCCCACCACGGGAAGCAACTTTGCCACATCCACTCTGTCCATGCCTTTCAACATTCGAAATGTTTCTATGAGGTCCCCCCTCATTCTTCTAAACTCCAAGGAGTACAGTCCAAGAGTGGTCAAATGTTCCTCATATGTTAACCCTTTCATTCCCGGAATCATTCTAGTGAATCTTCTCTGAACCCTCTCCAACGTCAGCACATCCTTTCTTAAATAAGGAGCCCAAAACTTCAGACAGTACTCCAAGTGAGGTCTTACCAGTGCCTTATAGAGCCTCAACATCACATCCCTGCTCCTATACGCCATTCCTCTAGAAATGAATGCCAACATTGCATTTGCCTTCTTCACCACCAACTCAACCTGGAGGTTAACCTTAAGGGTATCCTGCACGAGGACTCCCAAGTCCCGTTGCATCTCAGAACTTTGAATTCTCTTCTCATTTAAATAATAGTCTGCCCGTTTATTTCTTCTACCAAAGTGCATGACTGTACACTTTCCAACATTGTATTTCATTTGCCACTTCTTTGCCCATTCTCCCAATCTATCCAAGTCTCCCTGCAGACTCTCTGTTTCCTCAGCACTACCGGCCCCTCCACTTATCTTTGTATCATCAGTAAACTTAGCCACAAAGCCATCTATTCCATAATCCAAATCGTTGATATACAACATAAAAAGAAGTGGCCCCAACATGGACCCCTGTGGAACACCACTGGTAACTGGCAGCCAACCAGAATGGGATCCCTTTATTCCCACTCTCCTGTTTCCTGCCAATCAACCAACGCTCTATCCATGTATGTAACTTTCCCATAATTCCATAGGCTCTTATCGTGTTTAGCAGCCTCATGTGCGGCACCTTGTCAAAGGCCTTCTGAAAATCCAAATACACAACATCCACTGCATCTCCCTTGTCTAGCCTACTTGTAATTTCCTCAAAAAATTGTAATAGGTTTGTCAGGCAGGATTTTCCTTTAAGGAAACCATGCTGAGTTCTGCCTATCTTGTCATATGCCTCCAGGTGCTCCATAACCTCATCCTTGACAATCGACTCCAACAACTTTCCAACCACCGATGTCAAGCTAACAGGTCTATAATTTCCTTTTTGCTTCCTTGCCCCCTTCTTAAATAGCAGAGTGACATTTGCAATCTTCCAGTCTTCCGGAACCAGGCCAGAATCTATTGACTTTTGAAAGATCATTGCTAATGCCTCCGCAATCTCTACAGCTACTTCATTCAGAAAACGAGGGTGCATTCCATCTGGTCCAGGAGATTTATCTACCCTTAGACTATTCAGCTTCCTGAGTACTTTCTCTGTCGTAATTGTGACTGCGTATATTTCTCTTCCCTGACACCCTTGAGTATCCGGTATACTGCTGATGTCTTCCTCAGTGAAGACTGATGCAAAATACTCGTTCAGTTCCTCCACCATCTCCTTATCTCCCATTACAATTTCTCCAGCATGATTTTCTATCAGTCCTATATCTACTCTCACCTGTCTTTTACTCTTTATGTACTTGAAAAAGCTTTTAGTATCCTCTTTGATGTTATTTGCTAGCTTCCTTTCATAGTTCATCTTTTCCCTCTTAATGACCTTCTTAGTTTCCTTTTGTAAGCTTTTAAAATCTTCCCAATCCTCTGTCTTCCCACTAATTTTTGCTTCCTTGTATGCCTTCTGCTTTGCTTTTACTTTGGCTTTGACTTCTCTTGTCAGCCACGATTGCATCCTTTTTCCATTTGAAAATTTCTTCTTTATTGGATATAGCTGTCTTGCACCTTCCTCACTTCTCGCATAAACTCCAGCCACTGCTGCTCTGCCGTCCTTCCTGCTAGTGTCCCTTTCCAGTCAACCTTGGCCAGTTGCTCTCTCATGCCACTGTAATTTCCTTTACTCCACTGAAATACCGACACATCAGATTTCGGCTTCTCTTTCTCAGATTTCACAGTGAACTCAATCATGTTACGATCACTGCCTCCTAAGGGTTCCTTCACCTCAATCTCTCTAATCACCTCTGGTTCATTACACAATACCCAATCCAGTACAGCTGATCCCCTAGTGGGCTCAACAACAAGCTGTTCTAAAAAGTCATCTCGTAGACATTTTAAAAAATTCTCTCTCTTGAGATCCAGTGCCCACCTGATTTTCCCAATCCACTCACATGTTAAAATCCCCCACAATTATCATAACACTGCCCTTCTGGCAAGCCTTTTCCATTTCCTGTTGTAATTTGTAGTCCACATCACTGCAGCTGTTAGGAGGCCTGTATATAACTGCCAACAGGGTCCTTTTCCCCCTGCAATTTCTTAGCTCAACCCATAAAGATTCTGCACCTTCCAATCGTATGTCACCTCTTTCTAATGATTTAATATCATTTCTTACCAATAAAGCCACGCCACCCCCCTCTGCCTACCTGCCTATCCTTCCAATACACCGTGTATCCTTGGACGTTCAGCTCCCAGAGACATGAATCCTTTAGCCACGTCTCAGTGATGGCCACAATATCATACCTGCCAATCTGTAACTGTACAACAAGATCATCCACCTTATTCCTTATGCTGCGTGCATTTAAGTATAACACCTTAAGTCCAGTATTTGGTACTTTTTGCTTTGATTGTACTGTAACTTTATTGCACTGCAACTCATCCCAATGGCTGCAATTTTGCCCCATCACCTGCCTGTCCTTCCTGACATCTTAACTGCTCACTATCTTAGATTTATTTCTGTTTTCCACCTCCTCCGCTCTATCATTCTGGTTCCCATCCCCCTGCCAAATCAGTTTAAACCCTCCCTAGCAGCTCTATTAAACCTTCCCGCCAGGATATTGGTCCCCTTTGGGTTCATGTGTAACCTGTCCTTTTTGAACAGGTCATACTTCCCCTAGAAGAGATCCCAATGATCCAAGAATCTGAGACCCTGCCCCCTGCACCAGTCTCTCAGCCACACATCCATCTGCCTGATCCTTCTATTCTTGCCCTCGCTAGCACGTGGCACTGGTAGCAATCCTGAGATTACTACCCTGGAGGTCCTGCTTCTCAGCTTCCTTCCTAACTCCCGGAAATCTCTCTTCAGGACCTCCTCCCTTTTCCCATCTGTGTCATTGGTACCAACATGTACCAAGACAGCTGGCTGCTCGCCCTCTCCCTTCAGAATATTCTGGACCCGATCCGAGACATCCCGTACCCTGGCACCTGGGAGGTAGCACACCATGCGGGTATCTCTATCAGGCTCACAGAATCTCCTGTCTGTTCCCCTGACTATGGAATCCCCTATGACTACCGCACTCCTCTTCTCCCTCCTTCCCTCCTGCACAACAGCGCCAGGCTCAGTGCCAGAGACCCGGTCACCGTGGCCATCCCGTCAGGTCATCCCCCTCAACAGCATCCAAAACGATATACTTGTTGCTGAGGGGGGCAGCCACAGGGGTGCTCTCCACTATCCGGGCATTTTCCCTCCCTCTCCTGACAGTCACACAGTTTTCTGACCCCTGTAGCCTAGGGATGACTACCTCCCTGTAGTTCCTGTCTATCACCTCTTCACTTTCCCTAATAAGCCGTGGGTCATCAAGCTTCAGCTCCAGATCCCTAACACGGTCTCCGAGGAGCTGCATCTCGGTGCACCTGGTGCAGATATGGCCATCAGGGAGGCTGGAGGTCTCCCGGGATTCCCACATCTGACACCCTGAACAAAGCACTAACCCTGCAGACATGCTACCTAATTCTACAGGAATGAAACAAGGAAAAATAAGTTTACTCACCCACTTACCTCGCCAAGCACACAAACTTTTTAAACCGTTAGCTTGTACAGTTAGCTGTGTGAGCCCTGCTGTTCCTCCTTCTGTCTGGACCGATTCGCCAAGGGGAAAAGAAGACCTACTCCTAAGTTAATTAGATTAATTAAAGGAGCTGACCGGCCTTACCTGACTGGGAGCAAGCTCGTCCTCAGCCTCTGCTCACCGAAGCCTCTTGAGCCAAAGCCTTCCTACTTTGTCTCCCACTACTCCGTCGCCTGCTCCGTTAATCTGCTCACTTTTTAAATGCTCCTGCAGTCTCAGAAGCCGACCTTCACGCATTTGCGCAGTTGTGCCCCATTCAAACTGCCGAAGAAGTGACCTTCCCCTTCTCAATCTGCTCACTTTTTAAACTCTCCCACTGTCTCAGAGGCCGACCTTCACACACTTGCGCAGTCGTGCCCCGTTCAAACTGCTGAAGAAATCATCCGTGTACCTGTCCAAGTTTTTCTTAAATGTTAAAAGTGAGCCCGCATTCATCACTTCATCTGGCAGCTCATTCCACAGTCCCACCGCTCTCTGTGTGAAGAAGCCCCCTCTAATGTTCCCTTTAAACTTTTCCCCCTTCACCCTTAACCCATGTCCTCTGGTTTTTTTCTCCCCTAGCTTCAGTGGAAAAAGCCTGCTTGCATTCACTCTATCTATGCCCATCATAATTTTATATACCTCAGTCAAATCCCTCATTCTTCTATGCTCCAGGGAATAAAGTCCTAAAATATTCAACCTTCCTCTGTAACTCAGTTTCTCAAGTCCCGGCAACATCCTTGTAAACCTTCTCTGCACTCTTTCAACCTTATTAATATCCTTCCTGTAATTCAGTGACCAAAACTGCACACAATACTCCAAATTCGGCCTCACCAATGTCTTACACAACCTCACCATAGCATTCCAACTAATATACTCAATACCTTGATTTATAAAGGCCAATGTACCAAAAGCTCTCTTTACTACCCTATCTACCTGTGATGCCACTTATATTGAATTTTGTACCTGTACTCCCAGGTCCCTCTGTCCTACTGCACTCCTCAGTGCCCTACCATTTACCTTGTATGTTCTACCTTGTTTTTTCCTTCCAAAGTGCAAAACCTCACACTTGTCTGTACTAAACTCCATCTGCCATTTTTCAGCCCATTTTTCCAGCTGGTCCAAATCCCTCTGCAAGCTTTGAAAACCTTCCTCACTGTCCATTACACCTCCAATCTTTGTATCATCAGCAAATTTGCTGATCCAATTTACCACATTATCATCCAGATCATTGATATAGATGACAAATAACAATGGCCCCAGCACCGATCCCTGTGGCACACCACTAGTCACAGGCCACTGCGATTTCAACACTAGTCTCCTCCAAGGTCCGAGGGAATACCCTGTCAGGTCCTGGGGATTTATTTACTCTGATTTGCCTCAAGACAGCAAGCACCTCCTCCTCTTCAATCTGTATAGGTTCCATGACCTCACTACTTGTTTGCCTTAAATCAGGATATCTTGTCAAACAAAAAGAACCCGATATACACATCCTGAAGAAACATTATTGCCCCAGGACTACCTGAACTTCACACAGTTGTATTTGTTTGGAAAGAAAGATTACTTACGGTATTTTTGATTTCCCCAGTCTGAAACGGGAGATGAGGAAGCTGGCACAAGAGGAGTGTGGTCTGGAAGAGCCAACCGTGGCCATGGCCTTTGTCTACTTTGAGAAACTGGCACTCAAAGGCAAACTGAACAAACAAAACCGCAAGCTCTGTGCAGGCGCCTGCGTTTTACTAGCAGCCAAAGTAGGCAGCGATCTACGGAAGCATGAAGTCAAACATCTGATTGATGTAAGTACCTGAGAGGAAGAGAATGGGAGAGAGAGAGGGGGAGAGAAAGAGAAAAAAATGAATGGATTAGATATTGAGATTGAACACCATGACACAATATATTGTTGAGGCAAACAAGCTAATCTTAATCTTACCAGGAATGATTCGATGTATGAGGAATATTTGTTGACTCTAGGCCTGTACTCACGGGTGTTTAGAACAATGAGGGAGATCGCATTGAGACCTATGGAATATTGAAAGGCCTAGATAGAAAGAGTGTGGAGAGGATGTTTCCTATAGTGGGGGAGTCAAATACCAGAGGACACAGTCTCAGAATACAGGGACGTCTGTTTAGAACGGAGATGAGGAGGAATTTCTTTAACCAGAGGGTGGCGAATATGTGGAAATCATTGCCACAGACGGCCTGGAGGCCAAGCCACTGGGTATATTTAAAGTGGAGCTTGATAGATTCTTGATTAATCAGGGTGTCAAAGGTTACAAGGAAAAGACAGGAGAATGGAGTTGAGAGGGAAAATAGATCAGCCATGATGGAATGGCAGAGCAGAGTTGATAGCCAAACAGCCCAATTTTGCTTCCAAGTCTGATGCTGTTATGGAGAGATGCAGAGACGGGTATATGGAATATATACTATATATATATATATATATAGATATATAAATATATGGAACAAGCTGCCAGTTTCAGTACGACAGTTTCATTTATGAAACATTTGAATAGGTATGGAGGGGTGGGGTTAAGAGGAATATGGCCCTAACACAGAAAATTGTGACAGGCACTGTGGGCTGTTATCTGTGCCATGTAGTTCTGAGACTGTAACCTCTGGCAGTGTACTTGTAGACTCCGCAGTGTCCAGATCACTATTGCATCTACGTGTTTGGTATCACCCTTCTTCCAAATTTCCAAAAACGATTTGATTTATGTCAGTGTGAGGACACTGTATCGGTGAGATTCACAATTCAGTGTGAGGACACCGTATCTTTATATCTTGTACTATACTGATGCCCCAAAACAAAAAAAATTCGTGACATGTAAGTGTTCTCCCGATTCTGACTCTTCTAAGCATGAGCTAAGGTGAAAAATATAAAACACAGTGGTTCAATTTCAGACAGATTAAATTAAATGTGCTTCAATTAGATTAGTTTATTTATTACATGTACATCGAAATGCAGTGAAATGCATCAAATCAAATTGGATAATATTAAAGAGTTTAGCTTTACTTGTCACATGAACATCAAAGCACACAGGGAAATATGTCATTTGCATCAAATGAAGTCAGTGAGCGTTGTGCTGGGCAGCCCACTTGCGCTGCCACAGTTCTAGCCCCAGCACACTACGCCCACAGCTCACTGACACTAATCGGAATGTGGGAGGAAATTGGAGCACCCAGAAAAAACCACACGGTCATGAGGGAAATGTACAGACTTCCTCTAGACAGCAGTGGGAATTGAACCCCCATCTTGCAGATGGTGATGTGAAATTATGTTCTAATGCTTTGCTACCAGGCTGCCCACTACAGCTACCACCCCACTACTGTGCTACCCTAACAGCCCTATTGTAACAGTAAATGTTATTCCTTTGTTTATTTACAGCCCCTTTCAGCCTAATGACCCACACCACTCAGCAGCCCACCTATTTAACCCTTAGCCTCATCACGGGACAATTTACATGACTAATTACCTGACTCACTGGTACATCTTTGTACTGTGGGAGGAAATCGGAATGTAACGCTTGTTTTTCTCTTTTCTCACGACAGAAACTGGAAGAAAAATTCCGACTTAACCGAAGAGAACTGTTAGCCTTTGAGTTTCCCGTGTTAGTTGCCTTGGAATTTGCTCTTCATCTTTCCGAACATGAAGTGCTGCCGCACTACAGAAGGCTTACCCAGCATTCCTAGCAGTGGCCAAGGGGTTCCAGGCTCATCTGCTACTGCCCTCACCCCCACCCCCATCTTCAGCAAGCAACACAACTACAAAGGACTTTGAACATTCGAAGAGCATACTGTAACACATGGTATTCTCACTTATTGATATCCCGAGACATAAAACAAACTCTTCTATTTTTATACATCCACTGATGAAAATGCACTTTTGTGACCTGGAGATGTAGCGTTGATATTTTGTGGTTATTTTCCTGATTAGGATGTCTATTGATTTGACATCAGCTATCAGGACAAAACAATTGTTAAATTTTGTTTTACAGTTAGCAGAATTTTGAAGGAACAATCTCTGTCATATATTCTATAATAAATTGTTATATCATTGTTTCTTAAAGAATTTACTCCTAACCCCTGATAACTTTTTTCAAACACTAGAATGAGAAAGTGACTTATTACGTTTATACATTTTTGTGTATAAAGCTGTTCCTTTTTCTTGCCTGCATTATCAATTTATAAGTGTTTCTGTCTGGGGATTATTGCCGAATTATAGAGATGATTAAAACTAAATCTTTAGCTTCATAAAGATGCTCTATGTTAGAGTTCATACTCAGCACGTTTCCAGTGCTATGTTGAAGATTTTGTCTTTTCACAGGAACCTCTCTTGAACCATAGATGTTAAGCAGGTGTAAATCTGACTGGATTTCTTTTTCCTTATGTATTCCTTTGTTGAATGATCTTTCAATAATGCTTGACCAGTCAGATATTTAAATGATATGCTTTGCACTGTTAGCTGATGAAAACAAGCCATATTTCTCTGTACAAACAAGCACAAACCTAGGCCAGTACTTGCTGTTACTCTTTCTGGCTTCTGATAAAACAAAGGCTCGTTATTATTCTCCAAATGAAGTCCAGGCCAGAAACGCTGAATGTAACTAATTTTACTCCGTTTTCCTGGTGATAATTCAGATTTCTAATTTGCAAATTCCTTCGGAAGTGATTTCAATCTCTTGTCAGTATGCTGTTCTCAAATATTTGTTATGTTGATGTATTTGGTTGGTTGGTTGGTTAAACCCATCACCCCTACTGGGACCTAGGCTGTTGACAGCAGCTCTCCACAGTCCTCTGTCCTGGGCCTGTCTTTCAATTTAGCCCCTGGGCCTGTCTTTCAATTTGGCCCCAGGTGTAACTCATTGAAGATCCTTTCTCTCCCAGGAATGAGGTCTTTGGAGCTTCCACTGGCGTTTCTATAGCTCTGGGTTTTTACGGGATGCCGTTGCTAGCCTCACATCCAACCCTCCTCCTTTCGCAGCTGGGTTTGGGACTGTTGTTAATGGATGTGTTTTACACTGATTCTCTGAAAACTGATTTACTGATTAAGTTTATTTTGTAACACTAAATGATCTTATGCATCTACACCAATCTCTATAGAATATAATAAAAGTGCTGATAAAAAGTTCTGATGATGCTGTTTTGAAACATTGAATACTCTAGAACAATAAAAGTTATTTATTGTGCAAGACAAATATGCAAATGTTTTTAAAGATTCTCCCATGTGCAACCCCTGTTGTCAGTCCTGTGTATTTGTTTGTAACAGTATCTGCATTGGCCACGATGGCTGCAAAATATGAAAAGTTACTGAACTTAATAATATACTTTACTATAAATACAAGCCCGTTCTAGCTTCAGAGTCAGAGTCCCAAAAACTATATTTTGCAGCAGCATGGAATGGGCTATGGGTAACCCTAGATAATTTCTAAGGTAAGGACATGTTTGGCACAGCTTTGTCGGCTGAAGGGCCTGTATTGTGCTGTAGGTTTTCTATGTTTCTACGAGCAGGATATACATTGTCCCGTTAGTAATATCTACAACTGGTATCATCCCAAATTCACTACACAATATTGTTAAACCATTAAGCCTACACAGCAATATTTATGTAAATCTTCAAGAAGCTACTAGAAAAGTTAGAAAGTTTCTAGCATTTGAGACTTGAGTGTCCTTGGCAATGCCGATACCTCAAGTTTTATCAGCTTGAGCTAAGAAAAAATAAATAATAATAACAGCTTATTTATAGAACACTTTTCATGCAGACAATACGGTTCACAATGGGGTAAAATTTACATGAAAATAAAAGACAAAAATATGTTAGTTAAAAGCAAGGTTAAGTAAATTAGTAAATAAAGCTGGTGTTTAAAAGCGTCAATTGAGTCTGCATCTTTTATGGTTTTAGGCATTGAATTCCATAGTTCAGGAGCACAGTTCAAAATATCTGACCTGCCAATTATATTTTGAGAAGAGATTGTTTAAATTTAAGGGACTGTCAAAGGAAGACCTGAGAGCTCAAGCAGAATTATAAAATGAAAACAATTCTGTGATGTAGTCTGATCTCAGACCATTCAGAGCTTTAAAAACAATAAAGAGATACGGTGTCCTCACACTGAATTGTGGATCTCACCGATATGGTGTCCTCACACCGAATTGTGGATCTCAATGATACGGTCGGTGTCCTCACACCGAATTGTGGATCTCACCGATACGGTCGGTGTCCTCACACCGAATTGTGGATCTCACCGATACGGTGTCCTCACACCGAATTGTGGATCTCACCGATACGTTCAGTGTCCTCACACCGAATTGTGGATCTCACCGATACGGTGTCCTCACACCGAATTGTGGATCTCACCGATACGGTCGGTGTCCTCACACCGAATTGTGGATCTCACCAATACGGTGTCCTCACACCGAATTGTGGATCTCACCGATACGTTCAGTGTCCTCACACCGAATTGTGGATCTCACCGATACGGTGTCCTCACACCGAATTGTGGATCTCACCGATACGTTCAGTGTCCTCACACCGAATTGTGGATCTCACCGATACGGTGTCCTCACACCGAATTGTGGATCTCACCGATACGGTCGGTGTCCTCACACCGAATTGTGGATCTCACCAATACGGTCGGTGTCCTCGCACCGAATTGTGGATCTCACCGATACGGTGTCCTCACACCGAATTGTGGATCTCACTGATACGGTCGGTGTCCTCACACCGAATTGTGGATCTCACCGATACGGTGTCCTCACACCGAATTGTGGATCTCACCGATACGGTCGGTGTCCTCACACCGAATTGTGGATCTCACCGATACGGTGTCCTCACACCGAATTGTGGATCTCACCGATACGGTCGGTGTCCTCACACCGAATTGTGGATCTCACCGATACGGTGTCCTCACACCGAATTGTGGATCTCACCGATACGGTCGGTGTCCTCACACCGAATTGTGGATCTCACCGATACGGTGTCCTCACACCGAATTGTGGATCTCACCGATACGGTCGGTGTCCTCACACTGAATTGTGGCGATACGGAGTCCTCACACCGAATTGTGGATCTCACCGATATGGTGTCCTCACACCGAATTGTGGATCTCACC
The DNA here is from genome assembly GCF_048418815.1 of Hemitrygon akajei. Lineage (NCBI taxonomy): Eukaryota > Metazoa > Chordata > Chondrichthyes > Myliobatiformes > Dasyatidae > Hemitrygon > Hemitrygon akajei. Next base: position 2,258,822 of record NC_133124.1, read on the forward strand.
GATACGGTCGGTGTCCTCACACCGAATTGTGGATCTCACCGATACGGTGTCCTCACACCGAATTGTGGATCTCACCGATACGGTCGGTGTCCTCACACCGAATTGTGGATCTCACCGATACGGTGTCCTCACACCGAATTGTGGATCTCACCGATACGGTCGGTGTCCTCACACTGAATTGTGGATCTCACCGATACGTTCAGTGTCCTCACACCGAATTGTGGATCTCACCGATACGGTGTCCTCACACCGAATTGTGGGTCTCACCGATACGGTCGGTGTCCTCACACCGAATTGTGGATCTCACCGATACGGTCGGTGTCCTCACACTGAATTGTGGATCTCACCAATACGGTGTCCTCACACCGAATTGTGGATCTCACCGATACGGTCGGTGTCCTCACACCGAATTGTGGAACTCACCGATACGTTCAGTGTCCTCACACCGAATTGTGGATCTCACCGATACGGTGTCCTCACACCGAATTGTGGATCTCACCAATACGGTCGGTGTCCTCACACCGAATTGTGGATCTCACCGATACGGTCGGTGTCCTCACACCGAATTGTGGATCTCACCAATACGGTCGGTGTCCTCACACCGAATTGTGGATCTCACCGATACGGTCGGTGTCCTCACACTGAATTGTGGATCTCACCGATACGTTCAGTGTCCTCGCACCGAATTGTGGATCTCACTGATACGGTCGGTGTCCTCACACCGAATTGTGGATCTCACCGATACGGTCGGTGTCCTCACACCGAATTGTGGATCTCACCGATACGGTCGGTGTCCTCACACTGAATTGTGGATCTCACCGATACGTTCAGTGTCCTCACACCGAATTGTGGATCTCACCGATACGGTCGGTGTCCTCACACCGAATTGTGGATCTCACCAATACGGTCGGTGTCCTCACACTGAATTGTGGATCTCACCGATACGGTGTCCTCACACCGAATTGTGGATCTCACCGATACGGTCAGTGTCCTCACACCGAATTGTGGATCTCACCGATACGGTCGGTGTCCTCACACCGAATTGTGGATCTCACCGATACGGTGTCCTCACACCGAATTGTGGATCTCACCGATACGGTGTCCTCACACCGAATTGTGGATCTCACCGATACGGTCGGTGTCCTCACACCGAATTGTGGATCTCACCGATACGGTCAGTGTCCTCACACCGAATTGTGGATCTCACCGATACGGTCGGTGTCCTCACACCGAATTGTGGATCTCACCGATACGGTGTCCTCACACCGAATTGTGGATCTCACCGATACGGTCGGTGTCCTCACACCGAATTGTGGATCTCACCGATACGGTGTCCTCACACCGAATTGTGGATCTCACCGATACGGTCGGTGTCCTCGCACCGAATTGTGGATCTCACCGATACAGTGTCCTCACACCGAATTGTGGATCTCACCGATACGGTCAGTGTCCTCACACCAAATTGTGGATCTCACCGATACGGTGTCCTCACACCGAATTGTGGATCTCACCGATACGGTGTCCTCACACCGAATTGTGGATCTCACCGATACGGTCGGTGTCCTCGCACCGAATTGTGGATCTCACCGATATGGTCGGTGTCCTCACACCGAATTGTGGATCTCACCGATACGGTGTCCTCACACCGAATTGTGGATCTCACCGATACGGTGTCCTCACACCGAATTGTGGATCTCACCGATACGGTCAGTGTCCTCACACCGAATTGTGGATCTCACCGATACGGTCGGTGTCCTCACACTGAATTGTGGATCTCACCGATATGGTGTCCTCACACCGAATTGTGGATCTCACCGATACGGTCGGTGTCCTCACACCGAATTGTGGATCTCACCGATACGTTCAGTGTCCTCACACCGAATTGTGGATCTCACCGATACGGTCGGTGTCCTCACACCGAATTGTGGATCTCACCGATACGGTCGGTGTCCTCACACCGAATTGTGGATCTCACCGATACGGTGTCCTCACACCGAATTGTGGATCTCACCGATACGGCGTCCTCACACCGAATTGTGGATCTCACCGATACGGTCGGTGTCCTCACACCGAATTGTGGATCTCACCGATACGGTCGGTGTCCTCACACCGAATTGTGGATCTCACCGATACGGTCGGTGTCCTCACACCGAATTGTGGATCCTAACGATAGATAGATAGATAGATAGATACTTTATTCATCCCCATGGGGAAATTCAACTTTTTTCCAATGTCCCATACACTTGTTGTAGCAAAACTAATTACACACAATACTGAACTCAGTAAAAAAATATGATATGCATCTAAATCACTATCTCAAAAAGCATTAATAATAGCTTTTAAAAAGTTCTTAAGTCCTGGCGGTAGAATTGTAAAGCCTAATGGCATTGGGGGGTATTGACCTCTTCATCCTGTCTGAGGAGCATTGCATCGATAGTAACCTGTCGCTGAAACTGCTTCTCTGTCTCTGGATGGTGCTATGTAGAGGATGTTCAGAGTTATCCATAATTGACCGTAGCCTACTCAGCGCCCTTCGCTCAGCTACCGATGTTAAACTCTCCGGTATTTTGCCCACGACAGAGCCCGCCTTCCTTACCAGCTTATTAAGACGTGAGGCGTCCCTCTTCTTAATGCTTCCTCCCCAACATGCCACCACAAAGAAGAGGGCGCTCTCCACAACTGACCTATAGAACATCTTCAGCATCTCACTACAGACATTGAATGACGCCAACCTTCTTAGGAAGTACAGTCGACTGTGCCTTCCTGCACAAGGCATCTGTGTTGGCAGTCCAGTCTAGCTTCTCGTCTAACTGTACTCCCAGATACTTGTAGGTCTTAACCTGCTCCACACATTCTCCATTAATGATCACTGGCTCCATATGAGGCCTAGATCTCCTAAAGTCCACCACCATCTCCTTGGTCTTGGTGATATTGAGACGCAGGTAGTTTGAGTTGCACCATATCACAAAGTCCTGTATCAGTTTCCTATACTCCTCCTCCTGTCCATTCCTGACACACCCCACTATGGCCGTGTCATCAGCGAACGGTCGGTGTCCTCACACTGAATTGTGGATCTCACCGATTCTTTTAATGGAATTGATGGCTTTCTTGCAAAGTTGCAGATTATATGAACAAAAGTGGAGGGGGAGGTAGTTTTGAGGGAGAGGCTATAGAAGGATTTATACAGATTCAGAGAATAGGCAAAGAAATAACATATGGAATACAGTGTTAGGAAGTGTATGGTCATGCACTTGGGTAGAAGAAATAAAAGGGTTGACTATTTAGTAAATGGAGAGAAAATACAGAAAACTGAGGGGCAAATGGACTTGGGAGCCCTTGTGCAGGACTTCCTAAAGTTAGTGTGCAGGCTGAGTCAGTGGTGACAAAGGCAAATGTGATGTTAGCATTCATTTCAAGAGGACTAGAATATAAATTCAAAGATGTAATGTTGAGACTTTATAAAGCACTGGTGAGTATTGTGTGCAGTTACGGTCCCCTTAAGTTAGAAAGGATGTGCTTAAACTGGAGAATGTTCAAATGAGGTTCACAAAAATGATTCCAGGATTGAATGGCTTGTCATATGAAGAGCGTTTGATGGCTCTGGGCCTGTATTCACTGGAATTCAGAAGAATGAGAGGTGGCCTTAATGAAACCTATCGAATGGAGAAAGACTTTGATAGAGTATTTGTGGGAGAGTCTAACACAGAGGACACAGCCTCAGGATAGAGGGGTGTGAGGAGGAATTTCTTCCACCAGAGAGTGGTGAATCTGTGGAATTCTTTGCCACCAGCTACTGGGGAGGCCAAGTCTTTATGTATATTTAGGGCAGAGGTTGATAGATTCTTGATTGGTCAGGGCAGGTAAGGATACAGGGAGAAGGCAAGAGATTGGGGCTGAGAGGAAAATTGGATCAGCCATGATGAAATGACAGAGCAGACTCGACGGTCCATATGGCTAATTCTGCTCCTATACCTTATTTTGTTATGGTCTTTTTCCTTGGACTGTGAAAATTGAGAGGAGATATGACAGAGGTTACACAAAACCATGCACCTCTCAGAGTCGGTGAGGATTCAGAGCGAACAGAGGCACGTTTGACATGTTTATCATCCTGTGCCAGATACAGGGGAAGTATGAACTGAGCCTGGGACTGTACTCAGTGTTCATTGATCTGACCAAGGCCTTTGAGTCAGACAGCTGCAATAGTCTCTGGAAGATTCTGTCGAAGCTTGGCAGTCCAATGAAATTCCTCTCCATCCTGTTACACACAACGGCAACCTGTCTGACCCATTCCCCATCAGTACCAACATGAAACAGGGCTGTATTTACGCACCAACGCTCTTTGCCATATTTTTCAGCATGATGCTACCGGAAGTGAAAGAAACTGCCTTGGAGAGCATCTACAGCACCTATAAAAGGTATTCACCCCACCCCCTTGGAATTTTTCATTTTATTGCATTACAACATTGAACCACAGTGGATTTAACTTGGCATTTTTGACAATAATTAACAGAAAAAATTTATTTTGTGTCAAAGTGACAACAGATCTCTACAAAGTGATCTAAATTAATTACAAATATATCTGAGGCCTCTGTCGGTCAGAGTTGAACATGGATATTGTGTCTGATCTCTCTAGATATGCAAGCCTGGGCAGTAATGTATGGAGAGTAAGCTGTTACCCATGCAGCGAGCTCCACCTCTCCACGCATTTGATGAATGGCAGAGACTCAAACACGAGGAAATCTGCAGATGCTGGAAATTCATGCAACAGACAAAGTGCTTGTGGAACACAGCAGACCAGGCAGCATTTATAGGAAGAAGCACTGTCAATGTTTTGGGCCGAGACCCTTTGTCAGGACTAACTGAAAGAAAAGATAGTAAGAGATTTGAAAGTAGGAGGGGAAGGGGGAAATCCGAAATGATAGGAGAAGACCGGAGGGGGTGGGATGAAGCTGAGAGCTGGAAAGGCAATTGGCAAAAGGGATACAGAGCTGGAGAAGGGAAAGGATCATGGGACAGGAGGACTAGGGAGAAAGAAAGGGGGAGGGGAGCACCAGAGGGAGATGGAGAACAGGCAAGGAGTGATTGTGAGAGGGACAGAGAGAGAAAAGAAGAAAAAAAAGGATAGATAGACAAATAAATAAATAAATAAATAAAGGAAGGATGGGGTAAGAAGGGGAAGAGGGGCATTAACAGAAGTTAGAGAAATCAATGTTCATGCCATCAGGTTGGAGGCTACCCAGACAGAATATAAGGTGTTGTTCCTCCAACCTGAGTGTGGCTTCATCTTGTCATATCAGAATGGGAATGGGACGTGGAATTAAAATGTGTGGCTACTGGGAGATCCTGCTTGCTCTGGTGGACAAAGTGTAGTGTTTAGCAAAACGGTCTTCCAGTCTGCGTTGGGTCTCACCAATATATAAAAGGCCGCACTGGGAGCACTAGACGCAGTATATCACACCAGCCGACTCACAGGTGAAGTGTCACCTCACCTGGAAGGACTGTCTGGGGCCCTGAATGGTGGTGAGGGAGGAAGTGTAAGGGCAGGTGTAGCACTTGTTTCACTTACAAAGATAAGTGCCAGGAGGGAGATCGGTGGGAAGGGATGGGGGGGGATGAATGGACAAGGGAGTCGTGTTGGTAGCAGTAGTGTCGCAGGAGTTGCTGGTCAACATTGAATTCAGTGTAGGACTGTCTTAGGGGCTCCAGCTCCAGAGTTTTCTCTCGAGATTTACTCCTGAAGACTTCCCCATGAGTAGGTATAGCCACAAGGCAGCATAGGTTTGAGATCAAAATTTTCCTTCCAGTTAAGTTGCCAACCACGGCTAATGAGCCCCGTCTGCCATAAGCAACTGGTCTAAAGGCACCGGTAACCTGCCTTTGTCCCTTCTCATGTCAGTAGGAATGCTTCTGCCTGGCTTAGAAGCTAAGCTACACGTGAAGGCCAGGAGTTGGACTTGGTTGTCAGAGGTTACTTGAGACGCATGGTATTGGGAGCATTTAATAGCTAGTGACACCTTGTCCCCATTACCACCACTAGCTATAACAACCTTCAAATATGAAGTTTAGAAACATAGAAAACCTACAGCAGAGTACAGGCCCTTCAGCCCATAATGCTGTGCCGAAAATGTACTTCCTTTAGAATTTACCTAGGGTTACTCATAGGCCTCTATTTTTCTAAGATCCATGTACCTATCTTTAAAGATCCTATCATATCAGCCTCCACCACAGTTGCTGGCAGCCAATACCATGCACTCACCACTCTTTGTGTAAAAAACTTACCCCTGACATCTCATCTGTATCTACTACCAAGCACCTTAAAACAGTGCCCTCTCGTGCTAGCCATTTCAGCCCTGGGAAAACGCCTCTGACTATCCACTCTCATCCTCCACCACTCCAAGGAGAAAAGGCCGAGTTCACTCAACCTATTTTCATACGGCATGCCCCCCAATCCAGGCAACATCCTTGTAAATCTCCTCTGCACCCTTTCTATAGTTTCCACATCCTTCCTGTAGTGAGGTGACCAGAAGTGAGCACAGTTCTCTAAGTGGGGTCTGACCAGGGTCCTATATAGCTGTAACATTACCTCTCCACTCTTAATATCCCATGGTTGATGAAGGCCAATGCACCATATGCCTTCTTAACAACAGAGTCAACCTGTGCAGCAGCTTTGAGTGTCTTATGGACTTGGACCCCAAGATCCCTCTGATCCTCCACACTGTCAAGAGTCTTACCATTAATACTATGTTTTGCCATCATATTTGACCTACCAAAATGAACCACCTCACACTTACCTGGGTTGAATTCCATCTGCCACTTCTCAGCCCAGTTTTGCATCCTATCAAAGTGTAATGATAACAGAGTTGTCGTGGTGCGAGATTTTAATTTCCCAAATATTGATTGGCATCCCCCTAGAACAAGGGGTTTAGATGGGGTGGAGTTTGTTAGGAGTGTTCAAGAAGGTTTCTTAACACAATATGTAGAAAAGCCTACAAGAGGCGAGGCTGTATTTGATCATTTTTTAAAATCGAAGCAAGCGGCGAAGAGGGAAGAAGTAAAGGCATCTCGGAGAGAAGCTGTGTTTTTTAACTGATCGAGGAAAGGAGGCTAGACTGCGCAGGCGCGTGACGTAGCGCGCAAAATGTTAAAAAAAAATACCATCATATACAGCGGCCATCGTCGGAGTGGACTGAGGCAGAGTGGGACGGCTTTGGCTCAACAGGCTTCGGCGAGAACACGCTAAGGCGAGGTTTGAACGGGGCACAACTGTGCAAGCACGTGAAAGTCAGCCTGAGACCAGCGGGAGAATTTTAAAAGTGAGCAGAGGCTGAGGACGAGCTTCACTCCAAGTGAAGCAAGGTCGGGTAAGCTCCTTTAATTTATCTAATTAGCTTAGGAGTAGGTAATAGAGGCAGCAGTTAAGGCAGTTTAGTGCTCCGTTTGCAGTATGTGGGAAGTCAGGGCAAGCACAGCTGTCCCTGATGACTACACCTGCAAAAGGAGCATCCAGCTGCAGCTCCTGACAAACCCTGTTAGGGAGCTGGAGCTGGAGCTGGATGAACTTCGGATCATTCGGGAGGTAGAGGCAGAAATAAACAGGAGTTACAGGGAAAACATGAGGAAATCTGCAGATGCTGGAAATTCAAACAACAACACACACAAAATGCTGGTGGAGCACAGCAGGCCAGGCAGCATCTATAGGAGAAGCACTGTCAACGTTTCGGGCCGAGACCCTTCGTCAGGACTAACCGAAAGGAAAGATTGTAAGAGATTTGAAAGTAGTGGGGGGAGGGGGAAAATGTGAAATGATAGGAGAAGACCGGAGGGGGTGGGATGAAGCTAAGAGCTGGAAAGTTGATTGGCGAAAGTGATACAGGGCTGGAGAAGGGAAAGGATCATGGGACAGGAGGCCTCGGGAGAAAGAAAGGAGGGGGGGAGAAAGCACCAGAGGGAGATGGAGAACAGGCAAACAACTAAATATGTCACAGGGATGGGGTAAGAAGGAGAGGAGGGGCATTAACGGAAGTTAGAGAAATCAATGTTCATGCCATCAGGTTGGAGGCTACCCAGGCGGTATATAAGTTGTTGTTCCTCCAACCTGAGTATGGCTTCATCTTGACAGTAGAGGAGGCCATGGATAGACATATCAAAATGGGAATGGGACGTGGAATTAAAATGTGTGGCTACTGGGAGATCCTGCTTTTTCTGGCGGACAGAGCATAGGTGTTCAGCGAAACGGTCTCCCAGTCTGTGTCGGGTCTCACCAATATATAAAAGGCCACACCGAGAGCACCGGACGCAGTATACCACACCAGCCAATTCACAGGTGAAGGACTCAAGGTGAATACCTCACCTGGAAGGACTGTGTGGGGCCCTGAATGGTGGTGAGGGAGGAAGTGTAAGGGCAGGTGTAGCACTTGTTCCGTTTACAAGGATAAGTGCCAGGAGGGAGATCGGTGGGAAGGGATGGGGGGGACGAGTGGACAAAGGAGTCGCGTAGAAAGGAGGGGGAGAGGGAAAAATGTGCTTGGTAGTGGGATCCTGTTGGAGGTGGCGGAAGTTATGGAGAATTATACGATGGACCTGGAGGCTGGTGGGGTGGTAGGTGAGGACAAGGGGAACCCTATCCCGAGTGGGGTGGCGGGTGGATGGGGTGAGGGCAGATGTGCGGGAAATGGGAGAGATGCGTTTGAGAGCAGAGTTGATGGTGGACGAAGGGAAGCCCCTTTGTTTAAAAAAGGAAGACATCTCCTTCATCCTGGAATGAAAAGCCTCATCCTGAGAGCAGATGCGGCAGAGACGGAGGAATTATGAGAAGGGGATAGCATTTTTGCAAGAGACAGGGTGGGAAGAGGAATAGTCCAGGTAGCTATGTGAGTCTGTAGGTTTATAATAGATATCAGTAGATAAGCCGTCTCCAGAGATGGAGACAGAAAGATTAAGAAAGGGGAGGGAGGTGTCGGAAATGGACCAGGTAAATTTGAGGGCAGGGTGAAAGTTGGAGGCAAAGTTAATGACGTCGACGAGCTCAGCATGCGTGCAGGAGGCAGCACCAATGTAGTTGTCGATGTAGCGAAGGAAAAGAGGGGGTGGGATACCCGTATAGACTTGGAACATGGACTGTTCCACAAAGCCAACAAAAAGGCAGGCATAACTGGGACCCATATGGGTGCCCATGGCTACACCCTTGGTTTGGAGGAAGTGGGAGGAGCCAAAGGAGAAATTATTGAGAGTAAGAACTAATTCCGCTAGACGGAGGAGAGTGGTGGTAGAGGGGAATTGGTTAGGTCTGGAATCCAAAAAAAAGCGAAGAGCTTCGAGACCTTCCTGGTGGGGGATGGAGGTATAGAGGGACTGGACGTCCATGGTGAAAATAAGACAGTGGGGGCCAGGGAACTTAAAATCATTGAAAAAAATTCAAAGCATGAGAAGTGTCACGAACATAGGTGGGAAGAGATTGAACAAGGGGGGATAAGTCAGTGTCAAGGTATGTAGAAATGAGTTCGGTGGGGCAGGAGCAAGCTGAGACAATAGGTCTACTTGGACAGGCAGGTTTGTGGATCTTGGGTAGGAGGGAGAAACGGGAAGTGTGGGGTGTGGGGTGTGGGAACTATGAGGTTGGTGGCAGTGGATAGGAGATCTCCAGAGCTGATAAGGTTGGTGATGGAAGAGGAGACAATGGCCTGGTGCTCCTTAGTGGGGTCATGATCAAGGGGTAAATAAGAGGAGGTATCAGCGAGTTGTCGCTGTGCCTCGGCCAGGTAGAGATCAGTACGCCAAACAACAGCTCCCCCCTTATCAGCAGGTTTTATAGTGAGGTTGGGATTGGTGCGGAGGGAGCGGAGAGCAGAACGTTGGGAAGGAGTGAGGTTGGAATTGGAACAGGGTGTGATGAAGTCAAGACGGTTGATGTCCCATCGGCAATTAGCAATAAAGAGATCCAGAGCAGGCAGAAGACCAGAGCGGTGTGTCCATGAAGAGGAGGAGGGTTGAAGATGGGAGAAGGGGTCATCGGTGGGGGTAGGAGAGTCCTTGTCAAAGAAGTAAGCTTGGAGACGGAGACGGCGGAAGAAGAGTTCAGCATCATGGCGTACGTGGAACTCACTGAGGTGTGGGCGAAGGGGGACAAAGCTGAGGCCCTTACTGAGGACAGAGCGCTCTGCCTCAGAGAGTTGAAGGTCGGAGGGAATGGTAAAGACCCGGCACGGATGAGAGATGGGATCAGAGGGGGGAGGGAGGCTGGTAGTGTCATTGGAGAGGGAAGGGTTGGGGTGAGAGGAAGATGGAGCCTCTGAGGGCCCAGGAGCTGACGATGGGATCTGAGGGAGAGGGGATTGCATAGTGGTGGTGGGGGAAGGGGAGACGGGAGTCACAATCGCAGCTTGTGAAGACCCGGCCTGAAGTCGCAGTCGGTGGCTGCGCATTCGCTTTGAAGCTGTCCGTGGTCGTTGGAACATGTGGTGATGGCGCTGGAGTCCGGAGTTTCAATATGCCCCGGGTTGCTGGGGCAGCCGAGATCGACAGTTGGGGCCGGAGTCGCGATACGAAGACCATGCTCTGGGCTCTGCAGATGGAAGATCTTGCGATCCTTGCAGGACGTGATAAAGTCAAAGAAACGGCGATTGCACGCATGGAACCGACGGAGGATGAAATAACGGACAGGTCCATTGCAAACTGAGAAAAGGGTGTCCCGGAGGAGTTACGGGGAGATAGTCACCCCTAAGAGTCAGGAGACAGGTGGCTGGGTGACTGTCAGGAGAGGGAAGGGGAATAGACAGGAAGAGCAGAGAACCCCTGTGGCCGTTCCCATCAATAATAAGTATATCATTTTGGATGCTGTTGGTGGGGACGGCCTACCAGGACAAGTTGCAGTGGTTGCGTCTCTGGCACCGAGACTGGACCCTCAGCTCAAAAGGGAAGGAGGGAAAAGAGGAGAGCAGTAGTGGTAGGGGATTCGATAGGGGGACAGATAGGAGGTTCTGTGGAAGAGATCGAGAATCCCGGATGGTCTGTTGCCTCCCTGGTGCCAGGGTCCGCGATATCTCGGATCGAGTTTTCAGTATTCTCAAGAGGGAGGGTGAGCAGCCGGATGTCGTGGTCCATGTAGGGACTAATGATGTGGGTAGGAAGAAGGAGGAGGTCCTGAAAGGTGAGTTTGGGGAGCTAGGTGCCAAGTTAAAGGACAGGACCTCCAGGATAGCAATCTCAAGATTGCTTCCAGTGCCACGTGCAGGTGGGTTTAGAAATAGTAAGATAGTGCAGATCAACACGTGGGAAGACATGGTGCAGGAGTGAGGGCTTCAGATTTATAGATAATTGAGCAGTTTTCCAGGGAAGGTGGGACCTGTTCCGGTGGGACGGTTTACATCTGAACTGGAGGGGGACAAATATTCTTGCAGGTAGGTTTGCTGGAGATACAAGGAGAGAGGAACCAGAGTGTAGGAACAGATGTATGGGAAAATGAAGAAAAAGAAGACAGTAAAGTTGTTTGCAACATTAGAGATAAACAGTGAGGAAGAGGTGGAGAATTTCTTAAATGCATTTATTTTAATGCTAGGAGCATTGTAAGAAAGGTGGATGAGCTTAGAGCATGGATTGATACCTGGAAATATGATGTTGTAGCTATTAGTGAAACATGGTTGCAGGAGGGGTGTGATTGGCAACTAAATATTCCTGGATTTTGTTGCTTCAGGTGTGATAGAATCGGAGGGACAAGAGGGGGAGGTGTTGCATTGCTTGTCAGAGAAAATATTACAGCGATGCTCTGGCAGGATAGATTAGAGGGCTTGACTAGGGAGAATATTTGGATGGAATTGAGGAATGGGAAAGGTATAGTAACACTTATAGGGGTGTATTATAGACCACCTAATGGGGAGCGAGAATTGGAGGAGCAAATTTGTAGGGAGATAGCAGATATTTGTAGTAAACACAGGGTTGTGATTGTGGCAGATTTTAATTTTCTACACATAGACTGGGAAGCCCATAGTGTGAAAGGGCTGAATGGTTTGGAGTTTGTAAAATGTATGCAGGATAGTTTTTTGCAGCAATACATAGAGGTACCAACTAGAGAAGGGGCAGTGTTGGATTTAATATTAGGGAATGAAATAGGACAGGTGATGGAGGTATGTGTTGGGGAGCACTTCGGGTCCAGTGATCACAATGCCATTAGTTTCAATATAATTATGGAGAAGGATAGGACTGGACCCAGGGTTGAGAATTTTGATTGGAGAAAGGCTAACTTTGAGGAGATGCGAAAGGATTTAGAAGGAGTGGATTGGGACAATTTGTTTTATGGGAAGGATGCAATAGAGAAATGGAGGTCATTTAAAGGTGAAATTTTGAGGGTACAGAATCTTTATGTTCCTGTTAGGTTGAAAGGAAAGGTTAAAAGTTTGAGAGAGTCATGGTTTTAAAGGGATATTGGAAACTTGGTTCGGAAAAAGAGAGAGATCTACAATAAATATAGGCAGCATGGAGTAAATGAGGTGCTCGAGGAATATAAAGAATGTAAAAAGAATCTTAAGAAAGAAATTAGAAAAGCTAAAAGAAGATACGAGTTTGCTTTGGCAAGTAAGGTGAAAATAAATCCAAAGGGTTTCTACAGTTATATTAACAGCAAAAAGATAGTGAGGGATAAAATTGGTCCCTTAGAGAATCAGAGTGGACAGCTATGTATGGAGCCAAAAGAGATGGGGGAGATTTTGAACAATTTCTTTTCTTCGGTATTCACTAAGGAGAAGGATATTGAATTGTGTAAGGTAAGAGAAACAAGTAGGGAAGTAATGGAAACTATGATGATTAAAGAGGAGGAAGTGCTGGCACTTTTAAGGAATATAAAAATGGATGAATCTCCGGGGTCCTGACAGGATATTCCCTAGGACCTTGAGGGAAGTTAGTGTAGAACTAGCCGAGGCTTTTTCTTAGAACTGGAATGGCTAGCATGAGAGGGCACAATTTTAAGGTACTTGGAAGTAGCTACAGAGGAGATGTCAGGGGTAAGTTTTTACGCAGAGAGTGGTGAGTGCATGGAATGAGCCGCTGGCGACGGTGGTGGAGGGTCTTTTAAGAGACTCCTGGATAGGTATATAGAGCTCAGAAAAAGACCTATGGGTAACCCTAGATAATTTCTAAGTTAAGGACATGTTCTGCACAGCTTTGTGTGCCAAAGGGCCTGTATTATGCTGTAGGTTTTCTATGCTTCTAAACAGTTCTGTGCTCCTCATTGGTGACTGGGGGAAAGTGGGAAAAGAAATGTTAGAGGCATGTTTTCTGCACAGAGAGTGGTGGCTGTACCGAACACCTTGCTAGTGGTGATGTTAGAGGCAGATACATTAGGGACATTTAAGAGACTTGTAGATAGGCACATGGATGATAGGAAGATGGTGGACTATGTAGGAGAGAAGGGTTAGATTGATCTTAGCAAAGGTTAAAAGGTCAGCACAACATTGCGGGCTGAAGGGCCTTAATGGTCTGTTAGTACAAAATGCCGATGCATTTATAAACACTCACATTACAACATGCTTTGCCTTTTGCTGTCTGCTGTAAAGCTGACATGGTTATTTACTGTTCCATTGTGATGAAAATTAAATTAGATGTCACATGTTCACTTAAAAATCATTTAATATTCATGAGAAAGAAATGCACCATTACTTGACAAATGTTGGTTTATATTTTATAGGATGAATTAGAAATTAAAAACAACATGATTCATGAAAGGCAGCTGTGGCATGGATTGTTTGCTGGAGCGTCTCACTCAGTGGGGTGAACTCCAGGGGGCGGGAAAATCGAATAAACATCATGTCGATATTTAAATCCTGGGAAAATTCCACTATCTTTTTAAATCATCTTTATGGGGTTATACTCCAGTGTTCATGACATTCCACTCAAAGGCATTCTTGCAAGACAGGGGCTCCAGAGGTGAGCAGTGCATTTCCTGCCTCAGCTGTGAGCTGACTGTAGTAATCTATCTCAGCATGAGAAAATTACACCACTACTGGTTCAGAGGCAGAGAAATACATAGTACTGAAGTATATATTTACCCTTGCCCTTTCCTCTTCTTCAATTCCACACTCTGCCCTCTTACCTCCTCCTCTCCCCTGCCTATCACCTCCCTGATGTCCTTCTGCCTTCCCTTTCACTTACGGTCCGCTCTCGATGTCTTGTCTTGCAGCCGATGTCTTGGTACATATTGGTATCAATGACATAAGAAGGAAAAGCAAAGAAGTCCTGAAAAAAGAATTTAGAGAGCTAGATAGAAAGCTGAGAAGCAGGACCTCCCGGGTAGTAATTTCTGGATTGCTGCCTGTGCCACACGCCAGTGAGGGAAGAAACAGGATGATTTGCAAGATTAGTACATGGCTGAGAAGCCAGCATAGGGGGCAGAGCTTCAGGATTTTGGATCATTGGGATTTCTTCTGGGGGAGGTATGAATTGTTCAGAGGCGAAGGGTTGCACCTGAAACTGAGAGGGACAATTTTTCTTGTGGGCAGGTTTGTTAGAGCTGTTGGTGAGGGTTTAAACTAATTTGGCAGGGATGTGGGACGTGGTGTGGAAGGACTCAGTATAGGACAGATGGAAAAAAAAACAAAGATAACATGCAGACAGACTGTCCGGAAGGGCAGACAAATGATAGGACAAAATTAGAAAAACATAGAAACCCTACAACACAATACAGGCCCTTTGGCCCACAAAGTTGTGTCGAACATGTCCCTACCTTAGAAATTACTAGGGTTACCCATAGCTCTCTATTTTTCTAAGCTCCATGTCCCAATTGCAGCCAGCAGGGTGAGTATCAGTCTATTAGGGATACAAAATCAGAAAGGGTAGCAAATATAACACTCAGTGTGTTATATCTCGATGCATGGAGTATAAGAAATCAGGTGGATGATCTTGTTGCACTATGACAGATTTTCAGGCCATCACTGAATCAAGGCTGAAGGATGGTCACAGTTGGGAGCTGAATGTCCTAGTTACACATTGGAGGGATAGGCAGGTGGGGGTGGCGTGGTTCTGCTGCTAAAGAATAGCATCAAATCAGTACACATGCATGACATAGGATCGGAGATAAGAAACTACAAGGGCCGGTAAGTTGATGGAGAAGATCCTGAGAGGCAGGATTTATGAACATTTGGAGAGGTATAATATGATTAGGAATAGTCAGCATGGCTTTGTCAAAGGCAGGTCATGCCTTAAGAGCTTGATTGAATTTTTTGAGGATGTGACTAAACAGATGATGGTAGAGTTGTAGATGTAGTGTATATGGATTTCAGCAAGGCCTTTAATAAGGTGTTACGAAAACCCCGTAACCAGGTAACTTACCAGCAAAGATAGATGGATCAGCTGAGTCGGATGCTACTATTTTCAAACGTTTTATTCAATAAGGGCACAAACGTATGGTTAATACAAAACATTCAAATCGTCAAAACTCAATCTAAAACACCGGTGTAACCATAATCAATCAGAAATAAGCTCTTTCGTTGTCTAGGGTATATAATACTGAGTCCAATTGGAAATATAAAGAGTCACTCTGAAGTCTGCAGGCTTTTCCCTTTTTGGTTTCACGTGTTGGAGAGAGAGAGAGATAAAACGGAAAAACTTGCCGTTTACATCCGTGGAATCAGGGGAGCGATCTTCCCCGTTGTTAGTTAAAAGCGATCTTCCGTTGGTTCCAGCCACAAACCCCGCATTCGGAATTTAACGCACGTGGCTTATTTCAAAATGGCTTCCCGTTCCCACGGGAAGTGGTATCGTGCTTCTTGGTGTCTCCTTGGTGCGTCTGAGGGTCGTCCTCTTTCAGACCCTTCTTTATACTGCCTCACGGGATCTCAGGTGTCAATCAGGTTGCAGGTGATGCAATCTCTCTCTCAACCAGCCCACTTTGCCCGAGGGCTTTACAATGTCCCTGCGAGTTGGCACGTCTGCAGTTCCCAGGTGTCTCCTGAGAACAATGCCACAGTCACCAGCTTTTGTCCCAGTGGAATGTCTTTCCATTTCCTGTGTCCATTCAGCCTGTCTCTCTCTCTCTCTCTCGGGTCATTGACCCCCCTTTCAATAGGGCTCTTGCAATTCTCACAAAGGAGGGGGCTGGTATCATAACACCTCCCCTCTTAAAAAGGTTTTTACCAGCGGTTAAAACCCAGAGTGGTACAGTCTTACAGAAATTTTGAATCTAATACAATACAGCTTTTCTTTTCACTACAGAGTAATACAGTTATACATTCAAGTCAGCATCTAAACAGTTAACAAGTACAGTGCCCCTTTAGTTACTATCTTAACATCTTAATATCTTAAAGTCTTGTAGCATCAGACTTCAATTCAATAACCACCTATTCATTTATTGTTTTCAGCAACAAAACTGCGGAGGTGTGATCTTAGCTTAGGTGCATCTACAAAAGTTTATGCGAATACTAATCGTTTCGGTCGGTTTACTTCGCCGGCAGGTCTCCAAAGGTCTGTCTTTATTATTCACAGGCTTTGGCGCAACCCGTAAAACCTGCTTTGCTGTTTAAAAAAAATGGCATCCTCATTAACCGTCACCTCTTTTCTGGTGAGTCCCCCCGTTGGGACTTTGAGTAATTTGGCGTGGTGAACTCCCGCCCGCCTCGTTCATCGGGGCTATTTTTTCAACACCATGCCCCAAACTGTCAAGACACTTCAGGCTATTTGTTTTTAATTCCAACTCCTCTTTCAGGTAGCATTTCGAATGCAACCTCTTCACACCCCACCCTGGCGTAACAATAGAGTGGGGGGCCCCGCTATTTCCCGACTCACTCTGTGAGCGATCTGCCAGGTTTAAAATTTCTTCCTTCGACTTGGGAACTACAGACTTTCCGTTTCCTTCAGTAACAATCCTCATTCCCCCCTTAAATTCGGCATTAACCTTGGCCCCACTCTCGAATACAAACACCGTGGAACTCACACTTCCCACGGTTACCAAGGTTAACCCTTTTCCTACTGAACCAACCCTATCTGATCCACGAAGACGGCCGCCCCGTCCCCCTGAATCAAACACCTCAGACTTCCCCTGAGCTCTGTTACCAGGTTCAGCACCACGTGCGCCCCCATCTTGGACACACTCAAACGGGACATTGGCCCCTTCCAGGCTTTCAATACCCGTACCTTTTTCAAATTCTAACGTCCCCCGATCCTTCCAGCTACTCTCTAGGCAGCCCCCCGTTGGGGAAGGCGCAACCCTGCGAGCTGAAACAACCTCCTCGGCCATTTCAGCTGACTTCTCCACAGCAAGGATACCCTTCCTCTCTAAGACTGCCCTCATTTCACTCTCGGGACAATCGAGAACACCTTTAGAACTCTGAACTTCTTCAAACAATTCTGCCAAACCAGACAGATTAACCATGTCCAACTCTGGACATTTTAACAACTTTATCCGTTTCTCAACTTTAGTTCCTACCTCTAGGACCTTTCTCTTCACTAAGGGCAGGGCTATTTCCTCTCCCTTACCCCCTTTTACTTCACTGCTTTCTGTTTTACCACCCTCGGAACCCTCATGGTACAGGGTCGGTAAAAACATCTTGGCCAGATCACCGCTGGCTTCATTTAAACTGTCCTCTTTCTCAGCCGCTTTTTCCGACAGGCTGCGAGTGACCGCGCATGCGCGATAGCTTTGGGACTCTAGGGGCGGGGCCACCGCACTCGCCCGTCTGCGGGTCGGCATCATGGCTGCCCAAATCCTCCCTCCTGCTAACACACTTTGTAACAACGCGACCCACTGCTCTTGTGGCCACTTCTGGTTCACTGCCACCGTTTCAAAAAACAAGAAATAACTATCAGCATCCGTCTCTTCGAACGGAGGTACTACTCTCAGCTCCCGACTAACATTAAACCGCTCTCTCCTTAGCTCCTCCCTCTCTCTTTCTCTCCCCGCTGCCGCTCTCTCGGCTGCTGCTAACTCTCTGATCCGAATTTCATGCTGTCTTTGCCTCTCCGCTTGATTCTGCTCGTTTTCCATCTCTAACCCCTTCGCCAAATTTAACAAGTCTGCTTTGGCGCTCACCTCTAGCGCCGCCACAGTCGCGTTTTTCATAAATTCACACACGTCCATCTTTGCTGGTTTTTCTGTCTGGCTACCTGCGTACCAGATCCAAATTATTTTTTTTTGACTTACAATCCCGATTGACTGACCTCCCCCTTTTTGGTGTCAAATCCCGAGACGAGAACCCCACTTGTTACGAAAACCCCGTAACCAGGTAACTTACCAGCAAAGATAGATGGAGCTGCTGAGTCTGTTGGAGAGAGAGAGAGATAAAACGGAAAAACTTGCCGTTTACATCCGTGGAATCAGGGGAGCGATCTTCCCCGTTGTTAGTTAAAAGCGATCTTCCGTTGGTTCCAGCCACAAACCCCGCATTCGGAATTTAACGCACGTGGCTTATTTCAAAATGGCTTCCCGTTCCCACGGGAAGTGGTATCGTGCTTCTTGGTGTCTCCTTGGTGCGTCTGAGGGTCGTCCTCTTTCAGACCCTTCTTTATACTGCCTCACGGGATCTCAGGTGTCAATCAGGTTGCAGGTGATGCAATCTCTCTCTCAACCAGCCCACTTTGCCCGAGGGCTTTACAATGTCCCTGCGAGTTGGCACGTCTGCAGTTCCCAGGTGTCTCCTGAGAACAATGCCACAGTCACCAGCTTTTGTCCCAGTGGAATGTCTTTCCATTTCCTGTGTCCATTCAGCCTGTCTCTCTCTCTCTCTCTCGGGTCATTGACCCCCCTTTCAATAGGGCTCTTGCAATTCTCACAAAGGAGGGGGCTGGTATCATAACAAAGGTACCCCATGCAAGGCTTATTGAGAAAGTAAGGAGGCATGGGATCCAATGGGACATTGCTTTCTGGACACAGAACTGGTTTGCCCACAGAAGGCAAAGAGTGGTTGTAGACAGGTCATATTCTGCATGGAAGTCGGTGACAAGTGGAGTGCCTCAGGGATCTGTTCTGGGACCCCTACTCTTCGTTATTTTTATAAATGACCTGGATGAGGAAGTGGAGGGATGGGTTAGTAAATTTGCTGATGACACAACGGTTGGGGGTGTTTGTGGATATTGTGGAGGGCTGTCAGAGGTTATAGTGGGACATTGATAGGATGCAAAACTGGGCTGAGAAGTGGCAGATGGAGTTCAACCCAGATAAGTGTGAGGTGGTTCATTTTGGTAGGTCAAATATGATGGCAGAATATAGTATTAATGGTAAGACTCTTGGCAGTGTGGAGGATCAGAGGGATCTTGGGGTCCGAGTCCATACGATGCTCAAAGCTGCAGCGCAGATTGACTCTGTAGTTAAGAAAGTATATGATGCATTGGCCTTCATCACTCGTGGGATTGAGTTTAAGAGGTGAGAGGTAATGTTGCAGCTATATAGGACTCTGGTCAGACCCCACTTGGAGTTCTGGTTGCCTCACTACAGGAAGGATGTGGAAACCATAGAAAGGGTGCAGAGGAGATTTACAAGGATGTTGCCTGGATTGGGGAGCATGCCTTATGAGAATAGGTTGAGCGAACTCGGCCTTTTCTCCTTGGAGTGACAGAGGATGAGAGGTGACCTGTTAGAGGTGTACAAGGTGATGAGAGGCATCGATCGTGCGGATAGTCAAAGGCTTTTTCCCAGGGCTGAGATGGCTAGCATGAGAGGGCACAGTTTTAAGCTGCTTGGAAGTAGGTACAGAGGAGATGTCAGGTAAGTTTTTTTACGCAGAGAGTGGTGAGTGCATGGAATGGGCTGCTGGCGATGGTGGTGGAGGTGAATACGATAGGGTCTTTTAAGAGACTCCTGGAAAGGTACATGGAGTATGTCATAGGGTGGGTGTTGGGAATGGACCCAAATGCAAGACACAGACCCTGAAGTACTAGGGAAAGTGGGACCTGGTGTGTCAAAAAGCAAGGGAAGTGGGGGAGAAACAACGCCGGACAAGACTAGGATACAGGGCCTGGGCTAGGACTAGACTAGGAAAGAGGGACCTGGATGAGGAACTAGGAACAGGGAACTAGGAACCAGGACACGGACTGGAACCTTCTCGGAGCCTTGGACACGGACTGGACTTGACTCGGAGCTCGAGACTTGGACACGGAACTACAAAACAACCACCGTCTGCCTACTGAGCCTTAGACTTGAGCACAGGAACACTGAACACAGAGCCGGGACCCTCCTTGGGAACAGGACGTAGGGCCAGGACTCATACATGGAACACAGAGCCGGGACCCCTCCTTGGGGACAGGACGTAGGACCGGGACTCATACACGAACACTAAACACAGGGACACAAAGAGACAGTTCCAAGCTCAACGATAGATGGTTCCTTTTGTTGGCGTGGCGAGGCTCCAGTCTCACTCCAGCAGCTAAACTTGACGGTGATACAGGCGAGGTTGCAGGCAAGGCTTCATGTGTGGGTTGCTGAAAGAAGGGGAAGGGAAGGGAACAGTCCAGCCTCAGAGTAACAGCAAAGACGGCCTGTCTTACCCAATGGAGGCAAGGACAGGGAGGGACTGATCCATCCATAGGGTAACGGCAAAGGCAGCCTGACTTACCCCAGAGAGGCGAGGACAGGATACTGACAAGATGAACCAGCACCTACACTCGAACCCAGGGCCACTAATGTTCCCGACCCCAAGATGAGAATCAGGTGCCTATGATTAAGCCCAAATGAAACAAAGGACAGCCTGAAGACCTGGAGTCTGGAGTCCACGGACCGGACCGTGAACCAGAATATGGAGTTCACGGACCAGACCATGACAAAATATTGACAATCAATATAAAAGGTAGCGGTCCCAATACTGGCCCGAGGAACACCACTAGTCATTGGCAGCCAACAAGAAATGGCCCCTTTTATTCCCACTTACTGCCTTCTGCCTCTCAGACATTCCTCTATTCATGCCAGTCTCTTTCCTTATCAAACATCTTCTGAAAATCCAAGTAGATGACATCCACTGCCTCTCATTTGTCCACCCTGCTTGTTACTTCCTCAAAGAACTCTTAACAGATCTGTCAGGCAGGATTTCCTTTACAGAAACTATGCTGACTTTGACTTATTTTATCATTAGTCTTCAAGTACCTCAAAACCTCATCCTTAACAATAGACTCCCAACACTTTCCCTACCACTGAGGTTAGGCTAACTGATCTATAATTTCCTTTCTTTTGCCTTCCTCCCTTCTTAAAGGGTGGAGTGACCACTGCAATCTTCCAGTCCTCTGGAACCATTCCAGAATCAAATGATTCTTGAAAGATCATGACCAATGCCTCTGTTATCCCTTCCACAACCTCTCTCAGGACTCTGGGATGTAGTCTATCTGGTCCAGGTGACTTATCCACTTTAATACCTTTGAGTTTGCCTCACACTTTTTCCTTTGTAATAGCAATGGCACTCACTCCTACTCCCTGACACTCAAGAGCCTCTGGCACACTGCTAGTGTCTTCCACAGTGAAGACAGATGCAAAGTACCCATTAAGTTCATCTGCCATTTCTTGGTCCTCCAGTACTACCTCAGCAGCATAATTTTCCAGTGGTCCAATATCAACTCTCACCTCGTTTTTACTCCTTATATAACTGAAATAACTAGTATACCCAGGATAGTACAAATAGGACAGTACAGACAGAAGAGTACAGATAATCGAGTAGATTATAGACAGGACAGAATAGACAGGGGAGTACAGACAGGATAGTACAGACAGGGGAGTAGACAGGACAGTAATGTCAGGGGAGAATGGATAGGGGGGGTGCTGCAGGAGAGGACAGACAGGACGGTAAAGACATGGTAGTTTTCACAGGCGAGTACATATTCACACGCAGAGAAGGTACACTGTGCTTCTATCTTCTTCTCAGGCTGCCACACAGCAACGTAAAAAGTTCTGCTGTTCAAGTTTTGAGGGAATCACTGGTGGTGAACTTCTGTCGTTTGGTAATATCCATGAATGGGAAGTAGAAAATACTCTTGCACAGAAGCACAT
Organism: Hemitrygon akajei; assembly: GCF_048418815.1. Lineage (NCBI taxonomy): Eukaryota > Metazoa > Chordata > Chondrichthyes > Myliobatiformes > Dasyatidae > Hemitrygon > Hemitrygon akajei. Next base: position 2,280,768 of record NC_133124.1, read on the forward strand.
CATTTCCTTCCCTTTAATACCATTGGTTAGTTCAAAGACTCATTTATTATCAAAGTATACAACTCTGAAATTCTTCAATTCTCCCGGTAACCATGAAACCAAGAAAGAAAAGAAAGGCAGCACGATCAGCAACCTCCAAATCCCACCTCCCTGCCAAAAAAACAAACAGAAACAGAACAGGTACATTATCCCCCAAATCCCTCCTCCTGTACAAAAGCCAAGCAAAACAGATTGGGCACATCAAGCTCCAAATCCTCCTCTGCGCTGGAAAAATAAACTGAGAAAATCGGGGGAAAACACAGAATATAAAAGCTATAAGACTGAAAAAAAGAGTCTATAGTTCAAGTCTACATCCATAACACAGAAATAATCTGGGCAACATCTTCCGAGTGCATCGGTAGGCTCTCCTCTCCAGTACAGAACAACCAATCAAAAGGCAAGCAGCCGGCACTTACCCTCTGCACTCGCTTCGATGCTACAGCCTCCCTTGTCACTTTAACTGGTGAACAATGGAAGCTTTAATGAGCAAAATGAAGCCGGATATCGGCTTACGCCCTGTCCTGCAGCCCGCCTGCTATGAAGTTCACACGTTGCCTCTGCCTCCCAGAATCCTGTCAGAGACTGCAGAGCACTGGAACATCCAAACTATCTCCAATCTTCTGCATTCACCTTGATGTTTCAATCACCCTCATCGCTTTAATGGGTGAACAATGGAAGCTAAAATCTGTGAAATGGGGGTCAAACATCGTGGTAGAGAGAGATCTACTTTAGGCAAATATGTATCTATGTAAGGCATAGATCTGTGTAAAGCAACAATGGGAAGCAGAAAATACTCTTGCACAGGACATCATTTCCTTTTCCTTTAAAACCGACGATCAGTCAGAGTGTTTGTGAGAGAGAGAGAGAGAGATCGATGTAGGCAAATATTCTGGGTCTGTCCTCATCCTTTCACTTCTGGTCCATTCAGCGAGGCATAAATAAGTATGGCTTCTCCGAGTACTCCCAATACGAGACTGGCGAGAAAACAAATAAATAACCATCCAAACTCAATCAGTTGAAGATAAATACATGAGGAAAGATATTCAACATGCAGACTAAAACACAGCAAATAAGGAGATGTGGTAGAAGCAATGGAAAGAGATTCACACTCACTGGCCTCTGTATTAGTTACCTCCTATATCTAACAAAATGGGTGTATAGAGTCATAGTGAGGTACAGCAGAGAAACAGGCCCTTTGGCCCATTTAGTTCATGCTGAAACTATCTCCCTGCCTACTCCCATTGACCTGCACTGGGACCATCGCCGTCCATACCCCTCCCATCCATGTACCCATCCAAGCTTCTCTTAAATGTTGAAAATGAGCTCGCGTGCACTACTTGTGCTGGCAGCTCATTCCACACTCTCATGACCCTCTGAGCGAAGAAGTTTCCCCTCATGATCCCCTTAAACTTTTACCTTTCACCCTTAACCCATAACATCTGGTTGTTGTCCCACCCAAACTCAGTGGAAAAAGCCTGCTTGCATTAATCCTATCTATACCCCTTATAATTTTGTATAGGTATATCTCTATCAAATCTCCTCTCAATCTTCTACGACCCTATGCAGTCCGACCCTATTCAATATTTCCTTTTAACTCAGGTCCTTCAGACCCGGCAATATACTTGAAAATTTTCTCTGTACTCTTTCAACCTTGTTTACATCTTTCCTGTAGGTAGGTGACCAAAACTGCACACAATACTCCAAATTAGGCCTCACCAGCATCTTATACAACTTCAACATTACATGCAATCTCCTGTACTCAATAAAGTGATTTATGAAAGCCAACATGCCAAAGGTTTTTTGTATGACACTATCTACATGTTAAGCCACTTTCAACGAATTATCCTAGATCCCTTTGTTCTACCACACTTCACAGTGTTCTACCGTTCACTGTGTAAGATTTAACCTATTTGGTCCTGCTGAAGTGGAACACTTCGTACTTGTCTGGCCCTGGGGATTTATCCACCCTGATGTGCCTCAGGCTCAGGACAGTAAACACTTCCCTGTAATCCGTACAGGGTCCATGAAGTTGATGTCACTTTGCCTCACTCTGTGTCCGTCTTCTGAGTAAATACAGATGCATAAATTGTATTCAAGATTGCCCACATCTGATTTGGCTCCACACGTAAATTACCATTCTGGTCTTCCAGAGGACCAATTTTGTTTCCTGCAATCCTTTTGTTCTTAACATATCTGCAGAATTCCTAAGGGTTCTTCTTTACCCTGCTTACTACATAAACAAGAGAAAACTTGCAGATGCTGGAATTCTAAGCAACACACAAAATACTGGAGGAACTCAGCAGGTGAAGTGGCATCTATGGAAATGAATAAATAGTCGATTTTTTGGGCTGAGACCCTTCAGCAGGAGAGAAGGAAAAATGATGAGTAGAGTTAAAAGGTGGGGGGAGGGGGAGGGAGAAACACAAGGTGATAGGTGAAACTGGGAGGGGGGTGGTGGAATTGAAGTAAAAGAGCTGGTAAGTTTATTGGTGAAAGAGACACAGGGCTGGAGAAGGGAGAATCTAACAGGAGAGGTCTGAAGGCCATGGAATAAAGAAAAGGGGGGGAGGAGCACCAGAGGGAGGCGATGGACAGGCAAAGAGATAGAGGGAAAGAGGGAAAAGGGGATGGGGAATGGTGAAGGAGGAGGTGGAGGAATTACTGGAAGTTCAAGAAATCGACGTTCATGCCATCGGGTTGAAGGATACCCAAATGGAATATAATCTGTTGTTCCTGCAACCTGAGTGTGGCCTCATCATGACAGCAGAGGAGGCCATGTATAGACATGTTGGGATGGGAATGGGAAGTAGAATTAAGATGTGTGGCCACTGGGAGATCCTACTTTTCCTGGCGGATGGAGAGTGGTTACTCGGTGAAGCTGTCTCCCAATCACTGATATACAGGAGGCCACGCCAGGAGCACTGGACACGGTATATAATCCAAACAGATTCACAGGTGAAGTTTCAGCTCACTTGGAAGGACCATTTGGGGCCCTGAATGGTAGTGAGGGAGGTGGTATAGGGGCAGGTGTAGCACTTGTTCTGCTTGCAAGGATAAGTGAAAGGAGAGAGGTTAGTGGGAAGGGATGAATGGATAAGGGAGCGATCCCTGTGGAAAGCAGGAAGTGGCACCATGCTTAACCTTTTGATTTGCTGACTTTTTCCGAGGTCTTACCAACATCTGTCTCCACAAACTGTTCTGAGTGTTCATGGTCTTCTGCTGCTATAGCCCATCCACTCTGTTCAGAGATGCTCTTCTACACACTACTGTTGTAATAAGTGGTTATTTGAGTTACTGTCGCCTTCCTGTCAGCTTGAAATAGTCTGACCACTCTTCTCTGAGCTCTCTCATTAACAGAACCGTCACTCATTAGATGTTATTCTCTGCAAACTTTAGAGACTGTTCTACGTGAAAAACCCAGAAGATCAATAGTTTCTGAGATACTCAAACCACCCGGACTGACAGGAACAATCATCCTGCAGACAAAATCAATTACATTACATTTCTTCTCCATTTCTTCTCTATGGTTGGTCTGAACAACTGAACCTGATGACCATGTCTGGTTGCCTTTATGCACTGAGTTGCTGCCACATGATTACCTGATCAGGTATTTGCATGAATGAGCAGGTGTACAGGTAAACCTAACCTGTATTTATGAGGCAATCAGTGACTTAGCCAGTCTGCAGGTACACTACACATTGCACAACTTTGGGTATATCAGAATAGAGGGGCATCTTTTTAGAATGCTGACATGGAGAAATTCTTTCTCCAGAGTGTCGTGAATCTGTGCAATTCATTGCCACAAACAGCTGAGCTGAGGAGGTCGAATCCATAAGACATAGGAGCAGAATTAGGCCATTCAGCCCATTGTCTACTCCCACATTCCATCATGACTGATGCCGGATCTCACTCACCATACACCTGTTTTCTTTCCATATCCTTTGATGCCCTGACCAAAGAAAAAACTGATAACTTCCGACTTAAATATACCCGTGGACTTGGCCTTCACCGCAGTCTGCAGCAGTGTATTACACAGGTTCACTACTCACTGGCTAAAAAGATTCCTCCTTACCACCGTTCTAAAAGTTATCCCTCAATTTTGCGCCTGTGACTTCTAGTTCTTGATAACCCACCATAGGAAATATCCTCTCCACGTCCACCCTGCCTAGTCCTTTCAACATTCGATAACTTTCAGTAAGGATCCTTCCCCACCCCTCCCCCGAGTATTCTTCTAAATTCCAGTGAGTCCAGGCCCAAAGTTGCCAAGTGCTCCTCATATGTTAACCCCTTCATTACCAGAATCATCCTCATGAACCTCCTCTGGACTCTCTCCAATGACAACACATCCTTTCTGAGATATGGGGCCCAAAAACTGTTGACAATACTCCAAGTGTGGACTGACTAGTATCTTATAAAGGCTCAGCACTATCTCCTTACTTTTATATTCTATTCCCCTTGAAATAAATGCCAACATTGCATTTGCCTTCTTTACAATAAATTCAACCTGTAAGTTAACCTTCTGGGAGTCTTGCATGATGAATCCTAACTCCCTCTACACCTCTGATGTTTGAACCTTCTCCCCATTTAGATAATAGTCTGCACTATTGTCCCACAAATGGCTACATTATCATAATTCCAGGTGTTGATCCACGGCCTGAACTTCTCTTGCCTTTCCTATGACACTATTTGCATTGAAATATATGCAGCTCAGGACATGAGTCACACAATGCTCAACCCTTTGATTCCTGACTTTGTCTGAGGTCTTATCAATCAATACTTGTCTCCACAGGCTCTCCACTATCTGTTGTGGCCCTCTCTGTTTTCCATCCCCCTAAACTCTAGTTTAAATCCCTCCACCACATCGTGCATCACTGGCAAACCTTCCCGCTCTGTTATTAGTCCCTTTCCAGTTCAGGTGCAAAGTGTCTCTTCTGTACAGTTCCAACCTTCCCTGGAAGAGAGCCCAATAACCCAGAAATCTGACACGCTTCCCCCTACACCAACTTCTTAGTGACATGTAATACCGTATGATCTTCTGGCCTCACTGGCATGTGTCACAGGTAGTAATCCCAAGATCACAACCCTGGAAGTCCTGCCCTTTAACTTAGCAACCCAAGCATAAAGGGTGGGTAATGTAGCAGGATCCTCTTTTGAGTCAGTATGGGTGGAAGTCAGGAACAGGAAGGGAGCAGTTACTCTACCGGGAGTATTCTATAGGCCCCCTGGTAGCAGCAGAGATACCGAGGAGCAAATTGGGAGGCAGATTTTGGAAAGGTGCAAAAATAACAGGGTTGTTATAATGGGTGACTTTAACTTCCCGAATACTGATCAGCACTTGATTAGTTCCAGTGGTTTAGATGGGGCAGAGTTTGTTAAGTGTGTCCAGGATGGATTACTGTCACAGTATGTTGACAGGCCGACTAGGGGGAATGCCATACTAGATCTAGTATTAAGTAACGAACCAGGTCAGGTCACAGATCTCTCGATGGGTGAGCAACTGGGGGACGGTGACCACCGCTCCCTGGCCTTTAACATTATCATGGAAAAGGATAGAATCTGAGAGGACGAAAATTTTTAATTGCGGAAGAGTAAATTATGAGGCTATAAGGCTAGAACATGCGGGTGTGAATTGGGATGATGTTTTTGCAGGGAAATGTACTATGGACATGTGGTCGATGTTTAAGGATCTCTTGCAGGATGTTAGGGATGAATTTTTCCCAGTGAAGAAGATAAAGAATGGTAGGGTGAAGGAACCATGGGTGACAAGTGAAGTGGAAAATCTAGTCAGGTGAAAGAAGGCAGCATACATGAGGTTTAGGAAGCAGGGATCAGATGGGTCTATTGAGGAATATAGGGTAGCAAGAAAGGAGCTTAAGAAGGGGCTGTGAAGAGCAAGAAGGGGACATGAGAAGGCCTTGGTGAGTAGGGTAAAGCAAAACCCCAAGGCAGTCTTCAATTATGTGAAAAACAAAAGGTTGACTGGAGTGAAGGTAGGACTGATTAGAGATAAAGGTGGGAAGATGTGCCTGGAGGCTGTGGAAGTGAGGTCCTCAATGAATACTTCTCTTCGGTATTCACCAATGAGAGGGAACTTGATGACGGTGAGGACAATATGAGTGAGGTTGATATTCTGGAGCATGTTGATATTAAGGCACAAGAGGTGTTGGAGTTGTTAAATACATTAGGACGGATAAGTCCCCAGGGCCTGACGGAATATTCCCCAGGCTGCTCCACGAGGTGAGGGAAGAGATTGCTGAGCCTCTGGCTAGGATCTTTATGTCCTCGTTATCCACGGGAATGGTACCGGAGGATTGGAAGGAGGCGAATGTTGTCCCCTTGTTTAAGGGGACAAGGGGTAACTATCCCTTGTTAGGGATAGTCCGAGTAATTATAAACTAGTGAGCCTTACGTCTGTGGTGGGAAAGCTGTTGGAAAAGATTCTTAGAGATAGGATTTATGGGCATTTAGAGAATCATAGTCTGATCAGGGACAGTCAGCATGGCTTTGTGAAGGGTAGATCTTATCTAACAAGCTTGTTAGAGTTCTTTCAGATGGTGACCAGGTATATAGATGAGGGTAATGCAGTGGATGTGATCTACATGGATTTTGTAAGGCATTTGACAAGGTTCCACATGGTAGGCTTATTCAGAAAGTCAGAAGGCATGGGATCCAGGGAAGTTTGGCCGGGTGGATTCAGAATTGGCTTGCCTGCAGAAAGCAGAGGGTTGTGGTGGAGGGAGTACATTCAGATTGGAGAGTTGTGACTAGTGGTGTCCCACAAGGATCAGTTCTGGGACCCCTACTTCTTGTGATTTTTATTAACGACCTGGAAATGGGGGTAGAAGGGTGGGTTGGCAAGTTTGCAGACAATACGAAAGTTGGTGGTGCTGTGGATAGTGTAGACGATTGTCGAAGATTGTAGAGAAACACTGATAGGATGCAGAAGTGGGCTGAGAAGTGGCAGATGGAGTTGAACCCGGAGAAGTGCGAGGTGGTACACTTCGGAAGGACGAACTCCAAGGCAGAGTACAAAGTAAATGGCAGGATACTTGGTAGTGTGGAGGAGCAGAGGGATCTGGGGGTACATGTCTACAGATCCCTGAAAGTTGCCTCACAGGTAGATACGGTAGTTAAGAAAGCTTATGGGGTGTTAACTTTCATAAGTCGAGGGATAGAGTTTAAGAGACGCCAGGTAATGATGCAGCTCTATAAAACTCTGGTTAGGCCACACTTGGAGTACTGTGTCTAGTTCTGGTCACCTCAGTATAGGAAGGATGTGGAAGCATTGGAAAGGGTACAGAGGAGATTGACCAGGATGCTGCCTGGTTTAGAGAATATGCATTATGATCAGAGATTAAGGGAGCTAGGGCTTTACTCTTTGGAGAGAAAGAGGATGAGAGGAGACATGATAGAGGTGTACAAGGTATTAAGAGGAATAGACAGAGTGGACAGCCAGTGCCTCTTCCCTAGGGCACCACTACTCAATACAAGAGGACATGGCTTTAAGGTAAGGGGAGGGAAGTTCAAGGAGGATATTAAAGGAAGGTTTTTAATACTCAGAGAGTGGTTGGTGCGTGGAATACACTGCCTTAGTCTGTGGTGGAGGCAGATACACTAGTAAAATTTAAGAAACTACTAGACAGGTATATGGATGAATTTAAGGTGGAGGGGATATATGGGAGGCAGGGTTTAAGGGTCAACACAACATTGTGGGCCAAAGGGCCTGTACTGTGCTGTACTATTCTATGTTCTAACTCCCTGATCTCCCTTTGCAGAACCTCACCACTGACCCTACCCACGCCAATGGTATCTACATGGACCACGACCTTTGGCTGTTCAGTTAGTAATGTCAAGTACTCGATCAGAGATGTCCCAGATCCTGGAACTCAGAGGCAACATATCATCCAGGAATCAGATTCTTGACCACTTAACATCTGTTCTGCTTCCCAGCTAACAGCTCACCACAGCTTGCCTCTTCCCCTCCCCCCCTTCCCTTCTGAGTCACAGAGAAGGAACGGTCTACTGTGACCTTCCTTCCTCTGCTTGGTCATGACTCCCAAAGGAAGGAAAGCAAAAGAGAAGAAATAATAGGCCAGCTAGCCAAACCTCAGTGGTTGGGGAAGTGTTGAAGTCTATTATTAAGGATGTTCCAGGAAGACCAATAACTTGGAGACCAATAATAAAATAAGCCACAGAAACATAGAAAACTTACAGTACAATAAAGTCCCTTTGGGCATAAAGCTGTGCCGAACATGTCTTTATCTTAGAAATTATCTAGGGTTACCCATAGCCCTCTATTTTTCAAAGCTCCATGTACCTGTCCAGGAGTTTCTAAAAAGATCCCTCTCCACCACTGTCACCGGCAGCCCATTCCACACACTCACCACTCTCTGTGTGAAAAACTTACCCCTGACATCTCCTCTGTACCTACTTCTAAGCGCCTTAAAACTGTGCCCTCTTGTGTTAGCCATTTCAGCCCTGAGAAAAAACCTCTGATGATCCACACGATCAATGCCTCTCATCATCTTCTACACCTCTTAGAATACTCAAGGTGCCTTATAAAACCTCAGTGTCACATCTCTGCTCTATCAGGTCACCTTTCATCCTCCGTTGCTCCAAGGATAAAAGGCTGAGTTCACTCAACCTATTCTCACAAGGCATGCTCCCCAATCCAGACAACGTCCTTCTAAATCTCTTCTGCACCCTTTTTATGGCTTCCACATCCTTCATGTAGTGAGGGGACCAGAACTGAGCACAGAACTCCAAGCGGGGTCTGACCAGGGTCCTATATAGCTGCAACATTACCTCTCTGCTCCTAAACTCAGTCCCATGAATGATGAAGGCCAATACACCATATGACTTCTTAACCACAGAGTCAACGTGTGCAGCAGCTTTGAGTGTCCTATGGACTCAGACCCCAAGATCCTTCTGATCCTCCATACTGCCAAGTGTCTTACCATTAATACTATATTCTCCCATCATATTTGACCTACCAAAATGAACCACCTCACACTGAAGCAACATACGCAAAATGCTGGTGGAATGCTGCAAGCCAGGCAGCATCTACAGGAAGAAGTACAGTCGACATTTTGCGCCGAGCCCCTTTGTCAGGATTAACTTCGTCCAGTTAGTCCCGATGATGGGTCTCGGCCCGAAATGTCGACTGTACTTCTTCCTATAGATGCTTCCTGGCTTGCTGTGTTCCACCATCATTTTGTGTGTGTTCTTGAATTTCCAGCATCTGCAGATTTCCTCGTGTTTGCACCTCACATTTATCTGGGTTGAACTCCATCTGCCACTACTTAGCCAAGTTTTGCATCCTATCAATGTCAGCCGTAACCTCTGACAGCCCTCCACACTATCCACAACACCCCCAACCTTTGTGTCATCAGCAAATGTATTAACCCATCCCCCACTTCTTCCTCCAGGTCATTTATAAAAGTCACGAAGAGCTGGGGTCCCAGAACAGATCCCTGAGGCACACCGCTGGTGACTGACCTCCATGCAGACAGTGACCCATATACAACCACTCTTTGCCTTCTATGGGCAAGCCAGTTCTGGATCCACAAAGCAATGTCCCCTTTGATCCCATACCTCCTTACTTTCTCAATAAGCCTTGCATGGTGTACCTTGTCAAATGCCTTGCTGAAATCCATATGCACTACATCTACAGCTCTTCCTTCATCAATGTGTTTAGTCACATCCTCAAAAAATTCAATCAGGTTCATAAGGAACAATCTGCCTTTCACACAGGCATGCCGACTATTCCTAATCATATTATGCCTCTCCAAATGTTCATAAATCCTGCTTCTCATGATCTTCTCCATCAACTTACCAACCACTGAAGTACGACTCACTGGTCCGTAAATTCCTTGGCTATCTCTACTCCCTTTCTTGAATAAGGGAACAACATCCGTAACCCTCCAATCCTCTGGAACCTCTCCCATCCTCATTGATTATGCAAAGATCATCCCCAGAGGCTCAGCAAACTCCTCCCTCACCCCCCACAGTAGCCTGGGGTACATCTCATCCGGTCCCGGCGACTTATCCAACTTGATGCTTTCCAAAGCTCCAGCACATCCACTTTCTTAACATCTACATGTTCAAGCTTTTCAGTCCGCTGCAGGTCATCCCTACAATCGCCAAGATACTTTTCCTTAGTGATTACCGAAACAAAGTTTTCATTAAGTACCGCTGCTATGTCCTCTGGTTGCATACACACTTTTCCACTGTCACACTTCATTGATCCTATTCTCTCACGTCTTATCCTCTTGCTCTTCACATACCTTGTAGAATACCTTGGGGGTTTCCTTAGCCCTGTCCGCCAAGGCCTTCCCATGGCCATATCTTGCTCTCCTAATTGCTTGCTTAAGCTCCTTCCTGCTAGCCTTATAACCTTCTAGATCTTTATCATTGCCAAGTTTTTTGAACCTTTCGAAAGCTCCTCTTTTCTTTGTGACTAGATTTACAACAGCCTTTGTACACCACGGATCCTGTACCCTATCTTCCTTTCCCCTTCTCATTGGAATGTACCTATGCAGAACTCCACACAAATATCCCCTGAACATTTGCAACATCTGTTCCCAATTTATGCTTCCAGGTTCCTGCCCGATAGCCTCATATTTCCCCTTACTCCAATTAAACACTTTCCTAACTTGTCTGTTCCTATCCCTCTCCAATGCTTTGGTAAAAGAGATAGAATTGTGATCACTCGCTCTGAAATGCTCTCCAACTGAGAGATCTGACATCTGACCAGGTTCATTTCCCAATACCAGATCAAGTACAGCCTCTCCTCTTGTAGGCTTATCTGCATACTGTGTCAAGAAACATTCTTGAACACACCTAACAAACTCTACCCCATCTAAACCCCTTGCTCTAGGGACATGCCAATCAATATTTGGGAAATTAAAATCTCCCACCACGACAACCCTGTTATTATTACTCCTTTCCAGAATCTGTCTCCCTATCTGCTCCTCACTGTCCCCGTTACTATTGGATAGTCTATAAAAAACACCCAGTAGAGTTATTGACCCCTTGCTGTTCTTAACTTCCACCCATAGAAACTTTGTAGACAATCCCTCCATGTCTTCCTCCTTTTATACATCCGTGACACTGTCTCTGATCAACAGTGCTACGCCCCCACCTCTTTTGCCTCCCTCCCTGTCATTTCAGAAACATTGAAAACCTGGGACTCGAAGTAACCATTCCTGCCCCTGAGCCATCCAAGTCTCTGTAATAGCCACCACATCATAGCTCGAAGTACCGATTCACGCTCTAAGCTCATCCTCTTTGTTCATGATGCTTCCTGCATTAAAATGGACACATCTCAATCCATCAGTCTGAGCGTGTCCCTTCTCTATCACCTGTCGCTCCTCCCTCTTGCATTGTCTCCAGGCTTTCTCTATTTGTGAGCCAACCAGCTCTTCCTCCGTCTCTTTAGTTTGGTTCCCACCCCCAGCAATCCCAGTCTAAACTCTCCCCAGTAGCCTTAGCAAACCTCCCCGCTAGGATATTGGTCCCCCTGGGGACCTATAGTCAGCATGGTTTCTGTAAAGGGAAAACTTGCCTGACACATCTTCTTCGAGGAATCCTCGTCTAAGAAAAGATGTGCTGGCATTGGAGATGGTTCAGAGGAGATTCATAAGGATGATTCCAGGAATAAAAGGGTTATCATACAAGGAACGTTTGATAGGTCTGGGTCTGTACTCGCTGGAATTTAGAAGGATGAGCAGGGATTTCATTGAATGTTGAAAAGCCTAGACAGAGTAGATATGGAAAGGATGTTTCCCATGGTGGGGGACTCTAGGTCAAAAGGGCACACCTTCAGAACAGAGGGGCACCCATTTAAAACAGATATGCGGAGGAATTTCTTTAACCTGAGGGTGGAGAAATTTGTGGAATTTATTACCACAGGCAGTTGTGGAAGCCAGTCTTTGGGTGCATCTAAGGCAGAGCTTGATAGGTTCTTGATTAGACACAGCATCAAAAGGTATGGGGAGAAGGCTGGAGAGTGGAGCTATGGAAGGGAAAAATGGATGCCATGATTGAATGGCAGAGCAGTCTCAGTGCGCCAAATGGCCTAAATCTGCTCCGATGTCTTATGGTCTTAAGTAACAAGCAGGGTGGATAAAGGAGAGGTAATAGATGTAATTTACTTAGATTTTCAGAAGGCATTTGATAAGGTTCCATGCATGACACTGCTTAGCAAGACAAAATCTTATGGCACCACAGCAAAGATGCACAGAAAAAGGAATGGTTGACAGGCTGGAGGTAGTGAGTGGGAATAAAGGGGGCTTTTCTGGTGGGTGCCAGTGACTAATGGAGTTCCTCAGGGGTCAGTAATGAGTGCCACTTTTGACATTGTTTCTCAATGATTTGGATAATGGAACTGATGGCTTTGTAGCAAAGTTTGTGGAGTATATAAAGATAGGTGGAGAGGTAGGTAGTGCTGAGGAAGCAATGTGATTGCAGCAGGACTTAGACAAATTGGAAGAATGGGCAACAAAGCGGCAGAGGGAATACAGTGTTGGGAAATTTATGATAATACATTTTGGTAAAAGGAACAGTAGTGTGGACTATATCTAAATGGGGAGAAGGTTCAAACATCAGAGGTCCAGAGGGACTTAGGAGTCCTCATGCAAGATTTCCAGAAGATTCATTTACAGGTTGAGTCTGTGGTAAAGAAGGCAAATGCAATGTTGGCATTTATTTCAAGGGGAATAGAATATAAAAGTTCCCACTTGCTTCAAAAAGGCAACAATTATACCAGTGCCTAAGAAGAATGTGGGCTGCCTTAATGACTATCGCCCGGTAGCGCTCACATTGACAGTAATGAAATGCTTTGAGAGGTTGGCTATGACTAGACTGAACTCCTGCCTCAGCAAGGACCTGGATCCATTGCAATTTGCCAATCGCCACAATAGGTCAACAGCAGATGCAATCTCAATGGCTTTTCACATGGTCTTAGACCACCTGGACAATACAAACACCTATGTCAGGATGATTTTCATCGACTATAGCTCAACATTCAACACCATCATTCCCACAATCCTGATTGAGAAGTTGCAGAATCTAGGTGTCTGTACCTCCCTCTACAAATGGATCCTCGACCTCCTAACCGGAAGACCATAATGTGTGCAGTTTGGTGATAACATATCCTCCTTGCTGACGATCAACACTAGCACACCTCAGGACTGTGTGCTTAGCCCACTGCTCTACTCTCTGTATACACATGACTGTGTGGCTAGGCATAGCTCAAATACGATCTGTAAATTTGTTGACAATACAACCATTGTTGGTAGAATCTCAGATGAAGATGAGAAGGTGTACAGGAGCAAGATATGCCAACTAGTGGAGTGGTGTCGCAGCAACAACCTTTCACTCATCATCAGTAAGATGAAAGAACTGATTGTGGACTTCAGGAAGGTTAAGACGAAGGAGCTCACACCAATCTTCATGGAGGGATCAGAAGTGGAGAGAGTGAGTAGTTTCAAATTCCTCGGTGTCAAGATCTCTGAGGACCTAGCCTGATTCCAACATATTGATGCAGTTATAAAGAAGGCAAGACAGTGACTATGCTTCATTAGGAGCTCGAAGAGATTTGGCATGCCAACAAGAATACTCAAAAACTTCTATAGAGGTACCATAGAGAGCATTCTGACAAGCTGCATCACTGTCTGGTATGGGGGGAGGGGCTACTGCTCAGGACCAAAAGAAGCTGCAGAAGGTTATAAACCTAGTCAGCTCCATCTTGGGTACTATCCTACAAAATACCCAGGACATCTTCAGGGAGCGGTGTCTCAAAAAGGCAGAGCCATTATTAAGGACCTCCAGCACCCAGGGCATGCCCTTTTCTCACTGTTACTATCAGGCAGGAGATACAGAAGCCTGAAGGCACACACTTAGTGATTCAGGAACAGCTTCTTCCCCTCTGCCATCTGATTCCAAAATGGGCAGTGAACCCATGAACACTAACTCACTTTTTTAATATATAGTATTTCTGTTTTTTTGTACAATTTCTAATCTATCCAATATCCATATACTGTAATTGACTTATTTATTTAGTTTTTCCCCTCTTCTATATTATGTATTGTATTGAACTGCTGATGCTAAGTTAACAAATTTCACGACACGTGCCAGTGATAATAAACTTGATTCTGATTCTGAGATAATGCTGAGCCTTTATAAGACACTAGTCAGGCTGCACTTGCACTATTGTCAAAAGTTTTGGGCCTCATATTTTCGTATGTCAGAAAGGATGTGTTGTCATTGGAGATTTCAGAGTAGGTTCATGAGAATGATTCCAGGGATGAAGGGGTTAAAATATGAGAAGCATTTGGCAGTTTTGGGCCTGTACTCAGTGGAGTTTTGAAGAATGTGGGGGAAGTGGGGGGGAGGATCTCATTGAAACCTTCTGAATTCTGAAAGGACTAGATAGGGTGGATGTGGAGGATGTTTCCTGTGGTGGGGGTATCCAGAACTAGAGAGCACAGCCTCAAAATTGAGGGGCAACTTTTTACAACGGTAGTAAGGAGGAATTTTTTTAACCAGTGAGGAGTGAATCTATGGAATGCTCTGCCACAGATTGCAGTTGAAGCCAAGTCCGTGGGTACATTTAAGACGGAAGTTGATTGTTTCCTGATCAGTCAGAACATCAAAGGGTATAGCGAGAAGGCAGGTGTATGGGGTTGTGTGGGATCCGGGATCAGCCAAGATGGAATGGTGGAGCAGACTTGATGGGCTGAATGGCCTAATTCTGTTCCTATGTCTTATGGTCTTAATGGTCTAACCAAAGTGGTATACTTGTTTTTGAGAGGGTTGGTCACAGGGGTACTCTGCACTGGCTGCTTAACCCCTTACCCCTTCCAGTCACCCAGTCACCTGTGTCTTGCACCTTAGGTGTAACTACCCCTCCATATGTCTTAAATATCGCACCCCTCAGCCTCCCAAATGATCTGGAATTCATCCAGTTCCAGTTCCAACTCCTTAATGCGGAGTGTTAGAAGCTGCAGCTGGATGCACTTCTCACAGGTGAAGTCGCAAGGGATAATGGAAGTCTCCCTGCATTTCCACAGCCCGCAAGAGGAGCATTCAGTCTTGGATTTTCTGTTCAAGGGCATTGGTGTTTCCATACCAGTCAATATAATCCAATTTACTCTCTCATTTTGAATGCCAAGTGATTGAACCTTTTTGTCCAACCTCCCATGCAGGACCTTGTCAAAGATTTTGGTATCTATAATGGGAAGTGTTTCTGTGGATCTGTTTGAGCTTAACAGCTCTGCTCATCAGCACAGGGGTAAGCTGACTCTATCACCTGCTTCTAGAGCCTTTGCACTGAGAAAGCTGTGACAAGGGCAACAAGATCAGAAGACAGACAGATGATAACTCTCTCCTGCTCACATGTTTAACTTTTGTAAAGAGAACAACATCATTGCAATATCACTATGGTCCAGGTACAGGTTGATGGCACTAGGCAGAATGGACTAGATGGGTCGAAGGGCCTGGTTCTGTGGTGTACTGCCCTATGACTCTCGGACACATTGGGATTTCACTATGGTCCAGGCGCAGGTTGGTGGACTAGGCAGAATAGACCAGATGGGCTGCCGTAGTGCTCTCTGACTCTACAAGATTTGCCTTATAAACATCTACAGTACCATGGACCTACAGACAGGAAAGAAAATCTTACTTCAATCAATCACAATTTATAATTTACACACATAATAACTGTTAGCAAGGTCCTAATTATTTACGTACCAACAACTTGTCGTAATATTTAAATCCGTCAGAAAGACAGCCAATGACATGCATGCAGTTAAAATCTGAAAGCACAAACAAAAACAATTATTAAATAGGATTTTCCTATCGTATACTATTTGCCTTTACCACTTTATTGGAATGAACAACTTTCTGTGTGGAATTACAACAAAGAGCCTTTATCTATTTGTATAATTTATCTTCCTTTGCACACTGGTTGTTTGTTAGTCTTTGTTGATGTACAGTTGTTAATAAATTCTATTCTATTTCTTTACTTTCTGGTAAATGCCCGTAAGAAAATAAATCCTAGGGATGCATATGGTGATATTCAATCACTTATTCTGCCATTATAATGTCAAATTAACAGCGAGGTTACTCTAAAGTTGGAAATTAACAGTGGAGGCCTTCTGTTGGCCGGGGTCGACCATGGATGTTGAGTCCCAGTTGTCTATGTGATTTGCATGATATTGAGAGAAAGCTGCTGCCCATGCAGCGGGCTCCCCTCCTCCCTACGGCGGACACCCCCTCTCCCTGCAGCGGGTTCCCCCTCTCCCTGCGGCATGCTCCCCCTCTCCCTGCAGCGGGTTCCCCCTCTTCCTACGGCGGGCACCCCCTCTCCCTGCGGCGGGCTCCCCCTCTCCCTGCGGCGGGCTCCCCCTCTCCCTGCGGTGGGCACCCCCTCTCCCTGCGGCGGGCTCCCCCTCTCCCTGTAGCAGATGAGTCCAAAGGAACAGCAGAGACCGATACAGTTTGGTACCAGCAGCATTGCAGAATTTACCAGTCATCATAGGACTGCCTGAAGAAATTCAGCTCCGGATTTTTCCTTGGTGTTTACTCCAGAAGCCTTTCCTTTTAGTGGGTGTAGCCGCGAGGCAGCAGAGGCTTGAGATCAGAGTTTTCCTTCTCCTCGATGAGCTGCCAAACACAGCTCTTGAGCCCCATCTGCCCAAAGCAACTGGTTTTCAGGTGCCAGTAACCTGTCTTTGCCCCTTCTCCTGTCAGTAGAAATGGTTCAACTGGGCTTAGTAGCTGAGTCACATTTGAAGGCCAGGAGTTGGACTTGGTTGTCAGAGGCTATTTGAGATGCATATCATTGGTAGTGGGAGTTTATCCCTACTAACTTGCCACCCTGGCTACAGCTTTCTAATGTGTGAACAATTGGTGGGGTGGATATACGAATGTTCTGGAATGCAGAATGCAGCCGTCATGTGTGCAAACATGGCACAAGGCAGAACACAGAGAAATATCCAAAGCTCTGAAAATGTGCCTGGAATTATGAGAGACCTGCAGCTTTTAATAAAATTATATTGACTTAATTTGTGGTATTTGTCTTGTTACCCAATAAACATTGTCAATCAAGAAATTAATCTGAAGCTGATCATGTAAAAGTAATTATCAGAATATTGATAAACACAAGAGATATGCAAATGCTTTAGATCAAGAGTAACACACACAAAATGCCAGAAATTCATCAAGTGATTCAGTAATGGATCACTTGGGTGTAATCTAATGGATCAGTGGTGGCCTGGTAATTCATTAACCTTTGGCAGTGAATAATGGTTTTTGATATATACAGTCATAGAACACTATATCGCAGAAACAGACCCTTCGGCCCATCTAGTCCATGCCAAATTAGTAATCTGCTTAGTGCCACTGACCATAGCTCTTACTTTTATCCATTCAAAGAGAGAATCAGCATTGGACTGGAGGAAAGGAACTAAGACCATAGGACATAGGAGCAAAATTAGGCCATTTGGCCCATCCAGTCTGGTCCTCTATTCTATCAAGGCTGATTTATTATCCATCTCAACCCCATTCTCCTGCCTTCTCCCTGCAACCCTTGACATCCTGATTAATCAAAAACCTATCACTCTCTGCTTTAAATATACCCAATGACTTGGCGTCCACAGCCGTCTGTGACATTGAATTCCACAGATCCACCATCCTCTGCCTGAAGAAATTCCTTTTGTCTCTGTTCCAAATAGTTGTCCCTCAGTGCTGAGGCTGTGCTCTCTGGTCCTAGACTCTCCCACTTTAGGAAGCATCCTTTTCACATTCACTCTACCCCGGCCTTATAATATTCAATAGGTTTCAAAGAGATCTCCCCCTCATTCTTCTAAATTGCAGTGAGTACAGGCCTTGAGCCATTAAATACTCCTCTTTCAATAACCTTTTCATTCCCAGAATCATTCTTGTGAACCTCCTTTAGATCCTCTCCAAAGCCAGCACATCTTTTCTTGAATAAGGGCCTAAAATTCGATCTATAGTCTGATCAGTGCCTTACAAAGCCTCAGCATTACATCATTTTGTCTGCATTCTAGTTATCATCCTGAAATGAATGCTAACATTGCATTTGCCTTCCTCAACACTGACTCTACCTGCAAGTTAACCTTTAGGGAATCCTGTAAAACAACTCTCAGGCCCCTTTGCACCTCTGACTTCTGAGGAACATTCCTCTATTCTGGCTCTGCTTCTAGACTCCCTCACTATAGAAAACATCCTCTCCACGTCCACTTTCAATATTCGATAGATTTTAATGAGATCCCTTTGCCCCCATTTGTTGTGTACAGAGACCAGGCAATTGCAAAGCAATGATGCCGCTGGTTACTTTAAGGAGTTTTGGTGATAGACTGGGCATGTATAAATCTTGTTTTTTCCTCATGCAGCAAGTGAGTGGTTAGTATGACGATGTTAGGTATGTTTAGATCATGGCTCTTCCTAATTTCTGTTTATAGCAGATGTTGAACAATAATCATTAAACATATTCTGAGGGAATGTAAAGACAGGTTTACGAAATGAAACATGTTCTTTGTGGTTTGATTCAGAAATAGTAGGCATACAATTAGCACTGATGAGTTTGTTATTATGGTACGTGGCTATTCTTTCAAGTCTGTCACCCCGTTATTGTGGCTTTTGTCTTCAGCGTATTTATTCTGTAACTGAATTTTCAAATGATCCTGGCTGTTGGAACATGACACAATAGGACACCTCGGTGGTGTAAGGGTTAGAGAGATGGTATGACAGCTCAGAGTTCGGAGTTCAATCCTGGTGCCATCTGTAAGAAATTTGTATGTCCTCTGCATGACCCTGTGCGTTTTCTCTGGATGCTCCAGTTTCCTTCCACTATCCAAAGACATAATTGGTCATTGTAAACTGTCCTGTGATTAGGTCTAGGGTTAAAAAGGTGGGTTTCTGGTGGGTGCAGTTCAAAAGGCAGAAGGGGCCTGTTCTGCAATGTTTCTCTAAATAAAAAAAATCCAGAAAATATATGTAACAAAAATCTTAAGAAAGCATGCACAGCAAAACATCAATAACAACTGTTATTGAAAGCTGTTCGTATTACTGTTATTCAAAGACTGCTGTCAGGAATAAGCTGATACAATATCATTGTAGCATTAAGAAGAGGGACGCCTCACGTCTTAATAAGCTGGTAAGGAAGGCGGGCTCTGTCATTGGGCAAAGTACTGGAGAGTATAACATCGGTAGCAGAGCGAAGGGCGCTGAGTAGGCTACGGTCAATCATGGAAAACCCTGAACATCCTCTACATAGCACCATCCAGAGACAGAGAAGCAGTTTCAGCGACAGGTTGCTATCGATGCAATGCTCCTCAGACAGGATGAAGAGGTCAATACTCCCCAATGCCATTAGGCTTTACAATTCTACCGCCAGGAGTAAGATATGTTAAAGTGCCGAGGTTGATTGTATTTAATGTATTTAAGTAAACTACTTAAGAACTTTTTAAAAGCTATTATTAATGCTTTTTGAGAGAGTGATTTAGATGCATATCATATTTTTACTAAGTTAAGTATTGTATGTAATTAGTTTTGCTGCAAGTGTATGGGACATTGGAAAAAATGTTGAATTTCCCCATGGGGATGAATAAAGTATCTATCTATCTATCTATCTATCTATCTACACCAAAAAGAACCACGATTCATATTAGTTAAGGTGCTGGTGAAAGAGGTAAACAACCAGCAGCAAGTGCCCATCAAACTCATAGAGACAGGATGATTAGGCAGACTAACAGACACAAAAATGAGCCTGGTGTGATGAATGGAGCAAAGGTTCTTTCTGGCAATTGTGCATTTAACTACTTTCAAATTCTTATTTCAAATTTCTACCAGATCAGAATAACCTGCCTTTCTGTCTAGCTGATGAGCTTTCACCATCTTTCATATATCCAACTTGGGTACAATTAAAATGGATAGATTAATAGGTTCTTGATGGGTCAGGGTTACTGGGAGAATGGGTATGAGAGGGGTAATAAATCAGCCATGATAGAATGGTGGAGCAGACTCAAAGTCCAAAGGAAATTTAGTACCAAAGTACATATATATCACCAGAAGCAACTCAATAAGTCTATATTAGAATAATAACTATAATCGAATCAGTGGAAGACCACACCAACTTGGGAGTTCAACCAGTGTGCAAAAGACAAAAAGAAATAATAATAATGTCAATAAGCAATAAATATTGAGTGTATAAGATGAAGAGTCCTTGAAAGTGAATCGATAGGTTGTGGGAAGAGTGATGGGGCAAGTGAAGTTGGGTGAAGTTATCCCCTCTGGTTCAAAAGCCTGATAGCTGAAGGATAGTTACTATTTCTGAACCTGGTGGAGAGGGTTTTGAGGCTCCTGTACCTTCTTCCTGATGGAGAAGTGAGAAGTGAGCATGACATGGGCTGAATGGCCTAATTCTACTCCAGTGTACCTTTTCTTTAAAGTTCTAAAACCTTTTCTAAAAGTTCTACCTTTTCAATTGAAGCAAGAGGCTGAGAGTGGAAGACTGAAGGCATCACGGAGAGAAGGTCGTTTTCCTTTTCTTTAACAGCTCAGGGAAAGGAGGCTAGACTGTGCAGGCACGTGACGTAGTGCGCCAAGGTTTAAAAGAAAGACCGCCATATACAGCGGCCATCGTTGGAGTAGACTGAATCGGAGTGGGACAGCTTTGGCTCAATCAGGCTTCAGCGAGAAACAGGCAGAGGCGAGGGTAGGTTCCGGGAAGTTTCTGTTTTTCTTGTTCAGACTAGAGAATATGCCAGGCAGGATGTTGGAATGCTCCTCTTGCAGGATGTGGGAAGTCAGGGAGACCTCCGGTGTCCCTGACAACGACACCTGCAAGAAGTGCATCCAGCTGCAGCTCCTAACAGACCGCGCTAGGGGACTGGAGCAGGAGCTGGATCACCTCCGGATCATTCGGGAGACTGAGCAGTTTATAGATAGTAGCTTCCGGGAGGTAGTTACACCTAAGGAACAGGGCACAGGTAATTTGGTTACCGTCAGGCAAGGGAAAGGGAAAGGGCAGGTACTGCATGGTTCCCCTGTGGCCATTCCCCTCCAGAACAGGTTACCGATTTGGATACTGTTGGGGGAGATGGCTTACTTGGGACAAGCTGCGGCAGCCGGATCTCTGGCACTGAATTTGGTTCTGCAGTGCAGAAGGGAGGAAGGAGAGACTCCCAGATGGTTTGTTGCCTCCTGGGTGCCAGGGTCAGGGATATCTCTGACCGCGTGCACAGCATTCTGAGGTGGGAGGGTGATCAGTCAGATGTCGTGGTACACATCGGTACCAATGACATAGGTAGAAAGAGTCAGGAGGTCCTGAAGAGTGAATACAGAGAGCTTGGTAGGAAGTTGAAAATCAGGACCTCAAGGGTAGTAATCTCTGGATTGCTGCCTGTGCCACGTGCCAGTGAGGGTAAGAGTAGGATGCTCTGGCAGATGAACACATGGCTGAGAAACTGGTGTAGGGGGCAGGGTTTCAGATTTCTAGATCATTGGGACCTCTTCTGCGGCAGGTGGGACCTGTACAAGAGAGACGGGTTACACCTGAACTACAAAGGCACCAATATCCTTGCAGGGAGGTTTGCTAGTGTTATTGGGGAGGGTTTAAACTAGATTTGCAGGAGGATGGGAACCAGAGTGCCAGAGTAGATAGTGGAACAAGGGTAAAAATAAATAATGTTAATAGTTCATGCAAAGTCACAAATAGTAAGGTTGTGTGTGGTGGTAATAATCTTCTGAGGTGTGTATATTTCAATGTGAGGAGTATTGTGGGGAAGGCAGACGAGCTGAGGGCTTGGATTGACACATGGAATTATGACATCATAGCCATTACTGAAACTTGGCTACAGGACTGGCAGCTCAATGTTCCAGGATTCCGATGTTTCAGACGTGATAGAGGCAGAGGGATGAAGGGTGGGGGGGGGGGGGGGGTGGCTTTGCTAGTCAGGGAAAATATTACAGCAGTGCTTCAGCAGGACAGATTAGAGGGCTTGTCTACTGAGGCCATATGGGTGGGGCTGAGAAACAGGAAAGGTATGAGCACATTAATAGGGTTGTATTACAGACCACCCAATAGTCAGTGAGAATTGGAGGAGCAAATCTTGCAAATTGGAGTTTGTATGTTCCTGTCAGGGTTAAAGGCAAAATGAATAAGAATAAGGAACCTTGGTTCTCAAGGGATATTGGACCTTTGAAAAAGAAGAAGAGGGAGATGTATAACATGTATAGGCAACAGGAAGGAAATAAGATGCTTGAGGAGCATAAAAAGGGGAAGAAGATACTTAAGAAAGAAATCAGGAGGGCTAAAAGAAGACATGAGGCTGCTTTGGCAGTCAGGGTGAAGGATAATCCCAAGAGCTTCTACAGGTATGTTAAGAGCAAAAGGATAGTAAGGGATAAAATTGGTCCTCTTGAAGATCAGAGTGGTTGGCTATGTATGGAACCAAAAGAAATAGGAGAGATGTTAAATGGGTTTTTTGCATCTATATTTACTAAGGAAACTGGAATGGAGTCTATGGAAACAAGGCAAACAAGTAGGGAGGTCATGGAACTTATACAGATTAAAGAGGAGGAGGTGCTTGCTGTCTTGAGGAATCAGTTCCCAGGACTTGACAGGGTATTCCCTCGGACCTTGAAAGAGACTAGTGTTGAAATTGCAGGGGCCCTGGCAGAAATATTTAAAATGTCGATATGCACGGGTCAGGTGCCAGAGGATCGGAGGATAGCTCATGTAGTTCTGTTGTTTAAAAAAGGCTCAAAAAGTAAGCCAGGAAATTATAGGGCGGTAGTAGGTAAATTATTGGAAGGAATACTAAGAGATAGGATCTACAAGTATTTGGATAGACAGGGATTTATTAGAAAAAGTCAGCATGGCTTTGAACGTGGTAGGTCATGTTTAACCAATCTACTGGAGTTTTTCGAGGTAGTTACCAGGAAAGTGGATGAAAGGAAGACAGTAGATGTTGTATACATGGACTTCAGTAAGGCCTTTGACAAGGTCCTGCATGGAAGGTTAGTTAGGGAGATTCATTTGCTAGGTATACATGGAGAGGTAGTAAATCGGAGTAGACATTGGCTCAATGGAAGAAGCCAGAGAGTGGTAGTGGAGGATTGCTACTCTGGGTGGAGGCCTGTGACTAGTGGTGTGCCACAGGGATCAGTGCTGGGTCCATTGTTATTTGTCATCTATATCAATGATCTGGATGATAATGTGGCAAATTGGATCAGCAAATTTGCTGATGATACAAAGATTGGAGGTGTAGTGGAAAATGTAGGTGTAGAGGAAAGTTTTCAAAGCTTACAGAGGGATTTGGACCAGTTGGAGGAATGGGCTGAAAAATGGCAGATGGAGTTTAATGCGGACAAGTGTGAGGTATTGCACTTTGGAAGGTCAAACCAAGGTCGAACATACAAGGTAAATGGTAGGACACTGTGGAGTGCAGTAGAACAGAGGGATCTGGGAGTACAGATACATAATTCCCTAAAAGTGGCATCACAAGTAGATAGGGTCGTAAAGAAAGCTTTTGGTACATTGGCCTTTATAAATCAAAGTTTTGAGTATAAGAGCAAACACGAGGAAATCTGCAGATGTTGGAAATTCAAACAACAACACTCACAAAATGCTGGTGGAACACAGCAGGCCAGGCAGCATCTATAAGGAGAAGCACTGTCGACGTTTCAGGCCGAGACCCTTCATCAGGACTAACGTTAGTCCACCCAATAGTAACAAGGACAATGAGGAGCAGATCGGGAGACAAATTCTGGAAAGGTGTAATAATAATAGAGCCCTCATGGTGGGAGATTTCAATTTCCCAAATATTGATTGGCACCTTCCTAGAGCAGGGGGTTTAGATGGGGTGGAGTTTGTTAGGCGTGTTCAGGAAGGTTTCTTGACACAATATGTAGATAAGTTGACAAGAGGAGAGGCTGTACTTGATTGGGAAATGAACCCAGCCAGGTGTCAGGTCTCTCAGTGGGAGAGCATTTTGGAGACAGTGATCATAATTCTATCTCCTTTACCATAGCATTGGAGAGGGATAAGAACAGCCAAATTAGGAAACTGTTTAATTGGAGTAAGGGGAAATATGAAGCTATCAGGCAGGAACTTGGAAGTAGAAATTGGGAACCGATATTCTCGGGGAAATGTATAGTGGAAATGTGGCAAATGTTCAGGGGATATTTGTGTGATGTTCTGCATGGGTACGTTCCAATGAGACAGGGAAAGGATGGTGGAGATCTAAAAAATTATAAGGTTAACAGGAACAAGCTTAAGAATGAAATTAAAAGAGCTAGAAGGGGCCATGAGAAGGCTTTGGTGAGCAGGATTAAAGAAAACCCAAAGGCATTCTACAAATATGGGAAGAGCAAGAGGATAAGATGTGAGAGAATAGGACCAATCAAGTGTGACAGTGGAAAAGTGTTTATGGAACTGCAGGAAATATTGGAGGTAATTAATGCATACTTTGCTTCAGTATTCTCTATGGAAAAGGACCTTGGTGATTATATGGATGATTTACAGCAGACTGAAGAGCTTGAGTATATAATATTAAGAAAGAGGATGTGCTGGAGCTTTGGAAAGCATCAAGTTGCATAAGTCGCCGGGACCGGATGAGATGTACCCCAGGCTATTGTGGGAGGCGAGGGAGGAGATTGCTGAGCCTCAGGCAATGATCTTTGCATCATCAATAGGGGTGGGAGAGGTTTTAGAGAATTGGAGGGTTGCAGATGTTGTTCAAGAAAAGAAGAAGAGATAGCCCAGGAAATTCTGGACCAGTGAATCTTTAGTGGTTGTTAAGTTGATGGAAAAGATGCTGAGAGGCAGGATTTATGAACACCTGGAGAGGCATAATATGATTAGAATAGTCAGCATGGCTTTGTCAAAGGCAGGTCGTACCTTATGAGTCTGATTGAATTTTTTGAGGATGTGACTAAATACATTAATGAAGGTAGAGCAGTAGATGTAGTGTATATGGATTTCAGTAAGCCATTTGACAAGGTACCCCATGCAAGGCTTATTGAGAACGTAAGGAGGCATGGGATCCAAGAGGACCTTGCTTTGTGGATCCAGAATTGGCTTGCCCACAGAAGGCAAAAAGTGGTTGTAGACGGGTCATATTCTGCACTGAGGTCGGTGATCAGTGGTGTGCCTCAGCGATCTGTTTTGGGACCCCTTTTCTTAATGATTTTTATTAATAAGCTGAATGAGGAAGTGGAGGGATGGGTTAGTAAATTTGCTGATGACACAAAGGTTGGGAGTATTGTGGATAATGTGGAGGGCTGTCAGAGGTTACAGCGGGACATCGATAGGATGCAAAACTGGGCTGAGAAGTGGCAGATGGAGTTCAATCCAGATAAGTGTGAGGTGGTTCATTTTGGTAGGTCAAATATGATGGCAGAATATAGTATTAATGGAAAGAGTGTTGGCACGACAATGACCCCAAGCATAAAGCCAAAGCTACACAAGAATGGCTTAAAAACAGCAAGTTAATGTCCTGGAGTGGCCAAGTCAGAGTCCAGACCTCAGTCCAATTGAGAATTTGTAGCGGGACTTGAAAAGGGCTTTTCACTCACAATCCCTATGCAATCTGACAGAGCTTGAGCAGTTTTATAAAGAAGAATGAAGAACAATTGCAGTGTCAAGGTGTGCAAATCTGATGAAGACCTATCCACACAGCCTCAAGGCTGCAATTGCTGTCAAAGATTGATCTACTAAATACTGACTTGAAGAGGGTAAGTAATTATGCAAGCAATTATTTTGTGTTTAAGAATGGTAATAAATATAGACCAATTTGTAGAAATTTGTTTTCACTTTGACACCTAAGAGTCTTTTCTGTTGATCAGTATCAAATTAAATCCACTGTGAATCAATGTTGTAAAACAATAAGACATGAAAACTTCCGGAGGGAGGGGGAGTGAATACTTTTTATAGTCACTGTATATATGTTTATTCAATAGTTTGAGTAAAATAGTGCAAAACAGAAACAACATATAAAGAAAAAGTGAGGTAGTGTTCATGTTCTCTACGGTACATCTACAGAAGTTTTCCAGTGTTTTAGGTGACAAACCAAATCTCTTCAAACCCCTAATGAAATATAGCCTGCTGTCTTGTCATCTTTATAGCTACATCAATATGTTGGCATCAGGTTAGATCCTCAGAGATCTTGACTCCCAGGAACTTGAAATTGCACTCTCCATTTCAGATCCCTCTATAAGGATTGGTTCATGTTCCCTCATCTTACCTTTCCTGAAATGCACAATCAGCTCTTTTATATTACTGATGTTGAGTGCAAGGTTGCTACTGCAATACCACTCAACTAGCTGATATATCTCGTTCCTCTCATCCCCATCTGAGATTCTACCAATAATGGTTGTGCCAAGAAGGTGGTACAGGAGCTTCAGGACTCATAGCAGCAGATTCAGGAACTGTTATATTCCCTCAACCGTCGTGCTTCTGAGCCAGAGGGGATAACATCACTCAAATTCACTCACCCCAACCACTGAACAAGGGCTCACTATCAAGGACTCTTCATCTCATGTTCTCACTTGTTATTGCTGATTTATTATTATTTTTTCTTTGTATTTATTGCAAATACTGGCAAGAAAATGAGTCTCTTTGTACTTTGATAATAAATTTACTTCGAACTTTGGAAGATAAATGTAAGCCTTCCATCCTACATAACCCTCCATATTTTTGCCATCAACGTGCCTATTGAAGTTTTACTGAATCAGTACTTTAAAATTTTTGTATTTTGACTGTACGGCCTAACCCCAGCAGCTTTAGGTATCTAGTTACCTTTTGCCAATTACATCATCCAGTTATACTTGAAGTATAAATACCCAGAGAGTACAAATTATGTTTGTTTAAAATCTCAAATGAGAAAAATTGCATTCTTTAATTACAGAACTTCAGCACAATAATTTCCTGTTTTTAAGTTATTTCAGCCAGAATTATAGGGAGTGAAATGGGTAATAAGTTTGGCTTTAGATTCCAACTTCATATGACATCAGAGTCTCTGGAGTACCTAGCAACTTCATTCCAGCTTTTAACTCATTCCCTACTAACCATTAATAATGTGTTTATTTCTATCTCTTATGGAAAAGGCAAGAGCTTAATAATCCAATCTACTGTAACATTCGCTAGAAGAGATGGGCAGGTAACAATCATTAGACACAATAATAATGATATAATTATCTAGGTTTGTAGCAGGATTCACCATAAGGAAAGTATTTAGCAATTATAAATAAAAATTTCCAAACTCAAGCTATAATATTGTTACTGCAATAATAAAATTATGCAACGAGTTAGCCAGAGTGGTAACTGTTTATTTAGAGATACAACGTGGAACAGGCCCTTCTGGCCCTTTCAGCCTTGCCACCAGCAACCCCGCTTTGACCCTTAGCCTAATCACAGGACAATATACAACGACCTACTAACCAAATCTCATGGGTTCCTCCATGGAATGAATCTCACGATAGTATATGTTGGCATACGTGTACTTTAATAATAAATCTTTGAACTTTGAAATAAAACTTTTAACTTTGAAAAAGGTTGGCTGAGTCATGTTGGGTTGAAGGTCCTGTACTGGTGGAAAAAGGTCACTCCACAAATGGCTGTACCTTAATACCTACAGGGCTTCCAATTCTGGAAGGATCAACACTTCCATTTGATGACTTGCCCCTTGATTTAGACCAAAGTCTAGTGGTAAAACTAGCATCTTCTTAATCCACAGACCAGAACCCTTAATTTAAGAAAACATAACTTTCCTTCGATAGCTCAGTTGGTAGAGCAAAGGACCGTAGAGGAAATGGAGTCATCCTTAGGTCACTGATTCAACTCCAGCTCAAAGGAAAAGCTCTTCTTGAAAGAGTACAGTAAGATTGAAAGATTACAGAGAAAATTTACAAGGATGTGTGCCAGGACTTGAGGATCTGAGTTATAGGGAAAGGTTGAATAGGTTAGGACTTTATCATCTGGAGTGTAGGAGAATGAGGGAAGATTTGATAGAGGTACACAAAATTATGAGGTCTCTAGATAGGGTAAATGCAAGCAGGCTTTTTTAACTGAGGCTGGGTGAGACTAGAACAAGAGGTCATGGGTTGCGAGTGAAAGGTGAAACATTTAAGGGGATCATGAGGAGCAATTTCTTCACTCAGAAGATGGTGAGGGAATGGAACGAGCTACCAGCAGAAGTGGTGAATGCGGATTTCATTGCAACATTTAAGAGAAATGTACATGGATGGGAGGGGTATGGAGAGCTATGGTCCTGATGCAGATTGATGAAACTAGGCAGCATCAAGAAGAGAGCATGGCCTGGATGGTGGGGATCCTTGATAATGGATGCTGCTTTCCTGAGACAAAGCTCTGTGTAGATATACTCAATGGTAGGGAGGGATTTACCTGTGATGGACTGGGCCATATCCACTACTTTTTGCTGGTTTTCCCATTCAAAGGCATTGGTGTTTCCATACCAGGTGTAGTATCCTATGACTCTGTGACTATATCCTCCAAGATAACCACAACCTTGACATATGGTTTGGAGGCTTGTGTGCCTCAATGACTGAGAGAGCTATGTTGGTTGGAGTCGAGGCTTTATGCTTTGGCTCTTCGTAAGGTCATGCCAAACAGGTCACAGGGTAGAAGCCAGATTAAGAGCTCTTCACTGGTCCTCCAGGTTCGAGGGTTCAGCTCAGGGCTAACAACCCTCACTAGGCACCATGGTAGCATAGTGGCTAGCACAATGAATTACAGCTCGAGGCATTCCTGTGGAATGTGTGGGTTTTCCCTGGATCCTCCGGTTTCCTACCACAAAGATTGTTTAATTGGTCATTGTAAATTGTCCCGTGATTGGCTCAGATTTAAATCGGGGTTTTTGGAGATTGCTGAATGGGCCTGGAGGGCTTATTTCTTGCTGTATCGCTAAATAAATAAAATAAAAACAATAAGACTGTTAAGGAAACAGCAATGAAGAAACCTACATCTGAGTCCAATGGTGTTCATGAGTCTCCACCCACGACTGTATGACTGACAGTAATGAAAATGGAGAGGAAAGCACTGGCACGATGAAAGAAGCCCTAAATACCCACCAGAGGAGTCCTTTATTGTTGTCCTAAATACCCACCAGAGGAGTCCTTTATTGTTGCCCTAAATACCCACCAGAGGAGTCCTTTATTGTTGCCCTAAATGCCAGAAGCATAATGGGCAGTAAGTAAGTACTATGTCTCTATCTGCAATACATCTCGTTGGGGTAAAGCAGTAGTCTAGAACAATATCATAACGTAATACTTAATGACACACCTCTATAATCTATCAACTTAATTCTATTACACTAAAGAAAATCAAGGCAATATTCGTAGCCAAAAAGTAACTAATAGTCATAAGCAAAATTACAACCAAGCCAAGCACACACAAAATGCTGGAGGAACTCAGCTGCTTAGGCAGCATCTAAGGAAAGGAATGAACAGTTTGTAGTTGCACTCAACGCGCTACTAAAGAAACACACGGAGGCAGAGAAAGCTAAACTCAGAATGCCTTGACTGATTCAAAATCGCGCGCTTAAATCTCCCCTCCCATGGGCCCCAGCGACCTGCGGGGCAGACGTGACGTCAGACTGTCCCCGGAAGGTCCGCCCCGAGCGGGTAGATCCAAACGCGCTACCGCGTGTCTGCCCACGGCTCCCGATGGCGGTTCGAGTCCCGCGTGTGCGGACCACCCCCCCCCCCCCAAAACGTCCATCGGGGGAGTGGAGCCCCCAGTCTGTGTGGCTTGATTGGGTGGCCGGCCTCACCAGCGCGGTGCGGGTACCCTCACTGGTTGTTCAATGTCCAAGTGCGCCGGTCTGAGGCGGTCCACTGTAAAAGTCTCTTCCCGGCCACCCACCTCCACGACACACGTGGTTCCGTTGTGCCGGATCACCTTGAAGGGTCCCTTGTACGGCTGCTGTAGAGGTGACCTGTGCATGCCCCTGCGAATAAAAACATACTCACAGTCTCGGAGGTCCTTTAGGATGAAGGATGACATGGGACCATGCCTGGAGGTCGGGTCCGGTGCCAGGGTCCCTACCTTGTCCCGCAGCCTCGTTAGCACCGCTGCTGGAGTTTCTTCCGAACCTCGGGCCTCTGGTACGAACTCACCTGGGAGCGTCAGGGGGGCGTCGTAGACCAATTCCGCCGAGGAAGTGTCCAGGTCCTCCTTGGGGGCTGTGTGGATGCCCAATAGGACCCAGGGAATCTCATCTGTCCAGTTGGGTCCCCTGAGGCGCGCCATCAGGGCCGACCTGAGATGCCGGTGCAATCGCTCTATCAAACTGTTGGACTGGGGATGGTACGCTGTGGTGTGATGCAGCTGGGTGCCCAGGAGCTGCGCACAAATCAGACATGAACTGCGCCCCTCTGTCGGAGGAGATGTTCTCCAACTGGAGCCCCGAAACGGCAGTGCGGTAAGCCAGGATCTCAGTGTCCGACCATTGTGCTTTCGCCAGTGCTGTGTAGTCTATTCCTGAGGACGATATGCCTACTGAGTGGAGGCAGGGGTGAGACAGTGTGTCGGCGACGACGTTGTACTTCCCTGCAATGTGGTGGATGTCCGTGGTGAATTCTGAAATAAAGGACATGTGCCTCTGCTGCCAAGCCAACCATGGGTCCGATACCTTGGCCAGTGCAAAGGTGAGGGGCTTGTGGTCCGTATACACGGTGAACTCCCTTCCCTCGAGGAAGTACCGGAAATGCCCGACAGCCAGGTAGAGCGCTAGCAACTCTCTGTCGAAAGCGCTGTACTTCACCTCTGGTGGCCATAGGTGCCAGCTGAAGAAAGCAAGTGGTCGCCACTGGTCCTTGACGAGCTGCTCCAGGACTCCGCCGACTGCCGTGTCGGAAGCATCGACTGTGAGTGCATGGGTACATCGACTCTCGGGTTCACTAGGAGGGCCACCTTTGCCAGCGCCTCCTGGGCCTGCTCGAACACCTCCTTGGACTCTGCATCCCATGCCACTTCTTTGGCCTTGCCGGCCATCAGGCTGAACAAGGGTCTCATGATTTAAGCCGCTGCCAGCACGAACCGATGATAAAAGTTAACCATCCCTACGAACTCCTGCAGGCCCTTAACCGTGCTGGGCTTGGGGAACTGGTGGATGACCTGGACCTTGTCCAGTAGGGGAACTGCACCATGTTGGTTGATTCTGTGGCCCAAGAAGTTGATCTCTGTCAGCCTGAACTGGCACTTCGCCGGATTGATTGCCAGTCCGTGATCACTCAGGCATTGGCAGAGCTGGCGCAAAAGTGCCACGTGCTCTTGGTGTGAACTGCTGGCCACCAGGATATCGTCCAAGTAAATGAAAACGAAATCCAGGCCGCGTCCTACCGAGTCCATGAGCCTTTGGAAAGTTTGAGCTGCATTCTTGAGACCGAAAGGCATCCTCAGGAATTCGAACAACCCGAACGGGGTGATGAGGGTTGTCTTGGGCACGTTGTCGGGGTGCACTGGAATGTGACAGTATCCCCTGACCAAGTCGATTTTCGGGAAGATGGTCGCTCCGTGCAGGTTCGCCGTGAAGTCCTGGATGTGGGGCACCGGGTATCTGTCAGCGGTTGTGGCGTCGTTGAGCATTCTGTAGTCTCTGCAGGGCCTCCATCCTCCTGCGGACTTGGGCACCATGTGCAGCAGGGATGCCCACAGGCTGTCTGAGCGGTGTACGATTCCCATCTCTTCCATCTTACGGAACTCCTCCTTGGCGAGGTGGAGATTGTCGGGTGGGAGCCTGTGAGCTCGGGCGTGCAGCGGCGGTCCTTGCGTGGGGATGTGGTGCTGCTCGCCGTGCTTGGGGTCGGCTGTGGAGAACTGTGGGGTGACTATGGAGGGGAATTCCGCCAACACCCTGGCAAATTCATTACTTGAGAGGGTCACGGAATCCAGATGGAGGGCTCGTAGCTTGGCTTCTCCGAGCTGGAAAGTCTGGAACGTCTCGGCATGGAATAAATGCCAGCCTTTTAGGTCGACCAGGAGGCAGTTGGCTCGTAGGAAATCTGCCCCTAGTAGTGACTGTGACACCACTGCCAATGTGAAAGTCCAAGTGAAATGGCTGGACCTGAAATGCAGTGAGATAGTTCGCAGGCTGTACGTCCAAATACTGGTGTCAGTTGCAGCAGTGAGTTCAGGGCCTGGGAGTGTGTTACGAGTGTCCATGTTCGAGGGGGGGAGTACACTGACTTCAACCCCAGTGTCTACCAGGAAGCACTGCCCGGAGTGCTGGTCCCAGAGGTACAGGAGGCTGTTTTGGTGGCCAACCATCCTAGCCATTAGCGTCGGCTGGCCCCGGCGTTTCCCCGAAAAGCACATGGTGGACGGCAGCAGCGCGGGCCTGAGCCCCATCTTTGGTGATAGAAACACCATTGTTCCGAATTGTCGTCCTTTTCCCCTGTGGGTCTTGACGGCTTCAGTTGCGGGGCCTGGGCTTTGGGGCACGCGATCGTGGCTAGGCCAATGGAGGCTGCTCCACGTTGCTTGCTCTGCCAAAGGACGTCTGCTTTAGCCGCGACCCTACGTGGGTCACTGAAATCCTCACTCGCGAGGAGGAGGCTAATGTCCTCTGGCATTTGCTCGAGGAACAACTGTTCAAATAAAAGGCAGGGTTTATGACCGTCCATGACTGCCAGCATATCATTCATGAGCCCGGATGGCTTGTGGTCGCCCAGGCGGTCTGTGTGTAGGAGCCGTGCGGCCCATTCATGGCGGGACAGTTCGAAGGTACGGATCAGGAGTGCCTTAAGCTTAGTGTACCTGTCCTCCATTGGAGGCTGGCGTAGGAAGTCGATGATCCGGCCTGCCGTCTCCTGGTCGAGCGTGCTGACCATGTAGTAGTACCGTATGGCGTCAGCTGTAATGTCTCTGATATTGAACTTGGCCTCAGCCTGCTCGAACCAAACGTGGGGCTGAGTGGCCCGGAAAGTCGGGAGCTTCAGAGAGACCGCGCTGTGCGAGTTGCTGGAACTCATGGCTGGTCGCTGAGTCGCCGGCTCCAGATACCGTCTGGAACGTCGGAGTCACCAATGTAGTTGCGTGCAACATGCTACTAAAGAAACACACGGAGGCAGACAGAGCTGAACTCAGAATGCCATTACGGATTCAAAATTGTGCGCTTAAGTCTCCCCTCCCATGGGCCCCTGTGACCCGCAGGCGGACGTGACGTCAGACTGTCCCCGGAAGGTCCGCCCCGAGCCGGTAGTTCCAAACACGCTACCGCGTGTCTGCCCGCGGCGCCTGATGGCGGTTCGAGTCCTACGTGTGCGGGCTGCCACAAGTTGATGTTTTGGGCCAAGACCCTTCTTCAGGATGCGGAGAGCATGTTTCCTATAGTGGGGGAATCCTTGACTAGAGGTCACAGATAGAGTGGATGTGGAGAGGATGTTTCTTATAGTGGGGGAATCTTTGACTAGAGGTCACAGATAGAGTGGATGTGGAGAGGATGTTTCCTATAGTGGGGGATACTTTGACCAGAGGGCACAGCTTCTGAATAGAGGGTTGTCCACTTAGAGCAGAGATGAGGAGGAATTTTGTTTTTTAGCCAGAGGGTGGTGAATCTGTGGAATTCAATGACTTGGCCTCCACAGCTCTAGATCCTCTCCAATGTCAGTACATCCTTTCTTAGACTGTAAGTTATTTAAAGCTTTTTAAGTTATTGATAACCTCCAGGTTAATGTACCTTGCTGTTAAATGTAAAACTATTTCCTTTATTCTTGTTGGTATCCATTACAAAAACAGCCTCCTCCATAGAACAGATGAGACATGAGTCCACTTTATAGTGGACTTTATCCTGATATCTTCTTTCCATTACATCATTCAAAGCAGATAAACATACAGAATGCGGGCAGCTGCAGACTGTAACCCCAGCTCGAGGTGGAGCGTGTTGGTGTCTGAAAATATATACATAGCCATTTAGGCTCAGAAATGTTTACTTTTAAATAGTTCTTTCTCAGAGGATGCACGAAATGGACAAGATGTTTAGACACAAACTATCATTTCTATTAAAACGATGCTCAATGATTGGGGCGGCATGGTAGCGGAGTGGTGAGCTCAATACTTTACAGTACAGGTGACAGGAGGTTCAATTCCCGCCACTGCCTGTAAGGAATTTGTACGTTCTCCCTGTGTGATTCCTCCAGGTGCTCCGATTTCCTCCCACAGTCCAAAGACATACCAATTCTTAGGTTAATTGGTAAATGTAAATTGTCCCATGATTAGGTAAGGATTAAATTGGGAATTGCTGTGCCATGAGCCTTGAAGGGCTGGAAAGGCCTATTTCATGCTGTATATCAATAAAAATATACTTGAGAAAAATAAAGCTGATCTTAAATCTTTAATACGTTGCATAACCTCTCATGGTCCAAAAACACATTCTACAGAATCAGGAAAGCTCACCACCCCTCTACTTTAAGAGAAGGCTGAAGAGAGCTGGACTATACATGTCTACTGTATACTCATATCATTCTACAGATGCAGAGTAGAGACACCCTACTGTTGGACCAAGTTTACACTAATATTATGGGTGCGTACAGAGTATACCCATGCCCTCATCAGGAGATATCCGACCACTGATAAGAAAGACACAATCAATTACTGTCAGTGAGATTATGGCCCGAGGGAGCTGTCTCACACCACAGCTTCAGGACCGCTTCCAGTTCACAGTCTGGAAACTGTTTGCAGGTCAAGCAGTAAGTTATTCTGAAATTGACTTAGAGGAATGCACATCATGGTCATGCACTATATCAAATACAATGCCACCAGTAATAAAAACATCCGTGTATTCCTGAATCAGAAGCCAAGGAGAAACAATCAAGTCCAGAACCTGCTCAGGGCTTGGAATGTGCCTGTCAGAATAAAGGGTAAAGATAACAAATGCAGGGAACCTTGGCTTTCAAGAGATATTGACGCACTGCTTAAGAAAAACGAGGGGCAAAGCAGGTATAGCAGTTAGGAACAAATGAGGAGCTTATGAAGTATAAGAAATGCAAGATAACACTTAAGAAAGAAATTAGGAAGGCTAAAAGAAGGCATGAAGTTGCATAAGTAGACACAGTGAAGGAGAATCCGAAGGAATTCTACAGACTTATTAAAAGAAAAATGGGAAAAAAATGGTCCTCCAGAACAGCAGAATGGCAATCCATGTGTGGAGCCAAAATAGACAGGGAGATGGTAAATGAATTTGTTGCAACTGTACTTACTCAGTAGACACCGAGTCTATTGGAAGTGAGGCAAAGTTACATCAACTTCATGGACCCTGTACAGGTTACTGAGGAGGAGGTGTTTGCTACCCTGAGACAAATCAGGGTGGATAAAAGACTCTAACTGTAAACCAGGAAATTATAGGCTGGTGAGTCTGACATCAGCTGTGGGAAAGTTATTAGAAAGTATTCTAAGGGACCTGATATATAATTATTTGGATAGACATGGATGGATTAAAGATAGTTAGTATGCCTTCGTGCATGTCTAATCAATCTTATAGAGTTTTTCAAGGAAGTGGATGAAGGCAAGGCAGTAAATGTTGTCTACATGGACTTTAGCGAGACATCTGACAAGGCTCCACATGGAAGATTGGTTAAGAAGGTTCAATTGCTTGACATTCAAGATGAAGTAGTAAATTGGATTAGACATTGGCTATTCGGTAAAAGTCAGAGGGTTGCCTCTGACCGGAGGCCTGTGACAAGTGGTGTACCACAGAGATCAGTGCTGGGTCCTTTGTTGTTTGTCATCTCTCTCAATGATCTGATGATAAGTGGTTAACTGGATCAGCAAATTTGTGGATGACACCGAGATTGGGGCTGTAGTGGACAGTGAGGGAGGCTACAATGGCTTGAACACAGATTTGCATCAGCTGGAAAAATGGGCTGAAAAAATGGCAGATGGAATTTCATGCAGGCAAGTGTGAGGTTTTGCACTTTGGTAGGACCAACCAGGTTAGGTCTTACACAGTGAACAGTAGGGCAGTGATGAGTGTGATAGGACAAAGGGATCTGAGAATACAGGTCCATAATTAGTTGAAAATGATGCCACAGGTAGATAGAGTCGTAAAGAAAGCTTTTGGCATATTGGCCTTCATAAATCAATGTATTGAGCACAGGAAATGGAATCACAACCACAAGAAAATCTGCAAATGCTGGAAATCCAAGCTACAGACACAAAATGAGTGAGCAACTCAGTGGGCCAGTCAGCATCTATGGATCCATAGACGCTGCCTTCCTCTAGTACTTTGTGTGTGTTGCCAGGAGATGGGATGTTATGTTGAAGTTGTAAATAAGATGTTGGTGAGGCCTAATTTGGAGTATTGGGTGTAGTTTTGGTCACCTACCTACAGGAAAGATGTAAACAAACTTGAAAGAGTACAGAGAAAATTTGCAAGACTGTTGCTGGGTCTGGAGTCTGAGTTGTAAGGAAAGATTGAATAGTTTAGGACTGTATTCTTCAGAATGTGGAAGATTGAGAGGGGATTTGATAGAGGTCTACAAAATCATGAGGGGCGCAGATAGGGTAAATGCAAAAATATAAAAACATAGACATCTACAGCACATTACAGGCCCTTTGGCCCACAAGGTTGTGTCAACCATGTAACCTACTCTAGAAACTGCCTAGAATTTCCTTACCATGTAGCCCTCTATTTTTCTAAGCTCCATGTTCAGATCTGAGTCTCTTAATAGACCCTATTGTGTCCACCTCTACCACCTTTACTGGCAGAGCACTCCATGCACCCACCACTCTCTGTGTGAAAAACTTACCTCTGATATCCCCCTTGAACCTACTTCCAAACACCTTAAAACTATGCCCCCTGTTGCTAGCCATTTCAGCCTCTGGCTATCCACACAATCAATGCCTCTCATCATCTTAAACACCTCAATCAGGTCACCTCTCATCCTCCTTTGCTCCAAGGAGAAAAGGCCAAGTTCACTCAACCTATTCTCATAAGGCATGCAAGCAGGCTTTTTCCATTGAGGTTGGATGGGACTATAATCAGAGGTCATGAAGTAAGAGTGAAAGGTGATAAATTTAAGAGGAAAACGAGGGGAAACTTCTTCACTAACGTGGTTGTGAGAGTGGGGAATGAGCTGCCTGCATAAGTGGTGCATCCGAGTTTGATTTCAATGTTTAAAAGAAGTTTGGATAGGTACATGGATAGTAGGGGTATACAGGTGGATGGGAAACATAGAAATATACAGCACAATACAGGCCCATCAGCCCACAAAGTTGTGCCAAACATGTCCTTACCTTTGAACTACCCAGGCTTTACCTGTAGCCCTCTATTCTTCTGAGTCTACCCATCCAGGAGTCTATTAAAAGACCCTATTGTTCCCACCTCCAGCACCGCCGCCAGCAGCCTATTCCACGCACTCACCACTCTCTGCGTAAGAAACTTACAGTACCCCTGACATCTCCTCTGTGCCTACTTCCAAGCACCTTAAAACTATGCCCTTTCGTGTTAGCCATTTCAGCCCTGGAGAAAAGCCTCTGACTAGGCTACGGTCAATTATGGAAAACTCTGAACATCCTCTACATAGCACCATCCAAAGACAGAGAAGCAGTTTCAGCGACAGGTTACTATTGATGCAATGCTCCTCAGACAGGATGAAGAGGTCAATACTCCCCAATGCCATTAGGCTTTACAATTCAACCGCCAGGACTTAAGAACTTTTTAAAAGCTATTATTAATGCTTTTTGAGATAGTGATTTAGATGCATATCATATTTTTTACTGAGTTAAGTATTGTATGTAATTAGTTTTGCTACAACAAGTGTATGGGACATTGGAAAAAAAGTTGAATTTCCCCATGGGGATGAATAAAGTATCTATCTATCTATCTATCCACACAATCAATGCCTCTCATCATCTTATACACCTCTATCAGGTCACCTCTCATACTCCATCGCTCCAAGGAGAAAAGGCCGAGTTCACTCAACCTATTCTCATAAGGCACACTCTCTAATTGAGGCAACATCCTTGTAAATCTCCTCTGCACCCTTTCCATAGTTTCCACATCCTTCCTTGTAGTGAGGTGACCAGAACTGAGCACAGTACTCCAAGTGGGATCTGACCAGGGTCCTATACAGCTGTAACATTACCTCTAGCCTCCTAAACTCAATCCCACGGTTGATGAAGGCCAATACACCGTATGCCTTCTTAACCACAGAGTCAACCTGCACAGCAGCTTTGAGTGTCCTATGGACTCGGACCCCAAGATCCCGCTGATCCTCCACATTGCCAAGAGTATTGTCATTAGTAAGACAATGGGAGTGGGCAATCAAAATGGTTTCAGCATGGACTAACTAGATGGGCCAGAGGGCCTGTTTCTGTGCTGTACTTCTCTATGACTCTGCAGATTCAGTGACGCTGCAGCACACGGCGAAGCCAAGTCAAACCTTAAAAGTGGCATCAAAACCCCAAGTACAGATACAAACAACAAATAGAGGCACACTTCAATAATGCCACCAGCCCCCACCGTGTGTGGGAAGGCATCAGGTCCATCACTGACTCTAAAGGAAAGATCTCCTGCCCTGCAAACAGTAACGCCACCTCGGCCAAGAAGCTAAACAACTTCTTTGCTCGGTTTGACAGGGACAATAATGGACCAGTGATGAAGGCATTGACACCTGAGGAGGACACAGCACTGAAACTGAACACATGAGCTGAGATTTACTCTCTGCAGTATCAACACACACAGAGCTGCTGGACCAGACAGCATATCCGGGTTGTCCACAAGGACTGTGCTGACCAGCTGACAGAGGTTTTTACTGAAATATATAACCTCTCTCTATCCCTTGCTGTGGTCGTTGCATGCTTCAAAACAGCAACCTCATACCAATCATACCAAAGAACTGATAGAGTTCTTTGAGGAGGTGACCAGGCATATAGATGAGGGTAGTGCAGTGGATGTGATCTACATGGATTTTAGTAAGGCATTTGACAAGGTTCCACATGGTAGGCTTATTCAGAAAGTCAGAAGGCATGGGATCCAAGGAAGTTTGGCCAGGTGGATTCAGAATTGGCTTGCCTGCAGAAGGCAGAGGGTCATGGTGGAGGGAGTACATTCAGATTGGAGGGTTGTGATTAGTGGTGTCCCACAAGGATCTGTTCTGAGACCTTTACTTTTTGTGATTTTTATTAACGACCTGGATGTGGGGGTAGAAGGGTAGGTTGGCAAGTTTGCAGATGGCACAAAGGTTGGTGGTGTTGTAGATAGTGTAGAGGATTGTCGAAGATTGCAGAGAGACATTGATAGGATGCAGAAGTGGGCTGAGAAGTGGCAGATGGAGTTCAACCCAGAGAAGTGTGAGGTGGTACACTATGGAAGGACAAACTCCAAGGCAGAGTACAAAGTAAATGGCAGGATACTTGGTAGTGTGGAGGAGCAGAGGGATCTGGGGGTACATGTCCACAGATCCCTGAAAGTTGCCTCACAGGTAGATAGGGTAGTTAAGAAAGCTTATGGGGTGTTAGCTTTCATAAGTCGAGGGATAGAATTTAAGAGGCGCGATGTAATGATGCAGCTCTATAAAACTCTAGTTGGGCCACACTTGGAGTACTGTGTCCAGTTCTGGTCGCCTCAGTATAGGAAGGATGTGGAAGCATTGGAAAGGGTTCAGAGGAGATTTACCAGGATGCTGCCTGGTTTAGAGAGTATGGATTATGATCAGAGATTAAGGGAGCTAGGGCTTTACTCTTTGGAGAGAGGAGGATGAGAGGAGACATGATAGAGGTGTACAAGATATTAAAAGGAATAGACAGAGTGGACAGCCAGTGCCTCTTCCCCAGGGCACCACTGTTCAGTACAAGAGGACATGGCTTTAAGCTAAGGGGAGAGAAGTTCAAGGGGAATATTAGAGGAAGGTTTTTCACTCAGAGAGTGGTTGTTGCGTGGAATGCACTGCCTGAGTCAATGGTGGAGGCAGATACACTAGTGAAGTTTAAGAGACTACTAGACAGGTATATGGAGGAATTTAAAGTGGGGGGTTCTATGGGAGGCAGGGTTTGAGGGTCGGCACAACATTGTGGGCCGAAGGGCCTGTAATGTGCTGTACTATTCTATGTTCAATCCCAAAGCAGTCAGCAGTAACATGCCTCAACTCTACAGACCCACTCAACTCTCTCAACCCCATAATCGACCAGTGCCTGGAGAGACTGGTTATGTATCACATTAAGAAGGCAATTCCTGCTACTCTGGATCAGACTTAGTTTGCCTACAAGGCCAAGGATGCCACCTCCATAGCTGTCCACACCGCATTGGAACACCTGGAGCATAAGGACACCTATGCCAGAATTATATTTTTGATTACAGTTCTGCTTTCAACACCATACTCTCCAACAAGTGTACCGTTCAACTACCCAATCTGGGACTCAATACATCAATTTGCAACTGGATTCTGGACTTTACAATTTGCACTGAGATAGTCAGACAAGGCAGGTACACATCAACCTCCCGGATCCTGAACACCGGAGCACCACAGAGATGTGTACTGAGCCCACCTGTTTACACTCTTTTCATCCGTGACCGTGCCCCTACCTATCCACCAACTCCAGCATCAAATTTGCAGACAAAACCACAGAGACTGGACAAATAAAAATGAAACAGCATACAGAGAGGAGGTGAAAAAACTGTCTGAATGGTGCAATACTTACACTCAAAGTAAAAAAAAAGATTAACGACTTCAGGAAATCAAGAAGGTATGAACACACTCCACTACACATGCAAGCTTGATTTCAACACTTAACAGAAGTTTGGATGGGTACGTGGATGGTAGGGGTATGGAGGGCTATGGTCCCAGTGCAG
The DNA here is from genome assembly GCF_048418815.1 of Hemitrygon akajei. Classification (NCBI taxonomy): domain Eukaryota; kingdom Metazoa; phylum Chordata; class Chondrichthyes; order Myliobatiformes; family Dasyatidae; genus Hemitrygon; species Hemitrygon akajei. The sequence goes on from NC_133124.1 coordinate 2,321,648, forward strand.
GTTAGTGGGAATAGGCAGTTTAAGTGGTTCAGCATGGACTAGCTGGGCTGAAAGACCTGCTTCTGTGCTGAACATCTCTATGACTCTACTCAAACGGTGAAACAATGGAAAGGGTTTCCAACTTTAAGTTGTTGGGAGTGAACATAATAGACGAGTTCTCTTGAACGACCAACACCTTCCTGTTCACCTGGCGGAGAACTCATCTGGTCCCTCAACACCAGCACATAGCCAAGAAAGCCCAGCAGCATCTCTGCTTTCTGCGAAGCCATCTCCCACCCCCCATCCTCATCACATTCTACAGAGGATGTATCGAGAGCATCCTGAGCAGCTGCATCACTGCCTGGTTCCGAAATTGCACCATCTCTGATTGTAGACCCTGTAGCGGATAGTGAGGTCAGCTGAAGGGATCATTAGGGTCTCTCTTCCCGCCATTACAGAGATTTACACTACACGCTGCATCTGCAAAGCTAACAGCATTGTGAAGGTCCCCACACACCCCTCAAACTTTCCTCCCTCCTGCCATCTGGCAAAAGGTTCTCACAAAGCATTCGGCCTCTCACGACCAGACTGTGTAACAGTTTTTTCCCCCAAGGCATTAGACCCCTCAATTCTCAGAGTCTAGTCTGACACCAACTCACTTACACACACACTCAACTGAACACCACTCTACTCCTTTTGCAATCTTTGCTCATTTCTTTCTCAATTCCTGCTAAAACATTGTATACATTTACATTATTTATTATTATATTGTAATTTGCTCTTTACTGTGCCTATTGTCTTGTTTATTAATTATTGTACTGTCTTGCACTGTTTTGTGCACTTTATGTAGTCCCGTGTAGGTCTGAAGTCTAATGTAGTTTTGTGTTGTTTCATGTAGCACCATGGTCCTGGAGGAATGTTGTTTTGTTTTTACTGTGTACGGTACCAGCAGTTATGGTTGAAATGACAATAAAAGCGACTTGACTTGATTTCACTTGAACAGGGAAAGCTCAACAATGCCTATGCTATTTTAGGAGTTTAAAGAGACCAAATCTGCCTCAAAAACTGCTGGTAAACCTTTATCAATACATAATTGCAAGCATACTGACCTACTGCATGACAGTATGGTACACTAGTTGCAACAAGATTGACAAGAAAGCACTTCAGTGAGTGGTCAGGACTAGACAGAACATCACTGGGATACAACTGCAAGCTGTGAAAACCATCTACAACTCATAATGTCTACAGCGGGCTCACAAAATCATGATGGACTCATCCCACCCCAGTTTCACCTGTTTAATGTTCTACCATCTGACAGGATACAGAAACATCTCTGCACAGACATCCAGACTGGAAAATAGCACCTTCCCCAGCGCTATTGTGTAACTGAACTATGCCCCATTTTAGAGTTGGTTGTTTTTAATTCATTTGTAACTTAGATATCATTCCAATTAAGTCTGATATTATATTAAATTTTTACAAACATGAGAAAATCTGCAGATGCTGGAAATCCAAAGTAACACAGGAACTCAGCAGGTCAGGCAGTATCTATGGAAAAGAGTAAACAGTTGACGCTTTGGGCCAATACCATTCTTCAGGACTCAACAGAATTGTGCTTTTATGCTGTTTTGCAATGAATGGAGTAGCACTGCAATCTTGTTGCCCCTCAGTAATGACAATCAAGCTCTAATTAATCTAACAAACATCACTGCATGCTACAGAAACTGCACTGCGGCGGACAAGGCGACTCTGCAACTGGCAGGCTGACCTGCCGTCAAGGACGTATATACAGAAACGTGCCAAAAATGTGCCAGTGACATCATGAAGGATCCCACCCACCCTGCTCACCCCCAACCACCACTACTTTATAATCTCCTGGCAGTCACCTCAACAGAAGCAGTTACAGATTGGCATGTTATGATGTAGGCGTAACTGAATCCTGGCTGAAAGAAGATTATTGCTAGGAGATTAATGTCCAAGGATATGCATTGTATTGAAAGGACAGGCAGGAAGACAGAGGAGGTGATGTTGCTCAATGGTAAAAAATGAAATCAAATCATTAGAAAGAGGTGACATGGAGTATTAAAGTGTTGAATCGTTGTGGATAGAGCTAAGGAACTGCAAGGGTGTGTAGGCCTCCGTTAGTCTTGGTAGACCATGGATTTGCGCCTTGGAAAGTTTCCAGGGTGCAAGCTTGGGCAAGATTTTTTTTATGGAAGACCAGCATGCTCAAGCTGCAAGTCTCCCCTCTCCATGTCACCGATGTTGTCCAAGGGAAGGGCATTAGGACCCATACAGCTTGGCACCGGTGTCGCCGCAGAGCAATGTTTGGTTAAGTGCCTTGCTCAAGGACACACATGCAGCTTCAGTCAAGGCTCGAACTAGCAACCTTCAGATCACTAGATGAATGTCTTAACCACCTGGCCACGCGCCAACAGTGCAAGGGTAAAAAGACCCTGATGGGAGATGTATACAAACCCCCAAACAGTAGTAAGGATGTGGTCTACAAATTGCAATGGGAGATAGAACATGCTTGCCAAAAGGGCAATGTTACAATAGTCATGGGAATTTCATTATACAGGTAGATAGGGAAAATCAGATTGGTGCTGAATCACTAGAGGGGGAATTTGTAGAATGCCACAGGGATGGCTTTTTTGAGGAGCTCATGGTTGAGCCCACTAGGGGATCAGCTATTCTGGATTGGGTGTTGTGCAATGAACCAGAAGTGATCAGTGAGCTTTAGGTGAAAGAATCATAGTATGGTCAAATTCATCCTGAAATTTGAGAAGGAGAAGCTAAAGTCAGATGTTTCAGCATTATAGTGGAGCAAAGAGAATGATGAAGGCGTGAGAGAGGAGTTGGCCAGAGTTGAATGGATAAAAACACTGGCAGGGATGACGGCAGAGGAGCAATGACTGGAATTTCTGGAAGCAATCCCAAAGAAGAGGTATTCTAAATGTAAGGTAACACAACCGTAGCTAACAAGAGAAGGCAAAGCCAACATACAGCCAAAGACCTTCTTCATTGCTGCTGCTGCTGTGAGGTCCGGGTCTCTGCTGGGAAGAACAGGCCCCCAGTCCTCGGGGTCGCGTTGCCGATAGCCGTTGGCGGGGCCGTCTTAATACGCTCGGCAGAGGATGGTGCTTGGAGAAGCTGTGACGGAGGGGATGGTCGTCAACTCAGAGGTTCGACGGACTCGGAGTCCACTGCGGTCAGGTCGCTTTTGGTGTGTGCTGCTTCTGCGAGGCTGGGTTCGACAGAGCTCTCATTGTGTGCTGCGTCTGCGAGGCTGAGTCGGGCGGCGCCGTAGAAGTCCAAAGCGGGGGTATTCCCTTCTGCCGCCGGCGTGGAATGACGAGTCAATCGGGGACCCTGAGGACTTGTGGAAACTGTGTTGTGGTTTCTTTAGAACTTATAGCCTTTTAACATCTTTGGACTATTTTTACTGTGCCCATGGTCTGTTTTTTTTTATCAATTATGCTATTGTTTGCACTGTTGTAACTATATGTTGTAAATACGTGGTTTTGTGCAGGTCTTGTAGCTTTAGTTTTTGGTCTTGTTTGTCTGGTGGGATTGGAGCTCCTTTCCGGGGAATGCGCTAAGATCGTAGCGCGATATTAATACGCAGCAGCCTCTCCAGACTCTGGATTGGGGATTGCCAAACGTTACGTGCATTTTCTGGTGTAGTCTGTTTTGTCATGTGTTTTTGTGATTTCATTCTGGAGGAACGTTGTCTCATTTTTTAACTGCATTGCATTTGTGGTTTTTAAATGACAATAAACTGAATCTGAATCTGAATCTGAAGACAGAGCATATAATAGAGTAAACATTTGTGGAAAATTGAGGATTGGGATGCTTTTAAATACCAACAGAAGGCAACTAAAAAGTCATTAAGGTAAAGACGGAATAGAAAGTAAGCTACCCAATAATATTAAAGTGGATACCAAGTGTTTCTTCAGATGTATAAAGTGTAAAAGAGAGGAGAGAGTGGATTTCTGAGCACTGGAAAATGATGCTGGGGGGACAAGGCAATAGCAAATGAACTGTTTTTTGCACCAGTCATCACTTGGCATCAGTATGGTGGAGTTTCTGGGTGGCAGGGGTCATGAAGAGTGTAAAATTACCATAACTCAAGAAAAGGTTCTTAGGAAGCTGAAAGGAGTGAAGGTAGATAAACTCACTGCACCAGATGGTGTACACCCCAGGGTTCTGAAAGAGATTGTGGAGGCATCAGTAATGACCTTTCAAGAATCACTAGTTTCTGGAATGGTTCCAGAAGACTGGAAAATTGCAAATGTCACTCTATTCTTCAAAAAGGGAAAAAGGCAGAAGAAAGGAAATTATAGGCCAGTTAGTCTGACCTCAGAGGTTGGGAAGATGTTGGAAGGAAGTGGTTTCAGCGTACTTGAAGGCACATGATAAAATAGTCTGTAGTCAGCAAGTTTTCCTCAAAGGAAAATCTTGCCTGACAAATCTATTAGAATTCCTTGAAGAAATAAAAAGCAGGATAGACAAAGAAGAATCAGTTGATGTTGTGTACTTGGATTTTCAGAAGGCATTTGATATGGCGCCACACATGAGGTGTGCACCATGACACGACACATGCCAGTGATAATAAACCTGATTCTGATTCTGAATCAGAAGAATGAAGGGTGATCTAATTGAAGTGTATTGAATGGTGAAAGGCCTTGATGAGAGTGGATGAGGGCAGGATGTGTCCTATGGTGGGAGAGTCTAAGATCAGGGGACACAGCCTCAGAATAGAGGGATATCCTTTTAGAACAGAGATGAAGAGGATTTTCATTAGCCAGAGAGTGGTGAATCTGTGGAATTCTTAGCCACAGGCAGCTGTGGAGGCCAAGTCTTTATGTACATTTAAGGCAGAGGCTGATAGATTCTCGATCGGTCAGGGCATGAAAAGATATGGAAGCAAGGCAGGAGACTGGGGCTAAGAGGGAAAATGAATCAGCCATGATAAAATGGTGAAGCAGACTCGATGGGCCAAATGGCCTAATTCTGCTCCAACGTCTTATGGTCTTTTATCGTGTGTGTGTGTGTGTGTGTGTGTGTGTGTGTGTGTGTGTGTGTGTGTGTGTGTGTGTGTGTGTGTGTGTGTGTGTGTGTGTGTGTGTGTGTGTGTGTGTGTGTGTGTGTGTGTGTGTAGTGCTTTTATTATCGTGTTCTTTATCTTATGGTGCTGTATTATATCTGAATTGTATGTGGAACAAGATGCCAGAAGTAGTTGTAGAGGCAAATATATCAACAACATTTAAAACGTACTTGCTGAGGTACATGGATTCTGTTTGACTTTTGAATACCTTGCCACCGCTGAGGTCTTGTCACTATGACAGCTGTTTACTGCTTACCTGTTCTGCAAAGTACATATATTTTTGAATGATATTTTATTAACTTATGGTAGTATTTTGTTTTTCGTGCTGTGTGTGATATATGTTGTATGGAATCACCTTGGTCTGGAATCACATTGTTTTGCTTGGTTGTATATATGCACAGCCAGATGACAATAAACTTGAACTTGACTCCTATCTTGGGGCATGATTTAAAAGATGTGATAGCACACACTTCAGCTGTTGTTGATGGGACACAGCATTTTATGGATCCTGTTTTAAACTGGCAAGCCTAATGAGCATGGTGGATACGCTGATCAAGCTGGTTGGAAGGAGTCTTCAATGTGAAGACAGACCTTTGACTTCACAAGAATTCTGCAGTGGTCACTTCATGTACCAACACACCAACCCATGGACTGGTGACGATAAGAGAGGTTCCTCATGTTAGTTTGCTTACAAACTGTTCTTTATTTCAGAACTCATTCAACATTGAAGTCCGGCTGCAGAGAGCTGGATTTTGCACACCCATCATTCCGCAGATGCTCAGAAGAGAGCATCCCAACAAGCTGCATCGCTAAATGGGGTAGGGCAACTGCACTGTGGTGGACAGGTAGGTAGCCAAAATTACCCAACGCATCATTGGCACCAGCCTACCTGCCATCCAGGATATCTATACAGAAAGGTGCCGCAGAAGGGCCGGGCTAGTATTCCTCAGGACCTGGCAACATCCTTGTAAATCTTCAGGCTTCTTCCACTGAGGTTGGATGGGACACGAGGTCATGGTTTATGGGTGAAATACTTAAGGGAAATTCAAGGGGCATCTTCTTCACTCGGGGGGTGGAGAGACCAGCCAGAGAAATTAGTGGATGCAGATTTGATTTCAGCATTTAAGAGAAATGAATTTAAGAGAAGTGAGAAGTGAATTTAAGAGAAATTCACAGGTACGTGAATGAGAGGGGTATGGAGGTGCCGGTAGATGGGACTAGGCAGATTAGTAGTTCAGTATGGACTGGATGGGCCAAATGACCTGTTTCTGTGCTGTATAGGATTCTACGACTCTATGATTTTAATTTAAGGATATGCTGTGGGCAGCCCGCATGTGTCGTCAACATAGCCATGCCCACAATAGTACCTGCTTGATTTATTTTGCTCCTTAAAGCTGTGTTTCTCCTTACTCTCAACGCACCATCAGCATTCAAAAGCAATATGTCTGCCTAAAGTGGAGCAGATTTGGTGGGCTGACTGGCCTAATTTTCCTCCTATGTGCTATGGTCTCTGAAGGAGACATTACATAAAACCAAAGCTGCTTTCAGAGAGTCAGTACAAGTGTGAAGCACTGACAGGTCTGTAGGAAGACCAGTGAGTACTCAGCATGCCAAAGCACACAGAGCAGCAGGGAACCTGCCATTTACCAATGGCTTGGTTAGAGAATGCCAACTGCAGTTTTCTATCCTTTGGAAGATCAACATGCACACTGGATTTCTGTTGTGAATTTAAAAATTAGATTATCTAGGTGTCCTCAGGTCCTTTAACAGTAATGTTAATTAGGATTAATTGCTACCAGAGGGCTTTGGTATAATAGAGAGACATTCTGATATAGGATGCTATTCTATCATACTGCTGAGCTGGTCAAATAGCAACCCACTCTAATCTCAGTTCACAGCTATTATTTCAGAGCACAGTAGATTACAGAAAATCAAACTGCTATTCCACTGTGCAGATTCTTGCTTCCACCTTTAGACAGCGAGCTCCAGATCCACAACATTGACTGATGAAAGAAAAATACTTCTCAATTTCTTGTTAATCCATCCAAAAATTACCTTAATTACTTAACAAATGTTTGTGGTAACTAAGCAAATATTCTCCAGCATTAAAGAATTCTCACATGTTGTGGAGAGGATATTTCCTATAGTGGAGAAGTTTAGCACCAGAGGGCACAGCTTCAGAATAGAGGGATATCCATTTAGAAAAGAGATAAGAACATAAAAACGTAAGAAGTAGCAGCAGGAATAGGGAATCTGGCCCGTAGAGTCTGCTCCGCCATTCAATAAGATCACGGCTGATCCGGCCATGGACTCATCTCCAACTACTTGCCTTTTCCCCATAACCTTTAATTCCCCTACTATGCAAAAATCTGTCCAACCTCATCTTAAATATATTTACTGAGGTAGCCTCCACTGCCTCTCTGGGAAAAGCAGCTCCTCCTCATCTCTGTCCTAAATCTACTCTCCCGAATTTTTCTTGCGATAGCACTCCTTGTAGACATGTTCAATGGTGGATAGCTTTTTCTGTGATGGACTGGGTCATATCCAGCACTTTCTGTAGCCTTTTCCCTTCCTGGGCATTGGTTGCTTCCATACCAAGCCAGTATAATTAAATTTACATTTATTGCAATTTTGTGAGAGTTTAATACAATTAAATGTCAAAGTTTAAAGTAAATTTATTATCTAAGTACATATATGTCACCATATACAATCCTGAGATACGTTTACTTATGAGCATACTCAGAAAATCCAAGAAACACAAAAGAATCAATGAAAAACCACACCCAAAAGGATAGACGAACAATGAATGTACAAAAGACAGCAAAACTGTAGAAAGACAAAATAAAAAATAAATACTAATAATAAAAATTGGGCAATGCTTTGGGCAATGCTCTGGCCAGCGTCTGTTCTCTATGTTAGAGGTGGCTGAAACTGAAACCTGGCTGTAGGTATAAAAAGCAATACTCTTTTGCTTTCGAAATGGATTGGTCTATGGAATAGAGTGATATGGCCACTGGGGATATCCAGCCAGGCCTGGAGCTAGCTCTGGGCATGACAGTAAGTGAACTGTGAGTGGTGCACTGCCAAATAGGTGGGCAGGCACTGGGAAACCAAAAAAGATATTGCCAACATTCAAAGTAGCCCAACAACACCACAGGCTGTGACTACTGCGAGTGTTTCTTGGGAAGCAGTCCACTTACAACTGAGACCACTCAAGCAGTTACGAGAAGAAAGATGCACATGAAGTGGTCATTAGAAGTAAACACATTCATTATGCGTGTATATTACCGAGTAACGGAACTTGAGACTGACGTGACAGGATACAGAGACAAACTTCATCAAAAGTTACACAGTCATATCTTTGTAAATTTTCAGAAAGCCACAATACTAAACACCAACAGAATAGTCTGGATGTTCCTAGTAATTGACAAATGAGCGTGCTTGGCTATGCCTGTACCTCAGGTTTTACCAGCTGAGAAAAATAATGAATAATTAATAATAAATAAGCAATATATATTGAGATATGAGATGAAGGGTCCTTGAAAGTGAGTCTGTACATTGCGGAATCAGTTCAGATTTGAGGTTGGAGAAGTTATGCACACTGGTGGGCATATTCAAGGTAGAGATTGATAGGTTCTTGATTGTACATGGCATCAAAGGTTACGGGGAGAAGGCCTGGAACTAGGGTTGAGGAGGGGAGAAAAAAGATAAGTCACAATTGAATGGTGGAGCAGACTCGATGGGCCAGATGGCCTAATTCTGCTCCTATGTCTTATGGTCTTGTAGTTCAGGATCCTGATGGCTGAAGGGTAATAACTATTCCTGAATAGGATGGTGTGGATCCTGCGGCTCCAGTATTTAATTATGCATTTATTCTGCAAAGTAATATTCCTCTGGGCTCCTCTCACTTCACCATTTGCCTCAGGAGTATAACAGGTCAGATGATGTCCCTGTCTAATACTGGAAATGCTGCCATGGCGTGATTTCAAGAAATGAAGATTACTTTGAAAGAGTGTGGCATGACTTCTGATGAATTATTACGCTAGAATTAATGGCTGTTAAATTTGTGGGATATCAGATATGAGCACATTAATACCTAGTAAACTCAAACACTGATTAACATGCTAATCAACACTGTGCCCATACCTTTGTTACCAGCATCCATGAACTGTACCACACTGTGGACACACAGTTCTTCAACTTCACAGAGACCACTTGCAGAGACACTCCCAGGATACCACTGTTAAAGAGAAAAGGTATTACTCACTGTAAAATAAATCCTTTTTTTTTACAGGAATGAAAAATAGGTTATGGGGCATACACAGAACTTCACAAAACTGACCCCAACCAAAATTTAACAATTCCAATTTCTCATCAAGTATTGAGGGCATTTTTTAATTTTTTTTATTTAGAGATACAAAGCAGACAGGCCCTTCTGGCTCACCCATTTAGCACTAGCCTAATCACAGAACACTATTCTTTCTATCTTGGTTATTCATTAAACTAATAGTTTATCAATACTGTTCTCCTGAGTAAAATTCCAATATAAAATGCTCATTTACTTTACCCAGCACTGAAGTTGCCTTTAGATAATTATCACCATCTTTGATTCTGACAGGCCTTATCCACTTCTTACTGACAATGTTCTGTAAAGTGTAACAGTTACAGAGGGAGTCCAGCTGTAAACATTGGGTAAAACCATCATTTCAGTATCCAGAGAAGCCGACCCTTCTGGGAGATGCCCTTATCCAGAGAGGCAGACCATCCTGGGAGATGCCCTTATCCACAGAGGCAGACCATCCTGGGAGATGCCCTTATCCAAAGAGGCAGACCATCCTGGGAGATGCCCTTATCCACAGAGGCAGACCATCCTGGGAGATGCCCTTATCCACAGAAGCAGACCCTTCTGGGAGATACCCTTATCCAGAGAGGCAGACCATCCTGGGAGATGCCTTTATCCACAGAAGCAGACCATCCTGGGAGATGCCCTTATCCAGAGAGGCAGACCATCCTGGGAGATGCCCTTATCCACAGAGGCAGACCATCCTGGGAGATGCCCTTATCCAAAGAGGCAGACCATCCTGAGAGATGCCCTTATCCACAGAAGCAGACCCTTCTGGGAGATGCCCTTATCCAGAGAGGCAGACCATCCTGGGAGATGCCCTTATCCACAGAGGCAGACCATCCTGGGAGATGCCCCTATCCACAGAGGCAGACCATCCTGGGAGATGCCCTTATCCAAAGAGGCAGACCATCCTGGGAGATGCCCTTATCCACAGAAGCAGACCATCCTGGGAAATGCCCTTATCCAAAGAGGCAGACCATCCTGGGAGATGCCCTTATCCACAGAAGCAGACCCTTCTGGGAGATGCCCTTATCCAGAGAGGCAGACCATCCTGGGAGATGCCCTTATCCACAGAAGCAGACCATCCTGGGAGATGCCCTTATCCAAAGAGGCAGACCATCCTGGGAGATGCCTTTATCCACAGAAGCAGACCCTTCTGGGAGATGCCCTTATCCAAAGAGGCAGACCATCCTGGGAGATGCCCTTATCCACAGAAGCAGACCCTTCTGGGAGATGCCCTTATCCACAGAAGCAGACCCTTCTGGGAGATGCCCTTATCCAAAGAGGCAGACCATCCTGGGAGATGCCCTTATCCACAGAAGCAGACCCTTCTGGGAGATGCCCTTATCCAGAGAGGCAGACCATCCTGGGAGATGCCCTTATCCAGAGAGGCAGACCATCCTGGGAGATGCCCTTATCCACAGAAGCAGACCCTTCTGGGAGATGCCCTTATCCAGAGAGGCAGACCATCCTGGGAGATGCCCTTATCCAGAGAGGCAGACCATCCTGGGAGATGCCCTTATCCAGAGAGGCAGACCATCCTGGGAGATGCCCTTATCCAGAGAGGCAGACCATCCTGGGAGATGCCCTTATCCAGAGAGGCAGACCATCCTGGGAGATGCCCTTATCCAAAGGTACACTTGGTTGGAACTTCCATCTAAAATGGAATCTATTCTCCAGAGTGTCATAACCTCTTCATCTTTAAACACCTTTTCAAAAACTTTTATTAACTTCTCTTCATCCTCCTTTCTAGGGCCTAAAGACTTCTCACTTGCTCTCTGTAAATATCAACACTAGATGGCATTGAGCTGCAGTATTCATTGAGGTTGTGGCTCAGACTTGGTTTTTTAGTTCCATAGGCATGGTTTTGGGGACCGAGAATGGAGCTAGGGGCTAGGTTATTGTTTAGGGCCAAAGATGTGGGGGAAATTGGAGGACAGGCCTCTGCTCTGCATTCGAAGGCCAGTGGAAAGGGTGAGAAAGCAGAAGAATGGGATTGAGGTAATAAATCAGTCATAACGGAATGGCAGTGCAGACTCAATGGGCTGAATGCCCTAATTCTGCTCATTGTCTTATGCCGGCTTGTTCTCACAGTTGCCAGCATTTAGACTCTCATTGTGTAATCACTGCGGTCAGCTCTCCAAAAGACCACAATACTTTAGTGGAATACCTCTACTTAATGAATGAATTCTGTGATTATGGAACAGGAGTTGGGAAAATGGTTTTGTGGAGTGAGAGGATGTCTGCTCTGCCCATCATTACAGACTGAAAGTCGATGAACTCTACTCTGCTTGGAGCAGTGGAGAGCAGCGGCAGGATGAGGATGAGGTTGAAGTAAGCAGCAGCTGCCCTGGACAGGAAGCTGGGTGACTGGAGCACAAACTCTCCAGGGAAAAAGCTGAACGAAGCTGTGATTGAGAACCCAGATTTCAGCATAGCTAGATGCTGAAGCACTGGCTTTTCAAATAACAGGATTTCAGGGAAAAACAAGATTAATCAACCTTGCTTATTCAATATGTAAATCAAAATTTTATAAAGATTAGCTTTAATTGCCACATGTACATTGAAACATACTGTGAAATACATTGTTTATGTCAAATCAAGTCAGTGAGAATTGTGCTGGGGAATGGCTCAGAAGCTACAGCATTTGCTTAACATGTGAGAGGTAGCAGGATTGATGCCACATTCTCCATTCCTCTTTAGGGTAGCACAGTAGCAGAGGGGTTAGCGTTATGCTGTTACTGCACCAGAAACCTGGGTTCAATTCCACTGCTATCTGTGAGGAGCTTGTGTGTTCTCCTTGTAATTGTGTGGGTTTCTGGTTTCCACCCACATTCCAAAGATGCATGGTTTAGTAGGTTAATTGACCACATGGGTATAATTAGGCAGTGGGCCTGTTCGGCTAGAAAGGCCTGTTACTGTGCTGTATCTCTAAATAAATAAATCATTTAAAAAAGTGTCTCCATTGCTTCCAGCGCCAACATAGTATGCACACAACTCACTATTCCTAACTGTGGCACCCCAGAAAACCTACAGCACAATCTGAAGGCAGAGCTTAGGAGGGATAATAGTGCCTAACGGCGACTCCTTTGCTTGCTTCTTCGGAAACAGCTCCATTTCTACATCTAATATCTTTATTTTTCCCTTTCAGGGTTCTTTTGAAGACCCTGACCTGGAGTTACACGCTGACTATGGTTCTTTGTGGGAATGGGATCTATTCTTGGGGTTTCATGACTGGCCATTATTCAACATGCCAAGGGTTTGGCCTGAGAGTCTCGATCGTGTTCGGAAGCCCAAGATCTCGGGGATATGGAGACGGGCGGATCAAGGGTTGGTGTCACGGCTGGAGACTCGTGTGTCATCGGGGAGGCCGGAAAATCTTCCGCTCTGGGCCCAAAGACTCGAGGTCTTTGCGATCTTCGGACACAGAGCTCGAAAAAAGCGACAAAATGGGCGTTTAACATTGTAAACCAGTGGGATGTTGTTATGTCTCCCACCTGCTGTGAAAATGGGGGACACCTCCCTCGGCCTTGCCAGGGAGAGAGAGAACCTTTGGTTTGTCGATTGTCGGATGAAATGCAAAGCTTTTGGGGTAACTCTGGTCTGTGTCTTTGCCATTGCTTAGCACACGCTTGGGCTCAGTGATGGTACTGATGTGCTTTTTTTTGCCAGTAGGGGGAGGGGGGACTTTGGGGTTCTCATGTTTAACTGTCGTTCATTCTTTGGGGCACTTCTCTGTTTTCGTGGATGTTTATGAAGGAGAAGCAATTCAGGATGTATATTGTATACATTTCTTTGAACCTTTGAGCAATACAGGCCCTTTGGTCCACAAAGTTGTGCTGAACATGTCCTTACTTTAGAAATTATCTAGGGTTACCTATAGCCCTCTACTTTTCTAAGCTCCATGTACCTATCCAGGAGTCTCTTAAAAGACCCTATTGTATCTTCCTCCACCACCGTCGCCAGCAGCCCATTCCACACACTCACCATTCTCTGCGGAAAAAACTTACCCCTGACATCTCCTCTGTACCTAACTCCAAGCTCCTTAAAACTGTGCCCTCTCGTGTTAGCCATTTCAGCCCTGGGAAAAAGACTCTAACTATCCACATGATCAATGCCTCTCACCATCTTATACACTTCTATCAGGTGTATAAGACTAAGCTAAAATTAAAGCAATTCTGGTTTTCAGACAATAGAATTAAAAACATCACACCAGATGAATTTTGGGCATTGCAGTACTTTCTACATCACTTGGTGAGCTTTACTTTGGAAAAAGTGAAGCAAGGAAAAAGAAAATCATGTCATAAATTCATGATCAAAATTTCCTACTGATGTAATAGCAGATGAAAACGTTGTTCCATTAGTGGCTGAGTTCATTCACAAATGTCAGCTCTTACTTTAAATTCTTAAATACTTTTAACTCTTACTTTAAATTATGAGCATCATAGTCGACAAAAACGTTACACCTCATTGCCTGGAAAATATTTACTAGATTGGTACCAATTTGGAAAAACCTCAGTTAATGTGGAACATCTGAAAAAGCAGAAGTTATTATCCTTGAAACAAAAAAATATTAGTAGCGACACATAAAATGCTAAAGGAACTTAGCAGGTCAGGAAGCATCTATAGAAATGAATAAACGGTCCACATTTTGAGCTGAGACCCTTCATCAGGACTGGAAAAGAAGGGAAAAGATGCTAGAATCAGAAGATGGGATGAGGGGAAGAGAACAAATTGGCATGACGAGAGGAAGGGAAATTGGATGGTGGGGGAGGGGTCAAAGTGAGAAGCTGGGAGATGATAGGTGGAAAAGGCAAAGAGAAGGAATCTGATACGAGGGAAGATTGGACCATGGGAGAAAAGGGAGGAGGAAGGGCACCAGGAGGCAGTGATAGACAGGGAAGGAGAAGGGTTGAGAGCAATTGAATGGGAAATGAATAAAGAAAGGTGGGGTGGGGGTAGAAAGTGTCAGAAGTTAGAGAAATCAGTGATAACAGCATCACATTGGAAGCTACCAGGTGGACAATGAAATGTTGCTCCTTCAACCTGAGGGTGGCCTGATTCTGGCAGAAAAAGAGGCCATGGACCGTCAGGCTGGATTGGGAATGGGAATGGGAAGTAGAATTAAAATAGGAGGACAATGGGAAATCAACAAGTCAAGTGAAGTTTAACTACATTATGGAGAAGGATAGGACTGGACCAAGGGTTGAGATTTTTGATTGGAGAAAGGCTAACTTTGAGGAGATGCGAAAGGATTTAGAAGGAGTGGATTGGGACAATTTGTTTTATGGGGAGGATGTAATAGAGAAATGGAGGTCAATTAAAGGTGAAATTTTGAGGATACAGAATCTTTATGTTCCTGTTAGGTTGAAAGGAAAGATTAAAAGTTTGAGAGAGCCATGGTTTTAAAGGGATATTGGAAACTTGGTTTGGAAAAAGAGAGAGATCTACAATAAATATAGGCAGCATGGAGTAAATGAAGTGCTCGAGGAATATAAAGAATGTAAAAAGAATCTTAAGAAAGAAATTAGAAAAGCTAAAAGATACGAGGTTGCTTTGGCAAGTAAGGTGAAAATAAATCCAAAGGGTTTCTACAGTTATATTAATAGCAAAAGGATAGTGAGGGATAAAATTGGTCCCTTAGAGAATCAGAGTGGACAGCTATGTGTGGAGCCAAAAGAGATGGGGGAGATTTTGAACAATTTCTTTTCTTCAGTATTCACTAAGGATATTGAATTGTGTAAGGTAAGGGAAACAAGTAGGGTAGTTATGGAAACTATGATGATTAAAGAGGAAGAGCTAGAGCTTTTAAAGAATATAAAGGTGGATAAGTATCCGGATCCTGACAGGATGTTCCCTAGGACCTTGAGGGAAGTTACTGTAGAAATAGCAGGGGCTCTGACAGAAATATTTCAAATGTCTTTAGAAACAGGGATGGTGCTGGAGGATTGGCATATTGCTCATGTTGTTCCATTGTTTAAAAAGGGTTCTAAGAGTAAACCTAGCAATTATCGGCCTGTAAATTTGACGTCAGTGGTGGGTAAATTAATGGAAAGTATTCTTAGAGATGGTATATATAATTATCTGGATAGACAGAGTCTGATTAGGAGCAGTCAACATGGATTTGTGCGTGGAAGGTCATGTTTGACAAATCTTATTGAATTTTTTGAAGAGGTTACTGAGAAAGTTGATGAGGGTAAGGCAGTGGATGTTGTCTATATGGACTTCAGTAAGGCCTTTGACAAGGTTCCACACAGAAGGTTAGTTAGGAAGGTTCAATCGTTAGGTATTAATATCGCTGTAGTGAAATGGATTCAACAGTGGCTGGATGGAAGATGCCAGAGAGTAGTGGTGGATAACTAACCACAAAGTACACTGCAGATGTTGTGGTCAAAACAACACGTACAAAAGCTGGATGAACTCAGCAGGTCGGGCAGCATCTGTTGAAATGAGCAGTCAACAGATGCTGCCCGACCTGCTGAGATCATCCAGCTTTTGTAAGTGGTGGATAACTGTTTGCCAGGTTGGAGGCCAGTGACTAGTGGTGTGCGTCAAGGATCTGTACTGGGTCCAATGTTGTTTGTCATATACATTAATGATCTGGATAATGGGGTGGTAAATTGGATTAGTAAGTATGCGCATGATATTAAGATAGGTGGCGTTGTGGTAATGAAGTAGATTTTCAAAGCTTGCAGAGAGATTTAGCCCAGTTAGAAGAGTGGGCTGAGCGATGGCAGATGGAGTTTAATGCTGATAAGCGTGAGGTGCTACATGTTGGTAGGAATAATCAAAATAGGACATACATGGTAAATGGTAGGGCACTGAGGAATGCAGTAGAGCAGGGTGATCTAGGAATAATGGTGCATAGTTCCCTGAAGGTGGAATCTCATGTGGATAGGGTGGTGAAGAAAGCTTTTGGTATGCTGGCCTTTATAAATCAGAGCATTGAGTATAGGAGTTGGGATGTAATGTTAAAATTGTACAATGCATTGGTGAGGCTAAATCTGGAGTATTGTGTACAGTTCTGGTCACTGAATTATAGGAAAGATGTCAACAAATTAGAGAGAGTTCAGAGGAGATTTACTAGAATGTTACCTGGGTTTCAGTACCTAAGTTACAGAGTAAGGTTGAACAAGTTAGGTCTTTATTCTTTGGAGCGTAGAAGGTTGAGGGGGGACTTGTTAGAGGTATTTAAAATTATGAGGGGGATAGATCGAGTTGATGTGAATAGGCTTTTGCCATTGAGAGTAGGGAAATTCAAACAAGAGGACATGAGTTGAGAGTTAAGGGGCAAAAGTTTAGGGTTAACACGAGGGGGAACTTCTTTACTCAGAGAGTTACAAGGAGCTCAGAAAAATAGAGGGCTTTGGGTAACTCTAGGTAATTTCTAAGGCAAGAACATGTTTGGAACAGCTTTGTGGGCCAAACGGCCTGTATTGTGCTGTAGGTTTTCTATGTTTCTATATAATGTATATCAAAACAAAACAACATTTCTTCGAATCAGGGTGTAAAGCACAGTGGTACACATAACACACCTAACATACATAACACGATAACTTATGAAGGTAAGGATAAAATCTAAAGATGAATCACAGATAAGTAACAACCTGGAGTGAATTAATATGAAATATTGTAAGGTATGGAACAGATTAACCAGTGACACTTTGAATACAATGAGACAGGGAGTTCAGAAGCCTAATGGCCTGGGGAAAGAGCAAACACGAGGAAATCTGCAGATGCTGGAAATTCAAACAACAACACACACAAAATGCTGGTGGAACACAGCAGGCCAGGCAGCATCTATAGGGAGAAGCGCTGCCGACGTTTCAGGCCGAGACCCTTCGTCTGCTGCCTGGCCTGCTGTGTTCCACCAGCATTTTGTGTGTGTTGTGGCCTGGGGAAAGAAACTGTTTCTCAACCTGACCGTTCACATTTTTATGCACCATAGTCTTCTGCCTGATGGTAGAAAGTTAAAGAGGATGCTGGATGGATGGGATCCTTAATAATACTAAGGGCCCTGTCTATGTAGCGCTCCTGATAAATGTCCCTGATGGATGGTAGGGAGGCCCCTATGATTCTCTCAGTCGTTCTCACAGTCCTTTGTAGGGACTTCTGGTCTGATACTCCACTGCTCCCATACCAGATGGAGATGCAACTTGTCAGGACACTCTCAATGGTGCTCCTATAAAATGCAGTTAAGATGGGGGGGGAGGGAACAGGGGCATTGCTTGCCTTGATCTTAGGAAGAGGAGGCGCTTTTGTGTCTCCCAGGAACTTGGTGCACTTAACTCTCTCTACACAGGAGCCATGTATTCTCACAGGGCGATGGTTTATCTGCATCTTCCTGAAGTCCACAATGATTTCCATTATCTTCTCCATGTTCAGGCTTACAGTTGCATGCAAAAGTTTGTGCACCCCTGGTCAAAATTTCTGTTGCTGTGAATAGCTAAGCGAGTAAAAGATGACCTGATAAGGCATAAAGTTAAAGATGACACTTTTCTTTAATATTTTAAGCAAGATTACTTTTTTATTTCCATCTTTTACAGTTTCAAATAACAAAAAAGGAAAAGGGCCCAAATCAAAAGTTTGGGCACCCTGTATGGTCAGTACTTAAGTAACACCTCCTTTGGCAAGTATCACAGCTTGTAAACGCTTTCTGTAGCCAGCCGAGAGTCTTTCAATTCTTGTTTGGGGGATTTTTGCCAAATTCTTCCTTGCAAGAGGCTTCTAGTTCTGTGAGATTCTTGGGTTGTCTTACATGCACGGCTCTTTTGAGGTCTATCCACAGATTTTCGATGATGTTTAGGTTGGGGGACTGTGGGGGCCATGGCAAAACCTTCAGCTTGCACCTCTTGAGGTAGTCCATTGTGGATTTTGAGGTGTGTTTAGGATCATTATCCTGTTGTAGAAGCCATTCTCTTTTCATCTTCAGCTTTTTTACAGACGGTGTGATGTTTGCTTCAAGAATTTGCTAGTAGTTAATTGAACTCATTCTTCCCTCTACCAGTGAAATGTTCCCCGTGCCACTGGCTGCAACACAAGTCCAAAGCATGATCGATCCACCCCCATGCTTAACAGTTGGAGAGGTGTTCTTTTCATGAAATTCTGCACCCTTTTTTCTTCAAACATACCTTTGCTCATTGCGGCCAAAAAGTTCTATTTGAACTTCATCAGTCCACAGGACTTGTTTCCAAAATGCATCAGGCTTGTTTAGATGTTCCTTTGCAAACTTCTGATGCTGAATTTTGTGGTGAGGATGCAGGAAAGGTTTTCTTCTGATGACTCTTCCATGAAGGTCATATTTGTGCAAGTGTTGCTGCACAGTAGAACAGTGCACCACCACTCCAGAGTCTGCTAAATCTTCCTGAAGGTCTTTTGCAGTCAAACGGGGGTTTTGATTTGCCTTTTTAGCAATCTTACGAGCACTTCGCTGGCAAAGTTTTCTTGGTCTTCCAGACCTCAACTTGACCTCCACCGTTCCTGTTAACTGCCATTTCTTAATTACATTACGAACTGAGGAAATGGATATCTGAAAACGCTTTGCTATCTTCTTATAGCCTTCTCCTGCTTTGTGGGCATCATTTATTTTAATTTTCAGAGTGTTAGGCAGCTGCTTAGAGGAGCCCATGGCTCCTGATTGTTGGGACAAGGTTTGAGGAGTCAGGGTATTTATAAAGCTTTAAAATTTGCATCACCTGGCCTTTCCTAACGATGACTGTGAACAAGCCATAGCCCTAACAAGCTAATTAAGGTCTGAGACCTTGATAAAAGTTATCTGAGAGCTCAAACTTGGGGTGCCCAAACTTTTACATGGTGCTCCTTTCCTTTTTTTCACTCTAAAATTGTACAAAACAAAAATAATACACTAATCTTGTTTAAAATGTTGAAAGAAATCTTTTATCTTTAACTTTATGACTTTTGGAGATCAGTTCATCTTCAACTCACTTAACTATTTACAGTAACAGAAATTTTGACTGGGGTACCCAAACTTTTGCATACCACTCTAGATTGCTCCTCTCACCAATCCACCAGCCTCTCTATACGTCACCTTGCCATCGTTCTGGATAAGGTCACCACTGTTGTGTCAGCCGCAATCTGACGACACGGTTTAAGCTGGATCCTGCGACGCAGTCATGCATCAGCAGTGTGAACAGCAGCGGGATGAGCACACAGCCCTGGGGGGCACCAGTGCTCAGCATAATGGGACGAGAGACATGACTGTGGCCTCATTGTTAAGGAGTCCAGTATCCAGTCGCAGAGCAGATGTTGAGACCCAGCAACAACAGGTTCCCCACTAGCTGCTAGGGTACGAAGGTGTTGAATGCCAAATTGAAATCTACAAACAGCACTCTGACATATGAAACCCCATTTTCCAGGAGGGACTGGACAGAGTGGAGGGCAGAGGCTATTGCATCACCAATGGATCGATTTGAGCGACAAGTGAGCTGGAAAGGGTCCAGGGTAGCCGGAAGAAAAGCTTTAATGTGCTCCATGACCAGCTGCTCAAAGCATTTCATAATGGTTGATGTTAATGCCACCGGACGATAGTCATTTAGGCAGGTTACTGACACCTTCTTTGGCACTGGAATGATGGTTGCCTCCTTGAAAACAAGGAGACGGAGGAATGTTCCAGAGAGTTGCTGAATATATTCAACAGCTGGGCTGTGCAGTCTTACAGAACCCAACCTGTATATTATCGGGCCCCACAGCTTTGCGTGGGTTGACTCTGGCCAGGGTCTTCCTCACCTCAGTTCATCAGGAGTGACTGCTCCCCTGTAGGGAGGGTTGTCTTCCTCACCAGCACTTTGCTCTGTGCATCAAACCGGCCGTAGAAGACATTTAGCCTCTCAGGGAGTGAAGCATCCTGCTCATTGATACATAGGGTAGACTTGTGGTCTGCATCCCTGCCACATGTGCCTTATATCTCTGGATTCGCAGAAGTGGCAGTGAATTCGCTGAGAATGCTCCCATTTTGCCTTCCTGTTGGAGCAGGAAAGTGTTCATGGGAAATGTTGGTGGTGCTGATAATCACAAATGGTTTTGTTGGATTAAAAAGGGAGAAATCGAAAGAATGAAACAATTCTGAACAAGAAAGAATGAAAGAATGATCAGTACCTGGATTAACAAAAAAAAGTCTGTGACAAGAGGAATTGCTTTGAATACACTGTGATTTTAATTTGAAATACACTGGCTGACTCGACAGGAATAGGATGAGATGTCGAAAGGATAAAGAATTGTAGGGCAAAGGGGAGAGGCCAAGGAGTGAGACTAACTGGACAGTTATAACAAATATCTGGCACTATCTGACACTGATACAAAGGGGCGAACAAGTGTTATGCCCGCAGCCCCCTCCTTTGTGAGAATCGCAGGTGTACTGAGGGGGGGGGGGCTGGGTCAGTGGACCCAAGAAATGGGAGAGAGACGTGCCGGATGCCTCGTTCCCCGGCGATGCAAAATAACGCGACATTAGCCATTGTCTCTTGGAGACACATTTGTGGATTGGGGACTAGGCTACGTGCAAGCCCTCGGGCAAAGTGGGCTGGTTGAGAGAGAGATTGCATCACCCCCAACCTGATTGACATCTACTACCCTGCGAGTCAAGATAAAAGAGGGGCTGTAAAGACGGCCCCTCAGACGCACCAGAAGACACGCTAGCGATCCCGTAGTAGCGGGCAGCCATTTGAAGAAAGCCACGTGTGTTCGGTTCCCTTGCCTTGGGGCCGGTGGCGGGAACCACAGAAACGATTTTCTTGAACTAACAATGGGGAACCAACTCCCCCGACTCAATGGTTTGGCCTCATCAAAAGACCCGGGCAAGTTTCTTTTCTCACAAATCTCTCTCTCTTCAACAAGTGAAAACCCAGCGGTCCCCAAAGGCTGAAGCCGGCAGAAACTGAGTGACTTTTATATTTCCATCGGACAATATATTATCCCCTAGACAAATGATAGAGCGATTTCTTATTGATGATTATTACTATACCCGCGCTTTAGATTGAGTATTGACGACGTATATTATCTGAATGTTTGTATTAACCTTATTTTTGTGCCCCTTTATAAATAAAGACTTTTAAAAATAGTACCATCAGACTTCAACGGACCTCTCTATCTTTGCTGGTAAGTGACCCAGTTACGGGGTACGTAACACAAGGAACAAACAAACACCAATCAATGCTTTCCAAACAATTACCACATACGTTCAGAAAACAGCAATACACAATAAATGACCTATGGCTTTTAAAGTCAGACTGCCCTTGGAGTTTTTTGAGCAGTTTTGGGCCACTTATTGAATAAAAGATGTGCTGCCATTAGAGTGTCCAGAGGAGGTTCACAAGAATGATTCTGGAAATAAAAGGGGAAGAATTCTTGGATGTTAAGCTCCCAGCTATAATCTTCTTTCAGCCACGATTCAGTGAATGTCATACATGCCAAACTATAACTGTGTTACAAGTTCATCTACCATATTCTGTATAGTGCACAGATTCAAATATAACACCTTCTGTCCTATATTCACCCTTTTTGATTTTGCCTTTTACATTGTAACTCATCCTGTTGACTGCAATTTTGCCCTATCATCAGCCTCTCCTTGCTACCAGTTTCACTACACACTGCTTCTGTTTGTAAACCAACTACCCCATCCTCAGCCTGATCACTTGCGTTCCCATCTCTCTGCTAAATTAGCTGAAACCCTCTCCAACAGCTGTAGCAAACTCATCTGCAAAGGTATTGCTCCCCCTTGTGTACAGATCATACCTTCCCCAGAAGAAATCCCAATGATCCAGAATTCTGAACCCCTGCCCCTTGCATAGTTTCTCAGCCACGCTTTCATCTGCCAAATCATCCTATTCTTATCCTCACTGGCACGTGCCACAGGCAACGATCCAGAGATTACTACTCTGAAGGTCCCACATTTCAGTTTTCTTCCTAACTCTCTAAAATCTCTTTGCAGGGCCTCCTCACCTTTCCAGAGGGTGGTGGATCTGTGGAAATCATTGCCACAGACAGCTGTGGAGGTCAACTTATTGGGTACATTTAAGATGGAGGTTGATAAGATCTTGATTAATCAGAGTGTCAAAGGTTACAAGGAGAAGACAGGAAAATGGGGTTGAGAGGGATAATAAATCAGCCATGATGGAATGGCAGATCAAGACTCGATGGACTGAATGGCCTAATTCTGTTCCTATATCTTACAGACTTACTTTCAAGGACTCTAAACTCACATTCTCAGTATTAATTATTTATTATGTTGCTTTTTGTATTTACTGTCCATCTTCTCTTGTACATTGGTTATTTATCAATCTTTGTATGGAGTTTTCATTGATATATTGTGTTTCTTTGTATCAGTTGTGAATTCCTGCAAGAAAATGAAGTTCAGCATTGTATATGGTGACATAGGTGTACCTTGATAATAAATTTACTTTGTATAAGAACGGCATTGACTGTCAGTTTAACTGCATTTCACTGGCCTTATGATTCAGATTATTTATTTTATTTTAATTTATTCATGTTTAATTCATTCCAATGCAATTGAAGAGTGCTGACGTCTACAAGACTTTTACTCTAATAATTATAAGTTATTCATGTTTGCCATACAGAATATTTTACATCTGTTTTTAAATATTAAATATACCACTGAGAATAATAGTTCAATAGGTACATTTAATGTCAGAGAAACGTATACAATATACATCCTGAAATTCTTTTTCTTCTGCGGCTCAATGGGCCCCAGAATGATAAGATCATAAGATATAGGAGCAGAATGATGAAAGGTCTTGGCACAAAACATTAACTCTTTCATTGCCTTTCATAGACACTGCCCGAGCTGCAGAGATCCTGCAGCAGTTTTTTTTGCCTGGGCTTCTAGCATCTACAGAATCTCTTGTTTTCATAAAAGGCTACATGGTCTCCTTTAAACTTTATGAATAATTTTTTGTAACAGAGTTTCACTGGATAAAGGAAAGGCCACAATTAAAATATCTGAAATAGTTTTCCTAATTAATATCCACAGTATGCAGTGAAGTCATTGGCTTTCATATTCATAAATAGAACATCAATCCAGCTCTTTGAGAATAAAAATGACTAATTAAAGAACCAATGAGTCTATGCTGAGTGAGGAAGACAAAATCATTTCATTACCTGGCACAACAACCACTATGAAATTGGTAAGAGGTGAAGAATGGAAACGTCAGGGCATCAAAGGCATCACCTGGAATCAGAAAAGGAAAACTATCAAAACAGCCCATTAGAGTTTGTGGTTTTGAGATGGCTTCCAGTTCAATCTTTAACAATACACTGACAGCAGCAGTCACAAAATATATCAACAAAACACATTCTGGATGAGGCTTTTATTCTTGTTTTTGAGAAAGAAAAAACAAATATTCTGAATATAGAACATGAATGTCTTCTATTATTTATTACTATGAAGCTACATTAGTACTGCACATTTTACCTGCTGTTCCTGTGTTTTGTATATTTACTGACAGTGAAATTGAAGCAAGATAATAAGCTTAAAGTTCAAAATAAATTTATTATCAAAGTACATATATGTCACCATATACAACCCTGAGATTCACTTTCTTACAGGCACTTACAGCAAGTACAAAGAAACAAAATAAGAAAACAACCAAAATAATAATAAATAAGTAAGCAATAAACATTGATAACATGAGATGAAGAGTTCTTGAAAGTGAGTCATAAATTGTGGAAACATTTCAGTGATGGGGTGAATGAAGTTATACCCTTTGGTTGATGGTTGAGGGGTAATAACTATTTCTGAACCTGGTGGTGTTAGTCCTGAGACTTCTGTACTTTCTTTCTGATGGCAGCAGTGAAAGAGAGCATAAGGCCATAAGCTACAGGAGCAGAATTAGGCCATTTTGTCCGTCAAGTTTGCTCCGCCATGTCATCATGGCTAATCCAATCTTCTTCTCAGCCCTGACCAATCAGGAATCTATCATCTACTGAAAAGGGAGGGTGAGCAGCCAGAAGTCATGGTAAATATTGGTATCAATGACTTAAGTAGAAAAAGGAAGGAGGTCTGGAAAACAGAATGCAGTGAGTTAGGAAGGAAGTTGAGAAGCAGTACCTCAGGGGTAGTAATCTTGGGATTGCTGCCTGTGCCATGTGACACTGAGGATAAGAATAGAATGAGGTGCCAGATGGGTGTGTGGCTGAAGAACTGGAGCTGGGGCAGGTATTCAGATTTCTGGATATTTGGGATCTCTTCTGGGGCAAATGTGACCAGCACTAAAGGGACGGGTTGCACTTGAATCCAAGTCGGATCAATATCCTGGCGGGCAGGTTTACTAGAGCTTTTGGGATTGGCTTAAACTAACATGGTAGGAAGATGGGAACAAGTATGATGGAGCTGAGGATGAGCCAGCAGGTTTACTAGTAGATGATGGGTTTAATATGAATATCGGGAAGCACAAGCCAGTGACTGGGTACAAATGCAGATAGTGCAAGGAGTTAAATTGTACCACAGAGGCAAAATTCAAAAAAAGCTGAAGAATGCAGGACTGAAGGTGCTGGATTTAAGTGCACGTAGCATTCACAATAAGATGGATAAACTCGTGGCACAATTACAGATTGGTCAGAATGACATTGTGGGCATCAGTGAGTCGTGGCTGAAAGAAGGTCATTGTTGGGAACTTAATATCAAAGGATTTACTTTGTATTGAAAGGACAGGCAGGAAGGCGCAGGTGGTAGTGTGGCTCTGTTGGTAAGAGATGGAATTACATCTTTAGAAAGAGGTGATATAGAGTCAGAGAATGTTGAATCTTTGTGGAAGGAGTTACAAAATTGCAAGGGTTTAAGAGACATCTTTCCAAAAATTATCTATCTTGATATAAGACCAAAACATATGAGTTAAAGTAGCCACCTCAGTATTACATCTGTTGCAAATAGGATTAATATTAGGAAAGATACGGGCTAATTTATCCTTTGACATATGCTCCTGATGTACTACCTTGAACTGCATCAAAGAATAATGGGCACAAATAGATGAAGTATTTACCAAATGAAAAATTTTATCCCATTGATTATCTGAAAGTGACTCTCGAAATTCCAATTCCAATGCACCTTTAATTTTATCGTTAGATACCATTTGCAAATTCAATAACCATTTATACATTATAGCTATCAGTCCTTTCTGAAATGGTTTAACCTGAAAAAGGCTATCTGTCATATTGGGTGAATAAGCAGAGGGAAAATTTATAGCAGAGGGATAGATAATTTTTGGAAAGATGTCTTTAAAACTTTATCAAAAGTCTTGAATTTGGACCTACAATCGAATTTATTTACAGCAATTTTTGGGATCACTCTACCGGAAACAGGATATATTCCTGTTTCCGCTCAATGGATGATCACTTTTACAACTTTATTGGCTAGGAGAGCCATTTTGCTTAAATGGAAGGACTCTAATCCACCTACTGTTTTCTATTGGCTTACCTCCATTATGTCCTGTCTAAGTTTAAAGAAAATAAGAAGTCGGGCATTTGATACATCCTTTAAATTTGAAGAGACTTGGCGACCTTTTATTCAATATTTTTGTATGGTTTGATTTACTGCTCTTCCAGTTACTTCCTTGAAACTTTGGATTTGATCAGAAAGTTTCTCTTTTTTCTTGCTTTTACTCTCAGTATGGGCTGCCCAGTCCCTTTTTTTTTCTCTTTTTCTCTTTTTTTTGTTTAGTGGATTTTTTTTATGTATATAAAAATTATAAAAGTTTCTTTATCCTTTTTTCTTCTTTTCACAGAATGATAAGAGGAGAATTGATTATCTTATTTTTTATTCTATACTATTAGACTAATACTAGGTGTGATCTTGATAGTGTTTATTTTACCTTTTATATGAATTGTTATCGATATAGATATTTCAGATAATTGTTTATATATATGTACTTTTTAATTAATAAAAAGATTGATAAAGAAAGAAAGAAATTGCAAGGGCAAAAATGTCATATATACTCTTCCAAATAGTAGCCAAGATATGGGGTTGAGATTGCAAAGAGAGCTGGAAAAGGCATGCAGTAATGGTAAAGACACAATTGTAATGTGGATTTCAATATACAAGGGGATTGGGAAAATCAGGTTGGTGTTAGACTGCAAGAGATGAAATTTGTTGAATGCCTCCAAGATAGCTTTTTCGAGCAGCCTGTGCTTGAGCCTATGCAGGGAAATGCTATCATAGATTGTGTGTTGTGGAATAACCCAGATCTTATTAGGGAGCTTAGGAAAAGGAACCTTAAGAAGCAGAGATCATAATAAGATTGAATTCATACTGCAATTTGGGAGGGAGAAATACAAATCAGATGTATCAGTAATAAAGTAACAATGGAATAAAGGGAATAACAGAGGCATGAGAGAGGAACTTGCACAAGTGAATTGAAGGTGAATACTGGTGGGGATAATGGCAGAGCAGAGGTGGCTGAAGTTTCTCGGACTAGTTCACAAGGCACACAGAAGAAGTTGTTCTGAACTGGCAGGGGTAGGCAATCGTGGCTAACAAAGGAAGTTAAGGACCACATAAAAGCCAAGGAAAGGGCACATAATGAAACAAAAGTCAGTGGGAAGTTCTTAAAATCCAACAAAAGGCAACTAAAAAAGCCATGAGAAGGGAAAAGATGAAATATGAGGCAAAACTAATCAATAATATAAAGTGAGATACAAAAATTTTAATCAATTATATGAAGAGTAAAAGGGAGGTGAGAGTTGATATTGGACCACTGGAAAATGATGCTGGTGAGGTAGTAACGGGGCTCAAAGAAATTGCAGTTGAACTTAATAGGTACTTTGCATCTGTCATCACTCTGGAAGACACTAGCAGTGTGCCAAAGGTCTGGGAGTGTCAGGCAGTAGGAGTGAGTGCCATTGCTATTACAAAGGAAAAAGTGCTAGGGAAACTGAAAGGTCTTAAGGTGAAAAAAGTCAATTGGACCAGATGGACTACATCCCAGAGTTCTGAAATAGGTTGCTGAAGAGAAAGTATTGGTTATGATCTTTCAGGAATCATTTATTTCTACTACCAAAGTGCATGACCATACATTTACCAACACAATATTTCATTTGCCACTCTCTTGCCCATTGTCCTAATCTGTCTAAATCCTTCTACAGCTTATCTGTTTCCTCCACCAATCTTCAAATCACCTGCAAACTTGTCAACAAAATCCTCTATTCCTTTATCTAAATCATTGATACATAGCATAAACGAAGCTGGCCCACACCAACCCCTGCAGAACACCACTAGTCACTGGCAACAACCAGAAAAGGATCCTTTTATTCCCACTTGCTGCCTCCTACCAATCAGCCAATGCTCTAACCATGTCAGTAACTTGCTGTAATACCATGGGCTCTCAACTTGATAAGCAGCTTCATGTGTGGCACCTTGTCAAAGGCCTTCTGAAAGTCCAAATATACAATATCCACTGCATCCCCTTTATCTATCCTACTTGTAATCTCCTCAAAGAATTCCAACAGATTCGTCAGACAAGGTTTTCCCTTATGGAAACCATGCTGACTTCGTCCTATCTTGTCCTGTGTCACCAAGTACTCCATAACCTCATCCTTAACAATTGACTCCAACATCTTCCCAACCATTGAGGTCAGACTAACTGGTCTATAATTTCCTTTTTGATGCCTTCCTCCTTTTTTTAGGAGTGGACTGACATTTGCAATTTTCCAGTGCCCTGGCAGCATGCCAGAGTCCAATGATTTTTGAAAGATCATTACTAACACCTCCGCAATCTCTACTACGACCTCTTTCAGAACCCTAGGGTGCAGTTCATCTGGCCCGGGTGACTTATGTACCCTTATGTCTTTCAGCTTTTTGAGCACCTTCGCCCTTCTAATTTTAACTGATCTCACTTCCCTCAAAATGAGGTCACGCCTCATTATTCTGAATTCTACTGAGCCATCAAACACTCTTCATATGACAAGCCATTCAATCCTGGAATAATTTTTGAGAACCTCCTTTGAAACCTCTCCAGTTTCAGCACATCTTTTCCCAGGTAAGGTGCCCAAAACTACTCACAATATTCTAAGTGAGGCCTCATCAGTGATGTACAAATCTTCAATGTTACATCCTTGCTTTTATATTCTAGTCCTCTTGAAATGAATGCTAACATTACATTTTCCCTCCTCACCACAGACTCAACCTGCAAATTAACCTTCAGGGAATCCTGCACAAGGACTCCACAGTCGCTTTCCGCCTCAGTTTTTTTGTATTTTCTCTCCAAGTAGAAAACAGTCAATGCTTTCATTTTTTTCTACCAAAGTGCATGACGTACAGTTCTTGACACTTATTCCATCTGACATTTCTTTGCCATTCTCCTAACCTGTCTAAGTCTTTGCATCATCAATGGGAATGGGAGAGGTTTTGACAGATTGGAGATAGCCCAGGAAATTATGGACCAGTGAGTCTTACCTCAGTGGTTGGTAAGTTGATGGAGAAGATCCTCAGAAGCAGGATTTATGAACATTTGGAGAGGCATAATATGATTAGGAATAGTCAGCATGGCTTTGTGAAAGGCAGGTCGTGCCTTACGAGCCTGATTGAACTTTTTGAGGACGAGACTAAACACATTAATGAAGGTAGATCAGTAGATGTAGTGTATATGGATTTCAGCAAGGCATTTGACAAGGTAATCTATTCAAGGCTTATTGAGAAAGTAAGGAGGCATGGGATCCAAGAGGACATTGTTTTGTGAATCCAAAACTAGCTTGCCCACAGAAGTCAAAGAGTGGTTGTAGACGAGTCATATTTTGTGTGGAGGTTGGTCACCAGTGGTGTGCCTCAGGGATCTGTTCCGGAACCCCTTTGTGATTTTTATAAATGACCTGGATGAGGAAGTGGAGGGATGGGTCAGTAAATTTGCAGATGACACAAAGGTTGGAGGTGTGTGGATAATGTGGAGGGCTGTCAGAGGTTACAGCGGGACATTGATAGGATGCAAAACTGGGCTGAGAAGTGGCATATGGAGTTCAACACAGATAAGTGTGAGGTGGTTCATTTTGGTAGGTCAAATTTGATGACAGAATATAGTATTAACGGTAAGACTCTTGGCAGCGTGGAGGATCAGAGAGATCTTGGCGTCTGAGTCTATAGGACACTCAAAGCAGCTGCACAGGTTGACTCTGTGGTTAAGAAAGCATACCGTACATTGGCCTTAATCAATTGTGGGATTGAGTTTAAGATCCAAGAGTTAATGTTGCAGCTATATAGGACCCTGGTCAGACCCCACTTGCAGTACTGTGCTCAGTTCTGGTCGCCTCACTATAGGAAAGATGTGGAACCATAGAAAGGGTGCAAAGGAGATTTATAAGGATGTACCCTGGATTGGGGAGCATGCCTTATGAGAATAATTTGAGTGAACTTCGCCCTTTTTCATTGGAGCGATGGAGGATGAGAGGTGACCTGACAGAGGTGTATAAGATGATGAGAAGCATTGATCGTGTGGATGGTCAGAGGCTTTTTCCCAGGGCTGAAATGGCTGCCACAAGAGGGCACGGGTTTAAGGTGCTTGGAAGTAGGTACAGAGGAGATGTCAGGGGTAAGTATTTTACGCAGAGAGTGGTGAGTGCGTGGAATAGGCTGCCAGTTATGGTGGTGGAGGCAGATACAATAGGGTCTTTTAAAAGACTCCTGGACAGGTACATAGAGCTCAGAAAAACAGAGGGCTATGGGTAACCCTCGGTAATTTCTAAGGTAAGGACATGTTCAGCCTCCTACCCTATTATACACCTCTATCAAGTCACCTTTCATCTTGATTAGATGCTCTTGTCATTCATGATTCCTACAGCCTACCATCCTTTCCCTGCCTCAATGGGATAAACCTATCCCAAACCACTTTTCTTAGTTAAAAATCTTTCAGTTCCAGTCTCATCTCTGTACCTCTTTAATAACCTCACCAATGCTGTTATATTCTCAATGTACAGACTCACTTTCAAAGTCTCTACAACTCATCTCTCAGTATTATTATTATTATTATTTGTATTTTTATGTATTTGCACTGTCAGTCTTTTGCACATTGGTTCTTTGCTACACTCTGTTTGCGGGCAGCTTTTCATTGAATCTATTGTATTTTTTTGTTCTACTGTGAATGCCTGCAAGAAACTGAATCTCAAGGTAACAAATTTACTCTGAACTGTGAAGGTAAATAGAAACATGAGGAAATTTGCACTATACAAGTTCCCAAATTTCTATAAAAGTCCAGGGGAGGATATGAAGGGCTGAGAAGGGCAGAGATGGCCTGTTTCCATGCTGTAATTGTTATATGGTTATATGATATGGGAGAAATCAAAAGCAGGCAAACAGGGCCCTTACAAAATAAAATCAAATGAGTTAAATAACCTAAAAGGTACTCAGTTTCTGACATATTTAAAATGAAACTTGTTTAAAATAATCTCATACACGAACCTGAAGGGTAAGCAGCACAGATCAAGAACACCATACTGAAAATTAAACAAAAGACAAATGATAAGGTGTACAATTGCTCAATACTTGCATTAGTTTGAAGAGTAAGACTAGATCATCTGTATATTTATCTAATGAATCTAGTTGCTACTTGGTTTCTAACAGTGTGCTGAGCAACAGAGTGGAGTTAGCCAGGACAGAGAATTTCCACAGCATAAACAGGGCAAAGGAACGTGTGATGAGAAAAGGTTTATAAAAGTTGAGCAAAACTGTGACAAACAAACCCTAGGTTGATTGGTGATGAATATAAAAAGTTTGGATAATGTAACTTAAGTGATGTCATCAAAATACTTTTTATTTATTCCAATGTTTCTATGTTTCAATGGAATACAACTTTATTGTCATTGCTCAAGATGAGATTGCGGTGCATTATTTTTCCAAATAACGTTCCAAATTGTCATTCACTAGGCCTGCCCACATCCCTGGTATCTCCTCTCAGCTTCCTTTTCACAGCCCAGCATCTTCAGCAAAGCTTGGTTAATAAAACTCAATCTCCCCCATCTAAACATCAAAACACATCTCATCAACTGCAGTATCATCAGCCTGTCCTTGCTAGCATTCTCTCTACACACTGCCCGTTTGAAAACCAACTACCTCACTCTCAGCACTTACATTCCACTTCCCATCCCCCTGCCAGATTAGTTTAAACCCTCCCAAACAGCTCTAGCAAACCTGCCTGCAAGGATTTTGCTTACCCTCAGGTTCAGATATAACTCGTCCTTTTTGTACAGAAGAGATCCCAATGACCCAGACATCTGAAACCCTGCCCCAATTCCTCAGACACACATTCATGTGCCAAATCACCCTATTCTTATAGAATTGGAATCCTATCCTCTTCTGGAATATAAAAGCAAGGATGTAATATTGTCTCAAAATGCTGGTGGAATGCCGCAGGCCAAGCAGCATCTATATGAAGTACAGTCGACGTTTTGGGCCGACCCAAAACGTCGACTGTACTTCTTCCTATAGATGCTGCCTGGCCTGCTGTGTTCCACCAGCATTTTGTGTGTGTTGCTTGAATTTCCAGCATCTGCAGATTTCTTCATGTTTGATGGAATATTGTGACATTCTAAAGCACAGGTATGACCTCACTTGGAGTATTGTGAGTAGCTTTGTGCCCCTTATCTTAAAAAAGGATGTGCTGAAACTAGAGAAGGTTCAAAGGAAGTGCATGAAAATTATTCCATAATTGAATGGCTTGTCATATAAAGAGCTCTTGATGACTCTGGGCCTGTATTCACTAGAATTCAGAAGAATGAGGGGGTGACCTCATTGAAACCTATCGAATCATGAAAGGCATTGATAGAGTGGATGTGAAGAGGATGTTTCCTAAGATGGGAGATTCTAAGACCTGAGGACACAGCGTCGGAATAGAAGGGTGTCCTTTTAGAAAGGTGATGTGTAGGTATTTCTTTAGCCAGAGAATGGTGTGGAATTCTTTGCCGGGGCAGCTGTGGAAGTTAAGTCTTCATGTATATTTAAGATAGAGGTTGATAGATGTTTGATTGGTCAGGGCATGAAGGGATATAGGGAGAAGGTAGGAGATTGGGACTGAGAGGAAAATTGGATAAGCCATGATGAAATGGTGGCACAGACTCGATGGGCCAAATGGCCTAATTCTGCTCCTACACCTTATGTTCTTCCCCTCACTAGCGTGTGGCATAGGCCACAATCAAAAGATTACTAACCTGGAGGCCCTACTTTCAGCTTTCTAATTAATTCCTTAAATTCATTCTTCTGAACTTTCTCATCTTTCCTGTCTAGGCCACTGGTGCCAATATGTACTGAGACTTCTGGCTGCTCACCCTCCCCCTTTAGAATGCTGCAGACTGATCTGAGATGTCCCTGACCCTAGCAGCTCGGAGGCAATATCCCATCCAGGTGTCTCTTTTACATCCACAGAATCTGCTTTCTGCTCTTCTAACTATAGAATCCTCCATCACTGCTACACTTATCTTTCGCTCCCTTCCATTTTGAGCCACAGAGCTAGATACCTGCTAGGTTGTTCCCCACCAACAGTAGTAGGAACAGCACTGCTTTCGGGCACCTCCAGAAATGTGTGTGGAAGAACCACCAGCTGTGTCTGTCCACAAAAACCCAGGCGTACAGAGCTGCTGTCATCACAACGCTGCTATAAGGCTCCGAAGCCTGGAACTTGTTCTGCAAGCAAATCCGATTGCTCAAGCACTTCCATCAGCACTGCCTCCACTCCATCATGGGTATCACAATGGGACTGTGTCTCCAACAACAAGGTCCTGGAGAAGGCTCACCTTCCCTTGACTCACTGCTGTTAGGAAGGAGGTACAGGAGCTACTCGGCCTGCCGGACTGGGTAACAGCTGCTTCCCTCAGGTTGTAAGACTAATGAACTGGACTCTCAGACGGTGGTGTCTGAAAAGAGGATGCTGTCCAAGTTGCATGCCATCTTGGACAATGACTCCCATCCACTCCATAATGTACTGGTTAGGCACAGGAGTACATTCAGCCAGAGACTCATTCCACCGAGATGTAACACTGAGCATCATAGGAAGTCATTCCTACCTGTGGCCATCAAACTTCACAACTCCTCCCTCGGAGTGGCAGACACCCTCAGCTAATAGGCTGGTCCTGGACTTATTTCCACTTGGCATGATTAACTTATTATTATTTAATTATTTATGGTTTTATATTGCTATATTTCTACACTATTCTTGGTTGGTGCGGCTGTAACAAAACCCAGTTTCCCTCGGGATCAATAAAGTCTGTCTGTCTGTCTACCACCACCGATGTCTCATCACTAGGACAGGAAGTTGTTTAGTTGTCATTTTACTGGTTACCTGTGCTGCACGCTACATCCATTTTGAATTATATTTTTAATTGGCTTACTTATGACAGCATTTTGGTTTATGTGCTGTGTATGATAAATGTTTTGGATACTGTTGTGGGGATGACTTCCCAGGGGAACGCCACGGAGACCGGGGTTACTGGCTCTGAGCATGGGACCATGCTGCAGAAGGGAAAGAGAGAAAAGAGGGGAGTCTTCTTGACTGATGAAGAAATATTGTGGGTCCAGGTTAGATCATCTATCATGTGCACAACAATGAACTTTGTGCTCTTCACTCAGTTACAGTGCCATTAATGTGAACGGACCACCCGGATAGCATGTTGCCTCCCAGGACCCAGGGACAGGAACCTCTTGGATCACACCCACAGCATTTTGGAGAGGGAGGGTGAGCAGCCAGATGTCTTGGTACATATTGGTACCAATGACCTAGGAAGGAAAAGCTATGTTGTCCTGAAAAGTGGTTTAGAGAGCTAGGCAAAAAGCTGAGAAGCAGGACCACAAGGGTAGTAATTTCTGGATTGCTGCCTGTACCACATGCCAGTGAGGGTGGAAACAGGGTGATCTGGCATGTATGTGGCTGAGAAGATGGTGCAGGGGCAGGGCTTCAGGTATTTGGATCACTGGGATCTTTTCTGGAGGAGGTATGACCTATATAAAAGGGACAGGTTGCAATTAGGAGATCAATATGCTCGTGGGCAGGTTTGTTAGAGCTGATGGGGATGGTTTAAACTAATTTGGCAGGGGGATGGGAACCGGAGTGAAGGGACTCAGGACAGAACAGATGGTTAAAAAAAAGCAAAGGTAGTGTGCAGTCAGACTATCATGACGGCAGGTAGATGATAGGACAAAATTGCAGCCAGTAGGGTGAATATCAGTGTATTAAGGCTGTAGAATCAAAAAGGGTAGCAAATGCAGTACTCAAAAAATGTGATATCTCAATGCACGGAGTATAAGAAATAAGGTGTTCTTAAGGTTGCTCTTGTACAGATTATAGATATGGCAAAGTTATATCTGATGGTAGGGGATTCTAGGACAAGAGGGCACGACTTCAGGATTGAAGGACATCCATTTAGAACTGAGAGCAGAGAAATTATTTTAGTCAGAGGGTGGTAAATCTGTGGAATTTGTTGCCACAAGTGGCTATGAAGGCCAAGTCATTGCGTGTATTTAAGACAGAGATAGATAGGTTCTTGATTAGCTAGGGCATCAAAGGGTATGGGGAGAAGGCAGGGGAGTGGGGATGACTGGAAGAATTGGATCAGCCCGTGATTGAATGGCAGGGCAGACCTGATGGGCCAAATGGCCTACTTCTACTCCTATATCTTATGGTATAATGTTGTGGCCATCAGTGAATCGTGGCTGAAAGATGGTTGTAGTTGGGAGCTGAACGTCCAAGGTTACACATTGTATCGGAGGGATCGGAAGGTAGGCAGAGGGGGTGGCATGGCTCTGTTGGTAAAGAGTGGCATCAAATCAATAGAAAGCTGTGATACACAATCAGAAGATGTTGAACTCTTGTGAATTGAGCTAAGAAACTGCAAGGGTAAAAGTACTCTGATGTCAGTTATATACAGGCCTCCAAACAGTAGCTGGGATGTAGACTACAGATTACAATGGGAAACAGAAAAGGTGTGTTGAGAGGGCAATGTTATGACAGTCATCAGAGATTTCAACATGCAGGTAGATAGGGAAAATCAGGCTGATAATAGATCTCCAGAAAGTGAATTGGTTGAATGCTTATGAGTTGGCTTTTTAGAGTAACTTGTCCTTGAGCCTGCTAGGGGATCACCTATACTGGATTTGATGTTATGTAATGAACCAGAGGCGACGAGGAACTCAGGGTAAAGGAACCCTCACGAGGCAGTGATCACAATATGAATGAGTTCAACTTGAAAGCTGGTAGGGAGAAAGTGAAGTCTGACGTAACAGTATTTCAGTGGAGCAAAGGAAATTACAGTGGTATGAGAAAGGATTTGGCTGTAGAAAATTGGAAGGAGATGCAGGCAAAGATGATAGCAGAGCAGCAATGGTGTGAGTTTCTAAAAAAAAAATGAGAAAGGTGGAGGTTAGATGTATTCCAAAAACAAAGAAATACTCAAATGGCAAAATAGTACAACCGTGGCTGACAAGGGAAGACCATGAGACCATAAGACACAGGAACAGAATTAGGCCACCTGGCTTATCAAGTATGCTCTGCCATTCAATGATGGCTGATCGTTTTAAATCTCCTCCTCAACCCCAGTTCCCGGCCTTCTCCCGTAACCTTTGATGCCATGTTCAATCAAGAACCTATCAATTTCTGCCTTAAATACAGTGGCATGCAAAAGTTTGGGTACCCCTGGTCAAAATTTCTGTTACTGTGAATAGTTAAGTGAGTAGAAGAAAAAAGGAAAGGAGCACCATGCAAATGTTTGGGCACCTCAAGAGATTTGAGCTCTTAGGTAACTTTTACCAAGGTCTCAGACCTTAATTAGCTTGTTAGGGCTATGGCTTGTTCACAGTCATCGTTAGGAAAAGCCAGATGATGCAAATTTCAAACCTTTATAAATACCCTGACTCCTCAAACCTTGTCCCAACAATCAGCAGCCATGGACTCCTCTAAGCAGCTGCCTAACACTCTGAAAATTAAAATAAATGATGCCCACAAAGCAGGAGAAGGCTATAAGAAGATAGCAAAGCGTTTTCAGATAT
The DNA here is from genome assembly GCF_048418815.1 of Hemitrygon akajei. Taxonomy (NCBI): domain Eukaryota; kingdom Metazoa; phylum Chordata; class Chondrichthyes; order Myliobatiformes; family Dasyatidae; genus Hemitrygon; species Hemitrygon akajei. The sequence goes on from NC_133124.1 coordinate 2,358,065, forward strand.
CCATTTCCTCAGTTCATAATGTAATTAAGAAATGGCAGTTAACAGGAAGGGTGGAAGTTAAGCTGAGGTCTGGAAGACAAAGAAAACTTTGCAAGAGAACTGCTCGTAGGATTACTAGAAAGGCAAATCAAAACCCCCGTTTGACTGCAAAAGATCTTCAGGAAGATTTAGCAGACTCTGGAGTGGTGGTGCACTGTTCTACTGTGCAGCAACACCTGCACAAATATGACGTTCATGGAAGAGTCATCAGAAGAAAACCCCTCCTGTGTCCTCACCACAAAATTCAGCATCCGAAGTTTGCAAAGGAACATCTAAACAAGCATTTTGGAAACAAGTCCTGTGGACTGATGAAGTTCAAATAGAATTTTTTGGCCACAGTGAGCAAAGGTATGTTTGAAGAAAAAAGGGTGCAGAATTTCATGAGAAGAACACCTCTCCAACTGTTAAGCACGGGGGTGGATCGATCATGCTTTGGACTTGTGTTGCAGCCAGTGGCACGGGGAACATTTCACTGGTAGAGGGAAGAATGAATTCAATTAAATACCAGCAAATACTGGAAGCATACATCACACCATCTGTAAAAAAGCTGAAGATGAAAAGAGAATGGCTTCTACAACAGGATAATGATCCTAAACACACCTCAAAATCCACAATGGACTACCTCAAAGCTGAAGGTTTTGCCACGGCTCATAGTCCCCCGACCTAAACACCATTGAAAATCTGTGGATAGACCTCAAAAGAGCAGTGCATGCAAGGCAGCCCAAGAATCTCACAGAACTAGAAGCCTTTTCCTAGGAAGAATGGGCAAAAATCCTCCAAACACGAATTGAAATACTCTTAGCTGGCTACAGTAAGTGTTTACAAGCGGTGATACTTGCCAAAGGGGGTGTTAGTAAGTATTGACCATACAGGGTGCTCAAACTTTTGCTTTCGGCCCTTTTCCTTTTTTGTTATTTTGAAACTGTAAAAGATGGAAATAAAAACGTAATCTTGCTTAAAATATTAAAGAAAAGTATCATCTTTAACTTTAAGACTTATGGGGATCAGTTCATCTTCTACTCACTTAACTATTTACAGTAGCAGAAATTTTGATCGGGGGTGCCCAAACTTTTGCATGCCACTGTATACCCAACGACCTGGCCTCCACACCTGCATGTGGTAATAAATTTCACAAATTCACCACAACCTGGCTAAAGAAATTTCTCCGCATCTCTGTTTTGAAAGGGTGCCCCTTCATCCTGAGGCTGTGCCCTCTTGTCCTAGACTTTCCCACCATGGGAAACATCCTTTACACATCTACTCTGTCTAGACCTTTCAACATTTGAAAAGTTTCAATGAGATCCTTCCTCATCCTTCTGAATGTCAGCGAGTACAGTCCTAGAGCCGTCAAACATTCCTCCTATGATAACCCTTTCATTTTTGGAATCATCCTTGTGAACCTCCTCAGGACCCTCTCCAATGCCAGCACATCTTTTCTAAGAGGAGGGGCCCAAAACTGTTCATAATACCCAAGGTGAGGCATCACCAGTGATTTATAAAGCCTCAGCATCACATCTTTACTCTTGTATTTGAGACCTCTTGAAATGAATGCTAATGTGGCATTTGCCTTCCTCACCACTGACTCAACCTGCAAGTTAACCTTTAGGGTGTTCTGTAGAATGACTCCCAAGTCCCTTTGCAGCTCAAATTTTTGGATTTTCTCCCTGTTTAGAAAATAGTATATTGTCAGATGATAATAAACTTGAACCTGAAATATGATTTTATAAATGAACATTAACTCCATCCTGGTTAGCACTTCCTTAATAATATATTCCCTGCTGCTCTGTTTTCTGTAGAAACAGGTATAAAATGGGCATCACACGCCTAGGAGCTAAGCTGCGAGAAACTGAAGCTCTAAACTACATGTGCAAATGAAGAGAGATTACTGGCAGGAGAAGCTTAAAAGGTCAAAGTGACATAATTACACTCTGTCAGGAGGTGGATCTTTAAAGGTGATGTCATGATTCAAAGCATCAAAGTGAAAGGAAATTTATTATCAAAGTACGTACTGTATATGCCACCATATACTACTCTGAAACTCATTTCCTTCCAGGCATTTTATAGGAAAATAAAGAAATATAACAGAATTTATTAAAAAAACTATCCAGAAACAATGACCAACAAACAACCAGTGTGCAAATGAAGCCAAATCGTACAAATAATACAAAAATAAATAAATAATACTGAGAACATGATTTGCAAGGTCCATGAAATTGAGTCTCTAGGTTGTACAATAATTTCAGTGTTGAAACATAGAAACATGGAAAACATACAGCACAATACAGGCTCTTCGGCCCACAAAGCTGTGCCGAACAAGTCCCTACCTTAGAACTACCCACTATTTTTCTAAGCTCCATGTAGCCATCCAGGATTCTCTTAAAAGACCCTATCGTTTCCGCCTCCACCATTGCCTCCGGCAGCTCATTCCACACATTCATCACTCTCTGCATAATAAAAAAACAACTTACTCCTGACATCTCTGTACCTACTTCCAAACACCTTAAAACTATGTCCTCTCATACTAACCATTTCAGCCCTGGGTAAAAGCCTCTGACCATCCACATGATCAATGCCTCTCATTATCTTGTACACCTCTATCAGGTCACCTCTCATCCTCCGTCTCTCCAAGGAGAAAAGGCCGAGTTCACTCAACCTATTCTCATAAGACATGCTCCCCAATCCAGGCAACATCCTTGTAGATCTCCTCTGCACGCTTTCTATGGCTTCCATGTCCTTCCTACAGTGAGGTGACCAGAATTGAGCACAGTACTCCAAGTGGGGTCTGACCAGGGTCCTTTATAGATACATTACCTCTCGGCTCTTAAACTCAATCCCAGGATTGACCCAATGCACCGTATGCCTTCTTAACCACAGAGTCAACCTGCTTAGCAGCTTTGAGTGTCCTACAGACTCAGACCCCAAGATCCCTCTGATCCTCCATATTGCCAAGAGTCTTACCATTAATACTATATTCTGCCATCATATTTGACCTACCAAAATGAACCACCTCACACTTACCTGGGTTTAACTCCATCTGCCACTTCTCAGCCAAGTTTTGCATCCTGTCAATGCCCGTTTTACCTTCTCACAGCCCTCCACACTATCCACAACACCCCCAACCTCTGTGTCATCAGCAAATTTACTAACCCATCCCTCCACTTCCTCATCCAGGTCATTTATAAAAATCACAAAGAGTAGGGGTCACAGAACAGATTCCTGAGGCACACCACTGGTCACCGACCTCCATGCAGAATATGACCTGTCTACAACCACTCTTTGCCTTTTGTGGGCAAGCCAGCTCCGGATCCACAATTGAGATTGCATCTGCCGTTGACCTATTGTGGCGATAGGCAAATCACACCTCACCCCTCCCAGTTTCACCTATTGCCTTGTTTTTCTTCCTCCCCTACATAAGAACATAAGAAATAGGAGCAAGAGTAGGCCATCTGGCCTGTCGGCCCTGCTCCGCCATTCTATAATATCACGCCTGATTTGACCATGGATTCATCTCCACCTACATGTCTTTTCTCCAAACCCTTAATTCCCCTACTATGCAAAAATCTATCCAACCTTGTCTTAAATATATTCACTGAAGTAGCCTCCACTGCTTCATTGGACAGAAAATTCTACAGATTCACCACTCTCTGGGGAAAGCAGTTCCCCCTCATCTCCATCCTGCTGCACATGCAAACCAACCTTTTATGATTCATGTTGTGATTCCTAAGTCCCTCTGCACAGCAGCATGCTGCAGTTTTGTTTTTACCATTTAAATAACAATCTGCTCTTTCATTTTTCCTTCTAAAGTGGATGACCTTGCATTTACCAACATTGTACTCCATCTGCCAGACCCTTACCCACTCAACCTATCTATATCTCTCTGCAGGCTCTCCATATCTTCTGCACAATTTGCTTTCCCACTCAATTTAGTATCATCAGAAAACATAGATATACTGCATGCAGACCACTCTTCCAGATCGTTAATGTATATCGTGAACAGTTGTGGGCCCAGCATCGACTCCGACAGCACATCACTCACCACTGATTGCCAACCAGAGAAACACACATGTATCCCAGCTCTCTGCTTTCTATTAGTGAACCAATTCTCTATCCATGCTAATACATCACCCCAACTCTATGCATCCTTATCTTATGGATAAGTCTTTTATGTGGCACCTTTTCAAACACCTTCTGGAAATCCAAGTAGATAACGTCCATCTGTTCCCCTCTATCCACTGTGCTCGTTATATCCTCAAAGAACTCCAGTAAGTTTGTCAAACAGGACCTGCCTTTGCTGAATCCATGCTGCGTCTGCCTGATGGATCCATTTCTTTCCCAATGCCACGCTATTTCTTCTTTAGTGATAACTTCACACATCTTCCCAGCTACAGATGTTAAACTGACTGGCCTATAGTTACCTGCCTTTTGCCTCCATCCTTTTTTGAACAGTGGTATGACATCTGCTGTCTTCCAGTCTGCCAGGACCTGCCCAGAGTCCAGAGAATTTTGGTAAATTATCACCAAAGCCTTTACCATAACTTCTGCCATTTCTTTCAATACCCTGGGATACATTCCTTCAGGACCAGGGGTCTTATTTATCTTCAGCCCCACAAGTTTGCTCAACACTACCTCTTTAGTGATAGCTATTGTATCGAGGTCTTCACTTCCCACCGCATCCATAACATCTCTCTTTGGCATGTTAGACATGTCCTCCACCTTGAAGACTGATACCAAATAGCCATTCAAAGCCTCTTCCATTTCCACATTACCCAATATCAATTCCCCCTTCTCCTCCTTCAAGGGACCTTAAGCCAACCATTTCTGCTTTATATAATTATAAAAACATTTACTATCTATTTTAATATTTTGTGCTAGTTTATTTTCATAATCTAGCTTCTCCTTCTTTATTGCTTGCTTAGGGGTTCTTTGTTGGAATATACTTTTATTGAGCACTGTGAAAAATCTCTTTGAAAGTCTTCCACTGTTCCTCAACCGACCCTCCATACAGCCTGTGTTTTCAGTCTACACTGGCCAAATCATCCCTCATCGCATTGTAGTCTTCATTGTTTAGGTATAATACAAAGGTTTTCAAGTGAACTATTGCACCCTCCATTTGTATGAGAAACTCAATCATTCTCAAGAGGATCCCAAACTACAAGATCACTAATTTTACCTGTCTCATTGCACAGGACCACATCTAAGATAATATGTTCCCTTGTAGGTTCAGTAACATGTTGTTCAAGAAAGCCATCACGGATGCATTCTATGAAGTCCTCCACAAGATTGCCTCAACCAACTTGATTCATCCAATCTATGTGCATGTTAAAGCCCCCATGATAACTGCTGTTCCATTCTTACATGCCTCAGATATTTCTCTGTTTATTGCCTGTGCCACTGTAATGTTATTATTTGGTGGCTCCCAACAGTGAATTTTTTCCCTTTACTATTCTTAATCTTTACCCAGATGGATTCAACATTCTGTTCCTTAGATCTTACATCATCTCTCACTATTGCCTTGATCTCCTCTTTAATTAAGAGCACTGCCCCCACCTCCCTTACCTTCCTGCCTATCCTTCCGTATTATCTGATATCCTTGGATATTTAATTCCCAATCCTCCACCCTGCAACCACGTCTCTGTAATGGCCACTAAATCTTACTTGCCATCTTCTAACTCTGACTTCTTGTATTTTTTTCTCCAGTCCTGATGAAGGTTCTTAGCTCGAAACGTTAATTATATTCTTTTCCACAGATGCTGCTTGGCCTGCTGAGTTCCTCCAGCACTTTGTGTGTGTGTTGCTTGGATTTCCAGCATCTGCAAATTTGCTCTTGTTTGGGAGTGTTCAAAGACATCTTCAGTCTCCTATTGATATAGTCAGACATTACCACCTGCTGCAAAATGGCAAAAATCATACTACTGCCCAATACAATCAGGGTGAGCTGCTTCAATGATTCTCTCCCAGTGGCATTTATACCTTCTGTGATGAAGTGCAATCTCACTGGCTCTCCACTCAGCTTTAGATCACTTGGACAATAGTAATATTGCACCTACATTAGACTCCTATTTATTGATTACAGCTCAGCATTCAACACAATCATAACCTCAGTTCTAATCAACCATCTCCAAACCCCTGTATCTCCCTCTGCAACTGGATTCTTGACTTCCTCACCGGAAGACCGCAGTCTGTGTGGATGGGAAATTACTTCTCCACCTCGCCCATAAAAAACACTGGTGCACCTCAAGAATGTGTACTTAGCCCACTGCTCTACTCTCTCAACGCCCATGAGTATGTGGCCAGGCACAGCTCAAATGCCATCTACAAGTTTGCTGATGACCTAACTATTTTTGGCAGAGCTTTAGATAGTGACAAGGAGCAGTATAGGAGCGAGATAGATCAGCTAGTTGAGTGGTGTCACAGCAACAACCTTGCACTCAATATTATTAAGACCAAGGAATTGATTTGTGGACTTCAGGAAAGGGAAGTTGAACAAACACATGATATATATAGACCCAAGACTTGAGGGAGTAGATTTAGGATGGAGATTAGGAGGAACTGCTTTTCTCAGAGAGTAGTGAATCTATGGAATTCTCTGCTCAATGAAGAAGTTGAGGCTACCTCAGTAAATATATTTAAGACAAAGTCAGAGAGATGTTTGCATAGTAGGGGAATTAAGGACTACGGGGAAAAGGCAGGTAGGTGGAGATGAGTCCATGGCCAGATCAACCGTTTCATTGAATGGCAGAGCAGGGTCGATGGTCCAGATGGCCTACTCCTGCTCCTATTTCTTATGTTCTTATATAATTAAACGATAGGTTGAGCAAGCTAGGACTTTTTTCTTTGGAGTGGAGGAGGATGAGAGGTGTACATGATGATAGGAGGCATAGATCAAGTGGATAGCCAGTGACTTTTCCCCAAGGCAGAAATGGCTAATTCAGGGTGGTGAAGGTGGGGGAGTTTTAAGGTAATTGGAGGAAAGCACTGAAGGGGATGTCACAGAGAGTGCTGGGTGCACGGAACACACTTCTAGGGATGGTGATAGAGGCAAATACATTAGCGACATTTACAGCACCTATAAAAAGTATTCATCCCCTTAGAAGGTTTCATGTTTTATTGCTTTACAACATTGAATCACAGTGGATTTAATTTGGCTCTTTTGACATTGATCAACAGAAAAAGACTCTTTTGTGTCAAAGTGAAAACAGAACTCTACAAAGTGACTTAAATTAGTTACACATATAAAACACAAAATAATTAATTGCATAAGTATTCACACCCTTCAAGTCTGTATTTAGTAGATGCACCTTTGGCAGAAATTACAGCCTTGAGTCAGTGTGGATAGGTCTCTTCCGGCTTTGCACATCTGGACACTGCACTTTTTCCCATTCTTCTTTACATAGGGTAATATAGGATAGATAGGGTAGTTAAGAAAGCTTATGGGGTGTTAGCTTTCATAAGTCGAAGGATAGAGTCGCTATGTAATGATGCAGCTCTATAAAACTCTGCTTAGGCCACACTTGGAGTACTGTGTCCAGTTCTGGTCGCCTCAGTATAAGAAGGATGTGGAAGCATTGGAAAGGGTACAGAGGAGATTTACCAGGATGCTGCCTGGTTTAGAGAGTATGGATTATGATCAGAGATTAAGGGAGCTAGGGCTTTACTCTTTGGAGAGAAGGAGGATGAGAGGAGACATGATAGAGGTGTACAAGATATTAAGAGGAATAGATAGACAGAGTGAATAGCCAGCACCTCTTCCCCAGGGCACCACTGATCAGTACAAGAGGACATGGCTTTAAGGGTTGCGGAGGGAAGTTCAAGGGGGATATTAGAGAAAGGTTTTTCACTCAGAGAGTGGCTGGGGCATGGAATGCACTGTCTGAGTCAGTGGTGGAGGCAGATACATTAGTGAAATTTAAGAGACTGCTAGACAGGTATATGGAGGAACTTAAGGTGGGGGGTTATATGGGAGGCAGGGTTTGAGGGTCGGCACAACATTGTGGGCTGAAGGGCCTGTAATGTGCTCTACTATTCTATGTTCTAAAACTGCTCAATCTCTGTCAGGCTGCACGGGGATCGTGAGTGAACAGTCCTTTTTAAGTCCAGCCACAAATTCTCAATTGGATTGAGGCCTGGACTCTGACTTGGCCACTTCAGGACATTAACTTTGTTGTTTATAAGTCATTCCTGTGTAGCTTTACCTTTATGCTTGGGATGATTGTGTTGCTAGAAAATAAATCTAAGTTGCATTTCTCTTGCAGACTGCATCAGGTTTTCCTTCAGGATTTCCCTGTATTTTGCTGCATTCATGTTACCCTCTACCTTTAAAAACCTGCTAGGGCCTGGTGCAGTGAAGCATCCCCACAGCATGATGCAGCCACCACCACACTTCACGATAGGGATGGTGTTTTATTGATGATGTGCGGTGTTTGGCTTATGTTAAACATTGTGTTAGGTCTCATGGCCATAAAGCTCAATTTTGGTTTCATCAGACCATAGAAACTTCTTCCAGCTTACTTCAGAGTCTCTCTTCTGGCAAACTCTAGCTGAGACAACTGTTATACCACCATCAAGAATGCCTGCCGTGCTATTTCACGCCCTCACTTCGGGAAGTCTGATCACCTGGCTGTACTTCTACTCCCTGAGTACAGGCAGAGACTGAAGACTGCAGCACCAATAGCGAGGACCAAGAAGGTTTGGACAAGAGAAGCACAGGAGCGCCTACAGGACTGCTTTGAATCGGTGGACTGGACTGTATTCAGGGATACATCTTTAAACCTGGATGAGTATGCTGCAGTTGTAACCTACTTCATTAAAACCTGTGTGGATCTGCCCCACCCACTCATGCTCAATGGCTCAGAGATATTACGTCCTGTTTTGACCTTGAAACGATTCATTATTTACTCCTTAATTCAGACCGAAAGTTCCAAAGGGTGTGGGGACCTTTTCTTGAATACTTTCATAATTCATGTTTAGATTAAAGGTCCACCCCTTTTTTTCCCTTCTGTCTATAAATCCCTTACTTCCAGCTTCTTTCAGTTAAGATTTACGCATTTTTGATGTGTAAACATATTATAGTCCAGGTAGTAGGCAATATACCTTCTTTTTATAAATACAGCTCTGTGAAGATAAATGTTCTGTTTAACTTTTCTGTATATTGTAAGGTTGGCTTGGAGTCGGGCAATGGGAGGGTGGGGTGGTAACTAACTATATATGACTCTACCATGGGTATTTTTTTAAACTGTTATGAACCGTACATTCGATACCTTTGTTTTGCACTGTACAAACTTTTTGTTTTTTATTGTAAAATTAATTTAAAAAATTTTTTAAAAACCCAGTGTGGATGAGTGTGTGTCTACAAAGACTTACTGTACACCTCCAAACCAAAAGCTGTGGATGAACCAGGAGGTACGTTGTCTGCTGAATCTAGGTCTGTGGCATTCAAGTCTGGCGAACCAGGTCTATACCAGAAAACCAGGCATGATTTGCGGAGGACTATTTCAAGGGTCAAGAGACAATTTTGAATGGGGTTGGAGGCAACATTGGACATACAACAACTCTGGCAGGGTTTGCACGACATCACTTCCTACAAAGCAAAACCCAATAGCATCAATGCTTCACTACTAGATGAACTCACCACCGTTCATTCAAAGATAGGTGGGGGATGTGCAGTGTTGAGGAAACTGAGAGCCTGCAGAGAGGTTATTTCAAGGGTGAATAGACAATTTCGAATGAGGTTGGAAGCAACATCGGATACATGGCAACTCTGGCAGGGTCTGCAAGACATTACTTCCTACAAAGCAAACCCAATAGCATCAATGGCAACGATGCTTCACTACCAAATGAACTCAACACCTTCTATGCCCGTTTGAAAGGGAGAACACAACTACAGCTGTGAAGATCCCTGCTGCACCTGATGACCCTGTGATCTCTGTCTCAGAGGCCAATGTTAGGCTGTCTTTAAAGAGTGTGAACCCTTGCAGGGTGGAAGGTCCTGATGGAGTACTTGGTAAGAGCTCTGAAGATTTGTGCCAACCAACTGGTGGGAGTATTCAAGGACATTTTCAACCTCTCGCTGCTACAGGCAGAAGATCCCACTTGCTTCAAAAAGGCAACAATTATACCAGAGTTTAAGAAAAATAATGTGGGCTGCCTTAATGACTATCGCCCAGTAGCACTCACATCGACAGTGATGAAATGCTTTGAGAGGTTGGTCATGACTAGACTGAACTCCTGCCTCAGCAAGGACCTGGACCCATTGCAATTTGCCAATCGCCACAATAGGTCAACGGCTGATGCAATCTCAATGGCTCTTCACATGGCTTTAGATCACCTGAACAACACAAACACCTATATCAGGATGCTTTTCATCTACTATAGCTCAGCATTCAACACCATCATTCCCACAATCCAGATTGAGATCCTGGGCCTCTGTACTTCCATCAACAATTAGATCCTCAACTTCTTAACTGGAAGACCACAATCTGTGCAGATTGATGGCAATATCTCGTCCTCAATGACGATCAACACTGGTGCACCTCAGGGGTGTGTGCTTAGCTCACTGCTCTACTCTCTCTATAACTATGACTGTGTGGCTAGGCATAGCTCAAATACCATCTATAAATTTGATGATGATAGAACCATTGTTGGTAGAATCTCAGATGGCAATGAAAGGACATAAAGGAGCAAGGTATGCCAGCTAGAGAAGTGGTGTCGTAGCAACAACCTGGCACTCAACGTCAGTAAAACAAAGGAGCTGATTGTGGACTTCAGGAAGGATAAGACAAAGGAACACGTACCGATCCTCATAGAGGGATCAGAAGTGGAGAGAGTGAGCAGTTTCAAGTTCCTGGGTGTCAAGATCTCTGAGGATCTAACCTGGTCCCAACATATCGATGTAGTTATAAAGAAGGCAAGACAGCGGCTATACTTTATTAGGAGTTTGAAGAGATTTGGTATGTCAACAAAAACATTCAAGAACTTCTATAGATGTACCATGGAGAGCATTCTGACAGGCTGCATCACTGTCTGGTATGGAGGGGCGACTGCACAGGACCAAAAGAAGCTGCAGAAGGTTGTAAATCTAGTCAGCTCCATCTTGGCCACTAGCCTACAAAGTACCCAGGCTATCTTTAGGGAGAGGTATTTCAGAAAGGCAGCGTCCATTATTAAGGACCTCCAGCACCCAGGGCATGCCCTTTTCTTACTGTTACCATCAGGTAGGAGGTACAGAAGCCTGAAGGCACACATTCAGCGATTCAGGAACAGCTTCTTCTCTTCTGTCATCTAATTCCTAAATGGACATTGAACCTGTGGACACAACCTCACTTTTTAATATATATAATTTCAGTTTCTATGGATGATTTTTTAATCTATTCAATATATGCATACTATTTACAATATACGTATAGTATAATATTTTCTTCTTATTTTTTTCTCTTCTTCTATTTTATGTATAGCATTGAACTGCTGCTGCTAAGTTAACAAATTTCAGGATACATGCCAGTGATAGTAAGCCTGATTCTGATTCTGATGTTAACTGTTAGGGTGTTCTGCACAAGGACTGCTAAGTCACTTTACATCTCAGCTCTTTTGATTTTCTTCCTGTTTAGAAAAATATCTGCATATTTTTATCTCTTACCAAAGTGTATGACCATGCAATTTACAACATTGTATTTCATTTGGCATTTTCTTGCTCATTTGCCCAAACTGTCAAAGTGCTTCTGCAGCCGACCTGTTTCCTCAGCACTACTTGCCCCTCCACCAATCTTCGTATGATCCGCAAACTTGGAACAAATCCATCTATTCCATAAGCTATATTATTGATCTACAGCATAAAAAGAAGCGGACCCAAAACTGTCCCTGTGGAACACCACTATTCAAAGGCAGTCAACCAGAAAAGGATTCTTTTATTCCCATTCGCTGCCTCTTACCAATCAACTGAAGGGTCCTGCCGAAGGATTTCAGCTCGAAACAGCAACTGTAATTTTTCTCCATAGATGATGCTTGGCTTACTGAGTTCCTCCAGCATGTTGTATGTGTTGCTCTAACCATGCCAGTAACTTTCCTGTAATACCACGGGTTCTTAACTTGGTAAGCAGCCTCATTTGTGACACCTTGTCAAAGGCCTTCTGAAAGTCCAAGTATACAATATCCACTACATCCCATTTATCTATCCTACTTGTAATCTCCTCAACAAATTTCAACAGGTTCATCAGGCAAGATTTTCTCTTAAGGAAACCATGCTGACTTTGTCCTATCTTGTCCTGTATCACCAAGTAATCCATAACCTCATTCTTAACAATTGACTCCAACATCTTCCCAACCACTGAGGTCAGGCTCACTGGTCTATAATTTCCTTTCTGCTGCTTTCCTCCTTTCTTCAAGAGTGGAGTGACTTCTGCAACCTTCCAGTCCTCTGACACCATGCAAGAATCTAATAATTTATGTCCTTTCATTGCCATCTGAGATTCTACCAACAATGGTTCTAATCATTTCTAATGCCTCCACAATCTCTACCGCTATCTTTCTCAGAACCCTAGTGTGAAGTTCATCCAGTCCTGGTGACTTATGTACCCTCAGGTCTTCCAGCTTTTTGAGCACCTTTGCCCTTGTAATAGTAACTGCTCTCACTTCTCCTCTCTCACACCCTTCAACATCAGGCACACTGCTAGAGTCTTCCACTGTGAAGACTGATGCAAAATACTCATTTAGTTCATCTGCCATCTCCTCGTCCTTGCTATTATTTCCCCAGCCTCATTTTCCAGCGGTCCTATATCAACTCTCATCTCTCTTTTATTTCTTACATACTTGAAATTGTTTGCTAGCTTGCTTTCGTATTTCACCTTTTCCCTCCAACTGAATCTTTTAGTTGCTCTCTGTAGGTTTTTAAAAGCTTCCCAATCCTCTGTCTTCCCACTAATGTTTGCTTTGTTGTATAGCCCCCTTTCACTCTTACGCTAGCTTTGACTTCCCTTGTCAGCCATGGTTGTACTATTTTGCCATTTAAGTATTTCTTTGTTTTTTGGAATACGTCTGTCCTGCTCCTTCCTCATTTTACCCAGACACTCAAGCCATTGTTGCTCTGCTGTCATCCCTGCCAGCACCTGCTTCCAATTTACTTTGGCCAACTCCTCTCTCATGCCGCTGGAATTTCCCTCACTACACTGAATTACTGCTACATCAGACTTCACTTTCTCCATATCAAATTTCAAGTTGAGTTCAAGTCAACTCAAGTTGAACTCAAGTATTATGATCACTGTCTCCTAAGGATTCTTTTACCTTCATCTCCCTAATCATCCCGGTTCATTACATAACATCGAATCTAGTACAGATGATCCCTAGTAGGCCCAAGGACAATCTGTTCTAAACAGTCACTCCCTTGTGATCCATTACCAACCTGTTTTCCCCAATTGACCTGCAAGTTGAAATCTCCCATGACTATCATACTAATGCCCTTTTGACATGCCTTTTCTATATCCCATTGTAATCTGTGGTCCACATCCCAGCTACTGTTCAGACTGCTACAAGTAACTGTCATCAGGGTCTTTTACACTTGCAGTTTCTTAACTGAACCCACAAGGGTTCAACATCTTCCGATCCTATGTCATTTTTCAATATTTTTTTATTGATTTTCAAATAAAGAATATACAAATCGGAAGAGGAGTTTAACAAGTAGATAATATAAAAGACATATAAACAGCAATAATAAAAACAGAATATAATGTCAAAATCAAATAGGTAAAATATTATGCTGTTATATATACAATGGTCAAAAAAAACTACAACTCCTCATAGCAATCATAAAAAAAATTGGAAATTTTGTTGATAAAGAAAAAAACCCCCACTAACTAAACTGAAACAAAAAAAAAGAGAAAGAAAAAAAAAGGGAAAGAAAAAGAAAGATTGGGCAGTCCATTTGAGGATAAAATTAGAAAAAAGAGAGAGAGAAAAAAAAACACATCCTTCCAGTCATCTCCGAACCTTCATGGATAAGGATTTTCCCCAAAGAGAATAAAGAAAAATAAATAAATAAATAAATAAAAATTAAATCATGTGAAAATATTGAATAAAAGGTCGCCGGACTTGTTCAAAATTAAAGGATGTATTAAATGTCCGGCTTCTAATTTTCTCCAAGCTTAGACATGACATAATGGAGGAGAGCCAATAGAAAACAGTAGGCAGATTAGATTCTTTCCAGTGTCGCAAAATAGCTCTCCTAGCCAGTAAAGTTGAAAAAGCTATCACATGTTGGGCAGAAGCAGACACTTTGCTTGCTTCCTCTGGAATAATCCCAAATATTGTTGTAAGTGGATTAGGTTGAACACCTATATCTATAGCTTTAGATAATATTCCAAACACATCCCTCCAAAAATTATTTAAACTTACACATGACCAAAACATACGAGTTAGAGTAGTCACTTCTGCATTACATCTGTCGCAAATAGGGCTTATATTAGGAAAAATATGCGCCAATTTATCTTTGGACATATGGGCCCTGTGTACTATCTTAAACTGAATTAAGATATAGCGTGCAATTTTTGATAAAATAGATTCTCTGATTTTGTCTTATGTTTGGAATAATAAAAGCTCTAGAGTGAATAAACTTTTATTGCAAAAATCAAAAAAAGATGGAGGACCGATCCTATGTCACATCCACTGTGATTCAATGTTGTAAAACAATAAAACATGAAAACTCCCAAGGGGGGTGAATACTTGTTAAAGGCACTGTAACAAACTCTTAGATGGGCACATGAATGATAGAAAAATAGAAGTTATGTGGGAGGGAAGTGTTGGATTGATCTTAAAATAGGTTAAAAGGTCAGCACATTGTGGGTTGAGGGGACGGTACTGTGTTGTAATGTTTTAAAATAACTTCAGAGCAAGACTGAAAGGATGATCTAAGAGGAGGCTTTTTATAAATTGCAGGCCTATAGCTTTATTTTAAAAAACAGAAGTTGAAATGGTGTTACCTAAAGAGATCATTACATGCCACAGACGAATCCTGTTATTAGATTGTGAGGATAGACATTTAATAGTTACTGTCTGCTTTGAACAGCTGATGGGCTGTGTTTTGAAAAACTTTCTGGCTGCATTTTTTCTTTGCAGTTTGATCGAGAAACAACAGCGCAAGCGTGTGGATGTTAGCAAGTTAAAACAGGTGGGAAGAGTTTAAAAGAAAGATAGCTTTATAGAGCGGACATTAGGGGAGTGGGTATTAGAGTAGAGGGAGTCAGAATAGGAGGGCTTTGGGTCAACAGGGCTTCAGCAATAACGGGTCAAGGTGAGGTAAGTTACTTGTGAAGAGCAGGAATGGGAAGTATGTCTGTGAGGCTGGTGTTGGAGTACTGGGTGTTGGATGTGGGATGTCCAGGAGACTCCCAGCCTCCTGGACGGCCACATCTGCGCCAGGTGTGTCAAGCTGCAGCTCCTTAGAGACTGCGTAGGGAACTGGAGATGCAGCTTGATGACCTTCATCTGATCAGGGTAGGTGAGGAGGTGATAAGAGAGGAGCCATAGGCAGGTAGTCACATGGGGGCCTCGCAAGACACATAAGTGGGTAACAGTCAGGAGAGGGAAGGGTAAGAGTCAGATACTAGAGAGTTCCCCTGTGGCTGTCCCCCTTAACAATAAGTGCTCCTGCTTGAGTACTGTTGGTGGGGCCGACCTACCTGGGGGAAGCAACAGTGGCTGCACCTCTGGCACAGAGTCTGGCCCTGTGGCTCAGAAGGGGAGGGAAAGGAAGAGGATGGCATCAGTGATAGGGGACTCTATAGTTAGGGGGTCAGACAGCAATTCTGTGGACATGTGAAAGAAACACGGACGGTAGTTTGCCTCCCAGGTGCCAGGCTCCTGATGTTTCAGATCACATCCATGATATCCTGAAGTAGGAAGGTGAACAGCCAGAGGTTGCGGTACATAATGGTACCAACGACATAAGTAGGAAAATTTTGAAAGGAATAGATAAGATAGAAGTAGGAAAGTTGTTTGCATCGGTGGGTGAGACTAGAACTAGGGGACGTTGCCTCAAGATTCAAGGGAGAAGATTTAGGACGGAGATGAGGAGAAACTGTTTTTCCCAGAGAGTGGTGAATCTGTGGGATTCTCTGCCCAGGGAAGCAGTTGAGGCTTCTTCACTAAATATATTTAAGATACAGTTAGATAGATTTTTACATAGTAGGGGAATTAGGGTTATGGGGAAAAGGCAGGTAGATGGAGCTGAGTTTACGGACAGATCAGCCATGATCTTATTGAATGGCGGGGCAGGCTCAATGGGTCGGATGGCCTATTCCTGCTCCTAATTCTTATGTTCTTATGTAAAAGGGAGGAGGTCCTGAAAACAGACTACAGGGAGTTAGGAAGGAAGTTGAGAAGCAGGACCTCAAAGGTAGTAATCTCGGGATTGTTGCCTGTGCCACGCGACAGTGAGTATAGGAATAGAGTGAGGTAGAGGATAAAATGCGTAGCTGAGGGATTGGAGCAGGAAGCAGGGATTCAGATTTCTGAAACAGTGGGACCTCTTTTGGGGCAGGAGTGATCTGCACAAAAAGGATGGATTTAACTTGAATCCAAGGGGGACCGATATCCTGGCGGGGAGGTTTGCTAAGGCTATTGCGGAGAGTTTAAACCAGAATCGCAGGGAAGTGGGAACTGAACTGAACAGATGGAAGAAGGGGCGGTTGGCTCATAAATCGAGAAAGCCTGTAGACAGTGTGAGAGGGAGGGTAGGCAGGTAATAGAGAAGGGATACGCTCATGAACAAAGCAAATGAGCTTAGAGCGTGGATCAGTACTTGAAGCTATGATGTTGTGGCCATTACAATTGGATAGTGCAGAGGCAGGAATGGCTAATTAAGTGTGCCAGGCTCCAGGTGTTTCAGAAATGACAGGGAGGGAGGCAAAAGAGCTGGGGGAGTAGGGGAGTGGCAATGCTGATCAGAGATAGTGTCACGGCTGCAGAAAAGGAGGAAGTCATGGAGGGATTGTCTACGGAGTCTCTGTGGGTGGAAGTTAGGAACAGGAAGGAGTCAATAACTCTACTTGGTGATTTTTATAGACCACCCAATAGTAACAGGGACATCGAGGAGCAGATAGGGGGACAGATTCTGAAAAGATACAATAATAACAGGGTTGTCGTGGCAGGATATTTTAATTTCCCATATATTGATTGGCATCTTCCTAGATCAAGGGGTTCAGAAGGGGTGGATTTTGTTAGGTGCATTCAGAAAGGTTTGCTGACTCAGTATGTAGATAAGCCTACAAGAGGAGAGGCTGTACTTGTATTAAGGAAGAGGATGTGCTGGAGCTTTTGGAAAGCATCAAGTTGGCTAAGTCACCGGGACCAGATGTGTCGTGCCCCAGGCTACTGTGGGAAGTGAGGGAGAAGATTGCTGAGCCTCCAGTGGGTCAATTTCTGCATGGAGGCCGGTGACCGGTGGTGTGCCTCAGGGATCTATTCTGGGACTCCTACTCTTTGTGATTTTTATAAATGTCCTGGATGAGGAAGTGGAAGGATGGGTTAGTAAGTTTGCTGATGACACAAAGGTTGGGGGTGTTGTGGATAGTGTGGAGGGCTGTCAGAGGTTACAAAGGGACATTGATAGGATGCAAAACTGGGCTGAGAAGTGGCCGATGGAATTCAACCCAGATAAATGTGAAGTGGTTCATTTTGGTAGGTCGAATATGATGGCGGTATATAGCATTAATGGTAAGACTCTTGGCAGTGTGGAGGATCAGAGGGATCTTGGGGTACGAGTCCATAGGACACTCAAAGCTGCTACACAAGTTGACTGGCCTTCATCAACTGTGGGATTGAGTTTAAGAGCCGGGAGGTAATGTTGCAACTATATACGACCCTGGTCAGACCCCAATTGGAGTACTGAGCTCAATTCTGGTCGCCTCACTACAGGAAGGAATTGGAAACCATAGAGAGGGTAGAGGAGATTTACAAGGATGTTGCCTGGATTGGGGAGCATGCCTTATGAGAATAGGTTGAGTGAACTCGGCCTTTTCTCCTTGGAGCAACGGAGGATGAGAGGTGACCTGAATGAGGTGTACCTCATGAATAATAAAATAAAATGGGCGGCATGGTGCCCTGTTGGTTGGCACTGTTGCCTTGTGGGATTCGGTGAAAACTAGAGTTAAGATTGGATCAGCCATGATCTTGTTGAATGGTGGAGCAGGCTTGAGGGGCCGATTGGCCTACTCCTGCTCCTATCTCTTATGTTCTTATGTACAAGTTTATGACAGGCATTGATCGTGTGGATAGTCAGAGGCTTTTTCCCAGGGCTGAAATGGCTAGCACAAGAGGGCATAGTTTTAAGGTGCTTGTAAGTAGGTACAAAGGAGATGTCAGGGGTAAGTTTTTTATGCAGAGAGTGGTGAGTGCGTCAAATGGGCTGCCGGTAGCGGTGGTGGAGATGGATACAATATGGTCTTTTAAGAGACTCCTGGATAGGTACATGGAGCTTAAAAAAACAGAGGGCTAAGGCTAACCCTAGGTAATTTCTAAACTAAGCTCATGTTTGGCACAGCGTTGTGGGCTGAAGGGCCTGTATTGTGCTGAAGGTCTTCTATGTTCTCTGATACTGAAGTAGCTGACCCACAAGTGAAGAGTGAAACAGGATTAAGTCGCTGTGAAGACATGATTCAGAAACAAATAAATAAAAACTGAAAAGATGCTGAAAACACTGAATAAACTGAATATGCTGGAGGTACTCAGCAGGTCAGGCAAATGTAGGGGAAAAGGATGATTCAGGTCAATGACTTTTCATCCATCTCTGCTTACGAGACAAAGCAGCAGGGAGTCACTTACCTTCAGAGTGTGCCTCACATGAACTCCCAAATTTGTGCGTTAAGACTAGCAAAGAAACATGCAGACAGAACTGCAAAAGTCTTCGACACAGATATGTAGCTGAGGTGGCTAACACTTCTGTACAGTATTGTTTTTGTCAACCTGGAGTGGAATGCAAGTTTGTAAATCATGTGGGAGCAAAGTGTGTTGTGAATGTGGAGTGCTGCAGAACGGATATAGGACAGGTGACAGAGAAGGAGTGCCAGGGTGGGGATTGGCGCAGGCACAGACACACCCTGCTCTAAGTCACCAGGCAAGGTCATTTGATTTCAAACCATTGGTTTACTGATCATTACAGAATGTCTCTCTGGTGCTTCTCGCTCCATTCCTTCTGCCTTCCCCTTTTCCCAACCATGATTCTCCTCTCCCTGCCCCCTTCCCATTCTCAGTCCACAATACAGACTCATAACAGATTGGGTTTATCTTCACTTACACGTGTCATAAAATTCATTTCTTTTTTTTTTGCAGCAGTACAATGCAATACATAAAATTACCACAGTACTGTGCAAAAGTCTTAGGGTCCCTAGCTATATATGTGAAAGTCAAGTACAGTTATTATCATTTATTATTCTTCATACAACCTTAAGATTTGTCCTCTTACAGGCAGCTAAAAAACAAAGAAACCCAATAGAACCGGTGACTAGTGGTGTGCCTCAGGGATCTATACTGGGACCAATGGTGTTTGTCATATACATTAATGATCTGGATGATGGGGTGGTGAATTGGATTAGTAAGTATGCAGATGATACTAAGATGGGTGGCATTGTGGATAATGAAGTAGGTTTTCAAAGCTTGCAGAGAGATTTATGCCAGTTAGACGATGGCAGATGGAGTTTAATGCTGATTAAGTGTGAGGTGCTACATTTTGGTAAGAATAATCCAAATAGGACATACATGGTAAATGGTAGGGCATTGAAGAATGCAGTAGAACAGAGTGATCTAGGAATAATGGTGCATAGTTCCCTGAAGGTGGAATCTCATGTGGATAGGGTGGTGAAGAAAGCTTTTGGTATGCTGGCCTTTATAAATCAAAGCATTGAATATAGGAGTTGGGATGTAATGTTAAAATTGTACAAGGCATTGGTAAATTTGGAGTATTGTGTACAGTTCTGGTCACTGAATTATAGGAAAGATGTCAACAAAATAGAGAGAGTACAGAGAAGATTTACTATAATGTTACCTGGGTTTCATCACCTAAGTTACAGGGAAAGGTTGAACAAGTTAGGTCTTTATTCTTTGGAGCTTAGAAGGTTGAGGGGGGACTTGATAGAGGTATTTAAAATTATGAGGGGGATAGATAGAGTTGACGTGGATAGGCTTTTTCCATTGAGAGTAGGGGAGATTCAAACAAAAGGACATAAGTTGAGAATTAGGGGACAAAAGTTTAGGGGTAACACGAGGGTGAATTTCTTCACTTAGAGTGTGGTAGCTGTGGGGAACGAGCTTCCAGTAGAAGTGGTAGAGGCAGGTTCGGTATTGTCATTTAAAGTAAAATTAGATAGGTATATGGACAGGAAAGGAATGGAGGGTTATGGACTGAGGTCAGTGAGACTAGGTGAGAGTAAGCGTTCGGCACGGACTATTAGGGCCGAGATGGCTTATTTCCGTGCTGTAATTGTTATATGGTTAACCCAATAAAACAAAAGATCATCAAGCAACCAAGGTGCAGAGAGAGAAAAAAAAGAAAATAACATGCAAACAATAAAAATAAGCAAATAACATTCAGAACTGGAGTTCACAAAAGTGAGTTCACAGTGTGACAGTTGTAGGCCACGGTCACAGTTCAGTTGATAAGTAAACCTCATGGAACAGCAATTTGAGCCAGCCCATGCCTTGCCTCCTGCCCCGACGCCCTGGTCCAGCACTTCAATTGTCCAGACCTTGTCTTCGGCCTGGACCATGGTGCTTCAATACGCTCTCGGGCTGGTGCTCTGGCATCTCAATTTGGCCCGTACCCAACTTTCCAAAATCGACTTGGCACTTTAAATCAATCAAATCTCAGGTCTCTCCTCACTCTCAAGCCCAGGTTCAAGTCCCACCTCTTCGACTCTGCATCACCTCCATTTGCCTCACCTCGGTTCTACTGAATCGAATTGCCTCCAAGTTCGCTCCAGGAATGCTGAAGCATTGACTCAATCCCCACTCTCTGGCCCATAAACACGCCGCAGCCATCCTGCACCTTCAAGACTTCAAATCCCAGCTCAAAAATGCCACGTTGTGCAGGAGGTTCAAAAGCTAAACTCTGACAGGGAAATTACAGTCTATTGCTTGCAGTGATCATTTAGCAGAAAAAAGTGTACTGAAGCATAGTTTCCTGAAAGAAAAGTCCTGCCTGACTAACCTACTGTAATTTTTTGAGGAAATTATAAGTAGGGTAGAGAAAGGAGATGCAGTATATGTTGTGTACTTCAATTTTCAGAAGGCCTTTGACAAGGTGCCGCATATGAGGCTGCTTAGCAAGATGGGAGGCTAGCATGGGTGGAGCATTGGCTGGTCAGCAGAAAACAGAGAGTGGGAATAAAGAGATCCTATTCTGGCTGGCTGCTGGTTACCAGTGAAGATCACAGGGGTCAGTTTTAGGACTGCTGCTTTTTATGATCTACGTCAATGATTTGGACTATGGAATTAATGAATCTGCGGCTAAATTTGCCGTTGATACAAAGATAGGTGGGGGATGTGCAGTGTTGAGGAAACTGAGAGCCTGCAGAGAGGTTATTTCAAGGGTGAATAGACAATTTCGAATGAGGTTGGAAGCAACATCGGATGCACGGCAACTCTGGCAGGTCTGCAAGACATTACTTCCTACAAAGCGAAACCCAATAGCATCAATGGCAACGATGCTTCACTACCAGATGAACTCAATGCCTTCTATGCACACTTTGAAAGGGAGAACACAACTACAGCTGTGAAGATCCCTGCTGTATCTGGTGACCCTGTGATCTCTGTCACAGAGGCTGATGTCAGGCTGTCTTTAAAGAGAGTGAACCCTTGCAAGGTGGAAGGTCCCGATGCAGTACCTGGTAAGGCTCTGAAAGTTTGTGCCAACCAACTAGCGGGGGTATTCAAGGACATTTTCAACCTCTCACTGCTATAGGTGGAAGTTCCCACTTGCTTCAAAAAGGCAACAGTTATACCAGTGCCTAAGAAGAATAATGTGAGCTGCCTTAATGACTATCGCCCAGTAGCACTTATATCGACAGTGATTAAATGCTTTGAGAGGTTGGTCATGTCTAGACTGAATTCCTTCTGCAGCAAGGACGTGAACCCATGCCTAGCGCCACAATAGGTCAATGGCAAACGCAATCTCAATGGCTCTCCACATGGCTTTAGACCACCTGGACAACACAAACACCTACGTCAGGATGCTGTTCATTGACTATAGCTCAGCATTTAATACCATCATTCCCACAATCCTGATTGAGAAGTTGTAGAACCTGGGCCTCTGTACCTTCCTCTACAATTGGATCCTCAGCTTCCACAACCTGTGCAAGTTGGTGATAACATATCCTCCTCACTGACAATCAACACCGGCACACCTCAGGGGTGTGTGCTTAGCCCACTGCTCTACTTCTCTATACCCATGACTGTGTGGCTAGGCATAGCTCAAATACCATCTATAAATTTGTTGATGATACAGCCATTGTTGGTAGAATCTCAGGTGGTGATGAGAGGGCATACAGGAGTGAGATATGCCAACTAATGGAGATGTGCCGCAGCAACAACCTGGCACTCAGCGTCAGTAAGATGAAAGAGCTGATTGTGGACTTCAGGAAGGATAAGACGAAGGAACACATGCCAATCCTCATAGAGGGATCAGAAGTAGAGAGAGTTAGCAGTTTCAACTTCCTGGGTGTCAAGATCACTGACAATCTAACCTGGTCCCAACATATCGATGTATTTATAAAGAAGCAAGACAGTGGCTACACTTTATTAGGAGTTTGAAAATATTTAGCATATCAACAAATACACTCAAAAATTTCTATAGTTGTACCATGGAGAGCATTCTGACAGGCTGCATCACTGTCTGGTATGGAGGGGCTACTGCACAGGACCGAAAGAAGCTGCATAAAGTTGTAAATCTAGTCAGCTCCATCTTGGGTACTAGCCTACAAAGTATCCAGGACATCTTTGATGTCTCAGAAAGGCAGATTCCATTACTAAGGACCTCCAACACCCAGGGCATGCCCTTTTCTCACATGTACAGAGGCCTGAAGGCACACACTCAGTGATTCAGGGATAGCTTCTTCCCTTCTGCCATCTGATTCCTAAATGGACATTGAATCTTTGGACACTACCTCACTTTCTTTTAATATAGTGTTGGCCAGAAAGAATGACAATCTTCAAATCAGTGAATTCAAATGAATCAAGGACAGTGGAAGCAGTCTTTGTTCAAGTCGTGTGCTTGGGGGATGGAGGCTGCCATTTTGTGAAGACACTCGATTCTCCATTTTGTGAGCTTGACATGCTAGACTTGATTAGTGTTTTAAAGAAGGCACAAAGACTCTTCAGGTAATCTGCTGGACTGGAGGTCATTTCCAAATAAGGAGTTATTTGTGAGGTGTTCTTTGGTTGGCTATAACATGCAGGATTGTGAATGCCTGAGGCGATTCAAGCTCATTGCCGACTGAGAACAAAGAGTCAAGAGTCAGCAACTGTCCCTTGATGGGAAGAGGACAATAGATGGATGCTGGCTTGGACCAGAACCAATGACCAGGTGTTAAAGGCCAGACACATGACCTGCGGCCAATGACACGGGAATGCGACATTTGAATTGATAAGCAATGGATATAAAAGTGGATGCTTTGTGTGTGCCGAGGGCGGTAACTTCGAAGAATAACCATCGCAGATACAAGCGAGAAGAACCCTGTGTAAAGCACATGGAGAGTGAATCGGGACCACGAGGAACAAGGAGCGCCTGGCCAGCGTAAATTCCTCCGCCTGGGTAATACCTTTGCTATTCTTTGACTATCCAGGAGAGTCAGGGATACTTAGCAGGTGTGCGCACAAGGTATTTAGTGTATGAATTCACGTTTTTGTTAGTTTGAACAATAAAGGTAATTGTCAGTAAATACAGATCTCTCTGTGCCTCACTCAGAATCGTTGGAAGAGGTAGAAGCGGTATCTCTCTCTCTTTTTCCAACAATAGAGTATTTCTGTTTTTTGATGTTTTTTTAAAAATCCTATTCAACATATCTAATAGATTTACTTGTTTATTTATTATTAATATTATTATTTTTTTTCTCTCTCTCTGCTAGATTATGTATTGCATTGAACTGCTGCTGCTAAGTTAACAAATTTCAAGTCAGATGCTGGTGATAATAAACCTGATTCTGAGAGACTTAGATAGTTTAGGGGAATGGGTAAAGAAGTGGAAAATGAAATACAATGTTGGAAAGTGTATGGTCATGCACTTTGTTGGGAGAAATAAACAGGCAGACTATTATTTAGATGGGGAGAACATTCAAAATGCAGAGATTCAAAGGGTCTTGGGAGTCCTGGTGCAGGATACCCTAAAGGCTAACCTCCAGGTTGAGCTGGTGTTGCAGAAGGCGAATGCAATGTTGACATTCATTTCTGGAGGTATTGAATATAAGAGCAGGGATGTGATGCTGAGGCTCTATAAGGCACTTGTGAGAGCAGTCTTGGAGTGTTGTGTGCAGTTTTGGGCTCCTTATTTTACAAAGGATATATTGACATTGGAGAGGGTTCAGAGAGGATTCACAAGAATGATTCCAGGAATGAAAGGGTTACCATATGAAGAACATCTGGCAGCTTTTGGGCTGTATTCCCTGGAGTTCAGGAGAATGAGGGGGGATCTGATTGAAACATTCTGAATGTTAAAAGGCCTGAACAAATTAGATATGGAAAAGTTATTTCCCATGGTAGGGGAGTCTGGGACAAGAGGGCACGACTCCAGGATTGAAGGACATCCATTTAGAACAGAGATGTGGAGAAATGACTTTAGTCAGAGGGTGGTAAATCTGTGGAATTTGTTGCCACAAGCGGCTGTGGAGGCCAAATCATTGGTTGCATTTAATAGGATCTTGATTAGCCAGGGCATCAAAGAGTATGGGGAGAAAGCATGGGAGTGGGGATGACTGGAAGAATTGGATCAGCCCATAATTGAATGGCAGAGCAGACCCGATGGGATGAATGGCCTACTTCTGTTCCTATGTCTTATGTAAGTGTTTAGTTGTTTTATTTGACACCAGCAAGCAGCTGCAGAGCTTCACCAGTGCCATCTTGGATATGGGCCTAAGACTTTTGCAGAATTCTGTATAAAGATAGATGATATGCTGTGAGAGCTCGTCCCCTTTTTCACTGGGTTTTCCCCTCCAAAGTTATAAAGTAACAAATTTCACAAAGCACAATATAGAGAATAACTACTATTAAAAAGAATAAATATGTGAATTTTTCCTGAATAAGTCTCAGAAATTACACAAAAATACCTTGAAAACAGGTAACACACAAAATGCTGGAGGAACTCAGCCAGTCTAAAGAAATGATGAATAGTTTGAAAACAGCAGCGTACAAGTTACCTGCCCATAACAGTTTAATTGATATGTGGCTCTCTGCCCACAACCAACAACTGATAGACTCATTTTAAAGAATCTTTATCTAGTTATTTCATCCTCTCGTAATTTATTGCTATTTACTTGTATTTGCATATATACAGTTTGTTGTTCATTGATCCTGTTTACAGTTACTGTTCTACAGATTTGCTGAGTATGCCCACAGGAAAAAGAATCTCAGGGTTGTACGTGGTGACATGTATGTACATTGTTAATTTTTACTTTAAACTTTTAATATGCTACACATTGAAAACCAGAGGGCCAAGTGTCAATGGCTTCTGTAAATTGGGTGATTTAAACTATGCTTAAGCAATGAAATCTGATGATAAAATCATCTCAGAATTAGGGTCAGGAACTGATGGCGATTACTGAAATGAACAGAATGAGGAAGATACACAATCCCAGTGAAGTTGGCCTTGTTCTTGGCTTTGATGGTCAGCCAGTTGTTTCTCTCCTCCGGTGCTGCTGGACACTTATGACTGCAAGGCTAAGGACAACTCCAATGCCATATTCAAATTTGCTAACGACACCACAGGGTGAATCTGAAGCAGTGACGAATCAGCATATAGGAGGAAGATTGAAAATCTGGCTGACTGGTGCCACAACAAGAATCCCTTATTCAATGTCAGTGAGATCAAAGAGCCGATTACTGATCTCAGGAGGAGGAAACCAGAGGTCCATGAACTAGTCCTCTTCTGAGGATCAGAGATGGAGAGGGTCCTTGGTGTGATCATTTCATTGGTCCTATCCTGAGTCCAGCATGTAATAGCAATTACGAAGAAAGCATGGCTTTCTACTTCTTTAGGAGTTTGTGATTCGGCATGACATCTAAAACTTTGAAAAACTTCTACAGATGTGTGATGGAGAGTATATTGACTCACACTCTGATATGGAAAATTGTACGGCCCAGTCCATCACAGGTAAAGCCCGCCCCACCATTGAGTACATATACAGGGAGCACTGTCACAGGAAAACAGCATCCATCATCAGTGACTCCCATTGCTACCATCAGGAAGGAGGGACAGGAGGGACAGGAGCCTCAGGGCTTACACCAACAGGTTCAGGAACAGTTATAACCCCTCAACCATCAGGCTCTTGAACCAAAGGGGATAACCACTCAACCTCACTCACCCCATCACTGAACTGTTCCCACAACCTATGGACTCACTTTCAAGGGCTCTTCATCTCATGTTCTCAATATTTATTGCTTATTTATTTATTTATTATTGTCGTTTCTGCTGTTTTTTATTTGCACAGCTTGTTGTCTTTTGCACACTGGTCGTCTGCCCTGTTGTGGTCTTTCATTGATTTGATTATGGTTATTGGATTTATTGAGTAAGCTTACAAGAAAATGAACCTCAAGACAAATATCTATTTTGATAATAAATTTAGAAAATGATAAAAGGCATAGTGGATAGCCAAAGACTTTTTCCCAGGGTGGAAATGGCTAATATGAGGAAGCAGAGTTTTAAGGTGATTGGAAGGCAGTTTTTTTTACAGAGCTGTGGGTGTGTGAAAAAGCCTCTGCCATGGGTGGTGATAGAGGCAGATACATTGAAAAGACTCTTAGATAGCCACATGGATGACAGAAAAATGGAGGGTTATGTAGGAGGGAAGGTCTAGATTGATCTTGGAGCAGGTTAAGAGCTCGGCACAATATCGTGGGTCAAAGGGCTTGTACTGTACTGTAATGTTCTATGAAACAATACACAAAATAGGAAATTTTTTAGCCAATGTGTGGAGTCAATGATATTTACCTGTAAAGGTAGCTGAGGTACTGTTGCTCAAGTTCACTGAAAGAGAAAAACAGAACTTCAATAGCTTCCTATGTTAGTATTTCCATTAGCAAAGGTGGTCACAAGCACACCAATATAATCAATTAATTCCTTATGACAAATCCAGGTATTTCTGCTACAATAAACATTTCCATAATGTAAGCTTGATATAAAATGATATACAGATTACCAGTTACTAACTTACAGATGAAACGGACTTTTAACATCGTAAACCAGCGGGTTCTTGTTATGTCTCCCACTCGCTATGAAAATGGGGAACACCTTCCTCTCCCTTGCCAGGAAGAGAGAGAACCTGAGGTTTGTCGATTATGCAAAGCTTTTGGGGTAACTCTGGTCTGTGTTTTTGCTATTGCTTAGCACACGCTTGGGCTTAGTGATGGTACCGAAGCGCGTTTTCTTTTGCTGGTGGGGGGAGGGGGGATAGTTGCTCGCTGCCAATTACATGCAGGAGGGGGAGTTGGGGGGGACATTGGGGTTCTCACATTTAGCTGTCATTCATTCTTTAGGGACCTTCTCTGTTTCTGTGGATGTTTCCGAAAAAAACCATTTCAGGATGTATACATTTCTTACATTAAATTTGACCTTTGTCAGTACAGTATAGGATTAGGCCCTTCAGCCCACAATGTTGTGCTGAACTAATCAAAAGACCAACTAAACTAACCCCTTCTGCCTAAACGATATCCGTTTTCCTTACATTTAATTGCCTATTTAAATGTCTCTTAAAAATCTCTAATGTATCTGCCTACCACCACGCAGGGAGCATGGGTTGCAGATTCCAGGCAGGTTCTGCCCCTCCTGCAACCAAGCCTCACTAATGGCTAGAGTGTCATATTTCCTGAGCTCCTCCACCTTTCCCACAATACTTCTTGCATTGAAAAATACGTAACTCATGACACTAGTCGCACCATGCTCAACCTTTTGATTCCTGACTTTGTCTGAGGTCTTACCAACATCTGTCTCCACAACCTCTCCACTAACTGCTCTGGCATTCTGATTCCCACCCCCTGTAATTCTTGTTCAAACCCTATCATGCAGCATTAACAACCTTCCCACTTGGATATTAGTCGCCCTCCAGTTCAGGTGCAAACCATCCCTTCTGCATAGGTCCATCTTCCCTGGACAAGAGCACGATGATCCAAAAATCTTATGCCCTCTCTCCTACACCAACTCCTGAAGCCATGTGTTAGCTTGTATAACTTTCCTAGTTTTGGCCTCATTAGGACCCAACATGAGTAGCAATCCTGAGATCATATTCCCAGGAGGTCCTGTACTTTAACAGCACCTATCTCCCTGAACTCCCTTTGCAGAACCCCATCACTTGTCCTCCCAATGTCATTGGTACCTACATGAATCACAGCCTCTGGCTGTTCACTCTCCCTCTTAAGAATGCTGAAGAGTCGATCCGAGATGTTCCAGACCCTGGCACCTGGGAAGCAACATACCATCCAGGAATCTCCTTCTAGACCACAGAACCTCCTGTCCGTACCCCTAACAAAACCGCTATCACCACAGCATACCTCTTATCTCTCCTTCCCTTCTGAGTCACAGAGGCAGACTCAGTGCCAGAGACTTGATTGCTGTGACTTTCCTCTGTTAGGTAAAAGCCCCTAATGGTGTAAATGTTGCTGGGGGTGTAGGCAACAGCAGTGCTCTGCACTGGCTTCTCTGACAGCCTCCAGATTACCTAGATTAGTTTTGTTATTTGACAGATAAATATTGCCCCTGGGTCAATGGGAAGGATTCCCACAGCTTTTCTTCAGCTTAGAAGTATGGAACGTATGGAAGTATGGAAGTAGCGTTAATGTGACTCGGACACCGCAGTATTAAACACACACATTTATTCACCAGACTTCCATTTTACAAAAACCCCAGCGTTCTGACGTCATACGCACTCTGACCTACGAATACTCACACAATACATTACATCCCACTTCTCAAGTTTTTTTTAACAACACTGTGAATTACCAAAACAATGCCTCTAGGTATGCCTTTCTTACATTGCAACAGCCATGACATAAACTAAAAATAAATCTTAACTTCTAATACTGTATTTTACATTGTATCTTACAATACTAACAGCAGTATATTTTCTTTTACTAACATAAACTAATAAACCTTTTATTTCACACCTTGGAACTTATAACATGTGTGATTTTGTCTCAAACTGTGCGAGACTGTAGGTAGATCTAGTCTCTGTATCTAGCTGGAAGTTTGACTTGTCTCCCAGACCTTGTGCGATAGAACTGTGACTGTGTTTGTCCTTCAGAGTCAGTCTCTTGAGTAACCTCTGTGTCTGCATTTCCACCTCGGTCTGTCTGCGCTGAACTTTCACCGTCATTGCATCGTGGGGTTCTGTCGCGCCCCTCACTCTTGGTGTCGTTTGTTTCCATGTCTGTATCTGTGGAAATGTTCTGTGCATCTGTACGTGGAAACACCCTCTTGCCTGTCTTCAGCAGATGCTTCCTGTTCCTCCTGTAGACTCTTCCATCCGGCGTGCAAACTATGAAGGATCTTGGTTGCTGATGCCTGTTCACAACCACAGCTGGCTGCCAAGTGTCTCCTCTCTGTCTTCTGACATTTGCACCTGTATGCAGATCTGGTAACTGTCTTGTATGTCTGTCATAGTAGCTCTTTTGCTTTATTTGCTTGTACTTTAGCTTGTCATGTACTTGAGCATTACCTTCAGGAGTCAGTAGAGTTGTGGATGTTGGCAGCTTGGACTTCAGACGACGTCCCATCAACAGCTGTGCAGGAGAGAACCCCACACCCTCAATCGGTGTGTTGCGATATTCAAGCAGAGCAATGTACGGGTCACTGTTGCTGCTGTGTGCCTTCTTGAGCATGTTCTTCACAGTTTGTACAGTTCTCTCTGCTTGTCCATTAGACTGAGCGTGCCCAGGACTGGAAGTAACATGTTGAAATTCCCAGCTTTCTCAGAACCCTCTAAACTCACCACTGGCATATTGTGGACCATTGTCACTGACGACAATATCTGGAATAACATGTCTTGTGAATGTCGACTTCATTGCGGTAATGACACTTTGACTGGATGTGTCACTTGGTGATCTCCGGATATTTTGAATAGTAGTCCACACAAAGCAGATATCCTGCACCATTGTAGCGAAAGAGATCTGTGCCAATCTTCTCCCATGGTCTTCCTGGGAGTGGATGGGGAAGCAGAGGCTCTCTTGGATTGCTGTTTTTGTTTTCATTACAGACAGCACACTGAGACACAATGTCCTCTATCTGAGTTGACATACCTGGCCAATAGAGAATGTCCCTTGCTCTTTCTTTACATTTCACTATCCCCAGGTGTGACTCATGAATTCTGTTGAGCATTTCCGGTCTCATTTGGTTTGGTATGATGAGTTTTGCCGCTTTGAACATTAGTCCTGATGCATAGCTGATTTCCTCTTTAAATGTCCAGTATTTCTGTATTTCTTTTGGAACATCTTTTCTTTCTGTTGGCCATCCATTCATTGTAATGTCTCTTAGCATTTGCATTTCAGGATCATCTGCAGTCGCTTTCCTGAACTGTTCAACTTCTCCTCAGAGATGGGTAGCTGAGGTGTAACCCAGTTGACCTCCAGCTCTCTTCCTAGCAACTCTTCCTTTTGCTCTTTGAGGTAAGCATGGCTCAAAGCATCAGCGATGTGCAGTTCTTTTCCTGGCTTATAGGTGACTGTGAGAGTGTACCTCTGTAGCCTGAGAAGCATCCTTTGCAGCCTCATAGGAGCTTGGTGAAGTGGCTTTTTGAAGATGCTCTCAAGTGGTTTGTGATCACTCTCAACCTGGATTTCTTTGCCATATACATACTGGTGGAACTTCTCACACCCATAAACTATGGCAAGTAATTCCTTCTCGATTTGAGCATATTGGCGTTGACAGTCTGTAAGTGCTCGTGATCCATACACCACAGGCCTCCCATCCTGCAGTATAACAGCTCCTATTCCCTCCGAATTGGCATCCACAGACATTGTCACCGGTTTATCGACATCATAGAACTTGAGTGCTGGTGCATTGGTAACCAACTGCTTCAATGTGTCAAAACTTTTCTTTTGTTCATCTTCCCAATGCCATTCAGTGTTGCTCTCTAGTAGCTTTCGAAGTGGAACACTGACCTCCTGTTCCACTTCAATTGTTCCAATGAACATGTCACTGTTGCCCTCACTCTGTTCCACAGCATGCATTTTCCTTGCGTGCTCCTGCGATTTGCACATCTTTGCAAAGTGATTTTTCTTTCTGCATAATTTGCATGTCTTACCAAAGGCTGGACATTTTCTGTATCCGTGTTTATAACCACATCTGTTGCAGTTAACTTCCTTTTGATTATCCTGTGGAGCTGGCTTTGTCCTACTCTTGTCAGTTTTCACAGCTTTTATTTTGTATACTTCAGTCTCTTCATTAAGCATTTTAACCTGACTCGATGTGATCTCGCTAGCACGGCACATATCAATCGCCTTTTCCAATGTAAGCTCGGCCTCTCTCAACAGCCTGCCTCTCACATGATCATCTCGCATGCCGCATACAATCCTGTCGCGTATTAAAGAATCATGCAGTTGTCCGAACTCACAGTTTTTTGCCTTGTTCTTCAAATCTGTTACGTAGGCATCTATAGTCTCTGTCGGTCCTTGCGCCCTCGTAAAAAAATATGTGTCGAATGTACGGTAGGTTTTTTCTCGGCTCACAGTAATCTTGAAACTTTTGCTTCAACACTTCAATTTTATCTCGCTCACCCTCTTGGAAGACAAACTTGTTGCAAACCTTTATTGCCTCTGCTCCTGCTACATGCAGAAACGTAGCACATTGCACTTTCTCCGTCTTGTCATCTACGCCACTAACGGTGTAAAACAGCTCAAACTGCTGGAGCCGAACCTTCCAATTCTCAGCAATATTACCTCGTAGGCTTAAACTCGACGGTGGCTGTAACTGTGACATCTTTTTACGTGTCTTCTCTTCCTTTCCTTTCCGCTTTTTTCTGACACCATGTAGCGTTAATGTGACTCGGATTAATGTGACTCGGACACCGCAGTATTAAACACACACGTTTATTCACCAGACTTCCATTTTACAAAAACCCCCGCGTTCTGACGTCATACGCACTCTGACCTACGAATACTCACATAATACATTACAGGCAACAGCGGTGCTCTGCACTGGCTTCTCTGACAGCCTCCAGATTACCTAGATTAGTTTTGTTATTTGACAGATAAATATTGCCCCTGGGTCAATGGGAAGGATTCCCACAGCTTTTCTTCAGCTTAGAAGTATGGAATATTGGTAAGTTCGGAGGGCGGGGACAAGGATCAGCACCTTGGACAGTGCAGCATTCCTGTTGCATTGTACAAGGACATCTTCCTGGAATTATCCATCAGGGCATTGCCAAAAGACAGCATCGTCATCTCCTTCTTACCCCTTCTCAAAGTCAAAGTAAATTTATTATCAAAGTCATTGACAGAGATTGATAGATTATTGATTAGTCAGGGCATGAAGGGATACGAAAGAAAAGTAGGATATTGGGGCTGAGAAGAAAATGGATCAGCCATGATGACATGGTGGAGCATACTCGATGGGCCAAATGGCCTAAGTCTGCTACTATATCTTACGGTCTTAAATCCTTTCCCCTTCCTAACTGTCACGTATTTTCCTGTGTCCTGCACGCTGGGTGTAACTACCTTCCTGTATGTCCTATATATCACCCCGTCAGTCTCCCAAGTGATCCGGAGTTCATCCAGTTCCAGTTCCAACTCCTTAACACGAACTGTTAGAAGCTGCAGCTGGATGCACTTCTCACAGTTGTAGTTGTCATTTCTTCCTGCCTTCCCACATCCTGCAAGAGCAGTATTCTGCTATGCCTGGCATCTCTAGAGTCTTAACTGAGCAGACATAAAAAAGGAAGGGAATAAAACTTTACAGGAGCTTTTACTTTTTTTGCCTTCTCTGACTGAAACCTTGAAGAGCTAAAGCCTCACCACTCAGTCTCTGTCCATTCAGATGACGGCTATTGCAATGATGACTGTTGCGCTTTCCCGCCTTACTTTAATTTGCTCTTGCTAATCAATCCCAACACTGATCGGTCACTGTCAGAGCTCAATTACACTGCTGCGATTCACTGCTGCCTTTTTCAGTAAGTCAGTGGACCTGAGTGAAATCCACTCCTCTCAAACTTTGGATGTCCAGATTGGTCATTGTTCAGAGCTGCCGTGATCTGCTGCTGCATTTTTCTGCTTGGTCAGTGAACCGGAGTGAAATCCCCTCCATGCAAATTTCTGATGTTTGGAACGGTCGCTGGTCAGAGCACAATTAAGCTGCCGTGCTCCGCCGCCTTTTTCTACTTGGGCAGTGAAATTCCCTCCTCGCAAACTTCTGATGTAAGTAAGAAAGTAAGTTAGTCGCTGGTCAGAGCTCAATTAGTGTAATGTGCATTCATCAACTAAACAAGTCTATGATAACCCTTATGAATTAGTGTGACGTGCATTCATCAACAGAACAGGCCTGATTAATAGTCTTTGACCTGAAACATTCACTCAGTTTCTCTCTGTATAGAGCCTACCTCATCCTCCCAGCATTTCCTGTTTCGATTTCAGATTTCCAGCAATTTCAGTGCCTTTTGCATTTCAAAACTACTTTTATAGCTGAAATTTTTTTAAATTTTTCAAAATTTAAAAACAGTATTTAAGAACTTTTAAGAAGAATATTTTAATAACTATGTGCTGATTAGTAGCACAGTGGTTAGTGTAATGCTATAACAGTGCAGCAACCTGTGTTTAATTCCTGCCACTGCCTATAAGGAGTTGGTATGTTCTTTCCGTGATCACGTGTGTTTACTCCAGGCACTCTGGTTTCCTCCCACAGTACAAAAAATGTAAGGTTTGTATGTTAATTGGTCACATGGCTATAATTGGGGATGGGCTTGGGTTTGTTGGACTGGAAGGGCCTGTTACTGTACTGTATCACTAAGTAAGTAAAATTACACGTACATAAATTATTTTATTAATGATCTGAAACAAAGAAGGAATAACAGGTACAATCTGACTAGCTTCTCACTGGTGACCAGGAAACTGAACAACTTTGCATCAGCAGGAACATTCAGAATGTTGAACTGTGTACTGTACTATTTTACCTTAGTGCACAAGACTTTAACTTCTGAAATACTTTGTATCCACCTGCAAGAAAAGAACACAGAGTGTGAACTCTGATATTTCTCATATTATTTCATTCAAGAACAGAAATGCCAATTTTCTCAAGTAAGAAATCTGCATTTGAGAAGCCCAGCCAGCCAAAGCAGCAAAAAGAAGTAAACTATCAGCACATGCTTTGTGGCAACTTTAACAAATTACTGACATTAAAAAAAATGACTAACTGTTATTTCAAATACAACTCGTGTAATGTGCCAATTTGGATAAATGCACAACTGATCCACTGATACACTGGTGCTTTACACAAAGATAATCTAGGCTGTAGAGTTCGATGATTCACAAAGATTTTGTGGACAATTGTAGGACTTACTGAGTACCTCCAGCAGATTGTTTACTGATCTGGAGCAAGCTGCTCGTTTTCCCTAGATAACACCAGTAACTTTAAACTTCTCGGTATTAGCATAGCAGAGGATCTGTCCTGGATGCAGCACATAAGTGCCATTACAAACAATGCACCTCTACTTTCTTAGAAGTTTGTGCAGATTTGGCATGTCAAAATTTTGACAAACTTCCACAGATGCACAATGGAGAGCATCCTGACTAGTACATCACAACCTAGTACAGAAACACCAATGCCCAGAAATGGAAAAGCCTACAAGAAATCCATCAGGGCTAAAGCCCTCCCCATCACTGAGCACATCTACATGGAGCACTATCACAGGAAAGCAGCATCAAGGCCTTCCTGCCATCGTGAAGGAGGTACAAGAGCCTTACATCACATATCATCAGGTTCAGGAACAATTATACTCTTCAACCATCACGCTCCTGAACTGGTGTGGATAACTTCAATCAACTTCACTCTGAACAGATTCCACAACCTATGGATTCACTATCAAGGAATCAACAAGTCATGTTCTCAGTATTCTTTATTTTATTTATTTGCACATTTTGTCTTCTTTTGTATATTTGTTGTCAGTCTTTGCTTATGTATAATTTTTCTTAAATTCTATTGTACTTCTTCATTTTCCTGTAAATGACTACTAGAAAATGAATCTCTATTTGCCATCTATCAACTTTTTTGACCATTCTGGTTGATTTTTAAAAATACTCCCAAATGTCAGGCTTATTATCTTTTGTAACGTTGCCACTATTGTAATTTGTGATTGGACTTTGGTACTGAAGAATAATGCTGCCAATTCACTGGTTCATTGGTAAGACCAACAGTGGGGCAGCTGCGTGACCTCGGTCTGGGCACTCATGCTGTGGGATCGCATGCTGTAGCTGCCCAGCAGAGGACACACTAGAGGCGGTGAGGCGCAGCGGGCATCCATGCTCTGTTGGGGGCTAATCTCTCCCGTACTTCCCTCCAATGTTCCCTCGGTGGAAAACAAGCTGGACTGTGTTTGTCTGCAGCTGCACTAGCACATGATGAGGAACTACTGTGGGCTTGTTTTTCCAGAAACACGGCTCCATGACAACATTCCATGCACCATCAATCTAAAGGATATGACATTCAGGGACTTGGGCTATATTTTTTTATGTGACTGTTTGTCTTTTTTTCCTAAGTCGGGCAGGTGGGGCTCATCAGCCTTGGAAGGCAGCCTGCCTAGGAGAAGGTAAACTCTGATTTTAAACCTCCCTCGCCTTGCAGCCACACCCACCCATGGGAAAGGCTTCGGGAGTAAACCCCGAGGAAGAAATCCAGAGCTGGGGTCCCTAAGGCAGTTTGATGTTGTTTACAACATCACTCTGGCAACCTCTGCGACGACACTGGTGCCAAGCTGTATCAACGCTTGCCCTTCCCTTGGACTACATCAGTGATGTGGAGAGGGGGAACCTGCTGCGTGGGCAACAGCCAGTTCTTCAAATCTTCCCACCCTGGCTTGTACCCTGGAATATACAAGTCACCTTTATCACAACCAATGCCCCAAGGTATTTCTCAGGAGCATTAGCCAACAAAATCTAAAGATAAGTACACAAGAACAAAAGAAATAGGAGCAAAAGTAGGCCATTCGGCCCACTGAGTCTGCTCTGCCATTCAATCATGGGCTGATCCAATTCTTCCAGTCATCCCCACTCCCCTGCTTTCACCTCATGCCCTGGCTAATCAATAACCTATCTATCTCTGCCTTAAATGCACCCCAATGACTTGGCCTTCACAGCCACTCAGAGCAACAAATTCCACAGATTTACACCCTCCGAATAAAGTAATTTCACCACATCTCAGTTCTAAAAGGAAGTCCTTCAATCCTGAAGTCATGCCCTCTTGTCCTAGAATCCCCTAACATGGGAAATAACTTATCTAATCTGTTCAGGCCTTTTAACATTCGGAATGTTTCTATGAGATCCCCTCTCATTCTCCTGAACTCCAGGGAATACAGCCCAAGAGCTGCCAGACATTCCTCATATGGAAACCCTTTCATTTCCAGAATCATTCTCATGAATCTTCTCTGAACCCTCTCCAATGTCAGTATATCCTTTCTAAAATAAGAAGCCCAAAACTACACACAATACTCCAAGTGTGGTCTCATGAGTGCCTTATAGAGCCTCAACATCACAACTCTGCTCTTATATTCTATACCTCTAGAAATGTATGCCAACATTGCATTCGCCTTCTTCACAACCGACTCAACCTGGAGGTTAATCTTTATGGTATCTTGCACAAGGACTCCTAAGTTCCTTTGTATTTCTGCATTCTGAATTCTCCCATCTAAATAATAGTCTGCATGTTTACTTCTGCCACCAAAGTGCATAACCATACACTTTCCAACATTGTATTTAATTTGCCACTTCTTTGCCCATTCTGCTAAACTATCTAACTCTCTCTGCAGGCTCTCTGTTTCCTCAACACTACCTGTTCTTCCACCTATCTATGTATCATTGGCAAACTTAGCCACAAATCCATTAATACCATAGTCCAAATCACTGTCATACATCATAAAAAGCAGTGGTCCCAACACCGACCCCTGTGGAACTCCACTGGTATCCGGCAGCCAGCCAGAATAGAATCCATTTATTCCCACGCTCTGTTTTCTGCCGATTAGCCAATGCTCCACCCATGCTAGTAACTGCTCTGCGGTTCCACGGACTCTTGTCTTGCTAAGCAGCCTCATGTGTGGCACCTTGTCAAAGGCCTTCTGAAAATCCAAGTACACCACGTCTACTGCATCTCCTTTGCCTACCCTTCTTGTAATTTCCTCAAACAATTGCAGTAGGTTAGTCAGGCAGGATTTTCCTTTCAGGAAACCATACTGGCTTTGGCCTATCTGATCATATGCCTCCAGGTACTCCGTAATCTCATCCCTAACAATCAATTCCAACAACTTCCCAATCACTGATGTCAGGCTAACAGGTCTATAGATTCCCTACTGCTGTCTCCCACCCTTCTTAAATAACGGAGTAACATTTGCAATTTTCTAGTCATCCGGTACAATGCCAGAATCGATTGATTCTTGAAAGATCATCGTTAATGCCTCCACAATCTCTCCAGCTACTTCCTTCAGAACCCGAAGGTGCATTCCATCAGGTCCGGAGATTTACCCACCCTCAGACCATTAAGTTTCCTGAGCACCTTCTCAGTCGTAATTTTCACTGCACGAACATTGACTCCCCTCATACTCTTCAATGTCCAGTTTACTGCAGATATCTTCCACTGTGAAGACTGATGCAAAATACACATTTAGTTCCTTTGCCATCTCTGCATCTTTCATTATAATGTCTCCGACGTCATTTTGTATCGGTCCTATATGTACTTTCACCTCTCTTTTACCCTTTATATACCGGTACTTAGAAAAGCTCTTTTTAAGATCATGGCTGATCTGACCATGGACTCACAACCACCCACCTGCCTCTTCCCCATAGAACATAGAATAGTACAGCACATTACAGGCCCTTCAGCCCACAATGTTGTGCCGACCCTCAAACCCTGCCTCCCATATATCCCCCCACCTTAAATTCTTCCATATACCTATCTAGTAGTCTCTTAAACTTCACTAGTGTATCTGCCTCCACCACTGACTCATTCCACACACCATTCCACTCTCTGAGTGAAAAACCTTCCTCTAATATACCCCTTGATCTTCCCTCCCCTTACCTTAAAGCCATGTCCTCTTGTACTGAGCAGTGGTGCCCTGGGGAAGAGGCGCTGGCTGTCCACTCTGTCTATTCCTTTTAATATCTTGTACACCTCTATCATGTCTCCTCTCATCCTCCTTCTCTCCAAAGAGTAAAGCCCTAGCTCCCTTAATCTCTGATCATAATCCATACTCTCTAAACCAGACAGCATCCTGGTAAATCTCCTCTGTACCCTTTCCAATGCTTCCACATCCTTCCTATAGTGAGGCGACCAGAACTGGACACAGTATTCGAAGTGTGGCCTAACTAGAGTTTTATAGAGCTGCATCATTAGATCGTGTCTCTTAAACTCTATCCCTCGGCTTATGAAAGCTAACACCCCATAAGCTTTCTTAACTACCCTATCTACCTGTGAGGCAACTTTCAGGGATCTGTGGACATGTACCCCCAGATCTCTCTGTTCCTCCACACTACCAAGTATCCTGCCATCCTGCCAGATGCGAAGAAGCTGCCCTGGAGCCTGTTGGTCCTGGAAAGGACCCAATGTTACAACTATAACAACATATGGACTATATTGTTACATAGTTGGACAGCTTGCTGTTGAGCCCATTAAGAGATCAGTTGTGCTGGATTTGGGAGTTGTGCAATGATCTAGAGGTGATAGGAGAGCCTAAGGTTAAGGAACCTTAAGAATGGTGATCACAATATGATTGAGTTCACTTTGAAATTTGAGAAGGAGAAACTAAATTCCAATGTGTCGGTATTTCAGTGGAATAAAGGAAATTACAATAGCATGAGAGGGGAACTGGCTAAAGTTGACTTGAAAGGGACACGAGCAGGAAGGACAACAGAGCAGCAATGGCTGGAGTTTCTGTGAAAAATGAGGGAAGTGCAAGTCAGATATATTCCAAATAAGAAGAAATTTTTGAATGGAAGAAGACCATAAGACATAGTAGCAGAGTTAGGCCATCTGGCTCATTGCGTCTGTTCTGCCATTCAATCATGGCTGATCTTCTTTCTATCTCCTCCTCAACACCAGTTCTCGGCGTTCGCCCTGTAACCTTTGACGCCATGTCCAATCAAGAACCTGTCAATCTCTGCCTTAAATACACCCAATGACGTGGCCTCCACAGCTGCACGTGGCAACAGAATGTAAAAAGAGAAGGAGGGGGTAGAAGTCAAGAAGTCGATGTTGATGCTGAAGGGTTGGAAGCAGAACATGAGATGTTCTCCTCCAACTGAGAGCAGCCTCATCATGGTAGTAGAGGAGGCCATGGGAATGGGAAGTAGAATTAAATGTATGGCGACCGGGAAATCCTGAGAGCAGCCTCATCGTGGCAGTAGAGGCCATGGACCAACATGTCGGAATGGGAATGGGAATTAAATGTGTGGTGACTGGGAAATCCTGCCTGTTTTGGGGGATGGAGTGAAGATGCTCGACAATGCCCAACGGATATTGGGTCAGATAACAATAGACAATAAACAGTAGGTGCAGAGGTAGGCCATTTGGCCCTTCTAGCCAGCACCGCCATTCACTGTGATCATGGCTGATCATACACAATCAGTACCCCGTTCCTGCCCTCTCCCCATATCCCTTGACCCCGCTATCTATAAGAGCTCTATCTAACTCTCTCTTGAATGCATCCAGAGACTTGGCCTCCACTGCCTTCTGGGGCAGAGCATTCCACATATCCACCACTCTCTGGGTGAAAAAGTTTTTCCGCATCTCTGTTCTAAATGGCCTACCCCTTATTCTTAAACTGTGGCCTCTAGTTCTGGACTCACCCATCAGCGGGAACATGCTTCCTGCCTCCAGCGTGTCCAATCCCTTAATAATCTTATATGTTTCAATCAGATCCCCTCTCATCCTTCTAAATTCCAGTGTATACAAGCCCAGTTGCTCCAATCTTTCAACATATGACAGTCCCGCCATTCCGGGAATTAACCTTGTGAACCTACGCTGCACTCCCTCAATAGCAAGAATGTCCTTCCTCAAATTTGGAGATCAAAACTGCACACAATACTCCAGGTGGGGTCTCACCAGGGCCCCGTACAGCTGCAGAAGGACCTGATGTAGATTTTAACCAACATCCTAAAAACATAAAGAGGCCCAGCTGTCATACAGGCTTAGAAAATGCAGTCTGCATGTTATCCCTGTGATGCATGGGTTTCCTCTGGGTGCTCCAGACATTCCAAAGTCATACCGGTTAGTGGATTAATTGGTCACACGCGTGTAATTGAGCCGTTGGGCCAGAGGGGCTTGTTACCATGCTGTATCTCTAAACAGATAAATTCAGGGATGGTCAAGCAACCGATTTAAAGAGGCCCATCTTTAATACCTTGGAGGGTCGTAGAGCTTCTTTAAGATTGCAATAGCAGTGGAGGGGAACAGTGGGGATAAAGCCCCACTATCTATTAAATGCTCCCCATAGCATGTGTCTCCAAGAGCTTCTGAAAATCAAGTCCAGCTCTTGGCCTTCACTTGTAACTTAGTTATTAAGCCTGGTGGAGTCATTTCTACTGACAGGAGAAGGGGCAAAAGCAGGCTACTGGTGCCTTAAAACCAGTCACTTCAAACAGATGGGGTTTGTCAGCCGTGATTGGCAATTCCTCAGTGAAGGAAAACTCTGATCTCAAACCTCTGCTGCCTTGCGGCTATATTCACTCACATGAGAGGCTTTGGGAATAAGCCCAGAGTAAAAAATCCAGAGCTGGAGTCCCTCAGACATTCCTACATTGAGTTCAATGTTGACTGGCAACTCCTGCGATGCCACTGGAGCCAAACTGTATCCCTCTCTGCTATTCCTTTGGATTCATCTGCTGCATGGAGAAAGGAGATCCTGCTGCATGGGCAAAGCTTACTCTGGCTTGCATATTGACTTCGACAGCTAGGACGCAACATCCATGGTCAACCCCGACCAACGGAGGGCTACGACCATACAGCAGAGGAGGCTACAGAGGTGGGAAGGTTCAAGGTTGAGATTCTGAATCTAAGAGCAATTAACTTTGATTAAATGAAACAACCTAATTTTGAGCTGAATGATATTCAATCTTAATCTGAAATTATCTTCTGATGTTGCCCTAGAGGATCATTTACTAATTACCCTTGTCTGAATATACGATGGGTTAAAACAGGCTTGCTCCTCGTGATGCCTTGACATACTTTTACAAAAAAACACCCAAATGACTTCATAAACTCATCTTCCAAACTATTTTGGCTAATTTGATTTGCACAGACTCTATGAAGACTAATGCTCCTCCCACAAGATACAGCATATTCTCATTATACACTCAGTGGTCACTTTATTAGGTACACCAGTACAACTGCTTGTTAATACAAATATCTAATCATGAACATGATGACTCAAGATTCAGGGGAGTAGATTTAGGATGGAGATAAGGAGGAAAAGCTTTTTTCAGAGAGTGGTGAATCTGTAGAATTCTATGTCCAATGAAGCAGTGGAAGCTACCTCAGTAAACATATTTAAGACAAGGTTGGATAGATTTTTGCATAGCAGGGGAATTAAGGGTTATGAAGAAAAGGGAGGTAGGTGGAGATGAGTCCATGGTCATGTCAGACAATTTTATTGAAAGGTGGAACAGGGTCAACGGGCTAGATGGCCAACTCCTGCTCCTGTTTCTTACGTTCTTATGTTCTAACATCCACAAAATGCTGAGTTGAAAAGTCTCAAACCGAAACATCAACTATTAATTCCTCTGAGCTGCTCCAGCATTTTGTGTGTTCTTAGCAGATATATTCTTTATTACTGATGTTACAAGGGAAGTCAAAGACAGCATAAAAGGAAAAATGGGGCAAACAATATAGCAAAAATTAGTGGGAAGTCAGCCGATTGGAAAGCTTTTAAAAACCAACAGAAGGAAACTAAGAACGCCATAAGGAGGGAAAAGATGACGTATGAAGGTAAACTGCCCAATTATATCAAAAATTCTACTAAAAGTTTTTTCAGATATGTACAGAGTACCAGACCACTAGAAAACGATGCTGGAGAGATAGTAACGAGGGACAAGGAAATGGCGGACGGAATGAAGAAGTACTTTGCACCAATCTTCACTGTGGAAGATGCTAGTAGTATGTCAGGAATTTGAGTGTTAGGGGGCCAACTGAGTGTAGTTGCTATTACTAAAGAGAAGGTACGTTGGAGCACTGAAAGGTTTGAAGGTAGAAGAATCACTTGACCAGATAGACCACAACCCAGCATTCTGAAAGAGGAAGCTGAACAGATTGTAGAGGCATTAGTAATGATCTTTCAAGAATCATAAGACCATCAGACATAGGAGCAGAATTAGGCCACCTGGCCCATCAAGTCTACTCCACCATTAAATCATAGCTGATCCTTTTTTTTCTATCTCCCCATAACCTTTGCTGCACATGAGGTTGTTTAACAAGGGCCCATGGTATTACAGGAATGTTACCAGCATGGATAGAAGATAGGGTGAGTGGCAGGAGGCAAAGGGTCAGAATAAAGGGAACCTATTCTGGTTGGCAACTAACGACTAGTGGTGTTCCACAGTGGTCGGTGTTGGGCCCACTTCTTTTCATGTTGTCAGTCAATTATCTGGATGACAGAATTGATGGCTTTGTGGCCAAGTTTGCAGACGATGAGAAGATAGGTGGAGGGGCAGATAGTGCTGGGGAGCAGGGTGCTGCAGAAAGACTCAGATGGATTAAGAGAATGGGTAAAGAATTAGCAATGTATATGGTCATGCACTTTGGTAGAATGAATAAACAGACAGACTATTTTCTAAGTGGGGAAACTATTCAAAACTCTGAGGTGCAAAGGAACTTGGGGGTCCTTGTGCAGGATTCCCTTAAGGTTTATTTGCAGGTTGAGTCTGTGGTGAGGAAAGCAGATGCAATGTTGGCATTCATTTCAAGAGGACTAGAATATAAAAGCAAGGATGTAATGTTGAAGCTTTATAAGGCATTGTGTGAGGCCTCATTTGGAGTACTGTGAACAGTTTTGGGCTCCTTATTTATTAAAGTAATGCTGGTATTGGAGAGGGTCCAAAGCTGGTTCACAAGAATGAATCCAGCAAAAAAGGGGTTAACAAATGAGGTGCATTTGATGGCTCTGGGCCTGTACTTATCGAATACTGAGATAAGAGAGTGGATGTGGAGAGGATGTTTCCTATGGTGGGGAGTTTAGGACCAAAGGGCTCAGCCTCAGGATAGAGGAATGTTCATTGAGAACAGAGATGAGGAGTAACTTCTTTATCCAGAGTGAATAATACATCAGCCAGGACAGAACGGTAAAGCAGAATGGATAGGCTGAACGGCCTAATTCTGCTCCTGCGGGCATTCACATTACAGCAAAGAAGTACACTGGAATCAATGAAAAACAAAACAGAAACAAAAACTGACAAACAACCAAAGTGCAAACTGTCACTAATATAAGTTCAAAGAGTTCAAAGAAAATTTATTATCAAACTGAATACATGTCAACATATATAATCTTGATATTCATTTTCTTGTGGGCATTCACAGCACATACATAGAAACAAAACATAATAACAATAATAAATAGAAAATAGAACATAGAATTGTACAGCACATTACAGGCCCTTTGGCCCACAATGTTGTGCCGACCCTCAAACCCTGCCTCCCATATAACCCCCCACCTTAAATTCCTCCATATACCTGTCTAGTAGACTCTTAAAACTCACTAGTGTATCTGCCTCCACCACTGACTCAGGCAGTGCATTCCACGCACCAACCACTCTCTGAATGAAAAACCTTCCTCTAATATCCCCCTTGAACTTCCCTCCCCTTACCTTAAAGCCATGTCCTCTTGTACTGAGCAGTGGTGCCCTGGGGAAGAGGTGCTGGCTGTTCACTCCGTCTATTCCTCTTAATATCTTGTATACCTCTATCAAGTCTCCTCTCATCCTCCTTCTCTCCAAAGAGTAAAGCCCTAACTCTCTTAATCTCTGATCATAATCCATACTCTCTAAACCAGACAGCATCCTGGTAAATCTCCTCTGTACCCTTTCCAATGCTTCCACATCCTTCTTATAGTGAGGCGACCAGAACTGGACACAGTACTCCAAGTGTGGCCTAACCAGAGTTTTATAGAGCTGCATCATTACACCGCATCTCTTAAACTCTATCCCTCGACTTATGAAAGTTAACACCCCATAAGCTTTCTTAACTACCCTATTTACCTGTGAGGCAACTTTCAGGGATCTGTGGACATATACCCCCAGATCCCTCTGCTCTTCCACACTACCAAGTATCCTGCCATTTACTTTGTACTCTGCCTTTGACTTTGTCCTTCCAAAGTTTACCACCTCACACTTCTCCAGTTTGAACTCCATCTGCCACTTCTCAGCCCATTTCTGCATCCTATCAATGTCTCTCTGCAATCTTTGACAATCCTCTACACTATCTAC
Source organism: Hemitrygon akajei (assembly GCF_048418815.1). NCBI lineage: Eukaryota > Metazoa > Chordata > Chondrichthyes > Myliobatiformes > Dasyatidae > Hemitrygon > Hemitrygon akajei. The sequence continues at coordinate 2,402,939 of NC_133124.1, forward strand.
AACACCACCAACCTTTGTGTCATCTACAAACTTGCCAACCCACCCTTCTACCACCACATCCAGGTCGTTAATAAAAATCACAAAATGTAGAGGTCCCAGAACAGATCCTTATGGGACACCACTAGTCACAACCCTCCAATCTGAATGTACTCCCTCCACCATGACCCTCTGCCTTCTGCAGGCAAGCCAATTCTGAATCCACCTGGCCAAACTTCCCTGGATCCCATGCCTTCTGACTTTCTAAATAAGCCTACCGTGTGGAACCTTGTCAAATACCTTACTAAAATCCATGTAGATCACATCCACTGCACTACCCTCATCTATATGCCTGGTCACCTCCTCAAAGAACTCTATCAGGCTTGTTAGGCATGATCTGCCCTTCACAAAGCCATGCTGACTGTCTCTAATCAGACTATGATTCTCTAAATAGATCCTATCTCTAAGAATCTTTTCCAACAGCTTTCCTACCACAGACGTAAGGCTCACTGGTCTATAATTACCTGGACTATCCCTACTACCTTTTTTGAACAAGGGGACAACATTCGCCTCCCTCCAATCCTCCGGTACCATTCCTGTGGACAACGAGGACATAAAGATCCTAGCCAGAGGTTCAGCAATCTCTTCCCTTGCCTCGTGGAGCAGCCTGAGGAATATTCCGTCAGGCCCCGGGGACTTATCCGTCCTAATGTATTTGAACAACTCCAACACCTCCTCTCTCTTAATATCAACATGCTCCCAAACATCAACCTCACTCATATTGTCCTCATCGTCATTGTTCCCTCTCAGTGGTGAATACCGAAGAGAAGTATTCATTGAGGACCTCACTCACTTCCACAGCCTCCAGGCACATCTTCCCACTTTTATCTCTAATCGGTCCTACCTTCACTCCTGTCATCCTTTTGTTCTTCACATAATTGAAGAATGCCTTGGGGTTTTCCTTTACCCTACTCGCCAAGGCCTTTTCATGCCCCCTTCTTGCTTTCTTCAGCCCCTTCCTAAGCTCCTTTCGTGCTACCCTATATTCCTCAATAGACCCATCTGATCCTTGCTTCCTAAAGAAGAGGGACGCCTCACGTCTTAATAAGCTGGTAAGGAAGGCGGGCTCTGTCGTGGGCAAAGTACTGGAGAGTTTAACATCGGTAGCTGAGCGAAGGGCGCTGAGTAGGCTACGGTCAATTATGGATAACTCTGAACATCCTCTACATAGCACCATCCAGAGACAGAGAAGCAGTTTCAGCGACAGGTTACTATCGATGCAATGCTCCTCAGACAGGATGAAGAGGTCAATACTCCCCAATGCCATTAGGCTTTACAATTCTACCGCCAGGACTTAAGAACTTTTTAAAAGCTATTATTAATGCTTTTTGAGATAGTGATTTAGATGCATATCATATTTTTTACTGAGTTAAGTATTGTATGTAATTAGTTTTCCCATGGGGATGAATAAAGTATCTATCTATCTAAACCTCATGTATACTGCATTCTTCCACCTGACTGGATTTTCCACTTCACTTGTCACCCATGGTTCTTTCACCCTACCATTCTTTATCTTCCTCACCGGGACAAATTTCTGCCTAACATCCTGCAAGAGATCCTTAAACATCGACCACATGTCCATAGTACATTTCCCTGCAAAAAGATCATCCCAATTCACATCCACAAGTTCTAGCCTTATAGCCTCATAATTTGCCCTTCCCCAATTAAAAATTTTCCTATCCTCTCTGATTCTATCCTTTTCCATGATAATGCTAAAGGTCAGGGAGCAGTGATCACTGTCCCCCAGATGCTCACCCACTGACAGATCTGTGACCTGACCCGGCTCGTTACCTAATACTAGATCTAGTATGGCATTCCCCCTAGTCGGCCTGTCAACATACTGTGACAGGAGTCCATCCTAGATAAATAAGCTATAAACGTTAAGAACACGAGATGAAAACAAACTGATCATATGTGGTAGAATTATTTCACTTACCAGCACAAGTAACATGTGTCACTGCCCAGAAGAAGCTGCCCGATTCATACTGAAACAGAGGAAATGCGTGAAAATGTACATCCCTATCACAGTAGCTCCCCCACATGGTTATAACAGGCAGATGCAAATTATAACAAGAAAGATTTAGAACTTGCAGTTTACCAGTAACACTGCATGCACTTAATACAAATTTTAAGTAATGTGGTATACCTTATGGTTTTACGGTAAGTTGTTTACAGAGTGGTGGGTGTGTAGAACGTCCTGCCAGAGATGATACATTAGGCACATTAAGAAACCTAAATAGACACATGGATGATAGAAAAATGAAGGGCTATGTAGGAGGGAAGAGTTAGACTGATCTTGGAGGAGGTTAAAAGGTCAGCACATCATCATTCATCATCAGCTTCTCACTTCATCCCCTTCCCCCCCCCCCCCCCCACTTGGTCTTACCTTTCACCTGCCAGCCTGTCCTCCTTCCCCTACCCCCACCTTCTTATTCTGGCTTCTTCCTCCTTCCTTTCCAGTCCTGATGAAGGGTCTCAGCCCAAAACTTTGACTCCTTTTCTCATGTCCATAGATACTGTCTGATCTGCTGAGTTCCTCCAAAATGTTATGTGTGTTCCTGATGTAAACATTGGTAACAGAGAGGAAATACCTCCCTTACTTGTTACAAGTAGACGTCTGCATGCAGGATTTTCATGCAACATTGAAATTTCAAAATATGGCTCCAATTTAAGCATCATGAGAGTATCAAAACATTCCCTAAAGAGAAAATGAAGACTTTAAGCAGCAGAATATCTCTCAGGGGGAGATAACAGTGCAATGACAAATTTGTGCCCCTAGGTCCTAGAGATTATATATAGGCGTACCTCAAACTCCCTTATGGAATCAATGCACTAAACTCTGTCACAATTACTAGAATTTGGTTAGCTGTTTTTCCAGATACACTTTAAACAAATTTCTATAGATGTACTGTGGAGAGCATTCTCAAGCAAGAAAAAATCTGCAGATGCTGGAAATCCAAGCAATACACGCAAATGCTGGAGGAACTCAGCAGGCCAGGCAGCATCTATGGAAAAGAGTACAGTTGACATTTCGGGCCAAGACCCTTCGGCAGGACTGGTGAATGGTCTCGGCCCGAAATGTTGACTATACTATTTTCCGTATGTGGAGAGCATTCTAACTGGCTGCATCACCGTCTGGTATGGGGGGGGGGGGGGGGGGCGGAAACACTGCACAGGATCAGAAAAAAGCTGTAGAAAGTTGTAAACTCTGCCAGCTCCATCATGGGCATAAACCTCCCAGCATCAAAGGCACTTTCAAAAGGCAATGCCTCAAAAAGGCAGCATCTGTCATTAAGGACCCCTATCACAGGAGCCTGAACACACATCCATTGTTTTTGGAACAGCTTCTTCCTCACTGCCATCAGATTTTTAAGCAGTTAGGATGACATTATTAGAGCTCAGGGCACTGGAGATCAGAGTTCAATACCAATATCCTCTGCAAGGAGTTTCCTCCGCAGCAACTCGTGGGTTCCGAAGGCAATCCAGTTAGTAGGTTAATTGGGTCACTGTAAATTGTCTTCCGATTAAGCTAGGCTTAGATAGGTGTGTTGCTGGGCGGTGTAGCTCGTTAGGCCGGAAGGGCCATTGTATCTCTAAATAAAATGAAAATTTCAAAACAGACATTCCATCATCACTACATTATAATTTTTTCCTCTCTTTTTGCACTAATTAACTTAAATATGTATTGCAATGTGCTGCTGCCACAAAACAACAATTTCACAACATATGGCCATCGATAGTAAACCAAATTCTGATGTTGATCTACTACTCGTCACTCAACATCAGTAAGACGAAAGAGCTGACTGTGGACTTCAAGAAGGGTAAGACGAAGGAACACATACCAATCCTCATAGAGGGATCAGAAGTGGAGAGAGTGAGCAGCTTCAAGTTTCTGGGTGTCAAGATCTCTGAGGACCTAACATGATTCCAACATATCGATGTGGTCATAAAGAAGGCAAGACAGCGGCTATACACTCAAAAACTTCTATAGTTATACTGTGCAGAGCATTCTGAAGGCTGCATCACTGTATGGCGTGGAGGGGTTACCACACAGGGCTGAAAGAAGCTGCAGAAGGTTGTAAATCTAGTCAGCTCCATCTTGGGCACTAGCCTACAAAGTACCCAGGACATCTTTAAGGAGTGGTGTCTCAGAAAGGCAGCATCCATTATTAAGGTCCTCCAGCACCCAGGGTATGCTCTTTTCTCACTGTTACCATCAGGTAGGAGGTACAGAAGCCTGAAGGCACACACTCAGCGAGTCAGGAACAACTTCTTCCCCTCTGCCATCTGATTCCTAAATGGACATTGAATCTTTGGACACTACCTCACTTTTTTAAAAAAAATACAGTATTTCTGTTTTTACACTTTTAAAATCTATTCAATATACATAATTGATTTACTTGTTTATTTATTATGTTTGATTTTATTTATTATTTCCTCTCTCTGCTAGATTATGTGTTGCATTGAACTGTTGCTGCTAAGTTAACAAATTTCATGAAATATGCCGGTGATAATAAACCTGATTCTGATAGTGAAATCAAAATACACGCTGACTTGATTTAATGCTGAATTGGTTGGAATAGCATTGTAAGCGATTGGATCATTTTAAAAAGTACAATGGTGACATCATTCAGATTTATAGAATTACTGCACACTACAGCACAGAAACAGGCCCTCTGGCCCATCTAGTCAATGCTGAACTATTAATTTGCCAAAAGTCCTATTCACCCATATATGCATCATTGCCCTCCATATCCCTACCATCCACATACATATCCACACTTCTCTTAAACATTAAAATCTAGTTTGCATCCACCACTTACACTGTCAGCTCATTCCTCACTCTCACCACCCTCTGGAATGAAGAAGTTCTCCCTTACGTTCCGCAATAAACAGTCACCTTTCACTCTTAACCTATGACCTCTAGTTCTAGTCTCATCCAACCTCACTGGAAGAAGCCGGCTCTCATTTACCCTATCTACAGTGGTGCGAGAACATTTGTGAACCCTGTAGAATTTTCTCTATTTCTGCATAAATATGATCAGATCTTCATGCAAGTCCTAAAAGTAGATAACACCGTAAGACAGAGGAGCAGAATTAGGCCATTCAGCCCATTGAGTCTGCTCCACCATTCCATCATGGCTGATCCCAGATTCCACTCAACCCCATACACCTGTCTTCTCGACATATCCTTTGATGCCCTGACCAATCAGAAAATGATCAACTTCAGCCTCAGCCTTAAATATACCCACGGATTTGGCCTCCACTGCAGTCTGTGGTAGGGCATTCCACAGATACACTACTCTCTGGCTAAAAAAATTCTTCCTTACCTCTGTTCTGAAACTTCGCCCCTCAATTTTGAGGCTGTGCCCTCTAGTTCTGGATACCCCCACCATAGGAAACATCCTCTCCACATCCACCCTGTCTAATCCTTTCAACATTTGGTAGGTTTCAATGAGATCTCCATGCACTCTCTGAATTCCAATGAGAACAGGCCTAAAATGGCCACACTCTCCTTATATGTTAATCCCTTCATTCCTGGAATCATTCTCGTGAACCTCCTCTGGACTCTCTCCAATGACAATATCCTCTCTAAGATATGGGGCTCAGAACTACTGACAGTACTCTAAGTGCAGCCTGACTAGTGCCTTAAAAGACTCAGCATTATCTCCTTGCTTTTATATTCTATTCACCTTGAAATAAATACCAACATTGCATTTGCCTTCTTTATCACAAACCCAAACTGTAGATTAAACTTCTGGGGGTCTTGCACAAGGACTCATAAGTCCCTCTGCATCTCTGATGTTTGAATCTTCTCCCCATTTAGATAACAGTCCGCACAATTGTTCCTTTTACCAAAATGCATTGTTATACATTTCCCAACACTGTATTCCAACTGCCACATTTTTGCCCATTCTTCCAATTTGTCTAAGTCCCTGCTGGAATCACATTGATTCCTCAACGCCACCTATCCCTCCACCTACCTTTGTAGCATCCACAAACTTTGCCACAAAGCAATCAATTCCATTATGCAAACTACTGACAAACAATGTGAAAAGTAGTTGCCCCCATTCTGACCCCTGAAGAACACTAGTCACTGTCAGCCAACCAGAAAAGGCTTCTTTCATTCCCACTTGCTGCCCCCTACCTGTCAGCCATTCCTCTATCCATACCATTTTCTTTCCTGTAACATCATAGAATTTTATCTTGTTAAGCAGCCCCATGTATTGCACCTTATCAAAAGCTTTCTTAAAATCCAAGTAAATGACATCTACTGCCTCTCCTTTGTTCCCCGATTGTTACTTCCTCAAAGAACTCCAATAAGATTTGTCAGGCAAGATTTCCTTTTACAGAAACCATACTGACTTTGACTTAATTTATCACTAGTCTCCAAGTACCTTGAAACCTCATCCTTAATAATAGACTCCACCACTTTCCCAACCACTGAGGTTAGGTTAACTGGCCTATAATTTCCATTCTTTTATCTTCCTCCCTTCTTAAAGAGTGGAGTGACATTTGCAATCTTCCAGTCCTCCAGGACCATGCCAGAATCAAGTGATTCTTGAAAGATCATGATAAATGCATCGTTATCTCTTCAGCAACTCTCAGGACTCCGGGATGAAGTCCATCTGGTCTAGGTGACTTTTCCACCTTCAGACCTGAGTTTGCCTAGCACTTTTTCCTTTGTAATAGCAATGACAATAGACAATAGAGAGTAGGTGCAGGAGTAGGCCATTCAGCCCTTCTAGTCAGCACCGCCATTCACTGTGATCATGGCTGATCATACACAATCAGTACCCCATTCCTGCCCTCTCCCCATATCCCTTGACTCCACTATCGATAACAGCTCTAGATAGATAGATAGATAGATAGATACTTTATTCATCCCCATGGGGAAATTCAACTTTTTCCCAATGTCCCATACACTTGTTGTAGCAAAACTAATTACATACAATACTTAACTCAGTAAAAAATATAATATGCATCTAAATCACTATCTCAAAAAGCATTAATAATAGCTTTTAAAAAGTTCTTTAAGTCCTGGCGGTAGAATTGTAAAGCCTAATGGCATTGGGGAGTATTGACCTCTTCATCCTGTCTGAGGAGCATTGCATCGATAGTAACCTGTCGCTGAAACTGCTTCTCTGTCTCTGGATGGTGCTATGTAGAGGATGTTCAGAGTTATCCATAATTGACCGTAGCCTACTCAGCGCCCTTCGCTCAGCTACCGATGTTAAACTCTCCAGTACTTTGCCCACGACAGAGCCCGCCTTCCTTACCAGCTTATTAAGACGTGAGGCGTCCCTCTTCTTAATGCTTCCTCCCCAACATGCCACCACAAAGAAGAGGGCGCTCTCCACAACTGACCTATAGAACATCTTCAGCATCTCACTACAGACATTGAATGACGCCAACCTTCTTAGGAAGTACAGTCGACTGTGCCTTCCTGCACAAGGCATCTGTGTTGGCAGTCCAGTCTAGCTTCTCGTCTAACTGTACTCCCAGATACTTGTAGGTCTTAACCTGCTCCACACATTCTCCATTAATGATCACTGGCTCCATATGAGGCCTAGATCTCCTAAAGTCCACCACCATCTCCTTGGTCTTGGTGATATTGAGACGCAGGTAGTTTGAGTTGCACCATATCACAAAGTCCTGTATCAGTTTCCTATACTCCTCCTCCTGTCCATTCCTGACACACCCCACTATGGCCGTGTCATCAGTGAACTTCTGCACGTGGCAGGACTCCGAGTTATATTGGAAGTCTGATGTGTACAGGGTGAACAGGACCGGAGAGAGTACGGTTCCCTGCGGCGCCCCTGTGCTGCTGACCACCGTGTCAGACCTACAGTCTCCCAACCGCACATACTGAGGTCTATCTGTCAAGTAGTCCACTATCCAATCCACCATGTGAGAGTCTACTCCCATCTCCGTTAGTTTATCTATCTAACTCTCTCTTGAATGCATCCAGAGACTTGGTCTCCTCTGCCTTCTGGGGCAGAGCATTCCACATATCTACCACTCTCTGGGTGAAAAAGTTTTTCCGCATCTCTGTTTTAAGTGGCTTACCCCTTATTCTTAAACTGTGGCCTCTATTTCTGGACTCACCCATCAGCGGGAACATGATTCCTGCCTCCAGTATGTCCAATCCCTTAATAATCTTATATGTCTCAATCAGATCCCCTCTCATCCTTCTAAATTCCAGTGTATACAAGCCCAGTCGCTCCAATCTTTCAACATATGACAGTCCCGCCACTCCAGGAATTAACCTTGTGAACCTACGCTGCACTCCCTCAATAGCAAGAATGTCCTTCCTCAAATTTGGAGACCAAAACTGCACACAATACTCCAGGTGGGGTCTTACCAGGGCCCTGTACAGCTGCAGAAGGACCTCTTTACTCCTATACTCAATTCCTCTTGTTATAAAAGCCAGCATGCCATTAGCTTTCTTCACTGCCTGCTGTACCTGCATGCTTGCTTTCATTAACTGATGTACAAGAACACCTAGATCTCATTGTACTTCCCTTTTTCCTAACTTGACTCCATTTAGATAGTAATCTGCCTTCCTGTTCTTGCCACCAAAGTGGATAACCTCACATTTATCCACATTAAACTGCATCTGCCATACATTTGCCCACTCACCCAACCTGTCCAAGTCACCCTGCATTCTCATAACATCCTCCTGACATTTCACACTGCCACCCAGCTTTGTGTCATCAGCAAATTTGCTAATGTTACTTTTAATCCCTTCAGCTAAATCATTAATGTATATTGTAAACAGCTGCGGTCCCAGCACCAAACCTTGCGGTACCCCACTGGTCACAGCCTGCCATTCCAAAAGGGACCCGTTAATCACTACTCTTTGTTTCCTGTCAGCCAGCCAATTTTCAATCCATGTCAGTCCTCTGCCCCCAATACCATGTGCCCTAATTTTGCTCACTAATCTCCTATGTGGGACTTTACCAAAAGCTTTCTGGAAGTCCAGGTACACTACATCCACTGGCTCTCCCTTGTCCATTTTCATAGTTACATCCTCAAAAAACTCCAGAAGATTAGTCAAGCATGATTTTCCCTTCATAAATCCATGCTGACTCGGACTGATCCTTCTACTGCTATCCAAATGTGTTGTAATTTTCTCTTTTATAATTGACTCCAGCATCTTTCCCACCACTGACATCAGGCTAACCAGTCTATAATTCCCTGTTTTCTCTCTCCCTCCTTTCTTGAAAAGTGGGACAACATTAGCCACCCTCCAATCAGCAGGAACTGTTCCTGAATCTATAGAACATTGGAAAATGATTACCAATGTGTCTACGATTTCTAGAGCCACCTCTTTAAGTACCCTGGGATGCAGACCATCAAGTCCCTGGGACTTATCAGCCTTCAGGCTCAACAGTCTATCCAACCCTGTTTTTTGCCTAATATAAATTTCCTTCAGTTCATCCTTTACCCTAGTTCCTTTGGCCACTATTACATCTGGGAGATTGTTTGTGTCTTCCCTAGTGAAGACAGATCCAAAGTACCAGTTCAACTCATCTGCCATTTCCTTGTTCCCCATAATAAATTCACCCGTTTCTGTCTTCAATGGCCAAATTTTGGTCTTAACTATTTTTTTGCTATTCACATACCTAAAGAAGCTTTTACTATCCTCCTTTATATTCTTGGCTAGTTTACCTTCATACCTAATTTTTTCTTGGCATATTGCCTGTTTTGTTATCTTCTGTTGCTCTTTAAAAGCTTCCCAGTCCTCCGGTTTCCCGCTCATCTTTGCTATGTTATACTTCTCTTTTATTTTTATACTGCCCTTTACTTCCCTTGTCAGCCAAGGCCACCCTTTACTCCCCTTAGGATCTTTCTTCCTCTTTGGAATGAACCGATCCTGCACCTTCTGCATTATTCCCAGAAATAACTGCCATTTTTGTTCCACTGTCTTCCCTGCTAGGGTATTGTTCCTTTGAACTTTGGCCAGCTCCTCCCTCATAGCTCCATAGTTCCCTTTGTTCAACTGTAATACTGACACATCCGATTTTCCCTTCTCCTTCTCAAATTGTAGGTTAAAACATATCATATCATAGCAATGGCACTGCCTCCTGCTCCCTGACACACATGGACCTCTGTGTGGTCCATAGGCACACTGCTAGTGTCTTCCACAGTGAAGACTGATGCAAAATACCCATTAAGTTCATCTGCCATTTCTTTTCTCCCCCATTACTACCTCACCAGCATCACTTTACAGTGGTCCAGTATCAACCTCCCCTTTTACTCTTCATATAACTGAAATAAAACTTTTAGTATCCTGCTTTATACAATTGGCTAGTTTGCTCTCATATTGAATCTTTTCCCTTCTTCTAGCCTTTTTAGTTGCTTTTTATTGCATTTTAAAAGCTTCCCGATTATCCAACTTCCCACTCACTTTTGCTACCTTCTATTTCCTTTCCCTGACTTTTATGCAGTCGTTAACTTCCCTTGTCAGCCACGGTTGCCTACCCCTGCCATTTGAGAACTACTTCTGTGGGACATATCTATCCTGCGCCTTGTGAACTATTCCCAGAAATTTCAACCATTTCTGCTCTGCCATCATCCCTGCCAGTATCCTCCTCCAATCCACCTGGGAAAGCTCCTCTGTCATGCCTCTGTAATTCCTTTTATTCCATTGCGATACTGTAACAGTAAGTGTTAAAGGGAAGGTAATTTTAATTAGATAGAAAAAGCCCAATTAAAGGTAGTGAAGTTAAGGGAAGTGAGGAAGAGCAACAGTAAAGTAGGCATTTACACAGGCGGCCCTGGAGAGGTTAAGGGATCCATTGTTGGGAACTGGTCGATTTTTCCACATGGCAGAAACATTGTTTTCTAAAGTTGCCCAAATCACCTTGCACTGTAGTACACTTCCTTTCTTTCCTTTATTTCAATAAATACCTTGTATGTTCAAAATCCAAAATAAATTTCTTATCAAGATACATCCAGCATATACAGTATGTCACTATGTACAACCCTGAGATTCATTTCCTTGCAAAGTGCAAAAGACAACAAGCTGTACTAATTCAAAAGCAGAAAAAAAATAAATAAGCATTAAATATTGAGAACCTGAGATGAAGAATCTTGAAAGTGAGTCTATTGGTTGTGAGCACGTTTCAATGATACGGCAAGTGAAGTTACTTGCTTTGGTTCAAGAGACTGATGATTGTGTTTCTGAACCTGTGCCACCTATCAACCCACCTATTTAACCCTATTCTAGTCGAAGGACAATTAACAATGACAAATTAACCTACTAACCAGTCTGTCTTTGGAATGTGGGAGCAAACCGGAGCACCTGGAGGAAACCCACACGCTCAAGCGGACAACGTACAAACTCCTTACAGCCGGCGCTGGAACTGAACTCTGATACTCTGAGCTTTAATAACATTGTGCTAATCGCTGCACTACCATAATGCCCAAACTTCAACACAGGTATTGCACATAACGTTTGCACTCTGAATGCTGAAGATTCAGAACAAACTGAGGGAAGAATTTTACATCCTTACTGGTCCATATTCTGTGACTGACCCTGTCCCAAAAGCAACCCCCTCTACTCCAACTCTTCCAGCTTCCAACCCTTCAGTGAAGAAAACAAATAGTACCTTTCCTGTCAAGCCCTTCAAAATTTAATTAGGTAACTATTTATTCTTGTGACCTTTGAAAAATAAATCAATCTCACTCCATCTCAGTAATCAATCTAGTACATCTTTGTTTTTGTACTTCCTATCCATTCTTAGGCAAGGAGACACAGATGGGACACACAGTATTCCAGCCATGATAGCACCACACCCAACACCACTTTATTAGGTACACCTGTACACCAGCTCATTAATCATTCAAATTTTGATGATGAAATTGATGGCTTTGCTTCAAAAATTTGCAGATGATATGAAGCTAGGTGGAGGGGCAGGTAGTTTTGAGGAAGTAGAGAGACAACTGAAGGACTGAGAGATTAGGCAAATAGCAGATGGAATCCAGTGTCGGGAAGTGTATGGTCATGCACTGGTAGAAGAAATGAAAGGGTTGACTATTTTCTAAGTGGAGATAAAACACAAAAAACTGAGACCCAAAAGTATTGGGAGTCATTGTGTAGGATTCCCTAAAGGTTAATTTGCAGGTTGAGTCTATGCTGAGGAAGGCAAATGCAATATTAGCATTCATTGCAAGAGGACTAGAATATAAAAGCAAGGATGTAATGCCGAAACTTTATAAAGCACTGGTGAGGCCTCAATTAAAATATTGTGAACAGGTTTGGGCTCATTTATCTTAGAAAGAATGTGTGAATCTGGAAAGGATTCAAAGGTAGTCCAAGAAAATGATTCCAGGATTGAATGGCTTGTCATGGCTCTAGGCCTGTATTCACTAAATTTCAGAAAAGTGAGAGGCGACCTCATTGAAACCTATTGAAGGTGAAAGGCCTTGATAGAATGGATGGGGAGAGGATATTTCCTATCATGGGAGTATCTAAGACCAGAGGACACAGAATAGAGACACCTCCTTTTAGAATGGAGATGAGCAATTTCTTTTGTCAGAGGGTGGTGAATCTGTGGTATGTTTGTCACAGGCAGTTGTGGAAGCGGTCTTTATGTATATTTAAGGCAGAGATTTATAGGTTCTTGATTGGTCAGAGTATGAAGGGATAAGGGGAAAAGGCAGAAGACCGAGAGGAAAATTGGATCAATCATGGAGAAATGGTGGAGCAGACTCGATGGGCCAAATGGCCTTATTCTGCTCCTGTATCTTCTGGTCTTAATACAAATATTTAATCCGCCAATCATGTGGCAGCAACTCAATGCATAAAAGCATGCATAGTCAAGAGGTTCAGCTGTTCAGATAGAACACAAGAATGGGGAAAAAAGGTGATCAAAGTGACTTTGATTGTGCAATGATTGTTGGTGCCAGACAGGGTGCCATAGAGTCATAACACAGAAACAGGCCCATCAGCCCATCTACTCCCATCAACCTGCACAGGGACCATAGCCCTCTATACCACTCCCATATATGCACCTGCCCAAACTTCTCTTAAACTTGAAATCAAGCTTGCATGCACCACTTGTGCTAGCAGCTCATTCCACATTCTCATGACCCTCTGAATGAAAATCTCCACTCATATTTTCCTTAACTATTTTATCTTTCAGCCTTAACCCATGACCTCTAGTATTATTGGTTTGAGAAATTCAGAAATTGCTAATTTCCTGGGATTTTCACAGACTACAGTCTCTGGAATTTACGGAAAATGGTACAAAATTTAAAAAATGTCCAGTGAGTGGCAGTTCTGTGGATGAAAATGCCTTTTTAATGAGAGAGGTCAGAGGAGAATGTGCAGATGGGCTTAAGTTTACAGGAAGATGTAACTCAAATAATCATGTGTTACAAACAGATAATAATGGATTCCGCAGTAGCATAGCAGTAACCGCAGTGCATGGCTTTTCCCCAGTGCTCTGGTTTCTTCCCACAATCCAGAGGTGTACCGGGTAGGTTAATTGGTCAACAGTATGCAGAAGCCCATGGACATGCACTCAGTGCCCACTTCATTAGGTACAGGAGGTAGTTAGTGTATCTGCACACCTCTCTGCCCTACTCCAACTCACTGAAATAAAGGCTAACATACTGCTTCCTTTTAAAATGCCAGCATCAGAACACAAACCAAAACACAGCAAAAAATGCATATAATACATAATGAATGTTTTACTTGAACACATTTGCACTTTTTAACATATTTAAATACGTTGACAGGGGAAATATTAGATGGGACAGAGATGATCTCTTACCTTAAAGATATTCCACAGTAAGAAGACAGAAGCTGTGAAAATCACCAGCATGCTGAAAGGAATAGAAAGGAGATATGAAGGAGAAAATTTGTATTGTGGTTACATCAAGTCAAAAGAACTAACAACTTAAAAGACCTTAAGACATAGGAGCAGAATTGGGTCATACGGCCCATCAAGTCCTCTATGGCATTCCATGATGGCTGATTTATTATCCCTCTCAAGCCCATTCTCCTGCCTTCTTCCCGTATCCTTTGACATCCTGACTAATTAAGAGCCTATCAACCTCTGCCTTTATACCCACTGACTTGGCCTCCACAGCCATCTATGGCAATGAATTCCACAGATTAAGAATACATACAACTCTGTTAGGCTGTTTATCAATACAGTTAGCAAATATTTCAACATCAAACTTGCTTTGACACAGTTTTCTATGCAATCTTTTATAATAATAATTTTCTCTCCTTAATTGAAACCACAAGACTACACAATTTTATATCTATCAATTCCAGCTCAATTTTTCCAGATTTTAGAAAAACAGAAAATCTACAGCATAATACAAGCCCTTTGGCCCACAAAGCTGTGCCGAACATGTCCTTACCTTAGAAATTACCTAGGGTTACCCATAGCCCTCTATTTTACTGAGCTCCATGTACCTGTCCAGGAGTCCCTTAAATGACCCAATTGTATCCATCTTGATCACCGTCGCCAGCAGCCCATTCTACGCACTCACCACTCTCTGCATAAAAAACTTACCCGATATATCCTCTGTACCTACTTCTAAGCACCTTAAAACTGTGCCCTCTTGTGACAGCCATTTCAGCCCTAAGGAAAAGCCTCTATCCACACGATCAATGCCTCTCATCATCTTATACACTTCTATCAGGTCACCTCTCATCCTCTGTCGTTTCAAGGAAAAAAAGCTGAGTTTACTCAAGCTGTTCTCGTAAGGCATGCTCCCCATTCAAGGAAACATACTTGTAAATCTCCTCTGCACCCTTTCTATGGTTTCCACATCCTTCCTGTAGTGAGGTGACCAGAACTCCAAATGGAGTCTGACCAGGGTCCTATATAGCTGCAACATTACTTCTCAGCTCCTAAGCTCAATCCCACGATTGAAGAAGGCCAATGCACTATATGCTTTCTTAACCACTGAGTCAACCTGTGCAGCAGCCTTGAGTGTCTTATGGACTCAGACCCCAAGATCCCTCTGACCCTCCACACTGCCAAGAGTCTTACCATTAATACTATATTCTTTCATCATATCTGACCTATGAAAATGAACCACCTCCCTCTTAATTGGTTTGAACTCTATCTGCCACTTCTCGGCCCATTTTTGCATCCTATCAATGTCCCACTGTAACTTCTAACAGCCCTCCACACTATCCACAACACCCCCAACCTTTGTGTCATCCGCACATTTATTAACCCATCCCTCCAATTCCTCATCCAGGTCATTTATAAAAATCACGAAGATTAGGGGTGCCAGAACAGATCCCTGAGGCACACCACTGGTCACTGACCTCCATGCAGAATATGACCCATCTACAACCACTTTTGTGGGCAAACCAGTTCTGGATCCACAAAGCCATTTCCCCTTGGATCCCATGCCTCCTTACTTTCTCAATAAGCCTTTCATGGGTTACCTTGTCAAATGCCTTGCTGAAATCCATATACACTACATCTACTGCTCTTCCTTCATCAGTGTGTTTAGTCACATCCTCAAAAAATTCAATCAGGCTCGTAATAAGATCATGCCTCTCCAAATGTTCATAAATCATGCCTCTCAGGATCTTCTCCATCAACTCACCAACCACTGAAGTAAAACTCACTGGTTTATAATTTCCTGGGCGATCTCTACTCCCTTTCTTGAATAAGGGAACAACTTCCGCAACCCTTCAATCCTCTGGAACCTCTCCCGTCCCCATTGATGATGTAAAGATCATCGTCAGAGGCTCAGCAATCTCCTCCCTCACCTCCCACAGTAGCCTGGGGTACATCTTGACCGGTCCCGGTGACTTACCCAACATGATGTTTTCCAAAAGCTCCTGAACATTCTCTTTCTTAACATCCACATGCTCAAGCTTTTCAGTCTGCTGCAAGTCATCCCTACAATCGCCAAGATCCTTTTCCGTAGTGAATACTGAAGTGAAGTACTCATTAAGTACCTCCGCTTTCTACTCTGGTTCAATACACACTTTTCCACTGTCACACTTGACTGGTCTTATTCTCTCACGTCTTATCCTCTTGTTCTTCACATACTTGTAGAATGCCTTGGGGTTTTCCTTAATTCTGTCCACCAAGGCCTTCTCATGGCCCCTTCTGGCTCTCCTCATTTCATTCTGAAGCTCCTTCCTGCTAGCCTTATAATCTTCTAGATCTCTATCATTAACTTGTTTTTTGAACCTTTCGTAATCTCTTCATTTCTTCTTGACTAGATTTACAACAGCCTTTGTACACCACGGTTCCTGTACCCTACCATACTTTCCCTGTCTCATTGGAATGTATCTATGCAGAACTCCACGCAAATATCCCTTGAACATTTGCCACATTTCTTCTGTACATTTCCCTGAGAACATCTGTTCCCAATTTATGCTTCCACGTTCCTGCCTGATAGCCTCATATTTCCCCTTACTCCAATTAAACGCTTTTCTAACTTGTCTGTTCCTATCCCTCTCCAATGCTATGGTAAAGGAGACAGAGTTGTGATCACTATCTCCAAAATGCTCTCCCACTAGGAGATCTAACACCTGGCCAAGTTCATTTCCCAATACTAGATCAAGTACAGCCTCTCCACTTGTAGGCTCATCTACGTATTGTGTCAAGAAACCTTCTTGAACACACCAACACACTCCACCCCATCTAAACCCCTTGATCTTGGGACATGCCAATCAATATCTGGGAAATTAAAACATCCCACCATGACAACCCTGTTATTAATACACCTTTCCAGAATCTGTCTCCTTATCTGCTGCTCGATGTCCCTGTTACTATTGGGTGGTCTATAAAAAACACCCAGTAGAGTTATTGACCCCTTTCTGTTCCTAACTTCCACCCACAGAGACTCTGTAGACAATCCCTCCACATCTTCCTCCTTTTCTACGGTCGTGACACTACCTCTGATCAACAATGCCACGCCCCACCTCTTTTGCCTCCCTCCCTGTCTTTTCTGAAACATCTTAAGCTTGGCACTCGAAGTAACCATTCCTGCCCCTGAGCCATCCAAGTCTCTGTAATGGCCACAATATCATAGCTCTAAGTACTGATCCATGCTCTAAGCTCATCCGCTTGGTTCATAATACTCCTTACATTAAAAAAGACACATCTCAAACCATCAGTCTGAGTGCGTCCCTTCTCGATCACCTACCTGTCCTCCCTCTCACACTGTCTCCAAGCTTTCTCTATTTGTGAGCCGACCGCTTCTTCTTCCATCTCTTCAGTTTGGTTCCCATCCCTCAGCAATCCTTGTTTAAACTTTCCCCGATATCCTTAGCAAACCTCCCTGCCAGGATATTGGTCCCCCTGGGATTCAAATGCAACCCGTCCTTTTTGTACAGGTCACTCCTGCCCCAAGTGGTCCCAATGATCCAATAATCTGAATCCCTGCTCCCTGCTCCAATCCCTCAGCCACGCATTTATCCTCCACCATACTCTATTCCTACACTCACTGTCACGTGGCACAGATAGTAAACCCGAGATGACTACTTTTGCGGTCCTGCTTCTCAACTTCCTTCTTTCAGGACCTCCTCCCTTTTCCTACCTATGTCATTGGTACCAATATGTACCACAACCTCTGGCTGTTCTCCCTCCCACTGCAGGATATCGTGAACGCGATCAGAAACGTCCCGGACCCTGGCACCTGGGAGGCAAACTACCATCCGAGTTTCCTTCTTGCATCCACAGAATCACCTGTCTGATCCCTAACTATGGAGTCCCCTATCACTACTGCCTTCGTCTTCCTTTCCGTACCCTTCTGAGCCATAGGGCCAGACTCTGTGCCAGTCTGTTGCTTCCCCCGGGTAGGCTGTCTCCCCCCCAGCAGTACTCAAACAGGAGTTCTTATTGCAAGAGGTAAAGCCACAGGGGTGCTCTCTAGCCTCTGACTCCTGCCCTTCCCCCTCTTGACTGTTACCAACTTATCTGTGTCCCCAGGCCCCAGTGTGACTACCTGCCATTGTCTTTTACTACTACTATCACCAGTTCCCTAACCCGGTCCCTAAGGAGCTGCAGCTCGACGCACCTGGCACAGATGTGGCTGTCCGGGAGGCTGGGAGTCTCCCGGACCTCCCACATCTGTCACTGAGCACAGAAGACCCGCCTCACACACATACTTCCTGTTTATATTCTACACAGGCAACCTACCTCGCCTTGACCCTATTATCACCTAAGCCCCGTTGAGCCAAAGCCTTCCTACTGTGTCTCCCTCTACTTAGTCACCCGCTCTATAAGGTGTCTCCTTCTAAACACTTCTCGCTGTTCTCACTGGCTGACGTCCACGCGCTTGCACAGTTGTGCCCCGATCAAACCCCTGAAACTTTTTAAAGATTGTTTTTTAGCCCACATCTCTGATGATAGCAACTCATGGCGTGGTGCAGTTTCTACGTAACAACAGGCTTTCAGGTAGCTTGTCTAGTAATTTTGCTTTCAGAACTGTGCATCTACAGAGCTTCAGAGCAGGAACACAAAGAGATTCTGCAGATACTGGAGATCCAGATTAACACACACCAGAATGCTGGAGGAACTCAGCATGCCAGGCAGCATCAATGGAAAAGAATAACTAATCGATGTTTTGGCCGAAGGGTCTCAAACTGAGACACTTACAATTTATTCCTTTCCGTGGATGCTGCCTGGCCAGCTGAATTCCTCCAGTATTTTGTGTGTGTTTTCAGAGTAGGGGTATTGGTATACTCTGCACCATTCAACTCAGACCATTAGAAGCACAGAGAACTCCAACCTCCACCTCTTTAACCCATGACAGACACACAAACTGACCTGCATATGCATATCCCTGGTCACATCAGACAATGGATTTACCCACTGAGCTTCAAGAAAAGCCCTGCTCAAAGTCAACAACATCTTACTGAGAGACTGCTCAGAACTGAGTATAGAGTGGCACATTAGTGTAACGGTTACGTAGTTTAAAACTATTAGAACACCAAAGTCCCAGGCTCAATATCCATGGCTGTCTGTAAGGAGTTAGCATGTTCTCTCCATGACTGTGTGGGCTTCCTCCAGCTACTCTGATTTCCTCCCACAGTCCAAAGGGTTAATTGGTCACATGGGTGAAATTGGGCAGCACAGGCTCATTGGGCCAAAAGGATGGTACCAAGCCGACTGTGAAAGGAGGAGGGTTGGGCATGGGCTAACAACCCTATCCTGTAAAAACCCAGAGCTACAGAAATGCCAACAGATGCTCCAAAGACCTCATTCCTGGGAGAGGAAGGATACGCCAAGAAGACGAGCTCCACCTGAAGACAACATGTAAGACTGGCCCGGGACAAATTACCATGGCAAGCTATGGTCAGTGGCCTGTGTCCCAGTAGGGGAGATGGGCCTAAGGAAGTAATATGCCTATAATTGGACAGTGCAGGCTTGTTGAGCCAGAAGAGCCTGTTATACTGTTGTACGTCCAAATTAAATAATAAAAATAAAATTTCAAAATATACTTCAAAGACATAAGGATGTTCTTTAAGGTTATTATAGCCGGGGGTGGTAATGGGGACAGGGTCCCACTACCTATTAAGTGCTCCCAATGGCGTGCACCTTAAATAGCCTCTGACAACCAAGTCCAGCTCCTGGCCTACGTTTGGCCTACCTACTAAGCTCAGCAGAACTGTACCTACGGACAGCAGAAGGGGCAAAGGTGGGTTACTATCGCCTTAAAACCAGTCGCTTCCAGCTCTTCAGCTGTGGCTGGCAATTCATCTAGGAGAAATAAAACTATGATCTCAAACTCCATTGCCTTGTGACAATACCCACCCATGGGGAAAGCTCTGGGAGTAAACCCCAAGGGAAAATCCAGAGCTGGAGTCCCTAAAGCAGTTCTACATTGAGGTCTATGCTGACTGACAGCTCCTGCGATGCTGCTGGCACCAAAATGTATTGATCTCTGCTGTTCCTTTGGGTTCATCACATGTGTGGAGAGGGGGAGTTTGCTACGTGGGTAACGGCTCGCTCTCCATATCGTACTGCCCTGGCATGTGTATCCAGAACTAGGACACAACAGCCATGGTCGACTCTGACTGACGGAGGCCTCAGACTCAGACTTCAAAGACATACAGGTGTAACTGGGTGGTGTGGGCTTTTAAGCCATAAGGGCCAGCCACCATCTTGACCCACCAAATTAGATCATTAAAATAAAATTAAAAAATTAAACTTCAAAGACATTTGGGTATAATTGGGCAGCAGAGGCTTGTTGGGCCTGAAGAGTCTGTTACTGTGCGTCATTTCTAAATAAAATAAAAATCCAAATGAATGTACAGACAAAACACTGTAGAAAATGGTCCAAATATTTAAGTGAAATGTCTAAAATCTCTTTGGTGATAAAAAGCAGAATGTTAGGATTTGAGCCTGCACATGGATTGCACCAAGCAGACATTATTTATGACAATGCCAGTAATGTTATACTGTTGTATGTTTATAATGTGCTGTATATGCACTTTATGGCAACTTGTACATCCAGAGAATATTTTTTATTATCTGTTAATATTATTGTGCTGATATTATTTTATGTGCTGTATGCAATATCTTACTGATTTACATATTGACCCGAGAGGAACATGATTTCATTTCGCTGTATATGTGTGTATGGATGAACGACGATAAACTTCAGTTTGAACTAACTCGCCCCTATTCCAAGTTTGTTTCTCAGTTTTGAATTTTACTACTTTCCAAAACAGCACAATGCTTAACAAAAACTCATTCACTAACAATCCAAGTCTTTAGTATCTTTACTTTTTTATTTTATCATTTTATTAAATTTCTAGATATAGTGCATAACTGGCCCTTCTGGTCCAACAAACCCAGCCACCCAGCAGCTCATCAATTTAACCCAAGCTTAATCACAGGACAATTTACAATGACCAATTAACTTACAAACCAATAAGTCTTTGGACTGTGAGTAGAAACAGGAACACCCGAAGGAAAACCCACACAATTCACAGGAAGAGCATGCAAACTCCTTACAGAGGATGCTGCAATTGAACTCTGATGCCCCGAGCTGTAATGTAATGAACAGTTTGGGTCCTTCATCTTAGAAAAGATGTGCTGGCATTGGAGAGGGTCCAGAGGAGGTTCACACAGATGATTCCAGGAATGAAAGGGCTATAATACGAGGAACGTTTGATGGCTCTGGGTCTGTAGTCATTCGAATTCAGAAGGGCGGGGATCTCATTGAAATCTTTTGAATGTTGAAAGGCCTAGCCAGAGTAGATGTGGAAAGGATGTTTCCCATGGTGGGAGAGTCTAGGACAAGACGGCACAGCCTCAGGATTGAAAGGCACTCTTTTAAAACAGAGATGCAGAGAAATTTCTTTAGCCAAAGGATGGTAAATTTGTGAAATTTATTGCCACATGCAGCTATGGAGGGCAGAGATTGAAAGGTTCTTGACTGGTCATGGCATCAAAGGTTACAGGGAGAAGGCCGGGAACTGGGGTTGAGGATGAGATTTTTAAAAAATCAGCCATGATTGAATGGCAGAGCAGACTCGATGGGCCAGATGGCCTAATTCTGCTCCTGTGTCTTATGGCAATAGCGTCACGTCAACCGCTATGCTACCGTCACGCCATATGATTCAGAAATAAACATACCTGCTGGTTATAGTGCAAGACAGCTTCTGTGTGTAAAAAAAAGAAAAACTGTCATTACAACAAATCAAAAACCTTTTATGTAGAAACATAAAAGATTGAACTTCAAACTGAAGACAAGCACGTTTAACTTTTGGTCTCTATGGTGATGCAGTTTCTACAGAACTACTTATTGCCTTTCATAAATATTGCTTAATGTTTGCTTCCAAGAACTCACCTAAATCATTCCATCAAAAATGATACAGTTTACAAAGATACCTGGTGTAACGCTTTCTAAGTTCAAAGGTAATTGATTATCCAAATGCATATATGTCACTGTATACTACCCCGAGATTCATTTTCTTGTGGGCATTCACAGTAACATAACAGAATCAATGAAGAAAAAACCTACACACAAGATGAACAACCAACCAATGTGCTAAAGACAAATATTTACAAATATTTCACAAATTCCATATTCCAACAGCATTTTCTATTGGGAGTACTTTCAAACATATAGAAACATAGAAAATCTACAGCACATTACTGGCCCTTCAGCCCACAATACTGTGCCGACCATGTAACCTACACTAGAAGCTGCCTAGAATTTCCCTACTGCATGGCCCTCTATTTTTCTAAACTCCATGTATCTATCTAAGAGTCTCTTAAAAGACCCTATTGTACCCAACCTCCCCATATACATTCACAACATTAGTTAGGAGCAGGAGGAGGCCACTTGGCCTCTGTTGCTTGCTCTGCCAACCAATAAGATTATGGCTTACCTGACTAATCCCAACTCTACAACTCATATTCTCAAGGTTTATTACTTATTATTATTGTTTTTTATTTTTATATTTGCACTGTTTGGTGTATTTTGCACACTAGTTGTTTGTCTATCTTTGTGTGCAGTTTTTCATTGATTCTATTGTATTTCTTTGTAACTACTGTGAAGGCCCACAAGAAAATAAATCTCAGTGTTGTATACGTGTACTCTGATAATAAACTTACTTTGAATTTTGAGCATTCCCATGTACCTAGAGTAATCTTTTACCCCTTTGCTTCTCAAGCGCCTCCCCTAGGCATTCCTACAGTGGCCTTAAGTGACCATCCTGTAGGTAAAGCCATTGCCACCATGGGAGGAGGCTGGAGGGTGCTGGCTGTGCACTTTATCTGTGCTATGCCTTTTTGTCAATTATATCTTTGCCAGTCTGCCTCTCATCTTCTTTCACCCCCGGGACAGGTGTCCTAGCTCACTCAACCTTTCTCTTTGCATTTCAGTCTCAGTTTTAAAGTTTACTTTCATTGAAGTGTCTGCAAAAAAATAAACCTTAAAACATTAGAACAGAATTAGACCATTCGACCCAGTGAGTCTGCTCTGACATTCCATTATGGCTGATTTATTACCACTCTCAAACTCATTGTCTTGTCTTCTCCCTTAACATTTGATGCTGTGACTATTCAAGAACCGATCAACCTCCGCTTTAATGACTTGGCCTCCACTGCTGTCTCTGGCAATGAATTCCACAGCCTCACAGTTTTGAGCGTGAAGCAAGTAGAGCAGGGGATGAAGCACACAGCCTTGCTGCTGGAGACTGTGACTAACACCAAAGTACGTGACCCTACACTTAGCCACACTATATTCCACCTGTCACTTCTTAGCCTGTTCTCCCAATCTGTTTAAGTCCTTCTGTAGCCTCCCAACTTCCACTAGCTGCCCTTCCACGTTAGCCTCTTGAGGCCCGCAAATAAATCTCAGGGTTGTAAACTGTGCCGGTAAGATGGCAGCATGTATACATGCAGCAGCCTCTCAGGGGCCAACCGAAGGTGCTTTTCTCGTTGTTAAATCTGGTTTTATACACAGTAAGACTACTCTTGACTCCAATAACTACCTGTACACTGAGCTGCTCATTGTTTGGAGTAGCCCGCTAAAGAGTCAACCTGTTGGCTGAAGGAGTCAGGTTGGGCCATCAGGACACAAGATTTGAGTCAGGTCGTTGGGACCAGGATCAGTCGGGACGGGGGATCAGAGTCGGGATGGGAAGAGAGTCGGGACGGTGACCAGAGTCGGGACGGGGGATCAGAGTCGGGACTGGGGATCAGATTCGGGACGGGGGATCAGAGTCGGGACGGGGGATCAGAGTCGGGACTGGGGATCAGAGTCGGGACGGGGGATCAGAGTCGGGATGGGGGATCAGAGTCGGGATGGGGGATCAGAGTCGGGATGGGGGATCAGAGTCGGGACGGGGATCAGAGTCGGGACGGGGAGAGAGTTGGGACGGGGGTCCACATCGGGCATCGATTTGAGTCACGATTTTGAGCTACAGGAGAAGCCAGATTGGGTTTGGAAGAGTTGACCCTGATGCAGACCATGCTGCTCCCTGCTACTTGGAGGCAACAGAGGTGGTTGCGAAGGCAGCATGTACTGAAACCGTGAGTGACTGCTTTGGATGTTTCTTTTGTGATCACTTGACCCTACTGGACATTGATTGCTGCAGGCCTGCTTCCCTTGTTTGGTGGAAGAGACAGGCAGCAAGGCAGCAGTCTTGCCTCAGTTGGAGCAAAGAATCGGCTTTAAGCCGTGGCATCCTGACATGGTTGGAGGTGGCCTCTCATTGCTGCTGCCCTCCAGTGTTGGATCAGTGCAAGTACAGCCTGGACTACCAGGAACCATCAATTTGCAGGACTTGTTGCTCAGGGTCTCGGACTAAAAATGTGTTTTCTTATGTAACTAAGTTATTTTTTTTACACTTTCTCATTATTTTTGCACCTTCATCGCAGAGGAACACCGTCTCAATACATGGAACTATGTTGTGGCCATTACAGAGACTTGGCAGTTTCGGGGCAGGAATGGCTACTGAGTGTGCCGGGCTTTAGATGTTTCAAAAAGGACAGGGAGAGAGGCAAAGTACATGGGAGTGTGGCATTGCTAATCAGGGCTAGTATCACGGCTGCAGAAAAGGAGGAAGTCATGGAGGGATTGTCCACTGAGTGTGGAAGTCAGAAACAGGAAGGGGCAATAACTCTTCAGGGTGTTTTTTATAGACCCCGCCCCCAATAGTAACAGAGACATCGAGGGAAATAGGGAGGCAGATTCTGGAATGGTGCAATAATAATAGGGTTGTTGTGATGGGTGTAAATTAACCTTCGGGGAGTCTTGCATGAGAACTCCTAAGTCCCTCTGCACCTCTGATGTTTGAACCTTCTCCCCATTTTGACGATAGTCCACACTATTGTTCATTTTACCAAAATGTATTATCATACATTTCCCAACACTGTTTTCCATCTGCCACGTCTTTTCCCATTCTTCCAATTTGTCTAAGTCCTGTTGTAATCGCATTGCTTCCTCAGCACCATCTACCCCTCCACCTATCTTCGTATCATCTGCAAACTTTGCCACAATAATATTCCATTCTCTAAATCACTGACAAAAAATGAGAAAGCAATGGTCCCAATACTGACCCCTGAGGAATACCACAGGTTACTGGCAGCCAACCAAAAAAGGCCCCTTCTATTCCCACTCGCTGCCTCGTGCCTGTCAGCCATTCCTCTATCCATGCCAATATCTTGTTAATGCCATAGGATTTTGTCTTGTTAAGCAGCCACATGTGGGGCACCTTATCAAACACCTTCTGAAAATCCATGTAAATAAGATAAACCAACTGGAAGAGAGGCTGGTATTGATCTGGTATTGGGAAATGAACCCAGTCAGGCGTCAGATCTCTCAGTAGGAGAGCATTTTGAAGATGGTGATCACAATTTTGTCTCTGTTACCTCTGGGATAGGAACAGACAATTTGGGAAAACATTTAATTGGGGTAGCAGGAAATATGATGCTCTTAGGCAGAAACCTGGGAGCATAAGTTAGAAGCAGATGTTCTCAGGGGAAATGCATGGCAGAAATGTGGCAAATGTTCAGGGAACATTTGCATGGTGTTCTCCATAGGCACGCTCCATTGAGGCAGGGAAAGGATGGTAGGGTAAAAGAACCATGGTGTACAAAGTATGTAAAAAATCTAGTTAAGAAGAAAAGAAAAGCTTACCAAAGGTACAATAAACTAGGTACTGTTAGAGCTCGAGAAAATTACAGGGTTGCCAGGAAGAAGCTTAAGAATGAAATTAGGAGAGAAAGAAAGAGCCATGAGAAGGCCTTTGTGAGCAGGATTAAGGAAAACCCCAAGGCCTTCTACAAGTATGTGAAGAGCAAGAGGATGAGCCGTGTCAGAATAGGACCAATCAGGTGTGATAGTGGAAATGTGTGCACGGAATCAGAGTAGGTAGTGGAGGTACTTAATGAATAATTTGCTTCAGTATTCACCAAGGAAAAGGACTTCGGCAATTGTGGGGATGACTTACAGCGGACTGAAATGCTTGAGTATATAGACATTAAGAAAGAGGATGTGCTGCAGCTTTTGAAAAGCATTAAATAAGTCGGCGGGTCCAGATGAGATATACCCCAGGCTATTGTGGTGAGGGAGGAGATTGCTGGGCCTCTGGCAATGATCTTTGCATCATCAAAAGGGAAGTACCAGAGGATTGGGGTGTTGCAAATGTTGTTCCCTTGTTCAAGAAAAGGAGTAGAGAGAACCCAGGGAACTATAGACCATAGAGTCTTACTTCAGTAGTGGGCAAGTTGTAGGAGAAGATCATGAGAGGCAGGATTTATGAGTATTGGAGAGACATAATCTGATTAGGGATAATCATGATGGTTTTAACAAGAGCTGGTCATGCCTTACGAGCCTGATTGAATTCTTTGAGGATGTAGCAAAACACATTGATGAAGGTAGAGAGTGGAATGTAGTGTGTATGGATTTCAGCAATGCTTTTGATAAGGTTCCCCATGCAAGGCTCATTCAGAAAGTAAGGAGGCATGGGATCCAAGGAGTGCTTGTGGATCCAGAATTGGCTTGGCTTGGCAGAATTGGCTTGCCTACAGAAGGCAAAGGGTAGTTGTAGATGGTTCATAATAAGATGGAGGTTGGTGACCAGTGGTGTTCCACAGGAATCTATTCTGGGACCCCTCCTCATTGTGATTTTTATAAATGACCTGGATGAGGAAGTAGAAGGGTGGGTTAGTAAGTTTGCTGATGACACAAAAGTTGGGGGTGTGTGGATAGTCTGGAGAGTTGCCAGAGGATACAGCGAGATATCAACAGGATGCAGAACTGAGCTGAGAAGTGGCAGATGGAGTTCAACCCAGATATAAGTGTGAAGTGGTTCAATTTGGTAGGTCAAATTTGAATTCAGAATATAATATTAATGGTAAGACTCTTGGCAGTGTGGAGGATCAGAGAGATCTAGGGGTCCTTGTCCACAGAACACTCAAAGTTGCTGCACAGGTTGATGGTGTTGTTAAGAAGGCATATGGTGTGTTGGCCTTCATCAACCATGGGACTGAGTTCAAGAGCCATGAGGTAATGTTCCAGTTATACAAGACCTTAGTTAGACCCCACTTGGGAGTACTGTGTTCAGTTCTGGTCACATCACTACAGGGAGGATGTGGATACTATAGAGAGAGTGCAGAGATTTACAAGGATGTCACCTGGAATGGAGAGTGTGCCTGAAGAGAATAAGTTGAGTGTTCTTGGCCTTTTCTCCTTGGAGCAACGGAGGATGAGAGGTGATCTGATAGAGGTGTATAAGATGATGAAGGGCATTGATCGTGTGGATAGCCAGAGGCTATTTTCCAGGTTGAAATGGCTAACACGAGGGGTCATAGTTTTAAGGTGCTTGGAAGCAAGTACAGGGGAGATGTCAGAGGTAAGTTTTTCACACAGAGAGTGGTGGGTGCATGGAACGCACTGCCAGCATTGGTGGTAGAGGTAGATACAATAGGGTCTTTTAAGAGACTCTTAGCTAGGTACATGGAGCTTAGAAAAACAGAGGGCTATGCGGTAGGGAAATTCTAGGCAGTTTCTACAGTAGGTTACATGGTCGGCACAACATTGTGGGCCGAAGGGCCTGTAATGTGCTGTAGATTTCTATGTTCTATGATACTAGCATGGATGTTCTTTGTGGGAATGGGACCCACTCTCAAGAGTTTCACAACGGGCCGTTATTTGGCACGCCAAGGGCTCAGCCTAAGAGCTCAGCTCATCTTCAGAGGTCCAAGATCTCGTGGCTCTGGAGACAGGGGATCGGAGGTCGATGTCCGGGCAGAGCGGTGTGTCATGGGAGATGGAAGATCTAAGGTTGTGTGCCCAGAGACCCGAGATCTTTGGGCACAGAGCTTGGAAAAAGCGACGCAACAGACTTTTAACATCGTAAACTAGTGAGTTGTTTGTTATGTTTCCCCTCTCGCTGTGAAATGGAGACATCTCTTTCTCCCTTATTACGGAGAGAGAGAGCCTGTGGTATGTCGAATACCGGGTGAACACGCAGTCTTTGGGGTGACTGCAAGTCTGTGTCGTTGCTGTTGCTTTGCTCACACCTGAGTGCTCGGTGGCGAATGCCGATGCTTGTTTTTTCTGCTGGTGGGGAAGGGGGGATTGGTGCTTGCTGCTGCTTAAGTGCGGGAGGGAGGGGAGCAGGAGGCGGGACTTTGGGATTTAACATTTAATTCATTCTTTGGGGGCACTCTGTTTTCATGGATAATTGCAAAGAAAAAGCATTTCACCATGTATATTGTATACATTTCTCTGAAATTAAATGTACCTTTGAAACTTTTGATAGCAGAATGGCTGACAGGCAGGAGGCAGCGAGTGGAAATAAAAGGGGTCTTTTCTGATTGGCTGCCAGTAGTTTGTCAATGATTTGGATAATGAAATTGTGGAAAACTTTGTGGATGATACGAAGATAGGTGAAGGGGTAGGTAGTGCTGAGGAAGCAATGATTTCAGCAGGACAGACAAATTGGAAGAATGAGCAAAAAAGTGGAAGATGGAATACAGTGTTGGGAAATGTATGATAATGCATTTTGATAAAAGGAGCAATAGTGCGGACTATTATCTAAATGGGGAGAAGGTTCAAATATCAGAGGTGCAGAGGGCTTAGGAGTTTTTGTGCTAGATTTCCAGAAGGTTAACTTCAAGGGTGAGTCTGGTAAAGAAAGCAAATGCAATGTTGGCATTTATTTCAAGAGGAATAGAATAGTAAAAGCAAGGAGATAATGCTGAGCATTTATAAGACTCTGGTTAGGCTACACTTGGAGTATTGTTAACAGTTTTGGTCCATATTGCAAAAAGTATGTGTTGTAATTTGAGACAGTCCAGAGGACGTTCACGAGGAGGATTCCAGGAATGAAGGGATTAACATATGAGGAGAGTTTGGTAGCTTTGGGCCTGTACTCATTGGAATTTAGAAGAATGCGCGGGGATCACATTGAAACCTATCAAATGTTGAAAGGACTAGATAGGGTGGATGTGGAGAGGATGCTTCCTATGGTAGGGATATCAATATCCAGAACAAGAGGGCACAGCCTCAAACTTGAGGGGCGACCTTTTAGAACAGAGATAAAGAGGAATATTTTTAGCCAGAGAGTAGTGAATCTGTGGAATCCTCTACCACTGACTGCGGTGGAGGCCGGAGTGCGTGGGTATATTTAAGGCAGAAGATGATTGTTTCATGATTGGTCAGGGCATCAAAGGATATGGCAAGAAGGCAGGTGTTTGGGGTTGAGTGGGATCTGAGATCAGTCATGATGGAATAGTGGAGCAGACTCAATGGGCTGAATGGCCTAATATGCTCCAATGTCCTATTGTCTTCTGGTCTTAAGTGTGTCTGACAGGTTGGGAGATGGTGGAACAAGAGTGTGTGGACAGGTTGGGAGATGGTGGAACAAGAGTGTGTCTGACAGGTTGGGAGATGGTGGAACAAGAGTGTGTCTGACAGGTTGGGAGATGGTGGAACAAGAGTGTGTGGACAGGTTGGGAGATGGTGGAACAAGAGTGTGTGGACAGGTTGGGAGATGGTGGAACAAGAGTGTGTGGACAGGTTGGGAGATGGTGGAACACGAGTGTGTCTGACAGGTTGGGAGATGGTGGAACAAGAGTGTGTGGACAGGTTGGGAGATGGTGGAACAAGAGTGTGTCTGACAGGTTGGGAGATGGTGGAACAAGAGTGTGTGGACAGGTTGGGAGATGGTGGAACAAGAGTGTGTGGACAGGTTGGGAGATGGTGGAACAAGAGTGTGTGGACAGGTTGGGAGATGGTGGAACAAGAGTGTGTGGACAGGTTGGGAGATGGTGGAACAAGAGTGTGTCTGACAGGTTGGGAGATGGTGGAACAAGAGTGTGTGGACAGGTTGGGAGATGGTGGAACAAGAGTGTGTGGACAGGTTGGGAGATGGTGGAACAAGAGTGTGTCTGACAGGTTGGGAGATGGTGGAACACGAGTGTGTGGACAGGTTGGGAGATGGTGGAACAAGAGTGTGTGGACAGGTTGGGAGATGGTGGAACAAGAGTGTGTCTGACAGGTTGGGAGATGGTGGAACAAGAGTGTGTGGACAGGTTGGGAGATGGTGGAACAAGAGTGTGTGGACAGGTTGGGAGATGGTGGAACAAGAGTGTGTGGACAGGTTGGGAGATGGTGGAACAAGAGTGTGTGGACAGGTTGGGAGATGGTGGAACAAGAGTGTGTGGACAGGTTGGGAGATGGTGGAACAAGAGTGTGTCTGACAGGTTGGGAGATGGTGGAACAAGAGTGTGTCTGACAGGTTGGGAGATGGTGGAACAAGAGTGTGTCTGACAGGTTGGGAGATGGTGGAACAAGAGTGTGTGGACAGGTTGGGAGATGGTGGAACAAGAGTGTGTGGACAGGTTGGGAGATGGTGGAACACGAGTGTGTGGACAGGTTGGGAGATGGTGGAACAAGAGTGTGTCTGACAGGTTGGGAGATGGTGGAACAAGAGTGTGTGGACAGGTTGGGAGATGGTGGAACAAGAGTGTGTCTGACAGGTTGGGAGATGGTGGAACAAGAGTGTG
This sequence comes from Hemitrygon akajei, assembly GCF_048418815.1. Classification (NCBI taxonomy): domain Eukaryota; kingdom Metazoa; phylum Chordata; class Chondrichthyes; order Myliobatiformes; family Dasyatidae; genus Hemitrygon; species Hemitrygon akajei. Next base: position 2,433,460 of record NC_133124.1, read on the forward strand.
TCTGACAGGTTGGGAGATGGTGGAACAAGAGTGTCTGGACAGGTTGGGAGATGGTGGAACAAGAGTGTGTCTGACAGGTTGGGAGATGGTGGAACACGAGTGTGTGGACAGGTTGGGAGATGGTGGAACAAGAGTGTGTGGACAGGTTGGGAGATGGTGGAACAAGAGTGTGTGGACAGGTTGGGAGATGGTGGAACAAGAGTGTGTGGACAGGTTGGGAGATGGTGGAACAAGAGTGTGTGGACAGGTTGGGAGATGGTGGAACACGAGTGTGTGGACAGGTTGGGAGATGGTGGAACAAGAGTGTGTCAGACAGGTTGGGAGATGGTGGAACAAGAGTGTGTCTGACAGGTTGGGAGATGGTGGAACAAGAGTGTGTGGACAGGTTGGGAGATGGTGGAACACGAGTGTGTGGACAGGTTGGGAGATGGTGGAACAAGAGTGTGTGGACAGGTTGGGAGATGGTGGAACAAGAGTGTGTCTGACAGGTTGGGAGATGGTGGAACACGAGTGTGTGGACAGGTTGGGAGATGGTGGAACAAGAGTGTGTCTGACAGGTTGGGAGATGGTGGAACACGAGTGTGTGGACAGGTTGGGAGATGGTGGAACAAGAGTGTGTGGACAGGTTGGGAGATGGTGGAACAAGAGTGTGTCTGACAGGTTGGGAGATGGTGGAACAAGAGTGTGTCTGACAGGTTGGGAGATGGTGGAACAAGAGTGTGTGGACAGGTTGGGAGATGGTGGAACAAGAGTGTGTGGACAGGTTGGGAGATGGTGGAACAAGAGTGTGTGGACAGGTTGGGAGATGGTGGAACAAGAGTGTGTGGACAGGTTGGGAGATGGTGGAACAAGAGTGTGTTGACAGGTTGGGAGATGGTGGAACAAGAGTGTGTCTGACAGGTTGGGAGATGGTGGAACAAGAGTGTGTGGACAGGTTGGGAGATGGTGGAACAAGAGTGTGTCTGACAGGTTGGGAGATGGTGGAACAAGAGTGTGTCTGACAGGTTGGGAGATGGTGGAACATGAGTGTGTGGACAGGTTGGGAGATGGTGGAACAAGAGTGTGTCTGACAGGTTGGGAGATGGTGGAACATGAGTGTGTGGACAGGTTGGGAGATGGTGGAACAAGAGTGTGTGGACAGGTTGGGAGATGGTGGAACAAGAGTGTGTGGACAGGTTGGGAGATGGTGGAACAAGAGTGTGTGGACAGGTTGGGAGATGGTGGAACAAGAGTGTGTCTGACAGGTTGGGAGATGGTGGAACATGAGTGTGTGGACAGGTTGGGAGATGGTGGAACAAGAGTGTGTGGACAGGTTGGGAGATGGTGGAACAAGAGTGTGTCTGACAGGTTGGGAGATGGTGGAACATGAGTGTGTGGACAGGTTGAGAGATGGTGGAACAAGAGTGTGTGGACAGGTTGGGAGATGGTGGAACAAGAGTGTGTGGACAGGTTGGGAGATGGTGGAACAAGAGTGTGTGGACAGGTTGGGAGATGGTGGAACAAGAGTGTGTGGACAGGTTGGGAGATGGTGGAACAAGAGTGTGTGGACAGGTTGGGAGATGGTGGAACAAGAGTGTGTGGACAGGTTGGGAGATGGTGGAACAAGAGTGTGTGGACAGGTTGGGAGATGGTGGAACAAGAGTGTGTGGACAGGTTGGGAGATGGTGGATCAAGTGTGTCTGTACAGGATGTCAGACAGTGGAACAAGACACCTGGACTGGTTGGGAGATCGTGGAGCAAATGTCTGAACAAATTCGAAGAAAGTGTAACAAGAGTGTACAAACAGGTTGTAAGATGATGTGCTCCGTCAAACATTGGCTTATGCATGGTCTAGATTAATGGATTTGAGGTTCTTAATACATTGTTCATGTGCTTTCCTTAATTTGTGCAGTCATGTTCCAGGGATTCCCATGTATGAGTGGGGGAGTTAACGTTAGGAGACTTTACATTAAGGACTTCTACATGTGCATATTGCACTCAGGATATGCTCCTTTCTCACTGTTGTTATCAGGCAGAAGGTACAAGAGCCTCAGGACTCGCACCACCAGGTTCAAGAATAGTTACTACCCCTCAACCATCAGGCTCTTGAATAATAGGGGATAACTACACTCACTTGCCCCATCATTGAAATATTCTCACAACTGATGATCTCACTTTAAGGACTCGTTATTTTACTATTTCATGTTCTCGTTATTTTTTGCTAATTATTTATATTTGCATTTTCACAATTTGTCATCTTCTGCACTTGGGGTGATCTTTCATTGATCCTTTTATAGTTACTATTCCATAGATTTGCTGAGTATGCCCACAGGAAAATGAATCTCAGGGTTGTATATGGTGCCATATACGTACTTTGATAATAAAATTTACTTTGAACTTTGATGACAGAAAAAGCATTATAAAAAATGAAAATACTACCACTTTTAATAAGTACCTCTTTTTTGGCAATTTTCAGGATTAGGTTAGCAGTGACCTCTGACGTATTCTGAAGCATGAGGAAAACAGGAATAGGCTGGAAAACAGAAAGGTAAATGAGTGAACAAATCAGGGCCATCATTGAAAGTGGCAGCACAGGTAAAAAGCTTCTGGCACATTGACCTTCATAAAGTCCTGAGTACAGGTGATGTGATGTTATGTTGAAGCTGTACAAACTTTTCACTGATTTCAGCTTATTTTGGAATACAAAGTTAATCTGTGGTGTCTTCTTAAAACCCACTTAAACTTCTTAAACTGTGATGTCTCCTCCATCCTTGTGTCCAACAAATGTGCGAGGTTCATGGTGAATGTTTAAGATAAAAAGTGTACGTAAATCTGTCACCCCCCTCTGATCCACTGGAAGAAACTACTAAGGTACTACAGGCTTTACTAAAATCATGCCTTCCTCGTGCCTTATCCAAGTTTATTACTATCTATGAAATTTCAAACAGTGCTCTCCTCCCAGATAACATCTCTGTCCTGCCACCACAATTGCCAATGCTGTGGATGTCTTACTTTGAGGTAAGGTCCAAGTATCATGTTCTTTTACAGTCCAATGCTGGACATTAAGAACTTCACGTACTGCAGGTCTACTACATCAGCAATCTGCTCATTGGGACAGGAGCTGGACTGTGTTACTGCCTGCTACAGGAAGGCATCGGAGTTGATCCGCGAAGGTTGCGTGCAGTCTAATTGCAAGTGATTCCCTTGGATCTTTCGCAAGACAGTGTTGGACATCTGTAATAAAAAATACTGCAAGTCTGTTTCCTTGTTTATTGACAGACAGCAGGGGAGCTGTGTGGCCTCAGTTGTCGCAAGGACTAAGCCTGAAGCTGCTGACTTGTCATTTGCAGCAGCCCACAGGACAGGAGACACCGGAGGCAGTGTAGCGTGGGGTCCAAGCTGGGTTAGGGGCTGGCCCCTTCCACTGGTGCTCCCTCCAATGCTCATTCAGTGGAAGACGAGCTGGATTGTGAATGTGCATGTGCACATTCACCTACAGATTGCTGAGAATTGCTTGTTCTTGCTGGCAACACCCATGCACCATCAATTTACAGGAGATGACACTCAGGGAGTTGGACTAAATATTTTTTGTATGTTTACTGCCATTTTATATGTGCTACATGTGCCTAGTGCCGTGCATGACTGTTGATACTGTGTTTTGCACCTTGGCCCCAGAGTAACAGTTTCATTTGGCTGTTCATGGGCATTCATGTACAGTTGAATGACAATTAAACTTGAACTTATGGGGCGGCATTGCTGTGTAGTAGTTAGCACAACACTCTACCATACAGATGACCTGAGTTCAATTCTCAGCGCTGTCTGTATGGTCTTCCTGTGATGTACTGGTCGCTAGGTTAATTGGTCAAAGTAAATTGTCTCATGATTATGCTCGGATTAAATCAGGGGATTGCTGGGTGGTGCAGCTTGAATAATTCTACACTCTATCTCAATAAATAAATAAATATCTTCAAAGATAGAAGGCCGGCTGCTTGAAGTATCAAAACTTTGCAGAACCACAGAGAATTCAATACTGACTACATAGGCAGCATTAATAACATTGACAACAAAATAAAATGTTCACTCAATATTCATAGTCATAGTCATAGAAAAGTAGAGCACAGAAACAGGCCCTTTGGCCCACCTAGTCCATGCTGAATCCACTTTAACTACCTGATGCACCATCAATAACTCTCAGAGACGTGAGGCAAGAGATAGGCTTTTATTAGCTGGAAGAGAGCAGTCAGCAGCAAGAGACCACCACACAACATCCTGGAGACTGAGGGAGGAGCAGTGCCTCCAATCGCCTTTATATAGGGGTCTGTGGGAGGAGCCACAGGAGCAGTCAGCAGGGGTCAGTGGGAGGAGCCACAGGAGCAGTCAGCAGGGGGTCTGTGGGAGGAGCCACAGGAGCAGTCAGCGGGGGGGGGGGGGGGGGCGTGTCCAGACAGGTATATGTAGTTCACCTACTCCCATCGACCTGCTGCTGGACCACAGCCCTCCATACCCCTACCACCTGTGTACCTATCCAAACTTCTCTTAAATCTTGAAATCAAGCTTGCATGCACAACCTGTGCTGGCAGCCCATTCCACACTCTCACAACCCTCTGAGTGAAGAACTTTCTCCTCATGTCCCTTTCAAACTTTTCGCCTTTCACCCTTCACCCATGATCTGTCATTGTAGTCCACAAGACCACAAGCAAAAGGAGCAGATTTAGACTATTTGACCCATCGTGTCTGCTTCATCATGGCTGATCTATTATCCCTCTCAACCCCATTCTCCTGCCTTCTCCCTGTAACCTTTGATGTCTGGACTAATCAAGAACCTATCTACCTCCACTTTAAATATACCCAATGACTTGACCTTCACAGCAGTCCACGGCAATGAATTCCACAGAGTCACCATCCTCTTCTAAGGCTGTGCCCTCTGGTGCTACGCTCCCCTACAATAGGAAACATCCTCTCCACATTCACTCCATCTAGACCATTCAACATCCAACAGGTTTTTGCTAGGCTACAGCCAAACAACAAAATTTTTACGAGACCCACAAAGGTTCTATCCAAACCTCTGTCTTTGGGTTCATGGGAGAAAGGCAAATCCAGAACTGGAATATATTCAGGGAACTTGATGGTCATTACTGACATACACAGTCACTTCCCCTAACAATGAAATCTCGTCAGAAGATCAAAATCTATTTCAGTACGGACAACCATTGTTTAAATATGAGTGCATTTCAAACTTGTTTGTGGGCAAAGTTAACTGCTCTACATATCTGTTAATGTATGTTAACGTCATCGACTGTTCATTCATTTCCACTGATGCCGTAAGGCCTGCTAAGTCCCTCCAGCATTTTGTGTGTGTTGTTCTGAATTTCCAGCATTTCTTGTGTTTACATTATAACCATATAACAATTACAGCACGGAGACAGGTCATCTTGGCCCTTCTAGTCCGTGTCGAATGTTTACTCTCACCTAGTCCCACTGACCTGCACTCAGCCCATAACCCTCCATTCCTTTCCTGTCCATATACCTATCCAATTTTTTTAAAATCACAAAATAGAACCTGCCTCTACCACTTCTACTGGAAGCTTGTTCCACACAGCTACCACTCTGAGTAAAGAAGTTCCCCCTCGTGTTACCCCTAAACTTTTGCCCCTTAACTCAACTCATGTCCTTTTGTTTGAAATTCCTCTACTCTCAATGGAAAAAGCCTATCCACGTCAACTCTATCTATCCCCCTCATAATTCTATATACCTCTATCAAGTATCCCCCAGGATAATTCTATATCCCCCCTCAACCTTCTACACTCCAAAGAAGAAAGACCTAACCTGTTCAACCTTTCTCTGTAACTTAGGTGCTGAAACCCAGGTAACATTCTAGTAAATCTCCTCTGTACTCTCTCTGTTTTGTTGACATCTTTCCTATAATTCGGTGACCAGAACTGTACACAATACTCCAAATTTGGCCTCACCAATGCCTTGTACAGTTTTAACATTACATCCCAACTCCTATACTCAATGCTCTGATTTATAAAAGCCAGCATGCCAAAAGCTTTCTTCACCACCCTATCCACATGAGATTCCACCTTCAGGGAACTATGCACCATTATTCCTACTGTCCTACTGCATTCCTCGATGCCCTACCATTTACCATGTATGTCCTATTTTGATTAGTCCTACCAAAATGTAGCACCTCACACTTATCAGCATTAAACTCCATCTGCCATCATTCAGCCCACTCTTCTAACTGGCCTAAATCTCTCTGCAAGCTTTGAAAACCTACTTCATTATCCACAACGCCACCTATCTTAGTATCATCTGCATACTTACTAATCTAATTTACCACCCCATCATCCAGATCATTAATGTATATGACAAACAACATTGGACTCAGTACAGATCCCTGAGGCACACCATCTGTCATAATCATCATGTGTCGTGTTGTATGACATGGGCATTCATGGTCTCATGACCACGATTGTTCTTGGCAATTTTTTCTATTGAAGTGGTTTGCCATTGCCTTCTTCTGGGCAGTGACTTTACAAGACGAGTGACCCAGCCACTATCAAACCTCTTCAGAGATTGTCTGCCTGGCGTCAGTGGTCGCATAACCAAGTCTTGTGATGTGCACCGGCTGCTCATACGACCATCCACCGCCTGCTCCCATGGCTTCACACGACCCTGATTGGGAGGCTAAGAAGGTGCTACACCTTACCCGAGGGTGACCTGCTGGCTAGTAGAGGGAGGAACACCTCCTTTGGGAGAAATATATCTCCAATCCGCCACCCATATTGATCAATTATATTAATGTTATATATATTCAAAGCTTTTATTTAAACATTGGTAAACTGTATTAATGTGGTGCGCATTTCTTATTCTTTCCAAAACAAGGAAACATGCTTACCAATTTGGACAGTGCCCGGGAACCCGCATAGATACTACCAACAAACATGAATACAGCAGGCAACCAGGACACCTTGGCAGACCTGTCAAAGTTCAAATGACATCATTAACACTAAAATCACACAGTACTGCTATAATGTATTTAAACTTTTACTAAATAACTCCTAACCTATTATCCTCTGGAGTGTAGTAGAATGAAGATGAATTTGATAGAGGTATACAAAATTATGAAGGGTACAGACAGGGTAAATGCAAGCGGACTTTTTCCACTGAGGTTGGGTGAGAGTAGAGTCATGGGTTAAGGGTGAAAAGTGAAATACAAGAGGAGGCTTTTCTTCACTAAGAGGATGGTGAGAATGTAGGCAAAAGGCAGGTAACTATAGGCCAGTTAGTTTAACATCAGAAGATGGGAAAATGCTTGAAGCTATCGTTAAAGAAGAAACAGTGAGGCATCTGGAAAGAGGTGGATCTGTCAGGCAGGCGCAGCATGGATTCAGCAAAGGAAGGTCCTGTTTGATAAACTTATTGGAGTTCTCTGAGATATAACAAGCACAGTGGACAGAGGGGAATAGATGGATGTTAGTAACTTCGATTTCCAGAAGGCGTTCGATAAAGTGTCGCATAAAAGACTTATCCATAAGATGAGGATGCATAGAGTTAGGGGTAAGTTTGAGTGGAAAAGCAAATTGTGCAGAAGATACGGAGAGTCTGCAGAAAGATATAGATAGGTTAAGTGAGTGGGCAAGGGTCTGGCAGATGGAGTACAATGTTGGTAAATGCAAGGTCATCCACTTTGGAAGGAAAAATGAAAGAGCATATTGTTATTTAAATGGCAAAAAAATTGCAGCATGCTGCTGTGCAGAGGGACTCAGGAGTGCTTGTGCATGAATCACAAAAGGTTGGTTTGCAGGTGCAGCAGGTTATCAAGAAGGCAAATAGGATGTTGGCCTTCACTGCCAGAGGGACTGAATTTAAGAGCAGGGATGTTATGCTGCAACCGGTGAGGCCGCACCTGGGGTACTGTGTGTAGTTCTGGTCCCCTTACTTGAAGAAGGATATACTGGCTTTGGAGGCCGTGCAGAGCCTCACCAATTGATTCCAGAAATGAGGAGAGATTGAGTTGCCTGGGATTGTACTTGCTGTAATTCAAAAGAATGAGAGGAAATCTTATAGAAACATAAAAATTAAGAAAGGAATAGATAAGAGAGAAGCAGGAAAGTTGTTTCCACTGGTAGGTGAGACTAGAACAAGGGGACATAGCCTCAAGATTCGGGGGGAGTAGATTTAGGACGGAGATGAGGAGGAACCGCTTTTCCCAGAGGGCGATGAATCTGTGGAATTCTCTGCCCAATGAAGCAGTGGAGGCTACCTCAGTAAATATATTTGACAAGGTTGGATAGATCAACAAGTACAAATAGCTGGAAGAACTCAGCAGGTCGGGCAGCATCTGTTGAAACAAGCAGTCAACATTTCAGGCCGAAAGTTGGATAGATTTTTGCATAGTAGAGATTTAAGGGTTATGGGGGAAAAGGCAGGTAGGTGGTGATGATTCCATGGTCAGATCAGCCATGATCTTATTGAATGGTGGAACAGGCTTGAAGGGCAGATGGCCGAGTCCTGTTCCTAGCAACTCACACAAAATGCTGGAGGAACTCAGCAGGCCAGTCAATATCTATGGAAAAAATATTGTTGACGTTTCGGGCTGAACCCATTCAGCAGGACTGGAGAAAAAAAGCTGAGGGGTAGATTTAAAAGGTGCAGAGAGAAACACCAGGCGATAGGTGAAACCTGGAGGGAGAGGGATGAAGTAAAGAGCTGGGAAGTATGATTAGTGCAAGACACAGAAGGAGATGGAAGAAAGAAAAAGAGGGAAGGAGCACCAGAGAGATGATGGGCAGGGAAGGAGATGAGGTGAGAGATGATTGGTGAGAGAGACAGAAAGAGATGAGGTGAGAGATGATTGGTGAGAGAGACAGAAAGAGATGAGGTGAGAGATGATTGGTGAGAGAGACAGGCGATGAGCTGAGAGATGATTGGTGAGAAAGACAGAAAGAGATGAGGTGAGAGATGATTGGTGAGAGAGACAGGCGATGAGCTGAGAGATGATTGGTGAGAGAGACAGAAAGAGATGAGGTGAGAGAGACAGGCGATGAGCTGAGAGATGATTGGTGAGAGAGACAGAAGGAGATGAGCTGAGAGATGATTGGTGAGAGAGACAGAAGGAGATGAGCTGAGAGATGATTGGTGAGAGAGACAGGCGATGAGCTGAGAGATGATTGGTGAGAGAGACAGAAAGAGATGAGCTGAGAGATGATTGGTGAGAGAGACAGAAGGAGATGAGCTGAGAGATGATTGGTGAGAGAGACAGAAGGAGATGAGCTGAGAGATGATTGGTGAGAGAGACAGAAGGAGATGAGCTGAGAGATGATTGGTGAGAGAGACAGGCGATGAGCTGAGAGATGATTGGTGAGAGAGACAGAAGGAGATGAGCTGAGAGATGATTGGTGAGAGAGACAGAAGGAGATGAGGTGAGAGAGGGAAAGGGGGATGGCAAATGGAGAAGGAGTGGGGGATTGGGGGGCATTACCAGAAGTCTGAGAAGTGAATACTCATGCCATCAAATTGAAGGCCATCAGATTGAAGGCTACCCAAACAACATAAGGTGTTGTTCCTCCAACCTAAGTGTGGCCTCATCATGACAGTGGAGGAGGCCTTGGATCGACACGGTGGAATGGGAATGGGAAGTGGGATTAAAATGGGTGGCCACTGGGAGATCCCACTTCTTCTGACAGATGGAGCTCGATGAAGCAGTCTCCCAATCTATGTCGGGTCTCCCCAATGTACAGGAGGCCACACCAGGAGCACCAAACACAGTAAATGATCCCAACAGACTCACAAGCGAAATGTCGCCTCACCTGGAAGGACTGTTTAGGGCCCTGGATGGTAGTGAGGGCGGAGGTCGAGCGGCAGGTATAGCACTTATTCTGCTTGCAAGGATAAGTGTCAGGAGGGAGATCAGTGGGGAGGAATGAAGAATACGTACACAACGCTGGAAGAACTCAGCAGGTCAGGCAGCATCCGTGAGAAAAGAGTAGCCAACGTTTCGGGCCGAGACCCTTCATCAGGAATGGGGGGGAAGAGAGGGCCGAAGCCCAGTAATAGAGATAGGGGAGGGGGTAGGGCCTAGAGGTGCCAGGTGGAAAACCAATCAGAGGAAAGCAGAAAGTGGGGGGAGGGAAAGATGTGCTTGGTGGTGCAATCCCGTTGGAGGTGGTGGAAGTTTTGGAGAATTATGTGTTGGACGCAGAGGCTGGTGGGATGAGGACAAGAGGAACCCTATCCCTGGTAGGGCGGGCGGATGGGGTGAGAGCAGACATGCGTGAAATGGAAGAGATACTGTTGAGGGCAGCGTTGATGGTGGAGGAAGGGAAACCCCTTTCTTTGAAAAAGGAGAACATCTCATTCGTTCTAGAATGAAAAGCCTCATCCTGTTCCTACTTCTTATGAAGACAGGTGGGGAGGGGAGCAGGGGCACTGCTGAATGACTCAGACAGATTGGGGGAATGGGTAAAGAAGTGGCAGATGAAATATAGTGTAGGGAAGCAGATGGTAATGCACTTCAGTAGAAGGAATAAAGGCATAGATCATTTTCTAAATTCAGATATCTAAGGTACAAACGGATTTGGGAGTCCGCAGGCAGGATTTCCTAAAGGTTAATTTGCAGGTTGAGTCAGTGGTGAGGAATGCAGCTTTCTGCTTTTAGTCAGTCTAATGACTATGACACAAAGGCCTACAAATTCATCTTTATGTAAAACATGAGCCCCATATTTAAGAAAGGATGTGTTGCAATTGGAGAGTGTCAGAAGTTGTTTACAGAAATGATTCTGGGAATGCAAGGGTTAACATATGATTAGTGTTTGATGACTGGGCCTGTACTCATTGGCATTTAGAAGAATGGGGGGGATCTCACTGAAACCTATTGAATATTGAGTGGATGTGGAGAGTTTGTTTGAAGCTACTGACATGATGAAGGAAGCCATGAACACTGCCAGAGATGGAGGACCTTCATTGCTGCCCTAAACACCAGTGGTGTAACAGGCAAGAGAAGAGGAGAAGACATTTCATATAGTGGGAGAGTCTTGGACTAGAGGGCACAGCCTCAGAATGGGGGGGGGGGGGGAGGACATCCATTTAGAACAGAGATGAGGAGGAATTTCCTTAGCCAGAGAGTGATGAATCTGTGGCATTTGTTGCCACAGGCAGCTGTGGAGGGCAAATCATTGGGTATATTTAAAGTGGAGGTTGATTAGTCAGGGCATCAAAGGTTAAGGGGAGAAGGCAAGAGAATAGGGTTGAGAGGGATTTAGAGGGAGAGTAACGTAAAGATTTTTACTCATGTACGTGAAGGATCTAAGTAATAAAATCAATTCATTTCAATTCAGATCAGCCATGATGGAGCAGATTCTTTGGGATGAACAGCCTAATTCCACTCCTATGTCTTATGTTCCCCTTACCATAAAAATGTTCTTCTCATCTCCAGCCAGCCTAGTTTCCAGGCTACCTGAAGTAATATAGTTCCCATGATTGTTTGCCATCTGCAAAAAGAACAAGCAAGAAAGAGATCACATTTCCAAGAAAATCACAAATATATTCACAAACTCCAATAACATTATCTATTAAAAATACTGTACATACCCTTGAAAAAGTGTTGGATAAGTAAAGTTCAATATCGAAAGGACATACTGCAAAAGAAAGAGTGTATTAGATGTTTGAGATTTTCAGTAAGACCAACTGCTATCATTTAAAATGGTTTACGGTGGATATGATAGGGTCTTTTAAGAGACTTTTAGATAGGTACATGGAGCTTAGAAAAATAGAGGGCTACAGGTAAGCCTAGTAATTTCTAAGGTAGGGACATGTTTGGCATGACTTTGTGGGCCGAAGGGCCTGTATTGTGCTGTAGGTTTTCTATGTTTCTATGTTTAGTTCAGGCAACAGTAGGCATGTCTTGTTGATTCAAACAATGGAATTCTCTTGGCAAATGTTATTCCTTCACTCAAGAAAACCCTGGAAATTATAGACCAGTGATGGGAAATTACTGGAAAAGATTCTTCGAGACAGGGTTTACGAGTATTTGGAGAAGCACAGTCTGACTATGGCCAGTGACCATGGCTTTCTGAGGGTAGGCTGTGCTTCACAAGCCTGAATGAATTCTTTGAAGATGTGACAAAGCACATTGATGAAGGTAGAGCAGTGAATGTTGTGTGTATGCATTTTAGTGAGGCGGTTGATAAGGTTCCCCATGGTAGAGTCATTCTCAGTCAGGAGGCATAGATTCAGACACAAACATGAGCAAATCTGCAGATTCTAGAAGTCCAAACAACACACACAAAATGCTGGAGAACAGAAGGGTCCTATCGAAGGGTCTCGGCCCAAAACCTCAACTGTACTTTTTTCCACAGATGCTGCCTGGCCCACTGCGTTCCTCCAGCATTTTGCGTGTGTTGTGTGGATTCAGAATTGGCATGCCCGTAGAGTGGTTGTAGATGGAATGTATTCTGTCCGAAGGTTGCTGACCACTGGAGTTCTGCAGGGATCTGTTCTGGGACCTCAGGTCATTGGTGATTTTTATAAATGACCTGGAAGAGGAAGTGGAAGGATGGGTTAGTAAGTTTGCAGATAATGCAAAGGTTGGTGGAGTTGTGGATAGTGTGGAGAGTTGTCATAGGTTATAACAGGACAGTAACAGGATACAGGCCAGGGCTGAGAAGTAACAGAAGTTCAATCCAGAAAAGTGTGAAGACATTTGAAGGTGGAATTCAGGGAGAATGGCAGGATTCTTAGCAGTGTGGAGGAACAGAGGCATCTTGGGGTCCATATCCATAGGTCCTTCAAAGCCGCGCAAAAGTTGATTGAATTACATAGAAAACCTACAGCACAGTACAGACCCTTCAGCCCACAAAGCAAGCTGAACATGTCCTTACTTGAGAAATTACCCACAGCCCTCTATTTTTCTGAGCTTCATATACCTGTCCAGGAGTTTCTTAAAAGACCGTCATATCTGCCTCCACCACCGTCACCGGCAGCCCATTCCACTCTCTGTGTGAAAAACTTACCCTTGACATCTCCTCTGTACCTACTCCCCAACACCTTAAACCTGTGTTAGCCATTTCAGCCCTGGGAAAAGGCCTCTGACGATCCACATGATCAATGCCTCTCATCATCTTATACACCTCTATCAGGTCACCTCTCATTTAAGAAGACATACGGTACATTGGCCTTCATTAGTTTACTTATTTAGAGATACAGCACAAAACAGGCTCTTCCAGCCCACTGAGCCACACCATCCAGCAGCCTACCGATTTAACACTAGCCCAATGACAGGACAATTTACAATGACCAATTAACCAGTATGAATTTGGACTGTGGGAGGAAACCCACAGGGTCACGGGGATAACGCACAATTTCGTTACAGACAGACCCAGAATTGAACTCTGACGCTCCAAACTGTAAGTGTTGTGCTACCGTGGTGTCCCATGGTTGGGGGTTTGAGGCAAGAGCCATTAGGGAATGTTGGGGCTCTGGTGCAGACCAGAACTGAACACAATACTCTAAGTGTGGTACTCTGGAAAGACCACACTTATAATAGTGTTCAGTTCAGTTAACCTCATTACTGGAAGGATGTGGAAGCTTTAGAGAGGGTGCAGAGATTTACCAGGATGCTGCCTGGATTAGAGAGCATGTCTTATGAGGAAAGGGTGAACAAGCTAAGGGTTTTTCCTTTGGAGTGAAAGATGACAGGTGACTTGATAGAGGTGTACCAGGTAACAGGCATAGATTGAGAGGAGACAAAGCCTTTTCCCTAGGGCAGAAATGACTAATATGATGGTGCATCATTTTAAGGTGATGGAGGAAAGTTATAAGGGGTATGTTGGAGGTAAGTTTTTTTAAACACAGCGAGTGGTGGGTGATATCACCACCCCATGAGGTAATATGAGGTAAGACCAGACGGCTTACAGCTCAGCCAGGGCCAGCTGGAATACCTGGCCGTGTGCTCAGAGTCTGTGCAGGGCAGTTGGCCAGGGTCCTCACGGACATTTTCAATCTGTCTCTGGCCCAGGCAGTTGTCCCCACAAGCTTCAAGATCGCCACCATTGTGCCAGTGCTGAAGCATTCCACTGCCACGGGCCTGAATGACTTCCGCCCAGTTGCTCTCACCCCCATCATTGCAAACTGCTTTGAGAGACTGGTTCTATCACATCTGAAATCCTGTCTGCCCACTACCCTGGACCCTATCAATTTACCTATCGCACCAACAGGTCAACAGAGGACAGCATCTCCACAGCACTTCACTCTGCCCTGACCCACCTGGACAGCCCCAACTCTTATGTCAGAATGCTGTTCACTGAGTTTAGTTCAGCATTCAATACGGTGATCCCCTCCAAGCTGATCGCCAAACTCTGCCAGCTTGGTATCAGCTCATCCCTCTGCAATTGGACCTTGGACTTTCTGACTAACAGACCCCAATTTGTTAAGTTAGACAACCTCTCTTCCTCCACTCTCACCCTGAACACCGGCGTACCTCATAGCTGTGTGCTGAGCCCTCTTCTGTACTCCCTTTTCACCTATGACTGCGTTCCTGTACATGGTTCTAACTCCATAATGAAGTTCGCAGACGCCTGATCAGAGGGGATGACGAAACAGCCAACAGGGACGAGGTCCAGCACCTGGTCACGTGTTGTATCGACAACAACCTGGCCCTTAACACCCAGAAGACCAAGGAGACCATTGTAGTCTTCAGGCATGCTAGGAGCCACACTCATGTCCACATCTACATCAATGGAGCTGTAGTGGAATGTGCATCAAGTTTCAAATTCCTTGGTGTCCACATTTCCGATGATCTCACCTGGTCCCTGAACTCCTCCATCCTGATCAAAAAGGCACAACAGCACCTTTATTTCCTGTGGAGCATCAAGAAAGCTCACCTCTGTCCCAGGATACTGACGGACTTTTACCGCTGTACCATTGAGAGCATACTCACCAACTGCATCTCAGTGTGGTATGGCAATTGTCCTGTATCGGACTGCAAAGCACTCCAGCGTGTGGTGAAAACTGCACAGCAGATTATCGGCACTCAATTGCCCACCATTGAGAACGACTACAATGAACGCTGCCTGGGCAGGGCGAAAAGCATTATCAAGGATGCATCTCACCCTAACCATGGACTTTTTACTCTCCTCCCATCCGGTAGGCGCTACAGGAGCCTCCGCTCCCGCACCAGCAGGTACAGGAAGAGCTTCTTCCCTGAGGCTGTGACCCTGCTGAACCTCACATCACAGCGCTAAGCAGTACTGCACCTATATTGTACTGTCTCAGTACTTCTGTATTTGTGTGCTGTAGCACTTACTTTTTATTTGCAGTTATTTTGTAAATAACAGTATTCTTTTGCACTTCTGGTTAGATGCTAACTGCATTCCATTGGCTTTGTATCTGTACTCTGCACAATGACAATAAAGTTGAATCTAATCTAATATTAGGGACATTTATTAAACTCTTAGATAGGCACAAGGACGATAGAAAAAATGAGGGCTATATAGGAGGGAAAAGTTAGATTGATCTTTGAGTAATGTTTTTAATCAGCACAAGGACCTATACTGTGCTGTAATATTCTATGTTTTGTGTTTGTGACATGTGTTGGGCTCATCTCTGGTGAGATATTCGGAGGATACAGTATATCCTATTGGAACTAGAGATTTGTGCTTCTAGCCATTTAGCAGAGAAATGCATTCACTCAGTATGGTGAAGGGTTAGAATTATCTCCTCTCCCAGTCAGGGCACCCTAGGGAGCTACAGCCACCACCCAACTAGACTAAGCACCCCAGGGTGATACAGCCATCCACCTCTCAGTCCTATCACCCGAGGGTGCTATAATCACTCCTCCCAGTCTGGGCACCCTAGGGTGCTACAGCTCCCCCTCCGTCTCACCTTGTTGGTGAAATAAGAAGCGACGAAGAGCAGCGAGAAGCAAAGCTCGAGCCGTTTCGCCCACATCTGCGGCGGTCTGAACCGGGAAGGGGTCTGTCCGCTACCGGCGGCGGGACTCAGTGCCCGCGGCTGGAAACGGGACGGGGGTTTGGATAAACCAGATGGCTTGCCCGCGACCAGCCCTGGACCAGCACCTCTCCTATTAACACCAGGATCAGCATCGCGGGCACCTGGACACCATCTTGATGCCACGTCACTATGTCCATCATCCATTGGGGCGGGCAATAACAGGGTCCCACCTTCTCAAAGGCGGGTGTCAATCAGTGACCACAATGCCCCGCCTTCTAAAAGGCCCCTATCAATCAATCAATGCGTTGGGGGCGGGACGCATTATTGTTCAGCCTTCTCAAAGGCAACCATCAATCATTGCATCGGGGGCGGGGCGCAGCATTGTCCCGCCTTCTTAAAGGCGCAGCCCCGCCAGGTTGGAAGTCAATGATTATGCTCCTTCGGTCAACGCACTAGAAGCTGCAGCAAATCACTCAGGCGCCGGAGGAACCGAACGTTTCAGGACGGGAATGAGTGTCCTCCATTGACCCAAAGTGTTCCTCCAGTATTCAGTGAGTTAGCAGGGGGTACACGCACCAATGATGCCAACACAAAAGCAGACTTAACATGGAAATCAAACATGGTTAATGATTCTGGTCCTTAAATTAGATTCAATCAGATATAATTACAGTGGGTTTGAACAGGTTCTGAAAATCTGGAGGGACTGAACAGGTCAAGGAGGGGAAAATAGGCAGCTGAGATGGTCCACAGCCCCCAGCTCTCCTCCCCATACATCTGCTCTAGCTCCCAGGTTTGCAGATGTATTGTGTTGTGCACCTTAGTCCAGAGGAATGCTGTTTCTTTTGGCAGTATACATGTGAACTGTTGAATTAGAATAAAACTGAACTACAAGTTCAAATCATAAACTGGGGAAGTTCTGCAGATGCTGGAAATCCAAAGCAACACACACAAAATGCTGCAAAAACTCAGTAGGTCAGGTAACATCTACAGAAAAGAGTAAACAGTCAATGTTTTCTGCCGAGATCCTTTTTCAGGACTGGGAAAAAAGGCACCAGAATATAAGCTGGAGGGATGGGAAAGGAGGATAGCTGGAAGGTGATAGGTGAAGCCAGGTGGATGGGAATGAGAAAGGGCTTGGAAGAAGGAATCTGATAGGAAAGGAGAGTGGACTATAGGAGAAAGAGAAGGAGGAAGGGACCAAGGGAGAGGTGATAGGCAAGTAAGGAGAAGAAGTAAGAGGCTAGAGTGGGGAATAGGAAAGAGGGAAAGGGGAGTGAAATTCTTTTTACTGGAAGGTTGGAGGGTACCAAAATGGAATATCACCACGGCACAAGAGGATTGACATGTCAGAATGGGAATGAAAATCATAATTAAAATAGTTGGCTACTGGGAAGTTCCATTTTTGGATGGAATGAATGTGCTCAATGAAGCAGTCTCCAATTTACATTGGGTCGCACAAATGTAGAGGAGGCTGCATCAGGAGCACAAGGCACAAGTGTTGCCTCACCTGGGAGGACTGTTTGGGGCCTGAATGGAGGTGAGGGAAGAAATGTAGGAGCACGTGTAGCACCTTGGCCCCTTGTGGGATAAGTGTCATAAGGAAGATTAGTGGGGAGGGACAAATGGACGAGAGAATTGCAGAGGGCGCAATCCCTGTGGAAAGAGGAGGGATGGTAAAGATATGTTTAGTAGTGGGATCCCTTTGGAGATAGTGGAAGTTGTGGAGAATGATGCATTGGATGCAGAAGCTAATGGGGTGGTAGATGAGGACAAGAGGAGCACTGTCACTATTAAGGTGGCAGGAAGATGGGGTGAGTGTGGATGAAAAAAAAATAGCCCAAGTTGCTGAGTGGCATGACTGTAGATTGTCCTTCCACTGGGTGAACACCAGAGGGCAGCACTGAGGGAGCACCTCCTCTGAACCCTCTCCAATGTCAGCATATCCTTTCTAAGGGGACCAAAACTGCTCACAATACTCCAAGTGAGGCTTCACCAATGCCTTATAAAGCCTCTACGTTACATCCTTGCTTTTATACTCTAGTCGACTCAAAATGAATGTTGACTTCCTCACCACTGACTCAACCTGCAAATTAACCTTCAGGGAATTGTGCACGACGACCCTCAAGTTCTTTTGCACCTCGGAATTTTGTATTTTCACCCTGTTTAGAAAACTGCCTATGCTTTTATTCCTTCCATTAAAAAGCATGACCATAAACTTCCCGAAACTATATTCCATCTGCCTCTTCTTTGCCCATTCACTTAATCTGTCTGAGTCTTTTGTAGACTCCCTCCTTCCTCAACACTACTTTCCCTTCTACCTATCTTTGTATTGTCCATAAGCAAGGCTTTTCGCCATCAATTCTACAAGCTAAAATATTGAAACACAATATAAAAAGGAGGGGTCTGAACACAGACCCCTCTGGAAAACCACTAGTTAGTTACCAGCAGCAAATCTGAAAAGGCTCCCTTTATTCCCACTCTTTGCCTCCTGCCAATCAGTTAACACTGTATCTGTGCTAGTATCTTTCCTGTAATACCATTAACTTGTCTTGTTAAGCAACTTTATATTCGGCGACTTCTCCATAAGATATAGGAATTAGGCCATTTAGCCCATTGAGTCTGCTCCACCATTCCAGCATGGTTGATTCAATTTTCCTCTCAGCCCCAATCTCTGCCTTCTCCCCATATCCCACCATTCCCTGACCAATCAAGAATCGATCAACCTGTGCCTTAAATATACATAATGACTTGGCCTCCACAGCCACCTGTGGCAAAGAATTCCACAGATTCACCACTCTCTGGCTAAAGAAATTCCTCCTCATCTCCATTCTAAAAGGAGGCCCCTCTATTCTGAGGCTGTGTCCTCTGGTCTTAGACTCTCCCACCATTGGAAACATTCTCTCCATATCCACTCTATCAAGGCCTTTCTTCATTCGATAGGCTTCAATGAGGTCACCTTTCATTCATCTGAATTCATCTGGCCCAGAGCCATCAAACGCCTTTCATATGAGAAGCCATTCAATCCTGGAATCATATTGGTGAGCCTCCTTTGAACCCTCTCCACTTTCAGAACAATCTTTCTCAATGAAGGGGCCCAAAACTGCTCACAATTCTCCAAGTGAGGCCTCACCAGTGCTTTATAAAGTATCAGCATTACATCCTTGCTTTTTTATGTTAATCCTTTTGAAATGAATGCTAAAATTACATTGCCTTCCTCACCACAGACTCAACCTGCAAATTATCCTTTAGGAAATCCTACACGAGGATTCCCCAGTCCCTTTGTGCCTCATTTTTTTGTATTTTCTCTCTATTTAGAAAATAGTCAATCCTTTATTTCTTCAACAAAAGTGCATGACCATACACTTTCTGACACTATATTCCATCTGCCATTTCTTTGCCTATTCTCCTGGTCTGTCTAAGTCCTTCTGTAGCCTCTCTACTTCCTCAAAACTTTTGCCCCTTCATCTATTTTCATATCTCGTGGAAAATTTGCAACAAAGCCAACAATTCTATCTAATTGTTATCGGCCTTCTGAAAATCCAAGTACACAACATCCACTGATTCTCTTTTGTCTATTCTGCTTGTTATTTCCTCAAAGAATTCCAACGGATTTTTCAGGCAATGTTTCCCCCTAAGGAAGCTATGCTGACTTTGGCCTTTTTATCATGAGCCTCCAAGTATCCTGAAATAACACCCTTAACAATTGACTCCAATATTTTCCCAACCACTGAGGTCAGACTAACTGGCCTATAATTTCCTTTCTTCTGTCTGTCTCCTTTCTTGAAGAATGGAGTGGCATTTGCAATTTTCCAATTGTGAATGTCACATTAGCAATTGTATCATATTGACATGTTTCGCAATATCCCTCTATTCCTCCACACTGCTAAGATTCCTGCCATTGACTCTGCGTTGGGGATTCAAATTCGAGCTGCAGCTATTGAAAGGCCAGTTTCTCCACTGGTGTGATAATGAAGGAGTAAAGACTGAATGTTCTTTTGGAGAAATATTACTGTTCAGATTTTCAACACAATTTATTATCTGTGGTTCCTTACATAGGAAGATTATACAGTTTTACATGTGGCAAAGGAGTTGATTCTATAGGGAGGGCTTTGGATTATTGGATTATTGGGCTCTTTTCCAGGGAAGGTGGGATCTGTACAGAAGGGACGGTTTACACCTGAACTTGAGGGGGACACAATTCTGATTGAGAAGTTGCAGAACCTGGGCTTCTGTACCTCCTTCTGCAATTGGATCCTCGACTTCCTAATCATAAGACCACAGTCTGTGCAGATTGGTGATAACATATCCTCCTCGCTGACGATCAACACTGGTGCACCTCAGGGGTGTGTGCTTAGCCCACTGCTCTACTCTCAATATACACATGACTGTGTGGATAGGCATAGCTCAAAAACCATCTATAAATTTGCTGACGATACAACCATTGTTGGTAGAATCTCAGGTGGTGATGAGAGGGCGTACAGGAGTGAGATATGCCAACTAGTGGAGTGGTGCCGCAGCAACAACCTGGCACTCAACGTCAGTAAGACGAAAGAGCTGATTGTGGACTTCAGGAAGGGTAAGACGAAGGAACACATACCAATCCTCATAGAGGGATCAGAAGTGGAGAGAGTGAGCAGCTTCAAGTTCCTGGGTGTCGAGATCTCTGAGGATCTAACCTGGTCCCAACATATCAATGCACTTACAAAGAAAGCAAGGCAGTGACTACACTTCATTAGGAGTTTGAAGAGAGTTGACATGTCAACAAATACACTCAAAAACTTCTATAGATGTACTGTGGAGAGCATTCTGACGGGCTGCATCACTGTCTGGTATGGGAGGGGGCTACCGCACAGGACCGAAAGAAGCTGCAGAAGGTTGTAAATTTAGTCAGCTCCATCTTGGGTACTAGCCTACAAACTATGCAGGACATCTTCAGGGAGCGGTGTCTCAGAAAGGCAGTGTCCATTATTAAGGACCTCCAGCACTCAGGGCATGCCCTTTTCTCACTGGTACCATCAGGTAGGAGATACAGAAGCCTGAAGACACACACTCAGCGATTCAAGAACAGCAGCTTCCCCTCTGCCATCAAATTCCTAAATGGACATTGAACCCTTGGGCACTACCTCATTTTTTATATGTATTATTTTAATCTATTCAATATACATATACTGTAATAGGTTTACTTACTTGTTATTATTATTATTTCTTCTTCTATATCATGTATTGCGTTGAACTGCAGTTGCTAAGTTAACAAATTTCACACCACGTGTCGGTGATAATAAACCTGGCTGACTAATATCCAAGTGGGAAGGTTTGTTAATGCTGCATGGTGGGCTTTAAACTAGAGTTGCAGGGGAATGAAAGCCAGAGTGAACATAGAGCATAGAATAGTACAGCACAGTACAGGCCCTTTGGCCCACAATGTTGTGCTGACCCTCAGACCCTACCACACATATAACCACCCCCCCCCCCACCTTAAATTCCTCCATATACCTGTCCAGTAGTCTCTTAAACTTCACTAGTGTGTCTGCCTCCACCACCGACTCAGGCAGTGCATTCCACGCACCAATCACTCTCTGAGTAAAAAAACCTTTACTCTAATATCCCCCTTGAACTTCCCTCCCCTTAACTTAAAGCCATGTCCTCTTGTACTGAGCAGTGGTGCCCTGGGGAAGAGGCGCTGGCTGTCCACTCTGTCTATTCCTCTTAATATCTTGTACACCTCTATCATGTCTCCTCTCATCTTCCTTCTCTCCAAAGAGTAAAGCCCTAGCTCCCTTAATCTCTGATCATAATCCATACTCTCTAAACCAGGCAGCATCCTGGTAAAACTCCTCTGTACCCTTTCCAATGCTTCCACATCCTTCCTATACTGAGGCGACCAGAACTGGGCACAGTACTCCAAGTGTGGCCTAACCAGAGTTTTATAGAGCTGCATCATTGCCCCGCGACTCTTAAACTCTATCCCTCGACTTATGAAAGCTAACACTCCATAAGCTTTCTTAGCTACCCTATCTACCTGTGAGGCAACTTTCAGGGATCTGTGGACATGTACCCCCAGATCCCTCTGCTCCTCCACACTTCCATGTATCCTGCCATTTACTTTGTACTCTGCCTTGGAGTTTGTCCTTCCATAGTGTACCACCTCACACTTCTCCGGGTTGAACTCCATCTGCCACTTCTCAGCCCACTTCTGCATCCTATCAATGTCTCTCTGCAATATTTGACAATCCTCTACTCTATCCACAACACCACCAACCTTTGTGTCATCTGCAAACTTGCCAACCCACCCTTTTGCCCCAACATCCAGGTCGATAATAAAAATCACGAAAAGTAGAGGTCCCAGAACAGATCCTTGTGGGACACCACTAGTCACAACCCTCCAATCTGCATGTACTCCCTCCACCACAACACTCTGCCTTCTGCTGGCAAGCCAATTCTGAATCTACCTGGCCAAACTTCCCTGGATCCCATGCCTTCTGACTTTCTGAATAAGCCTACCGTGTGGAACCTTGTCAAATGCCTTACTAAAATCCATGTAGATCACATCTACTGCACTACCCTCATCTATATGCCTGGTCACCTCCTCAAAGAACTCTATCAGGCTTGTTAGACACGATCTGCCCTTCACAAAACTATGCTGACTGTCCCTGATCAGACCATGATTCTCTAAATGCCCATAGATCCTATCTCTAAGAATCTTTTCCAACAGCTTTCCCACCACAGACGCAAGGCTCACTGGTCTATAATTACCCAGACTATCCCTACTACCTTTTCTGAACAAGGGGACAATCTTCTGGTACCATTCCCATGGAGCAGCCTGGGGAATATTTCATCAGGCCCCGGGGACTTATCCGTCCTAATGTATTTTAACAACTCCAACACTTCTTCTCCCTTAATATCAACATGCTTCAGAACATCAACCTCACTCATATTGTCCTCACCATCATCAAGTTCCCTCTCATTGGTGAATGCAGAAGAGAAGTATTCATTGAGAATCTCGCTCACTTCCACAGCCTCCAGGCACATATTCCCACCTTTATCTCTAATCGGTCCTATCTTCACTCCTGTCAACCTTTTGTTCTTCACACAATTGAAGAATGCCTTGGTGTTTTCCCTTACCCCTTACCCTACTTGCCAAGGCCTTCATATGCCCCCTTCTTGCTCTTTTCAGCCCCTTCTTAAGCTCCTTTCTTGCTACCCTATATTCCTCAATATACCCATCTGATCCTTGCTTCCTAAACCTCATGAATGGTGCCTTCTTCCATCTGACTAGATTTTCCACTTCACTTGTCCCCCATGGTTCCTTCACCCTACCATTCTTTATCTTCCTCACTGGAACAAATTTATCCCTAACATCCTGCAAGAGATCCCTAAACATCGACCACATGTCCATAATACATTTCCCTGCAAAACCATCATCCCAATTCACACCCGCAAGTTCTAGCCTTATAGCCTCATAATTTGCCCTTCCCCAATCAAAAATTTCCCTGCCCTCTCTGATTCTATCCTTTTCCATGATAATGCTAGTGGCCAGGGAGCAGTGATCACTGTCCCCCAGATGCTCATCCACTAACAGATCTGTGACCTGACCCAGTTCGTTACCTAATACAAGATCTAGTATGGCATTCCCCCTGGTTGGCCTGTCAACTTACTGGACACACTTAACTAACTTTGCCCCGTCTAAACCATTGGAACTAATCAGGTGCCAATCGATATTAGGAAAGTTAAAGTCACCCATGATAACAACCCTGTTATTTTTGCACCTTTCCAAAATCTGCCTCCCAATCTGCTCCTTGGTATCTCTGCTAATACCAGGGGGCCTATAGAATACCCCCCAGTAGAGTAACTGCTCCCTTCCTGTTCCTGACTTCGACCCATACTGACTCAAAAGAGGATCCTGCTACATTATCCACCCTTTCTGTAGCTGTAATAGTATCCCTGACCAGTAATGCCACTCCTCCTCCCCTTCCCCCCACCCATCCCTTTTCCGGGATGAAATCCGGGAATATTGAGAATCCATTGCTGCCCTGGTGCCAGCCAAGTCTCCATAATGGCCACTACATCATAATTCCATATATGTATCCAAGCTCTCAGTTTATCACCTTTGTTCCTGATGCTTCTTGCATTGAAGTACACACACTTTAGCCCTTCTACCTTACTACCTTTACACCATTTATTCTGCTTCTCTTTCCTCAAAGCCTCTCTATATGTTAGATCTGGGTTTACTCCATGCACTATACTTCCAGCTCTCACATGACCTTTATCCTCCTCCACCTCACTATCTGCTCTAACATTCTGGTTCCCCTCCCACTGGAAATCTAGTTTAAACCCCCCCCCCCACCCACCCCTGGAGCAGCACTAGCAAACCTTCCCACAAGGATGTTAGTCCCCCTCCAGTTCAGGTGCAACCCGTCCCGTCGGAACAGGTCCCACCTTCCCTGGAACAAGGCCCAATTGTCCAGAAACATGAAACCCTCC
The DNA here is from genome assembly GCF_048418815.1 of Hemitrygon akajei. Lineage (NCBI taxonomy): Eukaryota > Metazoa > Chordata > Chondrichthyes > Myliobatiformes > Dasyatidae > Hemitrygon > Hemitrygon akajei. The sequence continues at coordinate 2,457,874 of NC_133124.1, forward strand.
CTCCTGCTCTAACTCCTTAGCCATGTATTTAGCTGCATTATCTTCCTATTTCTGGCCTCACTAACACATGGCTCTGGTAGCAATCCTGAGACTGCAACCCTGGAGGTCCTGTCCTTCAACTTTGCACCTAACTCCCTAAATTCTCTTTGCAGGATCTCTTCCTTCTTCCTATCCATGTCATTGGTCCCTACGTGGATCACGACATCTGGCTACTCACCCTCCCTCTTGAGAATACTGAGAACTCGATCCGAGATATCGCGGACCCTGGCACCAGGGAGGCAACAGACCATCCGGGATTCTCGATCTCTTCCACAGAACCTCTTATCTATCCCCCTAACTATCAAATCCCCTATCACTACTGTTCTCTTTTCCCTCCTTCCCTTCTGAGCTGAGGGTCCAGTCTCGGTGCCAGAGACGCAACCACTGCAACTTGTCCCTGGTAGGTCGTTGTCAGGAACGGGGGCCGGATGGACCCAAACGCAGGACGCAAACACTGAAATAGTAAGGGGAGGACAGGATGGGGATGCCATGGCGTGTAAGGTTAATGCAGGCGGGGCTGGATCCAAGAGTTCAAACGAGGCAGGCAGGCAGATCCCTCATGGCGGGCCGCAGGGATCCCGGGCAGGGCTGCCTCCCAGGTGGGAACACAGAAGCCTGGGCCAGTCGCGGACACCTGGGCAGGTGCGGGGCACAACCCTTAGAAAGCAATAGGTGGAAGGGGCAGAATCTCCGCCGGGCAGTGGCAGTCCGGCCGGATCCGCCCGACAGAGGCAACGGGTAGGAAGCTGGGTCCAGGGTAAGCAGCAAAACTACAGTGATCCACCAGGTACATTGGTAAATTGGGAAAGGCAACCGACAGCGTGGCAGCGCAAGCAAGGAGAATAAGGCGGAACAGCGGGACCAGCGCACAGGAGAGAAGCAGGGGAACAAGACCAACCGGATAGAGCATATACAGAACAGAACAGTCCAGCAACCAGAGCAGAGCAGGATTCCGAGCAGGGCGGAAAACAACCACCCACCCAGTCTCCGTCCCATGGCCCCTTATAAACACCTGCAGCCAAATTGGCCACAGGTGTGCCTCTTTGATCCAGGCTGATCTTAACAGGCTCAAAGGGGCCGGGCGGGACAGCTGCAAGACCCGGAGTCCGGAGCACTCGGACCGGATCGAGACCCAGAATGCAGATTCCGGACCAGACCGGACCCTGACAGTCGTCCCCACCAACAGTATCCAAAACAGTATACTTATTATTGATGGGAACAGCCACAGGGGTGCTCTGCTCTTCCTGTCAATTCCCCTTCCCTCTCCTGACAGTCACCCAGCTACCTGTCTCCTGACTTTTAGGGGTGACTATCTCCCTGAAACTCCTGTCTATTTCTGCCTCTGCCTCCCGAATGATCCGAAGTTCATCCAGCTCCAGCTCCAGTTCCCTAACACGGTTTGTCAGGAGCTGCAGCTGGATGCACCTTTCGCAGGTGTAGTCATCAGGGACAGCTGTGCTCGCCCTGACTTCCCACATACTGCAAACGGAGCACTAAACTGCCCTAACTGCTGCCTCCATTACATACTGCTAATCTAATTAGATTAATTAAAGGAGCTTACCTGGCCTTACCTGACTGGGAGCAAGCTCGTCCTCAGCCTCTGCTCGCCGAAGCCTCTCGAGCCTAAGCCTTCCTACTCTGTCTCCCCGCTACTCTGTCACCCGCTTCTACATCGCCCGCTCCGTTAATCTGCTCACTTTTTAAACTCTCCCGCTGTCTCACAGGCCGACTTTCACGTGCTTGCACAGTCGTGCCCCATACAAACTGCTGAAGCAATGCCAGAACAGTTGGGGGAGAGGTTGTGGAGACAGATGGTATTAAGCCTACATCTTTCTCCACAACCACTCAGCTATCTGTTCTGGCTGGAGTGAAGCTCCTGGTCTTCACATCAGGCTTAGCTACTAAGCCCAGCAGAACCATTTCTACCAACAGGAGAGCGGCAAAGGCGGGTTACTGGTGCCTTAAAACCGGCTGCTTCAGTCAAATGGAGCTCATCAACTGTGGTCCACAACAGCGGCTCATCTCGGGGAAGGAAAACTCTCATCTCCAACCTCCGCTGCCTTGTGGCTACACCCCTCATGAGGAAGGCTTCGGGAGTAAACCCTGAGGAAAAATCCAGAGCTGGGTCTCTAAGGTAGCCATGGTAACTGGCAACTCCTGTGATGCTGCTGGTATCGGCCTCTGCCTTTCCTTTGGATTCATCAGCTGCATGAAGAGGGGAGCCTGTCGTATGGCAACAGCTTGCTCTCCATATCGTACTGCCCTGGCTTGAAGGCTTGCATAGACAACTAGAACACAACATCAATTCAATCAATTCAAGTTTAATTGTCATTGAACCATACAGGAATACCCATGGATACAGCCAAATGAGACAGCGTTACTACAGGGTCAAGATGCAAAGACAAATTTCCAACAGTCACACACACAATCACAATCATGTAATGACTCCTGAGGCCAACCTCCCCAACCCGGCAAAACCACGGCTTGATATGTCGAAGTCAACAACCCCATAGAGATTATCAGCAACAATGCAGAATTTGCATAAACCTATGTAAAAGAAAAAGACCCTTTCTTGTCAAAGAGAAAACAGATCTCTACAAAGTGATCTAAATTAATTACAAATATAAAACACAAAATAATTGATTGCATAAGTATTCATCAACTTCAAGTCAATATTTAGTAGATGCACCTTTGGCAGCAATTAGAGCTTTGAGTCTGTGTGGTTAGGTCTCTATCAGCTTTGCACATCTAGACACAGTTTTTCCCCATTCTTCTTTACAAAACTGCTCAATCTCTGTCAGATTGTATGGGGATCATCTGTAAACAGCCTTTTTCAAGTCCAAATGCAAATTCTCTATTGGATTGAGGTCTGGACTCTGACTTGGCCATTCAGGACATTAACTTCATTGTTTTTAAGCCATTCCTGTGTAGCTTTGGCTTTATGCTTGGGTCATTGTCTTGCTGGAAAACAAATCTTCTCCCAAGTCACAGCTCTCTTGCAGACTGCATTAGGTTTTCCTCCAAGATTTGCCGGGTATTTTGCTGCATTCATTGTATCCTCTACCTTCACAAGCCTTCCAGGGTGTGCTACAGTGAAGCATCCCCACAGCATGATGCAGCCACCACCATGCTTCATAGTAGGGATGGTGTGTTTTTGATGATGTGTAGTGTTTGGCTTATGCCAAACATAGTGTTTAGTCTGATGGCCAAAAAACTCAATTTTGGTTTCATCAGACCAAACAGCCTTCTTCTAGCTGACTTCAGAGTCTCCCTCGTGCCTTCTGGCTAACTCTAACAAGATTTCATGTGAGTTTATTTTCAACAGAAGCTTCCTTTCTTCCACTCTCCCATAAAGCTGCGACTGGTGAAGCACCTGGGCAAGTTATTGTATGCGCAGTCTCTCCCATCTCAGCCACTGAAGCTTGTAACTTCTCCAGAGTTGTCATAGGTCCCTTGGTGGCCTCCCTCACTAGTCCCCTTCTTGTACAGCCTGCTCTGAGCAGATTTACAGCTGTGTCATATTCATTCCATTTCTTGATAATTGGCTTAACTGTACTCCAGGAGATATTCAATGATTTGGACATTTTCTTGTCTCCATCTCCTGACATGTGCTTTTCAATAACCTTTTTGTGGAGTTGATTGGAATGTTCCTTTGTCTTTATGGTGTAGTTTTTGCCAGGACGCTGACTCACCAGCAGTCGGAGCTTCCAGATACAGATGTATTTTACTACAATCAATCAAAACACCTTGAGAGCACACAGGTTTATGTATAGCCAGGACACTTTAACTAATTAGGTGACTTTTAAGACCAATTGGCTGCACCACTGACGACCAAAAGTAAGTGTGCAGATGCTGGAAATCCAAGCAACACACACAAGATGCCAGAGGAACTGAGCAGGCCAGGCAGCATCTATGACAGCCAAAGTTTCAGGCTGAGACCCATTGATGCTGCCTAACCTGCTGAGTTCCTCCATCATTTTGTGTGTGTTCCACCAGTGATGATTTGGTGTGTCGTATTAAAGGGGGTAAATACTTATCCACTCAATTATTTTGTGTTTTATATTTGTAATAAGTTTAGATCACTTTGTAGAGATCTGTTTTCACTTTGACACAGAAGAGTCTTTTTTTTCATCAGTATCAAAAAAAGCCAAATTAAATCCACTGTGATTCATTGTTGTAAAACAATAAAGCATCAAAATTTCTAAGGAGGAATGAATACTTTATAGAGACACTGTATATATATATATATATATATATATAGACCAGACCCCCCAGCTCACCGATATCATCAGTTGACTGGCCCCTAATGCCTCCTAGGCAACACCTTGGTGTTGAAGCCCCAGTCCTTACGTATCCAAGCACGTAAAGAATAGTAAAGCGCAACACACCCAACAATATATCTGTGTCTGGTCCAGACCCCTCTGACCCTTTTAAATCTTCATTCACCATGACTCTGCTGCAAGGTCCAGTAGATCACAATGGCTCGGATGCCTCACTCCGGTGGGTAAAAAGCAAGAGACCCCACAGCTTAAGGCCCAAGTCCACTGGGTGCTGCCAAAAAGTTTGCAGTTTAGGGCTTTACTCTCTGGAGAGAAGGAGGATGAGAGGAGACATGATAGAGGTGTACAAGATATTAAGAGGAATAGACAGAGTGGACAGCCAGCGCCTCTTCCCCAGGGCACCACTGCTCAGTACAAGAGGATGTGGCTTTAAGGTAAGGGGAGGGAAGTTCAAGGGGGATATTAGAGGAAGGTTTTTCACTCAGAGAGTGGTTGGTGCGTGGAATGCACTGCCTGAGTCAGTGGTGGAGGCAGATACACTAGTGAAATTTAAGAGACTACTAGACAGGTATATGGAGGAATTTAAGGTGGGGGGTTATATGGGAGGCAGAGTTTGAGGGTCGGCACAACATTGTGGACCAAAGGGCCAAACTATTCTATGTTCTATGTTCTATGTTCAGTCGGCCACAACAGAGCTTGTATTCTGCCGAGTGAAACTCGAGGAGGGCAGCTCTAACTCCACTCTGGAAGCATGCCACACCAGCCCGGGTGAAGCACAACAGCTTTGTCCCCTCATTCCAGGCAGCTGCATGCAGGCAACACCGTGGCTTCAGGCCTAATCCTCACTTCAGCCAAGGGCTAGGCCCCTCCATCCACCCCGGCTCACATCCAATCAGTCAACAAATCGAACTTGCAGTGTACCAGATTAACAATGTCCAAAGGGGTTTTGCGATCACAAGAAAAGCGACTATGATGGCCACTGACTACTTGACCAGAAGCCCCCACCGACTCAAGCAACAGCATATTGCGCAGCTTCTTCATTATCACCACCAGCAGGCAATGGCTGATGGGGCAGACCTGCAGTCCTTTGAGTTATTAACGTATAGCAGGATCTTACAATCATTAGATGTATGTTTAAGTAGAGTGGCAGCAGCATCTGTTGATGCCGTAGAAGCTGCTGTGACCAGTCGTGCTGCTATCTTGCAAGAATCTATGGTTGATCTTGAGCAATGAAGGGCCTCGATAGAGTGAAAGTGGAGATGACATTTCCTGTGGTGGGAGAGTCTAAGACCAGAGGACACAGCGTCAGAATGGAGGGGGCATCGTTTTGGAACGGAGATGAGGAGGAATTTCTTTAGCCGGAGAGTGGTGAGCCTGTGGAGGCCAAGTCATTGGATGTACCTGTATTTAAGGCAGAGGTTGACAGATTCTTGATTAGTCGGGGCATGAAGGGTTATGGGGAGAAGGCAGGAGATTGGGACTGAGAGGGAACCTGGATGAGCCATGATTAAATGATGGAGCAGACTCAGTGGGCCAAAATCTGCTCCTGTATCTTATGGCCGTTATCATAATTTCAATGTAATTCACCGCTTGGAAACTGCAGTTCCAGTTCTGAACAACAGAGGGCGGAAGAGTTCTATTCTCCTCTGATCACAGCTACTGAAGATGCTGGAAATTTGAGCAACACACACAAAATGCTGGAGGAACTCAACAGGCCAGACAGCATCTATGGAAAAGAGTACAGTCGACATTTCGGGCTGAGACCCTTCAGCAGGATGCTTGGATTTCCAGCCTCTGTTGATTTCCTCTTGTTTGTGGAAGGTTTTGGAAGTTCAGTTTAAAAGTGAGTTAGTGAGCTAATTCCAGAGCTGTCAAACTTGTTCAGATCATCCAAGAAGTAGGAAAAGGCCTTCATCCCCTCAAGTTACACCTGCAGCTGATCTCTCCTGTGCAGACTCTTACCCAAGAATCTTTGGGTACCTTTACTCATCTCCTGTACCCAGGACAATGCAGAAGAATTAGTAGCCTTTGTTATATCGCCTGCATTTAAAGATTGGGCTCTCATTAGCCACAATCTTCACAATTCACAGGAATTCTGAGAATGAGAATTGGAGTGCTGTGGGAGCCATTTTGATTTTTTCTTCTCATTGGGGTTAAGAGAGGTGGGACTGCGCAGGCGTGTGACGTCGGGCAGTGAAGCGGGGAAGATTTAAAAAGGACACAGCCTTATACAGTGGGCAGGGTCATTTTGCAGGCAGCGGAGTGAACCAGGAGCAGAGTGAAGGCTTAAGGGTTTTGGCTCAATGGGCTTAGGCAGAAGCGGGTGAGGCAAGGCAGGTTTAGTTTTCAATTTTTCCTGTTATTTGAGGAAAGGGGGAATTATGGGTGTGAGGGCAGCTTGTTGTTCTTGGTGTCGGATATGGGAGGCCCTGGAGTCTCCGAGCCTCCCGGACGTCCATATCTGCACCAGGTGCGCCGAGCTGCAGCTCCTAAGGGACCATGTTAGGGAACTGGAGCTGCAGCTCGATGACCTTCGTCTGGTCAGGGAGAGTGAGGAGGTGATAGAGAGGAGTTACAGGCAGGTGGTCACACTAGGGCCACAGGAGGCAGACAAGTGGGTTACGGTTAGGAGGGGGAAGGGGAAGAGTCAGGTACTAGAGAGTACCCCAGTGTCTGTACCCCTTGACAATAAGTACTCCTGTTTGAGTACCGTTGGGGGGGACAGCCTACCTGGGGGAAGCAACAGTGGCTGTGCTTCCGGCACAGAGTCAGGCCCTGTGGCTCAGAAGGGTAGGGAAAGGAAGAGGAAGACAGTAGTAATAGGGGACTCGATAGTTAGGGGGTCAGACAGGTGATTCTGTGGCCGCAGTCAGGAGACACGGACGGTAGTTTGCCTCCCTGGTGCCAGGGTCCGGGATGTTTCTGATCACGTCCATGATATCCTGAAGTGGGAGGGTGAGGAGCCAGAGGTCATGGTATATATAGGTACCAATGACATAGGCAGGAAAAGGGAAGAGGTCCTGAAAGTAGAATATAGGGTTAGGAAGGGAGTTGAGAAAAGGACCACAAAGGTAGTAATCTTGGGATTACTGCCTGTGCAACGCGACAGTGAGAGTAGGAATGGAATGAGGTGGAGGATAAATGCGTGGCTGAGGGATTGGAAGAGGGGGCAGGGATTCAAATTTCTGGATCATTGGGACCTCTTTTGGGGCAGGTGCGACTGGTTCAAAAAGGACGGGTTGCACTTGAATCCTAGGGGGACCAATATCCTGGCGGGGAGATTTGTGAAGGCTACTGGGGAGACTTTAAACTAGAATGGTTGGGGGGTGGGAATCAAATTGAAGAGACTAGGCGAGAGGTGGTTAGTTCACAAATAGAGAAAGCTAGTAGATAGTGTGTGAGGGAGGATAGGCCGGTGACAGAGAAGGGGAGCGCTCAGACCGAAGATGTATGGGAGAAGGAAGAAAAAGATAATAAAGTTGTTTGCACCATTAGGGATAAACAGAGAGTAAGAGTTGGAGAATTTCTTAAATGCATCTATTTTAATGCTAGGAGCATTGTAAGAAAGGTGGATGAGCTTAGAGCATGGATTGATAACTGGAAATATGATGTTGTAGCTATTAGTGAAACATGGTTGCAGGAGGGGTGTGATTGGCAACTAAATATTCCTGGATTTCGTTGCTTCAGGTGTGATAGAATCGGAGGGGCAAGAGGGGGAGGTGTTACATTGCTTGTCAGAGAAAATATTACAGCGGTGCTTTGGCAGGATAGATTAGAGGGCTCATCTAGGGAGACTATTTGGGTGGAATTGAGGAATGGGAAAGGTGTAGTAACACTTATAGGGGTGTATTATAGATCACCTAATGGGGAGTGAGAATTGGAGGAACAAATTTGTAAGGAGATAGCAGATATTTGCAGTAAGCACAGGGTTGTGATTGTGGTAGATTTTAATTTTTCACACATAGACTGGGAAGCCCATTCTGTAAATGGGCTGGATGGTTTGGAGTTTGTAAGATGTGTGCAGGATAGTTTTTTGCAGGAATACATAGAGGTACCAACTAGAGAAGGGACAGTGTTGGATCTCCTGTTAGGGAATGAAATAGGTCAGGTGACGGAGGTATGTGTTGGGGAGCACTTCGGGTCCAGTGATCACAATGCCATTAGTTTCAATATAATTATGGAGAAGGATGGGACTGGACCCAGGGTTGAGATTTTTGATTGGAGAAAGGCTAAGTTTGAGGAGATGCGAAAGGATTTTGAAGGAGTGGATTGGGACAATTTGTTTTATGGGAAGGATGTAATAGAGAAATGGCAGTCATTTAAAGGTGAAATTTTGAGGATACAGAATCTTTATGCTCCTGTTAGGCTGAAAGGAAAGATTAAAAGTTTGAGAGCCATGGTTTTCAAGGGATATGGAGGAATATAAAGAATGTAACAAGAATCTTAAGAAAGAAATTAGAAAAGCTAAAAGAAGATACGGGGTTACTTTGGCAAATAAGGTGAAAATAAATCCGAAGGGTTTCTACGGTTATATTAATAGTAAAAGGATACTGAGGGATAAAATTGGTCCCTTAGAGAATCAGAGTGGACAGCTATGTGTGGAGCCAAAAGAGATGGGGGAGATTTTGAAAAATTTCTTTTCTTCGGTATTCACTAAGGAGAAGGATATTGAATTGTGTAAGGTAAGGGAAACAAGTAGGGAAGTTATGGAAACTATGACAATTAAAGAGGAGGAAGTACTGGTGCTTTTAAGGAATATAAAAGTGGATAAATCTCCAGGTCCTGACAGGATATTCCCTAGGACATTGAAGGAAGTTGGTGTAGAAATAGCAGGGGCTCTGATAGAAATATTTCAAATGTCATTAGAAATGGGGATGGTGCCGGAGGATTGGTGTATTGCTCATGTGGTTCCATTGTTTTAAAAGGGTTCTACGAGTAAACCTAGCAATTATAGGCCTGTCAGTTTGATGTCAGTGGTGGGTAAATTAATGGAAAGTATTCTTAGAGATGGTATATATAATTATCTGGATAGACAGAGTCTGATTAGGAACAGTCAACATGGATTTGTGCGTGGAAGGTCATGTTTGACAAATCTTATTGAATTTTTTGAAGAGGTTACTAGGAAAATTGGCGAGGGTAAAGTAGTGGATGTTGTCTATATGGACTTCAGTAAGGCCTTTGACAAGGTTCCGCACAGAAGGTTAGTTAGGAAGGTTCAATCGTTAGGTATTAATATTGAACTAGTACAATGGATTCAACAGTGGCTGGATGGGAGATGCCAGAGAGTAGTGGTGGATAACTGTTTGTCAGGTTGGAGGCCAGTGACTAATGGTGTGCCTCAGGGATCTGTACTGGGTCCAATATTGTTTGTCATATACATTAATGATCTGGATGATGGGGTGGTAAATTAGATTAGTATGTATGCAGATGATACTAAGATAGGTGGCGTTGTGGATAATGAAGTAGGTTTTCAAAGCTTGCAGAGAGATTTAGGCCAGTTAGAAGAGTGGGCTGAAAGATAGCAGATGGAGTTTAATGCTGATAAGTGTGAGGTGCTACATTTTGGTAGGAATAATCAAAATAGGACATACATGGTAAATGGTAGGGCATTGAAGAATGCAGTAGAACAGAGTGATCTAGGAATAATAGTGCATAGTACCCTGAAGGTGGAATCTCATGTGAATAGGGTGGTGAAGAAAGCTTTTGGTATGCTGGCCTTTATAAATCAGAGCATTGAGTATAGGAGTTGGGATGTAATGTTAAAATTGTATAAGGCATTGGTGAGGCCAAATTTGGAGTATTGTGTACAGTTCTGGTCACTGAATTATAGGAAAGATGTCAACAAATTAGAGAGAGTACAGAGGAGATTTACTAGAATGTTACCTGGGTTTCAGCACCTAAGTTACAGAGAAAGGTTGAACAAGTTAGGTCCTCACCACCCAGGCCATGCTCTTTTCTCACTGCTGCCTTCTGGTAGAAGATACAAGTGCCTCAGGACTCCCACTGCAATATATGCAGTTGTTCAGTGTGTCTCCTCTTGATTACAATTGGATGATTATGTAAAGTTCTCTGGTGTAGCATTATCTGATTGGATAGCACTTATCTATGTGTCTTAATGGAGTTATGCATTCCATTGTATATCTATGGGGTATAGGACATGTCCAAATTTCTTTGTTTTATTAGCGGTTAATAAACTGATGGTAAAGCAACAAGTTTTTCTGCCTCTTTCCTGACTTCCAAAAGAACTTTGGATTAAAAGCATCCCAATCCGACAGATTTGTGTTAAATGACAATAAACAAACTTGAGTCTTGAATGTCCACCACAGTATCATCAGTGAGAGGAATTATCAGCATTTAAGGACAGTAACCAAAGCCATAGTCTTTGGGAATCAGAAAGATTAAACAGAAACCAGATGTAAACCACATGCCAAAAGGGCAATGTTACAATAGCTACCTGGGGGACTTCAATATGCAGGTAGATTGGAAAAATTAGGATGGTGCTGGATTATAGGAGGGGGAATTTTCTAGAGTTCCTATGAGTTGGCTGTTTAGAGTAGCTCATGGTTGAGCCCACTGGAGGATCAGCTATTCTGGACTGGGTGTTGTGCAATGAACTAGAATTGATCAGAGAACTTAAGGTAAAAGAACTTTCAGGGGAGAGTGATCATAATGTGATTAAATTCACCCTGAAATTTGAGAAGCAGAAACAGAAGTCAGATGTATCAGTATTACAGTGGAGTAAAGGGAATTTCAGAAGCACGAGAGAGGAATTGCCCAGAATAGATTGGAAAAGAACACTGGCAGGGATGATAACAGAGCAGCAATGGCTGGAATTTGTAGAAGGAATTTGGAAGGCACAGGATATATACATCCCAAAGAGGAAGAAGTATTCTAAAGGCAAGATGGCACAATTGTGGCTAGCAAGAGAAGTCAAAGCCAACATACAAGCCAAAGAGAGGGCATATAACAGAACAAAGATTAGTGGGATGCTAGAGGATTGGGAAGCTTTTAAAACTGACAGAAGGCAACTAAAATGTCACTAAGAAGGTAAAAATGGAATCCAAAAGTAAGCTAGCCAGTAATATTAAGGAGGATTCCAGAAGTTTCTTTAGATACATAAAGTGTAAAAGAGAGGCAAGGGAAGATATTGGACCGTAGAAAAAAGATACTGGAGAGGTGGTAATGAGGGATAATGAAATAGCGGATGCACTGAATAAGTAACTTGCATCACTCTTCACTGTGGAAGGCACTAACAGTATGCTGGAAATTACAGGGGGCATGAAGAGTCTGAAATTAACATAACTAGAGAGAAGGTTGTTGGGAAACTGAAAGGTCATAAATTTGATTATCCACTTGGTCAGGGCATGAAGGGATACAGGGAGAAGGCAGGAGATAGGGGTCAAGAGGAAAATTGGATCAGCCATGATGAAATGGTGGAGCAGACTCGATGGGCCAAATGGCCTAATTCTGCTCCTGTAGCTTATGGTCTTATGACCTAAATATTACTCATCTCTTGGAAGGAATGTTTATATCCTCGGCTAGTGAAAAGAAGAGAGGCGAAATTGCAGGATCTCCATTCACAAATATTCATTCTTCGTAGCTTATCTGAGAGTTTCTTAAATATTCCTAATGTACAGTGCCTCTTAAGAGTATTCACCCTTTTTGAAGTTTTCATGTTTTATTGTTTCACAACATTGAATCACAGTGGATTTAATTTATCTTTTTTGACACTCACCAACAGAAATTGACTCTTTCTTGTCAAAGTGAAAACAGGACTTTAAAAAATGATATAACTTAATTACAAATATAAATCACAAAATATTTGATTACTTAACTATCCATCCTCTTTGATATGACACAACAAATTACCACTGGTGCAGCCAGAGTCACAATTGTGATGGGGGACTTCATTGTGCAAGGGGATTGGGAAAATCAGGTTAATGTTGGATCACAAGAGAGGGAATTTGTTGAATGCCTATGAGATGGCTTTTTAGAGCAGCTTGTGCTTGAGTCTACTCAGGGAAAGGTGTTGTGTCATAACCTAGATCTTATTAGGGAGCTTAATGTAAAGAAACCCTTAGGAGACATGATCATAATATGATTGAGTTCATACAATTCGAGAGGGAAAAGCTTGACTCAAATGTATCTGTATCACAGTGGAATAAAGGGAATTCCAGAGGCATGAGAGAGGAGCTTTCCCATGTGGATTGAAGGAGGATACTGGCAGGGATAACAGCAAAGCAGAGATGGCTGAAGTTTCCAGGTATAGTTCACAAGACACAGGATAGCTATGTACCACAGAAGTTGCTCTCAAATGGCAGGGGTAGGCAACTGTAACTGACAACATAAATTAAGGACTGCATAAAAGCTAAGGAAAGGGCTTTTATAAGATAGCAAAGGTAAGTGGGAAGTTGGATGATTGGGAAGCTTTTAAGATCCAACAAAAGGCAACTAAAAAAGCTATAATAAGGAAAAAGATTAAATATGAGGGCAAACTAACCAATAATATAAAGCAGGATACTAAAAGATTTTTTAGTGATAAAAAGTGTTAATGGGAGGTGAGAGTTGATATTGGACCACTGCAAAATGATGCTGATGAGAGAATAATGGAGGATCAAGAAATGGCAGATGATCTGAATGGGTACTTTGCATCTGTCTTCACTGTGCCAGAGATCTGTGAGTGTCAGGGAGCAGGAGTGAGTGCCTTTGCTATCACAAAGGGAAAAGTGCAAGGCAAACTGAAAGGTCTTGTTGTGGATAGGTCACCTGGACCAGATAGACTGCATTCCAGAGTCCTGATTGGGGTTGCTGAAGAGATAAGGGATGAATTGGTCATGATCTTTCAAGAATCACTTGATCCTGGCATGGTCCCAGAGGACTGGAAGATTGCAAATGTCACTCCACTCTTTAAGAAGCCAAAAGAAAGGAAATTATAGACCAGTTAGCCTAAACTCAGTGCTTGGGAAAGTGTTGGAGTCTATTATTAAGGATGAGTTTCGGGGTACTTGGAAACTAATGATAAAGTAAGTCAATGTCAGCATGGCTTCTGTAAAGGGAAATCTTGCCTGACAAATCTCTTGGAGTTCTTCAAGAAAGTAACAGGCAGGGTGGACAAAGGAGAGGCAGTGGATGTCATTTACTTGGATTTTCAGAAGGCATTTGATAAGATGCCACACACAAGACTGCTTAACAAGATAAAATCCTATGGCGTTACAGGGAAGATACTGACATGGATAGCAGAATGGCTGACAGGCAGGAGGAAGCAAGTGGGAATAAAAGGGGCCTTTTCTGGTTGGCTGCCAGTGACCAGTCATGTTCCTCAGGGGTCAGTTTGGGACTGTTATTTTTCAAATTGTTTGTCAATGATTTAGATAATAGAATTGATGGCTTTATGGCCAAGTCTGTGGATGATACGAAGATAGGTGGAGGGGTAGGTAGTGCTGAGGAAGCAATGTGATTGCAGCAGGACTTAGACAAATTGGAAGAATAGGCAAAAAAGTGGCAGATGGAATACAGTGTTGGGAAATGTATGATAATGCATTTTGATATAAGGAACAATAGTGCAGACTATCAGTGATGCAGAGGGCCTTAGGAATCCTCGTGCAAGATTCCCAGAGTGTTAATTTACAGATTGAGTCTGTGGTAAAGAAGGTAAATACAATAATACAATGTTGGCATTTATTTCAAGAGGAATAGAGTATAAAAGCAAGGAGATAACGCTGAGCCTTTACAAGACACTAGTCAGGCTGCCCTTGGGGTATCGTCAACAGCTTTGGGTCCCATATTTCAGAAAGGATGTGTTGTCATTGGAGAGAGTCCAGAGTAGGCTCACGAGGATGATTTCAGGAATGAAGAGGTTAACATGTGAGGAGTGTTTAGCAGCTTTGGGCCTGTACTCACTGGAATTTAGAAGAATGTGGGAGGATCTCATTGAAACCTACTGAATGTTGAAAGGACTAAATAGGGTGGAGGTAGAGAAGTTATTTCCTATGGTGGGGGTGTCCAGATCTAGAGGGCACAACCTCAAAATTGAGGGGTGATCTTTTAGAACAGAGGTAAGGAGGATTTTTTTAAGCTGGAGTGGAGAAACTGTAGTGCTCTGCCATGGACTGCTATGGAGGCGAGGTCTGTGGGTATAGTTAAGGCAGAAGTTGTTAGTTTCTTGATCAGTCATCAGAATATAATGAGAAAGCAGGTATATGGAGTTGAGTGGGATCCAGGATCAGCCAAAATGGAATGGCAGAGGTGGACTGAATGCCCTAATTCTTCTCCTTTGACTTATGGACCAGGAACAGGAGTCAGCTGCCTGGCCCATTGACACAGCTCCTAAGGATTAGGAGTAGGACTCGGCCGTTTGGCCCATCAAACCGGCTCCTTCATTTAATAAGAGCATGGTTGATCCAGCCGTGGACTTGGCTCCACTACCTGCCTTTCTCCCAAAGCCCTCATTTCCCCTGCTGTGCAAAAATCTACCTTAAATATATTTAATAGGCTCCCTCTACCGCTCCCCTGAGCGGAGACTTCGACAGATTCACTGTTGTCTGGGAGAAGTTCCTCCTCATTTCCATCCTAAATCTATTTCCCCCAAATCCTGAGTCTATGTCTCCTGAGTCTAGTCCTACTTACCCGTGGAAAAAAAACTTTCCTACCTCCATCATATCTATCTCGGTCATAATTTCATGTTTTTATGAGATTCCCTCTCCTTCTGAATCCTAGAAAGTACAGTCCCAGGCAAATCATTCCCTCTTCATATCCAACCCCTTTCATCTCTGGAGTCAACCTGGTGAACTCCCTTTGCAACACCCTCAAAGCCAGCATACCTTTCCTCAAGTAAGGGGAGCAAACCTGCACACAGTTCAGGACATCTTCTATTTCTGCTGCTATGAGACTATTGAATAATTCTCTCATCCAGTAAGATGGACTATTGACCTTAATCTGCTTTGCTGTGATCTTGCTGCTTATTGTTTACCTGCTCTGCACTTTCTCTGTTCTTATTCAGTTCACAAACAAGAGAAATCCAAGTAACACACACAAAATGTTGGAGGAACTCAGCAGGCCAGGCAGCCTCTGTGTAAAAAAGTTCTGCCGTGGATGCTGCCTGGCCTGCTGAGTCCCTCCAGCATTTTGTGTGTGTTACACTTTATTCAGCATTGACCATAAGATATTGGAGCAGAAGTAGGCCATTCAGCCCATCGAGTCTGCTCTGCCATTCAATCACAGCTGATCTAATTCTTCCAGTCATCCCAATTCCTCATACCCTTTACCTCATACCTGGCTAATCAAGAACCTATCTATCTCTGCCTTAAATGCACCCAATGACTTGGCCTCCACAACCGCTCGTGGAAACAAATTCCAGATTTACCACCCTCTGACAAAAGTAATTTCACCGCATCTCAGTTCTAAATGGATGCCCTTCAATCCTGAAGTCATGCCCTCTTATCCTAGACTACCCAGCCATGGGAAATAACGTAGCCATATATAATATGTTCAGGTCTTTTAACATTTGGAGTGTTTCTATAAAATACCCCCACCCCCCATTCTCCTGAACTTCAGGGACTACAGCCCAAGAGCTGCCAGATGTTCCTCATATGGTAATCCTTTCATTCCTGGAATCATTCTCGTGAAATTTCTCTGAACCCTCTCCAATGTCAGTATATCTTTACTAACATAAGGAGCTGAAAACTGCACACAGTATTCCAAGTGTGGTCTCTCAAGTGCCTTATAAAGTCTCAACATCACATCCCTACTCTTATATTCTGTACCTCTAGAAATGAATGCCAACAGTTCATTTGCCTTCTTCACCAACTCAACCTTGAGGTTAACCTTTAGGGTATCTTGCACAAGGACTCCCAAGTCCCTTTGCATCTCTACATTTTGAATTCTCTTCCCATCAAAATAACAGTCTGCCCATTTATTTCTTCCACCAAAGTGCATGACCATACACTTTCCAACATTGTATTTCGTTTGCCACTTCTTTGCCCATTCCTCTAAACTATCCAAGTCTCTGTTTCCTCAACACTACCCACTCCTCCACTTATCTTTGTATCATCGGCAAATTTAGCCACAAATCCATTAATCCCATAGTCCAAATCATTGACATACTGTCAGGACACTGAAGCAGGGCCCAACTGTACTAAGTACTGTGCACACGGTGATATTTACTGAGTAGCAAATGCAGAGGGCAACAAAATCAAGTCACTTTTTATTGTCATTTCGACCATAGCTGCTGGTACAGTACACAGTAAAAACAAGACAATGTTTTTCAGGACCATGGTGCTACATGAAACAGTACAAAAACTAGACTGAACTACGTGAAAACAACACAGAAAAAACTAGACTACAGACCTACCCAGGACTGCATAAAGTGCACAAAACAGTGCAGGCATTACAATAAATAATAAGCAAGACAATAGGCACAGTAGAGGGCAGTGAGTTGGTGTCAGCCAAGGCTCTGGGTATTGAGGAGTCTGATGGATTGGGGGAAGAAACTGTTACATAGTCTGGTCGTGAGAGCCCGAATGCTTCGGTGCCTTTTCCCAGATGGCAGGAGGGAGAAGAGTTTGTATGAGGGGTGCGTGGGGTCCTTCATAATGCTGTTTGCCTTGCGGATGCAGTGTGTAGTGTAAATGTTTGTAATGGCGGAATGAGAAACCCCAATTATCTTCTCAGCTGACCTCACTATCCGCTGCAGGGTCTTGTGATCTGAGATGGTGCAATTTCCGAACAAGGCAGTGATGCAGCTGCTCAGGATGCTCTCAATACAACCCCTGTAGAATGTGATGAGGATGGGGGGTGGGAGATGGACTTTCCTCAGCCTTTGCAGGAAGTAGAGATGCTGCTGGGCTTTCTTTGCTATGGAGCTGGTGTTGAGGGACCAGGTGAGATTCTCCACCAGGTGAACACCAAGAAATTTGGTGCTCTTAACGATCTCTACCGAAGAGCCATTGATGTTCAGCGGGGAGTGGTCGCTCTGTGCCCTCCTGAAGTCAACAACTATCTCTTTTGTTTTGTTCACATTCAGAGACAGGTTGTTGGCTCTGCACCAGTCCATTAGCCGCTGCACCTCCTCTCTGTATGCTGATTCAAAGTTCAGGTAGAGATAAAAAATTCAGAGAAATCCAAAAACCAGAATCAGGAAACAGGCAAAGTCAATATTCAGATGGACAGAGTACAGATAAGAATGTTGGAAAGGCTCTGGAAAATTCACTGGTGCAATCTGGCAACAAACAGGTGAAAACAGAGGACTGAAATACACGGAGCAATAAACAGAGAGGCAGATGATAGGTGGAGCACAATGAGACACAGGTGACAGCAATACAGGTAATAATGGGAAACAGGTGAGAGACGGAGTACTCAGTGATATAGGGGCCGGGGTAGAGCAGGAGCACATGGGGCATGAAAACAAACAAGAGCACATGGCAATACAAAACCACAGACTGACGGCTAGGGGGAGCCACACAAAAAGACAAAGGTTAACTGGAGCTGCTGACACATACATTGTAAAAAGCAGCGGTCCCAATACTGACCCCTGTGGAACTCCACTGGTAACCGGCAGCCAGCCAGAATAGGATCCCTTTATTCCCACTCTCTGTTTTCTGCTGATCAGCCGATGCTCCACCCATGCTAGTAACTTCCCTGTATTTCCAAGGGCTCTTATCTTGCTAAGCAGCCTCACGTGCGGCACCTTGTCAAAGGCCTTTTGAAAATCCAAGTACACCACATCTACTACATCTCCTTTGTCTGCCCTGCTTGTAATTTCCTCAAAAAATTGCAGTAGGTTGGTCAGGCAGGATTTTCCTTTCAGGAAACCATGCTGGCTTTGGCCTATCTTGTCATGTGCCTCCAGGTACTCCGTAATCTCATCCTTAACAATCAATTCCAACAACTTTCCAATCACTGATGTCAGGCAAACAGGTCTATAGTTTTCTTTCTGCTGCCTCCCACCCTTCTTAAATAGCGGAGTAACATTTGCGATTTTCAGTCATCCTGTACAATGCCAGAATCTATTGATTCTTGTTAAGATCATTGTTAATGCCTCCGCAATCTCTCCAGCTACTTCCCTCAGAACCCGAGGGTGAATTCAATCAGGTCCAGGAGATTTACCCATCCTCAGACCATTAAGCTTGAGCACCTTCTCAGACGTAATTTTCACTACACAAACTTCACTTCCCTGACACTCCTGAATGTCCGGTGTACTGCAAATGTCTTCATAATCTAACTTTTCCTTCCTAATGACCTTCTTAGTTTCCTTCTGCAAGTTTTTAAAAACTTCCCAATCCTTTATCTTCCCATGAGCTTTGGCTTCCTTCTATGCCCTCTCTTTTGCTTTTACTTTGGCTCTGACTTCACTTGTCAGCCACGGTAGTATCCTCCTTCCATTAGAAAATTTCTTCTTATTTAGAATATATCTGTCTTTCACTTCCCTCATTTTTCGCAGAAACTCCAGTCATTGCTGCTCTGCTGTCCTTCCTGCTCGTGACCCTTTCCAGTCAACTGGGCCAGTTCCCCTCTCATGCTATTGTAATTTCCTTTATTCCACTGAAATACCGACACATTATTATTGCTTTACCTTGTTCCATCTCGATGCACTGTTGGATTAGACTGTTTGACTGTTACTTTCTTTGCAGTTTAACAATTAATTACTTGATTGTACTTCTTTTAATGATTACTTATATACAAAGTAACAGTGCCCCCTAGTGCTCACAGTATGTATATACAGTTGCTTCATATGTCTGCTGGTGTTTACATTTGTATCATTCTGGAAAGCTTTCGATGCTTCTTGAGGGCTGTGTTATTTGAATAGGGGAATTCTGACCAGCTGACTTTTATCTGCAAATCTGAATGGAATGTTTTTTATTTATGTGAATAAAAAGAGCTGTCCACGAGGTAGCGGCATCTTCTTATTTTGTCTCTCCCTTATATACCCAGCCGGTATATAAGGTGTTGTTCCTTCAACAACAACTTATATACCGGCTGGGTGGCCTCCAACCTGATGGCATGAACATTAACTTCTCTAACTTCCGTTAATGCCCCTCCTCCCCTTCTTACTCCATTCCTGACATATTTAGTTGTTTGCCTGTTCTCCATCTCCCTCTGGTGTTCCCCCCCCCCCCTTTCTTTCTCCTGAGGCCTCCCGTCCCATGATCCTTTCCCTTCTCCAGCTCTGTATCACTTTCGCCAATCACCTTTCCAGCTCTTAGCTGCATCCCACCCCCTCCGGTCTTCTCCTATCATTTTGCATTTCCCCCTCCCCCCACTACTTTCAAATCTCTTACTATCTTTCCTTTCAGTTAGTTCTGACGAAGGGTCCCGGCCCGAAACGTCGACATCGCTTCTCCCTGTAGATGCTGCCTGGCCTGCTGTGTTCTACCAGCATTTTGTGTGTGTGTTGTTTGAATTTCCAGCATCTGCAGATTTCCTCGAGTTTGCAAGACAAGTTTTTTCACGTATCTCAGTAATAATAAACTCATTTACTAATGTACTAAACTTTGTCACAACGTCTCAAGTGGAGAAAATCACCAACAATTCATAGAACTATCTGGCACAGGAGGAGAGCATTTGGCCCATTGTTCCATGCTGTGTCTGTGAAGGAGCTATCCACTTGTTTGGTCTTTTCCAATGGCTCTATAAAGTCATTGTGCTCAACAAGGTAAATCTTGAGAGATGTTTCCTTTCATAAAGAAATGCAGAACCAGCATCTATAGTTTCGGAGGGGATAGTTAGCCACTCAAATAGCAATGAGGAAGAATCTGATCTCGTAGAGACTTTTGGAACTCTGTACTGCAGACAACTGTGGTGGCAGAGTCACTGAGTATACAACAGAATGCAACATAAAATTATGAGGGAAAAGATTGGGTAAATGAAAGCATGGTACAAGGCCTTGGTGAGACCACACTCAGAATATTGTGTGCAGTTTTGGTCCCCTAATCTGAGGAAAGACATTCTTGCCATAGAGGGACTACAGAGAAGGTTCAGCAGATTGATTCCTGGGATGGCAGGACTTTCATATGAAGAAAGACTGGATCGACTAGGCTTATACTCACTGGAATTTAGAAGATTGAGGGGGGATCTTATTGAAACGTATAAAATTCTAAAGGGATTGGACAGGCTAGATGCAGGAAGATTGTTTCCGATGTTGGGGAAGTCCACAGTTTAAGGATAAAGGGGAAGCCTTTTAGGACCGAGATGAGGAAAAACTTCTTCACACAGAGAGTGGTGAATCTGTGGAATTTTCTGCCACAGGAAACAGTTGAGGCCGGTTCATTTGGTTATATTTAAGAGGAAGTTAGATATGGCCCTTGTGGCTAAAGGGATCAGGGGGTATGGAGAGTAAGTAGGTACAGGGTTCTGAATTGGATGATCAGCCATGATCATACTGAATGGCGGTGCAGGCTTGAAGGGCTGAATGGCCTACTCCTGCACCTATTTTTTATGTTTCTATGGTTTTTCTACCAAGGTTTGGTGGGACTAAAACTAGAGGTCATGGGTTAAGTGTGAAAGGTTTGAGTGAAATCTAAGGGGGAATTTCTTCACTCAGGGAGCAGTGAGAGAGTGGGAAGAGCTGCCAGAGGAGGTGGTGGATGCGGGTTCGATTTCAGCCTTTAAGAGAAATTTTGATAGGTACATGGATGGGAGGGGTATGGAGGGCAATGGCCCAGCGGCAGGTCGATGGAACTAGGGGTAGAATAACCATTCGGCAGGAACTAGATGGGCCAAAGAGCCTGTTTCTGTGCTGTAGTGCTCTATGACTCATGGCTCCATAAATGCAGAACCAGGGCAATGGTTCCGAGAGAATGGTTATCCACTCAAAGTGGCAATGAGGAGTAATCTCATCTCATAGAGATTCATGAACCCTTAGAACTCTGTACCACAATGGGCTGTGGAGTTTGAGTCGCTGAGTATATTCAACAACAGGCAGTGGCAGGAATTGATCCCCCAGTGGTGATTGCTGGCATTATAAAGTGGTTGCACTAACCACAACACCACTGTAACTCCCATACAGGCAATGCCCAATAGTGCAGCATATTGAAGGAAAGTTTAGCGGAGATGTCAGAGATAGGTTTCTTACACAGAGAGTGTTGCATGCAAGGAATGCACTTCCAGGGCTCATGGTAGAAGCAGACATATTAGGGACACCTAAGGGACTTGGATGTAAGGGTAGGCCCATGGATGGAAGAAAAATGGAGGGTCATGGGCTGTGTAGGAGGGAAGGGTTCAATTCTTTGTGCAGTTGGTTTATGTACTGTAGGTTGACACAATATCATGGGCTGAAGGACCTATACAGTGCTCTGCTGCTGTATGTTCTATGTTCTAGATTGTTGGTTGTTGTGGAGTAAGTGTCTATGGCAAACAGGCAGGTCTGCTCTGTATTCTAGGTTCCAGATTGCTGTCATTGTGGGTTAGTGTTAATTGGAAACGGACATGTCTAATCCATGTTTCGTGCTCGCGACTCTTGCTCATTGTAGGTCAGTATCTATGGGAAAAGGGCAGATTTGCTCTGTGTTCTAGCTTCTAGATTGTTAATCATTGTGTGGTCAGTATGAATGGGAAATGGGCAGGTATATTCCATGTTGTGGGTTCTAGATTGTTGGTAGTTGTGGGGTCAGTATGAATGGGAAATGGGTTGGTCTGTGCAGCAGTGTGCAGAGTCAGATCAGAAATTATGTTTCTGAATAAGCTGGAGGAGGTTACGATGTCCTGTTCTATTTTTAATGGTTCTTTGTTTTTGCATTTGGATTCTGAGGAAGTTTTCTTGGCTGAAATCCCTGGCTAACTGCTTCAGCCACTGGGACACCCAAGTGCCCCGTGTTGCCAAAAGACTGGAGTGATTGATCAGTGCCAGCAGTTATTCGGAGCACCACCTCCCTAGATGTTTGCTTAGAATGAGTTAAGGTTAACTGTGAAATGGACAGCTACCAGGTGTTTCTCAATAATTCCACCGTGACATTCTTTGGGAGAGCACTCATCTCATCACACCCCTTAGAGAAAGCTCCTCCTCCTTCTAGTAGTCATCTGCCTGGGGTATGTCGAGGATGAATCATTAGACTCCTGAAGATCTGTGTGCAAAGCCTACTCCCCAGATCCACAGGTACAGTTCCGGACTGTGCCTGGATCTCTGTCAGAACTGAGTTCTGCAGCTGCACAAGTTCCCACATTCCCTCCATAAAACTCTCCACCATTCCTCTTCAAAACTAATTTTAACATTTTCTTCACAACAGATTGAGAACTATTTATACTGATGTAAGTCTTCTCCATTAGAGACTGAGGACACGTCCCATGATGCCACCAAAATGCCCTTAATTTGAATAATAACTCCTGCATAAATGTTTGTTCGTACTGTGCTAAATAGAACTGAGACATCTTTATATGTTCCAACATCTGCCTTCCAAAGGTTACACATAAAGTTCTTGAATCCCGAAGCAGCTTAGGAATAAAAGCTATGACATGCACTTGTGAGAAAATGTGTTTCTGTGGTTTCTGCACTACAAAGCTCTCTCTGAGAAATAAAGTTATTAGCTGTTTACTGCTCTATGCTGTCTTCAGAAGGACACCACATAAAAGCAGGATATCACAGACATTTTCATGCCTCAAAAGAAGATGTACAGTGGTGTCCCTGCTATGATCTTCTCTTCTCTAAGGTTCATTACCTTGTTGTGAGTTTCTGAGATCTGGAGAATGATGCCGCCTGGAGCTGGTAAAGTAGCCATGGTGGCAAAGTCAAGGGGGAGGTCGATGGTGGACCTGGCGCAAAATGATAACACCTCACTTTATCAAATAGAGCTTTGACACATGGAGAGGAGGGGACTTCAAACAAGGATAAAAGGCAGGAGCAGTTCACCACAGCGTAATAGAATTGTGACCAGCATCCATTCAGCATTTGGGATTGATTAGTAAGAGCAAATTAAAGGAAGGCAGGGCAAGAGCAGTGGCGGTCTTCTGAGTGGATGTGGTCAGAATGGTGATTTTAAGGCTTTAGATGTTTGAAGCTTTATTGAAGAGGAAAGAAAAGCTCAATTTCTTTCCTTCTGTTCTTTATATCTTCTCAGCTAGAAGAATATAGATGAAAGGCAGGATAGTGCAATGCTCCTCTTGTGGGATATGGGAAGGCAGGAAGACCTCCGGTTCTCTGATCACTATAACTGTGAAAAGTGCATCCAGCTGCAGTTTCTATCAGAATCAGGATCAGGTTTATTATCACCGACATGTGACATGTAATTTATTAACTTAGCAGCAGCAGTTCAATGCAATACTTAATATAAGAAAATAAATAAATAGATAAATCAGTCAATCAATTGCAGTATACGTATACGAGGGGTGATGTATACTGTAACATCACCTTCGTGGCCTAAGGTAGGAGGAGTCAATTTTAGAAAACCTAGCACATTTATTTTCAACATAGTCCCCTTATACATTTACACACTTAGTCCAGTGGTCATAGAGCATACGGATCCCTTCTTTGTAGAAGTCAGCATCTTGGACCTCCAGAAAGTGGCCCATAGCAGGGGTGATTGATAAGTTCATGGCCTAAGGTAGAAAGAGATGAGTTATTAACTTCAAACTTTCTGCATAATCACTCAAAGAGTTGAACAGCACGTGCATGTAACAAGAGCTGTATAACTCAATAGATATAACTCAATAATTAAATAGATTAAAAATCATGAAAAAAACAGAAATATAATATATTTTAAAAAGTGAGGTAGTGTCCAAGGGTTCAATGTCCATTTAGGAATCAGATGGCAGAGGGGAAGAAGCTGTTCCTGAATCACTGAGTGTGTGTCTTCAGGCTTCTGTACCTCCCACCTGATGGTAACAGTGAGAAAAGGGCATGCCCTGGGTGCTGGAGGTCCTTAATAATGGACGCTGCCTTTCTGAGACACCACTCCCTGAAGATATCCTGGGTACTTTGTAGGCTAGCACCCAAGATGGAGCTGCATTAAGAAATTGGAGCTGAAACTGTATGAATTCCTGATCATTTGGGAGGCTGAAGGGGTGATGGGGGACATATACAGAGGTAATTACATCCAAGGTGCAGGACACAGGAAACTGGGTGACAGTCAGGAAGGGGAAAGGGGTTAAGGAGCCAGTGCAGAGTGCCCCTGTGACCATCCCCCTCAACAACAGATATATCACTTTTGCTACTGTTGGGGGTGGGGAGGGGGAAGGAATGACCTACAGAGGAAAGGTACAGTGGTTGGGTCTCTGGCACTGGGTCAGCCTCTGTGACTCAAAAGGGAAGGGAGGAGAAGAGGGGCACTGTAGTGCTGGGAATTCATTAGTTACGGCAAAGGACAGGAGGTTCTGTGGGCGAGAACAAGATTCCTTGATGGTATGTTGCCTCCCAGGTGCCAGGGTCCGGAACATCTCGGATCGACTCTTCAGTATTCTTAAGTGGAAGTGTGAACAGCCAGAGGTTGTGGTCCTTGTGGGTACCGATGATGAGGTAGGACGAGTGATACACAGGGAGTTCAGGGAGTTTGGTGCTACGTTAAAGGGCAGGACCTCCAGGGTTGTGTTCTCAGGATTGCTACCTGTGCCATGTACTAGTGAGGCCAGAACTAGGAAGATTATACAGCTTAAGGAGTTGGCATAGAAGGGAGGCCATAAGATTTTTAGATCATTGGTCTCTCTTCTAGGGAATGTGGGACCTGAATAGAAGGTATGGTTTGCACCTGAACTGGAGGGGACCTAATATCCTAGTGGAAAGTTTGCTAATGCTGCACGGTGGGGTTTAAACTAGAGTTGCAGAGGGATGGGAACCATGGTGCCAGCACAGTTAGTGGAGAGTTTGTGGAGGTAGCTGTTGGTAAGATGTCAGACAAGGTTAGGAATCAAAAAGTTGAGCATGGTGCAACAAAATTGAAAAGGGTGAATATAGGACTGAATTTGTTGTATCTGAATGCAAGTAGATGAATTTGCAGCACAGTTGCATATTGGTAGGTATGATGTACCTGTAAAAGGGCAAAGAATGCAGGACAGAAGGTGCCAAAATTAAATGCACGCAGCATTCAGAATAAGATGGACAAACTCGTGGTGCAATTTGAGATTGGTCGGTATGCCGTTATGCGCATCACCGAGTTGTGGCTGAAAGAAGGCCATAGTTGGGAGCTTAACATCAGAGGATTTATTTTGTATTGAAGGCACCGGCAGGAAGGCAATAGGCGGTGGTGAGGCTCTGTTAGTAAGAGATGGAATTACATACTTAGATAGAGATGATAGAGGGTCGGAGAATGCTGAATCTTTGTGGGTGAAGTTAAAAAACTGCAAGGGTAAAAAAAAGCATTATGGGAATCATATATAGGCCTCCAAACATTAGCCAGGATGTGGGGTGAGATTGCAAAGGGAGCAGAAAAAGACATGTAATAAAGGTAGTGTCACAATTGTAATGAGGGACTTCAATATGGAAGGGGATTGGGAAAATCAAATTGGTGTTGGATCGCAAGAGAGGGAATTTGTTGAATGCCTATGAGATGGCTTTTTAGAGCAGCTTGCGCTTGAGCCTACAGGGGGAACAATTATCTTAGATTGTGTGTTGGGTAATACCCAGATCTGATTAGGGAGCTTAATGTAAAGGAACCCTTAGGAACAAATGATCATAATATGATTGAATTCATTTTGCAATTTGAGAGGGAGAAGCATAACTCACATGTATCAGAATCGCAAAGGGATAAAGGGAATTACAGAATCATGAGAGAGGAGTTTGCCCAGGTGGATTGGAGGAGGATGCTGGTGGGGATGACGGCAGAGCAGAGATGGCTGAAGTTCTGGGAATAGTTCACAAGATGCAGGATAGATGTATCCCATAGAGGACAAAGTTATCAAATGGCAGGTCTAGGAAACTGTGGCTGACAAGGGAAGTTGAGGCCTGCATAAAAGCCAAGAAAAGGGCACATAAGGTAACAAAAGTGAGTGGGATGTTGGATGATTAGGAAGCTTTTAAAATCCAATAAAAGGCAACTAAAAAAGCTATAAGGACAAAAAAGATGAAAGCAAAAGAGAGAGCATAGAGCAAAGCAAAAAATAACAGGAAGACAGAGGATTGGGAAGCTTTTAAAAACCTGCAGAGAGCAACTAAAAACCATTAGGAGGGAACAGATGAGATATGAAAGCAAGCTAGCAAACAATATCAATGTGCATAATAAAAGCTTTTTCAAGTATGTAAAAAATAAAAGAGAGATGAGAGTGGATATAGGATAGAGGTGAGTGCAGTTACCATAAGACAATAAGATATAGGAGCAGAAGCAGGCCATTGGGCCATCAAATCTGCTCCACCATTCAATCAAGAGCTGATCCAATCCTTCCAGTCATCCCCACTCCCCTGCCTTCTTCCCATACCCTTTGATACCCTGGCAAATCAATAACCTATCTATCTCTGTCTTAAATGCAACCAATGACTTGGTCTCCACAGCCGCTCGTGGGAACAAATTCCACAGATTTACCACCCTCTGACTAAAGCAATTTCAACGCATCTCTGTTCTAAATGGACGTCCTTCAATCCTGAAGTTGTGCCCTCTTGTCCTGGACTCCCCTACCATGGGAAATAACTTTGCAATATCTAATCTGTTCAGGCCTTTTAACATTCGGAATGTTTCTATGAGATACCCCCTCGTTCTCCTGAACTCCAGGGAATACAGCCCAAGAGCTGCCAGACGTTCTTCATATGATAACCTTTCTATTCCTGGAATCATTCTTGTGAATCTTCTCTGAACCCTCTCTAATGTCAGTATGTCCTTCCTAAAATAAGGAGCCCAAAACTGGACACAATACTCCAAGTGTGGTCTCACGAGTGCCTTATAGAACCTCAACATCACATCCCTGCTCTTATATTCTATACCTCTAGAAATGAATGCCAATATTGCATTCGCCTTCTTCACCACCTGCTCAACCTGGAGGTTAACCTTTAGGGTATCCTGCACAAGGACTCCCAAGACCCTTTGCATCTCTGCATTTTGAATTCTCCCCCCATCTAAATAATAGTCTCCTAAGCTATCAAAGTCTCTCTGCAGGCTCTATGTTTCCTCCACACTACACACTCCTCCACCTATCTTTGTATCATTGGCAAATTTAGACACAAATCCATTAATCCCATAGTCCAAATCATTGATATACATCGTAAAAAGCAGCGGTCCCAACACCGACCCCTGACACTCTTGGATGTCCAGTACAGTGCAGATTTCTTCCACTTATGCAAAATACGCATTCAAATTCATCTCTGTGTCTCTCATTACAGAATCTTCAGTGGTATTTTCTATTGGTCCTATATCCTCCCTCAACTCTCCTTTACCCTTTACATACTTAAAAAAGCTTTTAGTATCTTTGATATTTTTCACCAGCTTCCTTTCATAATTCATCTTTTCCTTCCAAAAGACCTTAGTTTCCTTCTGCAAGTTTTTAAAAGCTTCCCAATCCTCTGTCTTCCCACTAGCTTTGCCTTCCCTGTATGTCCTCTCTTTTGCTTTTACTTTGGCTCTGACTTCACTTGTCAGCCATGGTAGTGTCCTTCTTCCATTTGAAAATTTCTTCTTATTTGGTATAAATCTGTTTTGCACTTCCCTCATTTTTCACAGAAAATCCAGCCGTTGCTGCTCTGCTGTCCTTCCTGATAGTGTCCCTTTCCAGTCAACCTTGGCCAGTTCCTCTCTCATGCCACTGTAATTTCCTTTACTCCACTGAAATACTGACACATTGGATTTCGGCTTCTCTTTCTCAAATTTCACAGTGAACTCAATCATGTTGTGATCACTGCCTCCTAAGGGTTCCTTCACTTCCATCTCTCTAATTACCTCTGGTTCATTACACAATACCCAATCCAGTACAGACGATCCCCTAGTGGGCTCAACAACAAGCTGTTCTAAAAAGCCATCCCGTAGACATTCTACAAATTCTCTCTTGAGGTCCAGTACTGACCTGGTTTTCCCAATCCACCTTCATAATAAAATCCCCAGCGATTATCATGACATTGCCCTTCTGACACGCCTTTTCTATCTCCTTCTGTAATTTGTAATCCACATCCGGCTGCTGTTCGGAGGCCTGTATACAACTGCCATTAGGGTCCTTTTACCTTTGCCTTTTCTTAACTCAACTCATAGAGACTCTACACCTTCCGATCCTATTTCATCCCTTTCTAATGATTTAATGTTATTTCTTATACACAGGGTCATACCACCCCCTCTGCCTACTAACCTATCTTTCCGATACACCGTATATCCTTGGACGTTCAGCTCCCAATGCCAACCATCCTTTAGCCAAGTTTCAGAGATGGCCACAATGTCATTCTCGACAACCTGTAGCTGAATTTCAAGATTATCCTTTTTATTTCTTAGGCTGTGTTCATTCAAATATAACACTTCCAGTCCAGTACTTGTTGCTTTCTGTTTTAATTGTACGTTCCCTCTATTGCCCTGTAACCCATGCCACTGACTGTGATTATGCCTCATCTCCTGCCTGTCCTTTCTATCATCGCTGTTGCATGCTATTTGTTTTCCCCTTCCTCAGCCCCATCACTCCGCTTCCCAACCCCCTGCCAAATTAGTTTAAATCCTCCCTAACAGCTCTATTAAACCTGCCTGTTAGGATATTGGACCCCTTTGGGTCCAGGTGTAACCCATCCTTTTTGTACAGGTCCTACCTCTCCAAGGAGAGGCCCAGTGATCCATGAATCTGAAGCCCTGCCCCCTACACCAGTCTCTCAGTCATGCATTAATACGTCTGATCATGCTATTCTTGTGCATGTTAGCATGTGGCACTGGCAGCAATCCTGAGATTACTATCCTGGAGGTCCTGCTTTTCAGCTTCCTACCCAACTCCCTGAACTCTCTTTTCAGGACCTCCTCCCTTCTTCTATCTATGTCATTGGTACCAGCATGTACCAAGACTTCTGCCTCTTCACCCTCTCCTTTCAGAATACTCTGCACCCGATCAAAGACATCCAATACCCTGGCACCTTGGAGGCAACACACCATGAGGGTATCTCTATCAGGCTGACAGAACCCCTGTCTGTTCCCCTCACTAAGGAATCCCCTATGACTACCGTATGCCTCATTTTCTTCTCTCCCTTCTGCACCAAAGAAACCAGGCTCATTACCAGAGACCCGATCGCCATGGTTGTTGTGGTAAACTACATATACCTGTCTGGACACGCCCCCTGATGACTGCTCCTGTGGCTCCTCCCACAGACCCCTGTATAAAGGCGATTGGAGGCACTGCTCCTCCCTCAGTCTCCAGGATGTAGTATGGTGGTCACTCACTGCTCGTTCCTTCTTCCAGTCAATAAAAGCCGATACCTCGCTTTTACGTCTCAGAGTGAGTTATTGATGGTGCATCAGTTGTCCTCTGTCAGGTCCACCTCCCTCAACAGCATCCAGAACGAGATGACGATTACTGAGGGGGAAGGCCACAGGGGTGCTCTCTCTATCATCTGAACTCTTCCCTTCCCTGACAGTCACCCACTTATCTAACTCTCGCAGCCTCAGGGTAACTAACTCCTTGTAGCTCCTATCTGTCTCCCACTCACTTTCCCTAATAAGCTGTGGGTCATCAAGATCCCTAACTCGGTCTCTCAGGAGCTGCATCTTGGTGCACCTGGTACAGATGAGGCCATCTGGGAGACTGGAAGTTTCCCAGGATTCCCACATCTGACACCCAGAATAAAGTACGAACCCTATGGACATGCAAGGAAAAACGAAGTCCACTTATCCACTTCCCTTGCCGAAGGCCGCTTTCACCGAAGCCTGAATAAGCCAAAGCCCTACCACTCTGACTCAGACTGCTCCTTTGGTAACCGCTCCGAGAGGCAGTGTCTCCCTTTTATGACGGAACCTTCCCAACTCTCCAACACACAATTGGTGCATCGGCTTTAGCCGAGTTCGCACGAAGCTTTCCCCTTTTAAACTTCACTCCCGGACCTGTATGCTGCCTCTTCTCTCGTAGCTGTTCAAATCACCATTGGTGAGCCCATTGTTATTACAAGGGAGAAGGTGCTCAGAAAACGGAAAGCCCTAAGTCTGGCCAGGCCAGATGATCTGTACCCTCATGTTCTGGAAGAGGTAGTGGTAAAGATTGTGGAGGCATTAGTAATGATTTTCCAAAAATCATTGGACTTTGGCATGGTGCCAGAGGATTGGAAAATTGCAAATGTCACTCAACTCTTTAAGAAAGGAGGTAAGCAGCAGAAAGGAAATTATAGACCAGTTAGCCTGACCTCATTGGTTGGGAAGATGTTGGAGTCAATTGTTAAGGATGAGGTGATGGAGTACTTGGTGACACAGGACAAGGTAGGACAAAGTCAGCATGGTTTCCTTCAAGGAAAATCTTGTCTAGTGAACCTGCTGGAAGTCTTTGAGGAGATTACCTGTAGGATAGATAAAGGGAATTCAGTGTATATTGTATATTTGGACTTTCAGAAAGCTTTTGACGAAGTGCCACACCTGAGGCTGCTTACCAAGAGCACATGGCTTTACAGGAAATTTACTAACATGGTTAGAGCATTGGTTGATTGGAAGGAGGCAGCGAGTGGGAATAAAAGGACCATTTTCTGGTTGGCCGCCAGTAACAAGTAGGGTTCCGCTGTGGTCGATGTTGGAACCACTTCTTTTAATGCTGTATATCAGTGATTTGGATGATGGAATAATCATCCTTTGTTGTCAGATTTGCAGATGATATGAAGATTGGTGGAGAGGCAGGTAGTATTCAGGAAACAAGTAGGCTGCAGAAAGATTTAGAAAGATTCAAGAATGGGCAAGAGAGTGGCAAATGAAATACAATGTTGGGAAATGCATGGTCATACATTTTGGTAGTAGAAATAAATGTGTAGACTATTTTAAAAATAAGGAGAAAATCCAAAAATTATGAGATATAAAGGGACTTAGGAGTTCTTGTGCAGAACACAAGAAGGTTAACTTGCTGGTCGAGTTGGTGGTGAAGAAGTCAAATGCAATGTTAACATTCATTTCAAGAGATCTAGAATACAAGAGGAAGGATGTGATGCTGAGGCTTTATAAGGCACTGGTGAGGCCTCATCTTGGGTATTGTGAACAGTTTTGGGCCCCTAATCTTAGAAAAGACATGCTGGCATTGGAGAGGGTCCTGAGGAGGTTCACAAGGATGATTCGAGGAATGAAAGGGTTATCATGTGAGGAATGTTTGATGGCTCTGGGTCTGTACTTGCTGGAATTTAGAAGGGTGAGGGGGGGATCTGATTGAAACCTTTTGCATTATGAAAGGCCTAAGTAGAGTAAATGTTTCGCATGGTGGGGGATCTAGGACAAGAAGGCACAGCCTCAGGTTAGAGAGGTGTCCATTTAAAACACAGATGCAGAGAGATGTCTTTAGCGAGAGGATGGTGAATTTGTGGAATTTATTACCACAAGCAGCTTTGGAGGCCAGGTCATTGAGTATATTTAAGGCAGAGTTTGATTGGTTCTTGACTGGACACGGTATTAAAGGTTACGGGAAAAATGCCAGGGAGTGGGGCAGAGGAGGGGAAAATAGGATCAGACATGATTAAATGGTAGGGTAGGCTCGATGGGTCAAATGGCCTCATTCTGCTTATATGGCTTATGGTCTTATGTAAGTAATTAAATGACTGGCTATTTTCTAAATGGAGAGAAAATATAAAAATTGAGATGCAAAGGCATCTGGGAGTCCTTGTGCAGAATTCTCAAAAGGTTAATCTGCAGATGAGGAAGGCAAATGCGATGCTAGCATTCATTTCAAGAGGGCTAGAATGTAAACGCAAGGGTGTAATATTGAGACTTTATAAAGCACTGGTGAAGGCCTCACGGAGTAATGTGAGCAGTTTTGGACCACTTATCTTAGAAAAGATGTGCTGAAACTGGAGAGGGTGAAAAGGGATGTTCACAAGTATGACTCCAAGATACAATGGCTCGTCATCTGAAGAGCGATCAATGGCTCTGGGCCTGTATTCACTGGAATTCAGAAGAATGAGGGCTGACCTCATTGAAACCTATCGAATGGTGAAAGGCCTTCATACAGTGGATGAGAAGAGGATGTTTCCTGTGGTGCGAGAGTGTAAGACCAGAGGACACAGCCTCCAAATAGAGGGGCATCTTTTTAGAAGGGAGATGAGGAGGAACTTCTTTAGCCAGAGAGTGGTGAATCCGTGGAATTCTTCACAACAGGCAGCTGTGGATGCCCAAGTCTTTATGTATATTTAATGCAGAAGTTGTTAGATTCTTGTTTGGTCAGGGCATGAAGGGATACGGGGAGTGGGCAGGAGATTGGTGCTGAGAGGAAAATTGGATCAGTCATAATGAAATGGCAGAGTAGACCCCATGGGTCAAATGGCATTGTTCTGCTTCATTATTTTAGTTGTTTTATCAGCTCAGGGTGTTGGAGTTCAACCGTGGCATCATCTGTGAGGATGTCCTTCCCATGGAATATGTGGATTTTCTCCGGGTGCTCTGGTTTCCTCTCACAGTCCAAAGACATACTGATTATTAGGTTAATTGGTCATTGTAAATTATGCCTTGATTAGGCTAGAGTTAATTCGATGGTTGCTATGGGATGTGGCATGAAGGGTCAGAAAGGCCTACTCTGCACTGTATCTCTAAGTAAATGAATCGGTGAAGGTGAAGGAACCCTGCACTCCGTGCCACTGGACCCTGACTGTGGTCTGTAACGTGGCTGCCCTTGCACCTGCCAAAGACACGCACAGCTGCTCGCCACTCATGGAATCCGGCCGAGACAACCCCTGAGGAGAACATAATGCTCACGTTCTATTACTAAGATCTTCTTGTGTACTGGGTCTGAGTGAAGGAAGATGGCTCCATCCACTGTCAGTTGAATTGGCGTTGCTCACAATGTGTTCAAAGACCTTTTTTCACTCCAGCACATTGCTAACTTGCAAGCAGTCTGTGCATTGGGTAAGGTGTTAATGACAGCACAGAAACTGTGCTGTGTGAAGGAGATACCAGGCCAGGTAGTTTATCACCGGAAGAGCCTTCAGCTAACTCAATCGCACATACCATACCTTCTTTCCTTAATGTTAGTTTTCAGATGTTCTCTCCCTGCATATCACTGAGACTCATAGAAACAGCAACACTGTGTTTAGGGTGTTTTCTGAACTTAAATATCATAAGGTGCTTTACAGGAGAATAGATAAAATTGAATTTATTTGTCACATTGTCTATAGGAGCACAATTGAGAGCGTTGGGTGCAGGGCAGCAGAGTGAAAGGGCTTTGGCTCCATGGGTTTCAGTGGTAACGGGATGAGGTGAGGCAGTTGTTGACTGTAAAAGGAGGTAATATGTGTGTGAGGCCAGTTTTCCATGGTCGGTGTCAGATGTGGGAGGTCCTGGAGTCTCCCGGTGTCCCGGACAGCCACATCTGCACCCGATGCATCGAGCTGCAGCTCCTAAGGGACCGTGTTAGGGAACTGGAGATGCAGCTCGATGACCTTCGTCTGGTCATGGAGAGTGAGGAGGTGATAGAGAGGATTACAGGCAGGTGGTCACTCCGGGGCCATGGGGGACAGAGAAATGGGTCACAGTCAGGAGAGGGAAGGGGAAGAGTCAGGTACTACAGAGTACCCCTGTGGCTGTACCCCTTAACAATAAATACTCCTGTTTGAGTACTGCTGGGGGGGGAACAGCCTACCTGGGGGAAACGGCAGTGGCCGCGCCTCTGGCACAGAGTCTGGCCATGTGGCTCAGAAGGGTAGGGAAAGGAAGAGGAAGGCAGCAGTGATAGGGGACTCTATAGTCAGGGGATCAGACAGGTGATTCTGTGGACGCAGGAAAGAAACTCAGATGGTAGTTTGCCTCCCAGGTGCCAGGGTCTGGGATGTTTCTGATCGTGTCCAAGATATCCTGCAGTGGGAGGGAGAACAGCCAGAGGTCGTGGTACATGTTGGTACCGATTACATAGGTAGGAAAAGGGAAGAGGTCCTGAAAGAAGACTACAGGGAGTTAGGAAGGAAGTTGAAAAGCAGGACCTCAAATGTAGTAATCTTGGGATTACTGCCTGTGCCACGTGACAGTGAAAATAGGAATAGAATGAGGTGGAGGATAAATGTGTGGCTGAGGGAACAGAGCAGGGAGCAGGGATTCAGATTTCTGGATCATTGGGACCTCTTCTGGGGCGGGTGTGACCTGTACAAAAAGGACAGGTTGCACTTGAATCCCAGGGGGACCAATATCCTGGTGGGCAGGTTTGATAGAGCTGTTGGGGAGGGTTTAAACTAGTTTGGCAGGGGGGTGGGAATCAGAATGTGAGTGCAGGGATTAAGGTAGAAGGACAAGGGCATAATGCTAAGAGTTCTGAGTTGATTAGGAAGGACAGGCAGAGGACAAAACATAATTGTAGCCAGTTAAAGGGGTTGAAACGTGTCTATTTTAATGCTAGGAATATTAGGAACAAGGAAGATGAACTTAGAGCATGGATTAGTACGTGGAACTACAATGTTGTGGCCGTTACTGAAACTTGGTTGGAGGAAGGGCAGGATTGGATGATGCAGGTCCCGGGGTTCAGGTGTTTTAAAAGGAATAGGATGGGAGGTAGAAAGGGGGAAGGGTAGTGGCAATGCTGGTCAGGGATAGTATCACGGCTATAGAAAGGGAGGATGCTGCAGAGGGAGTGTCCACGGAGTCGGTCTGGGTGTAAGACAGAAATAGGAAGGGATCAATCACTGTGCTGGGAGTAGTCTATAGGCCCCTAAATAGCCCTTGGGACACAGAGGAGCAGATAAGTAGGCAGATTTTAGAATGGTGCACAAAATACAGGGTAGTAGTTATGGGTGATTTCAACTTCCCTCATACTGACTGGCACCTCCTGAGTGCAAGGGGGATAGATGGGGCTAAGTTTGTCAAGTGTGTTCAAGAAGGATTCCTGACACAGTATGTGGACCGGCCGACGAGAGGAGAGGCTATACTGGATCTAGTTCTGGGTAATGAACCTGGTCAGGTGACAGACCTCTTGGTGGGGGAGCATTTTGGTGAGAGTGACCACAACTCCCTGAGCTTCAGCATAGCTATAGAAAGGGATAAAATCAGACAAAATGGTAAAGTGCTTAACTGGGGAAGGGCTAACTTTGAAGGGATGAGGCAGGAACTAGCGAGAGTAAATTGGAAACAGATGTTCAAAGGGGAAAGCACAGAAGTAATGTGGGAGAAGTTTAGGGACCAGTTGAGCTGGGTTCAGGATAGGTTTGTCCCACTGAGGCAAGGAAAAAATAGTAGGAAAAGGGAACCGTGGCTGATGAAACACGTGAGGCAACTCGTCAAGAGGAAAAAGGAAGCATATGTTAGATATAAGAAGCAAGTAGGAGGGGCTTATGAGAAATATAGGGTAGCCAGGAAGGAGCTAAAGAAAGGACTTAGGAGAGCTCGAAGGGGGCATGAGGAGGCCTTGGCATGTAGGATTAAGGAGAACCCCAAGGCGTTCTGTGTGTATGTGAAGACCAGGAGGATGACGAGAACGAAGGTGGGACCACTAAAGGATAAAGAGGGCAACATGTGTCTGGAGGTGGAGGAGGTTGGGGAGGTCCTAAATGAATACTTTGCTTCAGTATTCACAAGTGAAAAGGATCTTGATCAGGATGAGGTCGAAGTAGAGTGGGCCTGTGTGCTGGACAATGTGGAGATTAAGGAAGAAATGCTGGATCTTCTTAAAAACATTAAGATTGATAAATCCCCAGGGCCAGATATGATACACCCTAGGTTGTTGTGGGAATTGAGAGAAGAGATCGCAGGAGCATTAGCTATGATCATTGAATCCCCTTTGGCTACAGGGGAAGTGCCAGAGGACTGGAGAATGGCAAATGTAGTTCCCTTGTTTAATAGGTAATAGGGAGAAACCTGGGAACTATAGACTGGTGAATCTTACGTCGGTGGTATGCAAACTATTGGAAAGGATTCTTAAGGATAGGATCTACGAGCATTTGGAGAAGTCCAGTCTACTCATGGATAGTCAACATGGTTTTGTGAAGGGAAGATTGTGCCTCACGAGCCTGATTGAGTTTTTTGAAGAAGTAACAAAAGAAATTGATGAGGATAGGGCAGTGGATGTGGTCTACATGGACTTTGGCAAGGCATTTGACAAGGTCCCTCATGAGAGACTCATCCAGACTCACTGGAATTTAGAAGACTGAGGGGGGATCTTATTGAAACGTATAAAATTCTAAAGGGATTGGACAGGCTAGATGCAGGAAGATTGTTTCCAATGTTGGGGAAGTCCAGAATGAGGGGTCACAGTTTAAGGATAAAGGTGAAGCCTTTTAGGACCGAGATGAGGAAAAACTTCTTCACACAGAGAGTGGTGAATCTGTGGAATTCTCTGCCATAGGAAACAGTTGAGACCGGTTCATTGGCTATATTTAAGAGGAAGTTAGATATGGCCCTTGTGGCTAAAGGGATCAGGGGGTATGGAGAGAAAGCAGGTACAGGGTTCTGAGTTGGATGATCAGCCAAGATCATACTGAATGCCGGTGCAGGCTCAAAGGGCCGAATGGCCTACTCCTGCATCTATTTTCTATGTTTCTATGTTTCTAGAAAGTCATCAGGCATGGGATAAGTGGAACCTTGGCTGTTTGGATAAAAAATTAGCTTAAAGGAAGAAAGCAGGGGGTAGT
Organism: Hemitrygon akajei; assembly: GCF_048418815.1. Taxonomy (NCBI): domain Eukaryota; kingdom Metazoa; phylum Chordata; class Chondrichthyes; order Myliobatiformes; family Dasyatidae; genus Hemitrygon; species Hemitrygon akajei. Next base: position 2,494,777 of record NC_133124.1, read on the forward strand.
TGTGGAAGGAAAGTATTCTGCCTGGAGGTCGGTGACTAGTGGAGTGCCGCAGGAATCTGTCCTGGGACCACTGCTATTTGTGACTTTTATAAATGACCTGGATGTAGAGGCGGAAGGATGGGTGAGTAAGTTTGTAGATGACACGAAGATTGGAGGAGTTGTGGATGGAACTGTAGTTTGTCGAAGGTTACAAGAAGATATAGACAGGCTGCAGAGTTGGGAAGAAAAATGGCAGATGGAGTTCATTCCGGACAAGTGTGAGGTGATGCATTTTGGAAGGACAAATCAGAAGACTGAGTACAGGATTAATGGTCAGTTACTTAAGAGTGTGGATGAACAAAGGGACCTTGGGGTTCAAATCCATACATCCCTCAAGGTCGCTGTGCAGGTTGATAGGGTAGTTAAGAAGGCCTATGGGATGTTAGGCTTCATTAACAGGGGGATTGAGTTCGAGTAGAGAGGTCATGTTGCAACTCTACAAATCTCTGGTGAGACTGCACTTAGAGTGTTGTGTTCAGTTCTGGTCATGTTATTACAGGACGGATGTGGAAGCGATGGAGAGGGTGCAGAGGAGATTACCAGGATGTTGCCTGGTTTGGAGAACAAGTCATATGAAGCAAGGTTAGCGGTGCTGGGACTTTTCTTTTTGGAGTGTAGAAGAATGAGAGGGGACTTGATAGAGGTCTACAAGATTATGAGAGGCATAGATAGGGTGGATAGTCAGTACCTGTTTCCCAGGGCACCAATAGCAAACGCCAGGGGGCATATGTACAAAATTAAGGGAGGGAAGTTTAGGGGAGACATCAGGGGTAAGTTTTTTACACAGAGGGTTGTGAGTGCCTGGAATGACTTGCCAGGGATGGTGGTGGAGGCTAAAACGTTGGGGGTATTTAAGAGCCTCTTGGACAGACAGACAGACAGACATACTTTATTGATCCTGAGGGAAACTGGGTTTTCTTTACAGTTGCACCAACCAAGAATAATGTAGAAATATAGCAATATAAAACCATAAATAATAAGTAAATTATTCCAAGTGGAAATAAGTCCAGGACCAGCCTATTGGGTTTAGTACTTTTTTTTAAGGATTATATGGGTCAGCACAACATGGAGGGCTGAAGGGCCTGTACTGCTGTAGTGTTTTATGGTTCTATTGTTCTATGGATCCTGACTGGCTGCATCATTGCCTGGTCTGGGAACTGTACCTCCCTTAATGGCAGGACCCTGCAGAGAGTGGTGTGGACAGCCTAGCACATCTGTAGTTGTGAACTTCCCATGATTCAGGACATTTACAAAGACAGGTGCGTGAAAAGGGCCCGTAGGATCATTGAGGACTCAAGTCATCCCACCCACAATCTATTCCAGCTGCTACCATCCGGGAAACGATACCACAGCATAAAAACCAGGACCAAGAGGCTCCAGGACAGCTTCTTCCACCAGGCCATCCGACTGCTTAACTCAGACTGATTTGAGTGTATTTCTATGTTACATTGACTGTTCTATTTATTGTAAATTATGATAAATTAATACAATTACGCATTGCACATTTAGACAGAGATAATATAAAGATTATTACTCTTGTGAGAAATAAAGTCAATTCAATTCATGTACATCACAACATTGAAGTATACAGTGAAAGGTGTCACGGGCATCACTAGCTAGCAGTCTGAGGAAGTGTATAGGGGCAGTCCACAAGTATTGCTTACATAGCATGTCCAAAACTCGCTGACCCTAACCCTAACATCCTTGGAATGTGGGAGGAAACAGTCACAGGGACAATATATTAACTCCTTACAAATGGTAGTGGGAATCCTTTATAAGACCATATGACATAGGAGCAGAAATAGACCAGTCAGCCCAGCTTCTTCCAGAGAGCAGCAGGAACTGGACCCCAAACAATGATTACTGGCATGGTATGGTGTTACACTAAATGCTACTTTCAGAGTTGGCCAATAAACAGCTGAAGGAGGAACTTGGTCTGAAGGTCATTGCAGGGTCCAACGTTACACAAAGGTGGAACAGTATGGACTGGTTTCAGAGGCCTATCCAGGACGAGGATGGAATTTGTGGGAGACCAGAAAGACTTTAATTGGAGCAAACCTCCCCTGTTTCAGTCCTTACTCTGGCAAGATGTGGATTCGCAGAGAGGGTAGTGAGTTTCTTTGGAACAGCTCCTCCAAGCTGAATCTGTTTTCATTGGAAGTTGCTGGGGATAGCAAGTTGTTGAGGAATTGGAGAGAACCAAGGATCAATCCATGGGATTTCAGGAATTCTTGTTAAGGAGAGGGTAAGAGGAGCCACTGAAAGCAGTTTTCTGGCTGTGGCTGGTGGCACTATTCAAATACAATGCATACACTGAGTGAGGGTGGCAAATTCAACGGTCAACAGCTGGGGACAATTGAAGATCAACATGAAGGAAAAATGTGTTTTTGTCAATGTGACAGTGGTTAATGCAAAGGAAGCCAATTTTCCAATTAAAAATGGGATCACTGTCAAAAACCACGGACTCTGTCTTTATGGCTCACTGTCTCAGTAAAGTGGCCAACACAACCAAAGTCCCCACCCACCCCTGAGACTCTCTCTTCTCTCCTCTCCCTTTCGGCAGAAGATACAAGTGCCTGAAAATACGTACTAGCAGGCTCAAGGATAAATTCCACCCCGCTGTACAAAACTATTAAATGGTCCCCTAGCATGAGAAGATCTACTTCCCACTGTACCTCGGCACATGTGACAATAATAAACTAATTTACCCACTTACTAAGTTGGGATGGGGCCTGCATTCCAGGATTCAGAGTTTTATTTCTGGTTCAGCAGGGAACAGTGAGGAAATTTAAATAAGGTTCTATCACAAATGAGAAAATCTGCAGATGCTGAAAATTCAAGTAACACACACAAAATGCAGGATGATCTCAGCAGGTCAGGCAGCATCTATGGAAAGGAGTAAACAGTTGAAGTTTTGGGTCGAAAAAAAGATGAGGAGTCAGAGTAAGAAGATGGGGTGAGGGGAAGAATAAAATCCAGGCCATTGGTGAAACCAGGGGCAAGGGAGGAGTGAAGTAAAGGGCTGAGAAGTTGATTGGTGAAAGAGATACAGGGCTGGAGAATGGGGAATCTGATAGAGGACAGAAGGCCGTGGAAGAAATCAAAGAGGGAGGAGCATCAGAGAGAGGTGTGGAGATAATGTGAGAGAGGAAAATGGAAGTTGGGATTGTTGCGGGGTGGGGGGGGGGTGCGGGTCATTTACCGGAAGTCTGATAAATCATTATTCATGCTATCAAGTTGGTGGCTACCCAGACGTAATATAAGGTGTTGTTCCTCCAACCTGAGTGTGGCCTCATTGCGATAGTAAAGGAGGCCATGGATTGACACGTCGGAATGGGAATGGAAAGTGAATTAATTTCTCGAATCCAAAGGGTCTGGGCTCGAAATGATCGACTATACTCTTCTCCATAGGTGCTGCTTGGCCTGCTGAGTTCCTGCAGCATTGTGTGTGTGTGTTGCTTAAATGAGGTTCTGCTGTTTAAATGTCCTTCTTCTCCGTATAGTCCCAGTGGCTTGTAGCAGGACTTGTTCCTTTGTGAAGACCGTTAAGAGATGGAAGTAAAATTATGCCATTTGGCTCAATCGTCTCTGCTCTGTCATTCCATCATGGCTGATTTATTATCCCTCTCATGCCTTCTCCCTGTAGCCTTTGAAACCCTGACTAATCAAGAGTCTATCAACCTCCACTTTAAATATACCCGATGATTTGGCCTCCACAGCCACCTGTGGCAATGAATTCCACAGATTCACTACCTTCTGGTTGAAGAAATTCCTCCTCATCTCTGTTCTAAATGGATGTCCATCTATTCTGAGGATATGCTCTCTGGTCCTAGACTTCCCAACTATAGACTATAGACTCCTTATCAATCTCCACTTTAAATATACCCAGTGAGGTTGTCCACATCATCTGTGGCAATGAATTCCACAGATTTGCCATGCTCTGTTTGAAGAAATTCTGTTTTGAGGCTGTGCACTCTGGTCCTACACTCCTCCACAATAGGAAACATCCTCTCCCTATCCACTCTATCAAGGCATTTTTATATTTAATGTTTCAATGACATTCCCCTCATTCTCCTGAACTCAAGCAAGTACAAGGCCAATGAAGAGGAATAAAATTCCAATCATCCTGTTTACCTAGAGTAATGTGCACATAATGCTGGAGGAACTGCTGGGGATGATGTGAATAGTGTGGAGGGCTGTCAGAGGTCACAGTGAGACATTGATAGGATGCAAAGCTGGGCTGAGAAGTGGCAGATGGAGTTCAATCCAGATAAGTATGAGGTGGTTCATTTTGGTAGGGCAAATATGATGGCAGAATATAGTATTAATGGCAAGACTCTTGGCAGTGTGGAGGATTGGGGGATTCTTGGGGTCCAAGTCCATAGGACACTCAAAGTTACTGTGCAGGTTGACTCTGTGGTTAAGAAGGCATACGGTGCATTGGCCTTCATCAATTATGGAATTGAATTTAGGGGACAAGAGGTAATGTTGCAGCTATAGAGGACTCTGGTCAGACCCCACTTGGAGTACTGTGCTCAGTTCTGGTTGCCTTACTCCAGGAAGTGTGTGGAAAACAGAAAGGGTGCAGAGAAGATTCACAAGGATGCAGCCTGGATTGGGGAGCATGCCTTGTGAGAATAGGTTGAGTGAACTCGGCCTTTTCTCCTTGGAGCAACAGAGGATGAGTGGTGACCTGATAGAGGTGTGCAGGATAATGAAAGAAATTGATTGTGTGGGTAGTCAGAGGCTTTTCCCCAGGACTGAAATGGCTAGCATGAGAGGGCATAGCTTTAAGGTGCTTGGAAGCAGGTACAGAGGAGATGTCAGGGGTAAGTTTTTTACGCAGAGAATGGTGAGTGCGTGGAATGGGCTGCCGGTGACGGTGGTGGAGGCGGATACGATAGGGTCTTTTAAGAGACTCCTGCACAGGTACATGGAGCTTAGAAAAATAAAGGGCTATGGGTAACCTTAGGTAATTTCTAAAGTAAGTATGTGTTCGGCACAGCAATGTGGGCTGAAGGGCCTGTATTGTGCTGTAGGTTTTCTATGTACTATGTTCTAATTGAGCAGGTCAGACAGCATCTATGGAGAGAAATAAACAGTCAACCTATCTCCCTGAGACCCTTCCTCAGGAGTCCTGTGTTTATGATCCCATTTACCCATATTTAGTTGAATTGAGTCTCTGATATCTCTGAAATTATATGTTTAATGGTGACAGCAATCCACAGTTTATCCTGTTAAGAATTCATCATGCTTCCCTTCATTTCCTCAGAGTCTCCACTATGATCACGTTATCCTCCGAGTAAGTCAGTGTCTCTCTAGTACGCAGTACTGGCAAGCAACTTCTGGATTTGCCTCTTGGGCTTCAACATCCTTCTGCTGGGACTGGAATTTATTCCTGTATTATGAAGTTCCTAGAATATTTTACCATATTTTCTTTGTAATCTAGGAACTGAAACAATAACATGGTTATGGTGGTGGAAGAGAAGGAATGAAGGAAAATATACTGTTCTTGAATTCGCCATTTTAATTAAGGAGAACAACACAAAATCCAAAGTTCACCAAGTTCAAAGTAAATCTAATTTCGAAGTATGTATGTCTTCATATATGTACATCCCCCGATATTCATTTTCTTGCAGGCATTCAAAGAACAACAATAGAATCAATAAAAGACAGCACGCAACAGGAAGAACAACCATTGTGCAAAAGACTACAAACTGTACAAATACAAAAAGAAAAATAAATAAGCATGAAGAGTCCTTGAAAGTGAGGCCAGAGGTTGTGGAAACATTTCAGTGATGGGGCAAGTGAAGATGATTGAAGTTGAAGAGCCTGATGTTGAGGGGTAATAACTGTTCTTGAACCTGGTGGTGTGAGTCATGAGGCTCCAGTACCTTCTTCCTGAGAGCAGCAGTGAGAAGAGAGCATGTCCTGGGTGATGGGGTTAAATCCATTAATCCGATTGTCAAAATTATTGACACACATTGTAAAAAGCAGCGGTCCTAACATCAACCGCTGACACTCTTGAATGTCCGGTATACTGCATATATCTTCCACTGTGAAGACTGATGCAAAATACGCACTCAGTTCCTCTGCCAGCTTTGTGTCTCTCCAGCCTCATTTTTTAGTGGTCCTATATCAACCCTCGACTCCCTTTATATAATTAAAAAAGCTTTTAGTATCTTCTTTGATATTAGTCGCCAACTTCCTTTCATAGTTCATCTTTTCCTTCCTAATGACCTTCTTAGTTTCCTTCTGCAAGTTTTAAAAGCTCCCCAATCCTTTGTCTTCCCACTAGCTCTGGCTTCCTTCTATGCCCTTTCTTTTGCTTTTACTTTGGCTCTTACTTCACTTGTCAGCCACGGTAGTATCCTTCTTCATTCAAAAATTTCTTCTTATTTAGAATATATCTGTCTTTCACTTCCCTCATTTTTCACAGTAACTCCAGTCATTGCTGCTCTGCTGTCCTTCCTGCTCGTCACCCTTTCCAGCCAACTTTGGCCAGTTCCCCTCTCATGTCATTGTAATTTCCTTTATTCCACTGAATTACCGACACATTGGAATTTAGTTTCTCCTTCTCAAATTTCAAAGTGAACTCGATCACTGTTCCCCAAGGGTTCCTTAACCTTAAGCTCTGTTATCACCTCCAGATCATTGCACAACACCCAATCCAGCACAGTTGATCCCCCAGTGGGCTCAACAACAGGCTGTTAGACAATAGACAATAGGTGCATGAGTAGGCCATTCGGCCCTTCGAGCCAGCACTGCCATTCACTGTGATCATGGCTGATCATCACAATCAGTATCCCGTTCCTGCCTTCTCCCATATCCCTTAACTCCAGTATCTTTAAGAGCTCTATCTAACTCTTTCTTGAAAGCATCCAGAGAATTGGCCTCCTCTGCCTTCTGAGGCAGAGCATTCCATAGATCCACAACTCTCTGAGTGAAAAAGTTTTTCCTCAACTCCATTCTAAATGGCCTACCCCTTATTCTTAAACTGTGGCCTCTGGTTCTGGACTCCCCCAACATCGGGAATATGTTTCCTGCCTCTAGCGTGTCCAATCCCTTAATAATCTTATGTTTCAATCAGATCCCCTCTCAAACTTCTAAATACACTTCCAATGTGTACAAACCCAGTCGCTCCAATCTTTCAACATACGACAGTCCTGCCATTCTGGGAATTAACCTTGTGAACCTACGCTGCACTCCCTCAATAGCAAGAATGTCCTTCCTCAAATTTGGAGACCAAAACTGCACACAATACTCCAGGTGGGGTCTCACCAGGGCCCTGTACAGCTGCAGAAGGACCTCTTTGCTCCTATACTCAACTCCCCTTGTTATGAAGACCAACATGCCATTAGCTTTCTTCACTGCCTGCTGTACCTGCATGCTTACTTTCAGTGATTGATGAACAAGGACACCTAGATCTTGTTGTACTTCCCCTTTACCTAACTTGACACCATTTAGATAGTAATCTGCCTTCCTGTTCTTGCCACCAAAGTGGATAACCTCAAATTTATCCACATTAAACTGCATCTGCCCACTCACCCAACCTGTCCAAGTCACCCTGCATTCTCATAATATCCTCCTGACATTTCACACTGCCACCCAGCTTTGTGTCATCTGCAAATTTGCTAATGTTACTTTTAATCCCTTCATCTAAATCATTAATGTATATTGTAAACAGCTGTGGTCCCAGCACCAAACCTTGCGGTATCCCACTGGTCACAGCCTGCCATTCCGAAAGGGACCCATTAATCACTACTCTTTGTTTCCTGTCTGCCAACCAATTTTCTCTCCATGTTGGTAACCTACCCCCAATACCATGTGCTCTAATTTTGCCCACTAATCTCCCATGTGGGACCTTATCAAAGGTTTTCTGAAAGTCCAGGTAAACTACATCCACTTGCCAGTTTTAATAGTTATATCCTTAAAAAATTCCAGAAGATTAGTCAAGTATGATTTCCCCTTTGTAAATCCATGCTGACTCAGACTGATCCTGTTACTGCTATCCAAACATGCCACTATTTCAACTTTTATAATTGTTCTAGAAAGCCATCCTTTAGACATTCTACAAATTCTTAGTTTTGAGGTCCAGTACTGACCTGGTTTTCCCAATCCACTTTCATGCTAAAATCCCTAACAATTATCATGACGTTGCCTTTCTGACACGCCTTTTCTAACTCCTGCTGTAATCTGTCATCCACATCCCAGCTGCTGTTTGGAGGCCTGTATACAACTGCCATTAGGGTCCTTTTACCCTTGCCATTTCTTAACTCAACCCATAGAGACTCTACACCTTCTGATCCTATGTCGTCACTTTCAAATGATTTAATGTTATTTCTTATACACAGGGCCACATCACCCCCTCTGCCTGATAACCTATCTTTCTGATATACTGTATATTCTTGGACGTTCAGCTCCCAATGGCAGCCATCCTTTAGCCAAGTTTCAGAGATGGCCACAATGTCATACTTGTCAATCTGTGGCTGAATTTCAAGATCATCTATTTCATTTTTTACGCTGTGTGCATCCTTTGCAAACTTCTAAGAAAGTAGAAGCTCTGCTGTGCTTTCTTTGTAATGACACTTAAGTGCTGGGCCCAGGACAGGTCCTCTGAAACGATAACATCGGGGTATTTGAAGTTTCTGACCCTCTCCAGCTCTGATCTCCCAAAATGAACTGGCTGATGACCTCTGATTTCCTCCTCCTGAAGTCAATAGACAGCTCCGTGTTCTTGCGAAAACTTAGTTATTGTTGTGGCAGCACTCAGCCAGAGCTTCCATCTCCTTCCTGCATGCTGATTCATCATCATCTTTGATTCAGCCTACGACACTGGTGTGGTTGAAAAACTTAAATATGACATTGGAGCTGTACTTAACCACACAGTCATAAGTGTGAAGTAAGTAGAGCAGGGGGCTAAGCACACAGTTCTGTGGCATACCTGTGCTGAAGGAGATTGTGGGGGAGATATTGTTGCTTATCTAAGCTGACTGGCGTCTGCAAGTGTGGAAACTGAGGATCCAATTGCACAAGGAGGTATTGAGACCAAGGACTTGAAGCTTATTGATTACATGTGAGGGGATGACAGTAATGAATGCTGAGCTGTAGTTGGTAAAGAGCATCCTGATGTACTTATCTTCCCTGTAAAATTCCATCATCCTGTTTATCCAGAGTAACAGACAGAAAACACTGGAGGAACTCAGCAGGTCAGGCAGCATTTATGAAGAGGAATAAACAGTCAAACTTCCAGGCTTTTGTGCTTATGATCCCATTTATCCATATTTGGTCCGATTGAGGCCTTCTGTTGGTTGGGGTCGACTACAGATGTTACATCCTTGCTCTTTATGTAACATGCCAACCAGTACACAAGCCAGGGTGCGGCTCTCTTTCTCTCCACACAGCTGGTGAATTTACCGGAAAGGCATAGACTGATAGGGTTTAGTACTAGCAGGATTTGTCAGTCAGATTTGAACTCAATGTAGGACTGTCTTAAGGACAGATTTTCCCTCATGGTTTACTCCTCAAGCCTTCTCCTTGAGTGAGTGGAGGTTCGAGTTCAGAGTTTCCCTTCTCCTACATGAACTGCCAACCATGGCTGACGAACCTCATCTGCCCAGAGCAATTGATTTTAAGGTGCCTGGAACCCATCTTTGTCCTTTCTCCTGTCAGTAGAAATGGTTCTGTCGGGCTTGGTAGCTAATACGTGTGAGGGCCAGGAGCTGGACTTGGTAGTCAGAGGCTATTTGAGGTGCGAGCATTTAATAGGTAGTGGTACCTTATCCCTCTACCTCTCCCGGCTATAACCACCACAAGGAACCAGACTGAGTCTGATATCACCCGAATGCTGCGTTTAATCATGACAGCATCTGCACAATCAGAGTCAGAACCAGGTCTATTATCACCGGCATGTGACGTGAAATTTGTTAACTTACCAGCAGCAGTTCAATGCAATACGTAATCTAGCAGAGAGAAAAAAACAATAATAAATAATATTAATTTTAAAATAATAATATTAAATAAGTAAATCAGTTATGGTATACATATATTGAATAGATTAAAAAACATGCAAAAACAGAAATACTGTATATTAAAAAAGAAGTTGAGGTAATGGCCAAAGATTCAACGTCCATTTAGGAATTGGATGGCAGAGGGGAAGAAGTTGTTCCTGAATCGCTGAGTGTGTGCCTTCAGACTTCTGTACCTCCTACCTAATGGTAACAGTGAGATAAGGACATGCCCTGGCTGCTGGAGGTTCTTAATAATAGACGCTGCCTTTCTGAGACACTGCTCCCTAAAGATGTCCTGGGTACCTTGTAAGCTAGTACCCAAGATGGAGCTGACTAGATTTACAACCTTCTGCAGCTTCTTTCGGTCCTGTGCAGTAGCCCTTCCATACCAGACAGTGATGCAGCTTGTCAGAATGCTCTCCACAGTACATCTATAGAAGTTTTTGAGTGAATTTGTTGACATGCCAAATCTCTTCAGACTCCTAATGAAGTACAGTCACTGTCTTGCCCTCTTTATAACTTCATAGATATGTTGAGACCAGGTTAGATCCTCAGAGATTTTGACACCCAGGGACTTGAAACTGCTCACTCTCTCCACTTCTGATCCCTCTATGAGGATTGGCATGTGTTCCTTCGTCTTACCCTTCCTGAAGTCCACAATCAGCTCTTTCGTCTTACTGATGTTTTGTGCCAGGTTGTTGCTGTGGCACCACTCCACTAGTTGGCATATCTCACTCTTGTATGTCCTTTCGTCACCATCTGAGATTCTATCAACAATGGTTGTATCGTCAGCAAATTTATAGATGGTATTTGAGCTATGCCTATCCACACAGTCATGTGTATATAGAGAGTAGAGCAGTGGGCTAAGCACAAACTCCTGAGGTGTGCTAGTGTTGATCGTCAGCAAGGAGGATATGTTATCACCAAACTGCACACATTATGGTCTTCCGGTTAGGAGGTCGAGGATCCAATTGTAGAGGGAGGTATAGACACCCAGATCCTGCAACTTCTCAATCGGGATTGTGGAAATGATGGTGTTGAATGTTGAGCTATAGTCGATGAAAATCATCCTGACATAGGTGTTTGTATTGTCCAGGTGGTCTAGAGCCATTGAGATTGCACGTGCCGTTGACCTATTGTGGCGAAAGGCAAATTGCAGTGGGTCCAGGTCCTTGCTGAGGCAGGAGTTCAGTCTAGTTATGACCAACCTCTCAAAGCATTTCATCACTGTCGATGTGAGTGCTACCGGGCGATAGTCATTAAGGCAGCCCACATTATTATTCTTAGGCGCTGGTATAATTGTTGCTTTTTTGAAGCAAGTGGGAACTTCCGTAGCTGTAAGAGATTGAAGATTGCCTTGAGTACTCCCGCTAATTGGTTAGCACAGGTTTTCAGAGCCTTACCAGGTACTCCATCGAGACTTTCCACCCTGCAAGGGTTCACTGTCTTTAAAGACAGCCTAACATCGGCCTCTGAGACAGAGATCACAGGATCATCAGATACAGCAGGGATCTTCACAGCTGTAGTTGGGTTCTCCCTTTCAAATGGGCATAGAAGGTGTTGAGTTCATCTGGTAGTGAAGCATCACTGCCATTGATGCTATTGGGTTTCGCTTTGTAGTAGGTAATGTCTTGCAGACCTGCCAGAGTTGCCGTGCATCCGATGTCACCTCCAACTTTGTTCGAAATTGTCTTTTTGCCCTTGAAATAGCCCTCTGCAAATCATACCTGGTTTTCTGGTACAGGCCTGGGTTGCCAGAGTTGAAAGCCACAGATCTAGCCTTCAGCAGACAATGTACCTCCTGGTTCATCCACAGCTTTCGGTTTGGGAATGTGCAGTAAGTCTTTGTAGGCACACACTCATCCACAAGGGTTTTAATGAAGTCGGTAACAACTGTAGCCTACTCGTCCGGATTCGAAGATGTATCCCTGAATACAGTCCAGTCCACCGATTCAAAGCAGTCCTGTAGGCGCTCGTGTGCTTCCCTTGTCCAAACCTTCTTGGTCCTCACTACTGGTGCTGCAGTCTTCAGTCTCTGCCTGTACTCAGGGAGTAGAAGTACAGCCAGGTGATCAGACTTCCCGAAGTGAGGGTGTGGAATAGCATGGTAGGCATTCTGGATGGTGGTGTAGCAATGGTCAATGTGTTGTTTCCACTGGTATTGCATGTGATCTGTTGATGGTAGTTGCTTAGTGAATTTTTCAGACTGGCCTGGTTAAAATCTCCCAAAACGATGGTGAAGGCATTTGGATGCACTGTCTCATGCATGTTGATCCTATTCCTCAGATCATCTAGAGTAGTGGTCGCCAACCCGTCGATCGCGATCGACTGGTCGATCTTTGAGACTTTCCCAGTAGATCCCGAAAAAAAAAAGAAAAATAAATACACAAATACTGTTGGGAGATTGTTTCCGGGTTGTGGGGTTTTCGTTCCGTTCTTTCTACCCAGTGCGCATGCTCATAGCTCCCCTGTACTACACAGTGTACTTCAGTGGTCCCCAACCACCGGGCCGCGAGGAAACGCTATGAGTCAGTTGCACCTTTCCTCAGTCCCTGTCACAGCCACTGTTGAACTTGAACCCATGTGAGGTCATCAGTCGCCTAAACGTGCAGCCAGCGGGAAGACCCGATGTTACTGGCCCGGAGCACGGCCGGTGGGAAGTGCCAATGCTACGGCCCGGAGCACGGCCGGCGGGAAGTGCCAATGCTACGGCCCGGAGCACGGCCGGCGGGAAGTGCCAATGCTACGACCCGGAGCACGGCTGGTGGGAAGTGCCAATGCTACGACCCGGAGCACGGCTGGTGGGAAGTGCCAATGCTACGACCCGGAGCACGGCTGGTGGGAAGTGCCAATGCTACGACCCGGAGCACGGCCAGCAGGAAGTGCCAATGCTACGACCCGGAGCACGGCTGGTGGGAAGTGCCAATGCTACGGCCCGGAGCACGGCCGGCGGGATGTGCCAATGCTACGGCCCGGAGCACGGCCGGCGGGATGTGCCAATGCTACGGCCCGGAGCACGGCCAGCGGGAAGTGCCAATGCTACGACCCGGAGCACGGCCAGCGGGATGTGCCAATGCTACGACCCGGAGCACGGCCAGCGGGAAGTGCCAATGCTACGGCCCGGAGCACGGCCGGTGGGAAGTGCCAATGCTACGACCCGGAGCACGGCCAGCGGGATGTGCCAATGCTACGACCCGGAGCACGGCCAGCGGGAAGTGCCAATGCTACGACCCGGAGCACGGCCAGCGGGATGTGCCAATGCTACGGCCCGGAGCGCGGCCGGTGGGAATACCCGAAGCTACAGGGCCGGAGCGCGGACAGATGGGCGCTGCCTCTGAACCTGTTTAGCACACCGAACGTTCGTGGGGAATCCGGTACTAAAATATTCACAGACGACCTAATTCGGGCTCAGGGTTTCATAAGTATCAGACCAGCTACCTCGCTGCGATCTGCTGAAACAAACTTTTGTTGGTCGATAGATCCTACAAGGGGGGCGGGCGTAAGCCTCTCGCTCTCCTTGTTCAGTCGGTCGCTCTGTCCAGACTGCAACCGCGCGGCCCTGGCACAGGGACCTCCAACCCTGACCTTGTCCTCTCACCCCACCCATGACCAGCTGCACCTGGCCAGGGCGTCTGGTGGCGGGCAGGCAGAGGATGGAGCTCGGGCCTGGAGGCTGTCTAATGCGGCAATGAAGCCCTCAAAACTGCTTTGGTACCCTGAGTCCAAGCACTCTGCACTTAAAGACGAACCCGTTGAGTTTTTTCCACGGAAAAAAAAAACGTGAGCAGGGCGGGACAGCAGCTAAGTGCCGAGAGCCGCGAAGATCGTGCTTAACACACCCCCCACCCTCCTCCCCCCCCCCCCCTGTCGATCGGTCCGCAAGAATATTGTCAATATTAAACCGGTCCACGGTACAAAAAAGGGTGGGTACCCCTGGTACTTATGCATTATTTCTACTTCCGGGTTGCGGGGTTTTACTTCTGGTCTTTTCTGCCCCAGTGCGCATGCGAGTGACTAATCAATTTGGAGTTGATTTCGTCTTTTATTAAGGCCGAGGTAGTGGATCTTGGGCTTAAAAAGGTTGGTGACCACTGATCTAAAGCCTGCTTGACATTGGCCTGAGGGGGAAGGTATCAGGAGGGGCCGGATGGACCCAAACGCAGGACACAGACACTGAAGTACTAGGGGGAGGACAGGATGGGGATGCCATGGCATTTAAGGGTAGAGCTGGGGTTCAGGTCGATAGGGTGTCAGGCAGGCAGAGTGGACCGGGCTCCCGGGGTTCAGGCAGGCAGGCAGTGATGCACCATCAATAACTCACTCTGAGACGTAAGAAGCGAGATATCGGCTTTTATTGACTGGAAGAATGAACAACACTACATCCTGGAGAATAAGGCCGGGCTCAGGCCTCAATCGCCTTTATACAGGGGTCTGTGGGAGGAGCCACAGGAGCAGTCCAGACAGGTATATGTAGTTCACCACAGGCAGGCAGATCCCCGGGTTCAGGCAGACAGATCCTCGGGTTCAGGCAGGCAGATCCCCGGGTTCAGGCAGGCAGATCCCCGGGGTTCAGGCAGACAGATCCCCGGGTTCAGGCAGGCAGGTCCTCGGGTTCAGGCAGGCAGGCAGGTCTAGGTGGCTAGATAGGCTGGTGGAGAGCCCTCCCTGAGTGGGCCGCATATATCCTGGGTAGGGCCGCCTCCCAGGCGGAAATACTGGAGGCCTGAGCACGACGCGGACCCCTAGGCGGGTGCGGGGCACAATCCCAGAGTTCGGGCGGTAGAGGAGGACGGGGCAGAAGAGAGCCCTCCCTGGGCGGGCCGCATATGTCCCGGGTAGGGCCGCCTCCCAGGTGGAAACACCGGAGGCCTGGGCACGACGCGGACCCCTAGGCGGGTGCGGGGCACAATTCCAGGGTTTGGGCGGAAGAGGAGGACGGGACAGAACCCTCATCGGGCAGCGGCAGACCGGCTGGGCCTGCCCGACGGAGGCAAGGGATAGGAACGGGCATAGGTCCAGGGTGACCAACACAACAGTAATGATAACAGGAAAATCGGGAAAGGCTGGCAGACAGCACAACTGCGCAAACAACACAAACGAGTGGACAAGCGGGACCAGCGCATGGGAAGAAAGGTGGGGGAGAGGACCAACCTGGCAGTACTGGTACGGGGCAGAGAAGCACGATGAGGAGTGGATCTGAGCCCGGGCAGGATAACAGAATGCAGAGAAGAGTTCAGAGCCGGCGGAGAAACAGGAAACAGAACAAAACGACCACCCGTCTGGTCCCAGTCCCAAGGCCCCTTATAAACACCTGCAGCTCAATGAGTTACAGGTGTGTCTCCTTGAACCAGGAGGGTCCTAACTAGTTCACGGCTGACGGGAGGGACAACTGCAAGACCCGGAGTCCGGAGCCCTCGGACCGGATCGAGACCCGGAACGCGGATTACGGACTGGACCGGACCCTGACAGGGGGAATGTAAACTGCTACCAAAGTGACTCCAGAGAACTCCCGTGGTAGGTAAAAAGGACGGCACTTTACTGCTAGATATTCCAGGTCTGGAGAGCAGAATTGGGACAGCTCTGATATATTTGTGCACCAAGAAGAGTTGATCATGAGGCACACTACTCCACCTCTGCTTTTGAGAGACTCTTATAGATTTATCCTGACGATGTATAGTAAACCCATCGATCTGAATCGCTGCGCCCGGTAATGAAGGGGTTAACCAGGATTCCGCGAAACAAAGGACACAAGCGGTCCTAATGCCCCTCTGATTCAGCACCCTGGCTCTGAGATCATCGACTTTATTCACCAGACACTGCATGTTCACCAGCAAGATAGTCAGTATAGGGAGTTTAAAACCCCGTTTCCTTAAACACACTCATAACCCCGCTCTCCACCCGTGCTTCCTCCGAGGGGTCCTACGGGGTGCTTCCAACCCCAATCGGCGTTGTTTCTGTTGGTTTTAAACAGCGATAGTTCATCCTGTTAAGAATTTCCCCAGTGTTTCCAATATGATCACGCTATCCGTCAGTGGCTCTCTAGTGAATAGTATCAGCAGACGGCTTCTGAAGTCGTCTCCCGAGCCTCAACATCATTCTGTCTGGGTTGGAATTTATTCTTGGATTATGAAGTTCCCAGAATATTTCACCATGTTTTCTTTGTAATGCAGAAAGTGAGAACAATAACATGGTTATGGTGGTGGAAGAGAAGGAATGAAGGAAAATATGAATTCTTGAATTCTTGACAGGATAAATTATGAGCTGTTGTTTAATTCAGGAGAACAACCGGTGAACAGCAGAGCCTCAGCTAAGCAAAATATAGATGAACTGAATAACCTGATTTGCATTTTATTTGCACCAACTCTTCACAAAGGAGCAAAATATTCTTACTTGTTACGACGCAGTGGAGTTAAAGACATTTTTATACAATATGGTTTCACACATCATTAGAGCTTCCAGCTGCCTAAGGTTCAGGATTCAACATTCAAGCTTGTTTAATAAACACAAAATGCTGGAAATCCGGAGCAGCACATACAAAACGCCGGAGGAACTCAACAGGTCAGGCAGCATCTACAGGAATGAACAAACAGTGAACGTCCTAACCCAAAATATTGACCCTAGATGCTGCCTGACCTGCTCAGCTGCTCCAGCATATTGTGTAAGACTGTTTGTGATATCCAGTACACAAGTGTAAAGGAGAACAAATTAATTTTTACTCTGGATACGATGCAGCACAAAAAAAAACACATACAATAAGATAAAGAACACAACAATAATAAAATAGACAGAACTCCTGCCTCAGCAAGGACCTGGACCCATTGCAATTTGCCTGTCACCACAACTGGTTAACAGCAGGTGCAATCTCCATGGCTCTCTACACGGCTTTAGACCACCTGGACAACACAAACACCTATGTCAGGATGCTGTTCATCAACTATAGCTCAGGATTTAATACCATCATTCCCACAATCCTGATTGAGAAGTTGCAGAACCTGGGCCTCTGTACCTCCCTCTGCAATTGGATCCTTGATTTCCTAACCGCCAGACCCCAATCTGTGTGGATTGGCGACAAGATATCCTCCTCGCTGACGATCAACACTGGCGCACCTCAGGGGTGTGTGCTTAGCTCTCTACTCTCTATATACACATGACTGTGTGGCTAGGCATAGCTGTGATGAGAGGGCGTACAGGAGTGAGATATGCCAACTAGTGGAATGGTGCCGCAGCAACAACCTGGCACTCAACATCAGTAAGACGAAAGAGCTGATTGTGGACTTCAGGAAGGGTAAGATGAAGGAACACATGCCAATCCTCATAGAGGGATCAGAAGTAGAGAGAGTGAGCAGTTTCAAGTTCCTGGGTGTAAAGATCTCTGAGGATCTAACCTGGTCCCAATATATTGATGTAGTTATAAAGAAGGCAAGGCAGCAGCTATACTTTATTAGGAGTTTGAAGAGATATGGCATGTCAACAAATACACTCAAAAACTTCTATAGCTGTACCATGGAGAGCATTCTAACAGGCTGCATCACTGTCTGGTATGGAGGGGCCACTGCACAGGACCGAAAGAAGCTGCAGAAAGTTGTAAATCTAGTCAACTCCATCTTGGGCACTAGCCTACAAAGTACCCAAGCCATCTTCAGGGAGCGGTGTCTCAGAAAGGCAGCATCCATTGTTAAGGTCCTCCAGCACCCAGGGCATGCCCTTTTCTCACTGTTACCATCAGGTAGGAGGTACAGAAGCCTGAAGACGCACACTTAGTGATTCAGGAACAGCTTCTTCCCCTCTGCCATCAGATTCCTAAATGGACATTGAAACTTTGGCGTTGACCTATTGTGGCGATAGGCAAACTGCAATATACATATGCTGTATAAAGTATACTGAATAAGATTTACTTATTTATTTATTATTTATTTGTTTGTTTATTATTATTATTATTCTTCTATATTTTATATTGCATTGAACTGCTACTGCAAAGTTAACAAATTTCACATCACATGCTGGTGATAATAAACCTGATTCTTATTCTAAATATAATTACTGAAAATAGTTAATTTACATAGATTAACTTGTATGTCCGTAAAGTGATTCTTGACTGTAAAAAAGGGCTACTGACAGGAATTAATAAAGTAGTGGTGGATTTGTTGATCAGCCTGGGAAAAGTAACTGCTTTTGAGTCCAGTGGTGCTGCTGCGTAGCCTTCTCCCTGTGGCAGTGGGACAAACAGTCCATGAGCAGGGTGTGTGGATCCTTGATGATGCTACTGGCCCTTTTCCAGCACCTTTCTGTATATGTCCTTGAAGATGGGTAGGCTGGTACCGATGCTGTGTTGGGCATTGGGTAGCTGGGTAGTTCTACTACCCACTGCAGAGCCTTCCTCTCTGCCACAGAGCAGTTTCTGTACCAGGCAATGATGTAGCTTGTTAGGATGCTCTCCACAGCAATGATGTATATGAGTATAGGTGGACAACCAATTATTTTGTAACCAGTGATCTGAATTCCTGGAATTCTGATTTCTCAGTGACAGTATTCACTGAATGACACAGTGCTGTTGTATACAACTGTGTGGGCAGTACACATAAGCACAGACTCTCACCTCCTACCAAGCTCCACTTACTTGGAGTCATAAAACACTCCTTTGTTAAGCTGTTTCTGGAATCACTGCCTGGTCTGGGCCAGAAAGTACCACCTGGTCCTCTCGAAGGAAACGGCTCTTGTACAGCTGTTTTATTTTAATTGCAACACTGTCCACAGTTAGCTCTGGCCTGGTAAAGTTTAAACAAAGGAGACAGGAAATTATCTCATCACTGGGCCTTTCTGAATATTGGCAGAAACACAAAGCCAACCCAACCCTCCTCCAGCCATTGCGTACATGAAAGTACAGTACAGAGGGATTGCCAAAGCTTCAGTCAGGGTCACCTGCTTACATCAAAGTATGACTTGTAATACAAGGACTTCTTTTACTTGTTCAGTCTTACGAAGCAACATTAATTGCCATATCGAAAACAAGACTGAGCACATTCGGAGGTGAGGCTATATTACGGTTATAGACTCAGGAACAGAGTTTCCCCATTCAGCCCATTGAGTCTTTTCCATCATCCCACTGTGGCTGATTTATTATCCCTTTCAACCCCAATGTCCTGTCTTTTCCTCATAACCTTTCACCCCCTGACTAATCAAGAACCTGTCAAGCTCTGCTTTAAATATACCCAATACCTCGGCCTCCACATCTGTGTGTGGAAATGAATTCCACAGATTCACCACCCTCTGGCTAAAGAAATTCCTCCTCAGCAACACACACAATGCTGGAGGAACTCAGCAGGCCAGGCAGCATCCATGGTCAGAGTAACACACACACAATGCTGGAGGAACTCAGCAGGCCAGGCAGCCTCTGTGGAAAAGAGTACAGTCGATGTTTCAGGCCGAAACCTTTCGAGGGAAGATTTAAACTTCTTCAGAGTAGGAACAGCCTTTGCAGATTAGTAATCAAATCACAAACAAGAGAAGATCTGCAGATGCTGAAAATCCAAGCAACACACACAATGCTGGATGTACTCAGCAGGCCAGGCATTTCTGTTCTACAGGGACACCCCTTTCTCTGGTCTTAGATTCCCCTACATTGGAAACACCCTCTCCATACCCTCTCTATCTAGGCCTTTCATTCGATAGGTTTCAATGGGATTCCCTGTCATTCTTTTAAACTCCAGCGAGTACAGGCCCAGAGTTTATTGTTCCTCACACATTAACCCTTTCATGTGACTGGACTCATAATCCAGAGAGCTGAACTAAAGGAGTTGGAGTGACAAATTTGAGCTCCAAATCACAGAAGCATTTTAGATTCAGTTTATTGAATAAATTTAGAACAAAATCCTCGAGTTAGTGATCAGAAACAGAATCAGAATCAGGTTAAATATATCATTGACATATGTGATGAAATTTGTTGTTTTTGCAGCAGAAGTTCAATACAATGCACAGGAATAGAATTATAAACTACAATAAGAAATATATCTAAAAATATATTAATTAATTGGTGCAAAAAGAGATGGAAAAATCGTGAGGTATTCTCAATGGGTTCATTTTAAATTCAGAAATCTGATGGCAGAGGGGAAGAAGCTGTTCCCAAATCATTGAGCGTGTGCCTTCAGGCTCCTGTACCTCCTCCCTGATGGTAACAATGAGATGACGGCATGTCCTGGGTTATGGGGGCCCTTAATGATGGATGCTGCCTTGTTGAGGAATCTCTTCTTGAAGTTGTCCTGGATACTATGGAGGCTCGTACCCATGATGGAGTTGGCTGTCTTTACAACTTTCTGCAGCTTATTTCAATCCTGTTCAGTGCACCACCCTCCCCTCCCCCAAACCAGACAGTGATGCAACCAGTGAGAATGTTCTCCATGTGTATCTGTAGAACTTTGTGACACAACAACTCTCCTCAAGCACCTGATACTTTAACAAGGGCTGGTGTGCTATGAAATATTGGACATGCTGAAGGTTTTATCGGAATTGAAGAAACAGGGAACATGAAATGGAAACAACAACCTTGCACTCAATGTCCGTATAACCAAAGAATTGATTGTGGACTTCAGGAAGGGAGTTCAAGGAAGCACACACCAGTCATCATCGAGGGATCAGCAGTGGAAAGGGTGAACAATTTCAAGTTCCTGGGTGTCAGCATCTCTGAGGATCTATCCTGGGTCCAGCATATTGATGCATTATGAAGAAGGAAGGATAGTAGCTGTATTTCATTCAGAGTTTGAGGAGATTTGGTATGTCACCAGAAGATTCGAGCAGATTTCTGCAGGTGTACCCTGGAATGCTGTTCATAGACTTCAGTTCAGCATTCAACACAACCTCAGAAACCGATTGGAAAGCTGAGCCTACTGGGCCTGAACACCTCCCTCTGCAACTGGATCCTAGACTTCCTGACTGGGAGACCTCAGTCAGTCCGGATCGGGAGCAACATCTCCAACACCATCACACTGAGCACGGGGGCCCCCCAGGGCTGTGTGCTCAGTCCACTGCTGTTCACTCTGCTGACCCACGACTGTGCTGTAACACACAGCTCGAACCATATCATCAAGTTCACCGATGACACGACTGTGGTGGGTCTCATCAGCAAGAACGACGAGTCAGCTTACAGAAAGGAGGTGCAGCGGCTAACGGACTGGTGCAGAACCAACAACCTGTCTCTTAATGTGAACAAAACAAAAGAGATGGTTGTTGACTTCAGGAGGGCACGGAGCAACCACTCCCCGCTGAACATCAACAGCTCCTCAGTAGAGATCGTTAACAGCACCAAATTTTTTGGTGTTCACCTGGCGGAGAATCTCACCTGGTCCCTCAACACCAGCTCCATAGCAAAGAAAGCCCAGCAGCATCTCTACTTTCTGCAAAGGCTGAGGAAAGTCCATCTCCCACCCCCCCATCCTCATCACATTCTACAGGGGTTGTATTGAGAGCATCCTGAGCAGCTCCATCACTGCCTGGCTTGGAAATTGCACCACCTTGGATCACAAGACCCTGCAGTGGATAGTGAGGTCAGCTGAGAAGTTCATTGGGGTCTCTCTTCCCACCATTACAGACATTTACACTACACACTGCATCTGCAAAGCAAACAGCATTATGAAGGACCCCATGCATCCCTCATACAATCTCTTCTCCCTCCTGCCATCTGGGAAAAGGCACCGAAACATTCGGGCTCTCACAACCAGACTGTGTAACAGTTTCTTCCCCCAAGCCATCAGACTCCTCAATACCCAGAGCCTTGGCTGACACCAACTTACTGCCTCTACTGTGCCTATTGTCTTGCTTATTATTTATTGTAATGCCTGCACTGTTTAGTGCACTTTATGCAGTCCTGGGTAGGTCTGTAGTCTAGTATAGTTTTTTTTCTCTGTGTTGTTTTTACAGAGTTCAGTCTAGTTTTTGTACTGTTTCATGTAGCACCATGGTCCTGAAAAACACGTCTTTTTTTTTACTGTGTACGGTACCAGCAGTTATGGTCGAAATGACAATAAAAAGGGACTTGACTTGACTTGACTTGAAAGCATTCTAAGTGGCTGCATCCCCATCTGGTAGAGAGGTTCCAAAGCATCAGATCGCAACGAGCTACAGAGAGTTGCAATCATAGGCACTTGCATCGAGGACATCTTCAAGATATTGTTACATACCTCGTGGGTATCCTGTGACTGTCTCATGACTCCCATGATGTAATTGAGTATTTAGTGAGTCTTATGGTGGTGGGGTGATGTATTTTCCCACCAGTGTGAGGTCATGTGATGGCCTGGTCCAACAGGTATAAAATGGGGAAAGCTTGCTGTGATGCAGGAATTTTTGTTGGGACGTCATTTAAGTCGACCGTTACTTCATTATGCTGCGTATTTGGTTTCATGACGAGTTTTGTTTTAAAGTGGAGTTTTAATCCTTACTGTAAGGAACATTGTCGTTGTGCCGGCAGTTTTGAAAGTCACTGCCAGTTGTGTTTAATGTATCTTCGATTTAATTTTAAAGTCTAAGTATTGGAGAGTGAAGATTTACCGAAGTACGGAAACCCGAAGGATCGAGTACAGTTGGCGGTAATACAGGATCGACCTTATTGGATCTTCGTTCAGGGAATAGTAACCTGCATCCGAGATAGCCCTTGCATTGGAAAAGCAGAAAGGGTTGGGCGCAGTGTTATTTGCCAAGGAAAAGGTCAGTTCCCTCAAGCTGTTTTTATTTCCTGCATTGTGGGTCTTTCAGGCAAGGCATATTTCGGATGTGGTCAGCAGTAATGTTACGTCGTCGAGGAATTCGTTACTTTAGGAAAGTCTCTCCTAATTGATTGTGTAAATCATTTGGACTTACGCATTTATCACTTTAAGAACTGTGTTCATGGTTTCCGGTGATGTCATTGTCGAGAATGGCAGCTTAAGTCACTAGCTCCTCCGGAAAAATGCATATTAAGCACCATTAACCCATCAAATATAATATTTTTTGAAAAATATTTGAACTGAAAAGAGGGGCAAGAATAGGGAGAAGAAATGGAAATTAAAAAAGCGACACTGCGGAGCCTGCGTCCGAGAGGATACATTGATTTCAATGATACATTGACAAATAAATACAGATGGCTAAGGACAAGGTAAAATTCATTTCTTTTAATGTAAATGGGCTATTAAATCCAATCAAACATAAGAGAATTTTATCCAAAATGAAAAAAGAACAAGCACATGTAGTATATTTACAGGAAACTCATTTAAGTGATAATGAGCATAAAAAACTAAAGAGAATGGGCTTCAGTAATCTGTTTTTCTCCTCATATAAATCAGGGCATACATATAAATCAGGACATAGGAGAGCAGTTGCTATTCTTATCTCAAGTAAGCTAAATTTTGAAAAAATATTTGAAATGGGAGATAAAGAAGGCAGATATATTCTGGTAAGGGGGAATATAGATGGCAATTCAGTTACTCTATTGAATATATACGCACCCCCGGGAAGTGATATTGGTTTCTTTCAGAAAATTACTGATATTATTGTAACGGAAACAGAAGATCTCCTGATATGTGGGGGAGACTTAAATTTACAATTACAACCAAACTTAGACTCATATAATAGAAAAACCTATGAAACAAAATCTTTAATTAAGAAAGTTAATACACTTTTCGAGGATGTTGGTTGTAGAAACACCAGTGTTCGTTTGGCTCCACACCCCGGCCTCTGGGTTTAGCGGGCTCTGCGGCCGGGCCTGGACTGGTTTGCTGCTGGGAGCGTGGCCGGGTGATCTGTGAGATGGACGCCCCACTCACCTTCTTGGCGTTCCACAGCGCGTCCGCCCGGGCTGCCACCTTCCGGGGGTCGCTGAAATCCGCGTCGGACAGCAGCAGGCGTATGTCCTCGGGCAGCTGCTCCAGGAATGCCTGCTCAAACATGAGGCAGGGTGTGTGTCCGTCGGCCAGAGACAACATCTCATTCATCAAAGCCGATGGAGGCCTGTCTCCCAAGCCATCCAGGTGCAGTAAGCGGGCAGCTCGCTCGCGGCGGGAGAGCCCGAAAGTCCTTATGAGCAGGGCTTTGAATTCCGTGTACTTGCCGTCTGCCGGGGGAGACTGTACGAACTCTGCGACCTGGGCCGCTGTGTCCTGGTCGAGGGAGCTCACCACGTAGTAGTAACGGGTGTCCTCTGAGGTTATTTGCCGAACATGGAATTGGGCTTCTGCTTGCTGAAACCATAGGTGAGGTTGTAGCGTCCAGAAGCTTGGCAGCTTCAAGGAAACCGCATTAACAAACGCAGCGTCTGCCATCTCCGGTCCAAAAAAACGGTTGGACCGTCGGGGTCACCAATGTAGCGGCGGGCTACGCGCAGCGCTGAAATTACGACACGGAGTCGGTAAACTGCAACCACGGAATAAGTTTATTTCACAAACACAGTCTTGCTTAAAAGCCTGTCTCCCCCCACTCGATACTTGGAGAGAAACTCCCTGAGGCTATGTATCTTTGTCTCTGGCTCTGGCTAATTGTCAGCCGGTTCAAGTGTGCTAGTAATTGGGTCGCCACAGAGGGACCTTTTCCCTGACAGAAGGGATTACACTCATTATTCTGCTCCACATTCTGTATATACAAGAATAGACTATTTCATAACATTTGGAAAAGACAAAGACAAAATAAACACCTGTGGAATTGGGACAATAGATGTAAGTGACCATGCACCTGTATATTTATCTGTTGATTTTGACCTACAACCAAAGAATACTATTTGGAAACTAAATTCAAGTCTACTCAATGATCCGTACTTTAAGGAACAAATTAAAAAAGAAATTGGTCTCTACTTAGAATTTAATGATAATGGAGAGGTTTCACCTCCAATTTTATGGGATACTCTGAAGGCGGTCTTAAGAGGGAAAATTATAGCGATATCTTCATATTAGAAAAAATAAGGAATAAAACATTAGAGGAATTACAAAATAGGCTGAAGGAACTAGAGAAAAAACACAAATTGAATTTGGCACAGGATACATTAGGGGAAATTAAAAGAATTAGGAATGAAATAAATAATTTGGCTACGCAAGAAATCAGGAAAAACTTAATGTTTCTGAAACAGAGACATCATGAAAGTGGATCAAAATCTATGAAAATACTGGCATGGAAACTGAAAAAAAGATAGCAGAAAATACAATTCATAGAATTAGGGACCCAAGAACGAAAATGATAAAAAATAAGCTAAGTGAAATTCAAGAAGCTTTTGAAGTGTTTTACAAAACACTATATTCCAAAGTTCCAGGGGGAAGCTTAACCAAAATTGACACCTTCTTGAATTCTCTAGAGTTACCCACTTTAAGTGAAGAACAAAATAGAAGGATGACTGCTGACATAACTGAAGTTGAATTAAAAGCTGCAATTAGTAGGCTTAAATTAAGCAAGTCACCAGGATCAGATGGGTATACGGCAGAGTGGTACAAATAATTTAAAAATGAGTTAATTCCTGTTTTACTTCCCACACTGAACTGGGCACTAAAAAAGGCACAAATGCCACCCAGTTGGAAGGAAGCGATAATCTCAGCTATACCGAAAGAAGGCAAGGATAAAATGGAATGCAGGTCATTTAGACCAGTATCCATTCTTAATGTAGATGATAGGTTATTTACCTCCATCATGGCCAAACGATTAGAGGAGTTTCTACCCATACTGATACATAATGATCAGACAGGTTTTATACGACAACGCCAGACTCAAGACAATATACGAAGGACACTTCACATTATGGATCATATACAAAAAAAAACGAAGCAATAGTGATAAGCGTGGACGCTGAAAAAGCATTTGATTCGGTTAATTGGAATTTTCTTTACAGAGTTTTACATAGATTTGCTTTCTAAGACACAATAATTAAAACTATACAGACACTATATGACAATCCTACTGCTAGGATTAAAATCAATGGATATTTATCAAATAGTCTTACCCTAGAAAGGGGCACAAGACAGGGTTGTGCATGGTCACCACTACTCTTCGCGTTATATCTGGAACCATTAGCTCAATACATCAGACAGAATGAAGATATCAGGGGAATTACTATTAAAGGGACAGAGCATAAATTGGCTTGTTATGCGGATGACATTTTGATCTATCTAGGGCAACCAACATACTCTTTACCTAAATTGATGCAATCCTTTGAACAATATGGTCAATTATCAGAATACAAGATCAACATAGATAAAACCCAATTACTTTCATATTACTATAGCCCACCAAGAGAAATTGAAAGTCGATACCCCTGGGCATGGCACACAGAGTCTTTCAAATATTTGGGCATCATTATGCCAAAAGATTTGGCAAAATTATCAGAATGTAATTATCAGCCTTTATATAAAAAAATTAAGGAAGATGTGGCAAGATGGAGCCTAATTCCATTTTTCAGTCTCAGTTCAAGGATTGAGTCTATTAAAATGAATATACTGCCCAGACTGTTATATCTCTTTCAGACCCTACCAATTGAGATTAATCAAAATCAATTCAATGAATGGAACAAGATGCTATCAAGGTATATTTAGCAGGGCAAAAGGCCTAGAGT
This sequence comes from Hemitrygon akajei, assembly GCF_048418815.1. Lineage (NCBI taxonomy): Eukaryota > Metazoa > Chordata > Chondrichthyes > Myliobatiformes > Dasyatidae > Hemitrygon > Hemitrygon akajei. Next base: position 2,521,375 of record NC_133124.1, read on the forward strand.
TCATCTTAAAACTTTGCAATTAGCAAAGGAAAAGGGGGGATGGGGCTTGCCTTCTCTTAGAGATTATTATTTTGCAGCACAGTTGAGAGCTGTGATATGTTGGTGCAACCCATCATATGATGCTCAATGGAAAAACATTGAGGAGTGGGTACTTCCCATTCCCATACAAGCAACTTTGGCTGATAACAACCTGCAAAGGTACATAAATACTATTGATAATCCATGGGTGAAACTGACTCTTAAAATATGGAAAACTACTATAAAAGAATATAATCTAGAGGGAGATATTGCAATTCTTAAATGGTGTGCATATGACTTGGATTTTACACCAAGTAAATTGGATGCTAGATTTAAGGACGGGATAGCTAAAGGAATAACAGTTCTTTGCAACATAATGAAAGAAGGAACACTGTTCAGTTTTGAAATGCTTAAAGAGAAACACTTATTAGAAAAACAAGATTTTTATTGGTATTTACAGATGCGTCAATATGTTAATAAGACACTTAAAAATGTAACCAATGCAAGTACATGTTTGATAGAGCTCTTTAGAAAAGCATATAATTCAGATAATGGTAGTAGAATCATTTCAAGCATGTATAAGGGGTTGTCAAATCTTAAAACACATTTGACTTCATACATTAATACAAAATGGGAGAAGGAAGGAGGGATAATTATATCTGAGGAAGAATGGACAACAATATGGAGATATCAATGAAAGTGTACCCATTCACAGAAATGGAGGGAGCTTGGATGGAAAAACTTGCAAAGATATTCCCATTATGATGGTAACCTCCCTGCTTGCTGGAGAAATTGTGGAAATCAAAATGCAAATCATTATCATATTTTTTGGGACTACCCTGTTATCAAAAACTATTGGAGGGGGGATACACAATGCCCTACAAGACATCTTTAAATGTGAAATACCCTTGGAGAGTAAGACCATATATTTTGGATATATATCTCAAGAATGGTTGAAAAGAGATAAATATTTAATGAATATACTGTTGGTGGCTGGTAAAAAGACTCTTACCAGGAAATGGTTATCACAGGAGAACCCAACTTTAAATACATGGATGGAAATTACAATGGACATTTACAAAATGGAGAAGATAACAGCATCTGTTAATCATAAGCTGGAACAATTTGATTTATACTGAGAAAAATAGTTTAATTACATAATGCCTCATAGGCCTGATTTTATTCTCACAAATCAATGAATCTGTTGTAAAAAAAAAGATCACTCCCTACTTGTACATAGTTCTTTCCTTTTGCTTGTTTTTTCTTTCCACTCTTTTCTATAAGTGTATACCCCAGATAAATACTTTGTGGAGATTTTGTGATATATATGATTATATGATATATATGTACAATGTCTGAACTACATCTTATGGAAATGTTTGTTTGATGAACTTCAATAAAAAAAATTACAAAAAAAAAAGAACTGTGTTCATATTTATTACTTTAAGAACTTTTTGAGTTGCCGTATAACAGTTAACTTCCGGTTAAGTTAGTCGTTTGTTTACTTTTCATTTTTATTGAGCAGAGTTTAAATAAATGTTTATTTGTTTATAAAAAACCTGTCTCAATTCTATATTCATTGTTGCCGTATCGTAACAATATCGTGTCTTAAAAAGGTAGCATCCACACTTAAGGACCAGGACATGACCACTTCTCATTGCTACCATCAGGGAGGAGGTACAGGAACCCTGAAGACACACTCAGTGTCTTAAAGGCAGCTTTTTCCCCTCCACCATCAGATCTCTTTATATATGAACACTACTTCACTATTTGTGTTTTTGTACTATGTATTTATTTTTGTAACATAGTGTAATTTTTGAGTTTTGCACTGTACTGCTACTGCAAAATAACAAATTTCACAAAACATGTCCATGATAATAAACCTGATTCTGATTCTGAAAGGAATCTCAGGTGGGTATGGATGTATTGGGGAAGCGATGGGGAGAGCAGTGGGGGATGGGGGTGTTTCAGTATTAATTAGAGGCAGGCTGGCATGAAAGTGCTCCAATACTAACTGAAGGGGAAATTCTTTGGTCAGCATCATTTAAGGCACTACAGTACAGAAACAGAAGGCCAACCTATTCTTATAAGACATACTCCCCAATCCAGGCAACATCCTTGTAAATCTTCTCTGCACTCTTTCTATGGCTTCCACATCCTTCCTGTAGTGAGGTGACTGGAACTGAGCACAGAACTCTAAGTGGGGTCTGACCAGGATCCGAGAGAGCTGCAACATTACCTCTCGGCTCCTAAACTCAATCCCATGATTGATGAAGGCCAATGCACCGTACGCCTTCTTAACCACAGAGTTAACCTGCACAGCAGCTTTGAGTGTCCTATGGACTCGGACCCCAAGACCCCTCTGATCCTCCACACTGCCAAGAGTCTTACCATTAATACTATATTCTGCCATCATATTTGACCAACCAAAATGAACCACCTCACACTTATCTGGGTTGAACTCCATCTGCCACTTCTCAGCCTAGTTTTGCATCCTATCAATGTCCCGCTGTAACCTCTGACAGTCCTCCATACTATCCACAACACCTCCAACATTTGTGTCATCAGCAAATTTACTAACCCATCCCTCCACTTCCTCATCCAGGTCATTTATAAAAATCACAAAGAGTAAGGGTCCCAGAACAGATCCGTGAGGCACTCCACTGGTCACTGACCTCCATGCAGAATATGACCTGCTACAACCAGAGGAGATTTACAAGGATGTTGCCTGGATTGAGGAGCATGTCTTATGACCATGGGTTGAGTGAATTCGGCCTTTTCTCCTTGAAGCGACGGAGGATGAGAGGTGACCTGATAGAGGTGTATAAGATGATGAGAGGCATTGATCATGTGGATAGGCAGAGGCTTTTTCCCAGGGCTGAAATGGTTGCCCAGCAGGTTTAAGGTGCTGGGGTGTAGGTAAGTTTTTTACTGAGAGAGTGGTGAGTGTGTGGAATGGGCTCCCGGCAACAGTGGTGGAAGTGGATATGATAGGGTCTTTTAAGAGACTTTTGGATTGGTACATGGAGCTTAGAAAAATCAAGGGCTATAGGTAAGCCTAGTAATTTCTAGGGTAGGGACATTTTCAGCACAACTTTGTGGGCCGAAGGGCCTGTATTGTGCTGTAGGTTTTCTATGTTTCTAACCACTGTTTGCCTTCTGTGGGCAAGCCTTGCTGAAATCCATATACACTACATCTACTGCTCTACCTTCGTCAGCATGTTTCGTCACATCCTCAAAAATTTCAATCAGGCTCGTAAGGCATGACCTGCCTTTGACAAAGCCATGCTCACTATTCCTAACCATATGGTGCCTCTCCAATCTTCCCTTATATCCCAGTTCCTTCAGACACTGCGAAATCCTTGTAAATTTTTTTCTGCACTTTTTCAATCTTATTTACATCCTACTGTAGGTAGGTGACCAAAAGTGCACACAATACTCCAAATTAGGCCTCATCAATGTCTTATACAACTTCAACATAACACCCCATCTCCTGTACTCAATTCATTGATTTATGAAGGTCAATGTACCAAAGCTTTCTTGACGAACCTATCAACCTGTGATTCTACTTTCAATGAATTATGGACCTGTATTTCCAGGTCCCTTGGCTCTACCACACTCCTTACTGCTCTACTGTTCACTGTGTAAGGCCTACCCTGATTGGTCCCATCGAAGTGCAAAACATCGCACTTGTGTGCATTAAATCCTATCTGATATTTTTTAGCCATGCCATTCAATGCATTTCTTTCCAGAAATATAATATATCCCACCAATTTATATTGGCATACTTCTACCACCAGGTATACATTGGCATTCTTCCTTTTCCTGCTGGAACTTTGTTTGGAACTTTTCAAATCTGTAGTTACGTCAGGGACTCTTGCAATCCTTAATCTTGTCACTCTTACCCTATTTTACAAAAATGTTTCTGTGTCTTGAGGACCTGAGTTATAGGGAAAGGTTGAATTATTCTCCGGAGTGTAGGGAAATGAGAGGAGATTTGATAGAAGTATACAACAGTATGAGGGGTATAGATAAGGCATGTCCCTGAAGGCATATTCCACTGAGTACTAGAGGTCCTGGGTTAGGGGTGGAAGGTAAAATGTTTAAGGGGAACATGAGGAGAACTTCCTCGCTCAGAAGGCAGTGAGAGTGTGGAACAAGCAGAGGGCAGTGAATCTGTGGAATTTATTGCCACAGGTGACTGTGGAACCCAAATCATTGGGTATATTTAAAACAGAGTTTGATAAGTTCTTGAGTAGCTGGGGTGTGAATGGTTATGGGGAGGGTGCAGGAGAATGGGATTGGGAGGGGTAATAAATCAGCTGTGATGGAATAACATAACAGACTTGATGGGCTGAATGAACTAATTCTGTTCCTATGTTTTACTATTTAATCTCTCCTCACAGACTAACCCTCCTCTCTAGAATCAACCTTAGCTGCATTAGTTTTGACCTATAATTTTCCACAGTAATCATTTGGCACACTCTTAATTTTTCTTGACCTTAGAAAAATATAGAATAATGCCTTTTTATTAAGGCAGAGGGAATTTTATTTACTTTAATTCATTGATACAGTGCGGAGCAGGTCCTTCCGTCCTAGCAAACCACCCCTCCCCCCACATGCCCCCACGTAACCCCAGCCTAATCACAGGGCAATTTACAATGATCAACTAACCTACTAACCGGTCTGTTTTTCAGACGTGGGAGGAAACTCATGCGTTCCACGGGGAAAATGTATAAACTTGTTGGAATTGAACTCTGAACTCCGACATTCCGAGATATAATAGAGTTGCCGAACCACTATGCTACCATGTGCCCAAAATTTTGTCTTTCACATCGTAAAACTCAATGATGTAAAATTTATAAAATTAGCTGAATGACCTTTGTTCAACTGTGAACAATCTCAAGGTAGTTTTCTTCATAATTACACCTTGACTACGTCTTACCTTTTACAGCAGACTTCATAGTGAAATTTGCACATGACATTGAAGTAAGCAAGAGGTTAATTGTCCCTCTTACAATTAATTTCCACCTATAGGAATTTCAGTAATATAGCCTATGGGCTTCCAAAGTAAACTGCATGTCGGCAGGCTCAGGTGTGTTCTGTCAAGGTGTGTTAGTTGCTAGCACAAGTGATGCATTTCACTGTACCTTTCGATGTTTGAGTATGAGGCCTCTGTCGGTCAGACATACACAAGCCAGGCCAGTACAATATGGAGAGCAAGCTGCGGCCCATGCAGCAGGCTCCTCCACTCCATGCACCTAATGGAGCCAAAGGAACAACAGAGACCAATACAGTTTGGCACCAGCAGCACTGCAGGAGTGGCCAGTCAGTATTAAACTCACCACAGGACTGCCTTAGGGACTCCAGCTCCAGAATTTTCCCTTGTGGTTTACTTCTGAATCCTTTCCCACATGAGGGTATAGGCAGAAGGCAGTGGAGGTTTGCGATCAGAGTTTTGTGTCTCCCAGTTGAGCTGCTAACCACAGCTGACAAGCCCAATCTGTCTGAAGTGACTGGTTTTAAAGAGCCAGGATTCTGTCTTTGCCCCTTCTCTTGTCAGTAGAAACAGTTTCACTGGGCTTAGTATCTAAGCTACACATGAAGGCCAGGAACTGGACTTGGTTTTCAGAGGCTGGTTGAGATGCACATCATTGGGAGCATTTAATATGTAATGGGAGCTTATCCCCAAAGCCAACCCCGGCTATAACAACCACATTCCGATATACATGTCGTAAATAAATGAATCTGAATCTGAAATCTGATGACCTCAGCCTTATTATAGCTGCAAATCCAGCCCAAAATATTTCAAAGGAACAGAGTCCTTCTTGACCACTGTGAGACAGATGAGCCTAAATAGACTTCATTTCTGCCGAAAGTGAAGACTGTAAGCATCAGATTATTGCGATGGAAAGGAAGTTGCAAATGGAGACAATCTCCCCATTGAGCTCTGTGTATACTTTCATAGGTGGATCTGCTCAGCATCCTGGATCCGAGGGATAGGTTTAGGACGGAGATGAGGAGGAACTGCTTTTCCCAGGGAGTGGTGAATCTGTGGAATTCTCTGCTCACAGAAGCAGTAGAGGCTACCTCAGTAAATATATGTAATACACAGATAGGTATTAGCTTACCAGGAAATTCAGGATCATGGGAAAAAGGTAGGTCGGTGGAACACCCAGATCAGGTATGATCTTATTGAATGGTGGACGAGGCTGAACGCAGCAGAAAGGGCTGCCAACATCTGTTCAGTGTGGACTTGCCCAGGGCTGTCCCCTTCTCTAATTTCATTCTGAGGCAGCCTACCAAAACAGAGTTGAAAAATTAAATTCCTTTTGGTTTCCTAATGGGATTCTTCCTTCTCCAGGTTGGACTTCACGAAAGACTAAAGAATCACACATCCTCCCTGTGACCAAAGCCACATTTCCTGCTGTTTATTCACCTCTGTCACTGCTCTACCAGCTGTCCTCTGCTCCCTGTGGACTGTGAACCTGATAGTTATCACACGTATCTGTTTGTTTAATTGAAATCTCTATCACTGCAAAATATAGAATCAGAATCAGCTTTATTATCACAGAGTTATATCCCTCAACCTCAAAATATTGATGGAAATCAGATAATAACTGGTCAATCTATGTTCAGGCTAGTTAAGTGCCATGTTTCCCTTTGAAAATTGGTGTGAAAACAGTCTATCTAAGCGCTACACCCAAAAGTTAGTAAACGAAAATCAGTAACAGTTAAGATCTCAGTAAGTGACTACACCATAGCTGAAAACTACTAAAAAGATTAGAATCAAGTTTATTATCAAGTTCAAGTTCAAATGTAATTGTCATTTAGCCATGATGAATACAGCCAAACAAAGTAGCTTTCCTCTGGGACCAAGGAAGATGTAGAATCCTTGTGGGTTGAGTTAAGAAACTACAAGGGTATAAAGACCCTGTTGGGAAATATCTACAGGCATCTATAAAGTAGTCAGGATGTGGGATATAAATTTCAATGGATCAGCTTTTCTGGGTTGGTGTTGTGCGAAGAACCAGAATTGATTAGAGAGCTTAAGGTAAAGGAACCCTTGAGAGACAGTTACCATATTATGATAGAATCCACTCTGCAATTTGAGAAGGAGAAGCTAAAGTCAGATATGTCATTACTGCAGTGGAGTAAAGGTAATTACAGAGGCATAAAAGAGGATCTGGCCAAAATTGATTGGAAGGGAACACTAGCAGGGATAATGATAAAATAGCAATAGTTGGAGTTTAATTTATTTATTTATGGGATGTGAGCGTCGCCAGTTAAGCCAACATTCATTGCCCATTCCTAGTTGCCCTTGAGAAGGTGGTGATGAGCTGCCTTCTTGAACCGCTGCAGTCCCTGAGGTCCACAGTGTTGTTAGGGAGAGAATTCCATGATTTTGACCCAGTGACAAGGAAGGAACGGTGATATGTTTCCAACTCAGGATGGTGAGTGACTTGGACGGGGATTTCCAAGTGGTGGTGTTCTCAGGTATCTGCTGTTCTCATCTCCTAGAAAGTAGTGGTTATGGGCAATTCATAAGGTGCAGGATAGATACATCTCAAAGAAGAGGAAGTATTCTAAAGGGAGGATGAGGCAACCGTGGTTGACAAGAGAAGTCAAAGACAGCACAGAAGCTAATGAAAGAGCATAAAATGTCACAGTCCAGTTCGTTGATTCCTCATTTCAGTTAATTTCCTTTTCCCCATGTTCCACTGGGCCCCTTGATTAGGGCACTTGATTCTCATCCGAACCGGCAGCATAAAGACTCCGGCTTACATCTGCTCAGGGCTGGATCGTCACCTTGGCCAGAGCAGCAATGTACATTCCGGGCCGCCGAGGATAGTGGACTCTAAGTTGCTTTGGTGCCTGTGGGTGCTTTGGGAATTCTGTTGTTTTCATACCCAGCTGTGTATTGCCAGCCGTTTGCCGCTACTCCAAGTCAAGATATGAATTCTGTTATTTTCGTTGGCAGCTGAGAATTGCTAGTCAGTTGCCACTACTCCGAGCCAAGATATGAATTGTCTGTCGTTGTTTGGTTTTGTCGTCTTGTGTCCGAGTCCAAGTCCAGGCTCCATGTCCAGGTCCAAGTCCAGGCTCCATGTCAGAGTAAGTCCAGGCTCTGGTTCCAGGTCCAAGTCCAAGCTCCGTGTCCGGGTCCAAGTCCAGGCTCCGGTTCCAGGTCCAAGTCCAGGCTCTGTGTCCAAGTCCGGGTTCCGTGTCGAAGTCCAGGCTCCACATCTGAGTCCAAGCCCCAGCTCTGTGTAGAATTCAAATCTAGGCTCCATGTCTGAGTCCAGGTCCAGGCTCCATGTCCAAGCTCCTCCTGTTTGTTGCCCAACGTTCATGTCCACATAAGCAGCTAATCCTCGCTCCCCGGCTTTCCTTGCAACTATTAATAAATACATGTCTGTTAATGCTACCTACGTGTCGGTGTCCTGCACTTGGGTCTGCCTTCAGTCGTTCATTGCAACAAAGAGGTCATAAAGAAGTAAAAGAAGGAATACAAAGGTAAGCCAGCCAATAATATCAAAGATGATACCAAAAAGGATCTAGTGCTTTCCTGCGTATATGATGAATAAACTCTTCTCCGGCTTCCAGCTGGGTACAAGTATTGATTTTTGACCAATGTTTTGATGGCAAACTCGGTGTCATCGAAATGTTGGTAAAATCGATACCTGCACCTGACTGGAAGGCTGAGAAGAGTATATTTGTAAAGGTATCAAAGGATTCTTCAGATATACAAAGAGTAAAAGAGAGGCGGGAATAGATATCGGAATGCTGGAAAATGATGCTGGAGAGGTAGAATGGGGGACAAGGAAATTGTCGACAAACTGAATAAGTATTTTGCATCAGTCTTTATCGTGGGAGTCCCAAGCAGTATGATGGAAGATCAAGAGTATTAGGGGGCAGAAGTAAGTGCAAATGCTATTACTAGGGAGAAAGTTCTTGTGTAACTATGAAGTCTGAAGGGAAATAAGTCACTTGGACCAGATAGACTACAACCCAGGGCTCTGAAAGAGGTAGCTGAAGAGATAGTGGAGGCACTTGTAATGATCTTTCAAGAATCAACAGATTCTAGCATGTTTCCAGAGCACTGGAAAATTGTAAATGTCTCTTCATTCTTCAAGAAGGGGTGGGAGAGGCAGAAGAAAGGAAATTATAGATCAGTTAGCCTGACTTCTGTGATTCAAAAGATTTTGGGATCCATTATTAAGGATGAAGTTTTGGTGTACTTGGAGGCACATGATAAAGAAAGCCAAAGTCAGCATGATTTCCTTAAGGTGAGTTAGTGGATGCTGTTTACTTGGATTTTCAGAAGCCTCATGAAGGTTCATGGACCATTCACAGTCTGGTGGTGGTGGGGAAGAATCATCATCATCATCATTATGTGCCATGTCATGTTATATAGGTAATCATGGTCCACCACCGTAATTGTTCTTGGCAAATTTTACAGAACTAGTTTGCCATTGCCTTCTTCTGGGCAGTGACTTTATAAGATGGGTGACCCCAGTCATTATTGATACCCTTCAGAGATTGTCCACTTGGTATTAGCTGTCACATAACCAGAACCTGTAATATGCACCTGCGCTCATACGACCATCCACCACCAGCTTCATGGCTTCACATGATCCTGATCAGAGGGGCTAAGCAGATGCTACACCTTGCCCAAGGGTGACCTACTGGCTTGCAGAGAAAAGGAGCACCTTACACTTCCTTAGTTAGAGGCGTATCTCCATCCGGCCACCCACAGAGGGGATGAAATCATTGAGTCTGGGTAGTCACACAGCATCCAACAAAATCAATCCCGGAACGTTGCCCCCACAATTGTAACACTCAGTTCAGCTAGCAGCTTAATATAGGGGGGTGATAGCCCCCGGCCAGGCCAAACTTAAGAAATCTCCTTTGGGTGGGTGCTGCGTGATGTGTTCCCAGTTATAAATCAGTACCATGAATTAACAAACAGTACACGATATGCAATGAACCCAATAGAGCTTTATAATCCTTAATTTGACTATATGGTTAGTAAAGAAACAAAAAAAAAGAAAAGAGCCCACTCTCATGAAACAGTCTAATACGCAAACGTTGGAGCTCATGGGTCGTCCATTTGTTCCCATCATCCTCCTCCAAGCGTAAACGACCCTCAGACCCTCAGACCTGCACTCCCCAGTCCACTCTATTGGGCGGTCTACCAACTCTCTCCATTCGCTCCTCTCTCTTCATCGCTCCCCAACAAAAAACCACAAAATCCTTCTCCCAGACACAAAAGAAAGAACAACATCCTGCTCATTGGCTAATGTGCCCCGTTATCTCTAGTCATGACCCAAACATGGCTGCTACAGAGAAACCATTACCTTAGCAGTGGAACATTACAGAAAAGTCATTACATTAGCTGTAGAAGTGAAACATTACATTGTCAGTGAAACCTTACAGCGTGTTACAGTAGCAACAATAGCAGTGATAAGAGGATGGTGAGTATCCTTCAGCTGAGTGCGGGTTTGTCTCCTACTTTTGTCTTTCCTGCAGTTTGTCACTTTGTTGTGGAGGAGAGGCTTCTGAGTTCCTGCGATCCTGAGTGCAATGTACCCATGGTCAAGGAGGAGGTTCCAGACGAAGAGATCCAACCAAGACCTCAATGGTGGAGCTGGCAAAAGATGATGACACATCACAACGGCAGTGAAGTAGAGGAAGGCTGCAGCAGTAAAGGGTCCCCAGTCATCTTACATTCCATGTCACTGGACCCTGACCCCGATCTGTCAAGGGCCATATGGTGGCTGTCTGTGCATCACCCTCCCCATATAAAACAAAATCATAGACAGGTGTTCTCCACTAGACCATAAAAGAATAACCCCTTGGGAGAACATTATACTTAATGTGAGTGATCATATTACTGCCAATTTGGAGCAAACACCAACATGAGCTGTTGATAACCATAGATGACATACTTGTGAAGGTGTTAAGGCAAGGAGAACGGAGGTCCACCAGACATATTCGTTGTTTTAGATGCTGTTTGCTTTAGTGCGGACACTGTTTGCTGCCTTCCACTGGGAGCCTGGTGATTGGACATTTTTTTTTGGAGAAGGAAGTCTGAGAATCAGAACTGGAGTGCGGCGGAAGCCATTTTGATTTTTCCTTCTTCTCATCGGAGTTAAGAGAGTCGGGACTGCGCAGGCGTGTGACATTGGGCAGTGAAGCGGGGAAGGTTTAAAAAGGACACAGCCTTATACAGCGGACAGCATCATTTGCGGGCAGTGGAGTGAGCTGGGAACAGAGTGAAAGCTTAAGGGCTTTGGCTCAACAGGCTTAGGCAGAAGCAGGCGAGGTAAGGTAGGCTTCAGTTTTCAGTTTTTTCCTGTTCTTTGAGGAAAGGGGAAGTATGAGTGTGAGGGCAGCTTGTTGTTCTCAGTGTCGGATATGGGAGGTCCTGGAGTCTCCGAGCCTCCTGGACGTCCACATCTGCACCAGGTGCGTCGAGCTGCAGCTCCTAAGGGACTGTGTTAAGGAACTGGAGCTGCAGTTCGATGACCTTCGTCTGGTCAGGGAGAGTGAGGAGTTGATAGAGAGGAGTTACAGGCAGTTGGTCACACCAGGGCCACGGGAGGCAGACAGGTGGTTCACGGTTAGGAGAGGGAAGGGGAAGAGTCAGGTACTAGAGAGTACCCCAATGGCTGTACCCCTTGACAATAAGTACTCCTGTTTGAGTACTGTTGGGGGGGACAGCCTACCTGGGGGATGCAACAGTGGCCGTGCCTCCAGCACAGAGTCCAGCCCTGTGGCTCAGAGGGGTAGGGAAAGGAAGAGGAAGGCAGTAGTAATAGGGGACTCGATAGTTAGGGGGTCAGATAGGCGATTCTGTGGATGCGATCAGGAGACCTGGATGGTAGTTTGCCTCCCTGGTGCCAGGGTTCGGGATATTTCTGATCATGTCCATGATATCCTGAAGTGGGAGGGTGAGGAGCCAGAGGTCGTGGTACATGTAGGTACCAGTGACATTGGTAGGAAAAGGGAAGAGGTCCTGAAAGGAGAATATAGGGAGTTAGGAAGGGAGTTGAGAAGAAGGACCGCAAAGGTAGTAATCTCGGGATTACTGCCTGTGCAACGCAACAGTGAGAGTAGGAATGAAATGAGGTGGAGGATAAATGCGTGGCTGAGGGATTGGAACAGGGGGCAGGGATTCAAGTTTCTGGATCATTGGGACCTCTTTTGGGGCAGGTGTGACCTGTACAAAATGGACGGGTTACACTTGAATCCTAGGGGGACCAATATCCTGGCAGGAAGGTTCAATAGAGCTGTTAGGGAGGGTTTAAACTAATTTGGCAGGGGGATGGCAACCGGAATGATGGAGCGGAGGAGAGGGAAAACAGAAATAGATCTAAGGTAGTGAGCTGTAAGGATGTCAGGAAGGACAGGCAGGTGATGGAGCAAATTTGCAGCCATTGGGATGAGATGCAGTGCAATCAATGCAAAAAGTACCAAATACTGGACTTAAGGTGTTATACTTAAATGCACGCAGCATAAAGAATAAGGTGGATGATCTTGTTGTACAGTTACAGATTGGCAGGTATGATATTCTGGCCATCACTGAGATGTGGCTAAAGGATGGCTGCCATTGGGAGCTGAACGTCCAAGGATATGCGGTGTATTGGAAGAACAGGCAGGTAGGTAGAGGAGGTGGCATGGCTTTAATGGTAAGAAATGATATTAAATCATTAGAAAGAGTTGACATAAGATCAGAAAGTACAGAATCTTTATGGGTTGAGCTAAGAAATCGCAGGGGTAAAAGGACCCTGATGGCAGTTATCTACAGGCCTCCAAACAACTGCAGTGATGTGGACTACAAATTACAACAGGAAATAGAAAAGGCTTTCCAGAAGGGCAGTGTTATGATAATTGTAGGGGATTTTAACATGCGAGTGGATTGGGAAAATCAGGTTGGCACTGGATCTCAAGAGAGAGAATTTGTAGAATGTCTACGAGATGGCTTTTTAGAACAGCTTGTTGTTGAGCCCACTAGGGGATCGGCTGTACTGGATTGGGTATTGTGTAATGAAGCAGAGGTGATTAGAGAGATGGAAGTGAAGGAACCCTTAGGAGGCAGTGATCACAACATCAGTGGGTTCACTGTGGAATTTGAGAAAGAGAAGCCGAAATCCGATTTGTCGGTATTTCAGTGGAGTAAAGGAAATTACAATGGCATGAGAGAGGAACTGGCCAAAGTTGACTGGAAAGGGACACTAGCGGGAAGGACGGCAGAACAGCAGTGGCTGGAGTTTATGCGAGAAGTGAGGAAGGTGCAAGACAGATATATTCCAAAGAAGAAGAAATTTTCAAATGGAAAAAGGATGCAACCGTGGCTGACAAGAGAAGTCAAAGCCAAAGTAAAAGCAAAGCAGAGGGCATACAAGGAAGCAAAAATTAGTGGGAAGACAGAGGACTGGGAAGTTTTTAAAAGCTTATAAAAGGAAACTAAGAAGGTCATTAAGAGGGAAAAGATGAACTATGAAAGGAAGTTAGCAAATAATATCAAAGAGGATACTAAAGGCTTTTTCAAGTATATAAAGAGTAAAAGACAGGTGAGAGTAGATATAGGACCGATAGAAAATGATGCTGGAGAAATTGTAATTGGAGATAAGGAGATGGCGGAGGAACTGAACGAGTATTTTGCATCAGTCTTCACTGAGGAAGACTTCAGCAATATACCGGACATTCAAGGGTGTCAGGGAAGAGAAATATACGCAGTCACAATTACGACAGATAAAGTACTCAGGAAGCTGAATAGTCTAAGGGTAGATAAATCTCCTGGACCAGATGGAATGCACCCTCGTGTTCTGAAGGAAGTAGCTGTGGAGATTGCGGAGGCATTAGCAATGATCTTTCAAAAGTCGATAGATTCTGGCCTGATTCCGGAGGACAGGAAGATTGTAAATGTCACTCCTCTATTTAAGAGGGGAGCAAGGAACCAAAAAGGAAATTATAGACCTGTTAGCTTGACATCGGTGGTTGGGAAGTTGTTGGAGTCGATTGTCAAGGATGAAGTAACGGAGTACCTGGAGGCATATGACAAGGTAGGCAGAACTCAGCATGGTTTCCTTAAAGGAAAATCTAGTGCAATTTTTTGAGGAAATTACAAGTAGACTAGACAAGGGAGATGCATTGGATGTTGTGTATTTGGATTTTCAGAAGGCCTTTGACAAGGTGCTGCACATGAGGCTGCTAAACAACATAAGAGCCCATGCAATTACAGGAAAGTTACATACGTGGATAGAGCGTTGGCTGACTGGCAGGAAACAGAGAGTGGGAATAAAGGGATCCCATTCTGGTTGGCTGCCGGTTACCAGTGGTGTTCCACAGGGGTCGATGTTGGGGCTGCTTCTTTTTACGTTGTATATCAATGATTTGGATTATGGAATAGATGGCTTTGTGGCTAAGTTTGCTGATGATACAAAGATAGGTGGAGGGGCCGGTAATGCTGAGGAAACAGAGTCTGCAGAGAGACTTAGATAGATTGGGGAAATGGGCAAAGAAGTGCCAAATGAATTACAATGTTGGAGAGTGTATGGTCATGCACTTTGGTAGAAGAAATAAATGGGCAGACTGTTATTTAAATGGGGAGAGAATTCAAAGTTCTGAGATGCAACGGGACTTGGGAGTCCTTGTGCAGGATACCCTTAAGGTTAACCTCCAGGTTGAGTCAGTGGTGAAGAAGGCAAATGCAATGTTGGCATTCATTTCTAGAGGAATAGAGTATAGGAGCAGGGATGTGATGTTGAGGCTCTATAAGGCACTGGTAAGACCTCACTTGGAATACTGTGTGCAGTTGGGCTCCTTATTTAAGAAAGGATGTGCTGACATTGGAGAGGGTTCAGAGAAGATTTACTAGAATGATTCCGGGAATGAGAGGGTTAACATATAAGGAACTTTTGACCGTTCTTGGACTGTACTCCTTGGAGTTTAGAAGAATGAGGGGGGACCTCATAGAAACATTTTGAATGTTGAAAGGCATGGACAGAGTGGATGTGGCAAAGTTGTTTCCCATGGTGGGGGAGTCTAGTACGAGAGGACATGACTTGAGGTTTGCAGGACGCCCATTCAGAACAGAGATGTGAAAAAAAAAATTTAGCCAGAGGGTGGTGAATCTATGGAATTTGTTGCCACGGGCGGCAGTGGAGGCCAAGTCATTGGGTGTATTTAAGGCAGAGATTGATAGGTATCTGAGTAGTCAGGGCATCAAAGGTTATGCTGAGAAGGCAGGAGAATGGGACTAAAGGGGAGATTGGATCAGCTCATGATAAAATGGCGGAGCAGACTCGATGGGCCGAATGGCCGACTTCTGCTCCTTTGTCTTATGGTCTTATGGTCTAAGTTCACTTGTTCAATACTCCCTGGGCACAGGATAGGTGCCAGAGACATAGTCAGACATTGGTATTGCAGTGTCTAAGAAAGGATGAGGTATGTAATCAGTGACTAGAAACTGTAACTTCAAGATCAGAATCAGATTTATTTTCACCGGCTTGTGACATGAAATTTGTTAACTTAGCAGCAGCAGTTCAATGCAATACATAACTTAGAAGAAGAAGAAAATATATCTAATAAATAGAACCATAGAACCATAGAACATTACAGCACAGAAACAGGCCCTTTGGCCCTTCTTTGCTGTGCCAAACCATTTTTCTGCCTAGTCCCACTGACCTGCACCTGGACCATATCCCTCCAAACCCCTCTCATCCGTGTATCTGTCCAAGTTTTTCTTAAATGTTAAAAGTGAGCCCGCATTTACCACTTCATCTGGCAGCTCATTCCACACTCCCACCACTCTCTGTGTGAAGAAGCCCCCCTAATGTTCTCTTTAAACCTTTTCCCCTTCACCCTTAACCCATGTCCTCTGTTTTTTTTCTCCCCTAGCCTCAGTGGAAAAAGCCTGCTTGCATTCACTCTATCTATACCCATCATAATTTTATACACCTCTATCAAATCACCCCTCATTCTTCTACGCTCCAGGGAATAAAGTCCTAACCTATTCAACCTTTCTCTGTAACTCAGTTTCTCAAGTCCCAGCAACATCCTTGTAAACCTTCTCTGCACTCTTTCAACCTTATTAATATCCTTCCTGTAATTAGGTGACCAAAACTGCTCACAATATTCCAGATTCGGCCTCACCAATGTCTTACACAACCTCAAAATAAATAAATAAATTGTAGCATATATATATATATATATATATAGAATAGATTAAAATAATGCAAAAACAGCAATAATACATATTAAAAAGTGAGGTAGTATTCATGGATCAATGTCCATTTAGGAATTGGACGGTAGAGAGGAAGAAGCTGTTCCTGAATCGCTGAGTGTGTGCCTTCAGGCTTCTGTATCTCCTACCTGATGGTAACAGTGAGAAAAGGGCTTGCCCTGGGTGCTGGAGGTCCTTAATAATGGATGCTGCTTTTCTGAGACACCGCTCCCTGAAGATGTGCTGGGTAATTTGTAGGCTAGTACCCAAGATGGAGCTGACTAGATTTACAACCCTCTGCAGCTTCTTTCAGTCCCTGTGCAGTAGCCCCTCCATACCAGACAGTGATGCAGCCTGTCAGAATGCTCTCCACGGTTCAACTATAGAAGTTTTTTTGAATGAATCAGTTGTAAGGTCAATATAAAACCTCATTTAGAAAGGCATAAATTCAGAGCTCAAAGTCAAAGTGCATATATGTCACCATAACTACCCAGAGATTCTTTTTTGAGAACATTGTCAATAAATAGAAAGAAACAAAATTGTAACAGTGAAAGACAGCACATGACAAAGATGAGCAAACAATCTAAGTGTAAAAGACAAAAAAACTGCAAATACAAAAAGAAAAATAAGATAGTAATGATGATAAAGAAATTAACAATAAATATTGAGAACACGAGTTTTAGAGTCCTTGAAAGTGAGTCCATAAACTGGGATGGCCTTTCATTGATTCGATTGTGTTTCTTGTATTTACTGTGAATGTCTGTAAGAAAATGAACCCCAGGCTTGTATATGGTGAAATATATGTGCTTTGATAATAAATTTACTTTTAACTTTGAACTCTGCAAGGCAGGCAGCATCTTGAGAGAGGTTATTTCGGGCTGAGACCGTTTATCAGGACTCTGCTGCCTGATTTGCTAAGTTCTTCCAGCATTTTGTATAGAGAATCAACCATGTGGCCCACCTAGTCTGCTCCACAATTGCATCATGGCTGATTTAATACCCCAATTAAATATAACCAATACTTTGCCTACAAAGTCATTTGTGGCAATGAATTCCTCAGATTTCCCACCATCTGGCTAAAAAATTTCCTCTTCATCTCTGTTCTATAGGGATGTCCTATTCTGAGACAGTGCTCTCTAGTCCTAAACACCCTCACTACAGGAAGAATTCTCTCTGCATCCACTTTTTCTAGGCCCCTAGACTTTCAGCATCTATAGAATCTCTTGTATTGATGATCAGCTTCAACTTTTGCTTGTTAAATCTTACCAATATCCCCGAGATCCTTTTAAAAAGTGAATAAAATAACATTTAAACTTTGGTTTCATTCATTGATAGTTTTTGAATTCAGAAATGCTCTTCAGTAAATCTTTGTACAATGTAAAACACTTCTTAAAACATGAAATTTTCCAGATGTTTTGGATTTTAATATAAACAGAGCACCAGAAAAGAAATCTGCTTTCAGGTTTTGGCTGAGAAACAGACTCCAGCTGGTGGATACATGGCTGTGTTATTTACACAGAAAGGAGTACTCTTCTGGCATGGACCCTGCTTGGCTGCATTTCATTCACAGTCAGCAACAACTCAAAGACAATGGAGGAAACGACTGTGCACAGAATCAGCTCAACACACCCTTAAACTGTTACTGATTCGCCAATGAACACAAGAGATTCTGCAGATGCTGGAAATCCAAAGCAGCACACACAAAATGCTGGAGGAACTCAGCAGGTCAGGCAGCATCTATGAAGAGGAATAAACAGTCAATGTTATGGGCCGAGACTCTTTATCAGGACTGGTGAAGAACCCCAGCCTGAAACGTTGACTCTTTATTCTTTTCCTTGGATTCTGCCTTACCTGCTGAGTTCCGCCAGCAATTTGTGTGTGTTATATAACCATATAACAATCACAGCACAGAAACAGGCCATTCCGGCCCTCCTAGTCCATGCCAAACTCTTAATCTCACCTAGTCCCACCTACCCGCACTCAGCCCATAATCCTCCACTCCTTTCCTGTCCATATACCTATCCAATTTTACCTTAAATGACACAACTGAACTGGCCTCCACTACTTCTACAGGAAGCTCATTCCATACAGCTATCACTCTCTGAGTAAAGAAATACCCCCTCGTGTTTCCCTTAAACGTTTGCCCCCTAACTCTCAAATCATGTCCTCTCGTTTGAATCTCCCCTACTCTCAATGGAAACAGCCTATTCATGTCAACTCTATCTATCCCTCTCAAAATTTTAAATACCTCGATCAAATCCCCCCTCAACCTTCTACGCTTCAATGAATAGAGACCTAACTTGTTCAACCTTTCTCTGTAACTTAAGTGCTGAAACCCAGGTAACATCCTAGTAAATCGTCTCTGCACTCTCTCTAATTTATTGATATCTTTCCTATAATTCGGTGACCAGAACTGTACACAATATTCCAAATTTGGCCTTACCAATGCCTTGTACAATTTTAACATTACATCCCAACTTCTGTACTCAATGCTCTGATTTATAAAGGCCAGTGTTCCAAAAGCCTTCTTCACCACCCTATCTACATGAGACTCCACCTTCAGGGAACCATGCACTGTTATTCCTAGATCTCTCTGTTCCACTGCATTCCTCAATGCCCTACCATTTACCCTGTATGTTCTATTTGGATTATTCCTGCCAAAATGTAGAACCTCACACTTCTCAGCATTAAACTCTATCTGCCAACGTTCAGCCCATTCTTCTAACTGGCATAAATCTCCCTGCAAGCTTTGAAAACCCACCTCATTATTCACAACACCTCCTACCTTAGTATCATCAGCTTACTTACTAATCCAATTTACCACCCCATCATCCAGATCATTTATGTATATTACAAACAACATTGGGCTCAAAACAGATCCCTGAGGCACCCCGCTAGTCACTGGCCTCCATCCCGATAAACAATTATCCACCACTACTCTCTGGCATCTCCCATCTAGCCACTGTTGAATCCATTTTATTACTCCAGCATTAATACCTAACGACTGAACCTTCTTAACTAACCTTCCATGTGGAACTTTGTCAAAGGCCTTGCTGAAGTCCATATAGACTACATCCACTGCCTTACCCTCGTCAACATTCCTCGTAAATGCTTCAAAAAATTCAATAAGGTTTGTCAAACATGAACTTCCACGCACAAATCCATGCTGGCTACTCCTAATCAGATCCTGTCTATCCAGATAATTATAAATACTATCTCTAAGAATACTTTCCATTAATTTACCCACCACTGATGTCAAACTGACAGGTCTATAATTGCCAGGCTTACTTCTCGAACCCTTTTTAAACAATGGAACCACATGAGCAATACGCCAATCCTCCGGCACAATCCCCGTTTCTAATGACATCTGAAAGATCTCCGTCAGAGCTCCTGCTATCTCTACACAAACTTCCCTCAAGGTCCTGGGGAATATCCTGTCAGGATCCGGAGATTTATCCACTTTTAAATTTCTTAAAAGCGCCAGTACTTCCACCTCTTTAATTGTCATAGGTTCCATAACTTCCTTACTTGTTTCCCACACCTTACACCATTCAATATCCTTCTCCTTAGTGAATACCGAAGAGAAGAAATCGTTCAAAATCTCTCCCATCTCCCTCGGCTCCACACATAGCTGACCACCCTGATTCTCTAAGGGACCAATTTTATCCCTCACTATCCTCTTGCTTTTAATATAACTGTAGAAGCCTTTCGGATTTACTTCCACCTTATTTGCCAAAATTGTTGCTCACTATTTCACCAATAATGTGTAAAACTATCAACAAATAAATTAGAACCTGTGGTTGCTTCTCAATGCCCAGGAATGTAGTGTTCAGCATAACACCTTACAGTGCCAGCAATCAGGGTTTAGTTCCTGCCACCCTCTGTTTTACCGCAGTGGGTTTCCTCTGGGTGCACCGGTTCCCAAAGGCACGTGGTTCGGGTTTGTGAGTTGTGGACGTACTCAACGTGTTGGTGCTGCAAGCATGGCAGCGCTTCTGGGCTGACCCCTCGCACATCCTCGGGCTGTGCTGGTCGCTGATGCAAACAACACCTTTCCCTGCATGCTTCAATGTGAGGTAACAAACCTTGAAAAATACTAATCGAAGATGGGTATTAGGATCAATTATTAATCCGGAGAGCACATTAAAATTTACAGTTCATTAGCATGAATTGGATTCCAAAATTTGTCACGTTACTTTGCTGTCTGTGGCCTGGATCCAATATCTGTGACATTCCCATTTTTCTGTTGTATAAATAAGTGCATATTCAGATCAAATGACTGTGAGCCCCACCCCTAAACTAAATACATCCAACTTGGAATTCTTTCAATTTGGAAAAATTGAGAAATTGAGAATTGCTTTGAGAAAATAGCACACTGCCCCGGGAGGAGAGTCAACCCGAGAGAGATCGGGGCTGGGGCTGGGGCTGGGGCATCGATGAACAGTGGACTGTAGTGTGGATATCTGCTGGGCTGGTTCAGGGGACCTCAATCTGGAAGGTGAACATTGCTAAATGAAGGAGTATATTGTCAGAATTTGACAGAATCAGTCTGGTCTGCAGCTTCCATTCCCAATGGTGCAAGTAACTTAACCAGTGTTTGTCTGGTTTGATGCAGTCATAGAACATGACAGCACAGATGCAGACCCTTCAGCCCATCTAGTCCATGCTGAACTATCATTCTGTCTAGTCCCATCAACCTGCGCCTAGACCATAGCCCTCTATACTGCTGCCATCCAAACTTCTCTCAAATGTTGAAATCAAACCTGCATCCACCACTTGTGCTGGCAGTTTGTTCCACACTCTCACCACCCTCTGAGTGAAGAAATTCCCCCTCATGTTCTCCTTAAACATTTCACCTTTCACCCTTGGCACACAACCTCTAGTTCTAAACTGGCCCAACATCGGTGGAAAAAGCCTGTTGACATTTACCGGAGCTAAACCCCTCATAATTTTGTAGAGCTCTACTAAATCTCCCCTCATTCTCCTACACTCTAGGAAATAAAGTCCTGACCTATTCAACCTTTCCCTATAAGTCAGGCTCTCCAGTCCCGGCAATGTCATTGTAAACTTTCTCTGCACTCTTTCAATTTTATTGATAATTTTCCTGTAGGTCAGTGACCAAAACTGCACATAATACTTCAGATTAGGCCTCAACAAAGTCTCATACAACTTTAACGTAACATCCATCTCCTGTATGCAATACATGGATTTATGAAGGCCAACGTGTCAAAAGCTTTCTTTAAGATGCCATCTGTTAAGTGCCTGTACTCCCAGATCCCTCTCCTCGGTGTCCTACAGCTCACTGTGCAAGACGGACACTTTGAGAGCTATCGATGACACTAGCAAATTTCTACTAGGTAGAGTGGAAAGCATTCTGATTGGTTGCAACATGCCTAGTAGTCACTACTGAGTAGATGAATGAAAGGAAGGCGCAGATTCTTCGTTTCCCAATGGCCAACCCATCTTAACTGTGATTCCTATTCCTATTCCAACATGGCCTCTTCTACTGCCACAAAGAGGTCACTCTCATGTTGGAAGAGCAACACCTCATATTCCATCTGAGTAGCCTCCAAACTGATGACATGAACACTGAGTTTTCCAGCTTCTGGTAATTTTTGCCCCTCCGCTTTCCCTCTTCTTCAAATCCCCACTCTAGTCTCTTACCTCTTCTCCTCACCTGTCTATCACTTCTCTCTGGTGCCCATCCTTCTTCCCTTTCTTGCATAGCCCACTTCCCTCTCTGATCAGATTCCTTCTTCTCCAGCCTTTTGCCTTTTCCAGCCGCCTGGCCTCACCCATCACCTGCCAGATTGTGTACCTCCCCCCACCACCTTTGTATTCTGTCATTTACCCCCTTCCCTTCTGAACCTAATGAAGGGTCTCAGCCCAAAACTTCTACTGTTTATTCCTCTCCATAGAGGCTTCCAATGCCATAAACTATTTATTTGTGCAGAATCCATTTATGCAAAGCAACACACACAAAATGCTGGAGGAACTCAGCAGGTTAGGCAGCATCTATGGAAAATAAACAGTCGACATTTCAGGCCGAGACCCTTCATCAGGACTGGAAAAGAAGGGGGTAATACACCAGAACAAGAAGATAGGAAGTGGTCAGTGAGGGGGAAGTGGGAATGGAATAAGAAGCTGGGAGGTGACAGGTGAAAGAGGCTAAGGGCTGCAGAAGAAGGAATCTGAAAGCAGAGGAGAAACAATCAGAGGAGGGGCACCAGAGGGAGGTGACGTGCAGGTCCGGACAAGAGAAGGGGTGACAGGAGAGCCAGAATGGGGAATGGAAAAGTGAGAAGGAGGAGGGAAAGTACGGAATCCTGGTTAACCCCTTCTGTACTGGATGCAGCAATCCAGATCAACAGGTTTACTATACACCGTCAGGATAGATCCATAGAGTCTCTCAAAAGCAGAGATGGAGGAATATGCCTCATGATCAACTCTTCTTGCTGCACAAATACTGTATATCAGTGCTGTCCCAATTCTGCTCACTAGACTTGGAATATCTACCAGTTAAGCACCGTCCTTCTTATCTAACACAGGAGTTCTCCGGGGTCATTTTGGTAGCAGTATACATTCCACCTCAGGCCAAAGTCAAGCAGGCTTTAAGTGATCTGAGTACAGTAATGGGATCAACATGCATGAAACAGCACATCTTAATTTGGAGCAAGAAGGCTGTGAGTGAAAAGCTGATTTTTCGGAGCGAAGGGAGGTTTTTACTACTTGGGTTAAAGAGAGGCGAGACTGCGCAGGTGTGTGACGTCAGCCAGTAGAGTGCGAAAGGTTTAAAAAGAAGACCGGTGTATCCAGCGGGCAGCAGAGTGATAGGGCTTCAACTCAACGGGCTGAGGCAGTAACGGGATGAGGCGAGATAGGTTTAACTGTGTTAATTGCAGAAAGGAGGTAGTATGTGTGTGAGGCCAGTTTTCTGTGCTCAGTGTCAGATGTGGGGGGGGGGGGGGGGTCCTGGAGTCTCCCAACCTCCCTGACGGCCACATCTGCACCTGGTGTGTCGAGCTGCAGCTCATAAGGGACTGAGTTAGGGAACTGGAGATGCAGTTCAATGACCTTTGTCTAGTCAGGGAGAGCGAGGAGGTGATAGAGAGGAGTTATAGGCAGGTGGTCACACCGGGGCCACAGGAAACAGACAAGTGGGTCACAGTCAGGAGGAGGAAGGGGAAGAGACAGGTACTAGGAAGCAGGACCGCAAAAGTAGTAATCTTGGGATTACTGCCTGTGCCACGCGACAGTGAGTATAGGAATAGAATGAGGTGGAGGATAAATGCGTGGTTGAGGGATTGGAGCAGGGGACAGGGATTCAGATTTCTGGATCATTGGGACTTCTTTTAGGGCAGGTGTGACCTGTACAAAAAGGACTGGTTGAACTTGAATCCCAGGGGGACCAATATTCTGGTGGGGAGGTTTGCTAAGGTTATTGGGGTGAGTTTAAACTACAATTGTTGGGGTATGGGAACTGAACTGGAGAGACTGGGAAAGAGGAGGTTGGCTCACAAATAGACAAAGCTTGTAGACAGTACGAGAGGGAGTTTGGGCAGGTAAAAGAGAAGGGACGCGCTCAGACCAAAGTCTTGAGATGCGACTATTTTAATGCAATGAGTGTTGTGAACAAAGCGGATGAGCTTAGAGCATGGATCAGTACTTGGAGCGATGATATTGTAGCCTTTGCAGAGACGTGGATGGCTCAGGGACAGGAATGGTTACTTCAAGTGCTGGGTTTTAGATGTTTCAGAAAGGATCAGGTGGGAGGCAAAAGAGGTGGGGGCATGGCACTGTTGATGAGAGATAGTGTCACGGCTGCAGAAAAGGAGGATGTCATGGAGGGATTGTCTACGGAGTCTCTGTGGGTGGAAGTTAGGAACAGGAAGAGGTCAATAACTTTACTGGGTGTTTTTTATAGGCCGCCCAATAATAACAGGGATATCAAAGAGCAGATAGGAAAACAGATCCTGGAAAAGTGTAATAATAGAATAGTACAGCACAGTACAGGCCCTTCAGCCCACAATGTTGTGCTGACCCTCAAACCCTGCCTCCCATATATCCCCCCACCTTAAATTCCTCCATTACCTGTCTAGTCTCTTAAATTTCATTAGTGTATCTGCCTCCACCACTGACTCAGGCAGTGCATTCCACGCACCAACCACTCTCTGAGTAAAAAACCTTCCTCTAATATCCCCCTTGAACTTTCCACCCCTTACCTTAAAGCCATGCCCTCTTGTACTGAGCAGTGGTGCCCTGGGGAAGAGGTGCTGGCTGTCCACTCTGTCTATTCCTCTTAATATCTTGTACACCTCAATCATGTCTCCTCTCATCCTCCTTCTCTCCAAAGAGTAAAGCCCTAGCTCCCTTAATCTCTGATCATAATCCATACTCTCTAAACCAGGCAGCATCCTGGTAAATCTCCTCTTTACCCTTTCCAATGCTTCCACATCCTTCCTATACTGAGGCGACCAGAACTGGACACAGTACTCCAAGTGTGGCCTAACCAGAGTTTTAAAGAGCTGCATCATTACATCGCGTCTCTTAAACTCTATCCCTCGACTTATGAAAGCTAACACCCCATAAGCTTTCTTAACTACCCTATCTACCTGTGAGGCAACTTTCAGGGATCTGTGGACATATACCCCCAGATCCCTCTGCTCCTCCACACTACCAAGTATCCTGCCATTTACTTTGTACTCTGCCTTGGAGTTTGTCCTTCTAAAGTGTACCACCTCACACTTTGTTGAACTCCATCTGCCACTTCTCAGCCCACTTCTGCATCCTATCAATGTCTCTCTGCAATCTTCGACAATCCTCTACACTATCTATAACACCACCAACCTTTGTGTCGTCTGCAAACTTGCCAACCCACCCTTCTACCCCAACATCCAGGTCGTTAATAAAAATCACAAAAAGTAGAGGTCCCAGAACAGATCCTTGTGGGACACCACTAGTCACAGCCCTCCAATCTGAATGTACTCCCTCCACCACGACCCTCTGCTTTCTGCAGGCAAGCCAATTCTGAATCCACCTGGCCAAACTTCCCCGGATCCCATGCCTTCTGACTTTCTGAATAAGCCTACCATGTGAAACCTTGTCAAATGCCTTACTAAAATCCATGTAGATCACATCCACTGCACTACTCTCATCTATATGCCTGGTCACCTCCTCAAAGAACTCTATCAGGCTTGTTAGGCATGATCTGCCCTTCACAAAGCCATGCTGACTGTCCCTGATCAGACCATGATTCTCTAAATAGATCCTATCTCTAAGAATCTTTTCCAACAGCTTTCCCACCACAGGCGTAAGGCTCACTGGTCTATAATTACCCGGACTATCCCTACTACCTTTTTTGAACAAGGGGACAACATTCGCCTCCTTCAAATCCTCCGGTACCATTCCTGTGGACAACGAGGACATAAAGATCCTAACCAGAGGCTCAGCAATCTCTTCTCTTGCCTCGTGGAGCAGCCTGAGGAATATTCCGTCAGGCCCCGGGGACTTATCCATCCTAATGTATTTTAACAACTCCAACACTTCCTCTCCCTTAATATCAACATGCTCCAGAACATCAACCTCACTCATATTGTCCTCACCATCATCAAGGTCCCTCTCATTGGTGAATACCGAAGAGAAGTATTCCTTAAGGATCTCACTCAATTCCACAGCCTCCAGGCACATCTTCCCACTTTTATCTCTAATCGGTCCTACCTTCACTGCTGTCATCCTTTTGTTCTTCACTTAATTGAAGAATGCCTTGGGGTTTTCCCTTTATCCTACATGCCAAGGCCTTCTCATGCCCCCTTCTTGATCTTCTCAGCCCCTTCTTAAGCTCCTTTCTTGCTACCCTATATTCCTCAATAGACCTATCTGATCCTTGCTTCGTAAACCTCATGTATTCTGCCTTTATAAACCATTCTTTATCTTCCTCACCGAGACAACTTTATCCCTCAGATCCTGCAAGATATCCCTAAACATCAACCACATCTCCATAGTACATTTCCCTGCAAAAACATCACCTCAGTTCACACCTGCAATTTCTAGCCTTATAGCCTCATAATTTGCCCTTCCCCAGTTAAAAATTTTCCTGTCCTCTCTGATTCTATCCTTTTCCATGATAATGCTAAAGGCCAGGGAGCGGTGGTCACTGTCCCCCAATGCTCACCCACTGAGAGATCCATGACCTGACCCGGTTTGTTACCTAATACTAGATCTAGTATAGCATTCCCCCTAGTCGGCCTGTCAACATACTGTGACAGGAATCCATCCTGGACACACTTGGACAAACTCTGCCCCATCTGAACCATTGGAACTAATCAGGTGCCAATCAATATTAGGGATGTTAATGTCACCCATGTTAACAACCCTGTTAGTTTTGCACCTTTCCAAAATCTGCCTCCCAATCTGCTCCTTGGTATCTCTGCTGCTACCAGGGGGCCTATAGAATACTCCCAATAGAGTAACTGCTCCCTTCCTGTTCCTGAATTCCACCGATGCTGACTCAAAAGAGGATCCTGCTACAATACCCACCCTTTCTGTAGCTGTAATAGTATCCCTGACCAGTAATGCCACTCCTCCTCCCCTTCCCCACCCTCTCTTAAAACACTGAAATCCAGGAATATTGAGAATCCATTGCTGCCCTGGTGCCAGCCAAGTCTCTGTAATGGCCACTACATCATAATTCCATGTATGTATCCAATCTCTCAGTTTATCACCTTTGTTCCTGATGCTTCTTGCATTGAAGTATACACACTTTAGCCCTTCTACCTTACTACCTTTACACCCTTTATTCTGTTTCTCTTCCCTCAAAGCCTATTTGTATGTTAGATCTGGCTTTACTCCATGCACTATACCTGTGGTTTTCACATGACCTTTATCCTCCTCCACCTCACTATCTGCTCTAACACTCTGGAACCCCTCCCCCTGCAAATCTAGTTTAAATCCCCCAGAGCAGCACTAGCAAACCTTCCCACAAGGATATTAGTCCCCCTCCAGTTCAGGTGCGACCTGTCCCGTCGGAACAGGTCCCACCTTCTCTGGAACAAGGCCCAATGTCCAGAAACATGAAACCCTCCCTCCTGCACCAACTCCTTAGCCATGTATTTAGCTGCATTATCTTCCTATTTCTGGCCTCACTAGCATGTGGCACAGGTAGCAATCCTGAGATTGCAACCCTGGAGGTCCTGTCCTTCAGCTTTGCACCTAACTCCCTAAACTCTCTTTGCAGGATCTCCTCCTTCTTCCTATCCATGTCAATGGTCCCTACATGGACCACGACATCTGGCTGCTCACCCTCCCTCTTGAGAATATGGAGAACTCTATCCGAGATATCGCGGACCCTGGCACCAGGGAGGCAACAGACCATCCGGGATTCTCGATCTCTCCCACAGAACCTCTTATCTGTCCCCCTAACTATCGAATCCCCTATCACTACTGCTCTCCTCTTTTCCCTCCTTCACTTCTGAGCTGAGGGTCCAGTCTTGGTGCCAGAGATGCGACCACTACAACTTGTCCTGGTAGGTCGTCCCCACCAACAGTATCCAAAACGGTATACTTATTGTTGATGGGGACAGCCACAGGGGTGCTCTGCTCATTCTGTCTAATCCCCTTCCCTCTCCTGACAGTCACCCAACTACCTGCCTCCTGACTTTTAAGTATCCAAACTGGTATACTTATAACAGAGTTGTCGTGATGGGAAATTTTAATTCACCAAATATAGATTGGCATCTCCCTACAGCAAGTGGTTGGAGTTTGTTAGGTGTGTTCAGGAGGTTTCTTGACACAATATATAGATATGCCTGCAAGAGGAGAGGCTGTACTTGATCTGGTATTGGGAAATGAACCTGGTCAGGTTTCAGATCTCTCAGCAGGAGATAATGAGCATTTTGGAGATATTTGGTGGAGAGGATCCTGAGAGGCAGGATTTATGAACATTTGGAGAGGCATAATATGATTAGCAATAGTCAGCATGGCTTTGTCAAGGGCAGGTCATGCCTTACGAGCCTGATTGAATTTTTTAAGGATGTGACTAAACACATTGATGAAGGAAGAGTAGTAGATGTAGTGTATATAGTTTTCAGCAAGGCATTTGATAAGATACCCCATGCAAGGCTTACTGAGGAAGTAATGACACTGTCATTACATCTGCTGTCTCCTTCTATACTCTGTCATTACATCTGCTGTCCTCTTTATACACACTGTTCATTAAATCTGCTGTCCCCTTTATACACTCTGTTCATTGCATCCGCTGTCCCCTTTATACACACTGTTCATTACATCCGCTGTCCCCTTTATACACACTGTTCATTACATCTGCTGTCCCCTTTATACACTCGGTCATTACATCTGCTGTCCCCTTTATACATTCTGTTATTACATCTGCTGTACCCTATATACACTCTGTTCATTGCATCCGCTGTCCACTTTATACACACTGTTCATTACATCCGCTGTCCCCTTTATACACACTGTTCATTACATCCGCTGTCCCCTTTATACACACTGTTCATTACATCTGCTGTCCCCTTTATACACTCGGTCATTACATCTGCTGTCCCCTTTATACATTCTCTCATTACATCTGCTTTACCCTTTATACACACTGTTCATTACATCCACTGTCCTCTTTATACACACTGTTCATTACATCCGCTGTCCCCTTTATACACACTGTTCATTACATCCGCTGTCCCCTTTATGCACTCTGTTCATTACATCCGCTGTCCCCTTTATACACACTGTTCATTACATCCGCTGTCCCCTTTATACACACTGTTCATTACATCCGCTGTCCCCTTTATACACACTGTTCATTACATCTGCTGTCCCCTTTATACATTCTGTCATTACAACTGCTGTCCCCTTTATACACACTGTTCATTACATCTGCTGTCTCCTTTATACACTCTGTTCATTATATCTGCTGTACCCTTTATACACACTGTTCATTACATCTGCTGTACCCTTTATACACTCTGTTCATTATATCTGCTGTACCCTTTATACACTCTGTTCATTACATCTGCTGTACCCTTTATACATTCTGTCATTACATCTGCTGTCCCCTTTATACACACTGTTCATTACATCTGCTGTACCCTTTACACACTCTGTTCATTACATCTGCTGTACCCTTTATACACTCTGTCATTACATCTGCTGTCCCCTTTATACACTCTGTTCATTACACGTGCTGTCCTCTTTATACACTCTGTTCATTACATCTGCTGTCCCCTTTATACACACTGTTCATTACATCCGCTGTCCCCTTTATACACACTGTTCATTACATCTGCTGTCCCCTTTATACACTCTGTTATTACACGTGCTCTCCCCTTTATACACACTGTTCACTACATCTGTTGTCCCCTTTATACACTCTGTTATTACACGTGCTGTCCTCTTTATACACTCTGTTCATTACATCTGCTGTCCCCTTTATACACACTGTTCATTACATTCACTGTCCCCTTTATACACACTGTTCATTACATCTGCTGTCCTCTTTATACACACTGTTCATTACATCTGCTGTCCTCTTTATACACTCTGTTCATTACATCTGCTGTCCTCTTTATACAATCTGTTATTGCATGTGCTGTCCGCTTTATACACACTGTTCATTACATCCGCTGTCCCCTTTATACACACTGTTCATTACATCTGCTGTCCACTTTATACATTCTGTCATTACATCCGCTGTCCCCTTTATACACACTGTTCATTACATCCGCTGTCCTCTTTATACACTCTGTTCATTACATCCGCTGTCCCCTTTATACATTCTGTCATTACATCTGCTGTCCCCTTTATACACACTGTTCAATACATCTGCTGTACCCTTTATACACTCTGTTCATTACATCTGCTGAACCCTTTATACATTCTGTCATTACATCTGCTGTCCCCTTTAAACACACTGTTATTACACGTGCTGTCCTCTTTATACACTCTGTTCATTACATCTGCTGTCCCCTTTATACACACTGTTCATTACATCCGCTGTCCCCTTTATACACACTGTTCATTACATCTGCTGTCCCCTTTATACACACTGTTATTACACGTGCTGTCCTCTTTATACACTCTGTTCATTACATCCGCTGTCCCCTTTATACACACTGTTCATTACATCTGTTGTCCCCTTTATACACTCTGTTATTACACGTGCTGTCCTCTTTATACACTCTGTTCATTACATCTGTTGTCCCCTTTATACACAGTGTTCATTACATCCGCTGTCCCCTTTATACACACTATTCATTACATCCGCTGTCCCCTTTATACACACTGTTCATTACATCTGCTGTCCCCTTTATACACTCTGTTATTACACGTGCTCTCCCCTTTATACACACTGTTCACTACATCTGTTGTCCCCTTTATACACTCTGTTATTACACGTGCTGTCCTCTTTATACATTCTGTTCATTACATCTGCTGTCCCCTTTATACACACTGTTCATTACATTCACTGTCCGCTTTATACACACTGTTCATTACATCTGCTGTCCTCTTTATACACACTGTTCATTACATCTGCTGTCCTCTTTATACACTCTGTTCATTACATCTGCTGTCCTCTTTATACAATCTGTTATTGCATGTGCTGTCCGCTTTATACACACTGTTCATTACATCCGCTGTCCCCTTTATACACACTGTTCATTACATCTGCTGTCCACTTTATACATTCTGTCATTACATCCGCTGTCCCCTTTATACACACTGTTCATTACATCCGCTGTCCTCTTTATACACTCTGTTCATTACATCCGCTGTCCCCTTTATACATTCTGTCATTACATCTGCTGTCCCCTTTATACACACTGTTCATTACATCTGCTGTCCACTTTATACATTCTGTCATTACATCCGCTGTCCCCTTTATACACACTGTTCATTACATCCGCTGTCCTCTTTATACACTCTGTTCATTACATCCGCTGTCCCCTTTATACATTCTGTCATTACATCTGCTGTCCCCTTTATACACACTGTTCATTACATCTGCTGAACCCTTTATACATTCTGTCATTATATCTGCTGTCCCCTTTAAACACACTGTTATTACACGTGCTGTCCTCTTTATACACTCTGTTCATTACATCTGCTGTCCCCTTTATACACACTGTTCATTACATCCGCTGTCCCCTTTATACACACTGTTCATTACATCTGCTGTCCCCTTTATACACACTGTTATTACACGTGCTGTCCTCTTTATACACTCTGTTCATTACATCCGCTGTCCCCTTTATACACTCTGTTCATTACATCCGCTGTCCCCTTTATACATTCTGTCATTACATCTGTTGTCCCCTTTATACACTCTGTTATTACACGTGCTGTCCTCTTTATACACTCTGTTCATTACATCTGTTGTCCCCTTTATACACACTGTTCATTACATCCGCTGTCCCCTTTATACACACTGTTCATTACATCTGCTGTCCCCTTTATACACTCTGTTATTACACGTGCTGTCCTCTTTATACACACTGTTCATTACATCTGCTGTCCCCTTTATACACACTGTTCATTACATCTGTTGTCCCCTTTATACACTCTGTTCATTACATCCACTATCCCCTTTATACACACTGTTCATTACATCTGTTGTCCCCTTTATACACTCTGTTCATTACATCTGCTGTCCTCTTTATACACTCTGTTCATTACATCTGCTGTCCCCTTTATACACACTGTTCATTACATCTGCTGTCCCCTTTATTCACTCTGTTCATTACATCTGCTGTCCCCTTTATACACTCTGTTCATTACATAGGCTGTCCCCTTTATACACACTGTTCATTACATCTTCTGTCCTCTTTATACACACTGTTCATTACATCTTCTGTCCTCTTTATACACACTGTTCATTACATCTGCTGTCCCCTTTATACACTCTGTTATTACACGTGCTGTCCCCTTTATACACACTGTCCATTACATCCGCTGTCCCCTTTATACACACTGTTCTTTACATCCGCTGTCCCCTTTATACACACTGTTCTTTACATCCACTGTCCCCTTTATACACACTGTTCATTACATCCGCTGTCCTCTTTATACACACTGTTCGTTACATCTGCTGTCCCCTTTATACACTCTGTTATTACACGTGCTGTCCCCTTTATACACACTGTCCATTACATCCGCTGTCCCCTTTATACACACTGTTCTTTACATCCGCTGTCCCCTTTATACACTCTGTTCTTTACATCCGCTGTCCCCTTTATACACACTGTTCATTACATCCGCTGTCCTCTTTATACACACTGTTCATTACATCTGCTGTCCCCTTTATACACACTGTTCATTACATCTGCTGTCCTCTTTATACACACTGTTCTTTACATCCGCTGTCCCCTTTATACACTCTGTTATTACACGTGCTGTCCTCTTTATACACTCTGTTCATTACATCTGCTGTCCCCTTTATACACACTGTTCATTACATCCGCTGTCCCCTTTATACACACTGTTCATTACATCTGCTGTCCCCTTTATACACACTGTTATTACACGTGCTGTCCTCTTTATACACTCTGTTCATTACATCCGCTGTCCCCTTTATACACACTGTTCATTACATCTGTTGTCCCCTTTATACACTCTGTTATTACACGTGCTGTCCTCTTTATACACTCTGTTCATTACATCTGCTGTCCCCTTTATACACACTGTTCATTACATCCGCTGTCCCCTTTATACACACTGTTCATTACATCTGCTGTCCCCTTTATACACTCTGTTATTACACGTGCTGTCCTCTTTATACACACTGTTCATTACATCTGCTGTCCCCTTTATACACACTGTTCATTACATCTGTTGTCCCCTTTATACACTCTGTTCATTACATCCACTGTCCCCTTTATACACACTGTTCATTACATCTGCTGTCCCCTTTATACACTCTGTTATTACACGTGCTCTCCCCTTTATACACACTGTTCACTACATCTGTTGTCCCCTTTATACACTCTGTTATTACACGTGCTGTCCTCTTTATACATTCTGTTCATTACATCTGCTGTCCCCTTTATACACACTGTTCATTACATTCACTGTCCGCTTTATACACACTGTTCATTACATCTGCTGTCCTCTTTATACACACTGTTCATTACATCTGCTGTCCTCTTTATACACTCTGTTCATTACATCTGCTGTCCTCTTTATACAATCTGTTATTGCATGTGCTGTCCGCTTTATACACACTGTTCATTACATCCGCTGTCCCCTTTATACACACTGTTCATTACATCTGCTGTCCACTTTATACATTCTGTCATTACATCCGCTGTCCCCTTTATACACACTGTTCATTACATCCGCTGTCCTCTTTATACACTCTGTTCATTACATCCGCTGTCCCCTTTATACATTCTGTCATTACATCTGCTGTCCCCTTTATACACACTGTTCATTACATCTGCTGTCCACTTTATACATTCTGTCATTACATCCGCTGTCCCCTTTATACACACTGTTCATTACATCCGCTGTCCTCTTTATACACTCTGTTCATTACATCCGCTGTCCCCTTTATACACTCTGTTCATTACATCCGCTGTCCCCTTTATACATTCTGTCATTACATCTGTTGTCCCCTTTATACACTCTGTTATTACACGTGCTGTCCTCTTTATACACTCTGTTCATTACATCTGTTGTCCCCTTTATACACACTGTTCATTACATCCGCTGTCCCCTTTATACACACTGTTCATTACATCTGCTGTCCCCTTTATACACTCTGTTATTACACGTGCTGTCCTCTTTATACACACTGTTCATTACATCTGCTGTCCCCTTTATACACTCTGTTCATTACATCCGCTGTCCCCTTTATACATTCTGTCATTACATCTGTTGTCCCCTTTATACACTCTGTTATTACACGTGCTGTCCTCTTTATACACTCTGTTCATTACATCTGTTGTCCCCTTTATACACACTGTTCATTACATCCGCTGTCCCCTTTATACACACTGTTCATTACATCTGCTGTCCCCTTTATACACTCTGTTATTACACGTGCTGTCCTCTTTATACACACTGTTCATTACATCTGCTGTCCCCTTTATACACACTGTTCATTACATCTGTTGTCCCCTTTATACACTCTGTTCATTACATCCACTATCCCCTTTATACACACTGTTCATTACATCTGTTGTCCCCTTTATACACTCTGTTCATTACATCTGCTGTCCTCTTTATACACTCTGTTCATTACATCTGCTGTCCCCTTTATACACACTGTTCATTACATCTGCTGTCCCCTTTATTCACTCTGTTCATTACATCTGCTGTCCCCTTTATACACTCTGTTCATTACATAGGCTGTCCCCTTTATACACACTGTTCATTACATCTTCTGTCCTCTTTATACACACTGTTCATTACATCTGCTGTCCCCTTTATACACTCTGTTATTACACGTGCTGTCCCCTTTATACACACTGTCCATTACATCCGCTGTCCCCTTTATACACACTGTTCTTTACATCCGCTGTCCCCTTTATACACACTGTTCTTTACATCCACTGTCCCCTTTATACACACTGTTCATTACATCCGCTGTCCTCTTTATACACACTGTTCGTTACATCTGCTGTCCCCTTTATACACTCTGTTATTACACGTGCTGTCCCCTTTATACACACTGTCCATTACATCCGCTGTCCCCTTTATACACACTGTTCTTTACATCCGCTGTCCCCTTTATACACACTGTTCTTTACATCCGCTGTCCCCTTTATACACACTGTTCATTACATCCGCTGTCCTCTTTATACACACTGTTCATTACATCTGCTGTCCCCTTTATACACACTGTTCATTACATCTGCTGTCCTCTTTATACACACTGTTCTTTACATCCGCTGTCCCCTTTATACACTCTGTTATTACATGTGCTGTCCTCTTTATACACTCTGTTCATTACATCTGCTGTCCCCTTTATACACACTGTTCATTACATCCGCTGTCCCCTTTATACACACTGTTCATTACATCTGCTGTCCCCTTTATACACACTGTTATTACACGTGCTGTCCTCTTTATACACTCTGTTCATTACATCCGCTGTCCCCTTTATACACACTGTTCATTACATCTGTTGTCCCCTTTATACACTCTGTTATTACACGTGCTGTCCTCTTTATACACTCTGTTCATTACATCTGCTGTCCCCTTTATACACACTGTTCATTACATCCGCTGTCCCCTTTATACACACTGTTCATTACATCTGCTGTCCCCTTTATACACTCTGTTATTACACGTGCTGTCCTCTTTATACACACTGTTCATTACATCTGCTGTCCCCTTTATACACACTGTTCATTACATCTGTTGTCCCCTTTATACACTCTGTTCATTACATCCACTATCCCCTTTATACACACTGTTCATTACATCTGTTGTCCCCTTTATACACTCTGTTATTACATGTGCTGTCCTCTTTATACACTCTGTTCATTACATCTGCTGTCCCCTTTATACACACTGTTCATTACATCTGCTGTCCCCTTTATTCACTCTGTTCATTACATCTGCTGTCCCCTTTATACACTCTGTTCATTACATCTGCTGTCCCCTTTATACACACTGTTCATTACATCTTCTGTCCTCTTTATACACACTGTTCATTACATCTGCTGTCCCCTTTATACACTCTGTTATTACACGTGCTGTCCCCTTTATACACACTGTCCATTACATCCGCTGTCCCCTTTATACACACTGTTCTTTACATCCGCTGTCCCCTTTATACACACTGTTCTTTACATCCACTGTCCCCTTTATACACTCTGTTCATTACATCCGCTGTCCTCTTTATACACACTGTTCATTACATCTGCTGTCCCCTTTATACACTCTGTTATTACTCGTGCTGTCCCCTTTATACACACTGTCCATTACATCCGCTGTCCCCTTTATACACACTGTTCTTTACATCCGCTGTCCCCTTTATACACACTGTTCTTTACATCCGCTGTCCCCTTTATACACACTGTTCATTACATCCGCTGTCCTCTTTATACACACTGTTCATTACATCTGCTGTCCCCTTTATACACACTGTTCATTACATCTGCTGTCCTCTTTATACATTCTGTCATTACATCCGCTGTCCCCTTTATACACACTGTTCTTTACATCCGCTGTCCCCTTTATACACTCTGTTATTACACGTGCTGTCCTCTTTATACACTCTGTTCATTACATCTGCTGTCCCCTTTATACACACTGTTCATTACATCTGCTGTCCCCTTTATACACTCTGTTCATTACATCTGTTGTCCTCTTTATACACTCTGTTCATTACATCCGCTGTCCCCTTTATACACACTGTTCATTACATCTGCTGTCCCCTTTATACACTCTGTTATTACACGTGCTGTCCTCTTTATACACTCTGTTCTTTACATCTGCTGTCCCCTTTATACACTCTGTTCATTACATCTGCTGTCCCCTTTATACACTCTGTTATTACACGTGCTGTCCTCTTTATACACTCTGTTCATTACATCTGCTGTCCCCTTTATACACACTGTTCATTACATCTGCTGTCCCCTTTATGCACTCTGTTCATTACATCTGCTGTCCTCTTTATACATTCTGTCATTACATCTGCTGTCCTCTTTATACACACTGTTCATTACATCTGCTGTCCCCTTTATACACTCTGTTCATTGCATCTGCTGTCCTCTTTATACATTCTGTCATTACATCTGCTGTCCTCTTTATACACACTGTTCATTACATCCGCTGTCCCCTTTATACACACTGTTCATTACATCCTCTGTCCCCTTTATACACACTGTTCTTTACATCCGCTGTCTCCTTTATACACACTGTTCATTACATCCGCTGTCCCCTTTATACACACTGTTCATTACATCCGCTGTCCCCGTTATACACACTGTTCTTTACATCTGCTGTTCCCTTTATACACACTGTTCATTACATCCGCTGTCCCCTTTATACACACTGTTCATTACACGTGCTGTCCCCTTTATACACTCTGTTCATTACATCCGCTGTCCCCTTTATACACACTGTTCATTACATCCGCTGTCCCCTTTATACACACTGTTCATTACACGTGCTGTCCCCTTTATACACACTGTTCATTACATCCGCTGTCCCCTTTATACACACTGTTCATTACATCCGCTGTCCCCTTTATGCACACTGTTCATTACATCCGCTGTTCCCTTTATACACACTGTTCATTACATCCGCTGTCCCCTTTATACACACTGTTCATTACATCCGCTGTCCCCTTTATACACACTGTTGATTACATCCGCTGTCCTCTTTATACACTCTGTTCATCACATTTGCCTCATTTTTATATACTTTGTTCTTTGCATCTGCTGGTTCCCATTTAAGCACTCTGTTCATTTCATACTGCAAAAAATCCTGAAACATTCGATCTTCATGACTCCGGTTGTTTTCAGAATATCATCCCTCGATGTCCAGCAATTTTCCCGAGAACTGGATGGTGACCTGCAAGCCTACAATTTCCTGCTTTCCGTCTCACTCTTTCCATGAACAGGACCAATCCATTGGAACCTTCCAGAATCTTGGAAAGATATCAAGTTGTGCAACCTCTAAATTTGAAGCCACTTTTATTGAAACCCCAGGATTTAGGTTTATCAGTCCAGGACATCTGTTTGTCATTTTCATTTTCCCAAGCTGAATCAGTATCAGGTTTATTATCACCAGCATGTGTCATCAAATTTCTTAATTTAGCAGTAGCAGTTCAATACAATACATAGTATAGAAGAAGAAAAATAAATAACTACACACACACACACACACACACACACACACACACACACACACACACACACACACACATAAAATCAATTAAAGTTCATGCGAAAACAGAAATACTATTTATATAAAAAGTCAGGTGGTGTTCAAAGGTTCAATGTCCATTTTGGAATCGAATGACAGAGGGGAAGAAGCTGTCCCTGAATCACTGAATGTGTGCCTTCAGGCTTCTGTACCTCCTCCCTGATGGTAACAGTGAGAAAAGGGTATGCCCTGGGTGCTGGAGGTCCTTAATGATGGACGCTGCCTCCTGAGACACCGCTCCTTGAAGATGTCCTGGGTATTACACATAAATGCTGGAGGAACTCAGCAGGTGAGGCAGCATCTATGGAAAAGAGTAAACAGTTGACATTATAGGCTGTGACCCTTCATCACACTGGAACTGGTGAAGGGTCTCGGCCTGAAACGATGACTCCATAGGAGCTGCTTGACCTGCTGTGATCCTCTAGCATTTTATATGTGTATATCTGCTTTTCTTCATCTTCATCTTTTAATTCGGTTCTCTAGTTTATTTGTTAACTATTTTGTTGCAAATGCACCTACCTACAATAATAAAACTGAAAAGCAGGAGAATGATTCACTTCCCACAGATGCAATGTACTGTGTTTACTGTTTTTATCTCAGATTTCTAGCATCTGCAGAGTTTTAGTTCTCATTTACTCACTGATTCTAAATTCGTCTTGTCACCTTTCACAGGCAAGTAGAGGAAATAATTACCAGATAATTCACAGGCCAGTATTAGCCCAGATCCACCAAGATCTCATTGAAAATAACCTATTGAATATTGAAAGGCCTTGATAGAATGGATTTAGATCGGATGTTTCCTGTGGTGGAGGAGTCTAGGACCAGAGGACACAGCCTCAGAACAGAGAGATGTTCATTTAGAGCAGAGATGAGGAGGAATTTCTTTAGCCAAAGCGTGGTGAATCTGTGGAATTAGTTGCCACAGACTGATGTGAAGGCCAAGTCATTGGGTATATTTAAAGCAGAGGTTGATAGGTTCTTGGTTAATCAGGCTGTCAAAGGTTATGGGGAGAAGGCAGGAGAATGGGGTGGAGAGGGATAATAAATCAGCCATAATGAAATGGCAGAGCAGACTCAATGGGCCCAAGGACCTAATTCTTCTCCTATATCATATTATCTCAAGATCACTGGTTCAGGATGAGTGGGAAGGGGCAAAAACTTTACACAAAATTATGACATCATTGTTTGATCTTATTTATCTTTCACAAATCCAGCCCTACAGTGGGATGTTCTATGTTCTACGTGGGTCACAACTCCTGGACAGGACAGAGAACTCCGAACTTTGAGAATCCCTACTATTTTCTCAGTCATCTTTAGAGATTTAACTCACTCAACAGAGTCTGGATTTTAACCCATCTTTTGTGAGCAAAGGAAGTTTAGGGTGATACCTTACTTAATAAAGAACATAGAATTTTGCAGAAAACTACAGGTCCTTTTAACCTACTACAAGATCAATCTATCTCTTCCTTCAAACATAGCCCTCCAGTTTTCTATTATCTATTTGCCTGTCCAAGAGTCTCTAATATATTTGCCTCTACCACACCCCTGACAGCACATTGTAGCTAAAATGGACCAATGCCCCTGTTGAGAAGTCTCATGCAGCATGGCGGAGAGGCTTCAAAGACACGTGGTTTAACTCTTCTCCACACCCTGCCTTCTCCCCCACTGACCAAACATATTGTGAGGAAAGAGCTAAATTCAACTCCTCCTTGGTAAAATGAAGGTTGTAAGACAGGATGGTGTTCGCCTGGAATGAGGGTTTATTTTGAGAATGTGAGAGGAGTTCCAGTCTACAGCCTTGAAAGTCGATCTTGATGAGTACTTTTTAGTCTGGGGAAGGTGAATTCATTGCACAGCTGTGGCTACCAGCTGATATTTTGAGAAAGACAGAGAGAGAGTGAGTTAGAGAGTTAGAAAGAGAGAATTAGAATTAGAGTTAGAGAGAGAGTTAAAGAGTTAGTGAGAGTTCAGGAGAAGCATGAATGTTTTTTATTCCCTGCGGCATTATACAGCTCAGCCCATTAACTGAATAACTTCAGTCTTGATGGAAGGTCTCAGCCTGAAAAGTCGACAATATTCTTTTCCATAGATGTTGCCTGGCCTGCTGAGTTCCTCCAGCATTTTGTGTGCACTGATTTCCAGCATTTGCAGATTTTCTCTTGTTTGTAACTGGATAGTATGTTGTTTTCTATACAACTACTACTTTAATCATTTCTCTCTCTTTCTAAATTTTATTCTTTACATGATTCTGATAAAGTGATTTCTTGTGGCCTCTAACACATATGCAGTGGTTCGTTTGCTTGCAAATACCTCTTGCTGCTGAACCACAAAAGAACTAATTTTAAAATAAAAACACAAAATGCTGGCAGAACTCAGCAGGCCAGACAGCATCTATGGGAGGAGGTAGTGACGATGTTTCGGGCCGAAACCTTTCATCAGGAGTGAAGTAACATGGGATGGTCGAGGGGGGATAAGAAGTGGGGGGAGGGATGAAGTAGAGAGCTGGCAAGTGATAGACTGAAGGGAAATGGGCTAGGGGAAGGTGGAGAATTATGGGAAATAAAAGAGAAAGAAAGGTAGGGCTGGGGGGAGATTATAGTGAGGGGGTAAAAAGAGAGAGAAAGAGAACCAGACTAAAATTATAGATCGGGATGGGGTAAGGGGGGGCAGGGGTATCAATGGAGGTCTGTGAGTTGAATGTTCATGCCGGCAGGTAGGAGGCTACCTAGGCGGGAGATAAGGTATTGCTCCATTGACCTGAGTGTGGTCTCATCTTGACGGTAGAGGAGGCCATGGACAGACATGTCGGAGTGGTAGTGGTCTGTGGAATTGAAGTGTGTGGCCACAGGGAGATCCCGCCACTGCTGGAGGACTGAGCGCCGGTGTTCGGCGAAACGGTCTCCCAGTCTGCGGTGGGTCTCCCCAATGTATAAATGGCCACATCGGGAGCACCGAATACAGTATATCACCCCAGCTGACTCGCAGGTGAAGTGGTGCCTCACCGGAAAGGACTGTCTGGGGCCTAGGATGGTGGTGAGGGAAGAAGTGTGGGGGCAGGTGTAGCACTTCTTCCGTTTGCATGGATAAGTGCCTGGAGGGAGGTCGGTGGGGAGGGATGGGGGTGGATGAATGGACAAGGGAGTCACGTAGGGAGTGATCCCTGTGGAAAGCCGAGAGTGGGGGGAGGGGAAGATGTGGCTGGTGGTGAGATCCCGTAGGAGGTGGCGGAAGTTACGGAGGATTATACGTTGGATCTGTAGGCTGGTAGGGTGATAGGTGAGGACCAGGGGGACTCTACCCCTGGTGGGCTGGCGGGGGGGATGGGGTGAGGGCAGAGGTGCGTGAAATACGGGAGATGCGATGGAAGGCAAAGTTGATAGTGGACGAAGGGAATTTAAAAATATTTTTGTTACACATGCACAGTTGTACAATTGCTGGAGGGCAGCTAATGGGATAAAGTCAATGTGTAATTGGTGGAAATGTACGTACCTCACAGCCTCTGAGATTGAGTTGGGGTTCACTTTAAGAAGCTGGTCAGATGTGATGATATGATTGTGTAAAGTACTTTTACCATGTCTTGTGTTCAATGTTTGGAGTACAATAAATGAGTTGTTACAGTTTTTCTTAAACAAAAAGTGCCTCTGCCATTTTATATGTGAAAACCTGCATTGGTGACCCCAATGTTCGAGAACAATTCCAGAGTTTTAGAGCAAGTCGGCCAAAGCAGTCACTTTGAAACTGCCAGAGTTTAGGAAGCCTGGTTTGGACAATCTGAGGCCCAATTCACACTACAAGAAACATCCGCCGACAACACCAAATATTGCTATGTAGTGGGATCGCTCAGTAACTTCACGGCTGTGAGAGTGGGGAGTCTACTAGAAGACCCACCTGCACACAATAAATAGCCATTGCTGAAAACTCACCATTTACACTTTTGGACTATAGGAATCGGGGGGCACCAGACAGTAGCTCTCCTTGCTCAGCCGTCAGAGCTAATGGACCACATGCTGTCTCACCCAGGAAATTACCATCTTTGTTTTACTTTTCAAAAACTCTTCATGCTTCAAATACCTGATCAAGTTTTCATAGCCCTTGCTAATGCACCCGTGAAGAATTGTAGTGAGCTTGCTGAAATGGCTGATAGTCTACACTCAGCTGGGCAGCGGTGCATCAATCCTCCTCCTGTCTTGACCTCAATAAGCCTCATCAGCAAGGCCCCCAAATAAGGATGCGGAAGGTGGGAAGGTGGTGTTTTGTGACTGTGGTGGGGATTGTGGGCTTGGTGAGGTTTGGGGTTTCGCCCTGCAGTCGAGTAAACTCACGTGCAGAGGTGCATGCGCTTGACAAATCCATTGTGGGAACAGGACAACGACCCAAACTCTTTGGCATCCATAAGCCAGCAGTTCTTAAGATTGAATGATTGTCCTTGGGCACACAGGAAATCTGGCAGCACACTACTTGAGCACCCGTGTCACACAGGAAACACCGCTCTGAAAGGGTGTCTGTGATGAACAGTAATGATCCCGGCAGCTGGAAGCCACGGTGTTCACACACCTCTGATGTCCCGATGCGCTGCCACTGCCAAAGCCACAAAGTAGTTGACACTTCCTAGTGTTCATATGAAAGCGAGCATGGTTAAAAACACAAGCCTACTGGTGCTCCCATCCTCCAACACACCCATAGCCATTACTACTGACACTTCAGACCATGCTGTGGGTGTTGTGAACGAACAGTTGGTCGGAGGCTTGTGGCAGCTGCCTGTCTTCTTCAGCTGGCAGCTCCGACCCCCTAAAGGAAGTACAGCAGGTTTGAAGTTGAAGAAATATTCGAAAGGAAAGATGACACCATCATGGCTAACAAGGGCACTTAAAGCCAGAATAAAAGACAAAATGAGAGTATATAATAGAGCAAAAGTCAGTGAGATGTTAGTGGATCGGGAAGCTTTCAAATACCAGCAGAAGGCAACTAAAAAAGTCATTAAGAAGGAAAAGATAGAATACAAATGTAATCTACCCTATAATATTAAAGAGGATGCCAAAAGTTTCTTCAGATACATAAAGTGTAAAGAAGAGGCGAGAGTGGAAACTGGAACACTGGAAACGATGCTGGTGAGGTAGCAATGGAGGACAAGGAGATGGCAGATGAACAGAATGAGTATTTTGCATTAGTCTTCACTGTGGATTATCAGTTTGGTGGAAGTTCCAGGTGTCAGGGGTCATGAAGTGTGAGAATTTACCATAACTAGAGAGAAGGTTCTTGGGACACTGAAAGGTGTGAAGGTAGACAAGTCCCCTGGACCTGATAGTGTACACCCCACAGTTCTGAAAGAGGTGGCTGAAGAAATCATGGAGACATTAGTAATGATCTTTCAAGAATCACTAGATTATTCTAATGTGATGGAAACTGGATGGTAGCCTCGAACGTGGCGTCTATATACCTCACCAATAACAGCCACCATCACACCTCCCAATGTAGGGCAGGTCTTTCTACTTTCATTTACCGTGTGAAAAGTATTTTGGACTGGAGAGTCTCCCTGAGGAAGTAAGATGATTACACACGATGTTCCTACAGAATGGCTACAAGCTGGAGGAAACAAATCGGGCCTTTAAAAAGGCCGATGGAAAAACCAGGAAACATAACAATGAGGAGGAGCCTGGCGTTACTGCCTGCCTTCCCTGTATTGCCACGGTTTTTCGAAGGATTACCTGGATCCTAAAGAAATACTGGATTAATACCATCCACAAACCCATAAGGAAGCTCACATCACTGCTTATGCAGGTCAAAGAAGACCTGGTCACTGGTGTTTACAGGATTCCCTGTGAATGCACAGCAGCATATATTAGGGACGCACGGTGGAAATGCGCATCAAGGGCCAGAGGAGGTGTATTCATTTGGGTTATCTGGAGATATTGAGGGTAGCAGAACATTGCAGTCACCGTGGCCATAGGATGACATTGACGGCACAAAAGATTGACTTTGATGGCACAAAACTATTGTGCTGCCCCAGTGGCTTTTGGGGCCGCCTGGTAAAGGAAGCCATTGAAATAAAACTAGAGGAAAAGAATTTCAACAAACACGAAGGATCACTCTAAGTAAGAACTGGAATCCAATTGTAAACAAGGTGGGAGAACAGAAACCTAATCAGGGCTAACCAATCAGGAGGACGGACAATGTGGGTATAAATACCACCGGACTAGACATGTCCAGGCATCATCCCTGATGAAAAAAGCAGAGTTTGTCATCAAAATGTCAGTTATATTCAATACCTGTACCCTGCCAAAATCCTGAAAAGAGTTTATTTGTCATATACACTGGGAGAGCACTAGATCCCTTTTCCCTAAAGGTTAAATTGCAGATTGAGTCTGTGGTGAGGAAGGCAAATGCAATGTTAACATTCATTTCAAGAGGACAAGAATAGAAAAGCAAGGATGTAATATTGAAACTTTATAAAGCACTGGTGAGGCCTCACTTGGAGTATTGTGAGCAGTTTTGGGCCCCTGTCTGAGAAAGGATGTGCAGAAACTGGAGAGGGTTCAAAGAAAGTTCATGAAAGTGATTCCAGAATTGAATGGCTTATCATATGAGGAGTATTTGAAGCCCTGGGCCTGTATTCACTAGGATTCAGAAGAATGAGGGGTGACCTCATTGAAACCTATCGAATAGTGCCTTGATAGAGTGGATGTGGAGAGGATGTTTCCTGTGGTGGGAGAGTCTAAGACCAGAGGACACAGCCTCAGAATAGAGAGGTGTCCTTTTAGAATGGAGATGAGGAGGAATTTCTTTAGC
Organism: Hemitrygon akajei; assembly: GCF_048418815.1. Taxonomy (NCBI): domain Eukaryota; kingdom Metazoa; phylum Chordata; class Chondrichthyes; order Myliobatiformes; family Dasyatidae; genus Hemitrygon; species Hemitrygon akajei. Next base: position 2,566,304 of record NC_133124.1, read on the forward strand.
CAGGGAGTGGTGAATCTGTGGAATTCTTTGCCACAGGCAGCTGTGTTTGTATTTAAGGCAGAGGTTGATAGATTTTTGATTGGTCTGGGCATGAAGGGATACAGAGATTGAAGCTGAGAGGAAAATTGTGTCAGCCATGATGAAATGGTGGAGCAGAGTCGATGGGCCAAATGGCCTAATTCTGCTCCTATATCTTATGGTCTAATGGTAATTACATAAAGTGCTTTCACCGCACTTTATGTTCAGATTTTTGGTGTTCAATAAATGAGTTTGTCTGGTTTTTCTGAAACAGGAAATGCTTCGGCTCTTTTATCTGCAAAAACCTACAAAAGTAACGCCAAGAATTAGGATTGGAGTTACTTCAGAACCAATACAGCCCTGTTTTATCCCCAAGTGGTTCCTGTGTCAAATGTCTGCTTTTGAATGGGATTGCAGAATAGCCACCCCTCTGTTATCACTGTTAAACAGTATAGCCACCTTTCCAAAGTGTGGCTAATGTCTCTCTGTTAAACAGCGGGTGTGTGTAAAAATTCTGCTCTTCATTGTGGGTTTTTTTCCAGATGGTCTCTGCTGAAATCTGCCACTAAATGGTTCCAAAATATCAGCTTTTTGTCAACATCATCATACTTACTGCCACATTGAATGCCTCCTGGATTAGAGACCATGTGCTATAACCAGGGGTTGGACAAATTTGGTCCATTTTCTCCAGTGGCGGAGGCTGAGGGAAGTTCTGATAGAGGCTCATAAGATCATGAGCAACACAGATAGAGCAGACAGGTAGTATCTTTTTCCCAGCACAACACTGTGGCCAAAGAGCCAGTTCCTGAGCTGTACTGGTCCATGTTCTATGGTCCAGATCACTCCCCAGTTATGTTGGTAGTGACATGATGAACAAGAACATTGTAAATATACTCTGTGGCCTCTTTATTAGGTACACCTGCTTGTTAATCCAATTGTTGTGTTCGTATAGAGGGATAATGCAGAGCACACCAGAGTGCCAGCATGCCGGATATTCAACTAATCTTTATTGATAACCCAGCTTGTACAGTATATGAACTCCTCCCATGTAGGAGAGGCTAACTGAGTGACATAAGAACATCACTACTAACTACCACAGCTTGTACCTCTGGACCCAGACTTCCAATGAGTGTGGAACGAGCTGCCAGCACAATCAGTGCATACCACTTCGTTTGGATAGGTACATGGATAGTAGGGGTATAGAGGGCTTTGGTTCTGGTGAAAGTGGATGGGAGGAGGCAGTTTAAATGGTTTGGCACAGGCTAGATGGCGGAATTACCCTATGACTCTAACATCCAGTGACTGGAAGTCCTGCGGGCAAAAATGTCTTGTTAATGAGAGAGATCAGAGGGGAATGGCCCAGCTGGCTCAGGCTGACAGAAAGGTGACAGTAACTCAACTAGCCACATGTTACAACACTGGTGTGAACCTTTGAAAGCACACACATCAAACATTGAAGTAGGTGGGCTACATCAGCAGAAAACCACATCGGGTTCCACTCCTGTACCTAATAAAGTGACCACTGAGTATTTATAATATGTACTTTTTATTCCATATCTATGTTTTAATCTTGAATGTTGTTTCTTGTTGCACATCATGCCAACACACACAGCAGATTGCTAACACATGTGAATAAACTTGATCCTTGATCCTTGAGAAATTTCTCCTGGGGGAAGTAACCCACACAGTGTTTAACGACAATATTTGTACGATAGAGGCATAGGTTTCAGTCACGCGGAATGGAACAAACCCTTTGGCCCCACTCATCCATGCTGAACAAGTTCCCATCTGAGGTAGTCATCTTTGCTGCTTTTGGTCCATATCCACTTAAACCTTTTATAACCACGAACCTGTCTAAACATCTTCTGTACGGTCTAATGTAACCCGCCTCTACCACTTCCTCTGGCAGCTCTTTCCATCTATGCACCAACCTCTGTTACCCCTCGGAATTGGGTTTAATAGTACCGGCATGCATCACGTTGTTTTGTGGCAACAGTACATTGTAATACATTAGTTAAAAAACTGTAAATTACAATAAGAAATATAAATATATAAACTAAATTAAATGATAGTGCTAAAAGAAAGCAACAAAAAAAATTAGTGGTGTTCATGGGTTCAATGTCCATTCAGAAATCTGATGGCAGAAAGGAAGAAATTGTTCCTGAATTATTGAGTGTGTCTTTAGGCTCCTGTGCCTCCTTGCTGATGGTAACAATAGGTAGGTGGCATGTTCTGGGTGATGGAGATCCTTAATGATGGATGCCGCCTTTTTCTGGCATCACCTTTTCAAAGTGTCCACAATGCTGGGGAAGGTGGAGCTGGGTGAGATTACAACTTTCTGCAGCGGCCCGTCCATACCAGATGATGATGCAATCAGTTAGATGCTCTCTGTGATACATATTTCCCCTCTCATCTTCAACCTAGATTTAGCCTGATTTAGATTTAGTTATCGTGAAAAGCACGATAACATTCTCTTATCTCTGCTGCTATTCAGCCTCCTGTGTTCCAGGCAGAGATGCTTCAGTCTCTCCTTAATAACTCAAGCCTTCTGGTTCAAGCATCATCCCTTCATGCATCCTTTGTCAGGCATGAACATTGCTTTCTCTGATGTCTGGTAATTTCTTCCCCCCACCCCTGCATTCTTCCTTTCTCCATTCCTCATTCTGGCTCTCCTCTTACCCTTTCCTTTCTCCTCACCTACTTATCACCACCCCCTGGCGTCCCTCTTCCTTCCATTTCTCCTAAGGTCCACTCTCCTCTCCTAATAGATTCCTCCTCTTCCAGCCCTTTATCTTTTCCATCGATTACCTCCCAGCTACTTACTCACCCCCCCTCCTGCACCCGCCTGGTCTCACCTACCACCTTCTATCTTGTCCTCCTTCCTCTTCCTCCACCTTCTTATCTTAGCATCTTCCCCCTTCCTTTCTGCTCCAGCATTTTGTGTGTGTTGCTCTGGATTTCCAGCATCTGCAGAATCTCTTGTGAGTCAAAAACAAGTTACTTATTTCCATATAGAACAGAAACTCAGAAATGGGTGTTAATAAGTTCATCATATTTTATTAAGTTTGAGAATGTAAATCTCTATTTATCACTTTTACCTGCTTATCTACAGTTAAAATGACTTCTGTAATAAAATTGCCAGAGGCCTGCATACCAATCATATAGAAATCTGAAGTGGCAGAGAATCAGTTTGGTTTAGGTTCTGTCAGGAAACTTTATTTATTATTTCAGAATGAGTAACCAGCTAATTACCAATTTAACTGGTTCGGTACAACACCGTGGGCTGAACGTCCTGTTCCTGTTCTATGTTCTGAAGTCAGCAGAGTCATAGAAAAGAACTCCCCCACCATGGGAAACATCCTTTCCACATTGACTCTTTCTAGGCCTTTCAACATTCGAAACATGCAAGTACAGACCCAGAACTATCGAACTTTCCTCATAAGATAACCCTTTCATTCCTGGAATCATCTTTGTGAACCTCCTCTGGACACTCTCCGGTGCCAGCACATCTTTTCTTAGATAAGGAGCCCAAACCTGTTCACAATATTCAAGGTGAGACCTCACCAGTGCACTATAAAGCGTCAGCATCACATCCTTGCTCTTGTATTCTAGATCTCTTGAAAAGAATGCTAAAATTGCATTTGCCTTCCTCACCACCAACTTTAGGGTGTCCTGCACAAGGACTCCCAAATCCCTTTGCATCTCAGATTTTTGAATTTTCTCCCTGCTTAGACAATAGTCTGCAAATTTATTTCTACTACCAAAGTGCATGATCATGCATTTTCCAACATTGTATTTCATTTGCCACTCTCTTGTCCATTCTCCTAATCTGTCTAAATCCTTCTGCAGTTTATCTGTTTCCTCAACAATACCTGCCCCCCCCCCCCAATCTTCATTTGAACTGCAAACAAAGTCATCTACTCCATCATCTAAATCATTGAAAAACAACTTAAAAAGAAGCGGTCCCAACACCAATCCCTGTGGAACACCACTAGCCACTGGCAGCCAACCAGAAAAGGATCCTTTTATTCCCATTCCCTGCCTCCTGCCAATCTGCCAAAACTCTAGTCATGCCAATAGCTTTCCTATAATACCATGGGCTCTTAACTTGCTAAGCAGCCTCATGTGTGGCACTCTATCAAAAACCTTCTGTAAGTCCACATATACAACATCCACTACCTCCCCTTTATCTATCCTACTTGTAATCTCCTCAAGAATTCCTACAGGTTTGCCAAGGAAAATTTACCCTTAAGGAAACCATGCTGACTTTGTACTATCTTGTCCTGTGTCACCAAGTACTCCATCACCTCACCCTTAACAAATGACTCAAACATCTTCCCAACCACTGAGGTTAGGCTAACTGGTCTGTAATTTCCTTTCGGTTGCCTTTCTCCTTTCTTATAGAGTAGAGTGGCTTTTGCAGTTTTCCAGTCCTCTGGGACCATGCCAGGGTCCAATGATTTTTGAAAGATCATCACTAGTGCCTCCATAATCTCTACCGCTACCTCTTTCAGAACCCTAGGTTGCAGACCTAGTTTGGCAGAAGAAATGAAAGAATTGACTATTTTCTAAATGGAGAGAAAGTACAAAAAGTGGAGACAAAAGGGGACTTGGGAGTCATGGTGCAGGATTCCCTAAAGGTTAATTTGCAGATTGAGTCTGCAGTGAGGAAGGCAAATGCAATATTAGCATTCATTTCAAGAGGACTAGAATATAAAAGCAGGATGTAATATTGAGACTTTATAAAGCACTGGTGAGACCTCACTTGGAGCATTGTGATCTGATTTGGGCTCCTTATCTTAGAAAGGGTGTGTTGAAACTGGAGAGGGTTCAAAAGAGGTTCACAAAAATGATCAGACATGAGGAAATCTGCAGATGCTGGAAATTCAAGCAACACACACAAAAATGATTTAAGGATTGTATGCCTTGTCATATGTAGAGTGTTTGATGGCTCTGGGCCTATATTCACTGGAACAGAAGAATGAGGGGTGACTTCATTGTAATCTATTGAATGGTGAAAGGCCTTGATAGAGTGGATGTGGAGAGGATGTTCTTATTGTGGGAGAGTCTAAGACCAGAGGACACAGCCTCGGAATAGAGGGGTGCCTCTTCAGAACGGAGATGAGGAGGAATTCTTTAGTGAAAGAGTGGTGAATCTGTGGAATTCTTTGCCACAGGCAGCTGTGGAGGCCAAGTCTTTATGTATATTTATGGCAGAGGTTGATAGATTCTTGATTGGTCAGGACATGAAGGGATAAGGGGAGAAGGCAGGAGATTGGGGCTGAGAGGAAAATTGGATCAGCCATGATTAAGTGGTGAAGCAGACTCGACGGGCCAAATGGCCTCATTCTGCTCCTATACATTATAGTCTCATGGACTAAGTGACTTATAGTTTCCTTTCATCTGCCTCGATTCCCTCTCGAAGAGTGGAATGACATTTGCAAGGTTCCAGTCTTCCAGAGCCATTCCAGAATATAGTGTTTCTTGAAAGATCATCACTAATGCTTCCACAATCTCTTCAGCTACCTCTTTCAGAACTCTGGGGTGTACACCATCCGGCCCAGGTGACATATCTACCTTCAGACCCTTCAGCTTCCCAAGAAACTTCTCTCTGGTTATGGTAACTTCACACACTTCATGACCTCTGACACCTGGAACTTCCACCATGCTGCTAGTGTCATCCACAGTGAAGACTGATGCAAAATACTTAATAAATTTGTCCGAAATTTCATTGTCCCCTATTACTAGCTCTCCAGCATCATTTTCCAGTGGTTCAATATCCATTCTCATCTCCCTATTATATTTTACTTATCCGAAGAAACTTATGGTATCTTTTTCAATATAGTATTATTACACCATAAGATATAGTAGCAGAATTAGGCCATTCCGCCCATCAAGTCTGCTCTGCTATTTCACCATGGTCGATCCAATTTGCCTCTCAGCTCCACTCAACCCCATACACCTGCCTTGTCTCCATATCGATTGATGCCCTGACAGATCAGGAAACAATCAACTTCAACCTTAAATACATCCAGGGACTTGGACTCCAGTGCAGTCTTGGGCAGAGCATTTCACTGATTCACTACTCTCTGGCTAAAAAAATTCCTTCTTACCGCTGTTCTAAAGTCACCCAGCAATTTTTGAGGCTGTGCTCTCTAGTTCTGGATACCCTCAGCATAGGAAACATCCCCTCCACATCCACTCAATATAGTTCTTTCAACATTTGATAGGTTTCAATGAGATCCCCCCTCAATCTTCCAAATTCCAGTGAGTAAAGGCCCGAAGTTGACAAAAACCTCATATGTTAACCCCTTCATTCTCGGAATCATTCTCATTAACCTTTTCTAGCCTCTCTCAAATGACAACACATCCTTTCTGAGATATTCAGATGAGGCCCAAATCTGAATATTCTAAGTTCGACCTGACTAGTGTCTTATAAAGGCTCGGTGCTATCTCCTTGCTTTTATATTCTATTCTCCTTGAAATAAATGCCAACATTGCATTTGCCTTCTTTACTACAGACTCAACCTGTAAATTAACCTTCTGGGAGTCTTGCACAAGGACTCCTAAGTCCCTCTGATGTTTGAAACTTCTCCTCATTTAGATAATGTCTACACTATTGTTCCTTTTACCAAAATGCATTAACATACATTTCCTAACACTGTATTCCATCTGCCACCTCTTTGCCCTTTCTTCCAATTTGTCTAAGTCCTGCTGCAATCGCATTGCTTTTTCAGAACGACCTACCCCTCCACCTATTTTCATATCATCTGCAAACTTTGCCACAATAATATTCCATTCTCTAAATCACTGACAAAAATGAGAAAGATATATAGGAGATTGTTTTGAAGGAGGTATATTAATATCATTCGATCAATTAAAGAATAAATATAAAGTATCAAACAACACTCTTTTTTGTTACTTTCAACTAAGGGCTTATTTAAGAGAAAAGTTAGGTCAAACAATGTTATTACCGAAACCCAATGAAATAGAAACTTTAATTCAAAAAGGAAAGACTAAAAAATTTATCTCTTGTATGTATAATTTGATTCAAAAACAGGCAATTAAACAAGGAGTCCATAAGTCAAGACAAAAATGGGAAAGTGATTTGAATATTAAAATTGAAGAAAAAAATTGGTCAAGACTATGTCTTGAGAGTATGACAAATACAATAAACGTCCGATTAAGATTAGTGCAATACAATTTTTTACATCAACTATATATTACACCACAAAAAATAAATAAATTAAACCCAAATTTATCTGATCAGTGTTTCCGATGTAACCAAGAAATTGGTACTTTTTTACATTCTACTTGGTCTTGTTCTAAAATTCAACCTTTTTGGACAAATTTAAGAGTTTTACTGGAACAAATTATTGGAATACAACTTCCACATAATCCAATATTACTTTTACTAGGTGATATTGAAGGGATAAAACCGATATCCAAATTGAATAAATATCAGAAAGAATTTATAAAAATTGCATTGGCAGTAGCCAAAAAAGCTATTGCAGTTACTTGGAAATCGGATACATATTTAAGTATAGATTGTTGGAAGAAAGAAATTTATGGCTGTATTCCACTTGAAAAAATTACTTATAATTTAAGAGATAAATATGAAACATTTTTGAAAATTTGGCGCCCTTATTTACAAAAGACAGGATTAAATATATAGGCGCTCCGAAGATGAAATAATTGGTTACTTGGGGAAAGAAATAAATATATATACTAAAGTTATTACGAACTCCGTGGAGCATGTGGGGATCTTCTAATATCCAGGCATTCCTTTTTTTTTTCTTTCTTTTTTCTTTCAATAGGGATGTTAGGGGGGAGGGGTTAAGGGGAGGGGGATGGGTAACATATTTTCTTTTTCACACACTTTTATTCTGTAACTATTTGAAAACACAATAAAAAAAAAGTTTTAAAAAAAAATTAGAAAGAATGGTTCCAATATGGACCCTGAGGAATACCACAGGTTACTGACAGCCAACCAAAAAAGGCGCCTTTTATTCCCACTTGCTGCCTCGTGCCTGTCAGCCATTCCTCTATCCATGCCAGTATCTTGTTAATGCCATAGGATTTAGTCTTGTTAGCTCTTGTAAGGATAACAAGAGCTGTTACTGGTGCTGACGAGTGCTGGACAGACCATTGACTCATCTCGTTCACCATGAGAATGAAGATTCGGCCCAAAAGGAAACACCAAAATCAGAACATTATTAAGAAATATAATGTTGACATCTTTCAAGACAACAACCATGTACAGAAGTTCCAGCAAAATCTTCAAGAACAACTGCCTCAACAAATCCCACCATCTGTAGAAGAACACTGGAATCAATTGAAGAATGCTATCATCACCTCCTGCAAAGAAACAATTTGGTTCAAGATGAAAAAACATCAGGATTGGTTTGATGATAACGACAAACTACTCCAACAGCTCATCGACGAAAAGAGAAAAGCTTTCATCACCTTACAAGATGACCAACAATCGGCTACCAAGAGGAAACGCTATCAGGAATGCAAGGCTGTAGTCCAGAAGAGCACCTGAAACCTGAAAAACCAATGGTGAAGGAAGAAAGCTCAAGAAATCCAACAACTAGCAGATGCCAATGACACTCGTGGGTTTTTCAACACAACTAAAGCTATTTTTGGCCCGTCCACTCATGGTCAAGCCCCTCTCAAAAGCAAAGATGGTTCAACCATCCTGAAGAGCAATGCTGACATCAATTCTAGATGGAGGGAGCACTTTGAAGATCTTCTAAACCAAACTGTCTCATTTGACAGGAATGTGATTAACAACATTCCAAAACAGCCCGTTGATGACTCCCTATGCAAAATGCCAACACTTGAAGTCAAGGAAGCCATCAAAACCTTGAAAAACAACAAGGCTGCTGGACTCGATAGAATACCAGCCGAGGTCTATAAAATTGGAGGTAACCCGCTTCATTACCAACTGCATCAACTTCTCATCAAGATCTGGATAAATGAAGACATGCCAGTAGACTTTAGAGACTCAGCAATCATTCCCATCTACAAAAGGAAAGGCGATCGATCCGAATGCAGAAACTATCGTGGAATTTCCCTGTTAGCAACAGCAGGAAAGATCCTCACCTGCACCATGAACAACCGGCTCAAGCCTTTAGCCGAGAAGATCCTTCTGGAGACACAAGCTGGTTTTAGACCATCACATGGAGCAATTGACATGATCTTCACAATGCGACAACTACAACAAAAATGTCATGAAAAACTTCAACCTTTGTACATGGCATTCATCGATCTCACCAAAGCCTTTGACTCGGTATCAAGGGAACGCCTATGGGATGTCCTATCTACCTATGGATGCTGTGAAAAGTACATTTGAGTCCTGAGACTCCTCCACGATGGCATGCTTGCCACAGTCATGGTCAGCAACAGTAACTGTGAGCCTTTTCAAATTAGATCAGGAGTAAAACAGAGATGTGTGATTGACACAACTTTGTTCACCATCTTCATTGCGACAATCATCCACATTATCAAGAATGACCTACCCCCAGAAATTGAAATTGTCTACAAAACAGATGGCAGACTTTTCAATATTGCCCATCTCAAGTCCAAAAACAAGATGTCCACGAGTTCCCTCATCAAGTTCCAATACGCAGGTGACAACAGTGTTGCAGCTCTTTCAGAAAACCACCTCCAACAGATTCTGACTGCCGTCAACCATGCATACATGAAACTTGGACTTACCGTCAATTCCAAGAAGACTCAGATCATCTACCAACCGTCACCAACTGAGACAAATCGGATTGAACCATCAATTCAACTTGGCGAAATAACCCTGGAAAACGTGGACCACTTTCCGTATCTTGTAAGTCACCTGTCCTCCAATGTCATCCTTAATGACGAGATCCAACATCATCTTAAATGCGCTGGAATACCTTTTGGACGTCTCCGAACAAGAGCCTTTCATAATCATGACATCCGAACAGACACCAAAATGTTAGTGTGTAAACAGTGGTAATCCCAACGCTCCTGTATGCATCAGAAGCCTGGACAACATACCGACAACATCTGAAGGCACTTGAAAAGTTCCATCAACGCTGTCTTCGAAACATCTTAAATATCAGCTGGGAAGATAGAAGAACCAACGTCAGCATGCTAAATGAAGAAAAAACAACGAGCATCGAAGCCTACGTCATCAAGAACCAACTAAGATGGAGCGGTCATGTTGTTCGGATGAAAGACGAATGTCTGCCAAAACAAATCTTCTACTCCCAGCTTAAAGAAGGCAAATGTAAAAGAGGCGGACAACAGAAGAGATTCAAAGACGTCTTAAAAGCCAACATGAAGAAATGTAACATCAACATCAGCAATTGGGAAACCAATGCCAAGGACAGGAAACTCTGGCAAGCCATCATCCGAGAAGGAACAGCAACTTTCAAAACCAACAGATTTGCAGAATTAGAAGAAAAGAGAATAAAGTGGAAAGAGAGGCAGCAACAACCAAAGCCCAATCTGCCATCTGGAACTACCTGTGCTGAATGCAGAAGAACTTTTAAAGCCAAGATTGGACTCATAAGCCACTTGAGAACCCATAAATAGTTCAACAGAATGAAGACCATCATCCTTGACCTCGAGGGATAGCCATGACGATGACAACGATGACAAGCCTTGTTAAGCAGCCACATGTGGGACACCTTATCAAACGTCTTCTGAAAATCCAAGTAAATAAGATAAACCAACTAGAAGTGAGGCTGGTATTGATCTGGTATTGGGAAATGAACCCAGTGAGGTGTCATATCTCTTGGTGGGAGAGCATTTGAGGTAATGATCACAACTCTATCTCCTTCACCATAGCGCTGGAGAGGGATAGGAACAGACAATTGGGAAAAACATTTAATTGGGTTAGGAGGAAATATGATGCAATTAAGCAGGAACTTGGGAACATAAACTGGGAGCAGATGTTCTCAGGGAAATGCGTGGCAGAAATGTAGCAAATGTTCAGGGAACATTTGCAGGGCATTCTGCATCGGTATGTTCCATTGAGGCAGGGAAGGGATGGTAGGGTAAAAGAACCATGGTGTACAAAGGATGTGGAAAATCCAGTTAAGAAGAAAAGAAAAGCTTACAAAAGGTTCAAGAAACTAGGTACAGTTAGAGGTCTAGAAAATTACAAAGTTGCCAGGAAGGAGCTCAAGAATGAAATTAGGAGAGCTGGAAGGGGCCATGAAAAAGCCTTGGCAATTGTGGGGATGACTTACAGAGAACTGAAAAGCTTTAATGTATAGACATTAAGAAAGAGGATGTGCTGCAGCTGTTAAAAGGCATTAAGTTAGATAAGTCACCAGGAGCCAATTGAATTGAACTGAATTGACTTTATTCCTTATATCTTTCACATACATGAGGAGTAAAAATCTTTATGTTATGTCTCCATCTAAATGTGCAATCATAGTAATTTATAATAATTTATAATAAATGGAACAGTCAATGTAATATAATTAAGTCAGCATGAGTTCATCAGTCTGATAGCCTGATGGAAGAAGCTGTCCTGAAGCCCGTTGGTCCTGGCTTTTATGCTGCGGTACCATTTCCTGGATGGTAGCAGCTGGAATAGATTGTGGTTGGGGTGACTCAGGTCCCCAATGATCCTACGAGCCTTTTTTACACACCTGTCCTTGTAAATGTCCTGAATCATGGGAAGTTCACAACTACAGCTGTGCTGGGCTGTCCTGCGATTAAGGGAGTTACAGTTCCCATACCAGGCAGTGATGCAGCTGCTTAGGATGCTCTCAATTGTGCCCCTGTAGAAAGTACCTAGGATTTGGGGGTCCATACCAAACTTCCTCAACCCTCTTAGGTGAAAGAGGTGCTATTGTGCCTTTTTCACCACACAGCTGGTGTGTACAGACCACGTGAGGTCCTCGGTGATGTGGATGTCGAGGAACTTGAAGCTGTTTTCCCTCTTAACCCCAGATCCATCGATGTCAATAGGACATGTCAATGCCCATCTCCATTCCTCCTGTAATCCCAACCAGAATGAGATATACCCCAGGCTACTGTGGGAAGCAAGGGGACAGATTGCTGATCTTTGGCTTATCAATAGGGATGGGAGAAACACCGAAGGATTGGAAGGTTGTAAATGTCATTCCCTTATTCAAGAAAGGGAGTAGAGATAACACAGGAAATTATAGATCGGTGAGTCTGACTTCAGTGGTGGGCAAGTTTTTGGAGAAGATTCTAAGAGGTAAGATTTAAGAGCATTTGAAGAGACATAATCTGATTAGGGATAGTCAGCATGGCTTTGTCAAGGGCAGGTCATGCCTTACGAGTCTGATTGAATTCTTTGAGGATGTAGCAAAACACATTGATGAAGGTAGAGCACTGGATGTAGAGTATATGGATTTCAGTCAGGCATTTGATAAGTTTCCTCATGTGAGGCTCATTCAGAAAGTTATGAGGCATGGGATCCAAGGAGACCTTGCTTTGTGGATCCAGAATTGTCTTGCCAACAGAAGGCAAAGTGTGGTTGTAGATGGATCGTATTCTGCATGGAGGTTGGTGACCAGTGATGTTCCACAGGGATCTGTTCTGGGACCCTGCCTCTTTGTGATTTTTATAAATGACCTGGATGAAGTAGAAGTGTGGGCTGGTAAGTTTGCTGATGATACAAAGGTTGAGGGTGTTGTGGATAGTGTGGAGGGCTGTCAGAAGTTACAGCGGGACATTGATAGGATGCAAAGCTGGGCTGAGAAGTGACAGATCCAGATAAATGCAAAGTGTTCCATTTTGGTAGGTCAAATTTGAAGACAGAATATAATATTAATGGTAAAACTCTTAGCAGTGTGGAGGATCAGCGAGTGTCAATAGGACACTCAAAGTTGCTGCATAGGTTGACAGTGTTGTTAAGAAGGCATATGGTGTGTTGGCCTTCATCAACCATGGGATTGAGTTCAAGAGCCTGAAGTAATGTTACAGCTATACAAGACCTTAGTTAGACCCCACTTGAAGTACTTCATTTCTGGTCGCCTCACTACAGGAAGGATGTGGATACTATAGAGTGCAGAGGAGATTTACAAGGATGTTGCCTTATGAAAATAGGTTGAGTGAACTTGGCCTTTTCTCCTTGGAGCGACAGAGGTTGAGAGGTGGCCTGTCAGATGTATACGAGATGTTGAAAGGCATTGATCATGTGAATAGCCAGAAGCATTTTCCCAGGGCTGAAAGGGCTAGCATGAGGTGGCAGAGCTTTAAGGTGCTTGGAAGTAGGTACAAGGGGGATGTCAGAGGTAAGTTATTTTACACAGAAAGTGGTAGGTGCGTGAAATACATTGCCAATGACAGTGGTAGAGGTGGATACAATAGGGTCTTTTAAGAGACTCTTAGATAGGTACATAGAGCTTAGTAATATAGAGGGTTATGCAGTAGGGAAATTCTAGGCAGTTTCTAGAGTAGGTTACATGGTCAGCACAACATTGTGGGCTGAAGGGCCTGTAATGTGCTGTAGATTTCTATGTTCTCAAGAGATCTCAAGAGCGTGAATTTGTAGAATGTCTAGGAGATGGTTTTTTAGAACAGCTTGTTGTTGAGCCCACTAAGGAATTGGCTGTACTGGATTGGGTATTGTGTAATGAACCAGAGGTGATTAGAGAGGTGGAAGTGAAGGAACCCTTAGGAGGCAGTGATCACAACATGATTGAGTTCACTGTGGAATTTGAGAAAGAGAAGCCGAAATCCGATGTGTCGGTATTTCAGTGGAGTAAAGGAAATTACAGTGGCATGAGAGAGGAACTGGCCAAGGTTGACTGGAAAGGGACACTAGCGGGAGGACGGCAGAACAGCAGTGGCTGGAGTTTATGCGAGAAGTGAGGAAGGTGCAAGACAGATATATTCCAAAGAAAAAGAAATTTTCAAATGGAAAAAGGATGCAACCGTGGCTGACAAGAGAAGTCAAAGCCAAAGTAAAAGCAAAGGAGAGGGCATACAAGGAAGCAAAAATTAGTGGGAAGACAGAGGACTGGAAAGTTTTTAAAAGCTTACAAAAGGAAACTAAGAAGGTCATTAAGAGGGAAAAGATGAACTATGAAAGGAAGCTAGCAAATAATATCAAAGAGGAAGTACATAAAGAGTAAAAGACAGGTGAGAGTAGATATAGGACTGATAGAAAATGATGCTGGAGAAATTGTAATGGGAGATAAGGAGATGGCGGAGGAAATGAACAAGTATTTTGCATCAGTCTTCACTGAGGAAGACTTCAGCAATATACGGGACATTCAAGGGTGTCAGAGAAGAGAAATATGCATAGTCACAATTACAACAGAGAAAGTACTCAGGAAGCTGAATAGTCTAAGGGTAGATAAATCTCCTGGACCAGATGGAATGCACCCCCGTGTTCTGAAAGAAGTAGCTGTGGAGATTGCGAAGGCATTAGCAATGATCTTTCAAAAGTCGATAGATTCTGGCCTGGTTCTGGAGGACAGGAAGATTACAAATATCACTCCGCTATTTAAGAAGGGGGCAAGGAAGCAAAAAGGAAATTATAGAAATGTTAGGTTGACATCGGAGGTTGGGAAGTTGTTGGAGTCGATTGTCAAGGGTGAGGTTATGGAGTACCTGGAGGCATATGACAAGATAGGCAGAACTCAGTGTGGTTTCCTTAAAGGAAAATCCTGCCTGACAAACCTAGCGCAATTTTTTGAGGAAATTACAAGTAAGCTAGACAAGGGAGATGCAGTGGATGTTGTGTATTTGGATTTTCAGAAGGCCTTTGACAAGGTGCCACACATGAGGCTGCTAAACAAGATAAGAGCCCATGGAATTACAGGAAAGTTACATAGGTGGATAGAGCGTTGGTTGATTGGCAGGAAACAGAGACTGGGAATAAAGGGATCCCATTCTGGTTGGCTGCTGGTTACCAGTGGTGTTCCACAGGGGTCCGTGTTGGGGCCTCTTCTTTTTACGTTGTATATCAACGATTTGGATTATGGACTAGATGGCTTTGTGGCTAAGTTTGCTGATGATACAAAGATAGGTGGAGGGGCCAGTAGTGCTGAGGAAACAGAGAGTCTGCAGAGACTTGGATAGATTGGGGGAATGGGCAAAGAAGTGGCAAATGAATTACAATGTTCGAAAGTGTACGGAAATGCACTTTGGTAGAAGAAATAAATGGGCAGACTATTATTTAAATGGGGAGAGAATTCAAAGTTCTGAGATGCAACGGGACTTGGGAGTTCTCGTGCAGGATACCCTTAAGGTAACCTCCAGGTTGAGTCGGTGGTGAAGAAGGCGAATGCAATGTTGTATAGGAGCAGGGATGTGATGTTGAGGCTCTATAAGGCACTGGTAAGACCTCACT
This sequence comes from Hemitrygon akajei, assembly GCF_048418815.1. Classification (NCBI taxonomy): domain Eukaryota; kingdom Metazoa; phylum Chordata; class Chondrichthyes; order Myliobatiformes; family Dasyatidae; genus Hemitrygon; species Hemitrygon akajei. Next base: position 2,581,650 of record NC_133124.1, read on the forward strand.
TGAAATACCGTGTGCAGTTTTGGGCTCCTTATTTAAGAAAGAATGTGCTGACGTTGGAGAGGGTTCAGAGAAGATTCACTAGAATGATTCCGGGAATGAGAGCGTTAACATATGAGGAACGTTTGACCGCTTTTGGACTGTACTCCTTGGAGTTTAGAAGAATGAGGGGGGACCTCATAGAAACATTTCGAATGTTGAGAGGCATGGACAGAGTGGATGTGGCAAAGTTGTTTCCCATGGTGGGGGAGTCTAGTACAAGAGGACATGACTTGAGGATTGCAGGGCGCCCATTCAGAACGGAGATGCGAAAAAAAAATTTTTAGCCAGAGGGTGGTGAATCTATGGAATTTGTTGCCACGGGCGGCAGTGGAGGCCAAGTCATTGGGTGTATTTAAGGCAGAGATTGATAGGTATCTGAGTAGTCAGGGCATCAAAGGTTATGGTGAGAAGGCGGGGGAGTGGGACTAAAGGGGAGATTGGATCAGCTCATGATGAAATGGCGGAGCAGACTTGATGGGCCAAATGGCCGACTTCTGCTCCTTTTTCTTATGGTCTTATGGTTCTAAATGACATCCACTGCCTCTCCTTTCTCCACCCTGCTTGTTACTTCCTCGAAGAACTGTAACAGTTTTGTCAGGCAAGATTTCCGTTTACAGAAACCAAGCTGACTTTGACTTATTTTATCATTAGTCGCCAAGTACCTCGAAACCTCATCCTTAATAATAGACTCCAACACTTTCCTAACCACTGAGGAATCTTCCTTTCTTTCTTTCCTTCCTTTCTTTTGCCTTCCTCCCTTCTTAAAGAGTGGAGTGACGTTTGCAATCTTCCAGTCCTCTGGAACCATTCCAGAATTAAGAGATTCTTGAAAGATCATGACCAATTCATCTGTTATCTCTTCAGCAATCTCTCTCAGGACTCTGGGATGTAGTCCATCTGGCCCAGATGACTTGTCCACCTTAAGACCTTTGAGTTTGCCTCACACTTTTTCCTTTGTAATAGCAATTGCACTCACTCCTACTTCCTGACACTCACAGACCTCTGGCACACTGCTGGTGTCTTCCACAGTGAAGATGCATGCAAAGTACCCATTAAGTTCATCTGCCTGAGGAGATGTTAGGCGTAAGTTGTTTTTACACAGAGAGTGGTGAGTGCGTGGAATGGGCTGCTGGCAGTGGTGGTGGAGGCAGATACAATAGGGTCTTTTAAGAGACTGCTGGACAGGTACATGGAGCTTAGAAAAATAGAGGGCTATGGGTAACCCTTGGGTAATTTCTAAAGTAAGTATATGTTTGGCACAGCATTGTGGGCCAAAGGGCCTGTATTGTTCAAAGGTTTTCTATGTTTCTATACATTTTCTTTGTCCCCATTACTACCTCATCAGCATCATTTTCCAGTGGTCCAATATCAGCTCTCACCTCTCTTTTACTCTTTATATAACTGAGAAAACTTTTGGTATCCTGCTTTTATTATTGGCGTTCATTTTTCATCTTTTCCCTTCTTATCGCTTTTTTAGTTGCCCTTTGTTGGATGTTAAAAGCTTCGCAATCATCGAACGTCCCACTCACTTTTGCTACCTTATATGCCCTTTCCTTGGCTTTTATGCGGTCCTTAAATTCCTTTGTCAGACACTATTGCCTATCCCTGCCATTTGATAACTTCTTCCTTTGTGGGTACATATCTTTCCTGCACTTTGTGAACTATTCCCAGAAACTTCAGCCATCTCTGCTCTGCCATCATCCCCACCAGTATCCTCCTCCAATCCACCTGGGCAAGCTCCTCTCTCATGCCTCTGTAATTCCCTTTATTCCATTGCGATACTGATACATCTGACTTGTGCTTCTCCCTCTCAAATTGCAGTATGAATTCAATCATATTATGATCACTGCCTCCTAAGGGTTCTTTTGCATTAAGCTCCTTAATAGGACCTGGGTTATTACACAACACCCAATCTATGGTAGCCTTTTCCTGAGTAGGTTCAAGCACAAGCTGCTCCAAAAAGCCATTTTCAGCAAATTCCCTCTCCTGTGATTTGACACCAACCTGATTTTTCTAATCCCCTTGCATATTGAAGCCCCCATTACAACTGTGTCATTCAGGAACAACTTCTTCCGCTGCCATCTGATTCCTGAATGGACTTTGAAGCTTTGGACACTACCTCACTTTTTAATATACAGTATTTCTGTTTTTGCACATTTTAAAATAAACTATTCAATATATGTAATTGATTTACTTGTTTATTTATTGTTATGTTTTATTTTTTTTTCTCTCTGCTAGATTATGTATTGCATTGAACTGCGGCTGCTAAGTTAACAGATTTCAGGTCACATACCAGTGATAATAAACCTGATTCTGATCCTTATTACATGCTTTTTCCATTCCCTTTGCAATCTTAACCCCAAATTTCCCCATGGGGATGAATAAAGTATCTATCTATCTATCTATCTACTATTTGGAGGCCTATATATGATTCCCAAAATGGTTTATTTTCCCCTTGCAGTTTCTTAACTCCACACACAATGTTTCAGCATTCTCCTTCCCTATGTCACCACTTTCTAAAGAAGTAATTCCATCTCTTACCCACAGAACCACACCACTGCCTACGCCTTCCTGTCTGTCCTTTTGATACAAAGTATATTATGGTCTTCTTTCAGCCACGACACAGTGATGCCCATAGCGTTGTACTGACCAATCTCTAATTTTGTTATGAGTTTGTCCACCTTGTTCCAAATGCTACATGCAGTTAAATACAGCACCTTCAGTCCTACATTTTCGCCCTTTTGAATTTTGCCTCTGTGGTACAATTTAACTCTTTTCTCCATCTGCATTTTAACCCAATCATTGGCTTATCCTTCAATGTTACACCCATCAACTACTTGTAAACCTGTTGGCTCATCCTCAGCTCCATCATACTGGTTCCCATCCTCCTGCCATATTAGTTTAAACCACTCCCAACAGCTCTAGTAAACCTGCCAACAAGAATATTGGCCCCCCCCCCCTCGGATTCAAGTGCAACCTATCCCTTTTGTACAGGTCCCACCTGCCCCAGAAGAGGTCCCAACTATACAGAAATCTGAAGGAGCATACTTTCGTGTGCCATCTTTACCTTCTTCATGTCTTTTTAGCAGCCTTCTGTTGGTTTTTAAAAGCAAATCAATCCTCTAATTCCCAGTAATTCTGTCTCTATTATATGCCCTCTCTTTGGGTTTTATGTTGGCTTTGTCTTCTGTTGTTAGTCATGGTTGTGTCATCTTTCCTTTAGAATACTGCTTCCTCTTTGGGATGTACAGTTGGACCTCCTCATCCGCGAGTTCCACACGCTCGAATTCAACCAACCTCGAAGTGAGAAAACCTGGAAGTGCTCTTCCAGCACTTGTTGTTCGATCCTTCGATGGAACGAAGCCTCCGTGTCACCCAAGGGATAACAACATGCCTACAACCACTGCAAGATTTGCTTGATGATGCAAAGAAAAAGAAGAGAATGCTTCCTATAACAATGTTTCTAACTAAAGCATCTGCAACTCTGAAGTCTCGACATTCAACGCTTGAAGATCCTCAGCCCTCAACCTCCACAGTTCCTGACTTTAGTATTATTGAGCCTCCTCCAAAGCGTCCTTATTCCCTAAACAAGACAGTGTAACAACTACTGTACAGGTATTACAAGTTTTACTCATTGTTTGATCATTGTTCGCCTCGCATCTCGTTTGTTCACTGATTGTGTTGTGAGTGAGAGGAACACGTACAGTATTTTTTCTTGTCAATATTCCCTAAATATTACAGTATAACAACTATTTACATAGCATTTACATTGTATTAGGTATTATAAGTAATCTAGAGATGATTTAAAGTATACAGGAGGATGCGTGTAGGTTATATGCAAATACTGCGCCATTTTATATAAGGGACTTGAGCATCCACATATTTTGGTCCGCAGGAGGTCCCGGAACCAATCCCTTGCAGATAAGGAGGGCCAACTGTATATATCCTGTGCCTTCCAAATTGCATTCAGAAATTCCAGCTATTACTGCTTTGCCCAAAAATACAACCGCAGATGCTGTGGATCAAAGAATACGTACGTTGTGTACATATTACTGCTTTGCCATCACCCCTGCCAGTGTCCTTTTCCCAATCAGTTCCGGCCAGCTCCTCTTTCATGCCGCTGTGATTCCCTGTACTTCACTTTAATACTGATACATTTGACTTCAGCTTCTCCTTCTCAAATTTCAGGGTGAATTTGATTATATTATGATCACTTTCCCCTAAGGGTTCTTTTACCTTAAGCTCCCTAATCAATTCTGGTTCATTGCACAACACCCAAACTTGAGGAGGCAGACAGGGCTCTTGGACAGGAGGAGTGAGCGAGAATGCAGAGGGCAGGGTGGAAGATGCAGTCGCAGAATGTTGATGGGCGCTCTGGGACAGCTGGAGTGACTGAGTCTGGGCCACAAGATCGGCTACATTGGCAGAAAGAGACTCCACTGCCCTGAACATGGAGTCCAGCTGGTTCTGGTGTCTCCCCAGCATCACTCCATGTTGTTCCAGGACAGCTCTCAGATGGCCAGGGTCTGCTGGATCCATCCTGGCCAGATTGAACTGTCGGGACACTGAAGCAGGAACCCAATCGCAGACCCAGTACTGTGCGCACAGTGATATTTACTGAGTAGCAAATCCAGGGGGGCAACAAAGTCGGCATCAACGTTCAGGCAGAGATCAAAACATTCAGAGAAATCCAAAAACCAGAATCTGGAAACAGGCAAAGTCAATAGACAGACAGACTGACTTCAGATACAAATGCTGGGAAGGCTCTGGAAAACTCACTGGCACACTCTGGCAACAAACAGGTGAAAACACAGGACTGAAATACACTGAGCAATAAACAGAGAGGCAGATGATAGGTGGAGCACAATGAGACACAAGTGGAAGCAAAACAGCTAATAATGAGAAACAGATGAGAGATGGAGTACTCAGTGATACAGGGGCCGGAGTAGAGCAGGAGCAGGGACAGGAGCACATGGGCCATGAAAACAAACAAGAGCACATGGCGATACAAAACCACAGACTGACGGCTAGGGGGAAAACACTCAAAAAGACAAAGTTCAACTGGAGGTACTAACAGACTGTATGTTTACCACTGTTGTAATTATATGTACTATATGTGCCTTAGCCCGTCAGTTATATGTGCTGTATGTGTCTTAGTCAGTCAGTTATATGTGCTATATGTGCCTTGTGCTGTGTGTGACTGTTGATTCTGTGTTTTACACCTTGGTCCCAGAGTAACAGTTTCATTTGGCTGTATTGATGTATAGTTGAATGACAATTAAAATTAAACTTGTCAGACTCTGCTCTACAATGCTGGTAAAACACTTGCTTTGACAGATCAGTTGAAGTACACAGCCAAATATTTGAAAGTTATGCTCTGCCTCACATTTCATCGGTTGGCAATTCCAGCTGAAATCAGGGTTATTTTCACTGTTTTACAGTCCCACTCTGTTCTTGTCATTGTTGGGAAACAGAGAGGCTGAAAGCTTCATTCCCTGCATTTTTTCTCACTTGCGCTTCAAATGGCTCCCAGTTCCTAACCTATCAATTCTGTCACTGATGCCAAACCCACTGTGATCGATGTTCACTTTGTGTGAATATTGGGAAGATCCAATTCATCAACTGTTCATCATTGGATCATGAAACCGCTTCATCCTCAAGTCCCATTTCTTTCAAAAGAGGCTCTTGGAGTTGGGATAAATACTAAAATGGCAGTCACTCTTTCGATGTTTACCTCAGCAGAGATACACAATGCAGATCATGCCCATGTATTTGCGTTTGCCGGTGACAACTATATCAAGTTGAATTGTCTTTCAACTGGATGCAAATATGGTAGTTGCCTGTCATGTCCGATGATAACTGGAAACCTGTGCAGGAGAGTTTTTAAGCTGGAAAACCTGTTGCACTGGGGCAGTTCCTCTCTCTCAACCTCAGAAGTCCGGGTCCAGTGGTATGAATAGTCATCACAGACTGGGCTCCTCCATGGCTGCAGTGGATGACCATGACATCTTCTGTCATGCTCTTCGCTCTTGATCACCTTCCAGCCCGTTGGATCTCACTGCTGATCTCATCCACCCAGTCTGCCAGAACTGACATCACTTACCAGGACAGGCATGTCCCTGTCTCAGCAGGGTAGGAGACCCACTGGCTACCCTCACCTGGTTTAGCCCACCTGTCAAAGCAGTGTACCAGAGTGTGCAGTGACTTGGAGCCGCAGGTGAGAGCGAGTGTCCGATGGGAACCAGAGATGAGTGAAGTGTCCCAAAATGGACACAACAAGCTCCTTCACCAGGGGTGCCACCTATCCATAGACACCCAAAGCACCCCAGTACGCCCCATACATCACTGTTAGAACTGTATACCACCATTACTCTAAGATTGTGCATCGGGCCGGAATTATATGGTGAGACTGAGTGTTTGTACCTGAGGGTATAACGCTCATAATGACTGGAACAGACTACACCACCAGAAGCCTTCAAACTCAGGAAGAATACAGGGTTAATGGCAAGATTCCTGGAAGTGTGGAAGAACAGAGGGATTTCGGGATTGACATCCATAGATCCCACAAATTTGCTGTGACAATTGAAAGGTGGTTGAGAAGGTGTACGCTCTGTTGGTTTTCATTAGTCGGGAGACTGAGTTCAAGAGCCATGAGGTAAGTTGCAGCTCTATAAAATTCTGATTAGAAATGAATATTGTGTTCAGTTTTGATCGCCTCATTGTAAGAAGGATGTGAAAGCTTTAGACAAGGTGCAGAGGAGGATGCTGGCTGGATTCAGAGCATGTCTTATGAGGAAAGGGTGAGCAAGCCAGGGGTTTTTCTCTTTAGAGCGAAGGAGGGTGTGATGTAGAGGTGTATCAGATAAGAGGCATAGATCAAGTGGATAGCCAGAGACTTTTTCCCAGGGCGGAAGTGGTTAAAGCAAAGGGGTATAATTTAAGGTGATTGGATGAAAGTAGAGCAGGGATGTCAGACAGAGAGTGGTGGGGGTGAAGAACATGCTGTCAGGGGTGGTGTAGAGGCAGATACGTTTATAAAACTCTTAGGCACATGGAGGATAGAACAATGAAGGGTTATATGGAAGGAAAGAGAGACTTTCAGAAGATCAACACAATATCATGGGCTGACGGAGTTTGGCGTTCTTATAGTATTCTATGTTCTCAACATCAGGAATACGAGGAGACAAAGTACATACTCAAATGTTACTGGTAACGATGTTTAAAAATGATGTGTAAAAACACACAAGAGAATGTTTGTTTTATTTCTGCACCAATCCACTAACAGAATTAATTACTTGCTCAGAAATCCCGTGCCACAAGTCTAATTAAATTCATTGGCAGGCACTCTGGGGAAAATATCCATTTTTTCCTCTTTAAGGGGATATTTAACCCCAAGGTATGATGGAGATATTGGGAATCCTGTTAGAATTCCGATGTTTCATGTCATGTAATGGCTGGATTGAGTAGATACTTCCCCAGTCTCAGATGTGTCAGATAGACATCGAAGTGCCATCGCTGGAGTTAGCATCCAGCCATTAACCAAAGGCACCACTGACTCGTGTCCACACTCAACAGAGTAACCATATAACAATTACAGCAATGAAACAGGCCATCTCGGCCCTTCTAGTCCGTGCTGACGCTTACACTCACCTAGTCCCACTGGCCCGCAGTATGTGATTCCTGGATCAACTTTACTGCTACCTGAGGACCCACCAATGGACAAGCTACCCCACCACACTCTACTCAAGTGATCACAGGAACACAGACATTCTGGTAACCTTCTAACTTACTCTAACCCTCTCCATCTGGAAATCCCTCTATTTCTCGATCATCCATTTACCCATCTGGGAGCTTTAAATTTTCCTGATGTATCCTCCTCTGCCGCCACCCCAGGCAGTGTGTTCCACACACTCACACTCTGTGTAAAGAACTTAACCCTAACATCACTCTGCATCCTTTCATCCAATCACCTGAAAATTATGCCCTCTCCTATTAGGCTCTTCTGCCCTGGGAAAAGGCTGTCCAGTCTATCCATGCGTCCTATCATCTTGTTAACCTCTACCAAGTTGTGTATGTAAGGGGTTTCTTCTTTATGTTATTGCTAATGTTAATCAAAATGGCTTCTTGTTATGTTTAAAGTAAGAATGCTTCTTTGTTGTGGTAACTGGTGAGAGTGTGCTTTCTCTCGCAGCTTGTTTGGGTTATAATTATTGATAATAAGAATTGTATTCATTTGTTAACCAATTGGGATAGATGTTATTCTTTCTTGTGGGTCTGTAAGCTAGTGTTGTGCTGACTTTTGGGGAGGTCGAGGGGGAGATCGCGAGGAAGGAGGACGTGCTGGATGCGCTCTGGTCGACCACCGAGGTTGGTCCCAGGCAGCGGGTCGAGGAGGTCGGAGAAGGTCGAATAGTGGACCAAAGACTTCAATAGTTGATAGTCCCCCAATCTGCGTCGGGTCTCGCCGATGTGTAGGAGACCGCACCGGGAGCACCGAATGCAATAGATGACCCCAACAGACTCACAAGTGAAGTGTTGCCTCACCTGGAAGGACTCTTTGGGGCCCTGAATGGTGGTAAGAGAGGAGGATCTTCTACATCGGCAACATGTAGGGGGGACTGCTTCATCGAGCACCTCCACTCCATCCGCCACAACAGACAGGATCTCCCGGTTGCCACCCACTTCAACTCTGCTTCACATTCCCATTCAGATATGTTCATACATGGCCTCCTCTACTGCCATGATGAGGCCAAACTCAGGCTAGAGGAGCAACACCTCATCTACCGTCTGGGTAGTCTCCAGCCCCTTGGTATGAACATCAAATTCTCCAACTTCCGGTAATTCCCCCCCTCTCCCTTCCCCCATCCCAGTTTCACTCTGCCTCCTCCTCCAGCTGCCTATCACCTCTCTCATGATTCTGCCTTCTTCTACAACACATAGTGCTTTCCCCTTACATTCCTTCTTCACCTTTCCTGCCTATCCCCTCCCACACCCCTTGATCATTCCTCTGATTGGTTTTTCACCTGGCACCTACCAGCCCTCTCCTTCTCACCCTCCCCCCACCTTCTTTATAGGGCCCCTGCACCCTCCCTCTTCAGTCCTGACGAAGGATCTCAGCCCGAAACATTGACTGCTCATTTCCACAGCTGCAGCCCGACCTGCTGAGTTCCTCCAGCATGTTGTACGTGTTGCTTTGACCCCAACATCTGCAGTGTACCTTGTGTGAATATAACCAGCTTTCCCTGTTCCCTCCACAAACATTTAGTCAGGTTACAAATCCACACTGTCTGCCCTTCATCAGCCTAGGTCTATCTCAATGAGAGCCTACAGTGTCCCTCAAAAATGACTCCAGTTGTCAGCCCGCCATGAAATTAAACTAACTGGCCAGAAGGCTAGTTGGTTAATCCCTTTATCCTCTGCACTGGAATTAACTGTGCAACATCAGCACTCCTCCAAGCCTCTGGCTCACTTCCGTAGGCTGGGCAGATGGAAAAATCACCCCTTCCCTGAGATATAATTAATTGGAATTTTCACATTTTAGGTACAAAAATAATATTTCAATCATCAGTAATGAACAGAACATGACATATTTTGATTTGAAATACTGAAAGTGGACATATCCTGAGGTTAGGCTGAAACAGATTAATTTATTTTGTTGCATGCAGATCGAAACAGAGTGAAATGAATCATTTGTGTCGATGACTGGCGCAATCCGAGGACGTGCTGGGGTCAGCCTGCTGGTGTCGCCATGCTTTAAGTGACAATGTAACATGGCTACAACTCACTGACCCTAACCTATAATTGAGAGGAAACTGGAGCACCCGGAGGAAACCCAGTTAGTCACAGGGAGAGCGTGCAAACTCCTTATAGACAGCAGTGGGAATTGAACCCTGATCATTGGCACAGAAGGCATTCTGCCTTCTCTTGAGTTATCACACTGGTTATATTATCTCCTGTCGTATTTATATATGGGAGTAGTTCCCAGATTCAGAGTTTAGAAAGTACATAAATACAGATTATCCAGATGTCATTAATAATAAAAGCCATTATAAAAAGAAAACAATTATTCCTTTTGTTTTAAGAGGCCTTTAATATGACACATTTTTCTGCTTGGTTCACAACAGCTGTAAAAATAATGTGTCCGGCTCAAGGACTTCAAAGTTCCAAGTGAACTTATTATCAAAGTACATAAATGTCACCAGAGCCAACCCTGAGATGTATTTTCTGGCAAACATTCATAAGAATAAATAAAGAAATACAATAGACTTCATGAAAAACGGTACATAAACAAAGACTGACAAACAAGCAATATGCAAAGGAACAAAATGTGCAAATAAAATAATAATACTGAGAAGATGTGTTGCAGAGATTCCTTGAAAGAGAGTCTGTAGTTTGCAGAATCAGTCCAGATCTGTCGATAGCAGCCGCGGGTCATTCCTTCCTCAAGAACACAACACGAGATGGAGTTTTATATCAGACCCCTGTCATGGCTGATATCAGCATCTCCTCGCTGCCATTTCTCCACACCCTTTCATTCTTTCAGTCTCAGGTTTAAATGATCAGACCCTTATCTGGCATTAATATCCCCTTGTTTGGGACTCCCACAGGGAAAACATGCCCTGTCAAGCCCCTTTAGGATCTCTGTATTTATGGTCAGAGTACTGCAGCACAGAAAAAGGACTTTGTCCCATTTAGTCCATACCAGACTGCTATCCTGCCTAGTCCCATTGGGCTGCACCTGGACAATAGTCCCCCATACCCCTGCTATCTAGGTATTTATCAAACCTCATCTTAAATGTTCTAAATGAGCTTGCATCCACCGCTCCCACTGGTTTGATTAAGGTCACTGTTGTGTATTTTATATTTCAATAATACCTGGGCAATCTTGTATATATTGTTTGATTAAGAATTCTTGTTGTTTAAATAATTAATTAGATGTAGAAATACGTTAATGAAACGCATCATCACACTACCATGCGATATGTGCGTACCTCACTTAATGTAATGATGAAGTTACACCTGCATTCCCTACTCCCGAATCTTATTTCAATCACTTTAATGTTTCCAAGTTACAAAACATATAGCCACCTTCAAGGAATACAGGACCGAATGATAGAGCAATTCCTGCATCATGGGAGTTAACCTGGAGAATCCATTCCCATTCCTATATGTCTATAAGGGGGATCTCCCAGTGGCCACCCATTTTAATTCCACTTCCCATTCCCATTCCGATATGTCCATCCACGGCCTCCTCTACCGTTGCGATGAGGCCACACTCAGGTTGGAGAAGCAACACCTTTTATTCCATCTGGGTAGCCTCCAACCTGATGACATGAACATCAATTTCTTGAACTCCCAGTAATGTCACCACACCTCCTCCTTCACCATTTCCCATCCACCCTTCCCTATCTCACCTTATCTCCTTTCCCACCCACCGACTCCCTCGCATGCTCCTTCCCCTTTTTTCTTTCTCCCACTGCCTTCTGTCTCCTCCACCAATCAGCTTTCCAGCTCTTAACTTCATCCGTCCCCCACCTAGTTTCACCTATCGTCTGGCGCTTCTCTCTCTCCTCCCCCCATCTTTCAAATCTAATCCTGTTCTTTTTTCTGCAGTCCAACCAAAGAGTTTTGGTCCAAAAGGTCGACTGTACTTTTTCTATAGATGCTGCCTGGCCTGCTGAGTTCTTCCAGCATTTTGTGTGTTTTGCTTGGATTTCCTGCAGGAGCAAATTTTCCCTTGTCTGGACTGGAATTAGCCTGGGGAATATCTTCTGTACTGAAATTAGCCTGGATAATCTGCTCTGTACTGGAATTAGCCCAGGGAATCTGCTCTGTACTGGAATTAGCCCGGGGAATCTCCTCTGTACTGAAATTAGCCCGGGGAATCTGCTCGGTACTGGAATTAGCCTGGATAATCTGCTCTGTACTGGAATTAGCCCGGGGAATCTCCTCTGTACTGAAATTAGCTCGGGGAATATCTTCTGTACTGGAATTAGCCTGGATAATCTGCTCTGTACTGGAATTAGCCCGGGGAATCTGCTCTGTACTGGAATTAGCCCGGGGAATATCTTCTGTACTGGAATTAGCCTGGATAATCTGCTCTGTACTGGAATTAGCACGGGGAATCTGCTCTGTACTGGAATTAGCCCGGGGAATATCTTCTGTACTGGAATTAGCCTGGATAATCTGCTCTGTACTGGAATTAGCACGGGGAATCTGCTCGGTACTGGAATTAGCCATAGATACTGCCTGACCTGCTGAGTTCCTCAGCATTTTGTGTGATTTGCTTGGATTTCCAGCATGGGCAAATTTTTCCCTTGTCTGCACTGGAATTGGCTTGGGGAACCTCTTCTGTACTGAAATTAGCCTGGACAATCTGCTCTTTAGTGCCTCTGTTGTTACTGTATCTACTCTTAAATTAGGAAACTAAAACTGTAAACAAAGTAATGGCCATCCTTACACCCTTTTCTCTGGACCTTCCTGGAGGTGAGACAATAGACAATAGGTGCAGGAGTAAGCCATTCGGCCCTTTGAGCCAGCACCACCATTCAATGTGATCATGGCTGATCATCCACAATCAGTACCCTGTTCCTGCCTTCTCCCCATATCCCCAGACTCCGCCATTTTTAAGAGCTCTAACTCTTTCTTGAAAGCATCCAGAGAATTGGCCTCCATTGCCTTCTGAAGCAGAGCATTCCATAGATCCACAACTCTCTGGGTGAAAAAGATTTTCCTCAACTCTCTTCTAAATGGCCTACCCCTTATTCTTAAACTGTAGCCTCTGGTTCTGGACTCCCCCAACATCGGGAAGATGTTTCCTGCCTCTAGCGTGTCCAATCCCTTAATAATCTCATATGTTTCAATCATATTGATCATGGTGAGGGTTGGGGGTTACTGAGCACAGTACTCCAAGTGGGGTCTGACTGGGGTCCTATATAGCTGCAACATTACCTCTCGGCTCTTAAACTCAATCCCACAATTGATGAAGGCCAAAGCATCGTATGCCTTCTTAACCACAGAGTCAACCTACATAGCAGCTTTGAATGTCCTATGGACTCAGACCCCAAGATCCCTCTGATCCTCCACACTGCCATGAGTCTTACCATTAATGCTGTATTCTGCCATCATATTTGACCTACCAAAATGAACCACTTCACACTTAACTGGGTTGAACTCCATCTGCCACTTCTCAGCCCAGTTTTGCATCTTATTAATGTCCTGATGTAATCTCTGACAGCCCTCCACACTATCCACAACACCCCCAACCTTTGTGTCATCAACAAATTTACTAACCCATCCCTCCACTTCCTCATCCAGGTCCTTTATAAAAATCACAATCAGAAGGTGGTTCCAGAACAGATCCCTGAGGCACATCACTGGTCACCGATCTCCATGCAGAATATGACCCATCTACAACCACTCTTTGCCTTCTGTGGGCAAGCCAGTTCTGGATCCACAAAGCAAGGTCTACTTGGATCCCATGCCTCCTTACTTTCCCAATAAGCCTTACATGAGGTATCTTATCAAATGGCTTGCTGAAATCCATATACACTGCATCTACTGCTCTACCTTCATCAATGTGTTTAGTCGCATCCTCAGAAAATTCAATCAGGCTTGTAAGGTATGACCTTCCTTTGACAAAGCCATGCTGACTATTCCTAATCATATTATGCCTCTCCAAATGTTCATAATTCCTGCCTCTCAGGATCTTTTCCATCAACTTACCAACCACTGAAGTAAGAGTCACAGGTCTATAATTTCCTGGGCTATCTCTACTCCCTTTCTTGAATAAGGGAACAACATCTGCAACCCTCCAATCCTCCAGAACCTCCCCCGTCTCCATTGATGACACAAAGGTCATTGCCAGAGGCTCAGTAATATCCTCCCTCGCCTCCCAGAGTAGCCTGGGTGCAGCTTGTCCAGTCCCGGAGACTTATCCAACTTGATGCTTTCCAAAAGCTCCAGCACATCCTCCTTAATGTCTGTATGATCAAGCTGTTCAATCCATTGTAAATCATCCCTACAATTGCTAAGATCTTTTTCCATAGTGAATACTGAAGTGAAGTATTCATTAAGTACCTCGATTATCTCCTCCTGTTCCATACACACATTTCCACTGTCATGCTTGATTGGTCCTATTCTCTTACATCTTATCTTTTGCTTTTTACATACTTGCAGAATGCCTTGAGGTTTTCCTTAATTTGATCACCAAGGCCTTCTCATGGCCCCTTCTGGCTCTCCTAATTTCATTCTTAAGCTCCTTCCTGCTAGCCTTATAATCTTCTAGATCTCTATCATTACCTAGTTTTTTGAACCTTTCGTAAGCTTTTCTTTTCTTCTTGACTAGATTTTCTATAGCCTTTGTACACCACAGTTCCTGTACCTTCCCATCCTACCCCTGTGTCATTGGAATGTACCTATGCAGAACTCCATGCAAATATCCCCTGAACATTTGCCATATTTCTTCCATACATTTTCCTAAGAATATCTGTTCCCAATTTATGCTTCCAAGTTCCTGCCTGATAGTTTCATATTTCCCCTTACTCCAATTAAATGCTTTCCTAACTTGTCTGTTCCTATCCCTCTCCAATGCTATGGTAAGGGAGATAGAATTGTGATCACTATCTCCAAAATGCTCTCCCACTGAGAGACCTGACACCTGACCAGGTTCATTTCCCAATACCAGATCAAGTACAGATCTCCGTGAGCATTTGGTTGATGGATTGTTCATTGAATGTGATAATGATGGGAAATCTATATGTGGTTTTCTGTCATGTCCGATGATGACAGAGGAACCTGTGCAGGAGTGTTTTTAAAGTGGAAGTCATTACACTGGGGCAGTTCCACTCTGTTGGCATCGGAAGTTTGTATCCAATGGTATATGTAGACATCACAATTGTGATATTCCTTGGCTGGACTGGATGACCATGATTCCTTCTGTGCTTCATCATGTCCTTGGTTCTCCATGAAGCGTTGGCCTTCCTGGCCATTGGATCTCACTGTAGGTCTCATCCATCGGTCTGCCAGAGTTAACATCGCTAGCTAGGAAAGGCATGTCCCTATCTTACCAGGGTATGAGGCCACTGGCTACCCTCACCTGGCTTAGCTCAGCTGTTGAAGAGGTGTACCAGGGTGTGGCCGCTTTCGCATGCGAACAGTTACTTGGAGCCACAGGCGAGAGCTGAGTGTCCGGTATCTTCCAGAGGATATCTGAAAAAGGTTTTCAGGTATATAAAGAGTAAAAGAGAGATGAGAGAGGATATCAGACTGCTACAAAACAACACTGGACGGATAGTGATGAAGGACAAGGAAATGGCAGATGAACTGAAGAAGTATTTTGAGCCTGTGTTCACTGCAGAAGAAGGTAACAGTATGCCGGAAATGTTAAATGTGTTGGGAGCAGAAGGGAGTGTTGTTGCTATTACTAAGGAGAAGGTGCTTCAAAATCCAAAAGGTCTGAAGCTAGATAAGTCACCTGGATCAGATGGACTACACCCCTGAGTTCTGAAAGAGGTGGCTGAAGAGATTGTGGAGGCATTAGTGAGGATCTTTCAAGTACCAATAGATTCTGGCATGGTTCAGGAAAACTGGAAAATTACAAATGTCACTTCACTCTGAAGAAAGGAGGAAGGCAGAAGAAAGGAAAGTGCAGGCCTCAATGGATGGGTGATGTTGGGGTCCATTATTAATGGTGAGGCTTTGGGGTACTTGGAGGCACATGATAAAATCGGCCAATGTCAGCCTCTACCACTACCCCTGGCAGGACATTCCATGTACCCACCACTCCGTGTAAAACACCTGCTTTGACATTTACCCCTGTACTTCCCTCCATCACCTTAAAATTTGCCCCCTCGTATTTGCTATTTCCACCCTGGGAAAAAGTCTCTGGCTGTCCACTTGATCTATGCCTATATCAAGTCACCTCTCGTCCTCCTTCACTCCAAAGAGAAAATACCTAGCACACTCATCCTATCCTCATAAGGCATGTTCTCTAATCCAGGCAGCGCCCTCTTAAATCTCCTCTGCACCCTCTAAAGCTTCCACATCCTTCCTATAATAAGGTAACCAGAATGGAACACAATATT
Source organism: Hemitrygon akajei (assembly GCF_048418815.1). Lineage (NCBI taxonomy): Eukaryota > Metazoa > Chordata > Chondrichthyes > Myliobatiformes > Dasyatidae > Hemitrygon > Hemitrygon akajei. The sequence goes on from NC_133124.1 coordinate 2,597,774, forward strand.
CCAAGTGTGGTCTAACCAGGGTTGTACGGAGCTAAAACATTCCCATGCGGATCCTGAACCCATTCCCCTGACTAATGAAGGTTAACACACCATACACCATCTTAACTACTGGCTTGGTTGGTGGGCAGGTTTTCCTGTGGGTAGGATTTCTGAATACACTCTTGGATTATAGCCTCTTTAACAACCTTGGAAGAGGCCAGGGTCCAACTACAGTGTGAGGCTGCTGTTCCCGAGTGCACAGACTGCCCTGGAGAGTACAGCACTGGCCGAGATGATAATGATAACTACTAGATTTTTTATATATACACGGAGAGTGGTGGGTGCCTGGAATGCGCTGCCTGGGGTGGTGGCAGAGGCAGATACATTAGAGATTTTTAAGAGATGTTTAGATAAGCACATGAATGTGAGAAAAGTGGAAGGATATGGAAATTGTGTGGGCAAGAGATTTGTTTAGTTGTCTATTTGATCACTAATTTGGTTAGCTCAGCACAACTTTGTGGGGTGAAGGTTCTGTTCCTGTGCTGTACTGCTCTATGTTCTAATTAAACATTAACCTACACAAAATTCATCATTTAAAGAAGTACTTTAAACATTGCTTAAAACAACCTTTTAATTTTGGAAAGGACTTCCTGGCTGTCAGCTGATAGTATTAAATTAGTTTTGATTTTTAATTACTTTCTATTAACTGTTAAAATTTTAACAACATGTGACAAAGGGCAGTTATGTTCAATCTCATGACACTAGTTAATCAGCATTTAGTTATCATTTGAAAGGTTGTGGGAATGATGGCTTAACACTCCCATGCTTCGATCCACATTGATTTATTGATCACATTTCATACACCCGACTGTCTCCACTTGCATTTTGAAATCTCCCTCCACAATGCCCAGGCTAATGGCTGCTCTTGATCTCAAACACACAGCAAGTCCCAACTGGCCCCACTCACTTTTTCAAATCTCACTCCCAAGATGCATTTGCCAATGAGTCTTTTCAATCTCAAGCATGTAGAATGCCCCAGCTGTTGGGGCAGATTTGTTGGGCCAAATGGCCTAATTCTGCTTCCATGTCTCATGGCTCTGCTCAATTTTATGATCAAAAGATGGTGAAATGCACCATTTACGTTAATGGCCAACACAACCTAAGGATGTGCAGGGGCAGTCGGCCAGTGTTGCCACCAACATGAGATGTCAACCATGTTCACCGAACACACATTAACAACAACAGAAAAACAGCAACAAAACCACTAAACAAACAAGAGAAAATCTGCAGATGCTGGAAATCCGAGCAACACACACAAAATGCTGGAAGAACTCAGCAGGCCAGGCAGCGTCTATGGAAAAGAGTACAGTCGATGTTTCAGGCCAAAAGCCTTATATTCTGTCTAGGTAGCCTCCAACCCAATGGCATGAACATTGATTTCGCAGACTTCTGGTAATGCCTCCCAACCCCCTCTCCATTTCCCATCCCCTGTTTCCTCTCTCACCTCATCTCCCTGCCCACCCATTGCCTCCCTCTGGTGCTCCTCCCCCCTTTTCTTTCTTCTATGGCCTTCTGTCTCTTTCACCAATTACCTTCCCAGCTTTTTACTTCATCTGTCCACCTTCAGGTTTCACCGATCACCTTGTGTTTCTCTCTGCCCCCCCACCCCATCTTTTAAATCTACTGAACATTTTTTCTCCAGTCCTGCCTAAGTGTTTTCGACTCAAACCATCGGCTGTACTCTTTTCCATAGAAGCTGCCTGGCCTGCTGTCCTCCAGCATTTTGTGTGGGTTAAGCTGCTAAACAAGTTGCTAACATAGTCGATCCTCTGACTCCAGGATCTCTGGGCCTTAACTGGACTTGTGGACTTGCAGACTTTGACCCTCCAACTTTCCCAGTGGATCCTGCGTTTCAACTATTGGGCCTCAAATTGAAATCAGATTTTGATGTTTGGTATTGATTGCAGATCATGGCATTCTTCACCCTCATTGGTAAATCTCAGTGGGAAAGGGCAGGGTTCAGATTTCATTATGTTTGGAGATCAAACACCTTGTCTCAAGCTATGTGGTGATATTCTCATTACTGCGTGCACACAGCAGAAACCGTTGTGTCATTGGCTTGGTTTTGAGACTGCGCTTGTCTTTAAACAAGAAAGAGAAAGATCACCAACATTAAACTCTGAGATTGTTACTGAAAGATATTTACTGCATGGAAACAGATAATGTCTAAGCTCAGAGTTCTGATGAAGACGAGAGGAGAGATACATCAGCTGGTTGAGTGCTATTGCAACAACAACCTTGTTAGACCAAGGAATTGATAGTGGACTTCAAAAAGGGGAAGTCGATGGAACACACACCACTCCTCAGTGCAGGATCAGCAGTGGAAAGGGTGAGCAGTTTCAAGTTCCCAGGTGTCAACATCTCTGAAGTCTCTATCCTAGCCCCAATATACAAATGCAATTATAACAGCATCTATAAATACTTCCATATTTCTATAATTGTAAAATGGAGAGCATTCTAATTGATTACATCACCATATGGTATGGACAGGATTAAAATAAGCTGCAGAAAGTTGTAAATTCAGTCAGCTCCATCATGAGCACTAGCCTCCCCACCACTGGGGACAGCTTCAAAGGTGATGCCTCAAAAAGGTGGCATCCGTCATTAAGGACCCACATCACCTAGGATATGTCCTCTTCCCATTCCTACCATCAAGGAGGAAGTACAGTGTGGTGAACTACATATACCTGTCTGGACATGCCCCCCTGCTGACTGCTCCTGTGGCTCCTCCCACAGACCCCTGTATAAAGGCGATTGGAGGCACTGCTCCTCCCTCAGTCTCCAGGATGTTGTGTGATGGTCTCTTGCTGCTGATAGTGCTTTCTTCCAGATAATAAAAGCCTATCTCTTGCCTCACGTCTCTGAGAGTTATTGATGGTGCATCATACAGGAATTCAACCATTCAGGAAGAGCTTCTTCCCATCTGCCATTAGACTTCTGAGTGGACAATGAACCCATAAACTCTTCCTCAGTATTTTTCCTCTCTTTTTGCACTTCTTATTTAGCTTAATTTTTACATACCTACTTATTATAATTTATAGCTTTCATTATGTATTGCAATGTACTGCTGTTGCAAAGCAGTAAGTTTCACAACAATGCCAGTGACATTAAACCGGATTCTGATTCTGATTCAGCAACGTGGAATATTTTCTCCTTGTTGCCATTTTCAGGGCAGAAATAATCTTGGCAGCAGCAACCACAGTGGACGGTGTGGGATGGAACTGCCTGTGAAAGCCCAGGCACATACTCATCCAGTGCAAATCTGTTATTGTGGCTCAGCTACAACAGTAAAGGCTTGAGTATATTCATTGAATATTTTCAAAACAGAGGTTGATAGGTTCTTGATCAACGATATGCATGGTAAGAATGAAGCCTTCAGAAGGAACATTTTGAGAATAGAAAGATTGTATGTTTCTGTCAGAATAAAAGGAAGGATTAAGGAGATATTGAGGCCCTAGTTAAGGTTGATATAGCCAGGGATGATAATAGGGACAAGCTCCCACTAGCTTTTAAAATGGTGTGTGCTTCAAACTGCCTCTGGCAACCAAGTCCAACTCCTGACCTTCACATGTGGCTTAGGTACTTGGCAGAACCATTTCCACCGACAGGAGAAGGGGCAAAGGTGGGTTACGGATGCCTCAAAACCAATCACTACAGGCAGATGGGGCTCGTTAGCCGTGGTTGGCAGTTCATCCTGGAAGGCTTCAGGAAAATCCCCGAGGGAAAACACCAGAGCTGGAGTCCCTAAGACAGTTCTACCTTGAGTTCAATGTTGACTGGAAACTCCTGTGATGCTGCTGGTACCGAAATGTATTGGTCTCTGCTGTGCCTTTGGGTTGATCAGATGTATGGAGGGGTGGAACTTGCGTGTGGGCAACAGCTTGCTCTCCATATCGCACTGCCCAGGCTTGCGTATCTAGACAGATAGGACACAACATCCATGGTCAGCTCTAACCAACAGAGGCCCTCAGTTGGTTAAGGAAAGAAAGGAAGAGCATGGCAGGTACAGTCAGGTAGGATCAGATGAGGTACTTGAGGAGTATAAGAAATCCAAGAGAACATTTAGAGTAAGAAGGAAATCAGGAGGGCTAAAAGAAGGCTAGAGGTTGCCCTAGTAGACAAGGTAAAGGAGAATATCAAGCGCTTCTACAGATATATTGAGCAAAAGGGTAGCAAGGGACCCATGTGACCAAATAACTTGATTAATTAGGTTAATTGGTTAACCTATCAACTGATACATTTGAAATATGGGAGGAAACAAGAGTGACATGCAGTCCCACAGAGAGTGTAAAAACTCTTCACAGTCAGTGGAGGGCATTGAACTTGGTTTTACATGACTGTGTCACCTGTGTCATAAAGCAAAACAGGAACCTACAACACTTGTTAGGCACTTCCACTTTGTTGCATGTTAGACCATAAGACGTATGAGCAGAATTAGGCCATTTGGCCCATTGAATCTGCTCTGCACTTCAATCATGGCTGATCCTTTTCTCCCCCTCATCAGCCCCATCTCCAGCCTTCTCCCTGTAACCTTTGATTCTGTGTCCAATCAAGAACCTATCAAGCTTTGCCTTAAATACATCCAATAACCTGGCCTCCACAGCTGCCTGTGGTAATAAATTCCACAAGTTCACCAGCTGCTGGCTAAAGAAATTTCTCTGCATCTCTGTTTTAAATGGATGCCCCTCTATCCTGAGGCTGTGTCCTCTTGTCCCAGTCTCCGCTCCATGGGAAACATCCTTTCCACATTTACTCTGTCTAGGCCTTTCAACTTTCAAAATGTTTCAAGGAATCCCCCCTCAATCTTCTAAATTCCAGTGAGTACAGACCCAGAGCCTTCAAACGTTCCTCGTATGATAACCCTTTAATTCCTGGAATCATCCTTGTGAACCTCCTCTGGACCTTCTCCAATGCCAGAACATCTTTTCTTACCAACACACACAAAATTCTGGAGGAACTCAGCAGGCCAGGCAGCATTTAGGAAAAGAGTACAGTTGACATTTTGGGCCAAAACCCTGTTCTTAGCTGAGCAGCCCAAAACTGTTCACAATACTCAAGGTGAGCCTCATCAGTGCCTTATAAAGACTCAGTGTTACATCCCTGCTCTTGTATTCTAGACCTTTTGAAAAGAATGCTAACATTGCACTTGACTTCCTCACAACTGACTCTTTCTGCAAGTAACCTTTAGGGTGTTCTGCACAAGGACTCTGAAGTCCCTTTGCATCTCAGATTTTTGGATTTTCTCCATGTTTAGAAAATAGTCTTTACATTTATTTCTTCTACCAAAGTCCATGACCATGCATTTTCCAACATTGTATTTCATTTGAAACTTTCTTGCCCATTCTCCTAATCTGTTTAAGTCCTTCCACAGCCTACCTGTTTCCTCAACACTACCTGCCCCTCCACCAATCTTCACATCATCTGTAAACGTGGCAACAAAGCCATCTATTCCATCATCTAAGTCATTGATATACAGCATAAAATGAAGTGGTCCCAACACCAACCCCAGCAGAATACCGCTAGTCACTGACAGCCAACCAGAAAAGGATTCTTTTATTCCCACTCGCTACTCTCTACCAATCAGCCAATGCTCGAACCATGTTAGTAACTTTCCAGTAATACCATGGGCTCTTAATATGGTAAGCAGCCTCATGTGTGGCACCTTGTCAAAGGCCTTCTGAAAGTCCAAATATACAACATCTACTGCATCTATCCTATGTGTAATCTCCTCAAAGAATTCCAACAGGTTCATCAGGCAGGATTTTTCCTGAAGGAAACCATGCTGACTTTGTACTATCTGGTCCTGTGTCACCAAGTACTCCATCACCTCATCCTTAACAATTGACTCTAACATCTTCCCAACCACTGGGGTCAGGCTAACTGGTCTATAATTTCCTTTCTGCTGCCTACCTCCTTTCTTAAAGAGTGGAGTGACTTTTGCAATTTTTCAGTCCTCTGGCACCATGCCAGAGTCCAATGATTTTCTTTTGAAAGATCATTACTAATGCCACCATGATCTCTAACGCTATCTCTTTCAGAACCCTAGGATGCAATTCATCTGGTTCTGGTGACTTCTGTGCCCTGAGTTCTCTCAGCTTTTTGAGCACCTTCTCCCTTGTAATAGTAACTGCACTCACTTCTCTTCTCACGCACCCTTCAACACCAGGCACACTGCTAGTGTCTTCCACAGTGAACACTGTTGCAAAATACTCATTTGGTTCATCAGCCATCTCCTTGTCCCCTGTCATTATTCCTCCCCTTCATTTCCTAGCAGTCTTACATCCACTTTCATCTCTCTTTTACTTTTTTACATTCTCGAAAAACCTTTTTCTATGCACTTTGATATTGTTTGCTAGCTTGCTTTCATGTGTCATCTTTTCTCTCCTAATGATTCTTTTAGTTGCTCTCTGTAGGGTTTTAAAAACTTACCAATCCTTTGTCTTCCCACTAACCTTAGACATTCAGCTCCCAACTACAACCATCCTTCAGACATGATTCAGTGATGGCCACAACATCATACCTAACAATCTGTAAAAGATCATCCACTTTATTTCTTATTCTCCATACAGTGAGATATAACATTTTGAGTACTGTATTTGTTGCCCTTTTTGATTCTGTAGCCTGACGTCAGTGGTGGGAAAGATGCTGGAGTCAATTATAAAAGAGGAAATTACGACACATTTGGATAGCAGTAGAAGGATCAGTCTGAGTCAGCATGGATTTATGAAGGGAAAATCATGCTTGACTAATCTTCTGGAATTTTTTGAGGATGTAACTATGAAAATGGACAAGGGAGAGCCAGTGGATGTAGTGTACCTGGACTTCCAGAAAGCTTTTGATAAAGTCCCACATAGGAGATTAGTGGGCAAAATTAGGGCACATGGTATTGGGGGGCGAGTACTGACATGGATTGAAAATTGGCTGGCTGACAGGAAACAAAGAGTAGTGATTAACGGGTCCCTTTTGGAATGGCAGGCTGTGACCAGTGGGGTACCGCAAGGTTCGGTGCTGGGACCGCAGCTGTTTACAATATACATTAATGATTTAGATGAAGGGATTAAAAGTAACATTAGCAAATTTGCTGATGACACAAAGCTGGGTGGCAGTGTGAAATGTCAGAAGGATGTTATGAGAATGCAGGGTGACTTGGACAGGTTGGGTGAGTGGGCAAATGTATGGCAGATGCAGTTTAATGTGGATAACTGTGAGGTTATCCACTTTGGTGGCAAGAACAGGAAGGCAGATTACTATCTAGGTATTCTTGTACATCAGTCAATGAAAGCAAGCATTCAGGTACAGCAGGCAGTGAAGAAAGCTAATGGCATTCTGGCTTTTATAACAAGAGGAATTGAGTATAGGAGTAAAGAGGTCCTTCTGCAGCTGTACAGGGCCCTGGTGAGACCCCACCTGGAGTATTGTGGGCAGTTTTGGTCTCCAAGTTTGAGGAAGGACATTCTTGCTATTGAGGGAGTGCAGCGTAGGTTCACAAGGTTAATTCCTGGAATGGCGGGACTGTCATATGTTGAAAGATTGGAGCGACTGGGCTTGTATACACTGGAATTTAGAAGGATGAGAGGGGATCTGATTGAAACATATAAGATTATTAAGGGATTGGACACACTGGAGGCAGGAAACATGTTCCCGCTGATGGGTGAGTCCAGAACTAGAGGCCACAGTTTAAGAATAAGGGGTAGGCCATTTAGAACAGAGATGCGGAAAAACTTTTTCACCCAGAGAATGGTGGATATGTGGAATGCTCTGCCCCAGAAGGCAGTGGAGGCCAAGTCTCTGGATGCATTCAAGAGAGAGTTAGATAGAGCTCTTATAGATAGCGGGGTCAAGGGATATGGGGAGAGGGCAGGAACGGGGTACTGATTGTGTATGATCAGCCACGATCACAGTGAATGGCGGTGCTGGTTAGAAGGGCCGAAGGGCCTACTCCTGCACCTACTGTCTATTGTCTATTGTATCCCTAATGCACTGATACTCAACTTGCTGGCTGCAATTTTGTTCTATCAATTGCCTGCCTTCCTGACAGTCTGACCGCACGCTATCTTTACTTTTTTACCATCTGTCCTATCCTGAGTCCCTTCACTCCAGTTCCCACTCCCTGCCAAGTTAGATTAAACCCTCCCCAACAGCTCTAACAAACCTGCCACGAGAATATTGGTCCCCCTCGGGTTCAGGTGCAACCCGTCACTTTTGAACAGGTCCTATCTCCTCCAGAATAGATCCCAATGATCCAAGAACCTGCAGCCCTGCCCCCTGCACCAGCTTCTCAGCCACACATTAATAAACAAATCATCATGCTTCTACCCTCACTGGCGTGTGGCACAGGCAGCAATCCAGAAGTTACTACCCTGGAAGTCCAGCTTCGCAGCTTTCTACCTAGCTCTCTAAATTCTCATTTTTTTGAATTGAATTGACTTTATTTCTTACATCCTTCACATATATGAGTAAAAATCTTTACGTTACATCTCTATCTAAATGTGCAATGTGCAATCATAGTAATTTATAATAAATAGAACAGTCAATGTAATATAGACTACACTCATATCAGTGTGAGTTAATCAGTCTGATGGCCTGGTGGAAGAAGCTGTCCCGGAGCCTGTTGGTCCTGGCTTTTATGCTGCGGTACCGTTTCCCAGATGGTAGCGGCTGGAATAGATTGTGCTTGGGATGGCTTGGGTCCCCAATGATCTTACAGGTCCTTTTTATACACAACTTTGTAAGTATCCTGAATCATGGGAAGTTCACAACTACAGATGCGCTGGGCTGTCCGCACCACTCTCTCTAGAGTCCTGTGATTGAGGGAGGTACAGTTCCCATACCAGGCAGTGATGCAGCCAGTCAGGATGCTCTCAGTTGTGCCCCTGTAGAAAGTTCTTAGGATTTGGGAACCCATACCAAACTTCCTCAACCGTCTGAGGTGAAAGAGGTGCTGTTGTGCCTTCTTCAGCACACAGCTGGTGTGTACAGACCACGTGAGGTCTTCAGAGATGTTTATGCTGAGGAACTTAAAGCTGTTTACCCTTTCGACCTCAGATCCATTGATGTCAATAGGGGTTATCCCATCTCCATTCCTCCTGTAATACACAACCAGCTCGTTTGTTTATGCGTGATTGAGAGAGAGGTTGTTTTCTTGACACAACTGTGTCAGAGAGATGACTTTTCAGGTCCTCTTTGCTTTTCCTTCCTATATCATTGGTACCAATATGTAACAAGACATCTGGTTGCTCTCCCTTGCCCTCCAAAGCCTGAACCTGACACCTGGGAGGCAACATACCATCCAGGTATCCCATTCATATCCACAGAATCTCCTTTCTGTTCCCCTGACTATTGAGACTCCATTCATTACCGTTCCCCTCTTCTCCCTCTTTCCCATGCTTAGTGTCAGTACCTGGTCTCTGTGGCATTCCTCTGGGAGGTCATCCCCCACAACACTATCCAAAACAATATACTTATGATTGAGAGAATGGCCACAGGGGAGCTCTACACTAACTGCCTATTCACATTTCCATTTCTCCTGACTCTAATTGATGATCTCACTCTCCTGTACAAGCCGATCGGGCTGTTAGGGAGATTGGCCTGAAGGAGAGGGCACCTGAAGATGAAGAGATAATGGGCCCAATGGCTCCTTTGAGTCTGCTTGACCATTTCATCATGACTGATTTATTATCCCTCTCAACATCCTAGGCCCAACATATTAGTCTGTACGACCACAAGATATAGGAGCAAGAAGCATCATGAATAAAGCTGATGAGCTTAGAGCGTGGATCAGTACTTGGAACTAGGATGTTGTGATCATTACTGAGACTTGGATGGCTCAGGGGCAGGAATGGTTACTTCAAGTGCCAGGTTTTAGATGTTGCAGAAAGGACAGGGAGGGAGGCAAAAGAGGTGGGGCATGGCACTGTGATCAGAGATAGAGTCACGGCTGCAGAAAAGGAGGAAGTCATGGAGGGATAGTCTACTGAGTCTCTATGGGTGGAAGTTAGAAACAGGAAGGGGTTACTAGAATGTTACCTGGGTTTCAGCACCTAGATTACAGAGAAAGGTTGAACAAGTTAGGTCTTTATTCTTTGGAGTGTAGAAGGTTGAGGGGGGACTTGATATAGGTATTTAAAATTCTGAGGGGGATAGATAGGGTTGACGTGGATAGGCTTTTTCCATTTAGAGTAAGGGAGATTCAAACAAGAGGACATGAGTTGAGAGTTAAGGGGCAAAAGTTTAGGGGTAACACGAGGGGGAACTTCTTTACTCAGAGAGTGGTAGCTGTGTGGAACAAACTTCCAGTAGAAGTGGTAGAGGCAGGTTCGATTTTGTCATTTAAGGTAAAATTGGATAGGTATATAAACAGGAAAGGAATGGAGGGTTATGGGCTGAGTGCAGGTCAGTGGGACTAGGTGAGAGTAAGCATTTGGCATGGACTAGAAGGGCTGAGATGGCCTGTTTTCGTGCTGTAATTGTTATAAGTTTATATGGTTATATGGGTCAATAACTCTATTGGGTGTTTTTTTATAGACCACCCAATAGTAACAGGGACATCGAGGAGCAGATAGGGAGACAGATTCCGGAAAGGTGTAATAATAACGGGATTGTTATGGTGGGAGATTTTAACTTCCCAAATATCGATTGGCATCTCCCTGGAGCGAGGGGTTTAGATAGGGTGAAGTTTGTTAGATGTGTTCAGGAAGGTTTCCTGACACAATATGTAGATAAGCCCACAAGAGGAGAGGCTGTACTTGATCTGGTATTGGGAAATGAACCTGATCATGTGTCAGGTCTCTCAGTGGGAGAGCATTTTGAAGACAGTGATCATAATTCTATCTCCTTTACCATAGCATTGGAGAGGGATAGGAACAGACAAGTTAGGAAAGTGTTTAATTGGAATAAGGGAAATTATGAAGCTCTCATGCAGGAACTTGGAAGCATCAATTGGGAACAGATGTTCTGAGGGAAATGTAAGGAAGAAATGTGGCAAATGTTCAGGGGATCTTTGTGTGGCATTCTGCATAGGTACGTTCCAATGAGACAAGGAATGGTCGAGTACAGGAACCGTGGTGTACAAAGACTATTGAAAATCTCGTCAAGAAAAAAAGAAAAGCTTATGAAAGGTTCAAAAAACTAGGTAATGATAGAGAACTAGAAGATTATACGGCAGCAGGAAGGAGTTTAAGAATGAAATTAGGAGAGCCAGAAGGGGCCATGAGAAGGTCTTGGCGGATAGGATTAAGGAAATCCCCAGGGTGTTCTACAAGTATGTGAAGAGCAAAAGGATAAGACATGGGAGAATAAGACTAATCAAGTGTGACAGTGAAAAAGTGTGTATGGAACTGGAGGTGATAGCTGAAGTATTTAATGAATACTTTGCTTCAGTAATCACTACAGAAAAGGATCTTGGTGATTGCAGGGATGACTTACAGCAGACTGAAAAGCTTGAGCTTATAGACATTAAGAAAGAGGATGTGCTGGAGCTTTTGGAAAGCAACAAGTTGGATGAGTCTCCAAGTCCGGACAAGATATACCCCAGGCTACTATGGGAAGCGAGCGAGGAGATTGCTGAGCATCTGGCATTTATCTTTGCATCATCAATGGGGATGGGGGAGGTTCTGGAGGATTGGATGGTTGCAGATGTTGTTCCCTTATTCAAGAAGGTAATGCAAGGTAAATGGTAGGGCACTGAGGAGGGCAGTAGAACAGAGGGATCTGGGAATACAGGTACAAAATTCCCTAAAAGTGGCATCATAGGTAGATAGGGTCATAAAGAGAGCTTTTGGTACATTGGCTTTTATAAATCAAATTACTGAGTGTAAGAGTTGGAATATTATGGTGAAGTTGTATAAGGGATTGGTGAGGCTGAATTTGGAGTATTGTGTGCAGGTTTGGTCACCGAATTACAGGAAGGATATTAATAAGGTTGAAAGAGTGCAGAGAAGGTTTACAAGGATGTTGCCGGGACTTGAGAAACTGAGTTACACAGAAATGTTGAATAGGTTAGAACTTTATTCTCTGGAGCGTAGAAGAATGAGGGGAGATTTGATAGAGGTATATAAAATTATGATGGGTATAGATAGAGTGAATGCAAGCAGGCTTTTTCCACTGAGGCTAGGGGAGAAAAAAAACCAGAGGACATGGGTTAAGGGTAAAGGGGGAGAAAGTTTAAAGGGAACATGGGGGGGGCGGGGCTTCTTCACACATAGAGTGGTGGAAGTGTGGAATGAGCTGCCAGATGAAGTGGTAAATGTGGGTTCACTTTTAACATTTAAGAAAACTTGGACAGGTACATGGATGAGAGGGGTTTGGAGAGATATGGTCCAGGTGCAGGTCAGTAGGACTAGGCAGAAAAATTGTTTGGCACAGCCAAAAGGCCTGTTTCTGTGCTGTAATGTTCTATGGCTCTGTGGTTCTAAGAAATGGAGTAGAAATAGCCAGGAAATTATAGACTAGTGAGTCTTACTTCAGTGGGGTAAGTTGATGGAGAAGATCCTGAGATGCAGGATTTATGAACATTTGGAGAGGCATAATATGATTAGCAATAGTCAGCATGGCTTTGTCAAAGACAGGTCGTGCCTTGAGGATGTGACTAAATGCATTGATGAAGGTAAAGCAGTAGATGTACTGTATATGGATTTTAGCAAGGCATTTGATAAGGTACCCCATTCAAGGCTTATTGAGAAAGCAAGGAGGCATGGGATCCATGGGGAAATTGCTTTGTGGATCCAGAATTGGCTTTCCCACAGAAAGTAAAGAGTGGTTGTAGACGGGTCATATTCTGCATGGAGATCAGTGTTCTGGGACCCCCTTCTCTTCGTGATTTAAAAAAAGACCTGGATGAGGAGGTGGAAGGATGGGTTAGTAAATTTGCTGATGACACAGAGGTTGGGGGTGTTGTGGATCGTGTGGAGGGCTGTCAGAGGTTACAGCAGGACTTAGATAGGATGCAAAACTGGGCTGAGAAGTGGCAGATGGAGTTCAACCCAGATAAGTGTGAGATTGTTCATTTTGGTAGGTCAAATATGATGGCAGAATGTAGTATTAATGGTAAGACTTCTGGCAGTGTGGAGGATCAGAGAGACGTTGGCTTCCAAGTCCAAAGAACACTCAAAGCTGCTGCGCATCTTGACACCGTGGTTAAGAAGGCATACAGTGCATTGTCCTTCATCAATCATGGCATTGATTTTAAGAGCCAAGAGATAATTTTACAGCTATATAGGACCCTTGTCAGACCCCTCTTGAAGTACTGTGCTCAGTTCTGGTCACCTTATGACAGGAAGGAAGTGGAAACCATAGAAAGGGTGCAGAGGAGATTAACAAGGATGTAGCCTAGATTGCAATACATGCCTTATGAGAATAGGTTGAGTGAACTCAACCTTTTCTCCTTGGAGCGATGGAGAATGAGAGGTGACCTGATAGAGGTGTATAAGATGATGAGAGGCATTGATCGTGTGGATAGTCAGAGGCTTTTTCCCAGGGCTGAAATGGTTGCCACAAGAGGACACAGGTTTAAGACAGACAGACAGACAGACAGACAGACAGACATACTTTATTGATCCCGAGGGAAATTGGGTTTCGTTACAGTCGCACCAACCAAGAATAGTGTAGATCATATAGCAATATAAAACCATAAATAATTAAATAATAATAGGTAAATTATGCCAAGTGGAAATATGTCCAGGACCAGCCTATTGGCTCAGGGTGTCTGACACTCCGAGGAAGGAGTTGTAAAGTTTGATGGCCACAGGTAGGAATGACTTCCTATGATGCTCAGTGTTGCATCTCGGTGGAATGAGTCTCTGGCTGAATGTACTCCTGTGCCTAACCAGTACATTATGGAGTGGATGGGAGACATTGTCCAAGATGGCATGCAACTTGGACAACATCCTCTTTTCAGACACCACCGTCAGAGAGTCCAGTTCCACCCCCACAACATCACTGGCCTTACAAATGAGTTTGTTGATTCTGTTGGTGTCTGCTACCCTCAGCCTGCTGCCCCAGCACACAACAGCAAACATGATAGCACTGGCCACCACAGCCTCGTAGAACATCCTCAGCATCGTCTGGCAGATGTTAAAGGACCTCAGTCTCTTCAGGAAGTAGAGCCGGCTCTGACCCTTCTTGTAGACAGCCTCAGTGTTCTTTGACCAGTCCTGTTTATTGTCCATTCGTATCCCCAGGTGTTTGTAATCGTCCACCATGTCCACACTGACCCCTTGGATGGAAACAGGGGTCACTGGTGCCTTAGCCCTTAAGGTGCTTGAAAGTAGGTACAGAGGTGATGTTAGGAGTAAGTTTTTTTCGCAGAGAGTGGTGAGTGCGTGGAATGGGCTGCCGGCAACGGTGGTGGAGGCAGATACAATCGAGTCTTTTAAGACACCCCTGGAAAGGTACATGGAACTTAGAAAAATGAACAGCTATGGGTAACCCTAGGTAATTTCCAAGGTAAGTACATGTTCAGCACAGCTTTGTGGGCCGAAGGGTCTGTATTGTGCTGTAGGTTTTCTATGTTTCTATGTTTCTTCTGCAATCTGGTTGAAATCCGTAGTTGGGTGGTCATTCATTGATTCTGTTATCATTACTATTCTGCATATTTGCCAAGTTTGCCCACAATGAAATGAACCTCAGGGTTGTATATGGCGAATCTATGTTCCTGGAAAATAAATTCACTTTGTATTTTGATCCTGTGTAGTTACTTTTGGGGAGCAATGAAGTTGGGCCTCAAGATCCCTCTGCTCATCAATACCACTCAGGGTCATGGTGTTAACTCTGAACTGTCCTACAGCAGAACGGTGTTGAATTGAATTGATTTATTTCTTACATCTTCACATACATGAGAAGTAAAAATATTTACATTACGTCTCTGTCTAAATGTACAAATTATAGTAATTTCTAATAAACAGTATGGTCAACAGGACAATCAATATAGCATAGAAATACAATTGTATCATTGTGAATTTATCAGTCTGATGGCTTGTTGGAAGAAGCTGTCCCGGAGCCTGTTGGCCCTACTTTTAATGCTCTGGTACTGTTTCCCATATGGTAGCAGCTAGAACAGTTTGTGGTTGAGATGACTCAGATCCCCAATGATCCTTCGGGCCCTTTTCTCACACCTGTCTTTGTAAACGTTCTGAATCAAGGGAAGTTCATGTCTAGAGATGCGCTAGGCTGTCCACACCACTCTCTGCAGAGTCCTGCGATTAAGGGAGGTACAGTTCCCATACCAGGCAGTGATGCAGTCAGTCAGGATGCTCTCAGTTTTGCCCCTGTAGAAAGTCCTTAGGTTTTGGGGACTCATACCAAACTTCTTCTTCCATCTGAGGTGAAAGAGGCACTGTTGTGCTCTATTCACCACACAGCCGGTATGTACAGACCATGTGAGATCCTCGGTGATGTTTATGCTGAGGAATTTAGAGCTGTTCACCCTGTCAACCCCAGATCCATTGATGTCAATAGAGGTTAGCCTGTCTCCATTCCTCCTGTAATCCACAATCAATTCCTTTGTTTTTGCGACATTGAGGGAGAGGTTGTTTTCTTGACACCACTGAGTCAGGGTGATGACTTCTTCTCCATAGGTTGCCTCATTATTATTTGAAATTAAGCCAATCAATGTAGTATAATCAGCAAATTTAATAGCAGTTTGGAGCTGTGGGTGGTGACACAGACATGGGTATACTGGGAGTAAAGGAGGTATGTCACCAATGCCAGTTCAGTTTACAAGGCAAGAGTGGAGAGATGAGACAACCCAATGTCAGGTCTTGAATTGGGATCAATTATTAGTGAACTGCCAAGGATTAAGAAGCTCAATCAGATTTCACAAGGCTCTTTGGAATGCATGAGAAAAAATCTACAAAATGTTCAGGTCACTGGTATGTGCACGACAGGGCAATTGTGGCCAATTTAACCAAGACTGTTCTTGCAAACCGCAGATTATTCAGACATTCAGTTAAATCAGCATTTAGATCTTTATCTCTCTTTAGATTGGAATAATATTTATACATCATAAAAGAAATGCATTACAGATGCCAGACAGAGGAAATCTAATCAAAAAGTGCTGGAAGCACTCACTAGATATTGAGGGGAAATAACTGGTGTCTTACCTCAGTAAACAGTTCTCACAGACAGTCACATTAATCCCGTTTCACTCTCACTCTAAAATTCTGCGGAATATTTCCAGAATTTTCTATTCAGAACCAGGCTAATTATCACTGCTATACAGTCAGTGGCCAGTACAGGACTGGAATCCGTGCTGTTCTGCTCGAGCGCCAAGGTAGTACAGCAGATAGTGCAATGTTATTGCAACTCGGGGCATCAGAGTTTGGAGTTAAATTCTTTTCTTTTTCAAATCTTTTTATTATTATTATTGTTCAAAGATAACACAGGTACATCAAAGTAACATGCTTACAATGCCTCAAAAAAAAAGAAATTATCTTAAAGATTGAAACTTTTTGTGAATGAAAAAAACCCTACTAAGCAAGAAAAGTGAGAAAAAAAGAGAAACCCATTGGGGGTACAACCCCGGAGCCATGCATCATACAGAAAGCTTCTAAAAATAAACACCAAACCACCAACAAGAAAGACACAAACCACCCAGCCAACACACTTTTTGTCCCTCTTCCCTGTGGGAGAAGGTTCAGGAGCTTGGAGATTCATACGGCCATATTGGGGAACAGCTTCTTTCCAACTGTGATGAGACTGCTGAGCGGATCCTGACCCGGATCTGGGCCGTACCTTCCAAATATCCGGACCTGACTTGCACTGCATTACTTTCCCTTTTCTATTATCTAATTATGATTTATAATTTAAATTTTTATTACATTTACTTTGATTTGTACTTCAGGGAGTGCGAAGTGCAGAATCCAATATTGCTGTGATGATTGTACGCTCTAGTAACAATTGTTTGGTGACAATAAAAGTAAAGTAAATCTATCAGTTAACTGAAATGATAATAATGAGCAAATGAGCCCCATCTCTTCTCAAAATCAAATAAAGGTTCAAAGGTTCGACTTCTAATTTTCTCCAAGCTAAGGCACAGCATCACTTGAGAGAACCATTGTGACAAAGTAGGAGCTGATATATCCTTCCATTTCAACAAGATAGCCCTCCTAGCTATCAAAGTAACAAACACAATAACATGTTGGTCAGACACAGAAATACCATGGATATTTTGAGGAATTATTCCAAAAAGCACAGTCAATTTATTAGGTTGTATGTTGATTCTGAGTGCTTTAGAAATTGTCGAAAAGACTGGCTTCCAAAACTGTTTTAATATAGAACATGACCAGAACATTTGTGTCAGTGTAGCTATCTCAGTTTTACATCTATCACAATACTTGTCAACATTGGGAAATATTTTAGAAAGTCTCTCCTTTGTCAAATGGTAACAATGTAAATTTTAAATTGAATCAGTGAATGACTAGCACAGATCGAAGAAGAGTTAACCAGCTTCAGAATCAGCGTCCAATCCTCCCATATAAAAGTCAAATTGAGTTCCTTCTCCTAATCCTGTTTAATCTTAAGTAAAGGACGCTTATCCCTTTGTAATAATAAATTATAAATTCTTCCAATAGAACCTTTCATCGAAGGGTTCATATTCATAATAGTATCTAACAAGTCAGCCTCCAATATGTAAGGAAAATTACTCAAATATTTTTGTAAAAAATGTCTAATTTGAAGGTATTGTAAAAAGTGTGAATATGAGAGAGACTATTTATCGACTAATTGTTCAAAAGACATCAATCTACCTTTTTAAATAAATCCAAAAAAGAATTAATACCTTTATTTTTCCGAAGTAAAAAATTGGATCACTCCAGGAAGGTTTAAAAAAGTAATTATGATAAATTATACTACAAAGTTTAAATTTTTTAAGATTAAAAAAATTGCGGAACTGGAGCCAAATTTGTAAAGAGTGCTTAACCACAGGATATAGGTTTAAATTAGCAACTTTAGCTAATTGTATCGGTAGAGCAACTCCTAATAACAAAGTTAAATAAAACTCTTTCACAGCTCTCAGTTCCAGGTGTACCCAAATTGGCTGATCATTCCTATCACCCCAATATAACCAAAAGGACAAATATCGCAAATTAACAGCCGAGTAATACATTCTTAGATTAGGCAAAGTGAGACCTCCATCCTTTTTCAATTTTTGTAAATGACATTTACTAATTCTTGGTCTTTTATTATCCCAAATAAAAGATAGAATAATAGAATCAATCCAATCAAAAAACTTCTTAGTCAAAAAAACAGGAATATTCTGAAATAAATATAAAAGTTTTGGTAAAATCATCATTTGAACTACATGAATACAACCAACAAGTGAAAATGTAAGTGGGCTCCATCTACTAAATGAGTACTTCATAGAGTCCACTAAAGGAGGAAAATTGGCTTTATAAAGATCCTTATTTTTTTTGTAATTATGACACCTAAATATCTAAAAGAATCCGTAACTTTAAGAGGAATATTATCATATATAGAGACAGATTCATTTAAAGGAAGTAATTCACTTTTACTAAAATTTATTTTATATCCTGAACAATCTCCAAATTTGTCAAATAATTTTAGCAAGGCAGGAATAGATTCTTCAGGCTTAGATATATATACCAATAAATTATCAGCATAAAGAGAGATCTTGTGCATGGTCTCATTCACAAAAATCCCATGAATATTTTTAGCTTCACGAAGAGCAATAGCAAGGGGTTCTAATATTAAATTAAATAACAAAGGACTTAATGGACAATCTTGTCTTGTCCCCTGTGATAGCAGAAAAAAAGGAGACCTACAATTATTAGTGACAACAGAGCAATAGGAGCTTTATATATAATTTTAATCCAATTATTAAAATTAATACCAAAACCAATTTCTTCTAAAAATTTAAATAAATAAATATTTCCATTCGACTCGATCAAATGCTTTTTCAGGTACAAAAAGGTACAACGCATTATGGAGTTTTAGAAGAGGGCAAATATATAATGTTAAATAGTCTCTGAACATTTGAAAAAGAATAACGACCCTTTATAAAGCCTGTTTGATCTTTAAAAATGATTTTACATGAAAAACTCTCCAACCGATTGGCCATTATCTTTGACAGAATCTTAGCATCAACGTTCAAAAATGAAATAGGTCTGTAAGAGGCACAATCAGTAAGATCTTCATCCTTTTTGATAATTAAAGAAATTGAAGCCTCATAAAAAGTAGAGGGTAAATCACTTTTCACAAAAGAATCTTTAAACATCTCCAACATATATGGAGAAAGCAATTTTCCAAATTTTAAAAAAATTCTACAGGATAACCATCAAGTCCCAGGGCCTTACCAGATTGCATTGAAAAAAATAGCTTTATGAATTTTGGATTCAGTAATTTGGGCATCAAGAGTTTTTTGATCCTCAGCAGAAATTTTAGGAAAAGCAATCTTTCGCAAAAATGCATTCATTTCAGAAAAGAATCTACTGGACATTGAGATTTATAAAGTTCAGTATAAAAATCTTGAAAAATCTTATTAATTTCTTCATATTCCTGAGCCAGGGTACCATCCTTTCTACAAATTTGCAAAATTTGCCTTTTGGCTCCAGCCGATTTTAATTGAGTTGCAAGTAGTTTATTATTTTTATCTCCAAACATATAAAATTGGCTCTTTAACTTAAGCAGATAACCTTCAATTGGATGAGTTAATAATAGGTTATATTGTGATTGAAGTTCCACCCTTTTTTTAAATAAGTCAATATTAGGGGAAGTCACATAGATATTATCTAAATCTTTAATTTGTTTTGAAATTTTATCTAACTCGGCTTTAGTCTGTTTTTAGAGTTTAGCTGAATAAGAAATAATCTGACCACATAAAAATGCTTTAAATGTATCCCATATAATTAATTTGGACATACCTCCTATATCATTAAAGAGAAAAAATCTTTTATCTGGCTTTCAATAAAACTGATAAAATCAGAGTTTTGCAATAAAGTCTGAGACATATGCCATGGTGGACGGGCAAAAATGTCATCATCAAATTCAAAGGACAAACTCAAAGGCGCATGATCAGATATAGCAATAGCCTCATATTCACAGTTTCTAACATTAGGCAAATGGTGGGGATCAATTATAATATAATCAATCCTTGAATATTTTTTATAGACATGCAAAAAAAAGGAATATTCTCTGTTATCAGGGTGCAAATGCCTCCATAATTTGATCAACCCAAAATCGGTCAAAAAGGAGTTAATAACTAATGCAGAATGATTTGGAAGTCGCTGATTAGTTGAGCTCTTGTCAATCATAGGATTTAAGCAACAGTTGAAATCTCCACCCATTATCAACATATATTCATTTAAATCTGGCAATAAAGCAAATACTTTCTTAAAAAGTGAAGGATCATCTAAATTAGGACCATACAAATTGACCAAAACAACCTTTCTAATACAAATCACTCCTTTAACAATTAGAAATCTAGCATTAGAATCTGATTCTTTTGATTTTGATAAAGACCTATATAGGTATAATTTTTTCCCTTTAGTTGAATATACTCAACAGGCACTTTCTAAATGGTCACCTATGACGATGTCATTGATAAGTCAAATAAATGCTATAAAAATGGTTATTCTACCAAAATTTTTATATATATTTCAAGCAGTTCCCTCTTTTGTTCCAAAAACATTTTTTGATAAAATAGATTCTTTGATTTTATCTTATGTTTGGAATAATAAAAGCTCTAGAGTGAATAAACTTTTATTGCAAAAATCAAAAAAAGATGGAGGACTGGCTTTACCAAACTTCAGATTTTATTATTGGGCAATTAATATTTGTTATATTACTTTTTGGATTTATGATATAGATGACCAAGATCGCCCTTCATAGTTACAGTTGGAGGAAAATTCACTAATGGGGTTTTCATTAGCTTCTTTATTAGGAGTTCCTCTTCCATTTTCGCTCTCCGGAATAGGTAGACAACCTCTTAACTTTATTGTTAAACATACTTTAAAATCCACGAAGGTTCGGAGATGACTGGAAGGATGCGTTTTCTTTTCTCTCTCTTTTTTTTCTAATTTTATCCTCAATTGGACTGCCCAATCTTTCTTTTTCTTTCCTTTTTTCCTCTTTCTTTTTTTTTTGTTTTTTGTTTCAGTTTAGTTAGTGGGTGTTTTTTCCTTATCAATAAAATTTCCAATCTTTTTTTATGATTGTTATGAAGAGTTGTAGTTTTTGTTGACCATTGTATATATAACAGCATAATATTTTACTTATTTGATTTTGATATTATATACTTTTTGTTTTTACTATCGCTGTTTATATGTCTTTTATATTATCTACTTGTTATTTGTATATTCTAAAAAAAGAATCTGATTCAATATCCTCTTGAGTAAGTATATTAGATTTAATAAAGATAGATATGCCTCTAGTTTTACTCTGAGAAGTAGCATGGAACTGTAATCTATTCCACCATCCAAAAAACCTATTTTGATCTCCCACCCTGATATGTGTCTCCTGAGTAAAAATCATATCAGGTTAGAATCGATTAATAATTTTAAAAGTCTTTTTTTGTGTAATAGGATGATTCCAACCATGTACATTCCAACTTATTACATTAATCCGTTTAACGGCCGTACTATAATATTATTCTAATTTACTTTATACATGCACAGAACACATACCAATATGGGATTATCAAAGATGGCGTTGATGAAGAATACAACCATATAGAAAACACGCATGCTCCGGAACCACCCAATGGGAAAAAACTCCTAACTCTAAACCCACCCACCCTCCCAAAAGCCGGAAAAAAAGGCAAGCGAACTCAGATAGAATACAAAGCCATGGGCCGCTCTGTCGGTCTCGTCTCTCCCTCCCCCCAGCCAGTACACAAAAAATAAAATGACCTTGCAAGAAAGACAGTAACGTCTCAACAAAGGAGAGTGTTTACATTCCATCATGTATTAAACAAAAAAGAACAAAAATAATATAATCTCTTAGAGAAAAAAACCAGCGCCATCTTAAGTTTAGTTTTGAATCTAAGAAAACTTTAAATTCGGTTATAGGACACTATAATAAGACAGATAAACAAGAGGTTAATAGTATATTTAACCAAACTAAATTTACAAAAAATTAATTAGTAATATCATAAGTAACTGAACCCTCCCAGATATATATATATATATAAAGAAACCCTATTAGTAGAAAAAAACTACCAATTAGTAAATTAAGAAACACCAAAAAGAAACATCAAACCAAATATTAGATAAAAGGAACAAATCCTGTTATCCTCTTTTCTTGGTCAAATATCTAATTCGCCATTTAAACAGTCAAACTTGAACCGTAAATCTTCTTTCCAAAAAAAAAACCAATAGGATGTAATGATGAGCAGGTTTTCTTCTCTTCTTTTATTAATCTCTCAATGAAATATCCAAATAGCCTTCATAAATCTTCATATATCTTCTTTTCGAAATGTGAATAATATACAGATAATCAAACAGCTTTTCAGATAGTTCATTTGGTGGTAACATCAGTGATGGTGACAGGTACAGCCTGCACAAAATCCAGTGCGGCTTTTGGGTCAAAGAAAGTACATGGGGAAGAATTAGGAGGAAAAACTTTCATTCTTGTCGGGTAACTCAAAGAGGGGAATAGTTTCTTATCATATGCTTGTTTCATTACCAAAGCAAATCTTGATCTTTGTTCCATTACTTCTTTCAGATAATCTTCATAAAAACGGAGCTCAGACTCGTTGAATCTGAAAACTCTCTGTTTTCTTGCCTGTCGCATTATTTGATCTTTAATTTTAAAGTGATGAAAACAAACCAGAATAGATCTTGGTCTGCTTGAATGCTTAAATTTCGAAGTAAACGCTCTATATGCTCTTTCAATAGCAGGCGGCTGTGATAAAATAGTCGGAAATAGAGTTTGAAAGAGATTACCAAAGTAAACCGTTAAGTCTCCATTTTCAGCTCCTTCTTGCAATCCAACAATTCGTATATTGTTTCAGTGAGACCTAGTTTCCAGGTCTATAATCTTATTTCCAAACAAGTTGTAGTTTCAGACAATTTTTGCTTAGTTAACTTCAATTCCTCTTCATGTTTAGTAACTTGAGTTTCCACATCTTTAAGTTTTCCCAGAAATAACTTCATTTCATTATTATTCCTTTCCAGTTGATCTTTAATTGTCCTGTACTGATCTTGAATTGAATTCAGTGTCCAACCGATATCTTCAGCCCGTGATGGCATTTCATCAGATCTTTCCTTCGGCATCTTTCCTTTTCCATTACCTTTATCAGTAGGTTCATGCAGATTCTTCCCGCTTCTCGTAGACAGACATATTACTCCCCTTCAAGAATCAGCAGTTAAAAATTTTAAATTCAAAATTTAAACTGGGGGGAGAGAGAGAAAACTAAGAGCAGCACAAAATTACTGCTACTCCATCGACAGACAGAGGCTGTCTCCCGGAGTTAAATTCTGATGCCGTCTGTAAGAAGTTTGTACGTTCTCCCCATAAACTGTGTGGGTTTCCTCTGGATGCTCTGGTTTCCTCCCACATGCCAAAGGTGTACCAATTAGTAGGTTAATTGGTCATTGTAAAACGTCCAGTCAATAAGCTAGGGTTAAATCGTGGGTTGCTGGGCAGTGCAGGTTGTTGGGATGGAAGGCCCTATCCCTCACTGTATCTCTAAATAAAATGAAAACCTTATCTCCTGCTGCTGCAGCCCATCCACTTTAAGGATCGACGTGTTGTGCATTCAGAGATGGTCCTCTGTACACTAGTGTTGTAACACGTGGTTATTTGAGCTACTGTCACCTTCCTGTCAGCTTGAACCAGTCTGACCATTCTCCTTTGACTTCTCTCATTAACAAGGTGAACATGGAGGAATTTAAGGTGGGGGATTGTATGGGAGGCAGGGTTTGAGAGTCGGCACAACATTGTGGGCCGAAGGGCCTGTAACGTGCTGTACTATTCTACGTTCTATGTTCTATTTTATCCACACAATGGCCGCTCACTGGATATGTTTTGTTGTTTTGCACACCATTCTCTGTAAACTCTAGAAACTGATCTGTGCAAAAATCCCAGGAGATCAGCAGTTTCTGAGATACTAGCTTGGCACCAACAATCACTTAGATGACATTTCATCCCCGTTGTGATGTTTGGTCTGAGCAACAGCTGAACCTCTTGACCACATCTACATGCTTTTATGCTTTGAGTTGCTGCCACATGATTGGCTGGTTAGATATTTGTATTAATGAGCAGGTGCACATGTGTAGCTAATGCAGTGGTCACTGGGTCTATGTCAGGGGTGTCAAACTCATTTTAGGTCACGGGCCGGATTGAGCAAAATGCAGCTTCATGTGGGCCGGATCAGTCGGACGCGTGCGAACGCAGCTTTCGTTGCCTCCGTTTTTTCAGCCTGCTCTCATGTGTCTCAGTCTCTGCTATAACTACAAAGTGTTTCACTTTACAAATTCCGTTTCTTATGAAGAAGACTGCCGAATAGACACTAAAAACCCTGAAAACCTGGTACCTGAATAAACTCAGCATTAGCCATATCATACGCCATAGGCGCTTCGATTACTGGGGCCAGCTTTAATAGTAATTAGATATTATCTCGCAGGCCAAAGATAATTCCACCATGGGCCAGATTTGGCCCGCGGGCCTTGAGTTTGACATATATGGTCTATGTCATGAAATGTGTTGTTTAGCAGCAGCAGTACAGTGCATTGCATAAAATATCTGATATAGATAACTCCAGGTACCCTGACTGTGAGGAGGATATGCTGTATCCAGCGACTCTTCAAGGACTAGCTTATTTCCTGTTGAGTCCCTGTGGTTTAGCTGCCAACATCCACTGCTTGAATGGTGAGTCTCCTCTAGTCCAAGGAGGAGATATTTCCAGCTATTGAATAGTTTAAATGCAGTTTATTTTCGTTTTAATGATACACTTAAATTTAGACAATTAATTCTTGACACTCACATGACCCCAAGTTATCAGACTCCTCAATTCCCAGAGCCTGGACTGACACCTTGCCCTATTGTCCTGTTTATTATTTATTGTAGTGCCTGCACTGTTTTTGTGCACTTTATGCAGTCCTGAGTAGGTCTGTAGTCTAATGTAGCTTTCTCTGTGTTTTTTTTTTATGTAGTTCAGTCTAGTTTCTGTACTGTGTCATGTAACACCATGGTCCTGAAAAACGTTGTCTCATTTTTACTGTGTACTGTACCAGCAGTTATGGTCAAAATGACAATAAAAGTGACTTGACTTGAAACTCAAAGGATTTGTAACTGATAAAAGATTTCCAAAGTACAAAAGATTTACAAACTACAAAGTTTATCAAATATGGATACAACTTTTATAAACTAAAAGGACATACCAATAAGTTGTAGATGAACATGTCCGTCTCAAAAATCCAAAGTCTGAGAAATGAATCTTAGTTCTTAATTTTGTCACCCTGTCTCTCTGTTATTGCTAACAGTCCAATACACTTATACTGTTCGTCTCTAACTGACGTCACCTGCATGTAATGTTTATCAGTTCCTTTTGTCAGGCCAGTTCAACACAATGTTTCATTGGGCCAATGTGGACCCCACTCCTTCTGACCGATTATCGCCCAGTTGCACTGTGATGAGGTGATTTGGAGAGGTTGGTCATGGCCAGAATTAGCTCCTGAACAAGAACCTGGACCCACTGCTATTTCCCTATCAGCACACTAGGTGTGACCTCACAGGCTATCTCCTTGGCCTTGGAGCACCTGGACAATAGCAATACCAATGCCAGGCTGCTCTTAATCAATTACAGCTCACCGTTCAACACAATCATACCCTCAGTTCTAATCAACAAACTCCAAAATCTAGTCCTCTGTACCTCCCCCTGCAACTGGATCCTTGACCTCCTCACCTGGAGAACACAGTCTGTGCAGATTGGAAATAGCATCTCTTCCTGACTGACAATCAACACCGGCACACCTCAGGGATGAGTGCTTATGCCACTGCTCTCCTCTCTCTGCAGTTACACCCATGACTGTTTGGCTAGGCTCAGCTCAAATGCCATCTCTAAATTTGCTAATAACACAACTATTGCTGGCAGAGTTTCTGATGGTGAGGAGGAGGTGTATGGGAGTGAGATACATCAGCTGGTTGAGTGGTGTCACAGCAACAACCTTGCACTCGACATCAGTAAAACTAAGGAAATGATTGCAGATTTCAGGAGGGGATGTCAAGGGAACACATACCAATCCTCCTCAAGGGACCATTAGAGGAAAGGGTGAGCAGTTCAGGTTCCTGGGTGCCAACTTCTCTGACGATCTATTTGGGTCCAACATGTTGAGGGAATTAACAGCATTATCCATCATTTGGAGTTTGAGGAGATTTGGTATGTCACCAAAGACTGCAGCAGATTTCTACAGATGTGCCGTGGAGACATTCTGACTGGTTGCATCACCATCTAGTATGGAGGGGCAGGGGCCTCTGCACAGGATCAGAACAAGCTGCAGGAAGTAGTATACTCAACCAGGCACTAGCCTCCCCACATCTACAAAAGGCATTGACTCATTAAGAACTCACTCCGCCCAGGACATGGTCTCTTCACATTACTGCCATCAGGGAGGAGGTACAGGGGCCTGAAGACACACAGCATTTTATGAACAGAATAGTAATGCATGTATGAAGACAGAACAGAGGGGGGAGATCTTAAATATATTCTTTGCAACTGTAGTTACTCAGGAGATGGACACAGAGGCTATAGAAGTGAGGCAAAGTAGCATCAACTTCATGGATCTACTGTACTGAAAAGATTTCAATGTTTAAACAAAGTTTGGACAGGTACATGGATGGTAGGGGTATGGAGGGCTAAGTTCCCGGTGCAGATCAATGGGAGTAGGCAGATTAAATGTCTGACATGGACTAGATGGGCCAAAGGGCCTGTTTCTGTGTTGTACTTCTCTATGACTTCTATGAACAGCTTCTTCCCTTCTGCCATCAGATTTCTGTATGGTCAATGAATACCACCTCAATATTTTTGCTCTCTTTTTTGCACCATCTATTTGATAAATACTTCTTATTGCAATTTATAGTGTATTTTATGCATGCACTGTACTGCTGCCATTAAGCAAAACTTTACACAACCTATCTCAGTGATATTGAACTTGATTTAATAAGTTATTCGCAGAAACTGAAGGTTGAGGAATGAGTTTTAACTCTTCTTTTTGTCACCCCTGATTCCTGCATTCTCAATATTCCTGATGAATCTTCTTCTTTGTCCTATAAAGTTTAATGGCAGTTGGCAGACCGTAATAAGATGCATCACCTCCACCTACTGAGTTGAAGTATGGAGCAAAGAGACAGGAAGTATACCCGTTACATTCCCCCTGCTCAACAAACCTCAAATAATATCTAAAAGTCAAATACACACTTGGCAGTAATGGCAGTAATATCCTAATACACTTTCCATGTTAAACTGTGTCTGTGCCAAAGGTCTCAATTTAGCAATTAGATCTTTTCTTTGCACCTCATAGGAGCTGCATTCAGATAATAAACACTGTACTGTTTCTTGACAAGAACACTCCCTCCAGGTGACAATATCATGCAAGGAATCATGCAATTCTCAATAAGGAATTATTCAACCTTGCATGTCAAATACATAAATATATAAGCCATCTCCTAGTTAAATTCCCATCATCCTCCAGTTTTTCTATAAATGCCATCTTTTCTTTTATTTATCACAACTTTGTTGCCATAGTGACTGGATAGACTTTTTAATTATGGCTTTCATTTCCCCTTTACAGCAAATACAATGTTAGCATTGATTTCAAGAGGACTAAAAGTGTAAAAGAGAGGTGAGAATGGATAACAGTCTGCTGGAAAATGATGCTGGAGAGGTAGTAATGGGGACAAGGAAATGGTGGATGAGCTGCATTAGTATTTTGCTCAGTCTTCACTGTTAAAGACACTAGCAGTATGGTGGAAGATCCAGATGTCAGGGGTCATGAAATGTGATGTTACCATTACTAGGGAGAACATCCTTAGGAAACTGCAGGATCTGATGGTAGGTAAGTCACCTGGACAAGATGTTGTACACACAGGGTTCTGAAAGGGGTGGCTGAAGAGATTGTGGAGGCATTAGTAATGATCTTTCAAAAATCCCTAGATTCTGGAATGGTTCCGGAAGACTGGAAATTTGCAAATGTCACTCTGCTTTTCAACAAGGGAGAGGGACAAAAGAAACTATAAGCCAGTTAGTCTGACCTCAGTGGTTGGGAAGATGTTGGAGTCGGTTGCTAAGGATGAGGTCTCAGGGTACTTGGAGGCACATGATAAAATAGGCCGTAGTCAGCATGGTTTCCTCATGGGAAAATCTTGCCTGACAAAATTTCGAAATTCTTTGAAGAAATAATAAGTAAGATAACAAAGGAGAGTCAGTCAATGTTGTGTACTTGGATTTTCAGAAGTGTCACGCACGAGGCTGCTTAACAAGCTATGAGCCTGTGATATTACAGGATAGATTCTAACAGTGGCTGATGGGCAAGAGACAAAGAGTGGCAATAAAGAGAGCCTCTTCTGGTCAGCTGCCGGAGATGTATGTTGGGACCAACTCTTTTTCAATCTCTTTATTAGTATTAATAATATTATGAACAAAATACAATTGATATATTAACCAAGGGATTACAAACATACAAATTCCCATTACACATGAAAGAATACATAAGCAATGATTACAGT
The DNA here is from genome assembly GCF_048418815.1 of Hemitrygon akajei. Taxonomy (NCBI): domain Eukaryota; kingdom Metazoa; phylum Chordata; class Chondrichthyes; order Myliobatiformes; family Dasyatidae; genus Hemitrygon; species Hemitrygon akajei. Next base: position 2,626,490 of record NC_133124.1, read on the forward strand.
ATAGATGAGTTTTCCCAAAACATGAACCATACAGTATATGTATGAACAAGGTAAATCTAGATATTTCATAATATATGATATAAAAAAAACAGAAAAAAGAAAAAAAAATTGCAAAATTAACTAAACTACTAATCTAATATCTAATGAAGAAGAAAAAAGAAGCAAAAAAAAGAAAAAAAAGAGGAAAAAAAAAGGGACCAACTCATGTTATATGTCAGTGATTTGGCTGATGGAGCTGATGGCTTTGTTGCAGTTGATATGTAGATAGGTGGAGGGGTTGGTAGTTTTGAGGAAGTAGAGAGGTTAAAGAAAGGCTGAGACAGATTAGGAGAATGGGCAACAATATGGCAGATGGAATACAGTATTGGGAAGTGTCTGGTCATGCAATTTGGTAGAAGAAATGAAAGGGTTGACTACTTTCTAAATGGAGAGAAAATACAAAAAACTGAGGCTCAAAAGGATTTGGGAGTCCTTGTGCAGAATACTCCAAAAGTTAATTTGTAGGTTGACTCTGTGGTGAGGAAGGCAAATACAATGTTAACATTCATTTCAAGAGGAGTAGAATATGAAAGCAATGATGTAATCTTGAATGTTGATGAAGCACTGGTGAGGCCTCACGTGGAATATTGTGAGCAGGTTTGGGACCCTTATCTTAGAAAGGATGTGCTGAAACTGGAGAGGGTTCAAAGGAGGTTCACAGAAATGATTCCAGGTTTAAATGGTTTGTCATATGAAGAGTGTTTGATGGCTCTGGGCCTGTATTCGCTAAAATGAGGCGAGACCTTATTATAAACCTATAAATTGGTGAAAGGCCTTGACAGAGGATGTGAAGTGGATGTGTATTATGGTGGGAGAGTCTAAGACCACAGAACACAGCCTCAGAATAAAGGGGTGTCCATTTAGAATGGAGATGAGGAATTTCTTTAGCCAGAGAGTGGTGAATCGGTGGAATTCAAGAAAGGTAGCTGTGGAGGTCAAGTTTTTATGTAGATTTAGGGTAGAGAGTGATAGGTTATTAATTGGACAGAACATGAAGGAATACAGGGAGAAAGCAGTAGGTTGGGGTGAGAGGGAAAATGGATCGGCCATGATGAAGTGGCGGAGCAGATTCAATGGACTAAAAGGCATACTTCTGTTCCTATATCTTATGGTCTAACAGTCTTTATGTAAAGGCACCACAACATTTATATCTTTAATTTTTAGTGCTTGCTTGGCTAGAATGTCTGCAACTGCATTTCTGTTAATCCCAACATGGTGTGTGATAGTTAACAATCCTACACGTTTAGTAAGATCATAAGACATAGGAGCAAAATTAGACCATTTGGCCCATTAAGTCCTTTCCAAAATTCTGTGAGACCATAAGGTATGGCAGCAGAAGTAGGCCATTCGTCCCATCGAGTCTGCTCTGCCATTCAATCATGGGCTGATCCAATTCTTCCAGTCATCCCCACTCCTCTGCCTTCACCCCATACCCTTTGATGCCCTGGCTAATCAAGAACATATCTATCTCTGCCTTAAACACACCCAATGACTTGGCCTCCACAGCCACTTGTGGCAACAAATTCCATAGATTTACCACCCTCTAACATAATTTCTCCGCATCTCTGTTCTAAATGGATGTCCTTCAATCCTGAAGTCATGCCCTCTTGTCCTAGAATCCCCTACCATGGGAAATAACTTTGCCATATCTAATCTGTTCAGGCCTTTTAACATTTGGAATATTTCAATGAGATACCCCCTCATTCTTCTGAACTCCAGGAAATACAGCCCAAGAGCTGCCAGACGTTCTCTTATGGTAAACCTTTCATTCCTGGAATCATTCTCATGAATCATCTCTGAACCTTCATCACATCCCTGCTTTTATATTCTCTACCTCTAGAAATGAATGCCAACATTGCATTTGTTTTCTTCACCACTGACTCAACCTGGAGGTTGACCTTTAGGGTATCTTGCCCAAGGACTCCCAAGTCCCTTTGCATCTCTGCATTTTGAATTCTCTCTCCATCTAAATAATAGTCTGCCCATTAATTTCTTCCACCAAACAGCATGACCATACACTTTCCAGCATTGTATTTCATTTGCCACTTTTTTGCCCATTCCCCTAAACTATCTAAGTCTCTCTGCAGGCTCCCTGTTTCCTCAGACTACCTGCTCCTCCACTTATCTTTATATCATCAGCAAATTTAACCATAAATCCATTAATCCCATAGACCAAATCATTGACATACATTGTAAAAAGCAGCGGTCCCAACACCGACTCCTGTAGAACTCCAATGGTAACCGGCAGCCAGCCAGAATAGGATCCCTTTATTGCCACTCTATTTTCTGCCGATCAGCCAATGCTTCACCCATGCTAGTAATTTCCCTGTATTTCCATGGCTCTTATCTTGCTAAACAGCCTCATGTGCGGCACCTTGTCAAAGGCCTTCTGAAAATCCAAGTACACCACATCTACTGCATCTCCTTTGTCTACCCAGCTTGTAATTTCCTCAAAAAATTGCAGTAGGTTGGTCAGGCAGGATTTTCCTTTCAGGAAACCATGCTGGCTTTGGCCTATCTTGTCATGTGCCTCCAGGTATTCTGTAATCTCACTCCTACCAATCAAGTTCACAAAATCCCAACCACTGATGTCAGGCTAACAGGTCTATAGTTCCCTTTCTGCTACCTGCCACCCTTCTTAAATAGCAGAGTAATATTTGCAAATTTCCAGTCATCCGGTACAATGTCAGAATCTATCGAGTCTTGAAAGATCATTGTTAATGCCTCTGCAATCTCTCCAGCTACTTCCTACAGAACCCAAGGGTGCATTCCATCAGGTCCAGGAGATTTATCCACCCTCAGACCATTAAGCTTCCTGAACACCTTCTCTGTCGTAATTTTCACTGCACAAACCTCACTTCCCTGATATTCTTGAATGTCCAGTATACTGCAGATATCTTCCACTGTGAAGACTGATGCAAAATACGCATTCAGTTCCTCTGCCATCTCTGCATCTCTCACTACAATATCTCCAGTGTCATTTTCTATTGGTCCTATATCTACCCTCAACTCTCTTTTACCCTTTATATACTTAGAAAAACTTCTAGTGCCTTCTTTGATATTGGTCACCATCCTGGCTGGTTTATTATCTCTCTCAACCACATAGAGCCTATTGCTGAGGGTAAGAATGACCTCATCTTTGGAGCAGTGTAGTTCTCATGGTCTGTTACTGAAAGTGCTCCTCTGTTCAGCCAAGATGGCATGCAGAGGGTGAGAAACATTGTCCAGAATTGTCAGGATTTTCCATTGGACATAGCCTCAAGATTCAGGGGAGTAGATTTAGGACGGAGTTGAGGAGGAACTGCTTTTCACCAGAGAGTGGTGAATCTGTGAAATTCTCTGCCCAATGAAGCAGTGGAGGCTACCTCAGTAAATATATTTAAGACAAGGTTGGATAGATTTTTGCATAGTAGGGGAATTAAGGGTTATGGGGAAAAGGCAGGTATGTGGAGATGAGTCCATGCCCAAATCAGCCTTGATCTTATTGAATGGCAGAGCAGGTTTTGGTGGGCCAGATGGCCTACTCCTGCTTGTATTTCTTATGTTCTTATGTTCTTGTCCCTTGTTCTACCATAGGCTCCAGTGTGTCCAGTTTGACTCCTGCAACAGTTTGTTAAACCTATTGGCTTCACCCGTGTTGATGCCATTGCCCCAACACACCACCGCATAGAAGATTGTACTGGTGACAACAGACAGGGAGAACATGTGAAGGAGAGGCCTGCATACTCCAAAGGACCTCAGTCTCCTCAGGAAATTGAGGTATTTCTTTCCCTTCTTGTATACAGCATCTGTATTGTGCCCTGCTCAATTCCGTCATCTAAATACACCCCCAGGTACTTGTAAGTCCTCACCACATCCACATCCTTACCATCAATAGTAACAGGGAGCAGTGCAGGCTTGATCTTCCTAAAGTCCGTCACCATCTCCTTTGTCTTACTGATGTTGAGCTGCAGATGATTCAGCTTGCACCATTGGACAAAGTCCTTCACCTCCCGTCCTTCCTTTATACACCCAACTATTGCTGAGTCATCAGAGACTTTTTTTCAGATGACATGACTCAGTGTTGTATCTAAAGTCTGAGGGATACAGGGTAAAGGGGAAGAGAGCCAATAGAGTCCCCTGTGGGGTGCCAGTACTACTTAGAGCCAAAAGAGCATGGCCTGGGTGGTGAGGATCTTTGATAATGGATGCTGCTTTTCTACGGCAATGCTTCATGTAGATGTGCTCAATCCCTCCTCTCTGATGGGAGTGGGACAACAGTCCATGAGCAGGCTGGGTGGGATCATTTGTTATGATGCCGGCCCTTTCCAACACCTTTCTGTCCATACGTCCTTGGTGGTGGGTAGGCTGGTGATGGCAGGTTGGCTGGTGATGGCGGGTCGGCTGGTGATGGTGGGTAGGCTGGTGATGGCAGGTTGGCTGGTGATAGTGGGTAGGCTGGTGCCAGTGGGTCAGCTGGTGATGGCAGGTTGGCTGGTGATGGCGGGTCGGCTGGTGATGGTGGGTTGGCTGGTGATGGCGGGTCGGCTGGTGATGGTGGGTTGGCTGGTGATGGTGAGTCAGCTGGTGATGGTGGGTAGGCTGGTGCCAGTGGGTCGGCTGGTGCCGGTGATGCATTCCCATTGTAGCGCCTTCCTGTCTGCCGCAGTGCAGTTTCTATATCATGCAGTGATGGAACTTGTTAGAATGCTCTTCACTGCACATGGATGGGCATGGTAGGCCAGGGTCTTTATCTGTGCTCTATGATGCTATGATCCAAGGTCTCTTGTATATGATCTTCCACAATCTCAGGATGGTTCCAATTGTTTCATGACCACAGCCATATTTCTAAAGCATGTTTGAATGTAAGAGCCAACATATATATGCAGCAAACTATCATTAACAGTAACACACACAAAATGCTGGAGGAACACAGCAGGCCAGACACTATCTATGGAGGAGCGTATAGTCTGCTGCCTGACCTGCTGAGTTGCTCCAGCATCTGCAGATTTCCGGGTGTTTGTCCTATTAACAGCATTTTATTGACCAAACAACTTGTTTCAGTGATTTTGCTCGGGAACAACTTTTGGATAGAATTCTTTACAGAACCTTCTTTTGAAGTGTTGCCAATGGGATTGTTCACATCTGCCCAAGATTTTTACCAGATGATCTGAAATCCAGCTCCTCTGAGAGTGCAAATTTCCTTGAATTGTCTCAGACTACCTGCTGGATATTTTCAGGATGCTCATCAGAAACATTCTCCCTTTAACATGTGATTTGCAAACTGAAAACACTAATAGAATATTCTTCTCTTTGTCAGTGAGGATGAGGAGCCCAAGGAAATATAAATGAACTCCTCACTTCAAGTATGGTTTACATTCCAGGAGAATACTCTGGAAAGTTGTATCAGTTTTAGAAAAAGTGTAAGGAACAGCAGCAGTGAGTTAAAGGTGCTTCTTACACCTTCTTTCACCGATTTGCCACAGGCATTGAGAAATACATAATGGTCTCAAGAATAAAGTAGAAATCATAAACAATCAAAACCAGGAAGCATTGATGTACTGGGTGAGCTTACATGAGACAGTTGTAGCACAGCAGTTAGTGTAATCACTGGGGGTCAGTGATTACTGATCTGGGTTCAATTCCCACCGCTGTTTGTAAGGAATTTGTATGGTACTTATTTTCCTCTAAATGCCCACAAGAAAATGAATCACAAGATAGTACATGGTGACATATATGTACTTTGACAATAATGTTTTGAACTTGGAAATCTTACCTCCAGTCCTCGACCCAGAACTAAGGTCAAATTGCTGGATAACTTACAACTCCGGTAACACTCTATAAGCCCAACAAGAGAAAGCCATTCTAGTCTTTAGCACCCAGTGCTTCCTCTCCAGCAGCTCCATTTTGTCCAAGTCATTTTCAGATGGATTATACTGTCTCTCCAAGTCTCATTCAATTCCACGAGCCTGTCCTATCCAATTCCTGCAAAAATAGCATCAGGAAATGCATAGAAACATGGACACCTACAACTGACCTTCCAGGTTATACAGCCCTTTGTCTTGGAAATGGACAGCCTGTACCACTGTTACAAACTCCAGGAACTTCCTACAGATCAGCTGTTCAAGAGCAGTGAAAAGTTGGCTTTGTTTGCAGCATCCACACCCACACCATAATATATAAAAACTTATTTTCTCCCCAGGCAAACTGGCCATTTTCCTTTTGGAAAGTGTCATTTCAAAATTCTTTAACCTTTTGTAAACCAAACTCTAGCCAAGACAAACAGGCTCAAAATGCTGGAGGAACTCAGCAGGTCAGGCAACATCTATGGAAAGCAATAACTATATAACCATATAACAATTACAGCACGGAAACAGGCCATCTCGGCCCTTCTAGTCCATGCCGATGCTTACACTCACCTAGTCCCACTGGCCCGCACTCAGCCCATAACCCTCCATTCCTGTCCTGTCCATATACCTATCCAAGTTTACTTTAAATGACAATACTGAACCTGCCTCTACCACTTCTACTGGAAGCTCATTCCACACAGCTACCACTCTCTGAGTAAAGAAATTCCCTCTCGTGTTACCCTTAAACTTTCGCCCCCTAACTCTCAAATCATGTCCTCTTGTTTGAATCTCCCCTACTCTCAATGGAAAAAGCCTATCCAAGTCAACTCGATCTATCCCCCTTATTATTTTAAATACCTCTATCAAGTCCTTCCTCAACCTTCTATGCTCCAAAGAATAAAGACCTAACTTGTTCAGCCTTTCCCTGTAACTTAGGTGCTGAAACCCAGGTAACATTCCAGTAAATCTTCTCTGTACTCTCTCTATTTTGTTGATATCTTTCCTATAATTCGGTGACCAGAACTGTACACAATACTCCAAATTCAGCCTTACCAATGCCTTGTACAATTTTAACATTACATCCCAACTCCTAAACTCAATGCTCTGATTTATAAAGGCCAGCATACCAAAAGCTTTCTTCACCACCCTATCCACATGAGATTCCACCTTCAGGGAACTATGCACCATTATTCCTAGATCACTCTGTTCTACTGCATTCTTCAATGACCTACCATTTACCATGTATGTCCTATTTGGATTATTCCTAACAAAATGTAGCACCTCACACTTATCGGCATTAAACTCCATCTGCCATTGCTCAGCCCACTCTTCTAACTGGCCTAAATCTCTCTGCAAACTTTGAAAACCTACTTCATTATCCACAACACCACCTACCTTAGTATCATCTGCATACTTACTAATCCAATTTACCACCCCATCATCCAGATCATTAATGTATATGACAAACAACATTGGACCCAGTAGAGATCCCTGAGGCACCCCGCTAGTCACCGGCCTCCATCCCGATAAACAATTATCCATCACTACTCTCTGGCATCTCCCACCTAGCCACTGTTGAATCCATTTTACTACTTCAATATTAATACCTAATGATTGAACCTTCTTAACTAACTTTCCGTGCGGAACCTTGTCAAAGGCTTTACTGAAGTCCATATAGACAACATCCACTGCTTTACCCTTGTCGACTTTCTCGTAACCTCTTCAAAAAATTCAGTAAGATTTGTCAAACATGATCTTCCACGCACAAATCCATGCAGACTATTCCTAATCAGACCCTGTCTATCCAGATAATTATATATACCATCTCTAAGAATACTTTCCATTAATTTACCCACCACTGATGTCAAACTGACAGGCCTATAATTGCTAGGTTTACTCTTAGAACCCTTTTTAAACAATGGAACCACATGAGCAATACGCCAATCCTCCGGCACCATCCCCATTTCTAATGACTTTTGAAATATTTCTGTCAGACCCCCTGCTATTTCTACACCAACTTCCCTCAAGGTCCTAGGGAATATCCTGTCAGGATCTTGAGATTTATCCACTTTTAGATTCCTTAAAAGTGCCAGTACTTCCTCCTCTTTAATTGTCATAGTTTCCATAACTTCCCTACTTGTTTCCCTTACCTTAGAAAATTCAACATCCTTCTCCTTAGCGAATACTGAAGAAAAGAAATTGTTCAAAATCTCCCCCATCTCTTTTGGCTCCACACATAGCTGTTCACTCTGATTCTCTAAGGGACCAATTTTATCCCTCACTATCCTATTGCTATTAATATAACTGTAGAAACCATTTGGATTTATTTTTACCTTACATGCCAAAACAGTTGATCTTTTGGGCTAAAGTCCTTCATAAGGAGTCAGTAAATGCATTAAATGGGGGGAGATACACTGATGCATTTATTAACTGATTTTATATGATACATTTCATAATCATTGTCATTCACGACTCAGAAGCATGCATGTATGTTTGCCACAAGAACTGGCTCTTCAGAGTATCTCCAGGTGAAGAAAAGATTGGAAGCTCAAAATGCTTTTGTCACACGCTCTTGCTGGAGTTTCAATAATTAGACCATAAGATAAAGGAGCAGAATTAGGCCATATGGCCAATTCTCCGCCATTTCATCATGGCTGATCCAATATTCCACTCAGCCCCAGTCTCCTGCCTTCTCTCCGTATCCTGACCAATCAATGTACCGTAAACTGTAGTGGACATTACATTGAGTGTGTACCCACAAACTGTAGTGGACATTACACTGAGTGTGTATCCCAGACTGTAGTGGCCATTACACTGAGTGTGTATCCACAGACTGTAGTGGACATTACACTGAGTGTGTATCCCAGACTGTAGTGGCCATTACACTGAGTGTGTATCCACAGACTATAGTGGACATTACACTGAGTGTGTACCCCAGACTGTAGTGGACATTACATTGAGTGTGTACCCACAAATTGTAGTGGACATTACACTGAGTGTGTACCCCAGACTGTAGTGAACATTACACTGAGTGTGTATCACCAGACTGTAGTGGACATTACACTGAGTGTGTATCCCAGATTGTAGTGGACATTACACTGAGTGTGTACCCCAGACTGTAGTGGACATTACACTGTGTGTGTATCCACAGACTGTAGAGGACATTACACTGAGTGTGTATCCACAGACTGTAGTGGCCATTACACTGCGTGTGTACCCCAGACTGTAGTGGCCATTACACTGAGTGTGTACCTCAGACTGTAGTGGCCATTACACTGAGTGTGTATCCACAGACTGTAGTGGACATTACACTGAGTGTGTATCACCAGACTGTAGTGGCCATTACACTGTGTGTGTACCCCAGACTGTAGTGGCCATTACACTGAGTGTGTATCACCAGACTGTAGTGGACATTACACTGAGTGTGTATCCCAGACTGTAGTGGACATTACACTAAATGTGTATCCACCGACTGTAGTGGACATTACACTGAGTGTGTACCCCCAGACTGTAGTGGACATTACACTGAGTGTGTATCACCAGACTGTAGTGGCCATTACACTGAGTGTGTATCCCAGACTGTAGTGGCCATTACACTGAGTGTGTACCACAGACTGTAGTGGCCATTACACTGTGTGTATCCACAGACTGTAGTGGACATTACACTGAGTGTGTATCACCAGACTGTAGTGGCCATTACACTGCGTGTGTACCCCAGACTGTAGTGGACATTACACTGCGTGTGTACCCCAGACTGTAGTGGCCATTACACTGAGTGTGTATCACCAGACTGTAGTGGACATTACACTGAGTGTGTACCCCAGACTGTAGTGGACATTACACTGAGTGTGTACCCCCAGACTGTAGTGGACATTACACTGAGTGTGTATCACCAGACTGTAGTGGACATTACACTAAATGTGTATCCACAGACTATAGTGGACATTACACTAAATGTGTATCCACAGACTGTAGTGGACATTACACTGAGTGTGTACCCCCAGACTGTAGTGGACATTACACTGAGTGTGTATCACCAGACTGTAGTGGACATTACACTGAGTGTGTATCCCAGACTGTAGTGGACATTACACTAAATGTGTATCCACAGACTGTAGTGGACATTACACTGAGTGTGTACCCCCAGACTGTAGTGGACATTACACTGAGTGTGTATCACCAGACTGTAGTGGACATTACACTGAGTGTGTATCCCAGACTGTAGTGGACATTACACTAAATGTGTATCCACAGACTGTAGTGGACATTACACTGAGTGTGTACCCCCAGACTGTAGTGGACATTACACTGAGTGTGTATCACCAGACTGTAGTGGACATTACACTGAGTGTGTATCCCAGACTGTAGTGGCCATTACACTGAGTGTGTATCCACAGACTGTAGAGGACATTACACTGAGTGTGTACCCCCAGACTGTAGTGGACATTACACTGAGTGTGTATCACCAGACTGTAGTGGACATTACACTGAGTGTGTATCACCAGACTGTAGTGGACATTACACTAAATGTGTATCCACAGACTATAGTGGACATTACACTAAATGTGTATCCACAGACTGTAGTGGACATTACACTGAGTGTGTACCCCCAGACTGTAGTGGACATTACACTGAGTGTGTATCACCAGACTGTAGTGGACATTACACTGAGTGTGTATCCCAGACTGTAGTGGACATTACACTAAATGTGTATCCACAGACTGTAGTGGACATTACACTGAGTGTGTACCCCCAGACTGTAGTGGACATTACACTGAGTGTGTATCACCAGACTGTAGTGGCCATTACACTGAGTGTGTATCACCAGACTATAGTGGACATTACACTGAGTGTGTATCCCAGACTGTAGTGGACATTACACTAAATGTGTATCCACAGACTGTAGTGGACATAACACCGAGTGTGTATCCCAGACTGTAGTGGCCATTACACTGAGTGTGTATCCACAGACTGTAGAGGACATTACACTGCGTGTGTATCCCAGACTGTAGTGGACATTACACTGAGTGTGTATCACCAGACTGTAGTGGACATTACACTGAGTGTGTATCCCAGACTGTAGTGGACATTACACTAAATGTGTATCCACAGATTGTAGTGGACATTACACTGAGTGTGTACCCCCAGATTGTAGTGGACATTACACTGAGTGTGTATCCACAGACTGTAGTGGACATTACACTGAGTGTGTATCACCAGACTGTAGTGGCCATTACACTGTGTGTGTACCCCAGACTGTAGTGGCCATTACACTGAGTGTGTATCACCAGACTGTAGTGGACATTACACTGAGTGTGTATCCCAGACTGTAGTGGCCATTACACTGAGTGTGTATCCACAGACTGTAGAGGACATTACACTGAGTGTGTATCACCAGACTGTAGTGGCCATTACACTGCGTGTGTACCCCAGACTGTAGTGGCCATTACACTGAGTATGTATCACCAGACTGTAGTGGACATTACACTGAGTGTGTATCCCAGACTGTAGTGGACATTACACTAAATGTGTATCCACAGATTGTAGTGGACATTACACTGAGTGTGTACCCCCAGATTGTAGTGGACATTACACTGAGTGTGTATCCACAGACTGTAGTGGACATTACACTGAGTGTGTATCACCAGACTGTAGTGGCCATTACACTGTGTGTGTACCCCAGACTGTAGTGGCCATTACACTGAGTGTGTATCACCAGACTGTAGTGGACATTACACTGAGTGTGTATCCCAGACTGTAGTGGACATTACACTAAATGTGTATCCACAGACTGTAGTGGACATTACACTGAGTGTGTACCCCCAGACTGTAGTGGACATTACACTGAGTGTGTACCCCAGACTGTAGTGGCCATTACACTGAGTGTGTATCCCAGACTGTAGTGGCCATTACACTGAGTGTGTACCCCAGACTGTAGTGGCCATTACACTGAGTGTGTATCCCAGACTGTAGTGGACATTACACTGAGTGTGTACCCCCAGACTGTAGTGGACATTACACTGAGTGTGTATCACCAGACTGTAGTGGCCATTACACTGAGTGTGTATCCCAGACTGTAGTGGACATTACACTAAATGTGTATCCACAGACTGTAGTGGACATTACACTGAGTGTGTACCCCCAGACTGTAGTGGACATTACACTGAGTGTGTATCACCAGACTGTAGTGGCCATTACACTGAGTGTGTACCCCAGACTGTAGTGGACATTACACTAAATGTGTATCCACAGACTGTAGTGGACATTACACTGAGTGTGTACCCCCAGACTGTAGTGGACATTACACTGAGTGTGTATCACCAGACTGTAGTGGCCATTACACTGAGTGTGTACCCCAGACTGTAGTGGACATTACACTAAATGTGTATCCACAGACTGTAGTGGACATTACACTGAGTGTGTACCCCCAGACTGTAGTGGACATTACACTGAGTGTGTATCACCAGACTGTAGTGGACATTACACTGAGTGTGTATCCCAGACTGTAGTGGACATTACACTGAGTGTGTACCCCAGACTGTAGTGGACATTACACTAAATGTGTATCCACAGACTGTAGTGGACATTACACTGAATGTGTATCCACAGACTGTAGTGGACATTACACTGAGTGTGTACCCCCAGACTGTAGTGGACATTACACTGAGTGTGTATCACCAGACTGTAGTGGCCATTACACTGAGTGTGTACCCCAGACTGTAGTGGACATTACACTAAATGTGTATCCACAGACTGTAGTGGACATTACACTGAGTGTGTACCCCCAGACTGTAGTGGACATTACACTGAGTGTGTATCACCAGACTGTAGTGGACATTACACTGAGTGTGTATCACCAGACTATAGTGGACATTACACTGAGTGTGTATCCCAGACTGTAGTGGACATTACACTAAATGTGTATCCACAGACTGTAGTGGACATAACACCGAGTGTGTATCCCAGACTGTAGTGGCCATTACACTGAGTGTGTATCCACAGACTGTAGAGGACATTACACTGAGTGTGTATCACCAGACTGTAGTGGCCATTACACTGCGTGTGTATCCCAGACTGTAGTGGACATTACACTGAGTGTGTATCACCAGACTGTAGTGGACATTACACTGAGTGTGTATCCCAGACTGTAGTGGACATTACACTAAATGTGTATCCACAGATTGTAGTGGACATTACACTGAGTGTGTACCCCCAGATTGTAGTGGACATTACACTGAGTGTGTATCCACAGACTGTAGTGGACATTACACTGAGTGTGTATCACCAGACTGTAGTGGCCATTACACTGTGTGTGTACCCCAGACTGTAGTGGCCATTACACTGAGTGTGTATCACCAGACTGTAGTGGACATTACACTGAGTGTGTATCCCAGACTGTAGTGGCCATTACACTGAGTGTGTATCCACAGACTGTAGAGGACATTACACTGAGTGTGTATCACCAGACTGTAGTGGCCATTACACTGCGTGTGTACCCCAGACTGTAGTGGCCATTACACTGAGTATGTATCACCAGACTGTAGTGGACATTACACTGAGTGTGTATCCCAGACTGTAGTGGACATTACACTAAATGTGTATCCACAGATTGTAGTGGACATTACACTGAGTGTGTACCCCCAGATTGTAGTGGACATTACACTGAGTGTGTATCCACAGACTGTAGTGGACATTACACTGAGTGTGTATCACCAGACTGTAGTGGCCATTACACTGTGTGTGTACCCCAGACTGTAGTGGCCATTACACTGAGTGTGTATCACCAGACTGTAGTGGACATTACACTGAGTGTGTATCCCAGACTGTAGTGGACATTACACTAAATGTGTATCCACAGACTGTAGTGGACATTACACTGAGTGTGTACCCCCAGACTGTAGTGGACATTACACTGAGTGTGTATCACCAGACTGTAGTGGCCATTACACTGAGTGTGTATCCCAGACTGTAGTGGCCATTACACTGAGTGTGTACCCCAGACTGTAGTGGCCATTACACTGAGTGTGTATCCCAGACTGTAGTGGACATTACACTGAGTGTGTACCCCCAGACTGTAGTGGACATTACACTGAGTGTGTATCACCAGACTGTAGTGGCCATTACACTGAGTGTGTATCCCAGACTGTAGTGGACATTACACTAAATGTGTATCCACAGACTGTAGTGGACATTACACTGAGTGTGTACCCCCAGACTGTAGTGGACATTACACTGAGTGTGTATCACCAGACTGTAGTGGCCATTACACTGAGTGTGTACCCCAGACTGTAGTGGACATTACACTAAATGTGTATCCACAGACTGTAGTGGACATTACACTGAGTGTGTATCCACAGACTGTAGTGGACATTACACTGAGTGTGTACCCCCAGACTGTAGTGGACATTACACTGAGTGTGTATCACCAGACTGTAGTGGCCATTACACTGAGTGTGTATCACCAGACTGTAGTGGACATTACACTGTGTGTATCCCAGACTGTAGTGGACATTACACTAAATGTGTACCCCCAGACTGTAGTGGACATAACACCGAGTGTGTATCCCAGACTGTAGTGGCCATTACACTGAGTATGTACCCCAGACTGTAGTGGACATTACACTGAGTGTGTATCCCCAGACTGTAGTGGCCATTAAACTGGGTATGTATCCCAGACTGTAGTGGACATTACACTGTGTGTGTATCCACAGACTGTAGAGGACATTACACTGAGTGTGTATCCCAGACTGTAGTGGACACTACACTGAGTGTGTATCCACAGACTGTAGTGGACATTACACTGTGTGTGTATCCACAGACTGTAGTGGAAATTACACTGTGTGTATCCCAGACTGTAGTGGACATTACACTGTGTGTATCCCAGATGGTAGTGGTCATTACACTGAGTGTGTACCCCAGACTGTAGTGGACATTACACTGTGTGTATCCCAGATGGTAGTGGTCATTACACTGAGTGTGTACCCCAAACTGTAGTGGATATTACACTGAGTGTGTATCACCAGACTGTAGTGGACATTACACCGAGTGTGTACCCCAGACTGTAGTGGACATTACACCGAGTGTGTACCCCAGACTGTAGTGGACATTACACTGTGTATCCACAGACTGTAGTGGACATTACACTGAGTGTGTATCCCAGACTATAGTGGACATTACACTGAGTGTGTATCCCAGACTGTAGTGGACATTACACTGTGTGTATCCCAGACGGTAGTGGCCATTACACTGAGTGTGTACCCCAGACTGTAGTGGACATTACACTGTGTGTATCCCAGATGGTAGTGGTCATTACACTGAGTGTGTACCCCAAACTGTAGTGGATATTACACTGAGTGTGTATCACCAGACTGTAGTGGACATTACACCGAGTGTGTACCCCAGACTGTAGTGGACATTACACCGAGTGTGTACCCCAGACTGTAGTGGACATTACACTGTGTATCCACAGACTGTAGTGGACATTACACTGAGTGTGTATCCCAGACTGTAGTGGACATTACACTGAGTGTGTATCCCAGACTGTAGTGGACATTACACTGTGTGTATCCCAGACGGTAGTGGCCATTACACTGAGTGTGTACCCCAGACTGTAGTGGACATTACACCGAGTGTGTATCACCAGACTGTAGTGGACATTACACCGAGTGTGTACCCCAGACTGTAGTGGACATTACACTGTGTATCCACAGACTGTAGTGGACATTACACTGAGTGTGTACCCCCAGACTGTAGTGGACATTAAACTGACTGTGTACATCGGGACCAGTACATCTTGGCCCAGTTAAGCAACTGTCCTAATTAGCTGAAGTTTCATGGAAATAGTAAGAAAGCTCAAAAAGACAAACAACTGATTTAACTTAGTAACAAATTATCTATTTAAATGAAATGGAGAACAAATTAGAACACTGCCAATAGTTCTACTGTACTATAAAAGAAATATGAGGAACTAATACATAGTTTTATAGTACTGTAGATCTATTGGTAGCGTTCTAATTCGTACATTGCTGTGTGGAGTAATTTTTTCAGAATTTTCTCATGGCATCTTGGCAAGTGTCTAAGATTTTTTAAAGTCAGAATAAAAAACAAGATTATAAAAAATCACCCCTTGTTTGAATTTGTGACCATCAACCCAATTGGATAAGGTAAAGCACATTTAACTGATGCTATACGTAAAAACTGTTCGCTCTTTAGTTATGTCTAATGGCCGCATGAATGTGTGTGACTGGTGCTAGTTTGGCAAGAATCCCCTGTCCCCATTAAGTGACACGGTGTCCCAAATAAATGAAGCGAATCCTGGCCATTTTTCTGATTAGATTTTGTTCTTTAAGAATTGTCCCAAGTAAGTGACTGTCCCGATTAACTAAATATCGAATTAACCAGAATCCACTGTACATATTTCCAATATGTTTAATTTAAACATGACATCAGTGTTAAGCAGAGTATATTTCATCATAAAACAATAAGACACAGGAGCAGAGTTAGGCCATTTGGCCCATCGTGCCTGTCCCGCCATTCAATCATGGGTGATGCTTTCTCCCCTCCGCAGCCTCACTCCCTGCCTTCTCCCTATAAGCTTTGATGCCATGTTCAATGAAAAACCTATCAAGCTCTGTCTTAAATACACCCAAGGAACTCCCTCCGCAGTAACAAACTCCACAAATGCTCCACCCTCTGGCTAAAGCAATTACTCTGCAGCTCTGTTTTAAATGGGCATCCCTCTAATCCTGAAATTTGCATTTCAAATCACTTTAACATTCAGATATTCCTTTGAGCTGATACACAGCATTGCAATCTACAATGGAAAAATATAATCCTTAAATCTAGCAGATTCCACAGTGATGAACTAAACTCCATCTGTCCTCAATTTTGAAAAGTTTTGTAAAGAAAAATGCTTTTTTCTGTGGGTTCTCTGGTGACAGCCAGCTGCCTACATTGAAAGCACAAACCCCCGCAAAGCTGATGGTTGTCCATAAGACCATAAGGCACAGGAGCAGAATTAGACCATTTAACCCATCAAGTCTGCTCTGCCATTAAATCATGGTTGATCCTTTTTTCTATCTCCTCCTCAACCCCAGTTCCCAGCCTTCTCCCTGAAACCTTTGATGCCATGTCCAATCACTCATCCCTATACCCTTCTTTCACCCCTCCCAATAACCATTCCTATCTCTCCCCATATCCCTTTCTAACCCATCCCTATACCCCTCTCTCACCCCTCAATATACTTTTCTCTCACCTCTCCCTATATCCTGCTCTCACTCCTCTCTATACCCCTCTCTATACCCCTCTGTATACCCCTCTCACCTCTCCATATACCCCTCTCTCAGCCCCATATCCTTCAGATCCCTCTATATACCCTTCACTCATCCCTCCCTATAACATTCTCTTTACCTGTCCCTATACACCTCTCTCACTCTTCCCAATACCCCTCTCTAATACCTCCCCATACCCATCCATATACCCCTATCTCCCTTCCCCATACACCTCCCCATACCCCTCACTATAATCCTCCCTATACCCCTCCCTCACCCTTTCCTATAGACTTCCCTATACCCTTTGCTCATCGTTCCTATACCTCTCCCTATACGCCTCTAACACCCTTCCCTACACCCCTCCCTGTTCCCTTGTCACACCTTTCTATACCCTTCCTTATACCCCTCTCATGCCGTTCCCTATACCCCTCTCTCACCCTCTCTATACCAAATCCCCAGCTGTCCCTATACATCTCGCTATACCTCTCTCAGCCCTTCCTATACCTCTTTCTCACCCCTCCCTACAACCCTCTCTTACCCCTCCCCATACCCCTCTCTCATCCCTCCCCATAACAACATCTCAAGCCTCCCCTTATCCCACCCTATACCCCTCCCTAGAACCTCCTCCTAGCTCTCCCCATACCATTGCCTCACCCCTCCCTATTCCCACCTCTCACCCCTCCCCATGCCCCTCTACACCCTTCTCTCACCCCTCCCTATCCTCTTCCCTGTACCCTTCCTACTGGTATCTAACAACTCCCACTTCATTTTCCTAAGCACACTTACTTAGCCCCTCCCTTAACACATCTCTCTCTGCCCTTCCCCTAACACCCCCTCACACCACTCCTCTCCAAACGTGCTGCACAGTGAGGTTAGACTGATCTGAGAGTAGATTCTAAGATCAGCGCAACATTGGAGCTGAGGAGCCTGAACTGTTTATGTTCTATGTTCTCCTTACACACTTCTTCACTACCCTTCTTCATCAATACCCTCATTCCACCCCCTCTGCACAGTCCTGCCCTCTAGCTTCTCTCAGTACCAGCTCTCCCCATCCCAATTCCCTTGATGACCCTCCCTCATTGCACCTGCACCACCTCGCTGGTCGCCCACAGCTCTG
The DNA here is from genome assembly GCF_048418815.1 of Hemitrygon akajei. Classification (NCBI taxonomy): domain Eukaryota; kingdom Metazoa; phylum Chordata; class Chondrichthyes; order Myliobatiformes; family Dasyatidae; genus Hemitrygon; species Hemitrygon akajei. Next base: position 2,644,744 of record NC_133124.1, read on the forward strand.
TGACTGGGATTCCTGTCCCTGCACAGATGAGAAAAGGCTCTGAACACAAAATCTTGTTTTGAAGGTCCAGGGGAGGCAATGTTTCAGCTGTGACCCTGTTGGGCATCTCCTGTATATGGACCTACTGATGTGGCATCACCTACACTGCTGAGATCTGACAGAGTCTGAGGGAAGCACTTTATCGAGCACCTCTTCTCCCTCTGCCATAATCAACTTGTATTCCTTCCTCTCCTCCACCTTTTTATTTTGATATCTTCCCCCTCCCTTTCCAGTCCAGATGAAGATCTCAGCCCAAAATGTCAACTGTTTATTCATATTCATAGATGCTGTCTTACCTGCTGAGTCCATCCAGCATTTTATGTGTGTGGGGCAAAATCTGCAGCTCCAATTTAGTAACAGAATTGTCTGGCCTATATTCAATGGATCATGTGCCAAGGCAGCTCTTTGGCTGGCCATCAGAAGTGCCTTGAATAAGTAATTAGATAATGGTAAGTTACATTGTAACTTACATTCAGTCACACAGCCGGAGATCCACTAGTGATTTGAACAATACCTCTGGATTGAAACAAGTTGTGATTCAGTTCTCAGCCTTTATACAACATGGCCATTGGATAGTCTAAATGCTTTCGCTGGTCAGTTTGTGTGCCTCTCAGCCAAAGGCAGTGTTTCACTGTCTGCCCAAAGAGCCACCATCATTACTATTCTCAGCACCCTCACGGCGATCAACGCAGAGAAAATGTGTCCCTTTCTTTACTGCTACGGTAGCATTTTCTGTTTTGTCTCCGTGTTGTGAGAAACTCTGTGCTTGGAAAGCTAAATATGGCCATTTTTCATAGTGAGGTGGCTGTTCCAAGTATATCTAGAACCAAATAGAAGCACTGGAACTGTGAAAATTCCAACTGATCAATAACTAGCTTCAGGAGGGGAAACAGAAAGCAAGTGGATGGAAATTTAGTTGTTTAGGAAAACGTACATCAGTTCTGGTTCCAAGATTAATTGAATATTGATAATAGGATATTTTAATAGGTGTTACAGAAGGAGATTGGTATGAGATATGGAATCCAATTTGCTCCTGCATTCATACTGAACCTCTTTATCGAGTCAGTATGAATCTTCAAATTCTTCATATCTTCAAAAAGAGATGCCTCAAAATATCACATGTGTGCTGACAGGACTGAACCCGTGCCGAGGATTGCCAGTCTCCTCATGAAGAGGTTAGACACAGGAATGCCAACAGAGCAGCAGAGGCAAGATCGAGAGACACCAAGAGGCAAATTGTTCTTCACAAACGCAATAACTATATATAAATATAACCATATAACCATTACAGCACGGAAACAGGCCATCTCAGCCCTTCTAGCCCATGCCGATGCTTACTCTCACCTAGTCCCACTGGCCCGCACTCAGCCCATAACCCTCCATTCCTTTCCTGTTCATATACTTATCCAATTTTACTTTAAGTGACAGAATTGAACCTGCCTCTACCACTTCTACTGGAAGCTCGTTCCAAACAACTACCATTCTCTGAGTAAAGAAATTCCCCCTCATGTTACCCCTAAACTTCTGCCTCCTAACTCTCAACTCATGTCCTCTTGTTTGAATCTTCCCTACTCTCAATGGAAAAAGCCTATCCACGTCAACTCGATCTATCCCCATCTGAATTTTAAATACCTCTATCAAGTCCCCCCTCAACTTTCTACACTCCAAAGAATAAAGACCTAACTTGTTCAACCTTTCCCTGTAACTTAGATGCTGAAACACAGGTAACATTCTAGTAAATCTCTGTACTCTCTCCATTTTATTGACATCTTTCCTATAATTCGGTGACCAGAACTGTACACAATACTCCAAATTCGGCCTTACCAATGCCTTGTACAATTTTAACATTACATCCCAACTCCTATACTCAATGCTGTGATTTATAAAGGCCAGCATACCAAAAGCTTTCTTCACCACCCTATCCACATGAGATTCCACTTTCAGGGAACTATGCACCATTACTCCTAGATCACTCTGTTCTACTGCATTCTTCAATGACCTACCATTTACCATGTATGTCCTATTTGGATTATTCCTAACAAAATGTAGCACCTCACACTTATCAGCATTAAACTCCATCTGCCATCGTTCAGCCCACTCTTCTAACTGGCCTAAATCTCCCTGCAAACTTTGAAAACCTGCTTCATTATCCACAACGCCACCTACGTTAGTATCATCTGCATACTTACTAATCCAATTTACCACCCCGTCATCCAGATCATTAATGTATATGACAAACAACATTGGACCCAGTACAGATCCCTGAGGCACGCCACTAGTCACCGGCCTCCAACCTGATAAACAGTTATCCACCACTACTCTCTGGCATCTCCCATCCAGCTACTGTTGAATCCATTTTACTACTTCAATAATAATACCTAACGATTGAACCTTCTTAATTAACCTTCCGTGCGGAACCTTGTCAAAGGCCGTACTGAAGTCCATATAGTCAACATCCACTGCTTTACCCTCATCAAGTTTCCTCGTAACCTCTTCAAAAAATTCAGTAAGATTTGTCAAACATGACCTTCCATGCACAAATTCATGCAGACTATTCCTAATCAGACCCTGTCTATCCAGATAATTATATATACCATCTCTAAGAATACTTTCCATTAATTTACCCACCACTGATGTCAAACTGACAGGCCTATAATTGCTAGGTTTACTCTTAGAACCCTTTTTAAACAATGGAACCACATGAGCAATACACCAATCCTCCGGCACCATCCCCGTTTCTAATGACATTTGGAATATTTCTGTCAGAGCCCCTGCTATTTCTACACTAACCTCCCTCAAGGTCCTTGGGAATATCCTGTCAGGATCTTGAGATTTATCCACTTTTATATTCCTTAAAAGTGCCAGTACTTCCTCCTCTTTAATCGTCATAGTTTCCATAACTTCCCTACTTGTTTCCCTTATCTTACACAATTCAATATCCTTCTCCTTAATGAATACCAAAGAAAAGAAATTGTTCAAAGTCTCCCCCATCTCTTTTGGCTCCACACATATCTGTCCACCCTGATTCTCTAAGGGACCAGTTTTATCCCTCAATATCCTATTGCTATTAATATAACTGTAGAAACCCTTCGGATTTATTTTCACCTTACTTGCCAAAGCAACCTCGTATCTTCTTTTAGCTTTTCTAATTTCTTTCTTAAGATTCTTCTTACATTCTTTATATTCCTCGAGCACCTCATTTACTCCATGCTGCCTATATTTATTGTAGACCTCTCTCTTTTTCCTAACCAAGTTTCCAATATCCCTTGAAAACCATGGCTCTCTCAAACTTTTAACCTTTCCTTTCAACTTAACAGGAACATAAAGATTCTGTACATTCAAAATTTCACCTTTAAATGACCACCATTTCTCTATTACATCCTTCCCATAAAACAAATTGTCCCAATCCACTCCTTGTAAATCCTTTCGCATCTCCTCAAAGTTAGCCTTTCTCCAATCAAAAATCTCAACCCTGGGTCCAGTCCCATCCTTCTCCATAATTATATTGAAACTAATGGCATTGTGATCACTGGACCCGAAGTGCTCCCCAACACATACCTCCATCACCTGACCTATCTCATTCCCTAACAGGAGATCCAAAACTACCCCTTCTCAAGTCGGTACCTCTATGCATTGCTGCAAAAAACTATCCTGCACACATTTTACAAACTCCAAGCCATCCATCCCTTTTACAGTATGGGCTTCCCAGTCTATGTGTGGAAAATTAAAATCTCCCACAATCACAACCCTGTGCTTACTACAAATATCTGCTATCTCCTTACAAATTTGCTCCTCCAATTCTCGCTCCCCATTAGGTGGTCTATAATACACCCCTATAAGTGTTACTACACCTTTCCCATTCCTCAATTCCACCCAAATAGCCTCCCTAGATGAGCCCTCTGATCTATCCTGCCAAAGCACCGCTGTAATATTTTCTCTGACAAGCAATGTAACACCTCCCCCTCTTGCCCCTCCGATTCTATCACACCTGAAGCAACGAAATCCAGGAATATTTAGTTGCCAATCACACCCCTCCTGCAACCATGTTTCACTAATAGCTACAACATCATATTTCCAGGTATCAATCCATGCTCTAAGCCCGTCCACCTTTCTTACAATGCTCCTAGCATTAAAATAAATACATTTAAGAAATTCTCCACCTCTTCCTCTCTGTTTATCTCTAACAGTACAAAGAACTTTACTGTCTTCTTTTTCTTCCTTCTCCCATACATCTGTTCCTACACTCTGGTTCCCCTGCCCTCTCGTATCTAGTTTAAATCCACTGGAGCCTCTCTAGCAAACCTACCTGCAAGAATATTTGTCCCCCTCCAGTTTAGATGTAAACCGTCCCACTGGAAAAGGTCCCACCTTCTCTGGAAAACTGCCCAATTATCTATAAATCTGAAGCCCTCCCTCCTGCACCATGTCTTCAGCCACGTGTTGATCTGCACTATCTTACTATTTCTAAACCCACCTGCACGTGGCACTGGTAGCAATCCTGATATTGCTATCCTGGAGGTCCTGTCCTTTAACTTGGCACCTAGCTTCCTAAGCTCACCTTTCAGGACCTCCTCACTCTTCCTACCCACATCATTGGTCCCTACATGGACCACGACATCCCGCTGCTCACCCTCCCTCTCGAGAATACTGAAAACTCGATCCGAGATATCGCAGACCCCGGCACCAGGGAGGCAACAGACCATCCGGGATTCTCGATCTCTTCCACAGAACCTCCTATCTGTCCCCCTAACTATTGAATCCCCTATCACTACTGCTCTCCTCTTTTCCCTCCTTCCCTTCTGAGCTGAGGGTCCAGTCTCAGTGAAAGAGATGCAACCACTGCAACTTGTCCCTGGTAGGTCGTCCCCACCAACAGTATCGAAAACAGTATACTTATTGTTGATGGGAACGGCCACAGGGGTGCTCTGCTCTTCCTGTCTATTCCCCTTCCCTCTCCTGACAGTCACCCAGTTACCTGTCTCCTGATTCTTAGGGCTGACTATCTCCCTGAAACGCCTATTTCTGCCTCTGCCTGCCGAATGATCTGAAGTTCATCCAGCTCCAGCTCCAGTTCCCTGACATGGTTTGTCAGGAGCTGCAGCTGGATGCACCTTTTGTAGGTGTAGTCATCAGGGACAGCTGTGCTCGCCCTGACTTCCCACATACTGCAAACGGAGCACTCAACTGCCCTACCTGCTGCCTCCATTACCTACTCCTAATCTAATTAGATCAATTAAAGGAGCTTACCCGGCCTTACCTCACCTGGAGTGAAGCTCGTACTCAGCCTCTGCTCGCTATTTAAATTCTCCCGCTGATCTCAGAGGCCGACTTTCACGCGCTTGCGCAGTCGTGCCCTGTTCAACCTCGCCTCTGCCTGTTCTCGCCGAAGCCTGATTGAGCCAAAGCTGACCCACTCTGCCTCAGTCCACGACAACGATGGCCGCTGTATATGGCGGTCTTTCTTTTAAACCTTTGGCGTGCTACGTCATGCGCCTGCGCAGTCTAGTCTCTTTGCCGCGATCAGTTAAAAGAAAACAGCTTCTCTCCGAGCTTCTTTTTCCTCTGCCTTCTCCACCTTTTGCTTTGATTTCAAGCTACACTCAAGTGTTTGCTTTAAATAACCATAGAAAGTGTAAAACCCATGCCAGTGTTCTTCCAGAGTAAAGCTGACAATGGTGAGATGGTTCTGTAGAGTCAGGTAATGTGTACACTGTGGGTCTGATGTGTACACGGAGTGTCTGATGTGTACACTGTGTGTCTGATGTGTACACTGTGTGTCTGATGTGTGCACAAAGTGTCTGAAGCGTACACTGTGTGTCTAATGTGTACACGGAGTGTCTGATGCGTACACTGTGTGTCTGATGTGTACACGAAGTGTCTGATGCGTACACTGTGTGTCTGATGAGTACACTGTGTGTCTGATGCGTACACTGTGTGTCTGATGTGTTCACAAAGTGTCTGATGCGTACACTGTGTGTCTGATGTGTACACGGAGTGTCTGATGCGTACACTGTGTGTCTGATGTGTACACTGTGTGTCTGATGTGTGCACAAAGTGTCTGAAGCGTACACTGTGTGTCTAATGTGTACACGGAGTGTCTGATGCGTACACTGTGTGTCTGATGTGTACACGAAGTGTCTGATGCGTACACAGTGTGTCTGATGTGTACACTGTGTGTCTGATGTGTGCACAAAGTGTCTGAAGAGTACACTGTGTGTCTAATGTGTACACGGAGTGTCTGATGCGTACACTGTGTGTCTGATGTGTACACGAAGTGTCTGATGCGTACACTGTGTGCCTGATGTGTGCACGGAGTGTCTGATGTGTACACAAAGTGTCTGATGCGTACACTGTGTGTCTGATGTGTACATGGAGTGTCTGATGCGTACACTGTGTGTGTCTGATGCGTACACTGTGTGTCTAATGTGTACACGAAGTGTCTGATGCGTACACTGTGTGTCTGATGCGTACACTGTGTGTCTGATGTGTGCACGGAGTGTCTGATGTGTACACTGTGTGTCTGATGCGTACAATGTGTGTCTGATGCGTACACTGTGTGTCTATGATGTGTACACGGAGTGTCTGATGCGTACACAGAGTGTCTGATGTGTACACTGTGTGTCTGATGCGTACACTGTGTGTCTGATGCGTACACTGTGTGTCTGATGCGTACACAGAGTGTCTGATGCGTACACTGTGTGCCTGATGTGTACACTGTGTGTCTGATGCGTACACTGTGTGTATGATGCGTACACGGAGTGTCTGATGTGTACACGGAGTGTCTGATGCGTACACTGTGTATCTGATGCGTACACTGTGTGTCTCTGATGTGTACACGGAGTGTCTGATGTGTACACGGAGTGTCTGATGTGTTCACGGAGTGTCTGATGTGTGCACGGAGTGTCTGATGTGTACACTGAGTGTCTGATGTGTACACTGTGTGTCTGATGTGTACACTGTGTGTCTGATGTGTACACTGAGTGTCTGATGTGTACACTGTGTGTCTGATGAGTACACTGTGTGTCTGATGCGTACACTGTGTGTCTGATGTGTTCACAAAGTGTCTGATGCATACACTGTGTGTCTGATGTGTACACGGAGTGTCTGATGCGTACACTGTGTGTCTGATGCGTACACTGTGTGTCTGATGTGTGCACGGAGTGTCTGATGTGTACACTGTGTGTCTGATGCGTACAATGTGTGTCTGATGCATACACTGTGTGTCTCTGATGCGTACACAGAGTGTCTGATGTGTACACTGTGTGTCTGATGCGTACACTGTGTGTCTGATGCGTACACAGAGTGTCTGATGTGTACACTTTGTGTCTGATGCGTACAATGTGTGTCTGATGCGTACACTGTGTGTCTCTGATGTGTACACAGAGTGTCTGATATGTACACGGAGTGTCTGATGTGTACACTTTGTGTCTGATGCGTACAATGTGTGTCTGATGCGTACACTGTGTGTCTGATGTGTACATGGAGTGTCTGATGCGTACACTGTGTGTCTGATGCGTACACTGTGTGTCTGATGTGTGCACGGAGTGTCTGATGTGTACACTGTGTGTCTGATGCGTACAATGTGTGTCTGATGCATACACTGTGTGTCTCTGATGCGTACACAGAGTGTCTGATGTGTACACTGTGTGTCTGATGCGTACACTGTGTGTCTGATGCGTACACAGAGTGTCTGATGTGTACACTTTGTGTCTGATGCGTACAATGTGTGTCTGATGCGTACACTGTGTGTCTCTGATGTGTACACAGAGTGTCTGATATGTACACGGAGTGTCTGATGTGTACACTTTGTGTCTGATGCGTACAATGTGTGTCTGATGCGTACACTGTGTGTCTGATGTGTACACGGAGTGTCTGATGCGTACACTGTGTGTCTGATGCGTACACTGTGTGTCTGATGTGTGCACGGAGTGTCTGATGTGTACACTGTGTGTCTGATGCGTACAATGTGTGTCTGATGCATACACTGTGTGTCTCTGATGCGTACACAGAGTGTCTGATGTGTACACTGTGTGTCTGATGCGTACACTGTGTGTCTGATGCGTACACAGAGTGTCTGATGTGTACACTTTGTGTCTGATGCGTACAATGTGTGTCTGATGCGTACACTGTGTGTCTCTGATGTGTACACAGAGTGTCTGATATGTACACGGAGTGTCTGATGTGTACACTTTGTGTCTGATGCGTACAATGTGTGTCTGATGCGTACACTGTGTGTCTGATGTGTACACGGAGTGTCTGATGCGTACACTGTGTGTCTGATGCGTACACTGTGTGTCTGATGTGTGCACGGAGTGTCTGATGTGTACACTGTGTGTCTGATGCGTACAATGTGTGTCTGATGCATACACTGTGTGTCTCTGATGCGTACACAGAGTGTCTGATGTGTACACTGTGTGTCTGATGCGTACACTGTGTGTCTGATGCGTACACAGAGTGTCTGATGTGTACACTTTGTGTCTGATGCGTACAATGTGTGTCTGATGCGTACACTGTGTGTCTCTGATGTGTACACAGAGTGTCTGATATGTACACGGAGTGTCTGATGTGTACACTTTGTGTCTGATGCGTACAATGTGTGTCTGATGCGTACACTGTGTGTCTGATGTGTACACGGAGTGTCTGATGCGTACACTGTGTGTCTGATGCGTACACTGTGTGTCTGATGTGTGCACGGAGTGTCTGATGTGTACACTGTGTGTCTGATGCGTACAATGTGTGTCTGATGCATACACTGTGTGTCTCTGATGCGTACACAGAGTGTCTGATGTGTACACTGTGTGTCTGATGCGTACACTGTGTGTCTGATGCGTACACAGAGTGTCTGATGTGTACACTTTGTGTCTGATGCGTACAATGTGTGTCTGATGCGTACACTGTGTGTCTCTGATGTGTACACAGAGTGTCTGATATGTACACGGAGTGTCTGATGTGTACACTTTGTGTCTGATGCGTACAATGTGTGTCTGATGCGTACACTGTGTGTCTGATGTGTACACGGAGTGTCTGATGCGTACACTGTGTGTCTGATGCGTACACTGTGTGTCTGATGTGTGCACGGAGTGTCTGATGTGTACACTGTGTGTCTGATGCGTACAATGTGTGTCTGATGCATACACTGTGTGTCTCTGATGCGTACACAGAGTGTCTGATGTGTACACTGTGTGTCTGATGCGTACACTGTGTGTCTGATGCGTACACAGAGTGTCTGATGTGTACACTTTGTGTCTGATGCGTACAATGTGTGTCTGATGCGTACACTGTGTGTCTCTGATGTGTACACAGAGTGTCTGATATGTACACGGAGTGTCTGATGTGTACACTTTGTGTCTGATGCGTACAATGTGTGTCTGATGCGTACACTGTGTGTCTCTGATGTATACACAGAGTGTCTGATGTGTACACGGAGTGTCTGATGCGTACACTGTGTGTCTGATGCGTACACTGTGTGTCTCTGATGTGTACACAGAGTGTCTGATGTGTACACTGTGTGTCTGATGTGTACACGGAGTGTCTGATGCGTACACTGTGTGTCTGATGTGTACACAGAGTGTCTGATGTGTACACTGTGTGTCTGATGTGTACACTGTGTGTCTGATGTGTACACAAAGTGTCTGATGCGTACACTGTGTGTCTGATGCGTACACGGAGTGTCTGATGCGTACACTGTGTGTCTGATGCGTACACTGTGTGTCTGATGTGTACACGAAGTGTCTGATGCGTACACTGTGTGTCTGATGCGTACACTGTGTGTCTGATGTGTGCACGGAGTGTCTGATGTGTACACTGTGTGTCTGATGCGTACAATGTGTGTCTGATGCATACACTGTGTGTCTCTGATGCGTACACAGAGTGTCTGATGTGTACACTGTGTGTCTGATGCGTACACTGTGTGTCTGATGCGTACACAGAGTGTCTGATGTGTACACTTTGTGTCTGATGCGTACAATGTGTGTCTGATGCGTACACTGTGTGTCTCTGATGTGTACACAGAGTGTCTGATATGTACACGGAGTGTCTGATGTGTACACTTTGTGTCTGATGCGTACAATGTGTGTCTGATGCGTACACTGTGTGTCTCTGATGTATACACAGAGTGTCTGATGTGTACACGGAGTGTCTGATGTGTACACTGTGTGTCTGATGTGTACACTGTGTGTCTGATGTGTACACAAAGTGTCTGATGCGTACACTGTGTGTCTGATGTGCGCACGGAGTGTCTGATGTGTACACTGTGTTTCTGATGCGTACAATGTGTGTCTGATGCGTACACTGTGTGTCTCTGATGTGTACACGGAGTGTCTGATGCATACACAGATTGTCTGATGTGTACACTGTGTGTCTGATGCGTACACTGTGTGCCTGATGTGTACACTGTGTGTCTCTGATGCGTACACAGAGTGTCTGATGTGTACACTGTGTGTCTGATGCGTACAATGTGTGTCTGATGCGTACACTGTGTGTCTGATGCGTACACTATGTGTCTGATGTGTGCACTGTGTGTCTGACGTGTGCACGGAGTGTCTGATGTGTACACTGTGTGTCTGATGCGTACACTGTGTGTCTCTGATGTGTACACGGAGTGTCTGATGCGTACACTGTGTGTCTGACGTGTGCACGGAGTGTCTGATGTGTACACTGTGTGTCTGATGCGTACAATGTGTGTCTGATGCGTACACTGTGTGTCTCTGATGTGTACACAGAGTCTCTGATGTGTACACTGTGTGTCTGATGTGTACACAGAGTCTCTGATGTGTACACTGAGAGGAGAAGGCATGTCTGATAATGGAGATAGGGTTTGTGTGGAAGGCAAATGCAGCTTTGCAGGTTATAGTAGTAGGTTATCCTGCATTGGAAATGTCTTTACTTAGCATCCTGTCAGAGCAGATTCTTCCTGACATTCTGATAGGAATATTTGGATACCTATAAATGACAGATTAATCAGTTAATATCTTGGTACTTCCATCAGCCCTCCCACATCACTGCCTAGTGGTCAATGCTCAAAATTACAGCAATGCCCAAATGAAATTGAACTATTGGTGTCAGTTGACGTTGGATTTTCAGAAGACCTTTGACAAGGTGCCACACATGATACTACTTATCAAGCTACAAGCCCATGGTATTACAGGAAAGATTCTGCATGGATAAAGCAGTGACTGATTGTCAGGAGGCAGTGAGTGGAAACAAAGAGATCCTTTTCTGACTGGCTGCCGGTGATTAGCGGTGTTCCGCAGGGGTCTGTGTTGGGACTGATACATTTTACGTTACAAGTCAATGATTTGGATGATGGAATTAATGGCTTTGTTGTAAAGTTTGCCAATGATATGAAAATATGTGGAGGGTCAGGTAGCTTTTAGGAAGTAGAGAGGTTATAAAAGTGAATGGGCAAGGAAATGGCAGATTTAATATAGTGTTAGGATGTGTCTGGTCATCCACCTTAGTTGATGAAATGTAAGGGTTGACTACTTTCTAAATGGAGAGAAAATCCAAATAACTGACTTGAAAGTCCTTGTGTAGAATTCCCTGAAGGATAATTTTCAGGTTGAATCTGTGGTGAGGAAGGCAAATGCAATGTTAACATTCATTTCAAAAGGACTAGAATACCAAAGCAAGGATGTGATGTTGAGACTTTATAAAGCACTGGTGAGGCCTCACTTGGAGTATTGTGAGCAGGTTTGGGCCCTTTATCTTAGAAAGGATGTGCTGAAACTGAAGAGGGTTCAAAGCAAGTTCACAAAAATGACTGATCCAATTCTTCTGTCAGCCCCAATCTTTTGCTTTCTCCCCGTATCCCTTCATGCCCTGACCAATCAAAAATCAATCACTCTCTGTCTTAAATATTCACAAAGATTAGGCCCACAGATGCCTGTGGCAATGAATTCCACAGATTCAGCATTCTCTGGCTGAAGGAAATTCATTGTAAATTAAGACAAGGTTGAAGTGCCCTCTGTTGGTCAGGGTCAACCATGGATATTGCATCCTAACTGCCTACATTCGACACACAAGCCAGTACGATATGGAAAGCAAGTTGTTGCCCATGCACCAGACTCACCCTCTCCACACAGCTGATTAATCCAAAAGAACGGCCGAGACCGCTACAGTTTGGCACCAGCAGTGTTGCAGGAGTTGCTGGTCAGCGTTGAACTCAATGTAGGACTGCCTTAGGGATTCCAGCTCCAGATTTTTCCCTTAGGGTTTACTTGTTGAAAGCAAGACAATTCTAATGCACTGTATATTTGCCTTTGGGTCCAATTTAATTTCAGTAAAGGAAATCATCTTTCTTAGCATGATGATGCAGCCAAGTATTGAAGCCACAAGTTTAAAGCTATAATTGTCAGGAATTTCAGAGTTAGTTCTGTAATCTCGCCACCAAAGGCTGAGGTTTGAGAAACCGCCATTCTGGTTATGGCCATATGAATCACTCCAGAATGCATCCCTCCGTCTGCTCCCTTGAAAATTATATACAGTACACAGATCGAGCAAATTCCATGGAGAACATTGTAAATGGTTGCATCACCAACTTGTACGTAGGAGCCACTGCACAGGATCAGAAAAAAACTGCAGCAAGTTGCAAACCTAGCCAGCTCCGTTATGGGCACTAGCCTCCCCAACATTGAGGAGGACTGTGATCTGGCTGCAAGTCGATGTGACTAGCGTGCAACAGAGATGATGGAAGGTCAGACAGGAGTTGAGGCATAATCACAGCCAGTGGGATGAGTTACAGGGCAATAGAGACGTGGTGCAGTTAAAACAGAAAGCAACAAATATTGGACTGAAAATGTTATATTTGAATGCACACAGCATAAGAAAAAAATGGATGATCTTGAAATTCAGCTTCAGAGTGGTAAGTATGATGTTGTGGCCATCTCTGAAACTTGGCTAAAGGATGGCTGCCATTGGGAGCTGAATGTCCAAGGATATACGGTGTATTGGAAAGATAGGTTAGTAGGCAGAGGGAGTGGTATATTTCTCTTATATAAGAAATAATATTAAATCATTAGAAAGAGATGACATAGGATCGGAAGGTGTAGACTCTCTATGGGTTGAGTTAAGAAATGGCAAGGGTAAAAGAACCCTAATGGCAGTTGTATACAGGCCTCCAAATAGCAGCTGGTATGTGGATGACAGATTACAGTGGGAAATAGAAAAGGCGTGTCAGAAAGGCAATGTCATGATAAACGTTGAGGATTTTAACATGAAAGTGGATTGGGAGTACCAGGTCAGTAATGGACCTCAAGAGAGAGAATTTGTAGAATGTCTAAGGGACGGCTTTTTTGAACAGCTTATTGTTGAGCCCACTAGGCAACTGGCTGTGCAGGATTGGGTGTTGTACAATGACCCGGAGGGGATGAGAGAGCTTAAGGTTAAAGAACCCTTAGGGAACAGTGACCACAATAGGATCAAGTTCACCTTGAAATTTGAGAAGGAGAAACTAAATTCCAATGTGTCAATATTTCAGTGGAATAAAAGAAATTACAATGGCATGAGAGGGAATCTGGCCGAAGTTAACTAAAAGGGACACTAGCGGGAAGGACAGCAGAGCAGCAATAGCTGGAGTTTCTGTGAAGAATGACAGAAGTGCAAGGAAGATATATTCCAAATAAGAAGAAATATCCAAATGGAAGAAGGACATTACCATGGCTGACAAGTGAAGTCAGAGCCAAAGTAAAAGCAAAAGAGAGGGCATACAAGAAAGCCAAAGCTAGTGGGAAGATTTTAAAAACTTGCAGAAGGAAACTAAGAAGGTCATTAGGAAGGAAAAGATGAATTATGAAAGGAAGCTGGAGACTAATATCAAAGAAGATACAAGAAGCTTTTTTAAGTATATAAAGGGTAAAAGACAGTTGAGGGTAGATATAGGACCAATAGAAAATGACACTGGAGATATTGTAATGAGAGATACAGAGGTGGCACAGTGGAAGACATCCACAGTGGAAGTGGAAGGCATGGCTTTGTCAAGGGCAGGTCATGTCTTATGAGCCTGAATGAATTTTTTGAGGATGTGACTAAACACATTGATAAATGAAGAGCAGTAGATATAGTGTACATGGATTTCAGCAAGGCATTTGATAAGATATCCCATGCAAGTCTTATTGAGAAACTAAAGAGGCATGGGATCCAAGGGGACAATGCTTTGTGGCTCGAGACTGGCTTGCACACAGAAGGCAAAGAATGATTGTAGACGGGTCATGTTCTGCATGGAGGTCTGTGTCTAGTGGTGTGCCCCAGGGATCTGTTCTGGGACCCTTACTCTTCGTGTTTTTTATCAATGGCTTGGATGAGGAAGTGGAGGGATGGGTTAGTAAGTTTGCTGATGACACAAAGGTTGGAGGTGTTGTGGATAGTGTGGAGGGCTGTCAGAGGTCACAGCGGGACATTAACAGGATGCAAAACTGGGCTGAGAAGTGGCAGATGGAGTTCAACCCAGATAAGTATGAAGTGGTTCATTTTGGTAGGTCAAATATGATGGCAGAATATAGTATTAATGGTAAGACTCTTGGCAGCGTGGAGGATCTTGGGGTCCGAGTCCATTGGATGCTCAAAGCAGCTATGCAGGTTGACTCTGTGGTTAAGAAGGCGTATGGTGTATTGGCCTTCATCAATCATGGGATTGAGTTTAGGAACTGAGAGGTAATGTTGCAACTATGTAAGACCCTGGTCAGACCCCACCTGGAGTACTGTGCTCAGTTCTGGTCGTCTCACTACAGGAAGGGTGTGGATCCACAGAAAGGGTGCAGAGGAGATTTACAAGGACGTTGCCTGGATTGTGGAGCTTGCCTTATGAGAATAGGTTGAGTGAATTCGGCCTTTTCTCCTTGGAGCGACGGAGGATGAGGGGTGACCTGACAGGGGTGTATAAGATGATGAGAGGCATTGATTGTGTGGATAGTCAGAGGCTTTTTCCCAGGGCTGAAACTGTTGCCACAAGAGGACATAGGTTTAAGGTGCTGGGGAGTAGGTTCAGAGGGGATGTCAGGGGTAAGTTTTTTACTCAGAGAATGGTGAGTGCGTGGAATGGGTTGCTGGCAACGGTGGTGGAGGCGGATACAATAGGGTCTTTTAATAGACTTTTAGATAGGTACATGGAGCTTAGTAAAATAGAGGGCTATAGGTAAGTCTAGTAATTTCTAAGGTAGGGACATGTTTGACACAACTTTGTGGGCCGAAGGGCCTGTATTGTGCTGTAGGTTTTCTGTGTTTCTACTTAAGAAGGGTAGCCTGACATTAGTGGTTGGGAAGTTGTTGGAATCAATTGTTAGGGAAGAAATTACAGAATATCTGAAGCTACATGCCAAGATAGGACAAAGCCAGTATGGTTTCCTGAAATGAAAATCCTGCCTGACTAACCTACCGCAATTTTTTGAGGAAGTTAGTAGGGTAGACAAAGGAGATATAGTAGATGTAGTATACTTGGATTTTCAGAAGGTCTTTGACAAGGTGACACACATGAGGCTGCTTAGCAAGATAAGCTTCCATGGAATTACAGGAATTACAGGGAAGTTACTAGCATGGGTGGAGCATTGGCTGATGTGCAGAAAACAGGGAGTGGAATAAAGGGATCCTATTCTGGCTGGCTGCCGGTTACCTGTGGGGTTCCACAGGGGTCAGTGTCGGGAATGTTGCTTTTTACAATGTATGTCAATGATTTGGACTATGGGATTAATGGATTTGTGGCTAAATTTGCCGACGATACATAGACAGGTGGAGAAGCGAGTAGTGTTGAAGAAACAGAGAGCCTGCAGAGAGACTTGGATAGTTTAGGGGAATGGGCAAAGAAGTAGCAAATGAATTACAATTTTGGGAAATGTATGGTCATGCACTTCGGTGGAAGAAATAGATGGGCAGACTATTATTTAGATGGACAGAGAATTCAAAATGCAGAGATGCAAAAGGACTTGGGAGTCCCTGTGCAAGATACCCCAAAGGTTAACCTCCAGGATGAGTCGATGGTGAAGAAAGCAAAATCAATATTGGCATTCATTTCTAGAGGTATAGAATATAAGAGCAGGGATGTGATGTTGAGGCTCTATAAGGCACTTGTGAGACCACACGGAGTATTGTGTGCCATTTTGTGCTCCTTATTTTAGAAAGGATATACTGACATTGAAGAGGGTTCAGAGAAGATTCACGAGAATGATTCCAGGAATGAAAGAGTTACTGTATGAGGAATGTCTGGCAGCTCTTGGGCTGTATTCCCTGGAGTTCAGGAGAATGAGGGGAGATCTCATTGAAACATTCTGAATGTTAAAAGCCTGAACAGATCAGATATGGCAAAGTTATTTCCCATGGTAGGACAAGAGGGCACAACTTAAGGATGAAAGGACGTCCATTTAGAACAGAGATAAGTTGAAATTACTTTAGTCAGAGGGTGACAAATCTGTGGAATTCGTTGCCACAAGTGGCTGTGGAGGCCAAGTCATTGGGTGTGTTTAAGGCAGAGATAGATATGTTCTTGATTAGCCAGGGAATCAAAGGGTATGGGGAGAAGGCAGGAGAGTGGGGATGACTGAAAGAATTGGATCAGCCATGATTGAATGACGGAGCAGATTTGATGGGCTGAATGGCCTACTTCTGCTTGTATATCTTATCATCTTATGGTCTTACAATACTCCGAGCGACCTTACTAGAGTCTTATAAAGCTTCAACATTTTTTCCTTGTTTTCATTTTCTATTCCCATTGTAAAACCCAACATTGCATTTGCCTTCTTTACCACAGACTGAACCTATGAATTAAGCTTCTGGGAGTCTTGCATGAAGACTCCCAAGTCCCTCTGTGTCTCTGATGTTTGAACCATTTCCCCATTTAGATAATAGTTCACACTTCTGTTCCTTCTACATGCTTTCTTTGACAATAAAATGACCCATTTCTGTGCTGTAGACAACCAACATAGACAATGAACCCACGAACACTATATCCTCCTCTGGTCAGGGAGATTGGGGGGGTGATAGAGAGGAGCTATAGACAAGTAGCTACACCAGGGCCTCAGGAGACAAATAAGTGGGTAACAGTCAGGAAAGGGAAGGGCAAGAATCAGATACTAGAGAGTACGCCTGTGGCAGTCCCCATACACAACAGTACGCTTACTTGAGTACTGTTGGGGTGGGGAGGGGGAAACGATCTACCTGGGGGAAGCAACAGTAGTCGCGCCTTTGGCACAGAGTCTGGCCCTGTGGCTCAGAAGGGGAGGGAAAGGAAGAGGATGACAGCAGTGATAGGGGGGAGTTTAAATAAGAATTGCTGGGGGGTGGGAACTGAACTGAAGAGACGGGGGAAGAGGTTGTTGGCTGGGGAAGAGAAACCTTGGAGACCGTGCGAGAGGGAGGATAGGCAGGTGATAGAGAAGGGACGTGCTCAGATCAATGGTTTGAGATGCGTCTATTTTAACGTAAGGAGTGTTGTGAACAAAGCGGATGAGCTCAGAGCGTGGATCAGAGTTATGATGTGGTGGCCATTACAGAGAATTGGATAGCTCAGGGACAGGAATGGTTACCGGGGTTTAGATGTTTCAGAAAGTACAGGGGGGGTAGGCAAAAGAGGTGGGGGCGTGGCACTGTTGATCAGAGATAGTGTCATGGCTGCAGAAAAAGTGAACGCTATGGAGGGATTGTCTACGGAGTCTCTGTGAGTGGAAGTTAGGAACAGGAAGGGGTCAATAGCTCTACTGGGTATTTTTTATAGACCATCCAATAGTAACAGGGACATCGAGGAGCAGATAGGGAGACAGATTGTGGAAAGGTGTAATAATGACAGGGTTGTCGTGGTGGGTGAGTTTAATTTCCCAAATATTGATCAGCATCTCCCTAGAGCAAGAGGTTTAGCTTGGGTGGAGTTTGTTAGGTGTGTTCAGGAAGGTTTCTTGACACAGTAGGTAGATAAGCCTACAAGAGGAGAGGCTGTACTTGATCTGGAATTGGGAAATGAACCTGGTCAGATGTCAGGTCTCTCAGTGGGAGAGCATTTTGGAGATAATGATCACAATTCTATCTCCTTTACCATAGCATTGAGAGGGATAAGAACAGACAAGTTAGGAAAGCATTTAATTGGAATAAGGGGAAATATGAAGTTATCAGGCAGGAACTTGGAAGCTTAAGTTGGGAACAGATGTTCTCAGGGTAATGTATGGCAGAATCGTGCCAAATGTTCAGGGGATATTTGTGTGGAGTTCTGCAAAGGTCAGTTCCAATGAGATAGGGAAAGGATAATAGGGTACAGGAACCATGGTATACAAGGGCTTTTGAAAATTCAGTAAAGAATAAAAGAAAGCTTACAGAAGGTTTAAAAAGCAAGATAATGATAGAGATCTATAAGATTATAAGGCTAGCAGGATTGAATTTAAGAGCTGAGAGGTAATGTTGCAGCTATAAAGGACCCTGGTCATTCCCCACTTGGAGTACTATGTTCAGTTCTGGTCGCCTCACTACAGGAAGGACGTGGAAACCATAGAAAGGGTGCAGAGGTGATTTACAAGGATGTTGCCTGGATTGGGGAGCATGCCTTATGAGAATAGGCTGACTGAACTCGGCCTTTTCTCCCTGGAGCAACGGAGGATGAGAGGTGACCTAATATGATGAGAGGCATTGATAGTGTGGATAGTCAGAGGCTTTTACCCAGGGCTGAAATGGCTAGCACGAGAGGGCACAGTTTTAAGGTGCTTGGAAGTAGGTACAGAGGAGATGTTAGGGGCAAGTTTTTTATGCAGAGGGTGGTGAGTGAATGGAATGGGCTGCCAGCGACAGTGGTGGAGGCGGATACGATAGGATCTTTTAAGAGACTCCTGGATAGGTACATGGAGTTTGGAAAAATAGAGGGCTATGGGTAACCCTAGGTAATTTCTCAGGTAAGGACATGTTTGGCACAGCATTGTGGGCCGAAGGGCCTGTATTGTGCTGTAGGTTTTCTATGTTTCTGTGTTTCTACTACCTCACTATTTTTGTCTTCTCTTGCTCTTTTTTTGCATGACTTTTTGATTTATATATGCATACGTATATGTACAGTAGCATACAAAAGTTTGGGCACCTCAAGAGATTTGAGCACTCAGATAACTTTTACCAAGTTCTCAGACCTTAATTAGCTTGTTACTGCTATGACTTGTTCACAGTCATCATTAGAAAAGGCCAGGTGATGCAAATTTCAAACCTTTATAAACACCCTGACTCCTCAAACCTTGCATTAGGGTTAGGGTTAGGGTTAGCCCTAGCCCTAACCTTGTCCCAACAATCAGCAGCCATGGGCTCCTCTAAGCAGCTGCCTAGCACCCTGAAAATTAAAGTACAGGTAAATGATGCCCACAAAGCAGGAGAAGGCTATACGAAGATAGCAAAGCATTTTCAGGTAGCTGTTTCCTCAGTTCGTAATGTAATTAAGAAATGGCAGTTAACAGGAGGTCAAGTTGAGGTCTGGAAGACCAAGAAAACTTACCAAGAGAACTGCTTGTAGGATTGCTAGAAAGGCAAATCAAAACCCCCGTTTGACTGCAAAAGACCTTCAGGAAGATTTAGCAGACTCTGGAGTGGTGGTGCACTGTTCTACTGTGCAGCGACACCTGCACAAATATGACCTTCATGGAAGAGTCATCAGAAGAAAACCTTTCTTGCGTCCTCACCACAAAATTCAGTGTCAGACATTTTCAAAGGAACATCTAAACAAGCCTGATGCATTTTGTAAACAAGTCCCGTGGACTGATGAAGTTAAAGTAGAACTTTTTGGCCGCAATGAGCAAAGGTATGTTTGGAGAAAAAAGGGTGCAGAATTTCATGAGAAGAACACCTCTCCAACTGTTAAGCACCTGGGTGGATTGATCATGCTTTGGGCTTGTGTTGCAGCCAGTGGCACGGGGAACATTTCACTGGTTGAGGGAAGAATGAATTCAATTAAATATCAGCAAACTCTGGAAGCAAACATCACGGCATCTGTAAAAAATCTGAAGATGAAAAGAGAATGGCTTCTACAGCAGGAAAATGATCCTAAACACACCTCAAAATCCACAATGGACTACCTCAAGAGGCGCAAGCTGATGTTTTTGCCATGGCCCTCACAGTCCCCCGACCTAAACATCATCGAAAATCTGTGGATAGACCTCAAAAGAGCAGTGCATGCAAGACGGCCCAAGAATCTCACAGAACTAGAAGCCTTTTGCGAGGAATAATGACTGAAAATTCCCCAAAGAAGAATTGAAAGACTCTTAGCCGGCTACAGAAAGCGTTTACAAGCTGTGATACTTGCCAAAGGAGGTGTTACTAAGTACTGACCATGCAGGGTGCCCAAACTTTTGCTTCGGGCCCATTTCCTTTTTTGTTATTTTGAAACTGTAAAAGATGGAAATAAAAAAGTAATCTTGCTTAAAATATTAAAGAAAAGTGTCACTTTAACTTTATGCCTTTTGGAAATCAGGTCATCTTTTACTCGCTTAGCTATTTGCCCAAACTTTTGCATGCTGCTGTATATATGTATATTTTGTTTATATTTTTTTGGAATTTATAGTATTTTTATTATTATGGATTGCAATATATTGCTGTAACGTAACAACAAATATCACAAAATACATCAGCGATATTAAACCTGTTTCTGATTCTGATTTAGCTCAGAACTCCCTTGTAACTGAGAAGCTTCTGTCTGTCTCTGACCCCGTGCAAGGACAGAACAGCCCTCAGGTGGTCAGGCACTTATCAGGAATCAGAGGTGCCTGCAGTGTGTAGAGCAGTGGAGAGAAGGCTTCCTGTATCGAGCATCCATTCTGAGGTTGTGATTGAGAAACGCTCTTGATCAGAAGAGAGAGTTATTTTTATTCTTGGACATACTGGCAAGAAAAATCAGAAAGTCTTGAAAGTTTAAACTAAACTTATTATCAAAGTACATATACAGTATGTTATCATATACAACCCTGAGATTTGTTTTCTTCCGGGTAGATGCTTAGTATAGATACTAAGCAAATCTATAGAATAGTAACTACAACAGGATCAATGAAAGATCAACCAGACTGCAGAAGACAAAAAACTGCAAATGCAAATATAAATAAATTGCAATAGATAATGGGAACATGAAATAATGAGATTAAGAGTCCTTAAAGTGAGATCATTGGTTGTGGGAACATCTCAATGATGGGGCAAGTGAGTGTAGTTATCCCCTTTTGTTCAGGAGCCTGATGGTTGAAGGGCAATAATTGTTCTTGAATCAGGTGGTGCGAATCCTGGAGTTCTTGTACCTTTTACCTGATGGCAACAAGAAAAGAGCACGGCATTTACAGATTGAAAAGTGGAACAAAGAAATACAACAGAATCAATGAAAAAGAACACGTAAATACTGACTAACTACCAACGTGTAAAAGATAAACTGTGCAAAGTATAACAGAAAAAAACAAATAAATAAATAATGCTGAGAACATGAGTTGTAGACTCCTTGAAAGTGACTCTGTAGATTGTGAAAGCATCACCCCTCAAAATGCTGGAGGAAATCAGCAGGCCAGGCAGCATCGATGGAAAAGAATAAACAGTCGATATTTTGGGCTGAGACCCTTCATCGAGATGGTCTTGGCCCTTAATGTTAACTGTTTACTCTTTTCCATAGGGGCTCCCTGGCCTGCTGAGTTCCTCCAGCATTTTGTGTGTGGTGCTTGGATTTCCTGCATCTGTTGATTTCCTCTTGTTTGTAGATAGTGGGATCAGTTCACTGTTGAAGTGAGTGAAGTTATCCATGACTAGTTGACTCCTGACGAACACGCCACACTGGAAGTTAAATAAACTGTTGTGAGAAAGGCATCAGTATTAATCACTAGTATCATGGAGTATGGTTATGCAAACCTAGCAGTTCCTGCTGGCAATTGGAGAAAGTGTTGTTCCAGATTAGAGTAGACAGACAGTGTCTTTTACCCAGGGTTGAAATGTCTAATACCAAAGGGCAAGCATTGATGGTGAGAGGGGGTAATTTCAAAGGAGATGTGAGGGTCAGTTTTTTTCACACAGAGAGTGGTGGGTGCTGCCAGGGTTGGTGGTAGGGCAAAATTATCCTGTGACACCTGGAACTTCCACCGTACTGCCAGCGTCTCTCACACTGAAGACAGATGCAAAATATTTTGGTATTCCCCATTACTACCTCTCCAGCACCATTTTCCTGAGGTCTGATATCCACTTTCGCCCCCTTTTTTCACTTTATGTATCCGAAGAAACTTTTGGTATCCTTTTTAATATTATTGGCTAGCTGACTTCCATATTCCATCTATACCTTCTTAATTACTTGTTAGTTGCTTTCTGTTGGTTTTTAAAAAGCTTCCCTAATCTATATCTTCCCACTAATTTTTGCTTTATTATATGCCCTCTCTTTGGCTTTTATGCTGGCTTTGATGTCATAGTCCACCCCCAGGGACAAAGCCGAGACGTGCTGGACGTCCGTCATGTACTTGGAGATGTAGGACAGATGTCGCTGCTGGCGAGCCGACCAGGGATCGGACACCTTCGTGAATGCGAAGGTCAACGGTTTGTGGTCCGTGAACGCGGTGAACGGCCTGCCTTCCAAGAAGTACCTGAAATGCCGGATTGCCAGGTACAGTGCCAACAGCTCCTGGTTGAAGGCACTGTACTTGAGTTCGGGTGGTCGTAGGTGCTTGCTGAAGAATGCCGGGGGTTGCCAGCACCCCTCGATGAGCTGCTCCAGCACCCCACCGACTGCCGTGTCGGATGTGTCCACCGTGAGGGCGGTTGGAACGTCCGTTCTGGGGTGTACCAGCATCGCGGCATCTGCCAAGGCTTCCTTGGCTTTAACAGCAGCGGCCGCAGCCTCTTCGTCCCAAGTAATGTCCTTGCCTTTACCCGACATCAGGGTGTACAAAGGGCGCATGATACGGGCTGCTGAGGGGAGGAAGTGGTGGTAGAAGTTCACCATACCAACGAACTCCTGCAGGCCTTTGACTGTGTTGGGCTGGGCAAAGTGGCGGATCGCGTCTAGACGGGCAGAGGTGTTGTCCAGTCTTTGGTAATCCTGTGGCCCAGGGAGTTGATGGTGTTGTGACCGAACTGGCATTTGGCTGGGTTGATCGTGAGGCCGAAATCACTGAGGCGGGAGTAGAGCTGTCGGAGGTGGGACAGATGCTCCTGACGACTACTGCTGGCTATGAGGATGTCGTCCAAATAGATGAACGCAAAGTCCAGATCGCATCCCACCGCATCCATTAGCCGCTGGAACGTCTGTGCGGCATTCTTCAGGCCGAACGGCATTCGGAGGAACTCGAACAGGCCGAACGGGGTGATGAGTGCTATTTTGGGGATGTCTTCAGGGTGTACCGGGATTTGATGGTATCCCCGGACGAGGTCTACTTTAGAAAAGATTCTTGCCCCATGCAGGTTTGCTACAAAGTCTTGTATGTGCGGCACGGGGTAGTGGTCTGGAGTTGTAGCCTCATTCAGTCTGCGGTAGTTGCGGCATGGTCTCCAGCCCCCAGCTGCTTTGGGCACCGTGTGTAGGGGGGAGGCCCATGGGCCGTCGGACCACCGTACGATCCCCAATTCCTCCATCCTCTTGAACTTCTCCTTCGCCAGATGGAGCTTGTCCAGGGGGGAGCCTTCGTGCGCGGGCATGGAGGGGTGGTCCCTGGGTCGGGATGTGGTGCTGAACCCTGTGTCTGGGCATGGCTGCCGTGAACTGCGGTGCCAGAATCGATGGAAAGTCCGCCAGGATTCTGGTGAATTCGTTGTCCAACAGCGTGATGGAGTCCAGGTGTGGGGCCAGCAACTTGGCTTCACCCAGGGAAAACATCTGGAAAGTCTCGGCATGTACCAGTCTTTTCCCTTGCAAGTCGACCAGCAGGCTGTGAGCTCGCAAGAAGTCCGCCCCCAGGAGTAGTTGTGCCACGGTGGCCAGTTTGAAGTCCCATGTGAACTGGCTGGTGCCGAACTGCAGCTGCACTGTGTGGGTGCCGTAGGTCCGTATCGTGCTGCCGTTTGCAGCCCTCAGGGTGGGTCCTGGCTTCCTGTTGCGGGTGTCATACCCCGTCAGGGGCAAGACACTGATCTCCGCTCCGGTGTCGACCAAGAAGCGGCGTCCCGACTGTTTGTCCCAGACGTACAAGAGGCTGTCCTGGTGGCCAGCCGCCATAGTCATTAGCGGCAGCTGGCCCTTGCAGGGCGGGTGGCAATGGCGGGCTTTTGTGCCCCACCACTGGTGGTAGAAGCACCACTGTTCACTGGCCTCCTCACTCCTGCCTCTGTGTTGTGTGCGCTCCCCTGCCGGGCCTGGTCTGGTCTGCTGTTGGGCGCGTGGCCTGGTAATCTGACCGACGGACGCCACGCTCTCCCCCTTGGCTTTCCACAGCACATCTGCCCGGGCCGCCACCTTCCGGGGGTCACTGAGATCTGCGTCGGCCAGCAGCAGATGTATGTGTGGTGAACTAGATATACCTGTCTGACTGCTCCTGTGGCTCCTCCCAAGACCCTGCTGACTACCCCTGTGGCTCCTCCCACAGACCCCTAAATAAAGGCGACTGTGGCCTGCTGCTCTCCCTCATTTTCCCCAGGATGTAGTGTTGTTCTTCAGTCAATAAAAGCCGATATCTCACTTCCTAAGTCTCGGCGTGAGTTATTGATGGTGCATCAGTATGTCCTCCAGCAGTCGCTCTAGGAACGCTTGCTCGAACATGAGGCAGGGCTTGTGTCCGTCAGCCAGGGACAGCATCTCGTTCATCAATGCTGATGGCAGCCTGTCTCCCAAACCGTCCAGGTGAAGCAGGCGGACACCCCGCTCACCCCGTGAGAGGCCAAAGGTCCCAATGAGCAGCGCTTTGAATGCTTCATATTTGCCTTCTTCCGGGGGAGACTGTATGAAATCCGCAACCTGGGCGGCCGTCTCCTGGTCAAGGGTGCTCACCATGTAATAATAACGTGTGGAATCAGAAGATATCTGCCGAATCTGGAACTGGGCTTCTGCTTGGCTAAACCACACGCGTGGTCGCAGCGTCCAGAAAGTCGGCAGTTTTAGCGGAACTGCGTGAACAGATGAAGAGTCAGTCATCTTTGGTCCAAATCCCGTTTGGACTGTTGGGGTCACCAATGTAGCGATGTGCTACATACAGAGCTAGAAACAATGACATGCAGTCGGTAAGTCATTTTGAGACTAGTTTATTCAAACTTCGCAGTACTAGCTTTTAATCCCCAGTTCCTGCCCTCTCCGGGCGGAAGTGATGTCAGAGGTGCATTACCAAAGTCTCTCCCCGCGCGCAGGCTATTTGTGAGCCGGTTCGCCTGCGCAGAAAGTGGGTCGCCACAGTCTCTTGTAAACCATGGTTATGTCATCCTTCCTTTAGAATACTTCTTCATCTTTGGGATGTATATATCCTGTGCCCTCCGAATTGCTTCCAGAAACTCCACCCATTGCTGCTCTGCCATCATCCCTGCCAGTGTTTTTTTAATCATTTCTGACCAACTCTCTCTCATGTCTCTGTAATTCCCTTTACTCCACTGGAATACTGATACATCTGACTTTAGCCTCTCATTCTTAAAATTCATCCTTAACAATAGAATTCTGGGATAATCACATGGATCTCTCGGTGGGAAAGCATTTTGGAGATAGTGATCACAATTCTATCTCCTTTACAATAGCATTGGAGAGAGATAGGAACAGACAAGTTAGAAAAGTGTTTAATTGGAGAAGGGGAATTATGAGGCTATCAGGCAGGAACTTTGAAGCTTAAATTGGGAGCAGATGTTCTCAGGAAAAAGTACAGAAGAAATGTGGCAAATGTTCAGGGGATATTTGTGTGGAGTTCTGTATAGGTACGTTCCAATGAAACAGGGAAGTTACAGTAGGGTACAGGAACTGTGGTGTACAAAGGCTGTAATAAATCTAGTCAGAAAGAAAAGAAGAGCTAGGTAATGTTAGAGATCTAGAAGATTATAAGGCTAACAGGAAGGAGCTTAAAAAAGGAAATTAAGAGAGCCAGAAGGGGCCATGAGAAGGCCTTGGTGGGCAGGATTAAGGAAAATCCCAAGGCATTCTACAAGTATGTGAAGAGCAAGAGGATAAGATGTGAAAGAATAGGACCTATCAAGTGTGACAGAGGGAAGTGTATATGGAACCGGAGGAAATAGCAGAGTTACTTAATGAATACTCAGTACTCAATACTCAGTATTCACTATGGAAAAGGATCTTGGTGATAGTCGTGCTGATTTGCAGGGGACTGAAAAGCTTGAGCATGTAGATATTAAGAAAGAGGATGTGCTAGAGCTTCTGGAAAGCATCAAGTTGGATAAGTCACCGGGACTGGATGAGATGTACCCCAGGCTACTGTGGGAAGCGAGGAAGGAGATTGCAGAGCCTCTGGCGATGATCTTTGAATCATGAATTGGACGAGAGAGGTTCTGGACGATTGGAGGGTTGTGGATGTTGTTCCTATATTCGAGAACGGGAGTAGAGATAGCCCTGGAAATTATAGACCAGTGAGTCTTACCTCAGTGGTTGGTAAGATGATGGAGAAGATCCTGAGAGGTAGGATTTATGAACATTTGGAGAGGTATAAAATGATTAGGGATGGTCAGCATGGATTTGTCAAGGGCAGGTCGTGCTTTACAAGCCTGAATGAAGTTTTTGAGGATGTGATTAAATACATTGATGAAGGTAGAGCAGTAGATGTAGCGTATATGGATTTCAGCAAGGCATTTGATAAGCTACCCCATGCAAGGCTTATTGAGAAAGTAAGGAGGCCTGGAATCCAAGGGGACATTGCTTTGTCAATCCAGAACTGGCTTGCCCACAGAAAGCAAAGAGTGGTTGTAGACGGGTCATATTCTGCATGGAGGTCGGTGACTAGTGGGGTTCCTCAGGGATCTGTTCTGGGACCCTTACTCTTTGTGATTTTTATAAATGATCTGGATGAGGAAGTGGAGGGATGGGTTAGCAAGTTTGCTGATGACACAAAGGTTGGGGGTGTTGTGGATAGTGTGGAGGGCTGTCAGATGTTACAGCGGGACATTGATAGGATGCAGAACTGGGCTGAGAAGTGGCAGATGGAATTCAACCCAGTTAAGTGTGAAGTGGTTCATTTTGGTAGGTCAAATATGATGGCAGAATATAGTATTAATGGTAAGACTCTTGACAATGTGGAGGATCAGAGGAATCTTGGGGTCCGAGTCCATAGGATGTTCAAAGCAGCTGCGCAGGTTGACTCTGTATTTAAGAAGGCATATGGTGTATTGGCCTTCATCAATCGTGGAATTGAATTTAGGAGCCGAGAGGTAATGTTACAGCTATATAGGACTCTGGTCAGACCCTACTTGGAGTACTGTGCTCTGTCCTGGTTGCCTCACTACAGGAATGATGTGGAAACTACAGAAAGGGTGCAGAGGAGATCTACAAGGATGTTGCCTGGATTAGGGAGCATGCCTTATGAAAACAGGTTGAGTGAACTTGGTCTTTTCTCCTTGGAGTGATGGAGGATGAGAGGTGACCTGATAGAGGTGTATAAGATGATGAAAGGCATTGATCATGTGGATAGTCAGAGGCTTTTTCCCAGGGCTGAAATGGTTGCCACAAGAAGACACAGGTTTAAGATGCTGGTGAGTAGGTACAGAGGAGATGTCAGGGGTAAGTTTTTTTACTGAGAGAGTTGTGAGTGTGTGGAATGGGCTGCTGGCAACGGTGGTGGAGGTGGATATGATAGGGTCTTTTAAGAGACTTGTGGATAGTTACATGGAGCTTAGAAAAATAGAGGGCTATGGGTAAGCCTAGTAATTTCTAAGGTAGGGACATGTTCGGCACAACTTTGAGGGCTGAAGGGCCTGTATTGTGCTATAGGTTTTCTATGTTTGTATGTAATCACAAGGATAGATTGGTTAACCAATAGAATTGTGGGGTAGTCACATGGATAGAAAATTTGGTTAAGCAATAAAATTGTGGGTAATGTGTCAGCATGGGTAGAGGATTGGTTAACCAAGAGCAAGCAAGAGAAAATCTGCAGATGTTGGAAATCCAAGCAACACACACAAAATGCTGGAGGGACTCAGCAGGCCAGGCGGCCTCTGTGGAAAATAGTACAATTGATGTTTCTGGCCAAGACCTCCAGCAGGACTGCTTATGGGTCTCAGCCTGAAACTTCGACTGTTCCACTGATGCTGCTTGGCCTGCGGAGTTCCTCCTACCATTTGTGTGCGTTGCTCGGTTAACCAAGAGAATTCTGGGGTAATCAGATGGATAAAGGATCGGTTAACTAATAGATTTGTGGGTAATGTATCAGGTTGGTCAGAGGATTAGTTAACCATGCAACTGATAATGATGACCATTAATGAACTGGAAGAGAGGACTGAGGGTCAAATATCTAAGTTTGTTGATGACACTAAACTAAGTCGAAAAATAAACTGTGTAGAGGCAGCATAAAGTTTACAGATCGGTTAAGTGAGTGAATGGGGGCCTAGCAGATGGAGTACAATGTTGGTCAATGTGAAGCTATCCAATTCACAATGGAAAATGGATCAAATTATGATTTAAGTGATGAAAGATTGCAGTATTCTGCTGTGCAGAGGGACTTGGGAGTGCATGTGTTTGAATCACAAAAGGCTGGTTTGCAGGTGCAGCAGGCTATCAAGAAGACAAATGGAATGTTGGCCTTCATTGCTAGAGGGATTGAATTTGAGAGCAAGGATGTTATGCTGCAACTATACAGGGTAGTGGTGAGGCCACACCAGAGTACTGTGTGCAATTCTGGTCTCCTTACTTCAGGAAAGATATATTGGTGGTGCAGAGGAGGTTCACTAGCCTGATTATGGAGAGGAAGTTAGTCTATGAGGGGAAATTGAGTTGCCTGGGACTGTATTTGCTGGAATTAAGAAAATTGAGTGGTGATGTAATAGTAACATATAAAATTGTGAGAAAGACGGATAAGATTGAGGTAGGAAAGTTGTTTCCACTGGTAAGTGAGACTAGAACTAGGTGACAGCCTCCAAGGGAGTAGGTTTATGTTAGAGATGATGAGAAACTGTTTTTACCAGAGAGTAATGAATCTGTGGAATTCACTGCATGTGGAAACAGGAAGCAGTAAAGACTACTTCATTAATTATATCTAAGACACAGTTAGACAGGGGGACTAAGGGTTATGGGGAAAAGGCAGGTAGGTGGAGATGAGTCCAAGGCCTGATCAGCCATGATCTAATTGAATGGTAGAAAAGGCTCGATGGGCCTAATGGCCGACTCCTGCTCCTAATTCTTATGTTCTTTTGTTTTCTGAGAAGTGGATGCTCAGCTGGAGGAGATTCTATTTCTTTAGCAATGTAACAACACTGAATGGTGGTGGTGGTCTGAATGGCAGTGAAACATAACTCGGTCAACAGTTGGGATTTGTTACTGCAGATGCTGGAATCTGGAGCAGCAACCCAACTGCTTGAGAAACTCAGCAGGCTGAGCAGCATCTGCAGGGCAAGCTTTTTTTTTTATACAGATTCATTTTATTTGTCACATGTACATCCAGTGAAATGTGTTGTTTGTGTCAACGATCTACACAGTCCTTAATGACATAGGAGTAGAAATAGGGCATGTGGCCTTTCAAGTGTGCTCCACCATTCAATCATGGCTGATTTATTATCCCTCTCAATGCCACTCTCCTACCTTCTCCCTGTAACCTTTGACACCCTGACTAATCAAGAACATATCAACCTCCACTTTAAATATGTCCAATGACTTTACCTCCATGGCCATCTGTGGCAATGAGTTCCACAGATTCACCACCCTCTGGCTAGAGACATTCTTCCTCATCTCTGTTCTGAGGCTGTCCCCTCTGGTCCTAGACTCCCCCACTATAGGAAACATCCTCTCCACATCCACTCTACCTAAGCCTTTCAAAAAGGTTCCAGTGGGATCCCCTTCATTCTTCAAAACTCCAGTGAGTACAGGCCCAGAGCCATCAAATGCTCCTCTCACATTAACCCTTTCATTCCTGCGATCATTCTGGTGAACGTCCTCTGGACCATCTTCAATGCCAGCACATCCCTTCTTAAATAGGGCCCTAATATTCTTATGATTTGGCCTGAGATATCAGAAGAAATCAAACAGCAAGTGGTAAAATCACATTAGATACATCTGGAGTCTGGAAATCATTCCTATGAGATGTGCTTTCTACCAAGGTTCTTTGGCATGAAGATTTTGTCATGCCCTGCCCGATCTTGCTACTCCACCAGCTTTGGAAGCCTTTCTTCCCTGAGACCCTTTTCACCAGTGCAATCAATTGTTGGGCTTCGCAGTCATCCACAGAGGCCTAATGCATTACAAAGCCTTTCTGACACTAAGTGGCCAACAACCACTCCAGAATTACCAGAGGCAACCAAACCGCACCTCTTGGCATTTGATGGGAGAAAAATGGAGGAAGGAAGGGTTAGATTGATCTTAGAGTAGGTTAATAGGTTAACAGAACATTGTGGGCCGAAGGGCCTGTACCGCGCTGTAATGTTCTATCTTGTATGCCCTACTGTTCACCAATTATCAGAGATGTCAGACTGATAGAACATACATCAACATCTCTGGCAGTCAAAAACATTTTTTTAAATCTCTTCAAAATTCTGAAAATTATATTTCTAACTTAAAAACATAATTGTCTTATGAGGATAGATTGAGCAAGCTAGGGCTTTTCTCTTTAGGACCAGAGGGCATAGCCTCAGAATAGAATGATCTTTCTTTAGAACAGATGAGGAGGAATTAATTTAAGCCAAAAGGTGGTGAATCTGTGAAATTCATTGCCACAAATGACTGTGGAGGCCAAGTCATTGGGGATATTTAAAGCAGAGGTTGATAGGTATGTAATTAGTAAGGGCACCAAAGGTTATGGGGAGAAGGCAGGAGACTGGAGTTGAGAGGGATAATAAATCAGCCTTGATAGAATGGTAGGGCATACTTGATGGGCTGAATAGCCTAATTCTGCTCCTATGTCTTGTGTTCTTTTGGTCTTTTGAGTGAAGGAGGATCAGAGGTGACTTGATATAGGTATGCAAGATGAGAAATCATAGATAGACTGAACAGCCAGGATGGAAATGGCTAATACAAGGGGAATAGTTTTACGATGACTGGACAGAAAGTATGGGGGGGATGTCAGAAGTACATTTTTTTACACAGAGAATGGTGGGTGGTGGCACTCTCTGCCAGGGGTGGTAGTAGAAGCAGATATATTAGGGGTATTTAAGAAACTCTTAGGTAGATGCATAGATGGTAGAAAAATTGAGGGTTATGCAGAAGGGAAGGGTTAGGTTGATCTTAGAGTAGGTTGAGTGGTTGTCACAACATTGTAGGTCAAAAGGCTGGTATTGTGCTGCCACATTCTATCTTCTGTTTTCTATTGAAATGAAAGAAATGTCATAGCACTTGAAACAATGTCTCTGTAGTTATGCTACACTCTGAGCAACTCTCCACCTCCTCATTACAATAAGCAGGCCAGCTGGACCTAGCCTGGCTCGGCCTCCCCGGGCTGATTCCCAGAGCCCAAGTGCTAGGAAATCTTGTGTAGGCCTTCCCTCTCCTGATGAACTCCACAAGGGGTTCTAAACCAGACTGCAGCTGCCTGTGTGGGATTAGAGGCTTTTAAGTGGAGGAGCTTGGCCAATTCTATCATTCAGTTGGAACCAGCGTATGTTTGAACTGAATTACTAATATCAAGTGAAGTCTCCCATTGCTAACAAGACCATTGTAAATATGACTTTGCAAAACCCAATGGCTGACTTTAATTATTAGCTCAAAAGGAATAGAGGATGGCTGGGACACAGTTCCTTTGAGACCACTCTTCCATGCAAACTGATTACGTGTGCCATCCTGTCCCTCAGTCCCACTCTCTCTTTACATTTCTATTTTTTCTATATCCCTTCTGTTCCCAAATCCTCACTCTGCCTTGAATATAACCAGTAACCCTGCATGCAATTCTTCAAAGTTCAAAAATTACCACGAAATCTAATCCCTTGTAAATAAAGTTTTCGAAGATATGCTGAATTTGCGCAAATTTCTAAGATTTGGCATGTCATCTAAGCCTTTGACAAACTTCCGTAGATGCACAGTACAAAGTATCCTTACTAGTGGCATCATGGCCTGGTATGGAAACACCAAAAGCCTCAGAAACTGGTGGACCCGGGAAAGCTCTAAACACAAAAAAGTCTTCAAATGCTGGAGGTCCAAAGCAATATGCACAAAATACTGGAGGATCTCAGCAGGTCAGGCAGTATCTATGGAAGTAAATAGATAGTCGATGTTTCAAGCTGAGACCCTTCTTCAGGACTGGAGAAATCTAACCCTAACCCTAAGCCTCCCCATCTGTTGCACTGAGCACATCTACAAAAAAGCAATGTCATTAGAAAGCAGCATCCATCATCAACATCCAAGCCATGATCTCCTCTTGCTGTTGCCTTAGGTCCCACACCACCAGGTTCAGGAACAGTTATTACCCTTCAACCATTAGACTCCTGAACCGGTTTGAATAATTCCACAACCTAAGCACTCAATTTCAAGGACTCTGCAGCTCATGTTCTTAGTATTATTATTATTTTATTTGCATAATTTGTCTTCTTTTACACATCGGTTATTTATTGGTCTTTGCTTATGTATATTATCCAGAAATTTTATTGTATTTTTTTATTTTCTTGTAAATGCCTGCAAGAAAATGAACCTCGGTATTGTATATGGTGGCATATACGTACTTTGATAATAAATTCACTTTGGCTTTTGACTTTAAACTCATCTCAGCCCTCAATGGCAAACCCTTTACCCTGAGACTCGAGCTCTCTCGGAATCCAGCCTCTCACGTTTCAGCGAGACACACTTAACTCGAGTGAATATGGAGGAAGCTGCATCACTGCTTGGTACGGAAACTCCACTGCGGAGGACAAGGAGGTTTGACACATCTCTGGTACCAGCTTATTTGTCATCAAGGACATATATACAGAAAGGTGCCGGAAAAGGGCCAGTAACATCACAAAGAATCCCACCCACCCTGCTCACGGACTGTTTGTCCCACTCCCATCAGGGAGGAGGCTACGTAGCATCCACCTCAGGGCCACCAGACCCAAAAACAGTTACTTTCCCCAAGCAGTAAGTAGATCCACACCTCCACCCACTAACCCACCTTCCACACCCCCAAACACCACTACTTCATCATTTCCTGTCAGAGTCACTTTGAAACTCTGAAAGTGTTCAGAGTGAACACTTGAACACCCCGTATTCACTCCTGTGTTAGTGTCCTGTGTTTAGACTCTCCTGTGCCTAGTGTCACTTTATGTGCATACAATCAATCTGTGTATATCAGGTTCCTTATCTATTTACTGTATATATTGTGTCTTTTATTATCATGTTTTTTATCTTACTGTAGTTTTTTGTGCTACATCAGATCTGGAGTAACAATTCTCTCGCTCTCCTTTACACGTGTATTAGAAATGACATTACCAATCTTGAATCTTTCTACCCGAAGCTCTGGACTTGCTCATCAGCACGAATCTACCTCAAGGTCTGAGGGAATGCCTTGTTAAGTCTTGAGGGTTCCCCTACAAGCTCCTCCACCTCTGCAGCCCAACCACAGTCCGTAAGCTCACTGCTCTTCTGCTTTGGTTCTGTACACTCAGTGTCTGTCTCCCAAGTAAATGCAAATGTAAACAATCCATTTTTCAGCTCCATGGTATACGGAAAGATTGAATAGCTTAGGATAAGATAGAATAGGCTATTCCTTGGAATGTAGAAGATTGATAGATGTATATAAAATTATGAGGAGTATGAATAAGATAAATGTAAGCAGGCTTTTTCCACTGAGATTGGGTGAGACTCGAACCAATGGACATCAGTTAGGGGTGAAAGGTGCATTGTTTAAGGGGAACATGAGGGGGAACATCTTTAATCAGAGGGTAGAATTAGCTTTTAGCAGAGGTGATGAATCTGGAGTTCGATTTCAACATTTAAGGGAAGCTTGGATAGGTACATGAGTGGACAGGGTTTGGAGAGGTTTAGCCTAGGTGAAGGATGATTGGACCAGGCAGGGGAACAGCTTGGTACAGGCTGGATGGGCCAAAGAGCCTGTTTCTGTGCTGTAGTTTGTGTCTCGGTGCCTCTAACACATACCAGTCCTCATTGAGGGTTGGTGGTGGGAAAGGTGAGCATCTTGGAGGGTCTACCCTGAGCCCAACACAAGGTTTGAGGTGATCTGGTATGTCACCGTTTTGACAGATGTACGTGGAGACCGTTCTGACGCGTAACGTCACCGTCTGCTTAGCAGGCTCCGACACACAGGATCATTAGAGGCCGCAGAGGGTTGTAGACTCAGCCAGCTCCCCTACCACTGAGGACATCCTCAAAAGGCAGTGTCTGTCACAAAGGACCCTCACCCTCCAGGATGTGCCCCCCGCACAGTACTACCATCAGAGAAGATTAGCTTAGATTAGATATGCTTGATTTGTCACACATACATCAAAATATCAACCGTTACAGTGAAATACACTGTTAGTGTTAACGACCAACACAGTCCAGGGACGTGCTGGTGTTACTATGCTTCTGGCTCCAACATAGCATGCCCGACGGACCCACACCATCTAATTACACCCATGACCAATTAACCTACTAACCGGAACATCTTTGGACTGTGGGAGAAACTAGAGCAACTGGAGGAAACCCACACAGTCACCGGGAGAAGGTATGAACTCCGTACAGACGGTGCCAGAATTAAAACCCCTGCAGCAGCATTACACGGACCACTGTGACACTGCAACCTCCCTCCAATCTAGTGGGCCAGCAGATGCAGAGGGTGAAATGGCCATCTCCTGCTTTAGCTTCTTGTTCTGGCATCATTTTATCATCCAATTCACTTGGAATCCTTGAATCAGACTCAGAATTCTGTTTTATTTCTCCCACATACATCAAAACCCACCGTGAAATGTACCATCGGTGTTAATGACCTAAAGGTGTGCTGGGAGCAGCCCACAAGGGTCGCCACACGTTCTGGCATCAATGTCACATGCCCACAATGTTCAGCAGAACACGAGCATCGCAACAAGCCCTGTCATAAACGCAAGAGATTCTGCAGTTGCTGGAAATCAGAGCAACACACACAAAATGAAATAGAAGATGAAATAGTGGCATATCTAGATAGCAGTGATAGGATTGGGCCGAGCCAGCATGGATTTACCAAGGGTAAATCATGCTTGACTAATCTATTGGAGTTTTTTGAGGATGTAACCAGGAAGTTAGACAAGGGAGATCCAGTGGATGTAGTGTACCTCGATTTTCAGAAGGCATCTGATAAGGTCCCACATAAGAGATTGGTGGGTAAAATCAAAGCTCATGGCATTGGGGGGAAGATATTGACATGGATAGAAAACTGGTTGGCAGATAGAAAGCAAAGGGTAGCGGTGAACGGGTGTTTCTCAGAATGGCAGGTGGTGACTAGTGGGGTGCCACAGGGCTCGGTATTGGGACCACAGCTGTTTACAATTTACGTCAACGATTTAGGTGAAGGCATTGAGAATAACATCAGCAAATTTGCTGATGATACTAAGCTGTGTGGCAGTGTGACATGTGATGAGGATGTTAGGAGAATTCAGGGTAACTTGGATAGGCTGAGTGAGTGGGCAGATACTTGGCAGATGATGTTTAATGTGAATAAGTGTGAGGTTATCCACTTTGGGAGTAAGAACAGGAAGGCAGATTATTATCTGAAGGGTGTAAAGTTAGGTAAGGGAGAAATACAAAGAGATCTAGGAGTCCTTGTTCATCAGTCACTGAAGGTGAATGAGCAAGTGCAGCAGGCAGTGAAGAAGGCTAATGGAATGTTGACCTTTATTACAAAGGGAATTGAGTACAAGAGCAAGGAAATCCTCTTGCATTTGTACAGGGCCCTGGTGAGACCACACCTGGAGTATTGTGTACAGTTTTGGTCTCCAGGGTTAAGGAAGGACATCCTGGCTGTAGAGGAAGTGCAGCGTAGATTCACAAGGTTAATTCCTGGGATGTCAGGACTGTCTTACGCAGAGAGGTTAGAGAGACTGGGCTTGTACACGCTGGAATTAAGGAGATTGAGAGGGGATCTGATTGAAACATATAAGATTATTAACGGATTGGACAAGATAGAGGCAGGAAATATGTTCCAGATGCTGGGAGAGTCCAGTACCAGAGGGCATGGTTTGAGAATAAGGGGTAGGTCATTTAGGACAGAGTTAAGGAAAAACTTCTTCTCCCAGAGAGTTGTGGGGGTCTGGAATGCACTGCCTCAGAAGGCAGTGGAGGCCAATTCTCTGGATGCTTTCAAGAAGGAGCTAGATAGGTATCTTATGGATAGGGGAATCAAGGGATATGAGGACAAGGCAGGAACTGGGTATTGATAGTAATTGATCAGCCATGATCTCAAAATGGCGGTGCAGGCTCGAAGGTCCGAATGGTCTACTTCTGCACCTATTGTCTATTGTCTATAAAATGCTGTGGGAACTCAGGCAGCATCAATGGAAATGAATAAATGGTCAATGTGTTCAGCAGTGACCCTTCATCAGGACCAGAACAGAAGAAGAAGAAGGTGTAATAAGAAGAAAGGAGGACAAGCTGGCAGGTGAGGGGAAAGGTGGCTGAGTGTGGATGACGTAAGAAGCTGGAAGTGATAGGTAATAATGGTGAAGGGCTGAGGAAGAAGGAATGTAATTGGAGAGGAGAGAGGATCATGGGAGAGAGGGAAGGAGGGGGTGCACCAGGGGAGGTGATAGGCACATGAGGAGAAGAGGTAAGAGGCCAGAGTGGGAATCCAGCAGTTTCCATCCTGTGCATCTATTTCGGTTTTGTGAACAAAACCAATGGAACAGACCCATGCAGGGCTGGGATACAGTTAACAAGGGTAAATTAAACCCGCCCCATAACCAACAGGCATTGTCTATCAGACAGAAGCAAAGTTCTGATTTTCAAAACTTCCTGAGTGTGAATGTATTTAAATAAGCTGCACAGACAGTAAAAATAATGAAAGTATCTGATTACTGTAACGATTTCTCTCAGTGTAATTCATTAGCAGTGATAGTAATTAGGTGTGTGTCAGATTATTCCCCAGTGAGTTTGAGGCAGCTCAGCTCACGCTGTCCTAAATTGCGTTGATGCCCTTTCTAATGTAGTTTGCTCCAATTCGGTTTGGCCTTTTGCCAATGTACTCCATTAACCCAACACCACTCACAGAGCAGATGCTATTAATGGAACATTAATAGAAGACAAGTAGGGTCACACTCATATTGAATTGGCTTTTAATAACCTGATATAGGACAAAATGAAATGTGGGAATACAGCAGATTTCTATTTATTCTCCAGAGAGTTTTTATGGACATAACTACCCTGCTAATAGTAATACAATAAATCATTGTCTTTTATAGCTAATAAGTAAATTCATTCACTTGCCCTTTAATTTTCAGGGGATCAAGGAACAACTGTATGCACCATAGACATTTTACACATGAGTATTAGCAATTTTCTGTGGTGTGAGAGTCAGAGACTCAACATGTTAGCAAAAAACAACATTCAATAGTTATACTGAATGCAGAATTATATAAATATTAACTTCGGATTGCTGATATGGGATAATTCTGCAGAAATGTATAAATAGCGGCGTGTATTTACAATGTAAGCAGCTTTATAAACCATGGTTTAATGTGTTTACAGCACAGTCAATGAGGTAACAGATAGAAGGGGTGGGGAAGGGGCTAACTAGAATGGTTGATCAGATTAAATGCTGGGAAGCAGAAGTTTATAAGATGGTGTGAAGTTTTTGTTTTAACAGTCCTACAGCACCTTTCAGAAGGAAGCTTTTGGCAAAGGAAGTTTGCAGGGTTGGTCATGTCCACATCAACTTTTCCTGTCCAGAACACATACAAGTCTCCAGTGAAGGTAGATTGCAGCCAATCACCTTTTCAGCTGAGTTGGCCTTTCCCCCTGATCTAACCCCAGCCTAAACGTGGAACATTACTGACTGGCACATCTTTGGACTACAGGAGGAAACTGGATCACCCAGAGGAAACCTTCACACTCCACAGGGAGGATGTATAAACTTATTACAGACGATGCCGGAATTGAAATCTGAACTCATACTGTGACAGCTTCAGGCTAACTGCTACGCTACTGTGGCCCCATAAAGATCTGTATATATATTTATATACTCATGGATTGTGTGAATCATGTGCTCCCTGCATCAGAGAGCTGTCGGAGGAATCAATGCATGAAGGTAGTGTGCAGTCTAACAGTGTGTGATAGTCTGACTCACTTTTCTTGTGAACACAAGACTATGTTGGAGATTGGTAATGTGGAATGTTGCATCCAACATTGTTTCCTCGAGGGAAAACCCTGCCTGACAAATCTGTTGGAATTCTTTGAAGAAAAATACAAACAGGAAAGACAAAGACGAACCAGTTAATGTTCGGTATATAGAGTTTCAGAAGGCCTTTGAAAAGGTGCCAAACATGAAGCTGCTCAACAAACTACAAGTGTGTAGTATCAGAGGAAAGATTCTAGCATGGTTAAAGCAATAGCTGATTGACAAGAGACAAAGACTGGGAATGAAGGGAGTCTTTGTCAGTGATCTGCTGGTGACTAGTTATGTTCCATAGGGTTCTATGTTGGAACTGATTCTTTAAATATATATAAACTTCACTATAGATATACAGCGATCTGGAGCAGCGCACAAAATATATACTCATTTAGACTCATGCTTCACTATACATCAATTAGTCTAGAGTAGTTCAACAATGTACAGTGCCTTTAAAGTATTCACCCCTTTGGAAATTTTTGTGTTTTATTGTTTTACAGTGGAGTCAATTTGGCTTTTTTTGACACTGATCAACAGAAAAAGACTCTTTTGTGTCAAAGTGAAAACAGATCTCTGCAAAGTGATGTAAATTAATTACAAATATAAAACACAAAGTAATTAATTGCATAATTATTCACCCCCTTCAAGTCAGTATTTAGTAGATGCACCTTTGGCAGCAATTACAGCCTTGAGTCTGTGTGCGTATGTGTCTATCAGCTTTACACATCTGGACACTAATCTTTTTCCATTCTTATTTACAAAACTGCTCAAACTCGGTCAGATTGCATGGGGATCGTGAGTTAACAGCCCATTTCAAGTCCAGTCACAAATTCTCAATTGGATTGACCTTTGAGGATCTAACTTTGTTGCTTTTAAGCCATTCCTGTGTAGCTTTGGCTTTATGCTTGAGGTCATTTTCTTGCTGGAAAACAACTCTTCTCCCAAATTGCATTTCTCTTGCAGACTGCATCAGGTTTTCCTCCAGGATTTCCCTGTATTTTGCTGCATTCATTTTACCCTCTACCTTCACAAGCCTTCCAGGGCCTGCTGCAGTGAAGCATTCCCACAGCATGACGCAGCCACCACCGTGGTTCACGATGGGGATGACATGTTTTTGATGATGTGCTTATGCCAAACATAATGTTTAGTCTGATGGCCACAAAGCTCAATTTTGGTTTCATTGGACCATAGAACATTCTTCTGGGTGACTTCAAAATCTCCTGCATGACTTTTAGCAAACTCTAGCCAAGATTTCATGTGAGTTCAACAGTGGCTTTCTCTTTGCCCCTCTCTCATAAAGCTGTGACTGGTGAACTACCCGGGCAACGGCTGTCTCCCATCTCAGCCACTGAAGCTTGTAACTCCTCCAGAGTTGTCATGGGTCTCTTGGAGGCTTCCCTCACCAGTTCCCTTCTTGCACAGTCACTCAGTTTTTGAGGACCACCTGTTCAAGGCAGATTTACAGCTGTGCCATATTCTTTCCATTTCTTGATAATTGACTTAACTGTACTCCAAGGGATATTCAGTGACTTACAAATTTTCTTGTATCCTTCTCCTGACTCATACTTTTCAATAATCTTTTTGTGGAGTTGCTTGGAGTGTTCTCTTTGTCTGCACAGTGTAGTTTTTGCCAGGATACTGACTCACCAGCAGTTGGACCTTCCAGACACAGGTGTATTTTTACTACAATCAATTGAAACACCGTGACTGCACACAGGCGATCTTCATTTAACTAATTATGCTACTTCTAAAACTATTTGGCCGCACCAGTGAGAATTTGGTGTGTCATATGAAAGGGGGTGAATACTTATGCAATCAATTATTTTGTGTCTTATATTTGTAATTGATTTACATCACTTTGTAGAGATCTGTTTTCACTTTGACAAAAATGAGTCTTTTCCAGTTGATCACATGAAAATTTCCAAGGGGAGGGGGTGTGAATACTTTTAATAGGCACTGTATATACTCATTTAGAGCAGTTCACTGTGTATAAGAGGAGGAGGAGAAGATGGCTGCACGACGCAGCCCGCGGCCTCTCTGGAGAATGGATATCTGTTACGTGTTAAGTAGGGATCAGTGCACAATCCTGATTTGATGGAGGCAGATGTGAGAGCATGGAGGAACAGCTGGAGAAACTTCTGAAATGCCCGCTTCGCTGCCGCTGCTACTGTGTGGTCCGGAATCTCCAGAGGAGAAGTCCTCTGAGACCTCGGTTTTGCTTGTTTCAGCAGCCGGGACGAGCACCAAGGTGCTCGGCAGAGGATGGCGCCCGGGAAGCTGTATCAGAGGGGCTGGTCGGAGGCTCGAAGTTTTCAGACGGACTCAGAGTCTGCTGTGGTCGGGTGCTTCCAAGGCATCAGTTGTCAGTGCCTGGAAGTTTATGGCAGGGAGAGTTTCTCCCTTTCTGGTGCCTGATATCGGGACTATTGGAGTCGATCGGGACTTGAGACCTTTTTTAACCGTGCCCATGGTCTGCTTTTATCAAATTACGGTATTGTTTTGCACTGCTGTAACTATATGCTATAATTATGTGCTTTTGTCAGTGTGAGTCTTTGGTTTGTCCTTTTTTTGTGATTTCACTCTGGAGGAACATTGTATCATTTCTTAATGCATCCATCCATTTCTAAATGACAATAAACGAGGACTGAGTGTTCTCATAATCTAATATAAGTATCTAGAGTGGTCCAGTATATATATATTTACGCATCTAGA
This sequence comes from Hemitrygon akajei, assembly GCF_048418815.1. Lineage (NCBI taxonomy): Eukaryota > Metazoa > Chordata > Chondrichthyes > Myliobatiformes > Dasyatidae > Hemitrygon > Hemitrygon akajei. The sequence goes on from NC_133124.1 coordinate 2,685,759, forward strand.
CAAGTCCAGTGTATTTCTACTCATCTTGAGTGGTTCACTGTATATAAAACCATCTAGAGCGGTCCAATGTATATGTATCCATAAGACCATAACACCATAAGACATAGGAGCAGCATCAGGCCATTCAGCCCATCGAGTCTGTTCTGCCATTCCATCATGGCTGATCCTTCTCACCATATCCTTTGATGCCCTGACCGATCAGGAAACTATCACCTTCCGCCATAAATATACCCACAGACGTGGCCTCCACCGCAGTCTGTCACAGAGCATTTCACAGATTCACCACTGTTTGGCTAAAAAAAATTACTCCTTACCTCTGTTCTAAAGGGTCACTCCTCAATTTTGAGGCTGTGCCCTCTAGTTCTGGATACTCCCACCATAGAAAACATCCTCTCCACATCCACCCTATCGAGTCCTTTCAACATTTGGTAGGTTTTAATGAGATCCCCATGTATTCTTCTAAATTCCAGTGAGTACAGGCCCAAAGCTGCCAAATGCTCCTCATATGTTAACCCCTTCATACCCAGAATAATCCTCGTGAACCTCCTCTGGACTCTCTCCAATGACAACACATCCCTTCTGAGATATGGGGCCCAAAACTGTTGACAATATTCCAAGTGAAGCCTGACTAATGTCCAATAAATGCTCAGTGTCATCTCCTTACTTTTATATTCTATTCCCCTTAAAATAAGAGCCAACATTGTATTTTCCTTCTTTACCACAGCCTCAACCTATAAATTAACCATACATGAGAACTCTTAAGGCCCTCTACACCTCTGATGTTTGAATTTTCTCCCCAATTAGATAATAGACTGCACTATTGATCCTTTTATCAAAATGTGTTATCATACATTTTCCAACTGTATTCCATCTACCACATTTTTGCCCATTTTTCCAATTTGTCTAAGTCCTGCTGCACTCGCATTGTTTCCTCAGCACTACCTACCCCTCCACCTATCTTCATATCATCCACAAACTTTTCCACAAAGCCATCAATTCTATTCTCAAATTCATTGACAAACAATGTGTGAAGTAGCAGTGACCCCTGAGGAACACCACTAGTCACCGGCAGCCAACCAGAAAAGGCCCCTTTTATTCCCATTCGCTGCCTCCTGCCTGTCAGCCATCCCTCTATCCATGTCAATATCTTTCCCTTAATGCCATATGATTTTATCTTGTGAACTGACCTCATATGTGATACCTTATCAAATGCCTTCTGAAAATCCAAGTAAAGGATACCCACTGCCTCTCCTTTGTCCACCCTGCTTGTTATTTCCTCAAAGTACTCTAACAGATTCTTCAGTCAAGATTTCTCTTGACAGAAACCATGCTGATTTTGACTCCAAGTACCTCAAAACCTCATCCTTAATAATAGACTCCAACACTTTCCCAACCACTGAGGTTAGGCTAACTGGCCTATAATTTCTTTTCTTTTGCCTTCCTCCCTTCTTAAAGAGTGGAGTGACATTTGGAATCTTCCAGTCCTCCAGGACCATGCCAGAATCAAGTGATTCTTGAAAGATTATGATCAATGCATCTATTATCTCTTCAGCAACCTATCTCAGGACTCTGGGATGAAGTCCATCTGGTCCAGGTTACTTATCCATCTTAAGATCTTTCAGTTTGTCAAGCACACTTTCCTTTGTGATACCAATGGTACTCACTCCTGCTCCCTGACACTCATGGACCTCTGGCACACTGCTAGTGTCTTCCACAGTGAAAACAGATACAAAATACCCATTAAGTTCATCTATCACTTCTTTGTCTCCCATTACTACCTCATCAGCTTTATTTTCCAGTGGTCCAATATCAATTCTCACCTCCTTTTTACTCCTTGTATAACTGAAAGAAAGAGCTTTTGGTATCCTGCTTTATATCATTGGCTGGTTTCCCCTCATATTTCATCTTTTCCCTTCTTATGGCTTTTTAGTTGCCTTTTGCTGGATTTTAAAAACTTCCCAATCATCCAACTTCCCACTTATTTTTTCTACTATATATGTCCCTTCCTTGGCTTTTATGCAGTCCCTAACTTCCTTGGTCAGCCACAGTTGCCTACCCCAGCCATTTGAGAACTTCTTCCTCTGTGGGACACATCTATTCTTTGACTTGTGAACTATTCCCAGAAACTTCAGCCATCTCTGCTCTGCCATTATCCCCACCAGCATCCTCCTCCAATGCACATACCAAGGTCTACTCTCGTGCCTCTGTAATTCCCTTTATTCCATTGTGACTCTGATACATCTGACTTATGCTCCTCCCTCTCAAATTGCAGAATTAATTTAATCAGATTATGATCACTGCCTCCTAAGGGCACCTTTACATTAAGCTCCCTAATAAGATATGGGTTATTACACAATACCCAATCTAAGATATCCCTTCCCTGAGGAGACTCAAGCACAAACTGCTCTAAAAACTCACCTCATAGGCATTCAATAAATTTCCTCTCTCATGATCTGACACCAACCTGATTTTCCCAATCTCCTTGCATAGTGAAGTCCCCCATTACAATTGTGTCACTACCCTTATAACATGCCTTTTCCAGCTCCCTTTGCAATCTCAACCCTGCATCTTGGCTACTATTTGGAGGCCTATATATGATTCCAGTAATGTATTTTTAACCCTTGCAGTTTTTTACCTCCACCCACAAAGTCTCAACATTTTCTGACCCTATGTCCCCTCTTTCTAAAAATGTCATTCCATCTCTAACCAACAGAGCCACTCATCTGGAGTGGTTCACTGTAAAAGTTTGGTATGCTTTGCACATTGATTGTTTGTCATTCTTGTTCGGGACAGTCTTTAATTGACTCTTCAGTGTTTCTTTCTATTTGCTGTGAATGCCCACAAGAAAACAAACCTCACAGTTGTATCTAGAGACAGATATGTACTTTGATAATAAATTTACTTCGAACTTTAAAAGCGCAGAAGAAATTGACATAACTTTCCTGACTCACTGATAATTGTCTCTCCAGCAAAAGGCAAGAATGCATCCTTTGTTTGCTTTATGACACAATAGAGAGCTGAACATTAACCAACCTCCATTCCCACTTGAACGAGCTGACTTGCCTCTTGCTCTGTGCTCCAGCTGCAGCTGCCCACAGAATCGTAGCTTCAGGCATTCCGGAAGCTTCTTCTGGATTTTTGTTATTGTCACAACATTTTTCAGAATCAGGTTTATTATTACCGGCATGTGATTTGAAATTTGTTCACTTAGCAACAGCAGTTCAATGCCATACACAAATCAATAGGAGGAAAACAAATAGATCAATTACAGTACACATATATTGAATAGAGTAAAAATTGTGCAAAAACAGAAATAACATATATTTAAAAAGTGAGGTAGTGTTCATGGGTTCAATGTCCATTTAGGAATCAGATGGCAGAGGGGAAGAAGCTGTTATTGAATCGCTGAGTCTGTGTCTTCAGGCTTCTGTACCTCCTACCTGATGGTAACAGTGAGAAGAGGGCATGCCCTGGGTGCTGGGAGTCCTTAACAATGGATGCTGCCTTTCTGAGACTCCGCTCCCTGAAGATGTACTGGCTAGTACCCAAGATGGAGCTGACTAAATCTATGACCCTCTGCAGCTTCTTTCGGTCCTGTGCAGTAGCCCCCCCACCCCCATACCAGACAGTGATGCAGCCTGTCAGAATGTTCTCCACGGTACATCTATAGAAGTTTTTGAATGTATTTGTTGACATACCAAATCTCTTTAAACTCTTAATGAAGTGTAGTCTCTGTCTTGCCTTCTACATCGATATGTTGGGACCAGGTTAGATCCTCCGAGATCTAACTTGAAACTGCTCACTCTCTCCAATTCTGATCGCTCTTTGAGGATTGGTATGTGTTCCTTCGACTTACCCTTCCTGAAGTCCACAATCAGCTCTTTTGTCTTACTGACGCTGTGCAAGGTTGTTGCTGCGACACCACTTCTCTAGTTAGAAACATAGAAAGCAAACAGCACAATACAGGCCCTTCGGCCCGCAATGCTGTGCCAAACATTATTCTTACTTTAGAAATTACCTAGGGTTACCCATAGCCCTCTATTTTTCTAAGCTCCATATACCTATCCAGGAGTCTCTTAAAAGACCCTATCATAGTTGGCATATCTTGCTCTCGTCTCCACCTGAGATTCTACCAACAATGGTTGTATTGTCAGCAAATTTATAGATGGTATTTGAGCTATGCCTAGCCACACACTCATATGTATATAGAGAGTAGAGCAGTGGGCTAAGCACACACCCCTGAGGTGTGCCAGTGTTGATCGTCAGCGAGGAGGATATGTTATCACCAATCTGCATAGATTGTGGTCTTCTGGTTAGGAAGTCGAGGATCCAATTGCAGAGGGAGGTACAGAGGCCCAGGTTCTGCAACTTCTCAATCAGGATTGTGGGAATGATGGTATTAAATGCTGAGCTATAGTCGATTTACACAAAATGAGTCCTGCACACCAGTGCACTTAACAACAAGCTGCAGGGTCAATATATAATATTCGTGATATATGAGCTTAAACTCAATATAAAATTAGAACATAGACCAGTACAGCACAGGGACAGGCCCCTCAGCCGAACCAGTTACATGAGTAATCAAATGCCAAGTAAACTGATACCCTCTGTCTAACAACGTCTGTATCCTTCCATTTTCCTCACATTCATGTGTCTATCTAAATGTCTCCTAAAAGCTTCTACCACCTCCTCAGTGCATTCCAGGCACCCATCACGCTCTGTGTGAAAAACGTACCCCTCACAGCTCCTTTCAGCTTAGCCCCTCTCACTTGAAATGCTTCTGCTCTGGCAAAGGTGATATTGAATCCACATCTTTCCATTTGGGTGGATATAAAAACCCAGCTGAAATAATCAGAATATTCTTACTCAGAGTAAACCTGATTTCTTCTCGGTCCTGTGCAAAATTTCAAAGTTCAAAATAAATTTATTATCGAAGTACATACATGACACCACATACAACTTGAGATTCATTTTCTTGCTGGCATATTTAATCATTCATAATCGATCACTAACCAGGATAGAATGGATGTACGCACTACCAGTGCATGTAACCAGTGTGCAAAAGACAAACTGCAAATACAAAAGGCAAGAAATAAAAATAATAGTGATAAATAAATAAGAAATATCGAGAACATGAGATGAAGAGTCCTTGAAAGTGAGTGCATGGGTTGTGGGAACAGTTCAATTCTCCCTCCATAAATGTCAAATTGATTATCGGATAGATTGTCCCTTTACCATTTCTGGACCTTGCTTTTAGCAAAGTAGTATGTACTGATGACAAAGGGTCATTGATAAGACCATAAGACATAGCAGCAGAAATGGCCATTCAGCCCATCAAATCTGCTCTGCTATTGTGGCTGATTTATTACCCCTCTCTAATCCACTTACCTGCCTTTGAGTCATAGAGCCATAGAACAGTACAACAGAGAAACAGGCCCTTTAGCCCATCTAGTCTGTACTGAGCAATTTAAACTGCCTACTGCCTTCGACCTGCACCCGGACCATAGCCCTCCATACCCTACCATCCATGTACCTCGAAATCCAGCTCGCATGCACCACTTCTCCTTGGATTTACCCTACCTATACCCCTCATAATGTTGTATACCTCTAACAAATCTCCCATCAATCTTCTATGCTTCAAGAAATAAAGTCCTAACCTATTCAATCTTTCCATATAACTCAGTTCCTCCAGCCCCAGCAACATCCTTGTAAATCTTCTCTGTACTCTTTCAATCTTATTTACATCTCTGTAGGCAGGGGATCAAAGTTGCACATAATATTCCAAATTAGGCCTCAAAATGTCTTATACAACTTCGAGATAACATCCCATCTCCTGTACTTAATTCTTTGATTTATGAAGGCTAATTGGCCAAAAGCTTTCTTTACAAACCTTTCTCCCTGTGACACCACTTTCAACAGATTATGTACCTGTGTTCCCAAATCCCTTTGCTCTATCGCATTCCTCAGTGCCCTACTGTTCACTGTGTAAGACCTACCCTGGTTGGCCTTACTCAAGAGCAATACCTCGCCATTGTCTGCATAAAAACTCCATCTTGCATTTTTCAGCCCCTTTTTCCAGCTGGTCCAGATCCCGCTGCAAGCCATGATCATCTTCCTCGCTGTCCAATACACCCCCAGTCTTGGTGTCATCTGCAAATTTGCAGGTGCAGTTAACCACATTATCATCTAGATCGTTGATATAGATGACAAACAACAATGGACCCAGCACTGACTGAAGTGGCACTCCATTAGTCATAGGCCTCCAGTCAGAGAGGCAACCATCTACTGCCAATCTCTGGCTTTTCCCACAGAGCCAATGTTGAATCCAGTTTAGTACCTCATCTTGAATGTCGAGTGACTGAACCTTCTTGACCAATCTCCCATGCATAACCTTTGATGCCCTGACTAACCAAGAAGCCACCAATCTCCTCTTTAAATATACCCAATGACTTGGCCTCCACAGCTGTCTGTGGCAATGAATTACACAGACTCACCACCCTCTGGCTAAAGAAATTCTTCCTCACCACTGTTCTAAATAATGTTGATCTACCCTGTGACTGTGTCCTCTGGTCATAGACTCATCCACTACAGGAAACATTCTCTCCACATCCACCCTGTCTAGACCATTCAATATTCCATGGGTTTCAATGAAATGCTCTGCCTCAGAAGGCAGTGGAGGCCAATTCTCTGGATGCTTTCAAGAGAGAGTAAGATGGAGCTCTTATAGATAGCGGGGTCAAGGGATATGGGGAGAGGGCAGGAATGGGGTAATGATTGTGGATGATCAGCCATGATCACAGTGTATGGCGGTGCTGGTTCAAAGGGCCAAATGGCCTACTCCTGCACCTTGAGAAGTTCAAGAGGTTCATCATAAGGCATATCAAGACCCTGCTGTCCCCCTCACTGGACCCCCTGCAGATTGCGTACCATCCCAACCGCTCAACAGATGACACCATTGCCACCACCCTCCACCTGGCCCTAACACACTTGAACAAAAAAGACACATACGTTCGGATGCTGTTCATAGACTTCAGTTCAACATTCAACACAATCATCCCTCAGAAACTGATTGGAAAGCTGAGCCTACTGGGCCTGAACACCTCCCTCTGCAACTGGATCCTAGACTTCCTGACTGGGAGACCTCAGTCAGTCCGGATCGGAAGCAGCATCTCCAACACCATCACACTGAGCATAGGGGCTCCCCAAGGCTGTGTGCTCAGTCCACTGTTGTTCACTCTGCTGACCCACGACTGTGCAGCAACACACAGCTCGAACCATATCATCAAGTTCACCGATGACACGACCGTGGTGGGTCTCATCAGCAAGAACGACGAGTCAGTTTACAGGGAGGAGGTGCAGTGGCTAACGGACTGGTGCAGAGCCAACAACCTGTCTCTGAATGTGAACAGAACAAAAGAGATGGTTGTTGACTTAAGGAGGGTACGGAGCGACCACTCCCCGCTGAACATCGACGGCTCCTCGGTAGAGATCGTTAAGAGCACCAAATTTCTTGGTGTTCACCTGGTGGAGAATCTCACCTGGTCCCTCAACACCAGCTCCATAGCAAAGAAAGCCCAGCAGCGTCTCTACTTTCTGCGAAAGTTGAGGAAAGTCCATCTCCCACCCCCCATCCTCATCACATTCTACAGGGGTTGTATTGAGAGCATCCTGAGCAACTGCATCACTGCCTGGTTTGGAAATTGCACCATCTCGGATCGCAAGACCCTGCAGCGGATAGTGAGGTCAGCTGAAAAGATCATCGGGGTCTCTCTTCCCGCCATCACAGACATTAACACTGCACGCTGCATCTGCAAAGCAAACAGTATTATGAAGGACCCCACGCACCCCTCATACAATCTCTTCTCCCTCCTGCCATCTGGGAAAAGGAACCGAAGCATTCGGGCTCTCACGACCAGACTATGTAACAGTTTCTTCCCCCAAGCTATCAGACTCCTGAATACCCAGAGCCTGGACTGACACCTTGCCCTATTGTCCTGTTTATTATTTATTGCAATGTTTATCACACTGTTTTTGTGCACTTTACGCAGTCCTGTGTAGGTCTGTAGTCTAGAGTAGCTTTCTCTGTGTTGTTTTTTTTTAGGTAGTTCAGTCTAGTTCTTGTACTGTGTCATGTAACACCATCGTCCTGAAAAATGCTGTCTCATTTTTACTATGTACTGTACCAGCAGTTATGGTCGAAATGACAATAAAAGTGAATTGACTTGACTTCACTATTGTCTATTGAAATCCCTCTTTATTCTTCTAAACTCCAGTGAGTACAGACCCCACACTATCAAATGTTCCTCATACTACTGTATGAGGAGCATTTCATTCCTGGGATCATTCTCGTGAACCTCTTCTGGGCCCCCTCCAGCACCAGCAAATCTTTTCTTAGATAAGGGGCTCAGAATTGCTCATAATACTCCATGGGCAGTTTGACCAATGTCTCATAAAACCTCAACATTACATTTTTGTTTTTATATTGTCGTCTTCTTGAAATGGGTGCTAACATTGTATTTGCCACCAACTCAACCTGTAAATTAATGTTTAGGGAATCCTGCACTAGGACACTCAAGTCTCTATGAATCTTCTCTCCATTTAGAAAATAGCCCACATCTTTATGCCTTCTACTAAAATGCATGATCATACACTTTCTGACACTGGATTCCATCTGCCACTTCTTTGCCCATTCTCCTCTAATCTGACTAAATCCTTCTACAGACTCCCTGCTTCCTCAACACTACCTGCTCTGAACCTGTCTTTGTATTGTCTGCAAACTTGCCACAAATCCATCAATTTTGTCATCCAAATTGTTGACATATAACATGAAAAGAAGGGTCCCAACACCGACCCCTAAAGAACACCACTAGTCACTGACAGCCAACTTGAAAGGGCCTCCTTTATTCCCATTCTTTGCCTCCTGCTAGTCAGCCAATCTTCTATCCATGCTGGTACCTCTCTTGTAATACCATGGGCTCTTATCTAGTTAAGCAGGGTCCTGATAAGGGGTCTCAGCCAGAAACATTAACTGTTCACTGTTTTCCATAGATGCTGCCTGGCCTGCTGAGTTCTTCCAGCATTTTGTGTGTGTTGCTTTGGATTTCCAGCATTTGCAGATTTTCTTGTGTTTGTTAAGCAGCCTCATGTGTTGCACCTTGTCAAAGGACTTCAGAAAATCCAAGTAAAACAAGATCCATTGACACTCCTTTGTCTATCCTGCCTCTTATTCCCGCAAAGAATTCCAACAGATTTGTTAGGCAAGATCTTCCCTTTAGAAAACCATTTTGACTTTAACCTATTTTATCATGTGCATTCAAGTACCCCAAAACCTCATCCCTAACAATGGACTCCAATATCTTCCCAACCACTTCTTAAAGAGTGGAGTGACATTTGCGATTTCCAGTCCTCAGGAACCATTCCAGAATTTAATGATTCTGGAAAGATCATTACTATTGTCTCCACAATATCTTCAGCCACCTCTTTCAGAACACTGGGGTGTGCACCATCTGATCCAAATAACCTATCTGCCTTCAGATCTTTCAGCTTCCCAAGCACCTTCTCCTTAGTAATAGCAACAACACTCATTTCTGCTCCCTGACACTTTGAACTTCTGGCATTCCACTAATGTCTTCCACAGTGAAGACTGAAGCAAAATACTTATTCAGCTCATCTGCCATTTCCTTGTCTCCCACTCCAGTGTCACTTTTCAGTGATCTGATATCCTCCTTCATCTCACTTTTACACTTTATATATCTGAAAAGAACTTTTGCAATCCTCTTTTCTATGATTGGCCAACTTATCTTCATTTGTCATCTTTTCTCTCCTTATGGATTTTTAGTTGCCTTCTGTTGCATTTTAAAGCTTCCCAATTTCCCACTAATTGTTGCTCTAATGTACACCCTCTCATTTTATTTTTATACTATCTTTGACCTTCCTTTTAGCCATGGTTTCCTCATCCTCCTTTAAAATATTTCTTTATTTTTGGGATGTATCTATTCTGTGCCTTCCAAGTTGCTCCCAAAGCTCCAGCCATTACTGCTCCACCATCATCTCCTTCCAACTAACTTTGGCCAGCTCCTCTCTCATGCCTCTGTAATTCCAGCATAGTACTGATGCATTTGACTTTATCTTCTCCTTCACAGATTGCAGGGTAAATTCTTTCATCTTATGATCACTGCTTCCTAAGGGCTGTTTTACTTTAAGCTCACTAATCAAATCTGGTTTATTACAGAACACCCAATCTAGAATTGCCTATCACCTAGTGGGCTCAACCACAAACTGCTCTAAAAAGCCATCTCAAAAACATTCTACAAATTCCCTCTCATTTGACCCAGTGCTAAAAGGATTTTCCCAATCTACCTACATATTGAAATCCCCATGATGTCCATAACATTGCTCTTTTTAAATGCCTTTCCTATCTCCAGTTGTAATTTGTATCCCACATCCTGACTACTGTTTGGGGGTCTGTATATAACTCCCATCGGGGTCTTTTTACCCTTGCAGTTTCTTAATTCTACCCACCAGGATCTACAGAAACAACACACATACAGAATGCTGGAGGAAGTCAGCAGGTCAGACAGCATCTATGGAGCTGAATAAACAGTTGAAGTTTAGGTAAATAAGCAATAAATAAGTGTGGCATGTTAAGAAGTTGGACTAGCAATCTGAAGGTCATCAGTTTGAGCCCCAGCCAAGGCAACGTGTTGTGTCCTTGAGCAAGGCACTTAACCACACATTGCTCCAGTTCACCCAGCTGAAAATGGGTACTGGCAAAATGCCGGGGGTTAACCTCACGATAGACTGGCGTCCTATCCGGGGGGGGGGGGGGGGGGGGGGGAGTCTCGTTTTCTCAGTCACTTCACGCTACGGAAACCGGCATAAGCACCAGCCTGATGAGCTCGGGGCAGACTTTAACTTTAACTTTTAAGCAATAAATAAATCAACAATGTCCTGATAAATAACAAGAACTTGAGGTGAAGAGTCTTTGAAAGTGAGTCCATTTCTGTGATGTGCCACGAGAAGATGAGTGGTTATCCAGTTAGTAATATCTACAACTGGTATCATCCCAAAGTCACTACACATAGCATTAAACAATCAGACCTACATAACAACATTCAGAAAGCCCCAACGTTAAATACCACCACAATAGTTGAAAGGTTCCTTGTTCTTGAGAAATGAGTGGCTATATCTGAGAAAAATCAAAAATAATAATAATAATAAATAAGGAATAAATTTTGAGAACATGAGATGAAGAATCCTTGAAAGTGAGTCCAGAGGTTGTGGGAACAGTTCAGTGGTGGAGCAAGTGAAGTTGAGTGAAGTTATCCCTGGTTCAAGAGCCTGATGGTTGAGGGGTAATAACGGTTCCTGAACCTGGTGTTGTGAGTCCTGAGCCTCCTGCACCTTCTTCCTGATGGCAGCAGTGAGAACAGAGCATAACCTGGGTTGTGGGGGTCCCTGATGATGGATAATGCTTTCCTGTGCCAGCGCTCTATGTAGATGTGCTCAGTCGTGGGGAGGGATTTACCATGATGGACTGGGCCATATCCAGTCTTCTCCGTGGATCGTCACCTTGTCATGGTGGAGATGCTTGTGTTGTCCTGATATCCCGAGAGCGATGCCGTCTGGAGCTATGCTCCTGGTAGGGTCACCCATGGAGGTAAGGTCGAGGGTGAGGTCCCTGACAAAGAGCAGTTCAACCAAGACCTCAGCAGTGGAACAGGTGGACAAAGTTACTTCAAACTCAAGGGCTATGAAGTCGGATGAAGGCTGCAACAAATCCATCAGCTCCAATCGTCATGGTTTCCATGCCATTGGAATCATTTGGTTGATTTGTGAAGTATCGTGTGCTTCTTGGAGTGCAACATCAAATACACGTTAAACAAATACATGTACAGGTGTCTTCGCTCTGTGGAAACGGAATGAAGACCATCTTCGTCGACCTCAAGGGATAACCACGACGACAACGACATATCCACTATTTTTTCTAAACTTTGCTGTTCAAGGACATCGGTGTTTCTGTATCAGCAATCACCACGCAAATTAACCATTTCTAAAATGGCAGATGGCACTAATAATACTTCACTAATAGAACAGGATGAGCAAATTTCACAACAAATTGTAAAGGACCAGAGGGTGAACTGGAGGCAAGAGGCCCAGAGGCCTGTCCCAGGCTCAGGCCCAGAGGTTGGAGGACTGTCTGTGTGCATGCAAGCGGGTGGGATGGATGTAAAGGACTCGTCTTGATGATTGTGTTTTGTGTTGTTCTACCAAACGTAGTGGGTATGTTACGTAGGCTCTAGGATGTGTGGAGACACTTGTGTCAGCACATCGCTGAGGTTGTGTTGTTTGTTAAGGCAAATGATGCATTTTACTGTATGTTTCGATGTGTCTGTGGTAAATAACATTGAATCTGAATGTCACTCGGAATCTCAATCTGAATCTGAAGTTGACCAATTTTATCAGATTTCCAAAACAGGCTGGGAAATGTATGTGGGGACCTTATTTTAATATTAAAATGAGGTTTGGGCTTACAGCCAAATTCAGCAGGTCTAAATATGACATAATGTTCCCACTTGACACCCACTGACTGAGGCCGCAGCATGTTTACATGGGAATTAACACTGTGTCCATCTGTGTTTCTGATGTCTTCATAAGCAGAGTTACTTCATATCACCTGGGGTCAGTTGTTGCTTGTTATTGAATTAAAGACCAAGGGAAAGCTGAGAAAGGTCTCCCTTGTTGAAAGGAATCATGAATAACCCTGCAGGTATGTGACAGCGGGACTGTTATTTCCTGAGCAGCCATGTGGTATGTCAAATATTTTTGCAACCGTAATGGATATGACTGCAGGTGTTTGTAAGATCCCTTAAGATATTCACCGACTTTGGAAAATACTGTGTGGTATTTTGGAAAAGTTATATTTTTGTTACTTTTGATTTCTTTACATAATCTAGTGTTTGTATTTTCAAACTGTTTTAAGCAAACTTTAGAAGTTTTATGCTGGGTGATTGACACGGTTTCTGCGATTTTGTATGTGTTAATGGGCAGGCTGTTGACAACCTACTTAAACATCTGTAACCTAACTTGTGTGCACAAGGGGTCTAATTTTAACTTTGTGTGGCACCACTCAGGAACAGATAATTACAAAACAGAAGCCCACTTTGATAGAGTAATTGTGTCAGAGAAAACTAGAGTGCAGTAACAGCCCTTTGGCACTTTTGTGCTGTAGTGTTCTATGTCAGAATAACAGATCATTTCATACTGAATTGTTAATCTGCCTACTCCCATTGACCTGCACCAGGCCACAGCCCTCCATACCCCTACCATCCCTGTACCCATCCAAACTTCTCTTAAATGTTGAAATCAAACCTGTATCCAGTACTTGTGTTGGCAGCTCGTTCCACGCGCTGAGCAAAAAGGTTCCCCTTATGTTCTCCTTAAACATTTCACCTTTCACCCTTAACCCATGACCTCAAGATCTCTCCTGATTTTATTTGCAGGACTGATGATTGTGATTGCCGCCACTGTGAAAAGAGCTGAGGCAATATCAAACTGTTACTTTCACTACTACAGGTCGTGCAGGGACAGATTTATTTGTTTATTCATAAGATGTGAGTATTACTGATGAGCATCTAGACCATAAGACCATAAAATATAGGAGCATAATTACACTAATCAGCCCATCGAGTCTGCTACACCATTTCATCATAGCTGATCCATCTTCCTCTCAATCTCATTATCTTGTCTTCTCCACATCTCATTTCATGCCCTGACTAATCAAGAAGTGATCAACGTCCACCTTAAACGCATCTCTCGACATGGCCTCCACAGTCACCTGTGGCAACGAATTCCATAGATTCACCACTCTCTGGCTTAAGAAATTCCTCCTCATCTCTGTTAGACTGTAAGACCATAAGACATAGGAGCAGAATTAGGCCATTCAGCCCATCATGTCTGGTCCACCATTGCATCATGGCTGATCCTGGATCCCACACAACCCCATACACATGCCTTCTCATCATATCCTTTGATGCCCTGACCAATCAGGAAATGATCAACTTATGCCTTAAATATATGCATAGACTTGGCCTCCACCGGAGTCTATGGCAGAGCATTCCACAGATTCACTGGTCTCTGACTAAAAAAAATTCTTTCTGCCTCTGTTCTAAAAGGTCACCCTCGATTTTGAGGCTGTGCCCTCTAGATCTGGATACCCCCACCATAGGAAACATCCTCTCCCATCCACCCTATCTAGTCCTTTCAACATTTGGTAGGTATCAATGAGATCCCCCGCATTCTTCTAAATTCCAGGGAGTCCAGGCCCAAAGCTGCCAGATGCTCCTCATATGTTAACCCTTTCATTCCCAAAATCTTCGTGAACCTCCTCTGGACTCTCTCCAATGACAATACATCCTTTCTGAGATATGGGCTCAAAACTGTTGACAATACTCCAAGTGCAGCCTGACTAGTGCCTTATAAAGGCTCAGCATTATCTCCTTGCTTTTACATTCTATTCTCCTTAAAATAAATGCCAACATTGCATTTGCCTTCTTTCCCACAGACTCAAACTGTAAATTAATTATCTGGGAGTCCTGCACCTCTGATGTTTGAACCTTCTCCCCATTTAGATAATGTCTGCACTATTGTTCCTTTTACCAAAATGCATTATCAAACATTTCCCAACACTGTTTTCCATCTGTCACTTTTTTGCCCATTCTTCCAATTTGTCTAAATCCTGCTGCAATCGCATTGCTTCCTCAGCATTACCTACCCCTTCGTCGATCTTCATATCATCCACAAACTTTGCCACAAAGCCATCAATTCCATTATCCAAGTTATTGACAATCAATGTGGAAAGTAACCATCCCCGTACTGACCCCTGAGGAATGCCACCAGTCACTGGCAGCCAACCAGAAAAGGCCCCTTTATTCCTACTCACTGCCTCCTGCCTGTCAGCCATCCCTTTATCCATGTCAGTACCATTCTTGTAACGCCATAGGGTTTTATCTTGTTAAGCAGCCTCATGTGTGGCACCTTATCAAATGCCTTCTGAAAATCCAAGTAAATGACATCCACTGCCTCTCCTTTGTCCACCCTGCTTGTTACTTCCTCAAAGAACTCTAACAGATCTGTCAGGCAAGATTTCCCTTTACAGAAACCATGCTGACTTTGACTTATTTTATTATTAGTCTCCAAGTACCTCAAAACCTCATCCTTAATAATAGACTCCAGCACTTTCCCAACCTTTCTTTTGCCTTCCTCCCTTTTGAAGTGTGGAGTGACATTTGCAATTTTCCAGTCCTCTGGGACCATACCAGAATCAAGTGATTCTTGAAAGATCATGACCAATGCATCCGTTATATCTTCAGCAATTTTGCTCAAGACCTGTTCCAAATGGGCATCCTCATGTTCTGAGGTTGTGTCCTTTGGTCCTGGACTCCCCTACTGTAGGACATATCCTCTCCACATCCAGTCTATCAAGACCTTTCAATGTTCAATAGGTTTCAATGAGATAACACCCCCCCACCATTCTTCTAAATTCCAGCATGTACAGAGTCTTCAATCACTCCTCATATGATAACCCTTTCATTCCCAAAATCATTCTCCTAAAACTCCTCTGAGAACACTCCAAAGTCAGCACATCCTTCCTTAAACAAAGGGCCGAAATCTGCTCACAGTACTCCACCTCATCGTTAGCAAACTGTACTGAGAAGGCTGGTGGGCATTTCAGAGGCTTCTCTGTAAACACATCTATTTCCAGGGAAGTCAGGCAGGTATATAGCAAGTGGATGTGATGCATATGGATTTTAATATGGATAAGGTTCCCATGGTGGGCTCATTCAGAAAGTGAGCAGCCATGGGATCCAGGGAAAGTTAGTTGTAGGGATTCAGAATTGGCTTGTACACAAAAGACAGAGGGTGGATATAGATGGAGTGTATTCTGCTTGGAGATTAGTGACAGTGGGGTCTCCCAGTGGCCACACATTTTAATTCCACGTCCAATTCCCATTCTGATATGTCTATCCATGGCCTCCTCTACTGTCAAGATGAAGCCACACTCAGGTTGGAGGAACAACACCTTATATACCGGCTGGGTAGCCTCCAACCTGATGGCATGAACATTGACTTCTCTAACTTCCGTTAATGCCCCTCCTCCCCTTCTTACCCCATCCCTGACATATTTAGTTGTTTGTTTTTTTTCTCTCTCTCTGCCCATCACCCTGCCTGTTCTCCATCTCCCTCTGGTGCTCCCCCCTCCCTCTTTCTTTCTCCTGAGGCCTCCTGTCCCATGATCCTTTCCTTTCTCCAGCTCTGTATCACTTTCGCCAATCACCTTTCCAGCTCTTAGCTTCATCCCACCCCCTCCAGTCTTCTCCTATCATTTTGCATTTCCCCCTCCCCCCACTACTTTCAAATCTTTTAGTATCTCTCCTTTCAGTTAGTCCTGACGAAGGGTCTCGGCCCGAAATGTCGACAGTGCTTCTTCCTATAGATGCTGCCTGGCCTGCTGTGTTCCACCAGCATTTTGTGTGTGTTGTTGGGGTTTCACAGGGATCTGGGACGCCCGCTTTCTGTGGTTTTTATAAGTGACTTGGAAGAGGAAGTGAAAGGGTGGGTTAGTGTGTGAAGGTTGAAGGTTGAAGTGTGTTCACATGACGTGAAGGTTGGTGGTGTTATGAAAATTGTCCATGAAACCATGAGACGTAGAAGCAGAATTAGATCATTTGTCCCATTGCATCTGCCCCATTGTAGGTTACAGTGACAGGATGCAAACAGAACTGAGAGGTAGCAGATGGAGTTCAACCCGGAGACATGTGAAGTGATTCACTTTAGAAAGTCAAATTTGGAGGCAGAATGCATGGTTAATGCCAGGATTTTTAGCAGTGTAGAGGTACAAAGGGATCTTGGGTTCCATGTCCATATATCCCTCAAAGTTGCCGTGCATGTTGATAGGGTGGTTACGAAGGTGATTCATTAGTCAGTGGTTTGAGTTTAGGAGCTGTAAGGTAATGTTGCAGCTCTATAAAACTGTGGAAAGTCCACATTTGGAATATTGTGCTCAGAGAGCATGCTTCATGAAGGTAGGTCAAGTGTGCTAGGCCTTTTCTCTCTGAAGCAAAGGAGGATGAGAGCTGACTTGATAAGAGGCGTAGACTGAGTGGACAGTCAGAGAATTTTTCCAGAATGGAAGTGACTAATACATGGGGGCATAATTTGAAAGTGAATGGAGGAAAGCGTCATGGGGGATGTCAGAGGTCAGAGAGTGCTGGGTGTGTGGAAGACCCTGCCAGGGGTGGTGGTTGAGGCAGATACACCAGGGACATTTAGGAAACTCTTGAATAGATATATGAATGACAGAAAAATGGAGGGTTATATAGGAGGGATTACATGAACTGAATTACCATCTTAGTGTCACTTCTATGTAGCAGTCTACATAAACTCTAAGACAAAGACCAATAACTACTGAAGATACAACAATGTAAAGTATTTTCTACGTTTCCAGTTACCCTGGACTCAATTTGCATCCCAACTTCCCAATTCCTACTTCACACACAGAGTCATAGAGGAATACAGCGCTGAAACAGATCATTTGGCCGATCTAGCCCATTTAATCTTCCTACTCCCGTGGACCTGCACTACCATCCATGTACCTATCCAAACTTCTTCTAAACGTTGAATTCGAGCCCACGTGCACCACTTGTGCTGGCAGCTCATTCCATACTCTCACCGCCCTCTGAGTGAAGAAGTTTCCCCTCATGGTCCCCTTAAACTTCTCACCTTTCACCCTTAACCCATGACCTCTGGTTGTAGTACTACCCAACCTCAGTGGAAAAAGCCTGCTTGCATTTACCCCCTCATAATTTTGTATGCCTCTGTCAAATCCCCTCTCAGAGAAGACAGGAAAACTTTTAATTGGGGAAGGGCAAATTATGAGGCTATAAAGCTAGAACTTGCGGGTGTGAATTGGGATGATGTTTTTGCAGGGAAGTGTACTATGGACATGTGGTCAATGTTTAAGGATCTCTTGCAGGATTTTAGGGATACATTTGTCCCGGTGAGGAAGATAAAGAATGGTAGGGTGAAGGAACCATGGGTGACAAGTGAAGTGGAAAATCTAGTCAGGTGGAAGAAGGCAGCATACATGAGGTTTAAGAAGCAAGGATCAGATGGGTCTACTGAGGAATATAGGGTAGCAAGAAAGGAGTTTAAGAAGGGGCTGAGAAGAGCAAGAAGGGGGCATGAGAAGGCCTTGGCAAGTAGGGTAAAGGAAAACACCAAGGCATTCTTCAATTATGTGAAGAACAAAAGGATGACAGGAGTGAAGGTAGGACTGATTAGAGATAAAAGTGGGAAGAGATGCCTGGAGGCTGTGGAAGTGAGCGAGGTCCTCAATGAATACTTCTCTTTGGTATTCACCAATGAGAGGGAACTTGATGACGGTGAGGACAATATGAGTGAGGTTGATGTGCTGGAGCATGTTGATATTAAGGGAGAGGAGGTGTTGGAGTTGTTAAAATACATTAGGACGGATAAGTCCCCGGGGCCTGACGGAATATTCCCCAGGCTGCTCCACGAGGCAAGGGAAGAGATTGCTGAGCCTCTGGCTAGGATCTTTATGTCCTTGTTGTCCATGGGAATGGTACCGGAGGATTGGAGGGAGGCGAATGTTGTCCCCTTGTTCAAAAAAGGTAGTAGGGATAGTCCTGGTAATTATAGACCAGTGAGCCTTATGTCTGTGGTGGGAAAGCTGTTGGAAAAGATTCTTAGAGATAGGATCTATGGGCATTTAGAGAATCATGGTCTGATCAGGGACAGTCAGCATGGCTTTGTGAAAGGCAAATCATGCCTAACAAGCCTATAGATTTCTTTGAGGAGGTGACCAGGCATATAGATGAGGGTCAATTATGGAAAACTCTGAACATCCTCTACATAGCACCATCCAGAGACAGAGAAGCAGTTTCAGCGACAGGTTACTATCGATGCAATGCTCCTCAGACAGGATGAAGAGGTCAATACTCCCCAATGCCATTAAGCTTTACAATTCAACCGCCAGGACTTAAGAATTTTTTAAAAGCTATTATTAATGCTTTTTGAGATAGTGATTTAGATGCATATCATATTTTTTACTGAGTTAAGTATTGTATGTAATTAGTTTTGCTACAACAAGTGTATGGGACATTGGAAAAAAAGTTGAATTTCCCCATGGGGATAAATAAAGTATCTATCTATCTATCTATCTATCTAGTGCAGTGGATGTGATCTACATGGATTTTAGTAAGGCATTTGACAAGGTTCCACATGTTAGGCTTATTCAGAAAGTCAGAAGGCATGGGATCCAGGGAAGTTTGGTCAGGTGGATTCAGAATTGGCTTGCCTGCAGAAGGCAGAGGGTCGTGGAGGAGGGAGTACATTCAGATTGGAGGGTTGTGACTAGTAGTGTCCCACAAGGATCTGCTCTGGGACCTCTACTTTTTGTGATTTTT
Source organism: Hemitrygon akajei (assembly GCF_048418815.1). Classification (NCBI taxonomy): domain Eukaryota; kingdom Metazoa; phylum Chordata; class Chondrichthyes; order Myliobatiformes; family Dasyatidae; genus Hemitrygon; species Hemitrygon akajei. The sequence goes on from NC_133124.1 coordinate 2,705,246, forward strand.
ATTAACGACCTGGATGTGGGGGTAGAAGGGTGGTTTGGCAAGTTTGCAGATGACACAAAGGTTGGTGGTGTTGTGGATAGTGTCGAGGGTTGTCAAAGATTGCAGAGAGACATTGATAAGATGCAGAAGTGGGCTGAGAAGTGGCAGATGGAGTTCAACCTGGAGAAGTGTGAGGTGGTACACTTTGGAAGGACAAACTCCAAGGCAGAGTACAAAGTTAATGGCAGGATACTTGATAGTGTGGAGAGCAGAGGGATCTGGGGGTACATGTCCACAGATCCCTGAAAGTTGCCTCACAGGTAGATAGGGTAGTTAAGAAAGCTTATGGGGTGTTAGCTTTCATAAGTCGAGGGATAGAGCTTAAGAGATGCGATGTAATGATGCAGTTCTATAAAACTCTAGTTAGGCCACACTTGGAGTCCTGTGTCCAGTTGTGGTTGCCTCACTATAGGAAGGATGTGGAAGTATTGGAAAGGGTACAGAGAAGATTTACCAGGATACTACCTGGTTTAGAGAGTATGGATTATGATCAGAGATTAAGGGAGCTGGGCTTTACTCTTTGGAGAGAAGGAGGATGAGAGGAGACATGATAGAGGTGTACAAGATATTAAGAGGAATAGACAGAGTGGACAGCCAGCGCCTCTTCCCCAGGGCACCACTGCTCAGTACAAGAGGACATGGCTTTAAGGTAAGGGGAGGGAAGTTCAAGGGGGATATTAGAGGAAGGTTTTTCACTCAGAGAGTGGTTGGTGTGTGGAATGCACGGCCTGAGTCAGTGGTGGAGGCAGATACACTAGTGAAGTTTAAGAGACTACTAGACAGGTATATGGAGGAATTTAAGGTGGGGGGTTATGTGGGAGGCACGTTTTGAGAGTCGGCACAACATTGTGGGCTGAAGGGCCTGTAATGTGCTGTACTATTCTATATTTTATGTTAATCTTCTACATTCTAAGGAAAACAGTCCTAACTTATTCAACTTATTACTCCACCTTCCCCCTAGCATCAACCTCATCACTCCAACCTATCACTTCCTAGCTCTCTATTTTATCCCTCCCCCCACTTCTTATCCCCCCTTGACCATCCCATGTTACTTCACTGCTGATGAAGGGTTTCGGCCCGAAACGTCGTCACTACCTCCTCCCAATAACTCATGTCCTCCAATTGTGCAGCATCCTTTAAAATTTCTCTGCACTCTTTCAACCTTGCTTACATCTTTCCCATAGGTAGGTGACCAAAACTGCACACAATACTCCAAATTAGACCTCACCAACATCTCATACAACTTCAACATAACATCCCATCTCCTGTACTCAGTGCATTGATTTATCAAGGCCAATGTGCCAAAAGCTTTCTTTACGACCCTATCTGTCTGTGACACCACTTTCAATGAATTGTGGATCTGTGTTCCCCGATCCCTTTCGTTCTGCTGCACTCCTCAGTGCCCCACTGCTCACCATGTGCACTTTCACTTTCTCTTCCTTCTCGTTTGAACCCTCCCTGTTGGTCCAACACCGAGTTTCATCTCCAGGCCGCTGAGAAGGCCTGCTACTCAGGGCTTGATCTTCCTTTGCCCAGATCATAAACAAAACTGTCAGATCTCAGTTTCACATACTGATTCTTTAATGGGTTAAGTGCTTATTGAATTAACTTATATTTAACTTAGAGATACACCACAGTCACAGCCTATGAGCCTGGTCGCCCACTTAAACTGATGTGACCAACTAACCTTTCTGGTGTAGAACGTGAGTTAAACATCTTTAGTTTACTTTGTGGCTTCCTCTTGTTTCCATTGGCATTTACCATCGGCCCCCTCTGCAGCCTGGTTTCACAGTGCAGGTCCCCTCTGCAGCCTGATTTCACAGTGCAGGTCCCCTCTGCAGCCTGATTTCACAGTGCAGGTCCCCTCTGCAGCCTGGTTTCACAGTGCAGGTCCCCTCTGCAGCCTGGTTTCACGGTGCAGGTCCCCTCTGCAGCCTGGTTTCACAGTGCAGGTCCCCTCTGCAGCCTGATTTCACGGTGCAGGTCCCCTCTGCAGCCTGGTTTCATGGTGCAGATCCCCTCTGCAGCCTGGTTTCACAGTGCAGGTCCCCTCTGCAGCCTGGTTTCACAGTGCAGGTCCCCTCTGCAGCCTGGTTTCACAGAGCAGGACCCCTCTGCAGCCTGGTTTCACGGTGCAGGTCCCCTCTGCAGCCTGGTTTCACAGTGCAGGTCCCCTCTGCAGCCTGGTTTCACAGTGCAGGTCCCCTCTGCAGCCTGGTTTCACAGTGCAGGTCCCCTCTGCAGCCTGATTTCACAGTGCAGATCCCCTCTGCAGCCTGGTTTCACAGTGCAGATCCCCTCTGCAGCCTGGTTTCACGGTGCAGATCCCCTCTGCAGCCTGGTTTCACAGTGCCGGTCCCCTCTGCAGCCTGGTTTCACAGTGCAGATCCCCTCTGCAGCCTGATTTCACGGTGCAGGTCCCCTCTGCAGCCTGATTTCACGGTGCAGGTCCCCTCTGCAGCCTGGTTTCACGGTGCAGGTCCCCTCTGCAGCCTGGTTTCACAATGCAGGTCCCCTCTGCAGCCTGGTTTCACAGTGCAGGTCCCCTCTGCAGCCTGGTTTCACAGTGTAGGTCCCCTCTGCAGCCTGGTTTCACAGTGTAGGTCCCCTCTGCAGCCTGGTTTCACGGTGCAGGTCCCCTCTGCAGCCTGGTTTCACAATGCAGGTCCCCTCTGCAGCCTGGTTTCACAATGCAGGTCCCCTCTGCAGCCTGGTTTCACGGTGCAGGTCCCCTCTGCAGCCTGGTTTCACAATGCAGGTCCCCTCTGCAGCCTGGTTTCACAGTGCAGGTCCCCTCTGCAGCCTGGTTTCACAGTGCAGGTCCCCTCTGCAGCCTGATTTCACAGTGCAGATCCCCTCTGCAGCCTGGTTTCACAGTGCAGGTCCCCTCTGCAGCCTGGTTTCACAATGCAGGTCCCCTCTGCAGCCTGGTTTCACGGTGCAGATCCCCTCTGCAGCCTGGTTTCACAGTGCAGGTCCCCTCTGCAGCCTGGTTTCACAATGCAGATCCCCTCTGCAGCCTGATTTCACAGTGCAGATCCCCTCTGCAGCCTGGTTTCACAGTGCAGGACCCCTCTGCAGCCTGGTTTCACAGTGCAGGTCCCCTCTGCAGCCTGGTTTCACAGTGCAGGTCCCCTCTACAGCCTGGTTTCATAATGCAGATCCCCTCTGCAGCCTGGTTTCATAATGCAGATCCCCTCTGCAGCCTGGTTTCACAGTGCAGATCCCCTCTGCAGCCTGATTTCACAGTGCAGATCCCCTCTGCAGCCTGGTTTCACAGTGCAGGTCCCCTCTGCAGCCTGGTTTCACAGAGCAGGACCCCTCTGCAGCCTGGTTTCACGGTGCAGGTCCCCTCTGCAGCCTGGTTTCACAGTGTAGGTCCCCTCTGCAGCCTGGTTTCACAGTGCAGGTCCCCTCTGCAGCCTGGTTTCACGGTGCAGGTCCCCTCTGCAGCCTGGTTTCACAATGCAGGTCCCCTCTGCAGCCTGGTTTCACAGTGTAGGTCCCCTCTGCAGCCTGGTTTCACAATGCAGGTCCCCTCTGCAGCCTGGTTTCACAGTGCAGGTCCCCTCTGCAGCCTGGTTTCACAATGCAGGTCCCCTCTGCAGCCTGATTTCACGGTGCAGGTCCCCTCTGCAGCCTGGTTTCACAATGCAGGTCCCCTCTGCAGCCTGGTTTCACGGTGCAGATCCCCTCTGCAGCCTGGTTTCACAGTGCAGGTCCCCTCTGCAGCCTGGTTTCACAATGCAGATCCCCTCTGCAGCCTGGTTTCACAGTGCAGATCCCCTCTGCAGCCTGGTTTCACAATGCAGATCCCCTCTGCAGCCTGATTTCACGGTGCAGGTCCCCTCTGCAGCCTGATTTCACAGTGCAGATCCCCTCTGCAGCCTGGTTTCACAGTGCAGGTCCCCTCTGCAGCCTGGTTTCACAGTGCAGATCCCCTCTGCAGCCTGGTTTCACAATGCAGGTCCCCTCTGCAGCCTGATTTCACAGTGCAGATCCCCTCTGCAGCCTGGTTTCACAGTGCAGGTCCCCTCTGCAGCCTGGTTTCACAGAGCAGGACCCCTCTGCAGCCTGGTTTCACGGTGCAGGTCCCCTCTGCAGCCTGGTTTCACAGTGTAGGTCCCCTCTGCAGCCTGGTTTCACAGTGCAGGTCCCCTCTGCAGCCTGGTTTCACGGTGCAGGTCCCCTCTGCAGCCTGGTTTCACAATGCAGGTCCCCTCTGCAGCCTGGTTTCACAGTGTAGGTCCCCTCTGCAGCCTGGTTTCACAATGCAGGTCCCCTCTGCAGCCTGATTTCACGGTGCAGGTCCCCTCTGCAGCCTGGTTTCACAGTGCAGGTCCCCTCTGCAGCCTGGTTTCACAGTGCAGGTCCCCTCTGCAGCCTGGTTTCACAGTGCAGGTCCCCTCTGCAGCCTGGTTTCACAATGCAGGTCCCCTCTGCAGCCTGGTTTCACAGTGCAGGTCCCCTCTGCAGCCTGATTTCACGGTGCAGGTCCCCTCTGCAGCCTGGTTTCACAGTGCAGGTCCCCTCTGCAGCCTGGTTTCACAGTGCAGATCCCCTCTGCAGCCTGGTTTCACGGTGCAGGTCCCCTCTGCAGCCTGGTTTCACGGTGCAGGTCCCCTCTGCAGCCTGGTTTCACAGTGCAGGTCCCCTCTGCAGCCTGGTTTCACAATGCAGATCCCCTCTGCAGCCTGGTTTCACAGTGCAGGTCCCCTCTGCAGCCTGGTTTCACAGTGCAGATCCCCTCTGCAGCCTGGTTTCACAGTGCAGGTCCCCTCTGCAGCCTGGTTTCACAATGCAGGTCCCCTCTGCAGCCTGATTTCACGGTGCAGGTCCCCTCTGCAGCCTGATTTCACAGTGCAGATCCCCTCTGCAGCCTGGTTTCACAGTGCAGGTCCCCTCTGCAGCCTGGTTTCACAGTGCAGGTCCCCTCTGCAGCCTGATTTCACAGTGCAGATCCCCTCTGCAGCCTGGTTTCACAGTGCAGGTCCCCTCTGCAGCCTGGTTTCACAATGCAGGTCCCCTCTGCAGCCTGATTTCACAGTGCAGGTCCCCTCTGCAGCCTGATTTCACGGTGCAGGTCCCCTCTGCAGCCTGGTTTCACAGTGCAGGTCCCCTCTGCAGCCTGATTTCACAGTGCAGATCCCCTCTGCAGCCTGGTTTCACAGTGCAGATCCCCTCTGCAGCCTGGTTTCACGGTGCAGATCCCCTCTGCAGCCTGGTTTCACAGTGCCGGTCCCCTCTGCAGCCTGGTTTCACAGTGCAGATCCCCTCTGCAGCCTGATTTCACGGTGCAGGTCCCCTCTGCAGCCTGATTTCACGGTGCAGGTCCCCTCTGCAGCCTGGTTTCACGGTGCAGGTCCCCTCTGCAGCTTGGTTTCACAATGCAGGTCCCCTCTGCAGCCTGGTTTCACAGTGCAGGTCCCCTCTGCAGCCTGGTTTCACAGTGCAGATCCCCTCTGCAGCCTGGTTTCACAGTGCAGGTCCCCTCTGCAGCCTGGTTTCACAATGCAGGTCCCCTCTGCAGCCTGGTTTCACAGTGCAGGTCCCCTCTGCAGCCTGATTTCACAGTGCAGGTCCCCTCTGCAGCCTGGTTTCACAGTGCAGGTCCCCTCTGCAGCCTGGTTTCACAATGCAGGTCCCCTCTGCAGCCTGGTTTCACGGTGCAGATCCCCTCTGCAGCCTGGTTTCACAGTGCAGGTCCCCTCTGCAGCCTGGTTTCACAATGCAGATCCCCTCTGCAGCCTGGTTTCACAGTGCAGGTCCCCTCTGCAGCCTGGTTTCACAATGCAGATCCCCTCTGCAGCCTGGTTTCACAGTGCAGGTCCCCTCTGCAGCCTGGTTTCACAGTGCAGGTCCCCTCTACAGCCTGGTTTCATAATGCAGATCCCCTCTGCAGCCTGGTTTCACAGTGCAGGTCCCCTCTGCAGCCTGGTTTCACAGTGCAGATCCCCTCTGCAGCCTGGTTTCACAGTGCAGGTCCCCTCTGCAGCCTGGTTTCACAGTGCAGGTCCCCTCTACAGCCTGGTTTCATAATGCAGATCCCCTCTGCAGCCTGGTTTCACAGTGCAGGTCCCCTCTGCAGCCTGGTTTCACAGTGCAGATCCCCTCTGCAGCCTGGTTTCACAGTGCAGGTCCCCTCTGCAGCCTGGTTTCACAGTGCAGGTCCCCTCTGCAGCCTGGTTTCACAGTGCAGATCCCCTCTGCAGCCTGGTTTCACAATGCAGGTCCCCTCTGCAGCCTGATTTCACAGTGCAGATCCCCTCTGCAGCCTGGTTTCACAGAGCAGGACCCCTCTGCAGCCTGGTTTCACGGTGCAGGTCCCCTCTGCAGCCTGGTTTCACAGTGTAGGTCCCCTCTGCAGCCTGGTTTCACAGTGCAGGTCCCCTCTGCAGCCTGGTTTCACGGTGCAGGTCCCCTCTGCAGCATGGTTTCACAATGCAGGTCCCCTCTGCAGCCTGGTTTCACGGTGTAGGTCCCCTCTGCAGCCTGGTTTCACAATGCAGGTCCCCTCTGCAGCCTGATTTCACGGTGCAGGTCCCCTCTGCAGCCTGGTTTCACAGTGCAGGTCCCCTCTGCAGCCTGGTTTCACAGTGCAGGTCCCCTCTGCAGCCTGGTTTCACAGTGCAGGTCCCCTCTGCAGCCTGGTTTCACAATGCAGGTCCCCTCTGCAGCCTGGTTTCACGGTGCAGGTCCCCTCTGCAGCCTGATTTCACGGTGCAGGTCCCCTCTGCAGCCTGGTTTCACAGTGCAGGTCCCCTCTGCAGCCTGGTTTCACAGTGCAGATCCCCTCTGCAGCCTGGTTTCACGGTGCAGGTCCCCTCTGCAGCCTGATTTCACAGTGCAGATCCCCTCTGCAGCCTGGTTTCACGGTGCAGATCCCCTCTGCAGCCTGGTTTCACAGTGCAGGTCCCCTCTGCAGCCTGGTTTCACAATGCAGGTCCCCTCTGCAGCCTGATTTCACGGTGCAGGTCCCCTCTGCAGCCTGATTTCACAGTGCAGGTCCCCTCTGCAGCCTGGTTTCACAGTGCAGGTCCCCTCTGCAGCCTGATTTCACAGTGCAGGTCCCCTCTGCAGCCTGGTTTCACAATGCAGGTCCCCTCTGCAGCCTGATTTCACAGTGCAGGTCCCCTCTGCAGCCTGATTTCACGGTGCAGGTCCCCTCTGCAGCCTGGTTTCACAGTGCAGGTCCCCTCTGCAGCCTGATTTCACAGTGCAGATCCCCTCTGCAGCCTGGTTTCACAGTGCAGATCCCCTCTGCAGCCTGGTTTCACGGTGCAGATCCCCTCTGCAGCCTGGTTTCACAGTGCCGGTCCCCTCTGCAGCCTGGTTTCACAGTGCAGATCCCCTCTGCAGCCTGATTTCACGGTGCAGGTCCCCTCTGCAGCCTGATTTCACGGTGCAGGTCCCCTCTGCAGCCTGGTTTCACGGTGCAGGTCCCCTCTGCAGCTTGGTTTCACAATGCAGGTCCCCTCTGCAGCCTGGTTTCACAGTGCAGGTCCCCTCTGCAGCCTGGTTTCACAGTGCAGATCCCCTCTGCAGCCTGGTTTCACAGTGCAGGTCCCCTCTGCAGCCTGGTTTCACAATGCAGGTCCCCTCTGCAGCCTGGTTTCACAGTGCAGGTCCCCTCTGCAGCCTGATTTCACAGTGCAGGTCCCCTCTGCAGCCTGGTTTCACAGTGCAGGTCCCCTCTGCAGCCTGGTTTCACAATGCAGGTCCCCTCTGCAACCTGGTTTCACGGTGCAGGTCCCCTCTGCAGCCTGATTTCACAGTGCAGATCCCCTCTGCAGCCTGATTTCACAGTGCAGATCCCCTCTGCAGCCTGGTTTCACGGTGCAGATCCCCTCTGCAGCCTGGTTTCACAATGCAGGTCCCCTCTGCAGCCTGGTTTCACAGTGCAGATCCCCTCTGCAGCCTGGTTTCACAGTGCAGGTCCCCTCTGCAGCCTGGTTTCACAATGCAGTTCCCCTCTGCAGCCTGATTTCACAGTGCAGTTCCCCTCTGCAGCCTGGTTTCACGGTGCAGGTCCCCTCTGCAGCCTGGTTTCACAGTGCAGGTCCCCTCTGCAGCCTGGTTTCACAGTGCAGGTCCCCTCTGCAGCCTGGTTTCACAATGCAGTTCCCCTCTGCAGCCTGATTTCACAGTGCAGATCCCCTCTGCAGCCTGGTTTCACGGTGCAGGACCCCTCTGCAGCCTGGTTTCACAGTGCAGGTCCCCTCTGCAGCCTGATTTCACAGTGCAGTTCCCCTCTGCAGCCTGGTTTCACGGTGCAGATCCCCTCCGCAGCCTGATTTCACAGTGCAGTTCCCCTCTGCAGCCTGATTTCACTGTGCAGGACCCCTCTGCAGCCTGGTTTCACAGTGCAGGTCCCCTCTGCAGCCTGGTTTCACAGTGCAGGTCCCCTCTACAGCCTGGTTTCATAATGCAGATCCCCTCTGCAGCCTGGTTTCACAGTGCAGGTCCCCTCTGCAGCCTGGTTTCACAGTGCAGATCCCCTCTGCAGCCTGGTTTCACAGTGCAGGTCCCCTCTGCAGCCTGGTTTCACAGTGCAGGTCCCCTCTGCAGCCTGATTTCACAGTGCAGGTCCCCTCTGCAGCCTGGTTTCACAGTGCAGGTCCCCTCTGCAGCCTGGTTTCACAGTGCAGATCCCCTCTGCAGCCTGGTTTCACAGTGCAGGTCCCCTCTGCAGCCTGGTTTCACAGTGTAGACTTATTGCAGCCTGATTTCAGAGTGTAGGCCTCATTCACAGCCTGATTTCCGAGTGTTGACTTCATACGCAGTCTGGTTTCAGAGTGCAGGTTACAAGGAGTAAGGATTGATATTTATGGATCATTGGGATCTCTTCTGGAGAAGGTACAATGTGTACAAAAGGGATGGGTTACAACTGAATTTGAGGGGGACCAATATCCTTGCTGTTCTGGAGAGTTTAAACTAATTCGGCAGGGGCACCTCCATGTGTCTGTGGGGCCCTCCTTATCCACGATGTTTGGTCTCTAGCTGCTGGAGAGTTATCGCCCCTGCGTATTTGGAGCTTCTGAGTCTTATACGGTTTCTCATCAATTGATCTCCATCCCATTGGCTCAAGGTCATAGAAACATAGAAAATAGGTGCAGGAGTAGGCCATTCGGCCCTTCGAGCCTGCACCGCCATTCAGTATGATCATGGCTGATCATCCAACTCAGAACCCTGTACCTGCTTTCTCTCCATACCCTCTGATCCCTTTAGCCACAAGGGCCATATCTAACTTATATGTTAGATATGTGACCCAGGTAGGTCACCTGACCTACCTGGGTCACCTTCTTACTGGTCATTGTACAGGGCTACAACCATGGTTCTGCCCACCCCAGCCCTGTATATTTGTGCCTTTACACTCTGACTGGTCCACACCAGTTAAATGAGGCAACGAGATTACAGATCGCTTCTTTGGTAGCTCTGCCATTTTACGTAACAAGTAGCTAATCCTCTGAGAATGGTCTCAGGTTTATTGCCCTGATTAGATTGTCCCAGAGTCTCGAATCCGTTCAGAGTCCATGCCCTTTACATAACAAATGGCTACTTCTTTGAGAATGGTCTCAGGTTTAGCAGATCATTACCTGAAGCTTCCTGTGTCCACATTGCTCTGATTAGATTATCCAAGAGTAACAAACAGTTTAGAGTCCACAGAATGGGAGAAGCAAAAACAACTGGCTTGTCTGCTTCCCCTGTCCTTGATCAGACTGC